>NC_090022.1:202255116-203610116 GCF_037176765.1 Anolis sagrei | reverse complement strand
GGCCTTCAACTCCCAGAAATCCTAATAGCTGGTAAACTGACTGGAATTTCTAGGAGTTGTCGGCCAAAACACCTGGGGACCCACAGGTTAAGAACCACTGTCTTAATATGACTTATGGGGACCTGTAACATAGTTCAAGAATTCTGGAAAAAAAGTGGTGAAAGAAACAAACAATATGATTAACAAAAAAAGTTTTTTATAAACCCAGAAATGTGCTTATTAGGAATATTTAGAATGCGTATTAGTGCAGGAGAAGAAGAAATTTGTCAATATTGCTTTGTTGCCGCGAGACTAATAATAGCTAAAACATGGAAGGGGAAAAAAGAGTTAACTATTCTGGGTTAGAGAGATAAATTAGTAGATTATATCCCAGTGGCCAAACTGACAAATAGCAGCAAAGGAGGAAATAATGAAGAATTTGTAAAAATAAATGGAGGTTGCCACTGGTATTTCAAAAAGAAGACAAAAGTAGATGTGAAGATCACCATAAAGGGGATTTAGTTAAAGAAGACATGTGGGTAGTTGTGGGTTAGTTAGGTGATCCATATTGAGTAGTGTTGGAGGTCATGGGGGTTGGGTTCACAGGTGTGGGGTTGGAGGAACAATAAATATTAAGATATAATAACTGTACAAAGTTGATTTTTCATATGTTTAACGAGCTCTGACTGTATACCATTTTGTAAACTAGCATACTCTTTTGTAAATTGCCTTTCCAGAAGAGGAAACTCCCAGCATCATGTCCCAGACACACTTTATTGGAGATTTAAGATTGTCTGCACATTGCACCTACCCTAGAATCCTTACATTTCACTTGTCATGTCCAGCACTTTTAACTGTACCCATTATGTTTGGTCCGGCCCTAGTTTTTAAATGTGTCACGGTGTATTGTTTTGTTGTTTTATGGTTATTCCTTTAATGTTTTTGGTTTGCTTATGAGTTATATAATGTATTTGTTATGCTGTTGTTTTATTGAGGGCCTTGACCTTTGTAAGCCGCATCGAGTCCTTCGGGAGATGCTAGCGGGGTACAAACCAAGTTAATAATAATAATAATAAATCTTTTTCTGATTTTTGTTTTTCTGTTGTCTGTTTGATTTCGAGTATACACCATAAATCAATAAAAATATAATTTATGGGGGGATTTATAATAATATATAATGTCATGATCATGCCTACAATATGGAGTTGTTACAGATTTGTAACTCCAAGGTACAAATGTATAAACACAGTGCACACTGTCAGCTGTCATTTATAACAATTACATGTTAAGTGGCTCACCTAGAGCTAGAAAAATGTACTTTCTTTGGTTCATGACTTCTATAACTTCTCAAGCAGCATGTCCACATATATCATACTGGTTAAGAGATTTCTGGGAATTATAGCCAAAACATTATCTTTTCCTGGCTTTGGTATAAACAGCTGAGACAATAATAACTAATAGTCATAAAGGCTATTCTTCTCAAGCATTTAGTTTCAAGGTGATTATGGCAAGTCAAAGGAAATGAGGTGTACTTCTAGGTAAGGGGATATATGACTGCAACCTATATCCAGCTACAATCACACAAAAATAAATTTTAAAATGGTAGTCAAGGCTGAAGCTTCCATTAAGATCATATTGGGCTTTGCTATGTATTTGGATGATGATGATGATGATGATGATGATACATTTTATAATATCATTAGAAGAAGTTCCCTTGTGAATTTCTCCTAGGGTGAATCAATTCAAGAAATCCATTGTGTTTCACAATTAGAGTCATCTGAATTAGTGAAGCACAGCCTTATTGAGGTTTTCATTTCCCTCCCAGCATCAGAATTTTGGGTTTAGGTCTGCATTAAACTGCGAAAACAGCCCTCTTTCTCATGTGGATCTTTTAAGAAAATTATTTTCATCTATATTTTTACCAGAACAGATGTATTTTGGGCACTTTTAAAGTGGGCACAGTTTGGGTGTATTTTCACTATGTGTTAATTTTTCACAAGTACGAATGGAATGATCTCTTATTAAAATGGGAAAGCAGCAAAGTACTCACTCATCTTTAGACATTTGCTTTTCAATTTACTTATCTCCACTAGTAAAAATCTTTCCTATGTTCCCCTTTTTCCTTTAGATTATTTCTCCTGTTACTAATTTGAGGTGGGATTCAGTTGGCTGGAGCCAACTAGAAAGATTCATTAAATCAGTGACCAAATAGTAAGTCAACACAAAGGTAAATCACACTGATTTGATGCTTCTGCTCTTGTCCAGAATATCAATAGCTTTCAGACTATTGTTACTACAACTTCAGTTTAAGTGATTGCAGTAGCAGAAATTTTGCACTTGAACATTGAAACCCTTCTGTTCTTCACATCACACTTACATTTTCTTTTTGTTTTCTACCCAAGGGAAATACTAACTCTAGCCTTTTGCTTATTCATCCTAAGACTAATCTCATGGGGATTTATGGAGAGGTTTCTATAGTGATCTTGAGATTCGGTTTCAGGTGGACAGCTGAATTAATTTAGAAGGAGCCCACAGGCAGAGAAATTAAATAGACCCCTCAAGAACCCTTCAGATAACAGCTGGTGACTCTTCCATTATCGTCAGAACATATGCGGTTTTGAAGAGTTTGTCCATTTTCTGGTATTTGCTTCTGTTCCGAAGCATGGCAATCATATGAAGCAAGGGTTATTTATCTGTTTTCTTTTAAAATGTTGCTTTCTCATTAAGCCTGAGCTGAACATTACCAGTTGTACTTGTGCAACATGAAAAGAAAACATTGGAAAATAAATTAACAAAAACTCTCAATCTCCACTCACTTTTTCAAGCCTGCTATTGGTTCCACTTAATGGTGGTGATTGTGACTCCCCCCCCCCCCCCCCCGGTAACACCAGTCATTAGTACTTCATAGTTTTTATATCATTGGTTAGTGAATACATTCCTGGTTTTAGTCTAAATGTTAAAAGAGCAAACCAAGAGGCCACATGTTATCACCATAGGCTAGTTCAGAATAAAATCTGGATCACTAGCATATAATCCATTAGGGTTTTTTTATTTATTTAATATTTAGGAAAAATGAGAATTATTGTCTTCACTCAGACATACCTTCAAAAATTTATTTTGTGCAGAAATATTTTTTCTGATCAGAAAAATCTTGTTTCCATAGTGAAAATGTAGCTTTCTATCTAAAAAAGCTACATTTTTACACAGAAAATTCACAAAATTCTGTGAATTTTGCACAGAATAAGCCTAAAAGTGCAAAGATTACACTCATCAAGGTTTGTTTTTTGAAATTTTATCCGCTTTTAATATTTTTGAATGCATATGGGAATAGACATATATGCTCACAAGAGTGAATTTCTATTTTTTCCTAGCACTTTATTAATAAATATGTGGCTAGTAAAATCTTTATGCCGTCTATTATTTATTTTTAGATAGTATTACAGAATCATGTTTATGACTTCATGAATCTTGGGAATAAACATCCCTAAGTTCAAAGGACCACTGTATTTCATTGATTTATAGTTCCATTGACTTTATGCCTTTTTCTAATTTTAATGGACCTCATACCACATATATTAATAGGATGGACTTTGATTGCTATGGACTTCTGTTCTAATTGACATCCCTATACGATTGCTCCTTTTGTTTAAATACTAGTTATAATGGCATTGAACCATTACAATTAATGGAATGTTTTATGTTGTTTTGTGAAGTCTTCATATTATTATCACATTATTATTCTCTGTGGCTAATTATGTTAGTTTAATTAGAGCATTGTCTACTCTTGTAAATTGTATGTGATAGAAGCTCATTGTTCTCTCAGGTTCCACTTAGTATGTTTAGTAAAAGGCATTATCAAATAGTTTACAACTAATAAGAGTAAGAAAACAATTACATATCTGTGAATCCATGCTTGTTATATTGGATAATGCCTTATATTACCATGGGGTTACCTTATTTAAGAAACTTTCTATTAACTTGTTTGAGAGTACTCTGGGCTTACCTTCTAGCAATTGGCTGTACAAGGAGCCACTCTTCCATAGGACTTCCCTTGAAGCTCTGGTGTTTCACTCGAGGAAATGCTAAACCTGCATTAGGTTTCTCTCCCCCCCCCCCCACCACCCAAAAAACCCCCAAACTTGCTGTTTTCAGATTCAATCAAGAAATAGGAAAATTATACCCAAATTATACCTTTCTGCGTCTTCTCTTGTTATTCCATGATTAGACATCAAATGTCAGCAAAATGAATATTTCTTGAAAGAACTTTGCTTCCACTACATTAACTGTGTTTTAAGTTTTTATTTCTTCAACTGAAATGTTGATGATTAGACTATTGATGTAAGGAGCCAAGTCGTGAGATTTTTCATTTCTCAGACAACAAAGTCCTAGCCATATCCTCTATGGCCAAGCAAATACATTGTATTAAGGCTGGTTTCAAATTCAATCTCTTAGATTGAAATAATGAGAGAACAAGCAACAGAAAGCACCTTTTCCTTAACTGATAATTAGGTACAGTACAGGGATAGGAAAAGTATGACCCCAAACTTCCATTTTGCAGCCCTTTCTTTTCCCAAAGCATTCTGTCCTCCCAAGTTGGAGCTTCTGGCAGATGAAATCCAAATGTTCTTGAGGAAGAAATGTTCTTCATCCTAATGCAGAACATCTACTTTAATAGCTAATCCCAGGTGGTATCCTGAAAAATAAGATATGTTTTTGTCCTTTGTAAGCATGTTAAAAATGGCATCCTGAATCCCCACTGTCTGATCTTGGGCTCTAAGCATGTTTAGCCCTGGTTAGTACTTGTGTGGGAAGCTCTATTTTAGAGGAAAGAAATGGCCAACCTACCTCTGAGAGTATTACATGCTGAAATAAGCATTGCTAAATTCATGGGGTCACCATAAATCGACAGGCGATTTGAAGACACATAAACACACAAATCAGACTTATTATGAGAAATAAAATTATGAAACTATCTATACAGCTATCATTGTGATTTTGGCAATGTATAATTGCAATACAGCAGCTGGAAGGCAAGATTCATTAGAGCTGGATGTGTTTCATGCTGGCCAAATTCTTTCACTGTTCAGCAAATTGGCACTTCAGAGTCTGTCTGAAGAGGGAGTTTGAGCCAAATGTTTCACGGGCTGCAGCCAGTTCGTTGCATCTGATTAACAGACCAAGTATATCTACTTTCAAAAACTGGAGTTCAAGTAGGTGATGTTAATATTACATCCTGCAGCCTCTCAAGCTTTTAGATCACTGGGCTGCTGCAATGCATTACAGCATGAATAAATGGATGATCTGAATTAAGATATATGAAATGTCTTTAGAACTGCTATCATAAGCTAAGAGAATTCAAGTGTGAATTAGAAGCGCCTTAGTTTAAGTCTATTCTCTTCGAGTTACTATCTCTCAACTTTAATATCTGTTTCCAAGATAGAAATAAAATACAAATACTGTATTGCTTTAGATTACCAAGGTAACATCATTTACGTGAAGCATTTTTAGTATGATTCTGTTGGGCATATGAAGACTTTACAAATACTTTAGTAGAGCTGATGTGTGGGCTTGTAGATTCAGTTGCTAAGGGAAATAAACACTTGCCATTTAGCTTCTATGAAGGAAGGAAAACTTGTCAGTTTCCCCGGGATTAATTTGAAACACAATATATAGGATAGTACAGGGCAGAGGGAAGGAAATTCAGAGGCCAAAGAAAGGGTCCAGAACTGGCAGTGATTTAGGAAAGTGAACTGAAGCAAGAGCACATAAAGTATATGAAAGAGAGGGAATTGTGAGAATAGCAAGATCTCAAGACACTTGACAGTCTTAAAGAGGAGAAGAAGGTGTTTCAAGAGCAGTACAGTGGAGGCTAGCTTAGAGAATGAGTGGGCATAGAAAAGGGATAAAATAGGTACTCTTATGAAAAACTGGAATTTCTAGAAACATGAGTGGTTAAAAGGCAGGAGGAGTTAAGGAAGAGGCAAAGAAGTGCATATGATTATAATGTCAATAATAAAATAATGCAGGCGGGTGGGGGCAGGGGTGGGGGGGTCAGCTGGAAAGAAAACAGAGATTTACACAAAGGGACTTGGCCACTCACATGAATTTGAATGAAGCATGATTACCAGTTATTTAACAGTAGGTTATTAGTCTGACTTATTGGGCATAACATATTATTTAATGCACACAAGTCTTAGATTTTCAGTGGTGTGATAGTCATGCTATTCTCTCACAGAAAAAAAAATCTCCCAAAGGGTGGTGACACCTTTAGATCTCTTATTTGGCATAAGCTTCTATGAGCTTCAGTATTTTCTATGGAGGGACATCCATGTGTTATGAATAACTTTTCAATAACTTTAAATCATAGGTTATTTTTATTGCAATTTTCCAGTATGAGACAGGGTATCAGAACTTTTACACTTACAGAAAGAATGGCATTGAACATACAGATATACAGATTCTATGTAATTACATTGAATTAGCAAACAACCTACAGTTACATTGGCTAACAAACAAAAGCGGGGTTATATTTTTACTCAGCATTCACTTTAGAGATAAATGTATCCATCCTCATGTATACATCCAAATATTGCTATATCCTTTCTCCCTCTGCTTAGGCCAGACCCTGCTTTCCCTGCAGCCTGGCAACACACAGTTCCATAACTTACAGAACACCAAAAAGCATCCTCTTTCCCTGAAAATAATACCAAGGATCAGATCTCTGTTTTCCCTACAGCAGAAACTGACTCTCTGCAAAGACATAATGACCCCAAAATTGCACTCCTTTCTCGTCCCTTGAAAAGACCAGACTTCTGCTTTCCATTGCAGATCTACTACTCCCAAACGTACACCATCTCTTTCAATAGAGCATGGCAGGTGAACGGCACAGCTGTCTGTCACACTTGAAAATTAATAGATTGAGTATTTTATGGGAATATTTTGCTGATGTTGTTCCAAAAAGCTATAAATAATTGTCCAGTTGAAATTATCTTGAGTTTTCACCTCCTGACAGAGATGTTTGGTAATGAACCATTGTGTTCTGGGTTTGAAAAAGCATTGTCTTTGATTAATATAAACAGAAATAATTTCCCTTAGAGTTAATCCAGTTTCTGGTCAGCAAATGTTGACAGATGTAAATACATGCAAACATTTCTCTTATCACTGTTACAGTTCTTATCACAGTTTACTAGGGCAGGTCAGCCACTGTGAGATTATTGTTTTCCTTTTAGTTTTTCAGAAAACCTTTATACATATTTTGTTGTTTTTGCTCAAAAATGATTGTGTGCTATTTTCAGTATAATAATAGTAATAGTAATAATACAATACCTTCCTCTCCTTACGACTCAAAGTGAAGCACAGCATAAATGCATTTATAAAATCACATATTCAACCATAGTTAAAATGCAACCATAAGAACATATAAAGCATACACACATATTTTTAGTTTTCAAACTTTATTGAATAAAAAGGTATGTTTAATGGAAAATATGAGAATGTTTGTATTAAGAGACTTTTTCATATTAATATTGTCATTCCCTTTATAAAGCAAAGCAAACCTACAGTAAGTTATAGTTTTCACTTGGACATGTCATGCCCCATTAGATATAGCTTTGTAAATTGAGAAGAGACTAATACTGTGGTGAAAAATGGAAATTTGTAAGAAATGTTGTATTAATTTCCAGAGTAGAGGATTACGTTTCATTACAATGAGAGCATTTGTACTGGTCAGTATACATGACTTTAATGGTTAGTATAGATGACTTGCCCAAGGCATTTTGTCAGTCAAATTATTTTGTCACATGAATCAAAATATCCAAAAAGTATCCATCACCCTTTCAGCCAGTAAAAATGACATGAAATCAAAGAACTGACAATAAAGTAATCTAGAAATAACAGTAACAAACAATAATCCAAACACTTCCTTTAGCCTCATGGTAGAACTGTTCCTGGGTGCTCCCTCATATGAGGTCACATACTCAGATATAAGAGAAGAAAATTAAACGGATGAACAAGAAGTGGAATATTGACCTAGAAGGACATACTTTTCTTTTAAAAAAAAAATAGAACACCTGTTTTTATTGCTTTTGACAGATGAATTCAGGGTGCATTCTGCTGCTGAGAAAGAATCACAGAGAGGGTCTCTACACACTCAGGAGATAATCTCAGTATTTGCCTAAGCTGAGTCAGTTGTGCAATTACTTTGAAATAATGTCCAATTGTCTCCTGCGTAATTTCAAAAACAGGGTACTCATTTAAGCAATTGCTTATCTAACACTTATATACCATTTTCCCCAAGTATTTAAAGTGTTCCAAATTCAAATGAAAGCATACACATATTAAAATGCATGAGACAAAAGTTAAAACACAATAAACATAAATTAAAATAATTGTTAAATAATTAAAAGAATTACAACATATTATAATACATAAAATGCTACACAATACACACACACACATGCTCAATCTTCTTTAAAAGCTTAGCTTGACTAAAAGGTTTGTAGCTTGTTGCCAGAAGGACAGTTTTATTATGTCTTGTTGAGGAGGAGAAGCATGTTGAAGTAGACCAATCTTGTCTTCCTTATGTTTATGTTGAGAACAAACGTTTGAAGCAAAAGGTGTATTCTATCTTGGGCTGTCTACACCTGGTTGGGGGGGGGGGCTTATTTGCCCCATATTTTCCAAATCCACATGAACTCTGCATTTGCCCTATTAGCACCATACACAGCAATCATATTGTGGTGAAATCTTAAGCAACCACAACAGGCCACTTGGTGAACTCACCTTTATGTGAGCTTGCTTTCACATAGCAATGGCTGCTTCATATTTTTTTTCCTTCCCATCATGTAGGTGAATATTTCCACCTGAAGTGTTTTCAGCCATTCCATTATGCAGTGATGCACTAATACTGATATAAGAGAATACTCATTTATGAGCATTTGTATACACATTCCTTTTTTAAAAAAAGTTGGCAGATAATTAAAAATTTAGCAGTGCTCAAACCCACTTCCTTGTAGGAATGATCATGTGACCTGCGGGTTCTTGTCACCTTCCATCAACTGATTTGGACCACCCCTACTTCCTTCCCCAGCTCTCATGTGAACAGCCACATGCGAAAAACCTCTGGAACTCAATCAGATTTTTGGCCACAATGAAGGACAAAAAGCAATTATTGTTAAAGCAGCTTAAGAATCAAAGAACCAGATGATGTGAAAAGAATTGTGGACATCATGTGGAAGGACAATGACCAAAGTGTGCTCTTTTTTGTTCATGTACACAGGGCTTCTGTTTCAGACCTGTGCCCGCAGTACACTGAGGATACCAAAAACAGGGATGAAGATTGAATGATGCTATTCCTACTCATCCTTTCTTGGCATCTCATAGAATCACCTTCTTCCATACAATCTACCCCCCAAAAATTTAGGTCCTCTGAAGAGCATCTGCTCCAGCCTACCAGAACTCTACTGGTGACCATCAGCCAGAGGACCTTTTCATCAGTCACCCCAAAACTTTGGAATGATGATAGAATCATAGAGTTGGAAGAGACCTCATGGGCCATCCAGTCCAACCCCCTGCCAAGAAGCAGGAAAATTGCATTCAAACCACCCCAACAGATGGCCATCCAGGCTCTGTTTAAAAGCTTCCAAAGAAGGAGCCTCCACCACACTCCGGGGCAGAGGGTTCCAATGAGATCAACTGGGAAGAGCTGCAACAGCCAAATGACCTGTCAACATTTAAAACCCATCTGAAGATCTATCTTTTCTGGCAGGCCTACTCAGTATGTTTTGATCATGATTTTTTAACTTGCATCTTGTTTTTTAATCTTTGTTCTGTGTGTTTTAATATGTATTTCTTACAGATACATTTTAATATATGTATTTTATAGAATGTTTACAATGATTATATGTTTTTAACAATGTTTTATTTTATTATTTATTTATTGATACCCTGCTTTTCTCCCATGGGTAGAACTCAAATTGGTAAACAGTGGTTAAAACAATGGAAATTACAAAACACAAAATCACAACAACTTGACCCCAAATAAAACAAATAAACAAATAGCACATCACAATACACATAATGTAACCCTCCTCAAGCCACGAGGGTAAGAAATAGAATTATTATTATTATTATTATTGTTGTTGTTATTATTATTATTATTATTATTATTATTATTGCAATGGCATCCTGATTTTCAGTTACAATGTTGTAAGCTGAACTTAGGACCACATAACAGTTTTGCATTCACATTTACAAAGATAGCAGCATCTTTGCAGTGGTGGTGGAGAGAATGTGTGTCCAGCCTCATCCTATTAGTGGACCACAGTGAACAAGGTTTGCTCAATGAGCATGTTATCCTTCAGTACTACCGGAACCAGATAATTCCTTTGCTCATTACATCTGCATAGCTTTTAAAGTGGATTTTTGAGAGTCAGATCTGAAGATAAAATGTAGCTAGCTATGGCATAGTAACTATATGCCCCATGCAGAATCTTTGCTTTCAAAAACTGAATTGTTTGTATATCTGTTCTGAAGTGTGTACTTTGTTTTAGAGGAAACTCACAATTCCCCAAAGCATGAGCAGTTTAGGAATATGGATATGTTTAGCTTAAAGAAGGAAAGGAGACATGACAACTGTGTTTAAACGTTTGAAAATATGTCATATTGAAGATGGAACAGATCTGTTTCTGTCTATTCTAAGATTAGGACACCTAATGCTGGGAGGAATTTCCTGACATTAAGAGCTGTTTAACTGTGGAATATATTCTCTTGGAGTGTGGTGGAGGCTCCTTCTTTGGAGATTTTTAAATGAATGATCATCTGTCACTAATGTTTTAATTGTGAGTTTCTGCATGGCAGGGATTGTATTTGATGGCTCTAGTGATGTCTTCCAACTCTATTATTCCATGATTCTATGACTGTATGATTTGATGATTATTCTATGGAAAACACTCAATAACATTCTGGTGAGGTTTTCTTTTCTTTTCTTTCTTTCTTTTTTTTTTTTTTTGGAAGCCTCAAAATGCCTCGTCTGGATATATACTATTGACATCAGCAGTAGAGTTGTCAGAATCCTTACATCTCCCTTTCTCTATTTCTTGACATGCTTCTCCGATCCTTTACAAGGGAGTTCAAGCAGAAGGTCTGCATTGATTTCAGCAGCTTGCTAATCAATTTTGACAGGAATTGGAAAGATAATTTGTCCTGAGAGAATGTCTATTTCTAAATGGGTCAGTTATAATTTCCTCCACATGTGGTTCTTGTTCTTTTTCCTTTGTTGTGTGTAGCAAATTGAGCACTCCAGCTACCATGTTAGAAGGATCTCTCTTCTTTGAAAGTGTATACTGGGTTTACGTATGAGATGTCGGAACAGAAAGAGAACATATACAAAGTTTCCAGGTTCATGTTCAAAGCCTACACACACCTACACACACACATGCTTGGGTACTCAGAACTGCCCAGGTTAGGCATTTTGTAATGCTATTAGAAATAGCAATTGGTTTGTTTTGGATTTTATGATTTGTCTGATTGGAAAATGCATAAACGAGTAATGGGACCATTTATAAAATTGTACAACTGGTGAGGTGCAACACTCAACATCCCAAGATCTAGTGAGGCTGCAACTCTCATCAGTTCCAGATCTGGCCAGCTGTAACTCCCATTACCCCTAGATATGGTTGGGTGCAATTCACATAAGCACCAAATCTATACAGTGTTGAACTCTGAGTAGCACTGGATCTGGGTCAGGGGAAGTGCTATTAATTGGTCAGATGGGACAGTCTTTTTGTTGGGGTGCAACTTTCATAATCCCTATAAATCCATTGTTATAACAATCAGCCGAGTAATAGTAAGATTTTAAATTGATTTATTAGACGGGGAAATATAGAAAAACAATCCCAACGCTGCTCAGCCAAATTATAACGATAACACCACTACAGACTAGCTCACCGAAATATAGAGGAAGTATGGTTGCTGAACCAACTGTATTTTAAAAAAATATGAACTGGGAACCACTGCAACTGAGAGACTTAAAATAATTCTTCAAAAGATTTCTGCTGCCACCATATTAATAATTATTGATTAGGCTGAGGTAGTATTGAGAGATTGTTCAGTAGCACACCCTGTGCCACTATAGTTTCTTAAAGGCTGCTGAAAGCTGACTTGAATAATGCTTTGACCACAAAGGTATTCACACTGAGACTGGTATAAGTTGATAAAAATAACAAGAACGTTTATTGAACAGACTTGAATTATTCAGGTACAAATGCTTAATGGTTTCAGTAAAATACTGGTATAAAAAGCTTGTGGTTGCATTTGAGTAAAGATCTTAAAAACTCCTGGGTTACAAGTTTTGACAGGTACAACACAGAAAGTTACTTCAGGAAATGAATCTCTAAAAGTAACTCCCAAAAATGCCCCTTAGGAATCTAGCCAAAAACCCTGAACTAGACTTCCTTAGGAAATGAACAGACCACTAATGGGGTGCTGCTCCACACAATATTCCAGCTATTTATTCAATAACTGTTTTGAATACTACACAAAAAACTGATCCAAACTTCTTCTCCAAACCCAAACTGCTCTCGCTAACACCCACACTTCTTCTCTCTTCCCGTTCCAAACTCCAATGGGCAAACTGGGACCTCAGTTTTAAAAGCCACTTTTTTCCTTTAGATCACTTAGGCTCCGCCCCCATCTTTCTAACCAATCCTAGCCTTCTGATTTTCCCTCCTAGACTTGAACACACCCCCTTAAGGCAAACCTAACCTAAGATGGCTTCTCCCTGTCTCCCTTTCCCGAAGTGGATGCCGTAGCTTTGCCAGGCCCACTTCCCCAGGCTTTTGCCAGCTACCTAAGGTAAGGGATTCATTGCAGTAGTCATGATATAGCTGTCAGGATGTGGGTGAGCTTGATCTCCATCATCTCAATCCATCCCCCTCCCACCCCCACCAGTACTTTAATCTGGATCATGATGGGTATGGATGTCAGTGGACTACTACTCCCATCAACCTGGGTCAACCTCCCCCCCCCCCAAAAAAAACCCATCAATATTTTAAGTTGGTCAGGATGGGTGTGCATACTAATTTTGATCCAAATCCATTGTAGTTCTCCAGACGTGGGTGGACTACAACTATAAATGTTGCTTAAACATATAACATATTCTCCCCATCAGATAATGTTTTTTCCAGCAGTTTTTTTGCAAATATTTGAAATTTATGCTTTTCAAATATACAATTTTTTTAGTCTTTGTCTGCAGCTATCAATCAGTGTGAGAATTCCAGAGGGCAGAGTCCACCATGCAAACAATCTGGGATGGGCAAAACAAACCTATGAAACCTAGGACTAGAACTGGATTGCTCCAATATTACCTGATCTAGAGAAAAAGCAGAATATGGGAAATGCTCTCCATCTTCCTATTTCCTGTAATAGCACATACGGCCAATAAGCAAAGTCATTATGTGAGAACATTATACATCATAAAATGGGTGGGGATCAAGTATAAGTAATCCCCATCACATTTTAATTATCATTAGCTTCATAAATTACAGTTCACTTTGTGAAATGGTTAGCTTGCACTTGCTTTAAATAATTGCATCCTTAAATAATTGTATAAACTTTATGCAGTACTATGGATGCCCTATGTCTCTATACATTCTTCTCCTAAAGGAACAAGATAGCAAAGTTGAAAATGCTTTCAGTATCATTTAGAGACATTGGAAGTGTTTATTTCTATGGCAACCAAATTTAGATACACCACCATTGACATTTATACAGTTCATTGGGGCCCTAAGGATGATGTCTGTCATTGCTTACAAATACCAAGAATGTTCCAGGGACATTTAGAAAGATCATCACCCATTTCTCATAAGAATTCATAACATTAGTAAGGATGTCAGGGAGTTTCAATAATTAATTTATCATGATAAATTACCATGTCTAACTCCATCCTAACACTGCAGGGGACAACCCATTAAGAAACTTTTAGAAAATCTGAAATATTGATGAGACTGCTCAGCCAAAACATTTCATTCATTGAGTAGGCAATGGTATAAAGACAGAATAATTATCTGTTTGGAACTGTAGAGTAACAGCTGAAAAATAGCAGACTCTGTATCTATGAGCCTGATCCCAACTCTCTCCCCCCCCCCCCCATGTTATATTTTTCCTAACCATATAACCATTTTCTTTATTTTAATAAATCAATCTTTATCATGCAGTCATAAAACATTAACATACAACATATCTATTTTAAGAATAAGAATATGAATCTTTTTTTTTCTTTTTATCCTAAAAGTGTATAATTGCTAACCCTAAAACAGGAATGTCAATCAAGGGTCACATCAGCCTTATGGTTGCCTTCAAAGTCCCATTGATCTGATGAATGGAGAAACCATGGCTACAGAAGGCCAACTATTTTTTTTACAAATTGGTTGTTTCTCTTTAGTTTTTACCCAGTTTGGGTCCCTATGTGTTATTAAATGACAGCTTCCACCACTTTTGATTACCCGCTGTGTGGACTGGGGATAATGAGAATTGCAACCCAACAGCACTTGTGGCTCTGAAGTTGGGGAAAAGTTAAAGGACATTTTGAAGTTAGACATAATATCTGTAAGCCTTGCATCTAAAATCAAACCACACTATCCTGTCTAAACAGAACAAACTGTTACTTCAGTCTCATTGCCAAGCCCATACATGTATGAATTTCTCAACACAAATTTTGTTTGAGTCTATGCTTATCTCATTTGTGGATTATACATTGATGAACCTAAAGTATTTCTCTTCTGTTTTATTACTGTGTGTGCCTTTGATAAAAGGAAGTCGCCTGAGGGCTGAGAAAAGCGGTATATAAATGAAGTAAATAAATAAATAAATAAGAAGCATTTCCAAAATGTCTTTGGTTTTTTTTTTAAAAAATGGAAAGAATATTTGTGGAGTTTGTTTCCAAAAGGTATCAAATCCAAAAAGAAAAAGAAAAATTAGTTAGAGGTGGCAACATATTGTTGGCTAAAAGGAGAATATTATGTACAGATCAAAATTCCCAAAATGTATCAAATCACTTAAGGGCTTGGAAAATTGCATTTTATACCAAAAAAATCCACATACTCTGCACTTTTTTTTTCAATCCCTGTAAAATTTGTTGAGGCAGATTTGGTACCTTTTGGAAAAGCTTCACATTTGGATTCAGGGAGTATTACTGTTGTTTTTTTATCACTTCACATGTCATGTTTGCGGACTGGAGTGGTATCATATGGGATTCATCTGGACATTTTCTGAATAACGTCTTCATTCCTTCTAACATCTACACTCCAATCCTCTTGACTCATTGCCCACAGAGCCTAAATACATGTTAATAGTATTTCTTCACCATTTATTCTGTTAATCTTTTTACCGTGTAGTCTAAGACTAGAATTATATCCTGTATACTCTGAAAACAATGAGTCCTTTACAAACTTATCTTTTACAAGCCTAATCAGTACAAAGCTCCATTCACTTTCTCTGGTTGACAGTACCTTAAAATATCTTGCCATCTCATAGGTCAAAGACAATCATTTATTAATTCTACTTCCTCACATCCTAAAATAAGACAAATGAGTATTTACATCCCTATAATACACACACACATCTACTTTAAACACACTAAGTTCTGCTATTTTGCCATCAAGGTAGCTTTAATCTATTGTGACCCTATGAACAAGAAAACTTCATGAGCTGTGATCCTCCTCAGATCCTTCGAAACTCAGGAACATTGATTCCTTGATTGAGTTAATCCATCTATAAAATGTTTTTTCTTCTTTTCTCACTACCATCCACTTCACTAAGTGTTATCATCTTTTCAATGAGTCGTGCCATCTTTTCAATGAGTCTTGTGCTATAACCAAAGTATGAGGGTAATTCTGAAACACATAAGACAGATGTAAAATAGTGTACAAGAAATTAATCTTTCATTAGGAAATAATTTATTGTTAGATTTTCTAACTCTATTTTTATGACAGGCTAAGGATTATTTCTTTCTTTAGTGATCTTGTTATATTGATATGTGTGTGTCTTTTTCTTTCTAGTATTTTTGACTTTATTTCAAAATACAATTCAGTGATAGTCAGTGAAAATACATCCCTTCAATTTCAGAATTTTACATAAAATTGCCATTGTATTCTTATCTGAAAATAAACCACCCCGTTGCTTAAATTGCATGAGCTGCCAATGGCTACTATTTTCGACCTTATGGGGACTCAAACCTTAGTATGTTCCCCAAACTGCTTTAACATATAGGTGAACAATGAACATTTTAAAGCAACTAATGGTGACTTTTGTAGAATTGTAATACGAGTAGTAATAGAATCATAAAAAGAGCAATATTTGAATAGTATAACAACATGTCTTTCAGCTTCATTTCCCAGGTTTACATTTTATGAAATTCTACCTCAACATTTCTGGAAGAAAATATTGACAAAGTTTTTAAATTTTCCAAACTTTGGAAATATTTTGGAGATGTCTATCTCATCATTGCATTTCCCAATGACCAGGAAAAGAAAGAAAAAGTGAAGCATTCAAAAATTCATTTATGTGAGCACTCTAATCCTATATGGAAAAGCATGGATGAGAACAGTTCCTTAAAACTGATATTGCAGTAATGTAGGGTGTAAGGTGTACTCGGAGTTTAGAAATAAAAGTTCACTCTAAGTGGAATGTATTTCTGTAGGCTGAAATAAGTTTCCATGGACAGCTGGCAGAGCTAAATAATTGGAACACTTAGCAGCCCAAACTGAAGAGATCTCTAGATGGCATACAAATATGACAAATCCAAATGATCTTGCTATTTTTGCACTGTATAATCTGTTTTACTACAGGTTAAACAGGTTAAAACAGTAAGGTAGTTTAAATAAGCTAAAACAAATTAAACAATATAATTAAAATCAGTTAAACAATATAATGAGTTAAAATAGATTCGATTTTTTAAAAGCCTGTAACTGTATATTTTAAAGTCCTTGAATTGAATAAATGAGACCTAAAGACTTTGGTGAATGGCAAGTTTTAACCTGGTACCTAAATGATATGACTGTTGGTGCCCGTTGAGCCTCCAAGTGAAAGGCATTCCACAATTGGGATACCTCACTGGTGATGCAGTGGATAAACTAGGACCACAGATAAAAGAATCCATGCCTGGTAAGAATAAGCTAAACTGAATGGACCAGGATGGGAAAACACTCACCAAGTTGAAGGCAAGTCACAGTGGTTTATTCAATCCAGCCAAAAAGGCTGCAAGTATAGCTTAGGACTGGCTGGCCAAAAAACCAATCAACAGGTGAGACATCCCCTGGAAAGAAGTTTCATCTGCAAAGACATTAAAGGAATGATAATGACCATTTCAGGTACATGGCCCACTATGCAACATGGGACCTTTTAAATTGGAGGTATGGACCCTCAAAACACCCCATTGTTGTCCCCCAATTCAGGAGAAAAAAGTAGAATCAACAATATTTTCTGCCACTTGAGCTTCCAAACCAAGCATGTCAGTGTGGCAAGAAAAACACTGAAGATCCTCTAAATCATGCACTATCAAATATTCAGCCAAGAATCCATTCTTTATGTAAAAATAAATAAGCACATCTTTCTTATTAGTATGTAAACTGGTTTTCATCTTTAATAAATGGTAAAATTATATTAAAGAACTGTTTAAAATTACATGTATTATTTATTAAGAGTAAATGCTTAATTTGTATACTTTTTCTATATACCTACATACCTGGGATCATGCAAACATTTTCCCTTCAAAATGGAATCACAAAAGGAAAATGTTTGAGAAGCCCTGGTGTATGATATTCCAGTCAGCAGTCGAGCTGCTGCATTTAGTATTAGCTACACCTTCAAACTCTTCTTCAAGGGCAGTCCCACATAGAGTGCATTAGAGTAGTTGAATCGAGAAGTTACTAGTTCATGGACTGTTGTGGGTAAGCCAAAGCTGGCACATCAATTGAAACTGGCATGAAACACTTTAAAGCATTACACTGACACTGTAATCCAGCTTGGAACCAGCTCAAAAGGAACTGGGTTCACTGTGGATAATTAGATTGATAGGTCTGGAAATGGTTTAAGGCCAGGTAAGTGATGCAATTTTACATGGAACCTGGCTTTGCAGGGTCGTCCCACCATCAAATTTCTCCAATCCTGACATCTCCCCATGAGGCATGGGACAAGATAAACTAGAGTGGCTTTCATGTATGGTGTGTATGTGTGTGTGTAGATCAGAAAAAGGCACACACATAGGCCTCAGGAAAGCTTAGCATGCATATTCCACATATATACCAGCTTGTCTGACATCAGCTAACCATAACTCCCTACAACCCAGCTTTTGTCACTTCAGGCAGCTTCATCAGCATGGATAACTCTCCATGAAATAGCTATTACAATTATCAATATGTCAGCAATGGAATAAATAAAAAGCAGGTATGCAAATAAACCCTCATTCCACTTTCTCACTATTGGTTGCGATATATGGAAAAGAAATTTGGAATATCCACACTCTCACTTAGAAATTTAAGCTGCTTTGAGTCTCCTTGGGGAGAGAAAAAGCAGGATATAAATAAATATAATAACTAATGATAATGAAAATGTTAATAATAATAATTGTTACAATATTTTAAAATATTTGATATCATTAAAATGCCACTTTAAAATTATCTTAATTTAATTTTCAGATAAAAAATCTTTGCATTTCCCTTGTACTTTGGCTCCAGGGGAAATTCAAAAACAGCAGTAGCCCCAGATTTTATCCTATGTGTCTGCTAAATGAACCAAAGCAGATCTCTCATGTCCATGTCTCTCCTCCAGTATAGTGTAGATTTTTCTTTAACAAAAACCATCTGCATGCACGTTTGTAAACATTTTTCAAACAGACTCATTACTGGGCATATGCTCTCACTGATTAAATGAAATTTGTGTCATTTTTGGAATGCAACCACAGCACTCTGCATATTTTATTTCAGCCTTGTGATCATGCAGTGTACAAGAGAATTAAACCATGGTAGATCATGGCTTATGGTACAGGGTCAAAATGTCTGCATAAAAGCTGGCAATACCTATTTCACCAGATTCTCTCTGCTCTTCTACTGCTTGATCTCTTGCAGGTTTGCATCTTTCAGGTATTTGGGGGGGGGGCTGAATTCTCTCCCAAGAAGACCTTTGTGGGCTGCTCCAAACACCACACTGTCCTGGGGGAATATGCTTAAAAGTAATAAGATGTGACCTAAAGTCAACATCTGAGTTATTTCCCATTGAATAATGGCCTAGTTAAGCAAAAATGTCATCAAATTGCCCCAACATGAAGGGTGGGAAAAGGGAGGGGAAATGAATAAACGTTGGAATTTGGGGATCTTTGGCCATCCATTGAGTGATTCTGGGAATGTGCTTCAGATGAACATAAAGCCAAACCCTCTCTGGGCAAATCTTGCAAAAAACAAAACAAAAACAAAAAACAAACTCATGGCAGGTTCACCTTAGAGTTGTCATAAATCAGTAACAACTTGAAGGGACACAGCAACAATGCTTACTGGCAAGAATGATGTATTTAAAGAGATGTCCATGGGATCAGATGACTACAGGTAGAGCTTCAGATAGCACCAGAAGGCAGTTTGTGATGATAGAGAATTCAATCCTTTCTGTTAGGAGATCCATAGGAAAATCTTTGGTCTGGGAAAAACCTTTAGGGATGGATGATGCCATATTCCCCATTCTGAGTCTTGCCACTTGAATTGGAAAAAATATTTATTACAAAATAAGGTATTGCAAGCATTTGGCTTGATACTGTGGTTTGGGGTGTGTTGCCCATAGCATGATAAGCAAGCAGGTGCCAGCAGGCATTTGAGGGGGATGAGGGGACACAGCTAGAGAGGCTGTGAGTGGGATTTTGAGTGAGATTGTGAGTTTTTAATGCAATTTTAAATGCAATTTTAACTTTATATCCATACCCTAATATTTACTTGTTTTTCATTTTTGTAGTTACTTTGTTTTAAATTGTCATTGTATTATGTGATTGTTAGCTGCCTTGAGAACTCACATAAGGAAAGGCAAGGAATAAATAAAGTTAATAACATTAATAAGGGTGGTAATAATAATAATAATAATAATAATAATAATAATAATAAAAGCATAGGGTCTGTAGAAGCCCAGAATGACTGGAAACCCACACTACAAACAGGGAAATGAAATGGCTCATTACCAAGTAATCGTGCCCTGCCTCTTTATCCCAAATGGGGTATCACAACATCAGAAAATCACACACCCAAAATCCTGTCTGTTCAAATATTTAGACTAGGAAAGCCTTTCACAACTTTTTTAACCAAGAGAAACCTTGAAATAGTTTTCAGCTTTCTGAGATTGTCCAAATAATAATCATCATTGCATTTTTAACTCCAAAGAAATGTTCACATTTTTTCCACCACAATTTCTCAGAGAATCCCTAGATACCTCACATGAACCAAGAGTTCAGGTAATCTGTTAGAGGAAAGCTGATCTGGGAGTTGCAGAATCGTATATATCCACGATTTAAATTAAAAAAATCAAACTTCCACTAAGAAAAGCTATTACATAACCCTGTGTTGAAGGAAGAAATTATTCATCTGTACACAGAATTAAGCCCTATTCAGGAATTTTATAATGTACTTTTAGAAAACTCATTTATGGGTGCATCTACACTGTAGAATTAATACAATTTAACTGCCATGGCACAATGCCATGCAATAACGGGAGCTGCAGTTTTACCAGATATTCAGCCTACACTGCAAATGTGTGCTGGTACACCAAACCACAAATTCCAGAATTCTATAACATTGTGTCAAACTGCATTAATTCTACAGAGTAGATGGACCTCCCTGCTGGCTTAGATATTCAACATAGTGTGTTGAGAGTGAATGTCAAAATAAGTATGTTCTTCCCGTAACTTCTCTCTCTTTTCCTTTATGATTTTTCATTGAGCAAGATAATGTCTTTCAATTGTCATTTTCCATGTGTGGAGAACAATGGCAAACCGATGTAAATCTAGTGTGTTTTCATTCCTTGTGTGTTTATTTATAGTAGATTGTCACATATCAGAATGGAGCTAAAACATTTAGGGTTCCTGGATGTCAAAGCACAGTTACACAACATATCCATTAATCAACCCACCAAATACCCTTTATTGGTGTTTTCTGTATCTCCCCATGAATACAGAACTGTCCTGAGAGCTAAACTACTTCACAGGATTATTGCACGGATAAAATGGCATATAGATGAACCAATGGCATATAGAAAATGAACCAATGATAACCATCATTTTCATGCCAGGTCTGTAGTTTAGAAGAACTACCCAAGGTGCTGAACCTCTTTGAGAATCAGAGTTCAGAATTTGAATCACCCTAAAAAAAGTCTAGAGAGAATTTAATGCATCAAAGTCACTCCTCACCATTAGAATGAAAAAGATAAGTAAATATTTTGAAACATGCAGACAACACAACAGCAGACAAATATACTTCTAAAGGGAATCCTGTTGGCAGGTGATATGATGAGCAGATAAAATAGTAGCCATGTCAGCTGAGGATAGAAAAAGATCCCTCTCACTGATGAGAAAAGAAGCAATGGTGACGCCTGAGAGATAAGTGGATAAAGGGCTATGAGATGAGCCACACTTAAAATGCAAATGTCTGGACTGAAAGATACCATAGCTAGTGACTAAAGACAGGCTGTAATATATCAGCGGGAAGAAGGAAGCATTTAAAGTGGCACAGCAAGGAAGGAGAATGCAGGCACACATTTTCATGGTGGTTCAAACACCATCACCCCAACTATTCATTCCCTACTGCCATGTCGTCAAGGCAGCAGATGGCAAAGCTTTTCATACTGCACAAGATGGTATTAAGAAATACTGGGGAAAGAGGGGAAAGAATAGGCTATGATCATTAAGGGAAAGACCAAGCAAAGAAGCAACAGTTCTCACCTTTCTGCAGCAGAGAGATTAAACCACAACAAGGGTGGGGGGAGATAAAAACATCTGTGTGACAGAAATGAAACTTGATAAGAGTTTGTGGAAGGAGCTGTCAACTTTACACTTAGCATGTGTTTTCTTTTGCTTTTTTAGGGGGGGGGGGTTGTTGTTTTTGTTTGTTTGTTTGTTTGTTTTTGCAAATGCTCACCTTGACACAAGAAAACCAGGAATTTCAGGAAGAAATCAAACAAACCAACCCAAATAAAGCCATGACCCCAGGAAGAGGTGAATCCAACTGAATGGTTGCATTAACCTCAACTACATCTGCACAGTTGCCATTGCTTCTGCATGTCAGCTGAAAAAACACCTTGAGCAAAATAAGACCTCAGTGGCTTTTGCATGAATAAGACATCATTATATAATGGCTGAAGAAAACATTCTTTTTCTCCTCCTCTTCCTCCTCTTTGGTTATAGATTCATTAATAGAAACAGAGCACAGTCTTAAGAAACTATCCTTGTTTATCCTTGCTGGTATACTTGTAAATAGCAACAATAACATTAAAGCAGGAACCAGATGGGACTCTGCTGGGGGACATTCCACAACAGAGTGTTTATTACTGAAAAGTCTCTTGTAGCCACATTGATGTAGTTTGCCAAGAAAATGCCAGTTCTGGTGGGATATCTCATTTCTAGCATGAGAATAAGACAAAACAAACTTGGCTTTTTGTTGAGATTTCTGCAATTTGTGCAAAAATGTCAGCCTTATCCCATTGTGAAGTAAACACACATGCACAGCAAGCACGGAAGGATTAGCTGCTTGATTAAAAAGAAGCAAATATGCTGTCTAATGGCTTCTGATTTTTCAATGGCCATGCAACAAGGCAGCCTCTTTTTTGGTAGTTTAGCACTGTGTTATCCACATATTTTTCTCCATAAATATTCTCAAAATGTGAAACCTTCTGAAACTGCCAGAAATTGCTGTCTCCAGCTTCAATAACTTCAACAAAAAAGACCTTATCACCAACAGCACCAACAGTATCAAATGGCTCTTCTCAATAAGATGTTTTCCTATGTTTAGTAATTTTTCTTGCCAACAATTATTTGCTTTCTTTTACAAGAAAAGGCTAAAAGAAATTCAAAACTGTGACATACGTTCTTAGCAATCCCTTTTGACAATAATGTCTTCACTACTTGTGGAGAATTAAATCCCATGAGACATGGATGAGCTGAATCTTTTAAAATGTGCTACTACTTATGAATTATTATTTTTCCCAAAGAAGTTTTTTGAATCTGAGACTATTTGAAGTGCTTCCACAAACTGAATTACTGTATCATTTACTGTTTCACCATAACACTCCAAATTCTGGGTCGGAATTTCTGGATTTCTGGATTGCCTATTTTGGGCACTCAAATAGCTTTGGTCAATTTGATATCTGTTGGGGAATAAGTAAGAAATGTCAGACTTGTTGTTGTCTGATCTCCTAATGACTTTTGATGCACCTGGTTCATGTGGAGCATGTAATATATAGTCGTTCTTTACTGATCCATAAGACGGGTTCCCATTTTACCTATCATAATTTTTAGCTTGGAGAAGATGAAGAAATGGAAAATGGAAGGAAAAGGAAGAGGGGTCTACCAAAGGCAAGATGGATGGATGCTATCCTTGAAGTTACTAGCTTGATCTTGAAAGAGCTGGGGTGGTGACGGCTGAGCTCTGGTGTGGGCTGATCCATGAGGTCACAAAGAGTCAGAAGTGACTGAACGAATAAACAACAAAGATTTAGTACTCTGTAAGAAACTGTTGGATAAAGTTATCTATAAACTGGAAGAGCGGTCAATAAGCTCACTTTCTCCTTCTCATTTGTGATGGACGAGACTGAAATGTTTCGAAGTAATCAGTTGAATAAAAGACAATAAACTGAAACTTGTAGAGGCACTGTTAGTTGATGACTTTCAGGTTGAAGGAAGTGGCAAAGTAATTTATGGTATCACCCACATGGACCTTTGCCCTTACCAGACCATACCACAATTATGTTGTTGTTCATGTGCCTTCAAGTTGTTTCTAATTTATCTATCATGAAGATTCCATGGCAGGATTTCTTCAGAGGGGGTATGCTACTGCCTTTCTCAGAGGATGAGAGAGGGTGACTTACCTAAGCTCACCCAGAGATTTCTATCACCAAGTAGGGTCTTACCCTGGTCTCCAAAGTGGTATTCCAGCATTCAGACCATGACACCACACTGGCTTCCATACAACAGTGTTGTACTCAAAATGCTAGAAAATTTGATAAGATCAGTCACTCTCAAAAAACATCAGTGCAGTAGCAATGAAAACAACAGTATGTGAGTGTAATAGGTGCAAGATAAAACCACGTGATTTAATGTGTCATTTTAATTTGCTAATAATGACATAATTGACCAGAGTGCATGTGCATTCAAAAAAGTAATTTAGCACAGAGTTCTAACCTTGTAGATGAATTGATACAATACATATAGCCTGGAATTTTAACTGTTATGGTAAATATATACAAACAATGATTAAAAATAGCACATTTATGTTAAAATACTACAAAAAATTATATGCATCCATTTTGGAGCCCCCCCCCCCCCCCCCGACAGTGCAGTTTACACATTCTTTTTAGGGATACTACTGAATGGTATTCAAGTTCTTTGATGTACAGTGGCATTCTATCTAATCTAGTTTTGTTACAAAGCTACTCTGTTACTCCCTTAGTTAGTAGTGTATATGAATTGATCGTGAAATGTATCATTTCCATTAGCAATAAAACACTAATATGAGAAAGCAACAATAGAAGGCTACAAACCAGATGTTGTTTACATGTCTCCTTGTATAGGTTAGGTGCTGTCTTGTTAACAGAGAGAATTAATCATATCCTAATCACTTTACTTCTGTGGTGGGTTAGATTTCAAGCTGACCTGAGTTAGGTCTTGGCATTCATCACTTTGGAAGGATATGTACCTCAATGGCATTGATTTTATTAGAGCTATAAATCATATATGTGGTCAAGGAAAGAAAATTCTGCATCACTAGCAGATTCTTCTATCTCTTAAATGAAGCAGAAAGTGCTAGTGTGGTCCTTCTTTACTCCAAAAACTCTGTGACACAGGGCATCAGCTGTTGCTTTTACAGGACGGATGTTACTATTCAATGATATTTCATTCAGCAGCATGCTAATCGATGTTTCTTTAATATTATTTGAACAGTGCTATACTGAACTTGCACATCTTATTCCAAATTGCCAAATTTGATTATTTTCCCATTACATTTTTTTTGCACTTATGAATAGATTGCTAGCTTTATTTTGTTTGCCCACTCATATAAGAACAACTAGTGTTATGGAGTGGTTTGAGAGTTGTACTGGGACCTGGGATATTTGCATTATGCTTTTTTGTGCAAATACATCTTAGTGAGTATATGTATATAAGCAGAGTTATTTTATGAAGCATTCGCTTCTTCGTAGGACTACTGTATTTGTTAATTCAATCATCTTACAAATTCATCTTCTCCAGAGTATATGCCTCAGATTCCCATTTTAGAGCCTGCATATTTGAGACCTTCAGATCATAGACATAGAAGAACCCTTTGTCATTTGTGAGTCAGTACTCTGGTAATACAATGAGCAATGAGACTCTTTAGGTATATAAAGCCTGATGCTATTTAATTTGGATTTGAACAAAAACTTGCAGGAGCTTTTCAGCATGTTTTTTTTTCTTTTTAGGGATAATTTCTTCTCAGAAAAAAAAACCCAATTTAGAATGTGCAGTTACTGTTTCTGTCTCTTAAATTCTTCTACCAAATGAAATTGTCTGGAGGCGTTTTTCACCCATTTTCCCCCTAATAGATGGCTAGACTTTGCTATATGGTCTTTTCATGGGTTTTTCACTATTTTCTTGTATTTTACAGGCTTATCAGAACAATTAATCTTTCATCCTTTCACAAAGATGAAGGTTTAACTGTTTCTTTGCATGCATATTTTTCAGGGACATGGCAACAAAAATAATTACTACCAAAAAAAATTATTTAACTTCAACCCACAATTGACAAGATGGTTTAATTGGTAGACCTTAGTAGAGGTGGGAAAAATTCATTTGGCTTTCAGTTCCCTGCAAAAATATCAATTTTGTATATACCAAGAAAGATAATGGGTGACATTGTGGCATGAATATAGAGCTAAGACTCCAGAAAGCAGGGCTCAAATCCCCTTTCATCCATGTAAACCCATTCGGTATGTGACACTCCTTTAGTCTGCAATAGTAAACTGCATCTAAGTAAATCTTGCCAACCCCCCCCCCCACCCCAACAATGTCACCATAAGTCAAAGTTCATTTGAAAGCACATAACGAAAATTAATATCTCCCAAGAATAGTATAGGAATGTTGTGAATTTTTTTTTAAAATCCTTAAATTTCTGAAAACTTGTGATGCATTTTGGGAAATGGTATATGAACTGAAAATCATGCTTAGACAACTAAACAGACAACTAAAAATCATATATTT
This sequence comes from Anolis sagrei, assembly GCF_037176765.1. Taxonomy (NCBI): domain Eukaryota; kingdom Metazoa; phylum Chordata; class Lepidosauria; order Squamata; family Anolidae; genus Anolis; species Anolis sagrei. Next base: position 203,583,667 of record NC_090022.1, on the reverse strand, counting down.
GAAATATATGCACTAACAAGCTCAAATGGCAGAATTATGTAACAATGAGAAGAACATGTAAAATGCTAGGAAAATGGAGCAGCAAAATGAACAACAAAGCAAAGAGGGGTGGGGAAAATAGTTCTGCAGCTTGCTACGACATGAGAAGGATGTAAAATTAATAGGATACTGAGGAATGCAGCAAAAATGATTTTCACATCCAGAAATGTGGAGGAAGTCCTCAGTCCGTATCTGTTCACCTTATGCTAAAAAACATAAATAGTTCATTTAATCCTCTTCTAAGCAATATGAAAAGCTGTAGCTTCTTATGGAGTTATCTCCCTTGTATTTAACAAGTTCTGCTGCTGTTTTTCCCAAAGTTACCATAACTAGAATCAGTGGGATGTTTACCAAAGGTGAAAACAAGGATAAATGGACATATTACAAACACTTGATTGATTTTTAAAGCCTCTTTAAATGTTAAAATATCCATATCTCAGCTTCAGAGACAGAGCTGCCATTTATAATTCAGGGGGAGGGGGAAGGTAATTCATTGCTAAAAGAAGACATTTACATCAACTTGCAGAACATTAGTCAATTTATATGTGTATAAATGCAAATTTAGAATCTGCTGGAGTATGTTTTGGACCAGCAATACCAATTTCCATGGATGTTCAAGTCCCACTATTTGCAATGGTGTAGTAAAATGGTATATAAAATGGAAAAGACTAAAGGGGGGGGGGGGTTAAAATATTTTCAGGCTATGGATGATTAAATACATGGATGCAGGATCGATGAATATGGAAAACTGATTGTAAAACACAACATATAATTAAATGGAAATATAAAATGCCTAACCATTATGGAGTTCACTGTGGCATGGAGATGGATTAGATGACCCCTGCGACTCCTTCCAACTCTAAGATCCTATGCAATTTTCCCTACAAGTGCATAAACAGAACTAATGAGTGTATCTTATAAAAAGCAAAAGTTTATACATGACTGTATTGTGCATGACAAGAAGGGAGTGTAGATCAGTAACAGATCCCATGTTAGACATGAGAATGCTTCAAGAAGCAGTCCTCGGCGTATACAGTAGAACTGGAGAAGACCCTGGTTTGAAATCCTAAGAGTTGCAGAGAATGCAGACAACATTGAGGTCGATATGCTAAAAACATGGAACATTACATTGTAATAAAAATCTGTCACTATTATTCATTACAATGCTTGAAAAGGTAATTGGTTACTCTTCCTTATTATAATGTCAAAAATTCCAATTTTTTGTATTACCTGTTACATTGTTCTTTCCTATAATTACATTGATTAAATTTTTCAATTATACATACATCTAGATAATAGGGAAAAGTACAAAAGAGAAAGGCATAGATATGACAATGGGCTAGGACTATATGTCAATAAAAGCTGAACTTGTGTCCCTCAAATATTTGCTTACGGCTTTTGTCTGATAAATGCACAACCGTGTGTACTATTTCATACCCTTTTTATGTAGAAAAAAACATTCTAGGGTTGATAAAAGGATAACAGAAAAACTAAAATGCCCTTACAAGACTTTAGGAAAAGGAACTAGAAAGAGCAACTAGAAAATATTTCTTGTTATATTAAAAATAAAACAAAATCCTTGCCATGTATCATACTACTTTCCAAACAGAACTTTGCTATTCCTATCTGCCTACCATTAGTTACAGGAAACTATGGCAAAGTATTATTTTTGGCGGGACTGATTTATTGAGCAAATATAATGGTGCTTTCTATGTTCACCTTCCAATCAGCCTGCAGATTATAAGTATTTGGAAATGTAGTTTTGTGCACAAAGAAGCAGAGAGGGTGGAGACGGTGACATTAGGGTCTTATGACACTCCTGTGAGCATAAGGTCACCAATGTTCCATCAGAATTCTGATTCCATCACTCATTCAACCACTTTTTTTGCATTTTTTGCCATTTCAAGCCTTCTCAAAAGAGAACTATAATGGGTTGGTTCCACTAATGGGGATCATGAATGTGTACTGTAGTTCATTGTGCTATCCAATTAGAACAATTTGGGTTTCCCTCTTTGTCTAATTACCAGAAAAGCTTTTAATTGCACCAGGTCACAAGCAGGCTAATGGGTATAGCATGCACACAAGATTACCGTTAACAGCAGCACTTTTATTTATTTAAGATAATTCTACTCAAAATGTTTATTTAAATGATAAATAAACCTGCTCCCAGAGGACTCTTATGGGGAAACAAATTTTGGTTTATATGAAATAGGAATTGCATTACAAAATTGTCAAGGAGATGGTGTCCCTCGGGTTTGATCTTTGTTCATTTCTGAATAAATATAAAAAACACTTATGTCCAACAATGGTTGTGAGACAATAACCTAGGAGTTGAGACATTACTTTGGGTCTTGCAAAATAATATACATTGCCACAAGAAGATGCAATTTTCAATAAATTGTCTCTAGAATCAGTATGTAAGGAAGGGAGGGTGTTAAATCACATCTCTGTTGTCAGTTTCATCATTCATGGAGAGGGACAGGTGTGAAGTGTAGTGTCAAGAGCCTCCATTCTGTGCAGAAGTTTTCCATTTGAACTGTAACTGCCCTGATATAAGGACCGCCCTGTGATGAGATCCTAAGAAAGGAATAGTTACTTTTACTCAGGACAGGGACAACCTGAGTCTCAAGGAAAGTTACTTTCTTACAGGAAAAAGAATGCTAATATTAAGAGAATTTTAGGAGGAGGAAGTAGGAATAAAAATAACTTAGAAAGAATGGGATGAGATATGGGAAGAAAGTCAACTTAAAAAGCATGTCAATTAGAATGAAAGAAAATTATTATAAATTAATTTGGAAGTGATATTTCTCACCAAACATTATGAATAGAAACTAGAATGAAAAATTTTGCTTCCATGCATATGTGGTGGGATTGTAAATATATACAAGATTTTTGGGTAATAAGGAAAATAGAAAATATTATGAATATAGAAATTAGAAGGAATCCAGCAGAAATACTGCTATCAATTAAAGGAGAAGAAGGGAACGATAAGAGGAAAAAATTAATAGAAATGCTATTAACAGCAACAATATTATTAATAGCAAAATATTGGAAAGGGAAAATGATGAATTGATGAATGGTATAAAGACGTCTGGAGAATGGCATTGAATGATAAACTAACATCAAATTTAAGAGTAAAGAAGGGAACAAAAGACTTTGAAAGTATCTGGCAAAGATTTTTGAAAGAAGTATTGGGTAAAGAAAATGGGAATTTACCTCTACATGAAGAACTGAACTTTTGGTGGGATTTTTGAAGATGAGATGGCTCTGGAGAAGGGGGAGCACAGGGATGAAAGAAAATAGAAGAGGTGGAGAAAAAATGTGTTTAGTTATAAGTATGGTGGACTTATGTTTTATATATGTCTATATAATTGTTAACCCTTTTAAAAAATTAAAATAGGAAAGTTATTTTTTCATTGCTAATGGATTGAAACTTTAATACCTGTTTGCATTACACTTTGAACCTCTTCACATATGCTACCAGAATTGCCATGGATCCTACCGATTCCAGTGGTGCATGTCTGGGGGTGTGGGAAATCCATCACCTGCATCATCTGATTAATCCATGTTCCCATCCCATGGGGGAAGTGTCCACTGCCCGGCTTCCCCTCATTAATCCAAGGCAACACAGGAAACCTCCCATGTTGCTGCAGCTATGACATGTACCAGTTTGCCTTCTCCTTTAAGACAGAGACTGGCTGTAAGTTGCAATAAGGCATATAATGGGAGCCGGCGGGCTGCGTTTTAAAGGAGAAGGCAAACTGGCACATGGTGCCGATTTCACTCCGATTTCATCTGATGAGGTTGTCTATCCCTGGTCCCCAAATGCCTTTGCTTGAACTGAGATCCCTCCAGAACAACTGAGGTACAAAAGAAACAGCATCCAATACAAAATGCAAGACTGTTTCTTGTGTGATTTTTAACATATTTTGTCTGATGAACAAGCCAATGGAGCATTGAAAGTTTTTATAACTTTTGTGGGTGTATTTTAGTTGACTAAAAAATATTACTTTTTATTGATCTTGTATAGGACTAGTGTGTGTCCCCAAACTTCCATTCACTAAAATTATGCAGATGTAAGTAGAAGTAGGAAGGGAGATGTCTTTTTGCTTTAAGAATCTTCTTGAAGGAGATAAATATTTAAAATAGTTATGGGTAAACGTGGGTAAGATAAGAATTATACATTTCATTCCACCTGTTGGCTTTGTCAAGGAATATTTCTCCAATTCCCTGTTTGCCTAGAGAAAGAAACATTCTTAACACAGAGCTCCATCCTATCTTCTATGTGATATTATAAGTCAGTTTCTTCATATTCTGCTCCTCCAGATGTTTTGGGCATCAGATCCCAAAATTCTCATCCAGCATGAGTTATACTCAGGGATTTTGAGAACTAAAGGAGAAAGCTTCATGAAGAACTGGGACCAAATGTTACAGACAAACTACTTGACTTAAGTTGTAAATAGCTTGGGGATATAGAAATAATGAATTTGTACAGAATAGCTGCAAACGGCCTGCTTTGAACGGCTGACATGGCAGGGTTCAAGGGAAAAGACAAGCCTGTCCATGGATACTCCACAGTTGAAGCATCTCCAAAACTATCTATTTACAATACTGGAGTATTTGCAACTAAAAAATTCAATGGAGTTAAAACAAAATTACAAGCTTATAAAAATGTGTGTGTGTGTGTGTGTGTGTGTGTGTGTGTGAGAGAGAGAGAGAGAGAGAGAGTCTACCATAGCCCCAAGATGATGACATCTAGACCTGTAAAATTTGGCACAGATACTAAGGAGACCCTGAGGGTATGCATCTTGGGGATATTATGCTTTTCAGGCCAATTAATTAATTTTAATTAAACTTGTTTGTAGCCTACAGTACCATATGGAGTCCTCAAGGGCAGAGATCTATTCAAGAGCAGAAAGCTGAGGTTTTCTCCAAATATCTGATTTTGGGTGGGGACTTCAGAATACTTCAATTTAGCTGTTAATGCAAAAACGTATTTAGCTGTGAGTCCAAGAAGAGCTATAACTTGGTTTCTCTTAAACCCATTTCTACCTGGCCTGAGAGAGTGAAGTCCTGAAAATGTAGGTGAAAGAAGTTGGTGACTGTTGAGGTTGTTGCTAAGGCAGTACTTAATTTTGGATTAATGTTTTTCTGCTAATATCTTGGTTTATTTTCAAAATTACATTTCTATGTGAATCATTAGTGGATTATTCAACCCTTAATGTATATTTATTACCATGTAATTATTTTTGCATCACTTTTTAAATCTTCAGTTTAATTACTTCTGAATTATCTTGGAATGTTACAGTTTTTTTTCCTTACTGTAAATTGTTTTGACCAAGGTTTTGCCTTTAAGAAGAGAGGGCCAAATAAATAATATGTTGCTAAAGCTGAGTATAGGTGGCATTGGATGCCTCAAGCAGGATTCCAAATTTTAAAGAACCCCTGGTGGTGAGTGAAAGAGGAGGGAGCAATTTGATGTGCATTTGGCCAATGCCAGGTGTCCACCTCTGACCACCTCCTTAGCCTCCCAAGGGTGAAACATTTAATCTCGAGGGAGCAAACCCCCCAGGTTAGTCCCAAGGTCAGGTATATTCATCCCCAATTCACAGATCTATGGATGCTGTTAAAGAGTGGCGCCCTTCATCAAAATGTTGCTAAGGAGGATCCAAAAGTCATTTCCACATTACATGCCAGTGACAACCTATTTAAAAATATCACCCTTACCCAAACAACAAAGCCCCAGAGATATACAGTAGGCCTGGGTAACAACGCAAAAAATTGTTTCTAAAATCGATTTGTATTTGGGGGGTTTTTTTGTTTCGATATTTAAAATAATTACAAAATTTTCCTTTTAAAAAGTTCGATATTTACGAAATTTCGTAAATGGTAAAAAAATAACGAATCGATTTCCGAAACAATAACAAATCGATTCGTTAATGGCGGACGCGACCGCGAAATACGCTAAAAAACCTCCAAAAACTTCTGAAGCTTCCCTCTCCCTCTGTTGTTGACTGTTGGTGTGATATTATAATTTTTTTTCACTAATTAAACAAAAAACTTGCCCCAGACATGCGGAAATAATAACGAAACAACCTCAGAACAATAACGAAAGGAATAAAATAACGAAATACGAAGCATTTACAAAACGTGTTTAAAAATTCGTTTTTTAAAAAATATGCTCCAGAATGGTTCGTTATCGTTTTGTAATTGAAAAAAATAACGAATTATTAACGAATTACGAATTAACGAAACGAAACCGCCCAGCCCTAGTGGTTTGCTGAATTGGGTTCAGATTTGGCTAAGAGGCATGGTAATTTATCCTCCCCTGGCTGAAGAATCAGCCACCATAAAGTTGGTAAATATTAGTACTGTGCAAATCTCTGCCTATTGAGCTCTTCTTGCTGCCCCAATTGTTTTAATCATTACTAACAGTCAAAACTAATAAAATCACAAATAAGTGCTGAACAACAAAGATTTTAATCATTTTATCAATTTTCTCATTGGAATTCATGACAACTGAGAAACCTTTTTTCAACCATTTTTTTTCAAATATTTTAAGTATTTTTTCTATCCCTTGTATGCAATGCACTGACAACATCATTACCTTTGTTCCCAAGTCTTCAGCAAATAGGTTAGTGGTTATAACTGTATTATTCACATCATCATCATCATCATCATCATCATCATCAATAATAATAATAATAATAATAATAATAATAATAATAATAATACTTTATTTATATATTGCTATATCTACCTGAGGGGGACTCAGGGCGGTTTCCAAGCAACATCACCAAAACATACAGAGTAAACAGCATAACATCAAATTACCAAAACAACATAAGCATAAATTTTTCACAATTATCACAATAAAAAGTTAGAAACTATTTTAACACCTTTTGTGGAAGAATCCAGATGAATATGTTAAGGAAATAATTTTTCCTTTAAAAATTATATCAATTATTCAGTATTGTCACATCTATGAAAGAAGTTCCAGGACTAATAAATATACTTTTAGGAAATTAACAAGGCGAAGAGTTCTAAGAGACTCTAGAATCTGGAGATCCCTGCAGACAGCCTATACATTAGAGAGAGGAGAGAGAGAGATGATGATGGCTAGATTAATAAATAGTTATATAGAGATAATTTAACTTTATATTTTAATTCAGAACAATTCTAAGTCCAGGTTCATATTTCTGAATAATTAAGAGCATGATTGATAGAAGTTTATGCTTGGTATTTTGCTCTACTTATTCTGCTCTGGAGACTGGAAATAGCATCTTTGCAATAATATGTTATATTAATTTATTTGGGTTTTCTTCTTTTTAAAATAATATGTTATTGATATTATGACAGCAAAATGACTTTACATTTGCTTTTAACTTAACAAGGCCCATACTCATTATTTTTTGTGCATAACAAATGCCAAGTTTTGTCTTGTTATTCATTCTTCTTCTTCCCTCTAAACAGTTATAAATCATTGGAGCAAAGACACTATTGAAAAACTAGGGAGATTGTGTGGTAAAATGCACTCTGGTTTGCAGCCCTGGAAAGTTTTGCATAAGAGCTAGGTATTGCTGTTGCAGATTGCCTACAATTGCCTCAAAAAGTAGCACTATAACATACTAAAGTTTCTTACTATTAATATTCACGATTGAATCACTAATTATTTTGAAAGCTAATTTTTTAAGGTATGACCCTTCCAGGCTCCCGCGCAGCTGGAGACTGGAAAAGGCCTTTGCCTCTTCCGCCCGGGGAAGAAAATCAACCCAAAGTAGTTCCGGACGGAACTACTTTGGGGGGCGGAGCTGGAGGAGTTAGATCCCTCCAGCTCAGTCTATTCAAGACGTTGAGGAAGACGGACTCACCTTTCAGGTCGGTAAAGTGGGCCTGCGGGGGCAGTGTGGGCCTTCAGCCTCCTGCCCCTCTGGGCTGGTGTCGCGGGGGCTGGCCCGCAGCTTGGCGCAGACATTCGCCATCTGGGCTGCGGGGCTGGCCTTTTGGGTGCATTGGCGGCCTGGAGTTTCCTGGAGCGAAGTCCTCGACCATCGCGAGCGGTAACGGGGCCGGATGGGGGCTGGGAGACAAACTGGAGCTCTTGGCCGCATGGCGCGCGCTCCGAGCGAGATGTTCGCGCCATCGCCGGCGGGGACGCTGGCTGGACGGCCAGCAGCTCGCTTCAGGATGACCTTCCTGTTCTTCCCCCTCCCCACTCCTAATTCCCCAGGTGCAAGCTGAGCGCCGCTCCCTGACGCAGTTGGCTGGTGCAGTGTGGACTCGGGCCGGCCTGCCATTTCTTTGTGCGGACACGTCTCCGGGGCCGCGTGTGTTCGCTTTCGCTCGCGCCTCCTTTGGGGCCTAGGGGTGGGGGTGGCCTGGACTCCATGCCCCTAATTGGTACAGTGGGGTCTGTTCCCTGGCTCCCACCAGGAAAGCACACCTGGCTATAACCCGGCTCCCAAATTGCCAACATGCGACGTTTTCATTTGCCTCATAATGGCCCGAGACCAATGGGGGGTTCATTTGTTTATTTCCCTTATGGTTGATTTCCCCCCCTCCCCCATGTTAGGAGGGCTGGGTATGGGGTGGAACAGCTAGATACACCACTCAGATATCATTTATCTTCATGTGCATTTCAAGCTAGGACGAGCTGGCTATGGGTCCAATTTTGGCCTGCAATATACAATCAATTTATACATGTCGGTCTGTATATATACATATATATAGAGAGAGAGTGAGAGAGAGAGGGACGCTTTCTACATGGTTGACGGCCATTTTGGTTTTCGCCTCGTGGCACCGGCCATTTTGTGACTTGCCGGCGGCCATGTTCTTTGCCCTGCAATGGCGGCCATTTTGGACCTTAAAAAGAGATAATTAACTTAGCTAATAGTTCCATTTAATTTTACCATAAAAGGCGTTTACAACCCTATGTGTTAAGAAATCACGATATTGCTAGTTTAGAGCTAGTTGTTAACCAGCCTCAAGTTGTGTTGCTAAATGATGATAATAATAAGAATAATAACAGAATAATAATAAATATTACACAGCTATCAAGTGCTAGGCCAATCATAAAATTATAACAAAAAAACCCCCCAAAAAACCATTTATATATACAGCTAAATATATCATGCAAGTCAACAAACACTTGCTCTAAACTTTTGGAACTGGTTTACAGCGATACTATACACATTTCAATTATGTTAAACAACACACAATTTGGTTATAATTGTTATAACCGGCTATCCACCCTCCTATTCACAAAATAGCCATTATACCTCAACTGGACAGGCCCATCAATATTTGGAATTTTATAATTACATTGGGCTCTGCCATAAGTTCTAATTTTGTCATGGTCTGATTTTTCTGCTGTACTATTAGGTATGTATGGTGGCATGATATTGTTGTTTGTGTTTCTTTTATGATGTATTCTCGGCTCGCCCTCTTCTAAGCCTCACCGAGTCCAGCGTGAGATTATGGCGGGGTATAAGAAAAGGGTTATTATGGTTCTTATTATTATTATTATGATTGTTATTATTATTATGGTTGTTGATATTAGGTTTGCGTTGGAGAACAGAGCGACTGGCCATTTCCACGGCTGAATCAAGGCTTATTGGTGCTCCATGACTCAAGGATATGTTATTTACCTATCTTATCATTCGCATTGATTTCTTACAGGATGTTACCCAGAAAAAATATTGGAGGACCAAAAGGCAAGGGCCCAGCTAAAAGAAGGCCGTCAAAACTCCATCAGTCTCATACCAAGTCGACACTACAAAGTGGAATTTATTTATTTATTTATTTATTTGCTTTATTTCTATACTGCGTTTCTCAACCTATAATAGGTGACTCAATGCGGTTTACACAATATTAATTACCACAACAATAACAATTAAAACACAGCATACCCAATAACAAACACACAACCATTCATACAGTGCCTCGATCGCAACCAAGATCCAGTCTCATATCCTTATACCGTTCCTATGTTCAGTTTACCGTCATTCTGTGTACAATTGCGCTGATTAGCCAAACGCTTGCTCAAAAAGCCAGGTTTTGAGCTTCTTCCTAAATGCCAGCAACGAAGGGGCCTGTCTGATGTCGCTTGGTAGGGCATTCCATAACCGAGGGGCCACCACCGAGAAGGCCCTGTCTCTCGTTCCCGCCAACCGTGCCTGTGACGCAGGCGGAACCGAGAGCAGGGCCTCCCCGGACGATCTTAATGTCCGTGTCGGTTCATAGGAGGAGATGCGTTCGGAGAGGTAGGTGGGGCCGGAACCGTTTAGGGCTTTGTAGGCTAATGCCAGCACCTTGAATTGTGCCCGGTAGGGAATTGGCAGCCAGTGGAGCTGGCTCAACAGAGGAGTGGTATGCTCCCTGAGAGCTGCTCCTGTTAGCAACCTGGCTGCCGAGCGCTGGACCATCTGGAGCTTCCGGGCAGTCTTCAAGGGCAGCCCCACGTAGAGCGCGTTGCAGTAATCTATGCGGGATGTGACCAGAGCGTGGACTACCGTGGCCAAGTCCGACTTCCCGAGGTACGGGCGCAGCTGGCGCACGAGCCGAAGCTGTGCAAATGCTCCCCTGGCCACCGCTGAGACCTGAGGCTCCAGGAATGACAAAGGAAGTATTCCAGGCCCTGTCAGCACGCATTGAGGCGATTGAAAAGATGACAGACATTGAACAAATGGAACATAGTGTGCAGTTACCACTAAGTCAGGATGAGGCTCCTTTACCTGAAGCACCTTTTTCTTGTCTTTTCGAATTAGTTCCTGAATCTGATTGGGAGTCTGACCATTATCCGGATCCATCAGGTCCCTCAGATGCTCAGCGGCCGAACAGCGAGCCTTCAGTACTATCGTCGTTAGCTCTACTACCATCTGCAACAGCCCCGGCTGCTAACGCGGGTCAGACGTGGCCGACGCCCTCTGATACTTTGATGGAGTCCTCAGGTAATATTGGCTCGCCCCCTCGACCCGGAAAGGATATTGCCAGGCAGGAAACACGAGAGGGGCGCTTCACTTATGACAACCTGCATACCAGTGATAGTCCCCCAGGGGCTTTTAGTTGCAGCACCCTGTCAGGAGCCACAACGAGCAATTTAGCATTTGCTGGGGACTACATTGATAGAACAGTTTGTGGAGCCCCACCGTCAATGCCATTACCAGAGGGCTTGGTCCCGATAGCCTTGGGGTCGCACTTACCACAACAAACATTGGTGGCTATTTTGAATAATGAATATATAGATTTATTCACCCTATATTGTGGTTGTCACAAAGAGGCAGGGGGGGATGATACTGATCAAAACCATAAAACCGCAACAAACGCAGTCCGGATGGATCCTAGCTGGGCCAATTGGTTTAACTGCTTTATGATTTATGCTGGAGTAATAATACAACGTTACCCAGCACGAGCTCTTTCTCTCTTTAAATATCTTGATACCATTCGTGAAGCATACTTCAGTTTCCCGGGAGATGCATGGCTAAAATATGATGAACTGTTTTGACAAAAGGTGGCCAGTGATCCAGCACTTCGCTGGGATTTGGTGGACGGACAGCTATGGCGACTTGCCATAGCCCTCCCACGCCAGGGACATAAGGTGTTTAACTCCAAGGAGATATAGACAGGTTAACTGCTATGTCCGGCCTGGTTTTTTGTGTGTTTATGAACAAATTCCTAGAACATAAGATGCTTCTCACATGCATAGATCAGTGTAACTCTTAAAAGTGCCAAGGCTTATAAGGATGTTCCAACTTAAGTGAAGGTTGGTTATTCGACCATCAGGCCAACATGCCCCCCCCCCCTCCACTTTTTGTTTATTGGTCAAGTTCGGGGAGAAAATGGGACAAGATACTAATTATATTCCCTGGCAAATGGGTCCAGCTTACATACGTTATAACCTAGATTAAAGATCCCATACAATAAGCAGATCATATGACCACTCTATTCAAGGCCTCTGCCTTTCACATTTAAAATTAGCATTAATGGTCTGGATACCACGTAAACTAATATAAACTCAACAAATGAGAGGCCCCAATAAGTTTAGTCAGCATGATATTTTCCAGTTCATAATTTCCTGGCCCATGATAAATGGCTACAGTCAGCCTATTGTCTTGGGTCTACACAATCTTACAAAAAGGCTTGTTTACTGGGGTTCAGTTCGACCAACTTTGAGGAAAAGGTAAATAGACAACACAAGTGAGGTTGTGGTTAGTTAAAAGTCAGTTTACATTATTAAAGCGTATGGAGTCTTGGGTCTCTCTGAAGGACTCCAGCCCAGTTCGCCTTAGACAATATAAGACAAAAAATTATTAACTGGGACAATTATAGTGGATCCATACCAAAGGCTAGATCAACAATTGCTGACCTTTGGCTCTGTCTGACACTACCAACAAAGGCAAGGTGATATACCAACGGCCGCTTGGGGTGTCGATTTAGCAACACGGCCAAACAACGGGGGATTATATACATCTGGATTAATTCGGTCGTATAGGACATTAAAGTCCATTATCATGAGACATTTGGGCTAAGACAGACATAGATAATGCACTTCTTACACAAAGACTTAGCCCCATACCAGTCAATGATCACCTTATATATTAGTCCCACAAGTCTCGATGCGGCCAGACGTACAATGTTCATAAAAAGAGAAAATTATAAAGTTAATTTATGTTAAATTTTAATGTTGGGTTGCTTATTAGATCACCAGATACTCTATAGATGACAACCTCCATCAATAACGTTGCGAATTCTTGGGGCTAAAGCAAGCAGTTAGTTACTGGGATGGTTTTTTCCAACAATGGAGACATATTTCACATATATAAAATCAACAAAAAACTAAGAGAGGAGAGAGAGAGAGTCAAATAAATAAGACAATCTAAGATATGATGCCTTATCTATGGTTTTTACTTGTTAAGTTTATGAATATGCGAGATATTTTTAAAAAATTGTTAAAATAATAGTTTATACTTATGGATATGCTACATATACCAAAACTAATTATAGATGTCTGACTGTGTTGGGCTCTAAGCCGCTCAATTTTCATGTTTATTGATGCGGTCATCTATATTTGGGCCGTGGGGCCGGCAAGACAATATTAGCTGACATCTGATATGGCAAAGATAATTGCCACATGGTTGACTCGATTAGTCCAACCAATGTAAACCCATTGTTTTTATACATCCGTTTGACCAACTATATTAAAACGAGCTTTGTAAAATATACTAGAGAGCTTGATATAATTATTACAAAAACATGGAGAGTACTGTCATCGCGACAAAACTCAGAGAGCCCTGCAACGCTAAGAGCTAGACGAAACTCGCATCAAACAAGTTTTGGTGGAGCCTCTCAATTGCCGACCCTGGAAGGTTGTGGTTGCTTTCTACCTGTCAGTATTAATATTCACAAGGTCAACCTTGGATGAGATGCGGCTTGCTTGGAGGGTGAGAGGGGTACGGCGCCCCCTCCCCCGGTTTCTGATTTTTGTTTTGAGTTTTACAGCCTCAAGGTGATCAGCATTCGGACGACTGACCCGATGAGCGCATGGTCAGTGAGACATGAGAGGTCTCGAGAAACTACTGGTGTCAAGCACAAGAGATATGCCGCTGCCACCACCACCAGTGACGAAGGCTGATACAGTTTATCAGGATGTCAGATCCCCCTGTTGATTGGAGAATAGGTTTCTCCTAGTTGTATACTTGCTATATGAAAGATTTGGAATATTTCACTGTCAAACTAAATATATGGTGGCATCATATATTATTTCGAACTGGGATAACCCCCAGCTGTTAACACATAACAGCCCTCATGTTATCAATGTCTTAGCAATACCCACCATCAAGGTCTTATTAGGTTTGTCAATTTAACATTCATATACCTGATGGGTGTCGTTACAATGTTACAGCTGCTACTCACACATCTATACATTGAGTTGATTTTTAGAGCCTTATCAGGCCAGCATCGCCAAGGACAGGAGTGGCGGTTGGATACAGTCGGGGTTTTTTCGATCTCCTAGTGTTTGGAGATGAGTTGGAGAAAAGAGATCACCTCTTCAAGCCATGACATTTATATGTGTATTATATATGGGGACACTGGGGGCGCTCCCAGGTTCGCCACCTGTTACAACATTTATTCTGTTCATCATGTTATAGGGAACACTGGAGGCGCCCCCAGGTTCGCCACCTGTTACAACATTTATGGTGTTCATCATGTTAAGGGAACACTGGAGGTGCCCCCAGGTTCGCCTCATGTTACAACAGTTACGATGTTTATTCTGTTATGGTAACACTGGAGGCACCCCCAGGTTAGCTACTGGATACAACTGTTATTATCTTCATTGTGTTGTGGGGACACTGGAGGGGCTCCCAGGTTCACCACTGGTTGCACTGTAAGGTTCGAATGCTACTGTGATTCACATTGACCAAATGCAAGACAGATTTCCATCTTTCAATGGGGGCAACTTGTTGTTACAAATTGGAGCCTAAATTGACAAGGGCTGTTTTGAAGGTTGGGGAGATGGGGGCTAAGTAGACACTTGCCTCCATCTTGTGGCGGAAAACAGTAGTAAGGAGTTATATTTGGTGTGCACCCTAGGCACCCCTTCAGGGGCGAAGGCCATTAACAGAAATATCAACGAATGGTACATTGGACAAGATGAGATGTAAAAGATATATGGCCTTAAAATGGGAGGGATCTGACCTCAATAGCCTTGAGGAAGATTCATCCAACACATTTTCCTAAAGGTTACCCGGGTTTAGGTCACCAGGGGACCGGGTGCTTCGCCCTAGTTAGCCAAGGGGTAGGCCGGGAAGGGACACTACCTCGGCTGTGTTCACTACAAATTCATGATAGAAAAGTAAATTCAGTTACAAATTAAAATGGTAACAATAAAGTTGCCCAGTTTTAACCCACAACTGTTGTCCTGTGTCTTCATTCGGGTGGTTAGCAGGCAATGACCCTTCCAGGCTCCCGCGCAGCTGGAGACTGGAAAAGGCCTTTGCCTCTTCCGCCCGGGGAAGAAAATCAACCCAAAGTAGTTCCGGACGGAACTACTTTGGGGGGCGGAGCTGGAGGAGTTAGATCCCTCCAGCTCAGTCTATTCAAGATGTTGACCCACCACACCCGCCCATTAACAGTGTAAAATAATTGGTTGCCCTAGGGAGCCGGGCAGGAATTTTTTATCCCTCCTATGTTTCTAGGGGGGTTTTTTCGCCTGCCCTACACTGTTACCAGAAGGCAGATTGGGTTAGGTGGTTGTTAAATAGGTTAGCGGAAAACAGCAGTAAGGAGTTATATTTGGTGTGCACCCTAGGCACCCCTTCGGGGGCGAAGGCCATTAACAGAAATATCAACGAATGGTACATTGGACAAGATGAGATGTAAAAGATATATGGCCTTAAAATGGGAGGGATCTGACCTCAATAGCCTTGAGGAAGATTCATCCAACACATTTTCCTAAAGGTTACCCGGGTTTAGGTCACCAGGGGACCGGGTGCTTCGCCCTAGTTAGCCGAGGGGTAGGCCGGGAAGGGACACTACCTCGGCTATGTTCACTACAAATTCATGATAGAAAAGTAAATTCAGTTACAAATTAAAATGGTAACAATAAAGTTGCCCAGTTTTAACCCACAACTGTTGTCCTGTGTCTTCATTCGGGTGGTTAGCAGGCAATGATTCAAGCTCTGTTTCTTTCTTTACTTATTTGTGATCAGGATTACATTGTAGTATTTAGCAGTGAAATATATTCGACAATGATTGGGTTTATTTGTCAGGGAGTTGGAACTGGTTACAGAGTGCTGTTGGGTGTACCCCCCCCCCGACCTATTTACAGTATATGTGCTTGTCTTGATGTGAAACTATGGAATGCTCTTCTGAATGGAACTATGGGTATTAGTTGTCTTCCCCATTTAAAACATACATATCACTTATTATATGTAGCTGGATTAAGGTAAAATTATGTTAAATGAAACTCATTCAACACATTCCTAAGCTGAATCTGAAAAATACTATCATAGAATAATAGCATTAAAAGAGACCACAAGTCTAACATCCTTAAAGATTGATAATAAAAAGATGGAGGAGGAGGAGGAGGAGGAAAGGAAGGAAGGAAGGAAGGAAGAAAGAAAGAAAGAAAGAAAGAAAGAAAGAAAGAAAGAAAGAAAGAAAGAAGGAGGTAAAGGTTTCCCATTTACATTAAGTCTAGTCGAGTCCAATTCTGAGGAGTGGTGATCATCTCCATTTCTAAGCTAGAGAGCTGGCATTGTCTGTATACACCTTATAGGTCATGTGACTGGCATGACGGCATGGAGCATTGTTACCTTCCCACCGAAGCAGTATTTATTTATTTAAAAGTTTTGTATACCAACCTTCTCACCTCTCTTGAGGGACTCAGACCGGTTTCCAACCATAATATCACATACAGTCAATAAAACATCATAATTCATATTACAGTAAAACATTAAAACAGCAATTACATTCAATAACTACAATGGTCAGTCGTCACACTAAAATCGTTGTTCATCATCCTCCATCCATATCTCAGGGTGTTGGCTCACTCGTCGAATGCCTGTCTCCATAACCACGTCTTCACCTGCTTCCTAAATGTCAGGATAGAAGGGGTGGTTCTGATCTCCAGTGGGAGAGAGTTCCAGAGTTGAGGGGCCACCACCGAGAAGGCCCTGTCCCTCGTCCCCATCAGACGCGCTTGTGAGGCTGGTGGGAGCAAGAGCAGGGCCTCTCCAGATGATCTTAATAATCTTGATGGTTCATAGGAGGAGAATACGTTCGGAGAGGTAAACAGGGCCGGAGTCATTTAGGGCTATTGATCTACTCACAATTGCATGTTTTCAAACTGCTAGGCTGACAGAAGCTGGGGCTAACAATGGAAGCTTGCCCCATCCCACGGATTCAAACCTTATGGTCAGCAAGTTCAGCAGTTCAGCAGTTTAATCTGATATGCCATTGTGACCCAAATAATAATGATAATACTTTATTTATATACTACTCTATCTTCCCAAAGGGACTTGGAGTGGTTTCCAACAAAAAAGTAGCAAACATTCAATGCCAATGATATGATATAATTAGAATAAATATGAAGTGTCACCCATTATTATTATTATTATTATTATTATTATTATTATTATTAACTTCAGTTGCAAATTTGCAACTTCAATTCATGAATCTCTAAATGGTCAGTATTTCTTAAGATTGCATAGTATTACTGGAAACCTGTGTGTCATCCAAATCCAGCCACCAAACTGAGTAAAGGAAATACTTTCAGCTTCGAATTGGCATGTAAGGCCAATGACATTTCTACCTCCTCTCACTAGCAAGTGAGTATTCTATAAACTGAAGCAGGACCCCTGTCACAAATATTTTTGTAGGGTCTCTTACTATTAGAAGTGGGACAAAGATTACTGTCTCGGTCTCCTTGCACCCCAGGCCTCCTTCAACCAATATAGTAGCTGGCTCTTAAGGTGGACTGGGGGAGGGGAGTGTCAGGCCAGGAGACAGTAATCCAGATGTAGCCAATCTAGAATGATGATGATGATGATACACTTTTCCCGAAGTAAGTTGGACAGTTCAGAGGCAGGTGAAGGAGGTGGGCTGGGCAGAGATCTATTATTTTTTAAATGAGTGGAAATATTTATAAAGGCACTAATTGCTAAGTTGTCTTTTCCCCAGCTATATAATTTGACAGGTTTACGCCAGCTGTTATATATACAAAAGAATGGGATTACTGAGCATTAATTATTTCCAGAGGGAATATGTTTCACAGTATTAGTGGTGGTATTTTTGGATTTTCCACTGAACCTGTGGAGGTCAGGGTGACATTGTTTCTGTGTATAAAAAAGGAGGGTTGATAATAATAGTATTGAAGAGATGTGCTGATAGAGAGCCCTCCATAGTACTACACTGGTGTATTCTTCTATTGCCTGCTCCTCTCATTCTTATCTAGAAGAACTTATCTAATATTGTAAAGTTATGATGTTACTTCCCCTTCTTAGCACCACACCAGCTATTGATATGGAGCAGGCACAGAGCATGTTTTCCTCAACACTACAAAGACAGAGACTAGTTGTTGAGTGATTGATGTTTTCGGCATAAATCACATCCTGTAGCCGGTCTTATTTAGCTTAGAGGCACCCCTGGGTTAAGAGGGGTGGTATATTAAATAAATAAATAAATAAATAAATAAATAATAGAAACAATCAGAATTTTTAAACAATATCTATAACATCATACAATGCTTTGACAGAAGCACCATATTCAGGCTGGCCGGTTCTTGGCTATATCCACATATGGTGGTCTTACCCTTGTTCTGGTGTTTGTTCTTGTTTCTGTTATTTCTTGTGAGAAAAGATGCAGCACAAGGTCTGCAATACATTGATTATTAATTAAAAATAACTGATGAAAAATGCTAGAAAATGAACTGTTATCACATCCCCATCACAGTTACTTTAGTAAATATTCACCCTGATTTACATACACTTTTTATGATATTGTACCTGTAAGAGCATATTTGCACATTCAGGCTATCAACTGTCATAGTTATGAAAAAAACATGCTATGTGAACCAGCAGATACCACAGACCTAGCCCTATTATTATTATTATTATTATTATTATTATTATTATTTTACTGACACAAAAACACAGTATGTCACAGCAAATGAGATCTATATGCTGGATTTCGTATCACAAGTCAAACACTTCCCAAGTGTATAGGACTGTGTGACGTATTTTCAAATGATGTGTGCAGATCCAAGTAAGGCGGCCTTTTGCAGTTGACAGATCATGATTTTGTCACTGTTTATTGTTAAGTGCCGGCTGAGATTTTTTGGCATGGCACCCAGTCATTATTATTATTATTATTTGAAACACAACAAGATGAGTCCATAGCACTCTGCTGGCTGTTGAATTGGATGACATGTCGGACAATTCCCAAGTGTCTAGGACTGTGTGATGTATCGGCAAATAATGCGTGCAGATCCCAGTAAGGTGGCCTTCTGCAGCTGGCAGATGATAATTTTGTCAGCGCCGATCGTGTTTAAGTGCAGGCCAACATCTTTAGGCACTGCACCTAGTGTGCCGATCACCAGTGGGACCACCTTTATTGGTTTGTGCCAGAGTCTTTGCAGTTCAATTGTTAAATCCTCATATCATGCCAGCTTTTCCAGTTGTTTCTCTGCAATCCTGCTGTCACCTGGGATAGCAACATCAATGATCCATACTTTGTTTTTTAACACGATCGTGAGGTCAGGAATATTATGCTACAAAACTCTGTCTGTCTGAATCCGGAAGTCCCAGAGGAGTTTGGCGTGTTCATTCTCTGTAACTTTTTCCGGCTTGTGATCCCACTAGTTCTTTGTTGCAGGCAGATGGTATTTGTGGCACAAGTTCCAATGAATCATCTGAGCAATGGTGTTGTCCCTCTGCTTGTAGTCTGTCTGTGCGATCTTCTTGCAGCAGCTCAGGATGTGATCTAATGTTTCATCTGCTTCCTTGCAGAGTCTACATTTGGGATCTGTTGTCAACTTTTCAATTCTGGCTTTGATGGCATTGGTTCTAATGGCTTGTTCTTGGACTGCCAGAATCAGGCCCTCCATCTCCTTTTTCAGAGATCCATTTGTGAGCCACAGTCATGTTTTTCTTTGTCAATTTGGCTCTCAATTTTTTCCAGGAACTGTCTATGGAGAGCTTTCTTTTGCCAGTTTTCTCTTCTGCTCTGGATTGTGTTTTTATGGTATTCCCTCTTTGTCTTTTGCACTTTAAGCAGTTTACTACTACTGACTTCCCTCAATGTTGGTTCTTGACTGCCTTTCACATATTCTGCCAGTGCGTGTTTCTCTTCTTCTACAGTTTGTTTCACTTGCAGATGGCCTCTGCCTCCTGATTTTCTGGGCAGGTAAAGTCTGTCGTCATCACTATGCGGGTGTAATGCGTAGTGGATTGTCATCAGTTTTCTTGTTTTTCTGTCCAGATCATCCAGCTCTGCTTGTGTCCAGTTCACAATCCCAGCAGTGTATCTAATGAGAGCCTTGATCGTATTTCCGCCATTTAATTTGCTCTTAAAAACCTTTCTGACTCTTTGGATATATTCTTTGCTGACCACATTTTTCACTTGACCATGCTTGATATTGTCCAATTGTAGTATGCCCAGATATTTATAGGCTTCAGGCTGATTGCACTTTATGGTTTGTCCGTTTGGCATCTCTATGCCCTTGCTTTGTGTAATTTTCCCTTTCTTTAATTCCACTGTGGCATATTTGTCTAGGCCAAACTCCATACTGATGTCAGTGCTGAAGATTCTGACTGTGTTGGTCAGTGACTTGATTTCAGTTTCTGATTTTCCATAAAGCTTTAGATCATCCATGTACAGCAAGTGAGAGATTTTTGGTGAAGTTCTTGCTGTTTGGTAGCCTAGGTTTGTTTTCTGTAGAATTACTGACATTAGGATCAGTGCAATAATGAACAGCAGTGGTGACAGTGAGTTGCCCTGGAAAATTCCTCTCTTAATGTTCCATAGCTTTCGTTGCCCACAAACAACTCGGTTTTCCATTGTTTCATTGCATTTTCGGTGAACTTTCTAATATTTTCACAAACTCTGATGACATCTAGACATTTGCTAATCCAACAATGTGGCAGTGAGCCAAATGCTTTTTTGTAATCAATCCAAGTTGTATAGAGGTTTGTTTTGCGGCTGTTGCAATTCTCCAGTATTATTTTGTCAATTAGAAGCTGATCTTTTGTGCCCCTACTTCTTCTTTTATTGCCTTTTTGTTCTACTGGCAAGATGTTATTTTCCTCCAAGTAATCCTGGATTTGATCAGCTACTATTCCTGTCAGCAGTTTGAACACTGTAGGCAGACATGTTATTGGCCTGTAGTTTCCTGGTATTATCCCTTTTGCTGGATCTTTCTGTATCAAATATGTCTTCCCAGTTGTTATCCATTTGCTGATATTTCCAGTTTGCAACATCTTATTGAATTGTTCGGCCATTTTTGAGTGCAGGCTAATCAGATATTTAAGCCAAAATCCATGCAGTTGATCATTGCCAGGTGATGTCCAGTTCTTGACTTTCTTCACTCTTTCAGTGATCATTTCTGTTGTTATTTCTAAGGTTTTCATTTTGTTCTCTGAAAATTTATTTTCAAAGTCTTTTATCCACTCAGCTTTTTTGTTGTAACCTTTCTCTGTTTCCCACAGATCTTTCCAGAATGCATTTGTAGCTGTTTTTTTCTGGTTTTTCACAGCCACCTGCTGATTTAGACTCTGGTAGAACTGCCTCTGATCAGATTGGAAGACTTGATTTTGTTTGTATTGGATGACTCTAGCTTCATATCGCTCAATTTTTCTGGCTGTTGCTGTGATTTGTTGTTTCACAATTTCAAGAGCTTCTTCAATTTTTCTTGTGTTCAGCCAATATTTTTTAATCAGGTTTTTCTTTATTTTTGCTCCTTCATGTTCTTTAGATTGCTTGCATCTGATCATAGGCTCTTAATTTTCAACTCCAGCCTTATTTTTCATTTTAGTTTTCCAGTCATTTGTCTTGCGGGTTTCAGTTGTTGTATCCCCAGTTCTTGTGTTACAATCACTGTTGTGTTGTATGCAAGCTGATTGGTTTCTTCCATTGTTGCTATCTCAGTAGTTGCAAGTGCAGCATTCACATCATCCATTAGAAGTGCCAGATGTTTTCTTGGTACTGTTTTCAATGTTGGCAGTCTTTGCCTTTCTTCTTTCAATGCAGCGTGGGTCAATTTTTTTTCTTTAAGTTCTCGTTGCTTTGTGGTCAATGTGCCAGGTGTAGTATAAGCAATGGCCACAGGCTCTTCATGCTCATTGTCTTGAAAAATTCCTGCATTTTCTTCTGGCTCCATATGTACAGTGAGCTCAGAAGTCATTAGATCTTCTTCAGCTGTATCCACAGTTGCTTATTCTTCTGTTTCACAGTTGTTTCTTTTTTTCTTCAAGTTCGACTTCACTGAGCACCTTTTCCTTGGTGATGTATCACCTCTGGTCAGCAAGCCTCTGTTCAGTTACAGTTGAATCTGGATATTCAAGTTTCCATAGCTGGTACATCCGTTTTTGTGGTTCGGATCTATAATAGCAGGTCATGACAGTTAGGTTCTGTGGCATTGAAAATTTCTGCCACTTCTGTAGTTGTTTTGCTTCCAATTGCACTACAGGCCCAAGCCCTGGTTGCTCAGCAATGGGTCCTGGTTCCTGTAGTGCACTTGTCGATGGGTGCCCAGGAAAAGCACTCGCCACGGTCCTTTTTATCCTGGGCGATGACCATGCCAGTATAGACTTCTTTAGAGTTTGTTTCACCACATTTAAATGGGTTGGGTGCACTTAGTTCTACTTCTCAGTTGAGACCACCCTGGCTTGGTTGAACCTGCTAGTAGTTTACACAACCGCCAGCACAGATCTCAACATCATTGAAGTAGTTAAGCCCCCCGCCAACGTCGAGATGGCACCCGATGGGTTGTTGTTGTTGTTGTTGTTGTTGTTGTTGTTGTTATTATTATTATTTGAAACACAAGATTAGTACACAGCAAACAAGGTCACTATGCTGGCTGTTGTACTGGATCACATGTCAGATATTTCCCAAGTGTCTAAGACTGTGTGATGTATCTGTGAATAATGTGTGCAGATCCAAGTAGGGTTGCCTTTTGCAACAGACAAATGGTCCGCACCTATTGTTGTTTTTCTTCCAGTTGCCTTATAAGCCCATACCCTGGTTGTTGTTGTTGTTGTTGTTGTTGTTAGTATTACATTTATTTATATCCTGCTTTTTCTTTCCATACAGAAACTCAAAGCGGCTCACAATTAAAAACATTACAATGCAACTTAAAATATACAAATATGAAAACAATATTAAACATCATTAATATTAAAACAAATCAGGATAAATCCATAAAAACATATAAAATAACAGCAGCCTCTCACATGATCTTAAAAACCTTCTTCTTTAAATGCCTGTTTGAATAAAAAGATTTTATCCTGCCACCAGGGAAGAAGCCATTCTGACTTCCCTGGGCAGGGAGTTCCAGAGTTGAGAGGCAGCCACCAAAAAGCCCTATCCTTCATTAAAGCAGATTTAGGATATCATAAAAGGACAACAGATTCTTAGTTATTAGGGTTGTGCAAAATATTGTTTTGGTGTCCTGGATTCCGTACTGTAACTGTGTGGTTTGACAGGAAACCAAGATCATGCACAACATACAGCCCAGGGCTTCTGCTTGTGAGGAACTTCTAAATACAATTATGACAGGTAATTTGTCATAAGAGAATATACTTGTGGTAATGCCATGATGCTTCTTTCATTCAATTTTGCTTGGGCATAAGTTGATCTTCATCCGACCCTGACTATGCATTTTGATTTGTGAGAGGCAGTACTGTGCCAATTCAAGGAACAAACATACCTTAGGACAGTCCTATCTTAGTGTTGGCACCACCATCAGCATGCATCAGCATGCATTTAGAGGCCTGTGTTCCAAAGTCTCATTTAGTTAGCACCAAGTCCCCAGGGCAATTTCTAAAGATGCTGTTGTATTCAGCTTGCCTATTAACTGTCACCCCTTCCTCTGTCTGAATGAATTTAATTGGATACATGAGAAATGGAAGGAAAGAAATAATAAGTTTAGTTCGTATAATTTTGTATAAGGATTCCTAGTAGCAGTCTCAAGCACAGAGAGAATCTATAAAGACACATCCTATTGAGAATGTATTGATGTCATTATGTGTATCTGAACCTATCTGCAAAACAAATTGAAGACAATGAGATACTTGTGAAACTTGGAAACTGAAAAAATGTGCCTGCAAGATGAGAGAAAATATTGGATGCTACCCATCTTCATTAAAGTCTTATTGGGAAACTGCCATTGATTTTTTTTAAAATGGGAGACGGATTTGCACCGTTCTTCTCAATGGCCAAAGGGTGAGGGTTCCTCTTCAATCCAGATTCTTGTCAGGATTTACTCCCTCACGGACAATGAATTTACATTGTTGTAAACCATTAGAGCCTCTCAGGCACATCTTGCATCCACTTCTAAGGGAATACATAGAAGTGCCAAAATGCCAAGGATCTTTGCCAGGAACACTTTTCTAAATGAGCTGGGGGGAGGTGAGTCTCAGAGCAGCTGGATGGCTGTACACATATTGGCATTTTGGGTTATTTACTTTCTTCTTAGAATTATAAGATGGGGATGTTACTGAGTGCATGTCTTATAGTGAAAACTCTTTGTTTGTAGTAATGAAATGTTACTACTCCTATACCTTGACTGCAGCCAACCTTTCCATAGCAAACATTTCAAAATAAAGATACAGAATGAAAATTAGCACCTGCCCTGACTAATTGCAGAATTTGAATATTTGCATGAATGTTCAGATTCCAGACCAATGCTTGCTTGCCACTTAAATTTTCTTGGCAAATGGCTTGCTTGAAAGATAGGGTTAGCTCACTAGTATGTTTTCTGGAATATTCATTTCTGAAATCATCTTCTGCATTCATAACCGCATACATCTACAATGTAGAATTAATCCAGGTTAACATCACTTTAACTGCCATGACTAATTGCTGTGGAACCATGAGAGTTGTAGTTTTGCAAAGTCTTTAGCTTTCTCTGAAAAAGTGATGGTGTTTTGCCAAATCCCAATATTCCATAGCATTATGTCATGGCAGTTAAAGTGGCATCAAGCTGCATTAATGCTGCTGTCATGCCCCATGAAGACCCTCACTGTTTATCCCTAGTTAAGCCCTTTTAATTAGAGGGATATTTTATGTACAGTTTCTGGGGGTCAGTCTAGACAGCCTCTTTGCATTTGAAACCTCTGTCACCCTGCCTCTTTAAGAATTTGAAACCTCTGTCATCCTGCCTCTTTAAGAATCCCATCAGGCACAGAGCTTCAGACAAGGCACTTCTGGTTCTGGGAAGGGTTAGCCTTTTCATGACTGGAAGATGAAGAGAGAGGAAGGCCGGAAGGTCTACAAAATAGCACATCCAGCCAGAGCTGTATTCAAGTCCAGTCAAAGCTGCATTCAAGTTCAGTTGGATCTAAAGTCAAGTCCAGTCACAGTTAAATATTTAGATCATCTTAGAGACAGTTGAACACCATACAAGAAAGAGACAATAAGAAGAAATAAAGAATCAAAAACCTCAGTTTGGCCAGAACTGTATCTATCTCTCAAAGACTTTACCTCTCCTCATAAATACTTGGCAGAGAGACTCAGGAGGCGAGAAAGACTAAAATTCTTGTCAATTAATACATTCTTGTTTGATTCAACCATATAGTCTCTGATCTCTTCCTTGTGCAGCCAGTTCACTTTCCAAGTAGTTAAGATAGTGTGGGACAGAAGATAGTGTGGGGACAGAAGAGTGTACAATTAATGGTAGATTATAGGAATGATATGTCAAATGTTATTGCATTGGCTTCTCAAATATGGATAATCTAGCATATTTTTTAATTGTTGCAGGAGAAAAAAGGGCCAAGCTTACTATTGGTAAAATTAAGGTAGCCACCTTAGTTAGCAGATTTTAGGCATCATGCCCAGTCAGGAAATCAAGAGTCTGACATTTGTGCTCATTCCTAAAACTAAGCAGGTGATTATGAATGAAACAATTTCCTCAAAATTTAAATGCCACTAATGAAGAATTTAAAAACCAAAAACAAAAACAAAACAGTAGCCCATACTGAGTGGTGAGAACTTTCACCATGGCTCTTCCTAGACCATAGAAATTTATTGAATTTCACTTATGGTATCCTTCAAAATAGTTGTCATTATAGGCATTTTTTTATTTTAAAAACTATCTACTTTCCCATTTCTGAAATGGAAGTAGTATAGCAACCTTGAGGTATGGGTTAAAATCAAAACACTATAATCCATGCTACAAATTATGTCCTCCTCTCAACAATGTAATTGTCCCCTCCTGGACAGTTTCAATATAATTTCATTTTGTATATTCTTTTTCAGAAATTCGTTTGTATCCATAGTATTTACTGCTTATTCTACTTTGGTCACGATAAATAGTTAAGGTTACATTGCAAAAGGAGTGATGTTACTCTGCATTGCATTACATCACAATATAATATAGACTGTACATCAAGGAAGTTATTCATTACAAGCTAGTTATTTTATATACTTATTCCCATATTCAATATCTTCATCTATCCTCTCATATGGCTAGACATCACAAAGTCCTCTAAGTAGCACAGTTCAAAATGTAGTGAAAATATGCCCTTAATACCATTTATGCTCTAGTATAAGCCAACCTGAATATAAGCCGAGGCAGCTAATTTTACCACAAAAAAATGGGAAAATGTATTGACTTGCATATAAGATGAGGGTGAGAAATGCAGCAGCTACTGGTCAATTTCAAAAATGAAAATGAAAATAGATACCAATAAAAGTTCATTAATTGAGGCATCAGTAGGTTAAATGGTTTTTAATGTTTACATAAAACTGTAATTTAAGATAAAACTGCCCAACTCTGATTTAATCATTATTCTAACCTTGTCCAATGTAAATGTGCTTCAATGTAAATGTGCAATAATAATAGAGTAAAATTATAAATGTAATAATAGCAATACTAATAATATAGTAAAATAATAAATGTAGTAATAATAATAGAGTAAAATAACAAATGTAATAGCAACAATAATAATAGAGTAAAATAATAAATGTAATAATCACAATTCTAATAATAGAGTAAAATAATAAATGTAATAATCACAATTCTAATAATAAAATAAAATAATAAATGTAATAACAGGAAACCGGAAACAGGAAAAAGCTGAAATGGGAAGGGGTGGTTGAAAACGTTGGAAAATGAGGTGGAAAGGGGGTAGCTGGAAAAGTAGGACAGATTGGGGTGGGAAGGGGAATTGAAAGATGTGAAAGGGGGACTGAAAACTGGGAAAGGTTGGGATGGAAAAAGTGGGAAAAAACCCAGTCTACAGTGTGAGGATGGATTGGGAAAAGCTGGGGAAATTAGGGGTAGGAAAGAGGGGCAGCTGGAAAAGACTGAGAGGGGGATGAGGGAAGAAGGTGTGCGAAAGGAGAGAGCTGAGTTGCTATGCAGAGAGGTGAGAGTTCTTATTTCAGCACTACACCTTCCCACCAGGACTCTCACCCGAGTATAAGCAAAGGGGAGCTTTTTCAGCCCTAAAAGATGGCTGAAAAACTCAGCTTATACTCGAGAATATATGGTACATCTCCTCTGTGAGGATGCCATGGGATATAAGTTAATGTACCTTCATTTGAATTCTGTTGCAGTTTGAATAATTTATTACAATCAACAGATCAGACAAAAACAAGTAGAACCAAACAAACAATATCAATAACAAAGTCACATACAAACAAACATTATTAAATACAGATAAAAATTGTTGCAGTTTGAGTTTCTTGCAGTCCAGCAAATTCATGAATGCCAGAGTCCCATCTTGACACAAAACAGAAAGTTTTGCCATTACGATGACAAAAAAAACATGGCCAGGTTGTTTGTAATCTTCTCAATTATCTGTAACTGTACAGAATTGCCTGTGAAATGAGTACAAAATGGCAAACATCTGGGTCTTTGGAAAAGCCGAACCAATATCTTAAAAGGCTACATTCCAAGTCTAAAGAGAATTTTGCTTGCTAACATGGAGACAATTTTAAATGGAATGTTTCTTGAAGAGGGTGTTATTTGGCAGCTGCCATGGCAAATGTATGTATTTTTATAGGCTATCAGAGTTAATATATTTGGTCTATAAAAAACACATAAAATGTCTCTCTATTCAGATGGTGCCCTGGAGGTTGTAGATATGCTGTATTCTCTTCATTTTCTAACGCCTTTCCAGGTAGATTGTCAGATTTCTTTTTTCTTCTTCTTTTAAGGCTCATAAATCTCATTCACATTTGAGAATTTTGCCACACATGATAGTTGAACTCCTGTCCACAACCTATGCCTTCAAAACATTGGGCCCACACCTTTGCATTAGCATCATTATTATTTCTTGACAATACTGGGGATGAAAAAGAAATTCACACTGACTGAATGTTTACAACCTTTATCCAGTTCAAACCTGCAAGGCTATTACTTGAAAAGGTATCTTTCCTAACATTATAAAGAAGCAGTGAGTGTTCAATTCCCCCTTCTCTTCTCTTTTCAAAATATGAGCAAATAAATGTTCACAACTCCAAAATGAATTTTTGATAAATGCACACCAGTGGGATTAAGCCACTGGGGAAAATATCTGAACCCAGGATGGGAGAAAAAGCAGCTGGAATTAAAAAAAATGCCTGGAGTTGCTTTAAAGTTATGTTCCAATTCTAGCTGCATCAGGCTCATGATAGGAGTGGAAACCCAAGTTCAACTGTGATCAAAGTCAGCAGTTGTAAAGGATACCAGTTTCAGTACATTTTCAGAATGGAAAGAATTGAAGATCCATTATTTATGATGTTGGAAAATGCTGTTTTAAAGAAAGTTCAAGATGCTTTCTGCTTTATGACTACTAAAAAATGTATCTTCCAAGAATGCAGAGGACTAGTTAAAATACATACACCTGGGGGAAACAGTTTGTTGTGAGGGAGCCATCCAAAGAAGCAGGAGTCTGGGTTCTACATCTGTTTGGAAGAACACATTCTGGGGAGTTACAGCTTTCAAAATTATGGTGTTTTGCTTTCTGTAGAATAGCAGCCCTTAAAAGGCTCTCTTGGCCATTCTCTTGGCTGCTCATCTATCTTTCCTATGCATATATCACAGATAAACCTAGGGCAGATATTCTGAAATCTCCTAAAACTCAGGGATATTTAGAAGGGAAATGGGAAATGGCAGAGAATAACCTAACAGAGTACATTATTGCTACTGTTTCAGATCACTGTCTGATACAGGCTGTTTCTCATCCATCTTCAATACTTAACTGTCCAAATTAAATCTTACATTCCTATAGTTCCTCGTTTATTTCTTTATTTGCTGAATTTGTTAAATTTTCTTTTAGCAAACCGATGGACAATAAAATAATAAAAAGAACATAAACATACACCAGAATGGAAACTGAATGCATTAATTAGCAGGTTCTATAACAGACAGAACCAAATGGGCAGCCCATGGAAAAATATATTGTTGTGGATGTGACATAATCCCCTTGGAAGGTTCATAGACGGGTGGAGATTTTAATTTATTCCTAGTCCAATATGCTAAACACTACAACATTCTGGCTGTAAACCAAAAATGGTTTAATATCTTCCTCCCCTCTCCTTCTTCATACATTGATTAATTTTATCTCTAAAATAGAGATAAGATAGAAATCTTCCCAAGGTAGCATATAATACTTTTAAACAAGATAAAGCAATAAGACACCTATCTATTGATTGATTAAGTAATCCATTCGTCTATGGTTTAAATGTGATTAAAAAGATACCAAAAATACATGTTTATTGGTGGTAACTTTTTCATCAGATGCTGACACAGAACATGATTATGTAGGCTATCTTCTTTAAAACCATGTGTTCTTTTAGATAAAGCGGGGGGAGGGGAGAGAGATTGTGTGTATGAAAGGGATGGTAGAGCGAGCTTCCCAAGGTTAGGCAAAAAAGTTTAATCAAATATATATTTTTCACTAGCACAGTAAGTCTTCATTTTACGTAATTCCATGTTCTCCAGTTTCAGTTATACATGAAGACCCCTTCTGTGGATAGAGATTAGGGCAGTGGGGCACAGGACTGCCCCATGCTGAGTTCCCAAAAGCTTTCCCCTCTCCAGCTGTCAAATTTGGCAGGAAGACTAGTTGTTTGAAGCCATACATCTCTTTCCTCTTCAGAGAGAAGTGGCCTCTGCAGAGAAAAGAGTCAGATTCCTTTCTTAGTGGACATAATAATAGTCAGGATTCAGTTACTTCTGTATACTGAAAAAGAACATAGACTCCTTTCTTGGAAAACAGAAATGCAGCCAGATTTCCATTGTTTCTGTCCACGAAGAATGGAGGATATTTCAATGACAAGTTACTCAAAGTGAAACGAGAAGTTTCGCACGAATAGAGCTAATAGCAAACCAAAGTTACTTTAACCTCTCAGAAGACTTTGGGAAGTTCAGTTTTAATATTTAACTCTTAATGCTCAATTTACGTCTTTGCTTAATCTATTTCTTACTCCTATTTTCTTTCTTTTTTATCTCTGTTTGTTACTTCTTTATCCTCTTTCACAATGTGGGGGATGGGGTGGGGTTGTAGTTATGGATGTCATTACAGTCACTTTTGCTATTTTTTATTCTTCTTTCTTATCTGTTGTAAACACTAAATATGCAAAATAAAAACTATTAAACAAAAAAAAAAAAAAGAATGGAGGATATTTCCATTCCCTGTTGAGAAAAACACTGTCAGGCTTTGGTAGCTTCTCTCTACAGAAGGAAGGTAATGACTTCTTCCTTGCCAGAGAGATGCATATGGTGCCACACAGCAGGATTTTATGCCAGATTTTTGCACACAAGGCAATGCAGCCATGGATTCTGTGGGTGAGTATCTTTGATGGCCCTTGAAAGAAATCAGAGATAAACTGCTCATTTTTCAAGCCCTTGGCCCTCTTTCAACTCTTTTCAGCCTATCCTCCTACCCTTGGTGTAGTGTAAGTTTCATCTGTTTGCCTATTAGGCTTTTATATATATATATATAAATAATCTTTATTCACATTTTCAATAATATAACAACCACATTAACACACGTACCGTAGCTAGGACACTTTACAAAGACAATTTTATAAAAAGGATATTGTAGGGAAGGAGGTTGGGGGGGGGGAGGGGCAGGGGAAACATAAGGGAGGGAAACATGGGGGGGGGAATAGTTAAAAGAGGTATTGTGACTTCCTAAATAGTCTGCAGGATCATGCATCAATCTTTAAATTACTAAACTTTTCCTCCTCTACGTAAAATCCACTGTCTTGCTCACCGACGAGTTAACGTGGTATTCATTTTTCCTTTAGGAAAGTCTTTACTGGTTTCCAGTCTATTTTCCTTTTTGGACTTGTGTCATATATCAAGTTTGCAAGCGTGTCCATTTCCATTAGATCACTAATTTTTAGGAGCCATTCTTCTATGGTTGGGAGGTTTGCGTTTTTCCACTTACAAGCTAGGACAATTCGTGCCGCCGCCGCCGTATGGTATAGTATCTTTTCTTTATTGGAGTCAATATTAAAATCCAATAGGTGGAGCAAATAATAGTCGAATTTTGTCTGGGTTATTTGCTGGGTCAGTCTGTGGACCTCGGACCAGAATCTTTTGACTTCTTTACACTTCCACCAGGTGTGGAAAAAGGATCCTAGCTGCTTGCCGCATTTCCAGCACTTGCTGCTTACCCCCTTGTAGAATTTTGCTATTTTTTTGGGCGTCAGATGCCATCGGAAAAACATCTTGCGCCAGTTCTCTGTTATTGTGGCAGATTTGGCAAATCTGATTTTCTCCTTCCAGATGTGTTCCCATTCTTGAAGTAAGATGGTGTGTCCTAGGTCTGTTGCCCATGCTATCATGTTTTCCTTGACCAGCTCTTTTTCGGTATCCCATTCGAGCAGCTTGCTATAGAGTACTTTAATCAGCTTCTTTTCTTTTACCATTATTAGGTCCCAAAGGTTGTCGGGCAGAGCGAAATCTTTTTTCTTGTCTTCTTTGAATGCCTCCATAATTTGGAAGTAGTGAAACCAGGATAGATTTCCGTCGATTTTTCTTAAAGATTCGAGTGGTTTTAGTTCCCACTGGTTGTTCGTCTTTGTTATTAGCATTTTATAAGTATGCCATTTGTTGCTAGGGAGTTCCCTTTTGTGGTGTGCTTCGATAGGAGATAGCCACATAGGAGTTTTTTTGGTAAAGGTAGGGTTTATATTTCTCCCACACCTTAAGGAGAGCCGCTCTTATAATGTGGTTGGAGAAGTTCTTCTCAATTTTGGCCTTGCCGTGCCATAAATAGGCATGCCAACCTCTCCTGATGTTGAAGCCTTCTAGATTTAATAGTCTTTTCTTCGTTAGTGTGACCCATTCCTTTACCCAAGTTAGTACACAAGCTTGATAGTATATTTGTAAGTTTGGTAGGCTCCATCCTCCTCTTTCCTTTGCATCGACCAGTGATTTATATTTGATCCTCGCTTTCTTGCCACTCCATACCAGTCTCATGATATCTTTCTTCCATTGCATGAAGCAGTGGTTAGTCCTAAGGATGGGGATCATTTTGAATAGAAAAATCATTCTGGGAAGAATATTCATCTTTACTACCGCTATCCTGCCGGAGATGCTCAGGTTCAGGTTTTTCCAACTATCTATCTTTTTGGAGATATCTTTCCAGGTTGTTTCATAGTTGTTTTTTATCAGTTGGGCGTTATTCGATGTTAGATGTATCCCAAGGTATTTTATCTTGTTCGCGATTTCGCATTGCGATATTTCCTGTAATCTCCCCTTTTTGGCTGCGTTCATGTTTTTTGTCAGGATTTTGGTTTTCGTCCTGTAAATTCTTAATCCCGAGACTTTCCCGTAGCTGTTTATTGTGTCTAACCAATATGAGATTGTGTTGAGGGGATTTTCTATTATGCAGACGACGTCGTCTGCGTAAGCCTTCACTTTAAACTCGTCTTTTCGGACTTTGGTTCCCTTCAGGTTTTCGTCCTTTCTGATTTCCTCCAATAGAATTTCAAGGCTTGTGCACAGTTTCAGAGTGGTCAGTTCCCTTCAGCCAATTTGGCTTGTTTGGCTTGGTCTGATGACCATAACAGTAAGGGCTCAACCATCACGTTTTTATTCAGCCATCATGTTTTTATTCAGCACCACATGGTGTGTGGGGAGGCTGCCATGTGCTGCTCACACAGGATTTCCCTGTAAGCCCTGCCTGTTGGGCCAATCAGAACAGAAGAACACCGTGACGTGTCTTATGCACTGCTTCCTTAACTACATTGCTCAAACCCAGACTCCCTTGAAAGGAAGAAAGAAAAGGGTCCCAGGAAGAATGCTTCCTTAACCCTATTCTTCAAACTCAGACTTCCTTGAAACGAAAATAGAAAAGGGTCCCAGGAGGGGTGCTTCCCTAGCCCCAATCTTCAAACTCAGACTCCCTTGAAAGAAAGATAGGAAAGGGTCCCAGGAAGGATGCTTCCTTAACCCTGTTCTTCAAACCCAGACTCCTTTGCAACAAAGGGTCTCAGGAACAGAAAGCGGAGTCTTATAAGTTACCCATTCCCACCAATGGTCCAAATCTTCCCAGATCTTTCAGCTGCCTAGCCAAAAACATTTTTTCCATTAGCCCATTTTCGTGAGGCTCCTGAAAATAGATCTGAGTACCCAATGAAATTCGGATACCAAAAATGGATCATCCTCCAGCCAAATTGCCTATTGAAACTATCGTCTACCCCATATTGTTCTATATGGGAATGGAAAGTTGGTGAGAGATAATGTCTTTAAATAGTTTTCACTATCAGGTTTTGAGGGAGAGAACAAAACAACAGTATATACCTTGACACTCTTTGAATTAATGGATGGGATTTGAAATGGCATATTGAAGTTTTGGATCTTTGATGCTTTGTCGCTAGGAAGGAGCTTGCCTTTGAAGCAGTCATGAGTGTTGGCTCTCCCTTTTTTAAAGTTCTGGGGCTTACTGCGGCGGGGGGGGGGGGGATGCCCCCAAGGTATGTGTTCCAAAATAGGCCATCAGATGAGCAATACCAAAATAATGGTTTGTTCTTGGGGTCAGGTAATTTATCCCAAGGGAAAACTGGCAAGGTTATTTCTCATTTAGCGACCTGTCCCAAATGCTCTCTCTCTCTCTCTCTCTCTCTCTCTCTCTCTCTCTAGCAAGTTCCTCAGGTTTTAGTCTTAAATAGTTAATAGGTGTAACAAACTGTCCCTTATTTCATCCAATCTAATGTATCTAGTTTTATTAATTCAGGACTGGATCTCAACAGCACTGGTAGTGGAGCTCAGTGTGGGCAGAGTGAGTCCCAACATGTGAGTCTTCTGTTCAGCTAACAGGTAAGCAGATGGGAAACAGGATATTTTTTACTATACAGTATTTTCAACACTCAGAAGCATGGAGGAGAAAAAGAAGACTTATAGATATTACGTAAAATCATTTTATTCTAAGGTTCCCACAACCCATCCCCAGAACATACAACACATGGACCTATTAAAGTTTTTCAATGTACATTTAAAACCCATATAGAAAGCAACAAAATATTCTGCCCAAAATTCATTGCCATCTGAAATGTTAAATTGCAAACCTATATTCACATCCTATAGAATAAACTCCAATGGATATATCCACATTTAGATCTAAATGTATCCACATTTGGATCTATATCAGCTGTGATAATTTTTGTTTGTTCCTACAGGTTAATTCTTGTATGTTTTGTTTGTTCTTAATATGCACAGTTTTTATGCATTCTGACTACTGAGTAAACAGTGTTTGCATGCCTTTTTCAAATATCTTTGAGATTTTGGAGAGGGGAGGGTTAGTTGTAGCACATTTGCTTCTTGATAATTCAAAAAAGAAGAAGAAAACATGAATCTGATGCTTATACAAAAGGCTGATTTCTCATGTTAGCTAGTGCCCATTGGGAAGCATCATCTAAAAGATATAAACTGTATATTTTACCCTTCAAAACTTTTGTTTGCTTCATAAACACATCACATAGATTTAGAGAAATGTTAAACATTCATCTCATTTGCTAAGATTTTTAAAATCAGGTCACAGTCTTTGGGGGAAATAAAACAGCCATTGCTTTAATATATCTGAAAAAGATTTCAAAGTAGAAGGTGACAGTCTGGATGGAAATCAACTGAAGTTATGTTCTGTTTATTTTTACATCTCCTGGATGACTTTGCTTTCAGGGAACTGCTATTTGCACTGGCAGTCACAAGACAAACGTGGAATCCCTGGAGTTTGTCATGACAAGACCTTTGGGGCTTCAGACATGAACATAGTTCTCCCTGTGCTCTGTCTAACGAATGATTCCAGATAATGTCAAATCTGCAATGCAGATATATGTTCTGAGAAGTAGCAGGAAAGTCCAGAGGAGGGTAAAGTAAATGGCAGGAAAGATAAATTTGCTCCATTCTAAGAACACTTTGATGATACCAAGGCTTAGCTATAAATCCTTAATATCAAATATCACCATCGCTTTTCAGACAGAGAGTTCTTCCTTTCATATATTGTGATGTCTTTACCTTAGAAGCCATTCTTCAACACAAAAGAGAAGAGCCTGCATTATCTCTGCCAGCACTCTGCTGAAAACTTTGCCTCTCACCCTCATAAGGTTTCTCATTGGATTTGATCCAAAAGAAATCAGATTTTGATAAATACAATATGTGTGTGTGTGTGTGTGCAATATTCTTGTGCTGGGGTGGCAATTTCTGGTTTTTTAAAGCATTTTTAAATGTTAAACCTCAAAGGACAAGGCAAGGAGGCATGGTGAAAGTATAAGGTAAAGCATAGGATGCCGGAAGTAACAAGGGTGTGTAGAAATAGAGTGACAAAGTACAGAAACCGAGAATGATTGGCATAACATTCTGGAAGATACAAGACAGAGAGGTGACACAAGGTGAGGAATGGAGGGAAGGTAGGGTATCAGGTGAAAGAGGCAGAGTGTAACTTAACATGGTGAAGGTACAGTATATGGTGAAGCAAGGAATGGAGAAAGGCAGAGCTGTGGAGTAAGGTAAGGAGTAGAGTTGGTTAGGTTCACTTAGTTAAAACCTTAAATTTGTTAAGACCTATTGAATTTGGTCTTTTGAATCAATTTTGAACCATGCAGGAAAAGTAAGAGGTGTAATTATGATTTGAACCACTTACCCTTTTTATTCATAAATATTTCATAATGTTCGGAACTCTCCCAAGGCTATTTTAATTTTCACAAGCATTAAGCAACTTTTGTAAAGTTTTGCTTCCCCTCCCGGGCAATGCAAAGGAGGGATGAGGTGGGTGTGCCTAAGCACAGCCATTGTTATAGTTTGTGAAGGGAATGCTCCCCATGGTAGAGATTGCAAAAGGCCTTGTTGTTAAACTACATTTCCCACCCTGCCTTGCTGCGCATTCACCAAAATGGCCAAGCAGCAGTCTCCTTCTCCTCCTTTTCTGCATTACCAGCTGGAGCTCTAGAGTTTGCATTCAAACCGAATTTTCCTCATTCCACCCCACCCCTTATCACTTCAATCTCAAGATTTGGCAACTAGGAGTTTAGCCAGGCAGGTTATAGATCAGTGGCACTAAATGTTGATTGGCCTTCCTCTCTTCCTTCCTTCCTTCCTTCCTTCCTTCCTTCCTTCCTTCCTTCCTTCCCTTCTTCCTTCCTTGTTTCTTTCCTTCCTTCCTCCCTCCCTCCCTTTCCTCCCTCCCTCCTTTATTCCTTTTCCTGCCTCCCTCCCTCCAGGTGGATCAGGCAGATCTTATCGAGGAACCACTTCCAACTGCTTTGCCTCAATGCTACACAATCCTGGGAGCTGTAGTTTTGCATGGTTTTTTTTAGGCTCCTTTGCCAAAGAGTACCATACTACAAACCCCAGGATCCCATAACATTGAACTGTGGCATGGCTGCATCTAATCCAGGCCTGGGCAAACTTTGGCCCCTCCAGGAGTTTTGGATTTCCACTCCCATTATTCCTAACAGTCTGAAGCCCGGCAGCGGGAGCCAAGTGGCACCTGGGGGGGGGGGGGCTTGACAGCCGAGGCAGACCTGGAGTGGAAGAGCCCCTCGGTCAGGAGTGGCCTGAGTGGAAGAGCCCTGAAGTTTCTCCAGTGCCAGTGCTGTTTTTTCCTAGTGCACATGTGTGTCTGCCATTAACGAAGCTGTTTCGGAAGTTTTGGAAAGTTTTGAAAAAAAATATTTTTAAAGGAAGTGACTATAGAATCGAACCGCCAGTGCCCCCTACAGCTGAAACGAATTTTGAACATTTTTTTTAAATCAAACAAGCCTAGGGAGGCCTTGTGGAAGCATTAAGAGAGGTGAAAGAGGAAAGGAATGAACAGAGAGCTATGGCTGCTGTGCAAAGATATAAAGCACAAAAAAGCAGATACAGGTTGAGTATCTTCTGTCCCAGATGCTTGAGACCAGAAGTGTTTGGGATTTGGATTTTTTTTGATGGGAAAGGGGGATTTTGGAGTACCTTTATTTGCATATACATGCATAATGAGATATATTAGCGATGAGATCTAGATTTAAATATGATATTCATTTACGTTGCATATGCACCTTATATAGTGTGGACTAAAACTCATAAAGTTTTGACGTTTTAATAACTTTTTGAAAATGTTTTTGAATGTTTTTATATGTAATGTAATGCAATGCAGTATAATTTTATTTCTTCTATATACTGTCCATCAGGGTTTCTCAACCTTCCTAATGCCACAACCCCTTAATACAGTTCCACATGTTTTGATGACCCCCAACTATAAATGATTTTTGTTGCTACTTCATAACTGTAATTTTGCTACTGTTATGAATCATAATTTAAATATCTGATATGCGGGATGTAATTTCATTCACTCAACCAAATTTGGCACAAACACCCAATATACCCAAATTTGAATACTGGTCATTTTTTTATTTTGTCATTTGGGAGTTGTAGTTGCTGAGATTTATAGTTCACCTGCCCTCCCCTCCCTGCTTGGAATATCAGAAAAAGCTCTCCCCTTGTCTTAGAGGCCAGCCAATTACAGTGGAGGAGGGCTTTTGGGAGGAGGGTTCAGCATCTGTTTCTAAAAAGGAAGAGAAGGACAGGTAGAGAAATCTTCAGCCTTTTCTGCCTAAAGGATTACTAACACCATAAGAAATATATTTTTTCTGTTGGTCTTTGGTGACCCCTCTGAAATCCCGTCATGACTCCCCCAAGGATTCCCAACCTCCATGTCGAGAAATGCTGCTGTGCATGATGCTATGGAATTGTAAATTAAAAGTAGTTATTAAATATTGAAACACTTTTTGTGACTTTTCGGCCACCCTATACAAGTAGCTTTATACAATATTTTTAATAATTTTGTATGCAAAACAAAGTGTGAACACTGAACTATCAGAAAGCAAAAAAAAAAAATCACTTTCCCTACCATACCACACACAAGGACAATTTCAGATGTTGGAGTATTTAGGATTTTAGAATTCCAAGTAAAGAATGCTCAACACGTACAAAGTGCAGGGGAATATGATCCGTAGATGGATCTTTACTTTCCTCTGCTTTTTACTGTGAATCAGACAGTTCTGAGAGGTTTCCTATCATATTTTCATGGATTTGTATCAATTTTAAAAATTAGCAAAACCCATGCTATAGTGATACAGTAGGAATAATATTGGAAGTGTCTACAAAACAAAATGTGGTTGTTACCATATTGGGAATCTAGATGACCACTCCACACTCCGCATTTTGCTATTAATCGTAAGTGTAAGGTAGACTTGCTGAGAGTTAATGACAACCTAAGGTCATCATTAAATTGAAATGAAGCAGGGATCTGAACCCGGGATGCTCAGTGCCAAGTCCAGGATTTAAACATTACTCTAGATTTGTTTTCCCAGGAGAGCAATTAGTAATCCCCTCCCTCTCTAAAAATAACTGAAACAGAATGGTAGGAAAAAATCACCAATTAATAAGTTGAATATGCATAATTAGAATGCAAATTAATGGTATTAATAATAATGATGATAAGCATAATATGCAATTAATGTCTAGATTTTAGAAGTTATGCTCAATAAATATGGCTTACAAGCAAGCATTTAGGCAGAGAGTTACCTCCTACCAAATGCTGTGAAAGTAATTATGGCAGGATAGGGAGAAGTCGAGCCTCAGTTTAAGGTCGTTTCTGGTGTGAGAGAATTGGCCGTCTGCAAGGACATTGCCCAGGGGATGCCCAGATGATTGATGTTTTACCATCCTGTGGGAGGCGTCTCTCATGTCCCCGCATGAGAAGCTAGAGTTCGACAGACAGAAGCTTACCCCACTCCCCAGATTCGAACCACCAATCTGTCGGTTGACCAGTCCTGCCAGCACAAGGGTTTACCCATTGCATCACCGGGGGCAGTATCTCAAGTCATTTCTGACACAAATAATAAAGGTCAAAATTGAAATTTTCTTTGAAAACCCTCCTTCCTGGTGTCAAGGAAATTTATCATTTTTGCATTCAAGATACAATCAGTGTTCAACTATACATTTTAATTAATGGAAAACTTGCCAAATTAGTTTAGACTGGTGAAATCTGAGTGTTGCAGTTCCCTAGTCCTGTTTGTGTCTGGAAGAGAGCAAATTTCTATATTTGATTTAGCTTTGTCCCATGTGTGCATCTTCATTGTTTTCATCAAAGGACCATCTAAGAGGCGTTGAGTCATTATCAGAGGGCTCATGTTCATTTCTATCCTTTGCATAAAGACCCTTTTTACATAGAAGGCACAAATTTTACACTTGGCACATGGAGTAGTGTATTTTAAGTTTCTTATAGCATAACATTAAAGTCATATTTTGCCCAATCCAGAGGTGTCTTCTTCAATCCAGATGGTAGCGCCTGTTAGAACCAGGTTAAATATAGGCAAAGCAAGACAGAATCTGCAAAACAGACTCCAGAGGACGGGAAAAAGATTCCCAGCAAAAGAAGGCTATATTGAATATAGCTCTGAATATAGCTCATATAGCTCTGTGTATGCCTCATCTTTGTACTGAAAAGCAAATGGTATGGATAGATCTGAAGTGGTACCTGAATACACAAAACAGTGTACTTCCTTTCCCCACCACAATCCCAACAGTACCAGCTGTTGGCTTCTATGTAAGTGGAGTAATCAATTCAATTCTTTGTTTTGGGTTGCTTTAAAAAAGCTCTCCAAGGAGCTAAATCTATTTAGGATGAGAGTTCAGCACCTTGAAGAGTTATTTTAAATCTCAGTTTCAATCTGGAAGTAGACATGGGGGCCATCAGATGCTACTGAGCACCAATGAACGTAGCTTCTCATGTGTCAATGGATTTGGGAGAGCTCCTATTGTTAGCATTGATCTTTCTCTCCAAACTCTGATTGGTGCACACTATTCATCTTTGTTAGAAATTCAGTGAAAATGGGAACATTTAAACCTCCTTTTCCCCAAGCATTAAAGTTCCTATCTTGAAGAGCCCTGCACATGTCTAATTTCAAGTATGAAGGGGAAAATGACAACATTAAATGTTACCTATTTTACATAAGATGTAAGATAGGTAACATTTACATATTTGTGAGTAAATACTGTACGCAAGACAAAACAATATCATTATTGCTCACATGGGACATGAGTGAAAGTACGAATCTTTAATGTGCTATTTCCATGCTTCTGGGAGCATTAGTGCATTTGTAAGTGTCTTAA
Source organism: Anolis sagrei (assembly GCF_037176765.1). Taxonomy (NCBI): domain Eukaryota; kingdom Metazoa; phylum Chordata; class Lepidosauria; order Squamata; family Anolidae; genus Anolis; species Anolis sagrei. The sequence continues at coordinate 203,543,319 of NC_090022.1, read as the reverse complement.
CTCTTCTCTTTAAATGGGAGCTTTTAAAATCCAAGAATTATCTACAATCTGTGTGTTTCCCAGGATAATTCTTCTTTTGAAAATGAAGCTTTTTAAGTCCTAAAATGATCTACAATCTGCAAGTAAAAACCTGTGGGAGAAATGAGATTACTGATAATTGGGAAAGGGGGTCATTTGGGAAAAGCAGAAAATAAACAGAGTACAGGGAAAGGACTGTTTTAGTCTTGATCAGGTAGATCAAGTATGGAAGATATAGATCCTCTCTTGACATTTTCTGAATAATAAAGGAATCTCTCTATGGACCTTTAGTTTCTGTCAAGAGTTTCTCTGTCACAATTCTCTCCTGACCTGTCTTCTCTGTGCTCTGTTCTTGACACTTTCCCAAAGTGCCTGCTGCAGCTTTCAATTGGCTTAACTCAGGGATTGAAATCATTGCACTCACCAGATGATTGTGTGTTTCTGCTTGACATGGGATGGGACTGGTTGTCCCTTGTGGTCTCTTCCAACTCTGTGATACTATTATTCTATATTGATGGAACTGCACTACCCAGCAGTCTTAGTTATCAGAGCCAATGGTGATAAAGGTGGCGAGCTAAAGTCCTACTAGCTTTGGAGGATGGTATAATCTTGAACCATAGTTTATATGGTTGTGCTCACTATTTCACTTGAGAGATATCTGAAAAGAACTTGTGCACTCACTTGTAAGCAAAAATAATCTCTCTCCTTCTCTTTCTGATATATAAATGTAATGCTCATTTGTGGGATTAACATAACTCAAAAACCACTGGATGAATTGACACCAAATTTAGACACAATACACCTATCAGGACAACGAGTGACCATCACTCATAAAAACACTGAAAAACACAGCAGAAGAGACTTAAAAAGCCAAAACGATGTTACATCACATGCACAAAAATGACTCCCTCTGGCAAACAAAACACACAATAGCATATCCACACACTCTTCTGGACTACAGCTCCCAGCATTCCCTAGACCAGGCCTTTTAGGAGAGGAAGATGATCCGAATGTACTGCTTCCAAGCTGCAAGCTTTCTTTTCCTTGGATTTCTTTGAGAATATCCCAATTGCCTTTGAAGACTGTTCGGAAACTCCAACTAGTCCAGCGGGAGGCAGCCAGAGTACTTACAGGAGCGTCATACAGGGAGCATACCACCCCCCTGTTATGTCAGCTCCACTGGCTGCTGATCCAATTCCTAGCACAATTCAAAGTGCTGGTTTTGACCTACAAAACCCTATACGGTTCCGGCCCAGTGTATCTGTCCGAATGGATCTCCCTCTACGTCCCACCACGGAGTCTAAGATCTTCTGGGGAGGCCCTACTCTCGGCCCCGCCTCTATCACAAGTGAGATTGGCAGGGACGAGGAGCAGGGCCTTCTCAGTGGTGGCCCCTCACCTATGGAATTCACTCCTTGGGGAAATTAGATCAGCGACATCCCTCCTTTCCTTTAGGAGGAAATTAAAAACATGGATTTGGGACCAGGCGTTTGGACAATCTGGCAGATAAATAAAGGACTACGATGATTGATAAGAATGGACAAAGTGGAATGAAGCTATGGACTCTGAATGGCGAACGCTGAGCATGATATTAGTTTTATTGATTATGTTATATATTGATTGTTTTAACTGTTATAACTGTTTTAATTGCTGTTTTATACGTTATTTGTATTATTTTGTAGGCATCGAATTGTGCCTTTTGTAAGCTGCCCTGAGTCCCCCCACCCCCCGGGGTTGAGAAGGGCGGGGTAGAAGTACTCGTAATAAATAAATAATAAAATCCCTGCATATTTCCAATTTTTAATTCCTGGACTCCCAGCAATCCTCCAGATAGAGATAGAGATAGATAGATAGATAGATAGATAGATAGATAGATAGATAGATAGATAGATAGATAGATAGATGAATCAGGAGGACTGCTGGGCATTACAGTCCAAGAATAGGTAGAGAAGGAAGAAAGGGAAGAGGAAGGGAAAGAAAAGGTGGGGGGAAGGGGGGAAGGAATGGAAAAAGAAGAGAAGGAAGGGGAGATAGAAAGAAAAAAAGGGAAGGAAGGAAAAAGGGAGGGAAGGAGGGAAAGAAAGAAGAGAAAGAGGAAGGGAAGGTTGGCCACAGCAACGTGTGGTGGGTACAGCTAGTATACAATAAAATGTGTACTTATAGTGGCAAATCCTGCTCAGTTTGAGGTGGTGTAGGCAAAGAATTTCTTTTTAAGACCAGTGCACTCAGAAAAATATATGTAATAACTAAGTCTGTATTCTAAACTAGTCTTTTTCTCTTTTGCTATATCGGTGACTAGAGGCTTAATACAATGTGCTGCAGATGCAGTACTATTTTTTCCTCAAGTAGCCACAGGGGATTGAGACAATTTCTTTGAAGTCACTGTTTGATGGCACAGATCTGCAGTGTCACTCCGCAAAGAGAGTTCCTACCTGTACTGGTACAGAAGAAAGAACTCGACAGGTCAGAAATGAATTGTTGCAGCTTCGAGAAGCTAGGCGGAGGTAATAGGCAACGCATTATAAGCCTACCACCTCCCATAAAAATGGTGCAGCAATAAGATAGACTTTTATAAAGTGTGGCCCATTTGCTCAGATCAATCCATATGTGTCAATTCAAATGAAAAGATTATGACAGATGACCTTTCCTCCCAAATAAAAATGATTCCCTGTCAAATGGAATTCTTCATTTCAGATTTTTTGGGGCAGCATATTAGCTAGGCTGGTATGTTCACACTGGAAAAATTCAACCAGGGCTAAAGTGCCTGTGATGCTAATGAATAATATATGTTGTTCCCAAATGGGAATGCTGTCATAGTGGGCATGCTGCCAAACATAGCTTGTTGTATTTCTCAACACTACCATGTTCAGAAATGGAAAAGAAACAATTGGGGTCACAGAAGAGGCTGGAGAGGATTCTAAAATGAAATCAGACTGAAGGGCATTTCACACGCACAGAAGATACATATTATCCTTTTAGATATGAAACTTAAAAGCAACTGAGGAGAAGACCACCACAATCAATAAAGTTAAATGTTATTTTCACATTGGTTGGGGAGCTTATCGCTGTTCATGTAGCCATTCATACTAGGTGGTTGCCGAAGAGTCATGCATCGCTAGACTATGTTTCATCTGTAATTATAACTGACAGACATTTCTCCACCTGTACCTTGGTGCCATATTACTAAGAGTGAATTGTAGTGTCCATCATGTCTTTTTCCTTGGACAGCAACAGTAACAATAAGAACAACTCCTGGGAAAAGCTAAATAGCCCAGTATATTAAAAATAGGTGATGTGTGCTGCAGTTCAACAACATTTGGAGAGTTGCACCTTACTCTCCTGATGAAAAGTGTTCATGTGTCATGAAAAAGTTTGTGTGCTTAATAAAAATAATATTGTTCATCCTTTGTATGATCCTTGTAAATCAGGAATATACATACCATATATAATCAAAGATAAACCGAGTTTTTCAGCCCTTTTTTGAGCTGAAAAAGCGTCCCTTGGCTTATAATGGGGTCAAGGCCAGGCAGCAGAGCCTGGAGCCCACTGCTTGCAATATATATTTCCTCTCTCTTCTTATCTCCCTTAGCATTGTGTTTCCTTTTCCAGTCAAAAGGGAAGGAAGGAGGAAAAGGAGATATATTTCATGTCCTTTTTGTTTGTATTGCTCTCTTTCAAACCCACCCAATTTCCTGGCCTTTTTAGTGTATCTATCAAGTGAAGTTTATTTGATGCTTAGACCATAGGTATTTCACATATAAGGCAAACAAATAAATACATGAAATCTATATGTATATGTTATTTTTATATATGAATTCTCTGCTCAGATGTTTGCAAATTTCTGCAAATCCGATGTAGATCTAGATATCGATAAATATATAGATACCTCTGTGTGTGTATGTGTATATATGTATATAAATAATTTTATACATGAATTTCCCTCACATGTTTGCAAGTCTTTGCAAATCCTATATAGATATAGTTATCGATATATAGAGAGATGTCTAGATAGATATGAATATAGATATATAGGGCTTGCAAATATTACAGGAGCGAAATGCACACACAAATATATATAGACATGTCTAGATATGGATATAGATATATAGTGCTTGCAGATATTGCAGGGGAAAAGCACATAGAGAGAGGGGAGATTTGCAAATGCTTCAGGGGGAAATGCATATGTGAAATTATTTATAATTATAGATCTATATCTAGCTCTGCGTTGGTTATATAGGCATTGAATGTTTGCCTGTTACTATGATGGAAGCTACCCTGAGTCTGCATGGAAAGATAGGGCAGGATACAAATGAAGTTTGTTGTTGTTGTTGTTGTTGTTGTTATTATTGTTATTATTATTATTATTATTATTATTATTATTATGTTATTTATGCTGCCATATTGTTTTGTTGGCCCTACTTTTCCACTTACAGATCTAGTTTACTGTTTTTCTTTGAAATATGGTAAATACTTAAAAACATTTAACCTACTAATTTTGGTATCTATTTTTATTTTGAAATTTACCAGTAGCTATTGCATTTCCCACCCTAGACTTATACTCAAGTTCATAAGTTTTCCCAGGTTTTTTTGTGGTAAAATTAGGTGCCTTGGCTTATATTCAGGTTGGCTTTTACTCAATTATATATGGTAGTTGGATTACTATATTTATGCTTTACAGTAGAAACAGAATGCTTTAAAAAGCAGCAGCCTAAGATTCTCCAGTTAGGCACTTTGGGGTGTGGGGAGGGTGGTAGATTTACCTAAAGCAAAGATGAATAGCAGGATTTACTGTGCCATATCCTAAGAAATCAAAATGGGTGCATAAAACTGATAAATTGTCCCATTGTTACATCGACACAGATTTTTTTAAAAAAGAATAAACTCTTCCACCCATGTGCTGCCATTCTGTCTCAAGGGTTTCTCATAACATCCAATAGCTCTATTAAAAAGGTGCTTTATGTCTTATTTGAGCCATCTTTGTCCTCTGTTCGCACAGGCACCAAACAGAGTATGGATCTGCTTCACTGACATAGGAACTCGGTAGTTTTGCTCAACACTGGAAGCTTACAATGAAATATAGCTTTCTCAGTTTGAGCTGATGTAAGCAGTTTAGTAAGTTTAGACCTCCCTTGGCAAGTGTCCATGCTTCCCTGTAGAGGCCTACCTCACATTTTAAGAATCATTAGCACTGGCTTCAGTAAAGTTGTGATAGGTGAGAAGTGCAATGAAGCAAAGATCCTGTGGGTTTCTTCCAGCACCTTCGCTACATGCACAAAATCAGTGTCTTCCAAAATAGTAATCCAACGCTTGCCAAATTTAACAGTCTGTCTCTTGAGTATGCAAATCCAATTAAAATACTCAGCCAATGGGAGGGGAAGATAAAATAGGCCCCTGAGAGAATGTAGCATATGTTCACAAAGTTTTGTCAAGAAAGGCTTTAAACAATTTCCAAAAGGAAGTATTTTTCCCAAATCTTGAAGTTCCAGGTGTTAACTTTTGTAACATCATTTGGTTAATAATCATAACAAATGCACCTTTTAATTATTTCTTAGATAGCTGAACAACAGCAGTGTCTCAGACAAACAGATACTTTTGATGTATTGCTATTCAAGTCAATCGTACATACAATCAATATAATCCTTCTTTCATGTGTGACTTTGCACTCATAGAAGAAATGATCTCAAGTTCTCTGCCATCTTCCTTCAATCTGAAGCCTCCAGATGTTTTGGGCCAGAACTTTCTAACTTTCTCACCATTAGTCCTGCTGAATACGATTATGAGCATTAATATCCATAATACTTGGTTGATGTCAGGAGCCTCCTAAACTTTGTTGAATATCCTACTGGATTCTAGAATAATAGGAACCAAAGTGACTGCAATTGCTATATAGTCAGCCCCCCTGCAAGGCACTCCAGAAAGAACTTTGTTTGAAGACAAAGTGCCTTATCACACTAGAGCAGTGGTTCTCAGCCTGGGATCCCCAGATGTTTTTGGCCTACAACTCCCAGAAATCCCAGCCAGTTTACCAGCTGTTAGGATTTCTGGGAGTTGAAGGCCAAAAACATCTGGGGACACCAGGTTGAGAACCACTGCACTAGAGCATGGATCCATTTTAAATCCTGTTGCTGCCCCCTGCAGAATTCTGGAGTTTGTAGTTTAATGAGGCCTGGGACCTGTCTGAGCAATTTAACGGCTCCTCCCCTAAACTAAAAGCCCCAGAATTTTGTAGAAGGCAGAAATTGTATTTAAAGTGGACCTATACTCTAAGTGTAGTGAGGTCCAAAGATTCAATCTTTGTTTTAAAACCCCCAGAGAAGGAAAGTTCACCACCTTCAATAATAATAATAATAATAATAATAATAATAATAATAATATTTTTTTTAAAAAAAAACTTTATTCATACCCCACCACCATCTCCCCAAGGGGACTCGGGGCGGCTTACATGAGGCCAATATACCCACATTCTCTACTTTGAACTGGGTTATCTGAGTTATCTGAGTCCACATTCAGATAATGTGGGATGTCCTGCCTTGATATTCTGGGATATAGAGCTGTGTGGAAGGGCCCTCGGATTATACTATTTTACCCCATACTAAGCACTGGGATTCCTTGGATACCATCTCGAAGTCAAGCACCAACTTCTAGTTGAACTCATAATTTGGAGTCAGTGTAGACATGCCCTGAGAGTTTATTACATGAAAACTCCCAAGTGGTTTTGTTTCGTTTTGTCATATGTGTAAAAAAAAAACCTGCATTGTCTGTGCATGACTCATTTTTCTGAAAAAAGATATCAGCACAGAAAGCATTTTTTCTGCTAGGAATTGTTCAGAAAAAATCTTGATTGTTAATAGCCTTTGAAAAGTGCACAGATTTGGAAATCTTTCTTGCAACAAAATGAAAATTGCTAAGATGACCAATTGTTTCCTTCGAGAGTAATATTAGTGAAGACATAAATCCCACATTGGTACAGGATTTTGGAATATATTCATTTTTCAACAGCTACTTTTCAAATATTCACACTTAATTTGTTTATTGGATTTAATGCATCCCACCACCGCCTTTCATTTAGGTTTGGGATCATATTTTTCCAGGTTTGGGATCATATTTTTGGTGTTCTAATGGAAAGTAGATGCAATCCCCATCCAACCTCAAATGATACACATGGTAAGTGAGAGGAAGAAAATAAACCCATTTTAAATGTGATACTAGGGCTCTATGGATACCGCAGGGTCACCTTAAGTAACAAATTACATGAAGACAATAAGCACTACATAATGGTAGAAGGCAATGGGAAAACAAGTTAGATCACATTCTAGATCAGTGGTTCGCAACCTGTGGGTCCCCAGGTGTTTTGGCCTACAACTCCCAGAAATCCCAGCCAGTTTACCAGCTGTTAGGATTTCTGGAAGTTGAAAGCCAAAACATCTGGGGACCCAAAGGTTGAGAACCACTGTTCTAGATGGATAGGTTCAATAAAGAGCACCACAACACTGAGTTTGCAAGACCTGAGAAGAGCTGCTGATAATAAGATAACTTAGATGTCTTTCTTCCATATTATCACCACACGGACATCAACTTGAAGGAAGTTAACAACAACACCATGGTTGTGAAAGTTGGACAGCAAAGAACAGCAGAAGGAACTGATAAAACCACATCTGGGTATCCTTTGCCTTTAAAAAACCTATCAAATTCATGGGGTCACCATACATAGAGGAGAAAAATGGTTATATTGGTTTTTGTTGCTGCTGCTATTATTGCTTTATTAATTTCTAAAACATTAACATACCCATCATGATGTGGGTGCAGAAGTTTGTATATTGCTGAGCTTCCCATGTAAAGAACCAATGCAATATTTTTCACTTTGTTCCTGTAACTAATGTCAAAGTGTCCTTACTGTCCTAGGCAGGTCTCATAGCTGTGACAGCATTGTTCCCAAATGCTGTGTAGGTTTGATCGAGTGACTATATATTCTACTTTTACCCAAAGGACTCAAGGCAGCATGCATAATCAGTCATCCCAACTTGACACTGACCAGCTTCTGAATGATTATTGCACTACATACTTTCAGATTATGTTATGGACTCATTTCCTTGCCGGGGTGAATGCCAGCCAGCCATGTATTTGTGTGGAAGCAAGTAAATAATGCACTCAGGGACAGCACTGATGAATTCTGTTGAGTACAGTATTCCAGAGCTGGGTACATTATATGAGAGGAAAGACACCACTGACCCTTTCAGCCATATTTCAAACTATACCCTCAGTTACCTTTTCTGATAGTACTAATTGGGAAATGGCAGCAAATGGAGTTAGCCATCATATCCTGGTTTTTACTCAGGTTCTAGGCACACTACTCTATACTTAGCTGGATCTCTATCATGTCTTTATCCAGTATATCCATTCTTTTTAAAAAATAAATAAATAAATCTCCAGACCTGGTAGAAACAGAGATTTGGGGCAAAATGTAGTAGTCGTAATTTTATTGATTAGCCCTTAGGCCATATCAAACAAAACAAAAACAAAACAAGACTTAATAAGATGCGTAGACACTCTGATGCCAAAATGCTGTGTAAGAAAAAAGTCTGCCCCATCCTTTCTGACATGAGAGAAGAGCAAAAAGGCGGTCCACAACTTTGGTACAATTCAATACCAATAAATTCAACAGTAAAAACAATAACATACCCTTTCCATTAAAGCGGGTAATAATTAGTCAATAAACACGTTAAAATAGTAAACAGATTAAAACATATAGCGTGCATAGTTCAATTCGTCCAAGATGCTTATTCATAATCCATATTCAAACCATGTCGAAGCCCGTAGTCACTTATTCTTTGAATGCTTGTGTGCAAAACTATGTCTTGAACATTTTTTTTCTAAAAACTATAAAGGAAGAAGCCTTACTAATGTCACTAGAGAGGGAGTTCTACATCTGAGGGGTCACCATTGAGAAGGCTCTGTCTCTCGTCCCCACCAATCACACTTGCGAAGAGGTTGGGACTGAGAGCAGAGCCTTTCCAGATGATCTTAAAGTTCTAGTAGACTCATACGAGGAGACACATTTGGACAGGTAAGTTGAACCAGAACCATTTAGAAATTGACCCTTATACTCACTAGATCTTTAGGTAGGATCATCATGTAATATACCTTTATGGTTCAAAGCTACAGAGACTGCATTGTGATTCAAACCTCTTCCCTTGAGATATTATTCCCCTCCCAAAATGTTATTGCTTATTAAGTATACATCTGAATGTGTTATAGGAAAATGGCCCTTTTAATATACTGAATATGTGGTAAAATCTGGGAAAAATCCATAGGGATTAACATGTCATTAGCCCTGTAGGCACATAATCCTTTTAAGATTAGTGTATCAAATGCAAACTTTTGTTTCCCTTGGTGGATGTGGAATTTGAATGTGCCTGTCTCTGTTTTTGAATTCATTTGAGTAAAAATTGAAGTAGACACATGTAATCATTTCCCATGCTTGTGTTGTTCATTGGATAACTCCTGCAATTTAATGACCTGATTGTTTAAAATTGCTGTCATCTGTTATCATGTTATGAGCAATGCTGCTTATCACTTTAAGGAATTACTCTGTAATGGGAGACAAGCTGGGAGGCGATTAACCTATCACGGGTTACCTCTTTTTCACATTATAGAATGGGCATCACTTTAACTGAGCAAAGTTTGCATTTATGTGATTTACACTTTTATCGCCCAGCTGAGAGTGAATCTAGTAATTCCATAACCAGCTGTATGTGATTACAGACAACATTTTCTATTTTGAACCCTTGTTTACTGGTCCTAGTGGCCCCTTTTTCATATTGTGCATACCCTGTGAGACACTGAATTACTGCTGCAAGATGAAGATGGCACAAAAGGCATTATTTTCCATGCAGAGCAGGTTGCTAACTGTTTGATCACCTCCCAGCTGCACAGGTAATTAAATTTCAGCCCAGGACCCAGTCAGCTCGGCTGAATAGCTTGGGAGGTGGGGTCTTGAAATAGAGTTTTTAATGTGTAGACAGTTGGATCAAACTGGATCTGGGGTGATCCAGTGTCTCCATATTTAAAAGACCCATCACTGTTTCACTGGCCAGAAGCAGCTCCTCAACAGAGCTTTGCTGGCAATGTTATGCCTAGTGATCACATAGCTAGGCAACCTTTTGAGACTTCTCCTAAAGCAATATTATTAATAAAATTATGCCAGGGATCTACTTTTGGCCGGTGTAATGGCATCTAGGGCCCTAAGCGCATGAGGAACCCACACTAATACACTGTTGGCCCAGTTAGGCTGGGGCTGGATCTACACTGCCCTATATCCCAGGATCTGATTCCAGATTATCTGTTTTGGATTGGATTAGATGAGTCTACACTGCCAAATAATCTGGGATAATCAGATAATCTGGAATTAGATCCTGACATATAGGACAGTGTAGATCCAGTGCTAGTCAGCTGGAATGCAAAATGGCTCTTTGTTACTTCCACTCCAGTATGTGTGGACTTCCAGTGGCATATCTGGGGCAGTTCTGAAGTAGACTACTCTGATGTATTTTGTTTAGTGTATACCTAGGCTACAGATGAAATCTTCAGATACGATATCATTTTTCATGGGGATAAAAATTGTGAAATTTCAGATGAATTGGTGCAAAGATTTGGGTGTACCCGCACTGTAGAATTATAGCAGTTATGGAATTGAACCAACTGTAGCACACAGGACTCCCATGGCCAACAGAAAACACTAGAAAGGTTTGGTGGGCATTGACCTTGAGTTTGGGAGTTGTAGGTCACCTACATCCAGCGAGCACTTTGGACTCAAACAATGATGGATCTGGACCAAACTTGGCACAAATATTCCATATGCCCAAATATGAACACAGATGGAGTTTGGGGGAAACAGACCCTGACATTTGGGAGTTGTAGTTACTGGGATTTATAGTTCACCTACAATCAAAGAGCATTCTGAACCCCACCAACGACAGAATTGGGCAAACTTCCCACACAGAATCCCCATGACCAACAGAAAATACTTAAGGTCATCCAGTCCAAGTCCCTTCACTAGGGCAAGAAAATGTAATTGAAGCCCTCCTGGCAAAGAGCCATCCAGCCATAGATATAGATAGATAGATATGATTCTCACACAGAGAGTTATAGTATCCTAGATTTTAAAGGGACCCCTTAAGAAGGACAATGATATGTTGCATGTTCCAGAGTAGGCAAACCAAACAATCTCCACATCAACACTGGCAAAGAAACAGCAAGAAATACTGTTTACCCACAAGCATAAATGCATTGCATATATTAGAAATCAACACTTTCTCATTACTTTATTTTCCAGATCACCAGACTGGGCTGCAGTCCGGTGGCCCAGTCTGTCTTGAAGGCACACAAAATAAGAACAGGTACAAGTGTTTAGTTCAAAATAAAACTGAAAATTGGAAGCAGGGATTTGAAAATGACCACATTAAGGACCCTTCCACACAGCTATATAAACCAGAATTCAAGGCAGATAATCCACAACATCTGCTTTGAACTGGATTATCTGAGTCCACACTGCCCGATAATCCAGTTCAATGTGGATTTTATACAGCTGTCTGGGAGGGACCTAAGAAAGGCTAATCGATAATGCTTAAGAAGATACGAAACATAGATGATGGGATGAAAACGAGAAGAGAAAACAAAGGAAACAGCCTAGGAAGTTGGAATCAAGAGAAACCATTGCAACTGGAATGAAAGGAAATCAAGAAGGAACGGGGACTGCCACAAACTATTTCCTCTCACAAACATCTTCAGCCTGTTATTGCTCTCCACTGAAAAAAGAAACAGGAAAAGAAAAAAAAAAGAGCAGTCCTGAAAAAAGGACAATATAAGTTTAAAATCCCTCCAAATAATGATTCAAGACTTAAAGGCCCTACGAACAGCTCTGTATAATCCAAATTGTACTGGATTATTTGGCAGTGTGGATTCAGATAATCCAGTTAAAAGCAAATATTGTGGATTATCTGCCTTTATATTCTGAGTTATATGGCTGTGTGGAAGGGCCCACAGTTACATTCTATGGTAAACTTCCTTCAGTCAAGCTAGAGAACTTCAAGATTTTAGACAGAACACCTCTCTAGAAATCTTGAGGTTCTCCAATGTGAGTCTATGGTCAACTTCTAGTCATTCTAGAAAACACAGGCTCTTTCCACATAGCTGTATAAAATCCATATTGAACTGGATTATATAAAATCCATATTGAACTGGCAGTGTGGACTCAGATAATCCAGTTCAAAACAGAAATTGTGGATTATCTGCCTTGATACTCTTGGTTATATGGCTGTGTGGAGATATTTTCCCATGTAAAAAGCAATAGACATATTGGTACTGACCATTTAATGCAGTATCAAACCAGTTTTGAAAAACCGTTTGAGGACTGGATGGTGATTACACAAACTACAGTTCACTGCCATAGTTTGAAGCTAGCTTTGAAGTGCATTAAAATGTGGTCAATGTTTTTATCCATAGTTTTTCACTTTAAAGGAGATCCTGTTCCCCTAACACCAGAGAATGTGGAGAGCTGACTTCCTCAGTGAAAAATACAAGAGCTCCCAAATTTATCATCACTTTCAAAACTGGATAAGAAGACTAAATCATTTTATTGCATAATAGTGTATTTCTCAAACCAAACTCGATGAAGATGACTGATCTAATTGGGACTTATTTTCCTATAAGATTTAGAAAAGAATAGAGAATAAATTTTTAAGGGGGACAAAACTATAGCCTTCCACATACTCACATCTACCTTACACACTGGACTTCTTCTGGTATTTTGGCCTTCATGTTTGAAAGTTAGTCTTTGAAAGATGAAGTGTATCTGAGATCAAAGTGTCTCTACTGCTATATGCAGACTGATGAAAAGGTTATTTTTAATAGCATTGATCCTTGCGTAAGTAGTTTTCCACTCAGGCTAATCTGTTCCAAGATGGTAGATGCTGACTACTTTTGCTATTCAAAGTATGTAATGTTGCCCGAGTTCAGAGGATGAAGGATTTCTCTGACTTTGAAATATTATTTTTGAAAAACTCCACCATCTTCATTTCCCCCCTCTGGAGACAACCAAGCATTTACCAAATCAGTTCCAGATCTCTTCAAGAGGCAAAATTAAGAGGCTTTCTACCAGTTCTGACCATTTTGAAATAGATGAGACATTTTGGGGTTATGAATGTCTTTTCCATTTTTGTTCATATGCTTAGAAACCTTCCCATATATAGGAAGTATTCCAAAGATTTTAGATCTCTTTTTTATTTCGGCATATATTGAGTAGTATCTCGTTGTGCCAGAGCACAGACTGTTTGACACCTTCCAGGTTGCCCAATCTTCTGTTGTGCCCAGTAGGTAGTCTCTCATTTGGTATCAGCCACTGATTGAGGTTCTGGGTTTTCGCCAAGATGGGCCAGAGATGTCAATGCCTTGGTCCTTTCATTACAGGCTGCTACTTCCCAGCATGTCAGGTGGTGCAATACCAGCTAAACAGTACGATTTTTCCAGCATTGTTAGACCCTGTTTTCACATGAAATAGCACAACAAATGAAATGAACAAAGAAATACTGTCTGGATCATATGAGACTCTTCTCCTCTGCAGGCTGGGTGAGGAGCTGATGGGGAAGGAATCTTAACCTTCCCTATAGGTTCAGGCTAAAGCTAATTACTGTAGCCATTCTTAGATAGTGTATTATCCCTCATTAATTTTTTGGCCATCTTGAATACATTCTGATATTGCTTGACCACACATGCCCAAGTTTTCATTGGAGAAATGTTGGAGGGTATGTCATGCATTTCAAAGAAAGGAGTACTTTCAGTCTTTTTCCACAAAGTGGAAGTTTGTTAAATCATTTTTCAGAGGGTATGATCTAAATTTAAGTTCTGGTTGTTAAGGGAATTATATGTTCTAGACCCATTATCAATATATAAAAAATTCCTGTATTCTGAGTCACTGTCAATACTTCTTTGATGTCTTAAGGGCTTCTTGTTAAATCATTGAATATTTGGGTAATGCAGGGATTGTTGGCACTGCTTAGGAATATAATGGAAGTTCAAGTATGTGTTTCAAAGAGAGAGAACAATGCCTTGACACACTGTCTCATAAGGAGTGCTTTATGACTCAGTCGTCTGCATACACTTACTAATGTAAAAGTTACCCAGAGAGCTTTCCTGTTTTTGAACATTTCACTTTACAGAATATGCTCAATAGTTATTTAGTCTAGTTTTTTTTAGTTCAAGCCCATTACATTTCCTCTACTTTCCATATAATACTAGAAAGCTCGTACCATATTTTATCAAATGCCAATTGCCCTAATAAAGTGAATCACCTGATTTTTTAATGAACTATTTTAGAGATCAATATGGCAACTTTATGTTATACCACAGCAACTTTTTGTTAATATGTTTAGGTGTGTAATTCTTCATACATTTAATTATCAATAGAAGTAATTACTAATTTTAGCAATGTTCTGTCTCCAATGAGAAATTCTTCGGAAAATGTCATTTTCAAAAACTACTTGCAATCTGGGGATTATCCCAAGTAATATTTGCACAAGTTATTTTTTGTGCAGAAAACAGCTAAGAAATTGCTTCTTAAACAGTATTTTCTACATGGAAAATGAAATTTCTGTGCTGATGTATTTTGAACAAACTGCACACATATATTTTTTTCTTGTACAGATAACAATTTTTTTATAAAAATGGAAAATTGAGGATTTTCCAAAAATGTAAATAACTGCATGTGAAATTTTGCACTGCTTAAGTCCCAAAGCGCAAAGATTCACATTGAGATTTTTCTTTCCACTTGATTAAGTAGCAAAGAACTATGTTTTGTAACCATTTTGTATAAATTTTAATATTTCTTGCATTTTTAACCATGTTTGTGTGTGTATGCTCTTTCAGCGCAATTGATTCATAAACAATGTCTAATATTTGTCTGAGTGTTGATGGACAAGGATATTTTCTATTTTATTAAAATGCTCCCTCTGACAGTTTCAGGTAAAGTCAGCCATCCAGAAAGTGTAAAGCAAAAGCAGGTTTCTAGAAGAAAATAAAAACCATCTAGAGCAGGCCTGGCCAACCTTGGCACTCCAGCTGTTTGGGCCTCCAACTTCCAGAAATCTCAGCCATCTTACCAGCTTTTTGGACTTGTGCAAGCTGACGTCCAAAACACCTGGAGTGCCACAGCTTGGCAAAGGCCTGAACAAGAGTGTAGGGTGGGAAACATTTAGCTTTCTAGAAGTGTTGACCAACAATGTGGAGAAGGGTAACAGCAAAAAATGTTTTCATAAGTAATAACAAAAATATAAAGTATGTTGTAAAGCTTTATTTAAAAGTAAATAAATGTTACATTTATTTAGTTGTAAAAACTGATTAATAATTTTATAAACTACATTGCACTACGACTCTGGAGACCAGAGTTCAAATCCTGGAATAACTTTGGGCAAGTCTCAGTCTTTCAGCCTCAGAGGAAGACAATGGCAAACTTCTCAACAAAAAATCCCTATGATGGGTTCACCTTAAGGTTGCCATATGTTTCAAATGCAACATACACAACAAAAGCAACAACACTAAGTAACAGTGGTATTAAATCCATACTGTGCAAGCCATTCGACCACAATAATTTCAACTGTTCATCCATTATAAAGTGCCATGATTTTTTCCTGCACACTTGCAGAGAAACTCTTCACTTGAAATTCATTTAAATCTGTTTCAAAAGCCAAGATGTTCTGAATTTGTTCTTATCTGAAGATGCCTTGAATATGTGCACAGTGTCAGCACATATGTCAGACTTGAGAATGAATTTTCACATACAGTTATAGATGCACCCAAGGTGATTTCTGCAGGATGCATAGAAATACTTCCTTGAATATGTATAATGATTTAGTATGTTAGAATTGGGGGTTTACAGGATTCTGTATCTTCCTTTCTTTGGAAGTTTCCACTATATTTTTAAAATGTTCAACTAACATTTTAAGTGACCGCACTGCTAAAGGTTTAGGGACCAATGCAATATTTAATTGGGAGTTCAAAATTTTTACTTGAGAGCCGTCCCTATTTGATGCTTTTCTTTAGCTACATCTGTCTATTATACATTTGATAAGACATATCCTCCTATTTTTTATATCCAAATTATAAATCCTTTCTAGAAGTGTACAATTTGAGGTGTACAATCCAATTAAGTATAAAACCAAAAAGAAGTGTAAAACTGGGAAACATATTTGCCAAAAATGTAGTACTTGATGGGCAGCTGTTGTTGGTTTCAGATCCCTTCTACACATGCTGTACAACCCAGAAGTAACCATGTTAATGGGGGGGGGGGGGTGACTAAATTATATTTAGCCAAAGTGTGGGAGGGATTGGGTTAAGAGCTAAAAAGCACATGTTAAAAAGGTGTGCTTATAACCCGATCCAGCTTGAAAAGCACACGTTTGCATGACTGTATATCTCTGCAGTCATGCAAAACATGTGCTTTCCTTCCCTCCCCCCCTGTGTAGATTACTCCAGCACATGTGTGCTTTTTAAAAAGCTGAAACAGCTGATCAGCTGATGGGGCTGACAAATGGACATGCAGCAATGTGATCTGTTGCGGCCGGAAAAAAAATAGCAGTGGCTAAAAGATCAAAGCAGTCGAAACAGTGGAGCCTGTTTTTGAAAAATGGCCCAGTGCACAGCCCTAGCATACATGTGCATCTACTTGTATTTATATTGATATTCGCATGTGTACATATATGGTCCAGTGCATAACAGTGATTTTTTTTAAAAAAGAAAAAACTTCTGCCAAATGGCCCCCATCCACCCTCTGTCTTGATCCACTACAGATTACACTTCATGTAATCAAAAGCAGTATTCCTATTCACAAATATAAAGAATCAAGGTCCACTGAAATCAATGGGAGGGACAGCAAGGTGCATCTAATCCAACTCTCTGCCATATGGAAATACACAACTAAGGCACCACAGAGAAAAGGCCATCCAACCTTTGTATAAGACATCCAAAAATGAGAGTTCCCACACACTCAGACATAGCAATATATTCCAATGTGAAATAGCTCTTATGATAAAGTAGTTCTTCCTGATGTGTAGGTACAATCTTTCTGTGTAATTTTAATCCAAAGATTCATGTTATAGTCTCTGAAACAGCAGAAAACAAGCTCCCTCTATCTTCTACATTTTTGGTCCTCGAAGTGATTGGGATTTTAGCACCCATAAACCCCAGCCAGCTTGATGAAATGACAGGGATTCTGGGAACTGAAATCCAATACACTCGCAGGACCAAAAGCTGGAATGCATTGTTTTATGTGATTTCAATATTTAAAGATAGTTCACAGACTCATGGGGCCATTGAGTCTAACAAGGCTATCGAGTCCAACCCTCTTCCATGTAAGCACACACCTTCTCTTCTCTGGTGCAGACAAACACGATTCTTTCATGGATCTTTAATAGTCTTGGTTGTCCTTCTCTAGACACATTCTAGTTTATACATATCCTTCTTGAACTGTAGTGTTCAAACCTGGACAAAGTATTCCAGATGAGTTCTGATCATAAAATGCCACTGCGACTGTTTTTGATCTGGATATTATGTTCCTTTCATGCAACCTTTTCTGTTTACAGGTCACATTGTTGCTGACATTGTTAGCTTGTGGTCTGATAAAACTTCTGTCTCTTTCTCACATGTACTGCTTTTAAGCCAGATGTCACCCATCTTATATTTGTGCATTTCATTTTTCCTGTCTTCCTGTAGTAGCTTACATTTATCCCTGTTGAAATTCATTTGGTTATTTGTGTCCCAGTTTTCCAAACTGTCAAGTTCATTTTAAATTCTTATTTTCTCTCAGAAATTAGCCTTCCTGCTGCCACCATTTGGAGTCATCTACAAATTCAAATAAACATGTCTTCTAATTTATCATTTAAGTAATTTCAGAAGACATTGAATACTATGTGACCAAGGGCAAGAACTTCTCTCCATAATGATAGTGAAGAACCCTATGTAACTGAATGGCACTTCCCACACTGTTCTCCCAGCCAGCAAGCCACACACAGGTCTAGGTGGCTCATGATCAAATGCATGATCACCCATATTTAAACATTTGCATGTAAAACACTGGGATAGATTCAACTTAAAATTCTGATAAAAACAAATTGCGAAATCCCTAAACTTCTTGCTTCTTGCTTTCTAATTAATGTTTTTGTTGGTTATACACATGCAGTCCATTCCCAGAATATGGGAAGAAAAATGTCCTATTTACAAGAATTTAGAATGAGAATGAAAATAAGTCTGTCATCATTTGTGTCATCCATCAACTGTGTGCCCTTGGCAGTTTTGTTCAGTCATATGTCAGAGCTAAGTGAACCAGAAGCTGAATGGACTGAATAGAAAAAAGGGGGAAAGGAAAAAAGGGAAAGAAGGCTGACAGAAGGGTTTTCCATACTAGAATAAAGTGTCATCTCTGTTACTGTGAGGCTGCTGTGCAAAGTTTGTCCTCCAATTCATTTATTTCAACACTTATTTATCATTTCCTTTTGTTTACATTTGCTTCTAAAAGACCAGAAGTGACAATAACAGCCAAAACAATTAAGGACACAGCAAGAACTATTTCACACATATAGGTGAAGATTTGCCATCATTTGCTTAATCAAACATGATATACCTTGCAGCTAAATGTGTGAACAGCCTATATTAAAATATATGAATAATTTTTGAGTTATTATTATTATTATTATTATTTATTTTATCACGCTTTATCTCCCCCTAAAGGGACTCAAAGTGGAATCCATAATGGACAGTAAGGAAGTTCAATATGTGGTGCCATAATTCGTATAACAGGGAGAATTGTATAAAACGTTTGTTTAAATTTTGAAAATGGTTTTAATCACTTTCGCCCCTCTGGAGTGAACATGAAGAATTTCACTTGAAGTACATTCCACTCAAGGCGCATCCACACAACGCCCAATATTGCATGAGCTTGCACACTTTTATCTGAGGTGTCCAAAAATGCCTTAGATAAAAGCAAATTAATTTGGGACAATGCAGGAAAACCCTGCTTTATCCCAAATTAATTTGACATCTGTAAAGACCTTTCATAAGACCCGGGTCTTTCCAGGTGTGGCCCCTGCATGGATTGGGTTTGGGGAACACATAGCATGACTTCTGGGTCCAATCTCCACAGCAGTCTCAGGATTTCCCACCTCCTGGAAACTTTTAAAGGGGTGTACTAGGCTTGTGAGGAGGCCTACTAGCCTACACAGAAGCCAGGTGTGGCCTTCTGGCCTTCCAAAGGACCAACCAAATTACTGTGGCCCAATGTGATTTACTAGGTTTGCAGAGCAGCCTAACGATCTGTGAAGGGGTGCCATAGGCCTGCAAAGGGATCCAGCTGGCCTACCTGTGCCTATCTGGCCTAATGAAGCAGTCTAGCAGGACAATGAAGTCTGTACTGAGGTCTAGCAGACCACCAAGACCCCATCCAAGTCTACCAAAGAAATGCTTCACAATAGTGACTCTCTCTAAACCTTCTGTCCCTAAATTAGTAATTTCCTTGAGTCCACACATACTGCTATGAATCCACTTGCCCAGATTATTCAGTGGCAATGTAATCTGATAGACACTCAATCTAACTATATCCGAGATCACTTCCTTTGGAAACTACTGCTGTACTGCTCCCTCACAAAACATTATCCAAAGAGAAAACGAAGAAGCCTGGGATTATGGTTGTAATTGCTCTTAATGCCATCAACATTGACCTCTCTTGCATTGGAAGCCAGCAAAAATTGGTCCTTTTCCATAGCACTTTATGCCATACAGGTCCAACCCACATAATCCCCTTAAAAATACAATATAAATTAGGGAGATAGTTCTCTTTCCTCAAAGAGATATCATTTTATTGACTGGGTTGTTGTAGGTTTTTTCGGGCTATATGGCCATAGTCTAGAGGCATTCTCTCCTGATGTTTTGCCTGCATCTAGTAGATGCAGGTGAAACGTCAAGAGAGAATGCCTCTAGACCATGACTATATAGCCCGAAAAAACCTACAACAACCCAGTGATTCCGGCCATGAAAGCCTTTGAAAATACATTTTATTGACTGTTTTGTTTAACTTTCTCACAGCTGGGCAGCCATTATCAGTTTATTTTGGTATACCCACAGGCAGTATTGAATGGTGGTCTTCACCATAAAACAGCTGTTGCATTGAAGCAGTTGAGTAGAATGCTTCCTATATGTATACTATATTGGATTGCTAAATTAGGATGGAAGGTACTCTGTAAAGATACTCACTGGAACAAATAGAAGGAAACAGGTGGCAATTCCTTCCTGCACTTTTTGCCTATATTCAAAGGCATACAGTCATTTGATGATTCCCCCTCCAGATTTCCATTTAAGAAATAAAATTGGTTAGGTTCAACACTGCTCTCTGTGCTGAGAATAATCATGCTGAGTTTAGCTGTTACAAATGCGGAGATACATTTATTTCTTTGTTTTTGAACAACTTAACAGCTTTCTTAGATTTCTTGATATTTGGAATATAAAGAACTCAAGTTTTAAAAAATGGAAAGGTGAAAAAGTTGGCAATGAACAGTTTTCCTGATTACTGTTTCCTAAAAACAGGCATATGTCACATTATTGAAATAGTTGAAGCTGGCTCTCATACATGCATTTGAACTATCACTGGTAAATCTGGACTTTTTAAAACAAGGTAGATAAAGCACAATTATATCAGGATAAATTGGAGCTTACCATTGTATATCTTCCATTGTCCAATTTCTGCTGAACCATGCTGGATTATTTCTTTTCATTGTAGGGAAAAATCTGTCAATGAATCCAGTATTGCTGCTCTTCCATGATACTTATTTGTGCAATGAGGTGTATTTGCTGCAGTCATGATACTGTGAAGCAGAAGAAGGTCTCCTGAGAGTGTCAAAACTGTGCAACTGTGCAGTTGCAGCAAAATAAGGTGGACGGGAAAATGGGAGGGGAAATGTGCATGCACTGACCAGAGCAAGCAAGCACAGATAGGAAGCAAGACCATGTGGAAGACTGATCAAGAGAATTCATGTCAACAAAACGGCAACATTTCACATTTGAGGTGAGGTATGCAAGTGCTTGTTCCAATTATAGTATGTTTGCTTGAAGAACATAAAATTGAGACACATACCAGCAATTATTTTAACATGGGTTTTTCTCAATGCACAGTTTTTGCAAAAGGTTTTCTGTATAAGAACTATAAAATTATTTTTGAAATTGTCTCATTGTGCTTTGTCTATATATGATGTTGTTTCATTAAATTTATCACCCCTGCAGTAGCATTTCATAATATGTTTTTTTTAAAAAAATAAATAAATAAGTGAATACGGTAAAATCCACAAAGGGATTATTGACAAAGGTCTACTATGGTCTTGAGCAACACAATTTGTCTAAGTTGTACCATTGACAAAGCTTGCATTAAGAGGGCCGATTTCTATAAAACAGTTATCTTGACACAATTCTTATTTAAGACTAGTCATCCCATGATACCCATTGCTGTGGCCCAATCTGTGCATATGCGTTTTGTGTGTGTATATGTGTGTGTATATATTTGCGTATATATGTGTGTTTGCGTGTATATATGTGTGTGTGTGTGTGTGTGTGTGTGTGGTTTTATGCATGCGTTTAATGTCATTTTTATTTATTGGCTTTTTAAGTCTCTTCTGCTGTGTTTTTCAGTGTTTTTATGAGTGATGGTCACTCATTGGCCTGATACATGTATTGTGTCCAAATTTGGTGTCAATTCATCCAGTGGTTTTTGAGTTATGTTAACCACACAAACAAACATTACATTTTTATTTATATAGATGAGTGAAGCTGATAATGAAGGATAGATCTGAAGAATGGTTTGAACAGTTTTTATAAGATCTAAAATCTGCTTGGACCAGTATGTTTTCTCACAAAATTCTGTCTACAGAGAATCAGACTTGATTTCTAATATCTTTCAGATACATAATTTCAATAGTAATGGAATTGGTAAGACTGTGATAAAGTTCTCAGTGTGATTACTAACAGTCCACTGATCTTTGCATGTAATAAAAGAAAATATTAGCATTATGATCATAATATTTTGACTTGTAGCCTAACAATGCAAACATGAGAAGCCTTATAATACAGATAAGATCCTTATGATGAAAGACAGAAATAAGGAATTGCTATCTCCCTCTACTGTTGACAGTTCACAGCCAAGGTGAAAAAAACATGCACAGTAGGGAAAGTGAGTTCTGCTTTTGTTGTAGGTATCCTGAAGGAAAACACTGTAAAACAATATTTGTAATCCTTAAGGATAATAAGTTTAATCCTCCCTGCATTTGTATATATATGCTGATTCCAACAACTGAGATAGAGTTAAAGGACTCAGTATTTTCTGCATCTTCTCCCCATTTCTCACTGTCACCGAAATGGAGTCCCACAGAGCCCATCAACATGATGTAGGGCAGCTTCCAGCAAGACTCCATGAAGCTCCGTTTTGGCAGAGTGAAGAAACAAAGCCCTGAATTGCTTTGGAGGAGTTGGGTGTTACCTAACTCTATGGAGAACATGAAGAGGAAGCAGGGGAAAGATGGAAAAAGGATGGGAAACCACATGAGATGGAAGGCCATTTCAGAAGACAGGGAAAGATGGCAGAGAACAAAGGAGAATAGTTCCCTCCACTTTCCTTCTGCCCATCTGATGAGGTCTGAGGTTTAAGATCTAGTTTGTATATAGTCAACATTCAATATTTTAGGAATCTTCACTGTTACTTCTCAAATCCATTCATACTCTGGGTTTGTTGCATATTAAGAAAATAACTACATTCATAGATGAGGAGATTAAAGAAATGTCATTCCCGTACTGAACAGTGCTCATGGAAACCAGATTGCTGTGGTGGTCAACAGCACATTTGCTCAGATTTCATTGGTGCACCAACTGGGCCCTTTATTGAGGAAGGTAGATCTGGCAACAGTATTTCATGCCTTAGTTACCTTCAGATTAAACTACAGTAATATGCTCTATGACCTCATATACACTGCCAGATAATGCAGTTTAACTGCATTGAACTGGATTATATTGTATTGTAAACTCATATAATCCAGTTCAGTGCAGTTCATCTACATTTTGAAACTGCATTATATGGTAGGGCAGGTGGGGTCTGTCTTCTACTTCAACTTTGCCTCTAATATCCTTGCCTCCAATGAGCATCAGCACTTTATTTCCTGAAGTATGGACTGGTTGGATCTTCTCGTAGTCCAAGGCACTCTCAGAATTTTCCTCCAACACCACAGTTCAAAAGCATCTATCTTCCTTTGCTCAGCCATCCTTATGGTCCAGCTAAGAGTGTGGTTCAGCAGCTAAAAAAAGCCAATGAGATTTTGGGCTGAAGCAAAAGGAGTTCAGAGTCTAGATCAATGGAAGTCATTGTGCCTTTTTGTTCTCCTTTGGTTAGACCTCAGTTGGAATACTGTGTCCAATTCTAGGCAACACAGTTCAAAAAAGATTGACCAGCTGAAAGGTTTCCAGAGGAGGGCAACTAAAATGATCAAAGCTCTGGAGACGAGGCACGTGTGGAGTTTCTCCCCAATGTGAGTCCTTTGATGTTGCAGCAGATGGGCCCTCCAAGTGAAGCTCTTGCCACACTCAAGGCAACTCCTCCATGTTGACAGTTATGTATATGATCAACTGCAGTGTGGACATTTGAATCTTCCCTTTTTCTTTCTGATCAAAATTAGTTCTGCTGGATCAGCACCTGGAGAGGATTTCTTCTTCCTGTAGATTTTCTTTCATTACTGCACTTTGGTTTCCAAATTCCTAGATATCCACTATATACTGATAGTTTCTCATCATACCAGAGGTGTCTTCATAGGGTCCTCATTTCCCTGGTCAAGAAAGAAGAAGCAAAAGATTGTGTGTGAGCTGTAGGCCTTCTTTTTTTCCAGGATTGTCCTCTTTTCCCTTTGTAGCTCGTGTTAAAGGTGGAGATATGAGGAAATTGAGGTGTGACGGGTCTGGGGGACATACACAGAAATCAACAGGGGTGATCGCAGATTCATAAATAAAAAGGGATGGATTTAGAAGAAGGAGGAAGTGAGGGAGGATGAAAAAAGGAATAATAGAAGGGTGGAAGGAAGGTTGGATGGAAGAAAAAAATACTAAAGAGCCACATCGATTTTGTTGGTTTGACCCTAAAAATGGCTAAAGGAGTAGAAGGCAGGCTAAACAGACCCAGGTCTTTAAGACATTCCTCATAGAACATGGTCCCCAGAGCTTTGTATATGTGTATGTCCTAAAATAAACATATTTTAGGACATAAACAAAGTATTGTTCTAGCTTCCAATCTGAGAGGATCTGATGAAAGCTATAGACCCTTCTCCAGGAAAATGAGCTAACAGACATTTTCAAAGTAAAAGGAAAGAAAGAAAAGAGAAAAATGTGCAGTTATTAAACTCATTGAAACCACCAAGACACCCGCCCCCATCTAAATTGTGCCTTGGCTCTGCTCTTTAATGATAAAATTATTTATGTCAAATTATTTATGCTTCCATAACATTAAAAAGGAAAAAGCACAAGGAAAACACATCCACCAAAATAAATGCATTAATTTATTTTCTTTTTCAGAAAAAAATTCCTGTGTTACTTCCAACTAAAATGTCCGCAAATTTCTCTAATTTTAATGCATCAGAAGTTTTAGTGTCTAGTATAAATATACCAGGAAGCAACAATTATGTCAAGGCACATTTTATATTGTTTTTCTCAAAAATCAAGTTAAAAGATAATGAATCTTGACTTACTATAGTAAACAGATTGTTCTGAATCCCACAGTTCCAGAATGGATACAACTCCCTTTTTATATGTGGTAAGATAGTCAACAAAATAATTCATTTCTTCCCTTTTGAGAGAATAAATGATTTTTTAAAATTCAGTAAATTATTAAGCCAGTTTGCTGATCTGAGTTTTACTGAAATTGCTCATTGTCTACAATTATATAGCTGTAGGTAGATACTAGGCATGGGCAATCAAAAATATTTTTGTTCTAAACTATGTTCAAAAGTAGAAGGCACTGGTGATTCAATTCCAAAGTCACTTCTGGTTTTTTTGGGGGAAAATGGAACTTTCCAAAACTTCTGAAATTTCCAGATTGATTCATTAATGGCGCACGCACATGCAAAACAGGGGAAAACAGTAGTGACACTGATGAAACTTCAGAGGCTTCTCTCTCCCTTATTTTGAGCTATCCTGATGAAATTTGCTACAATGATAGAAGACACGCTCTACTGTTAGCATACCAAATTTCAAGATGTTGAGGTGATCTACCAATTTTTAAGATTTTTAAAAAAGAATTTCAAAATATATTTTTAAAACAATAAAAGAGCGACCTCCTTCAATTTTCTAGGGAATGACATAAGGTAATAGGGGATCACACCGTGGCACACCACAGGGCTAAAGAGGTTCAGTAGGAGTAATGGGATATGTTATAAAATGCTAAGCCAAAAGGCAGACTATTTGATTCACAAGAAAAAACCCAGCACTCAAAGGCTTTCTTCTTCTCACATTATATTAATTTTTTTTCTCTCTCCCTCCCTTCAAATGTTTTCTTCAATCTTCTTTCTCCCTCTTTCTCTCCCCAAAAACCTTTCTTCCTTCTCCTCTTCCCCCTTCTCCTCCTCTCCAAACCTCCTATGGCTGAGCTGCAATGCCTTTTGCCTCCCCTTTCATTCAGCCAGCCAGCCAGCCAGCCAGCCAGCCAGCAGCAAAAACAATCAATCACCCTCATATCTTCCCTGCCCTGCAATGAACCAGCAAGCTCAGGCTTATAAGTAGCAATGGCTGCCAGGTGCTGATAACCGCTCCCCTGTTCAAAATGTAAGCCCTGATTGGCTGGGAGGCAAGAACTTTAGGGTGCACCTCCCAGCAGACTTACTTTCATCAAAAAGGATTTCTCGTATTTCCAAATTGACTTCTGAGCCATTGAAATCAATGGCTTGGGTTGCTTCGAAACTACAGGGAACTTCCGACTCACCATTGTGCTTCGTAACTCAGTTAGGAAGTGTGAAACTTCAGACTTTAGTTCCAACTTCCACAACTTCTGAACGAACTCGCCCATGCCTAGTAGGTACTAGATCCAAGCTAGAGATGAATATGCTTATTGTAATTATAATTACGCACAAAAATGTATCTTCGACAATACAAAAATGTATCTGCATGGCTTATACAGAAGTTTATAGTAATATTTAGTTGGTTCCTATTCTCAAATCATAGTTTCTAGTTCTTTTATGGAATTGACATGGCTTGTCTAAACTATAATTTACCTAGTTTGGGACAATTGGTTTGCAGTAATTAATTAATTAATTAATTAAAAATAAGCAAGTTGGATATGATACAGGAAGAAAAAGAAATGTGAGGATGGTACAAATCAGCTTGATCTCTTTGATTGCCATTTTACCTTAATTGAGATCATATGTATTGACTAGCTTTTGAATGCTCAAAAGCATGATAAATTTGAGAGTGAGTACTCTGCATGAGTGCTAGATAAGCCCTTAACTCTGAAAAAAAAAATTCATCTGGATATGCAAATATGACTATTAGTATTACAATGATAGGCAATGAAAATGAATTGCAGCATTTAGGATCATTATTTAAAAAGTAAATGAGTCCCATATTCTGCTTATTTCAGTTGTTAGAATGTATTGGAACTCTTAATATTATCTTCTCTACCTTCACATAAATACACTAAGCTCAAGCAGCATATTCATGCACAAATAGTTTATAAGTGGTTATTGAGTACAATTATTGCCATGTTCAAAGGTGAGGTAACTCTGTATGGGGCTCCATCTACACTGCCATATTATCCAGTTTGAACTGCATTATGATGGTCAGTGTAGACTCATATAATGTGTATTGAACCACATTGAACTGGATTATATTAGTCTACCACAGGGGTCCTCAAACCTTTTAACCAGAGGGCCAGGTCATAGTCCCTCAAACTGTTGGAGGGCCGGATTATATTTTGGAAAAAAAAACATGAATTAACTCCTATGCACACTGCACATATCTTTTTTGTAGTGCAAATAACACTTTAAAACAATACAATAATTAAAATGAAGAACAATTTTAACAAATATAAACTTAATAGTATTACAATTATTGTATTGTTTTAAGTGTTTTTTGCACTACAAATAAGATATGTGCAGTGTGCATAGGAATTCATTCATATTTTTTTTTCAAATTATAATCTGGCCCTCCAATAGTTTGAGGGATTGTGACCTGGCCCTCTGTTTAAAAAGTTTGAGGACCCCTGCCCTAGAGCCAACTTTCACACACTTCAAGTATCACACTCATGCACTACATTGTCAGTGAATGTGTATAAAAATGTTATGCAGGAGTGTAGTGGTATTGTACAGTGGTTAATATGTTGGATATAAGGCTGACTCTGCATTACTAGACAAAATCCTCAGATAACACAGCAACCAGACCTGCTACTGGCATCTCCCCTATCTTTTCAGCCATTGTTCAAAGACATGGTAAGAATGTCTTTATTTGGCTGTGGCAGCAGTCAAATAAAGAAACATCTGAGGTCCTTCTGTTACCAGATAATTCTTCCAAAAGTTAAACAACTAATGTAGGAACCTGGAACCCACCCTGTAGCGAGGATACATGAATTTGTATTTATTCTTAGCCCAACCCATGATGGGCTTACCTTCAGCAAATTACTTCCTGGTGCATCATAAAGGCTTTTCTGAGAATAACAGGAGATCATTGCCATGGACAATGCACTAAGTTCCCCGGAGAAAAGATGGGAGATAAACGAGGCTATCTGAAGTTATTTACAGGGGATTGACAGTCACCGAGGACCTGGGTAACTGTTATTGTGAAATAAAGTGGGTCATCTTGTACATGACCCTGCAAGAGTTTTACCCATGATCTTCAAGATCCTAACAAAGAACTCCAGTCACCTGCTACAATTACTGAGCAATCTCAATTCAGGAGGGCCATAGAACAGAAATGAATAGACCTTGCCTTAGAGCAGCCACAACGCGAATAGTATATAAAAGGCAGTGCTCTCAATTAGAGTTAGAAGGATTAAATCTGGTAGCAGCTTTAAGAGTTTCAAATTGCAATGTTTACCAGGCTAGGATCCCAGTGGTATAGAATGTCTGGAGTTTGGACAATGCAGGAAGGGTTTCTTTCTTTCTTTCCTTTTTAAACCCACTGCCCATTTTATCATTTGTCTCTAATTACAATTCAAATGTGCACTTCAGAAAGATTAATTATATTAATACTCAATGAGAAGGTGCTTGAAATTTTCTGATCCTAACTCACCACGTCTTTGAGAAGTGAAAGTGCTTAGCATGATGTACGGTCCAAAATCCTATCTGCTCCTGCTGCACATGTTCCTTTCAGCAGAACTTGCCATTTTCACACCAGCCTGCAATTAGGGACTAGGAGAGAATTAGCAGCATCCCACTGAGAATTTTGCAGAGTTCAAGTGGCCCTTCTAAAGCTCTGCTGAGTAGAATGATCTCCTGAGGATTTAGAGAGAAGATTTATTCCTTCACCTGGCTAGGATTATCGGTATGAAATGGGAGATCTCAGTCTTTGATTCTGACAAAAAACAGAATATCTTCCGAATAGTTGTTCTTTGATTCCCACAAAGTGCTATATGCAGGGCAAATATTTAACTATGCCTTTCCAAGTCACCCAATGGGTGTTTGCTGCTCTGTCAAATATCCTTGCAGCCAGTTGTTGTTGGTTTCTTTTTTTGCTTTTTTTTTTTAGAGAAAAGAAATAGAAAACAGCCTTTGTGTGTTCCTTACCTATTAAAATCCTACAGAAATCACTGTAAATTATTACGGCAACCTGAAAATATCTGCTTCATTTCTTACTTCCCCCATTGTTCTAGCTATGTGTGTGTTTCAATTTAAAGATGTTTTCATCTTGTTACCATTGCTTAGGTGGCAAGAGATGTCAAAAGTTGTGCCTCTGTCTCACACATCTATATAAATAAACATGTAATGTTTGTTTGTGGGATTAATATAATTCAAAAAACCACTGGATGAATTGACACCAAATTTGGACACAAATTTTTTGCCACTGCATCACATTTTTGGCTCATGTATAAATTGTTTTCCACAAGGACTCCAAGATCTTTTTCACACATACTGTACACATCCCCCATTCTGTATCTTTGCATTTCCCATTTAATAAATGAAGATTGCTTCCATAATGGCGACATGGGTGGGTGGAATAACAGGAAAATGGGGAAACAGTTTTATCTCTTCAAACCCCCCTCCTCCCCCCCCCCCTGTAAAATGGACTATTCTTCTATTCTTCTCTGTCTAGCACCACCTTGGAGCTTCCATCTGAATAATGCCACAGTACCCAATTTCCATACACTACAAGTTGAGCATCCAGAATTCAGAAATCTTAATATTCTAAAATTCAAAAATCTCCATATGGGTGGCTGAGAAGGTGACACCTTTGCTTTCTGATCATGCACAAAATTATTTAAAACGTTGTCTAAAATTACCTTCAGGCTATGTGGAGAAGGTGTGTATGAAATACCAATGAATTTCATGTTTAGACCTCGTCCCATCACATATATGCAAATACAGGTATTAAAAAAAGTAAAAATCTGAAATCCAAAACACTTCTGGTCCCATGCATTTCACATCGGGATACTCAATCTGTATTCTTATATACATTTTCCCAATTGACTTAAACATGCTTCTGCATATGTTTCACTTGTATGTATTGAGTTATTTGCATTTTTAGAATAAAAGCATGGTTTTGTAATGCTTGTTTCTCAGAAATTCACAAGTTTCACAAATTCCCCAACCAAAGCTTCATTGTCTCTTCATCTTGGGAAGTATGAAATCATTACTTTTTTTGGAAAGGAGGAAGAGGGAGGATTGAGATGGAGGAGGAGAAGGAGAAGGAGAAGAAGAAGAACAGAGTTCAGATGTGGGAAAAACAGAGAACCTCCAGTCATGCATCTGCTCACACATTAGCCAATCAATCACCCATGAAAAGCCTTCCAGCATAACATGATTGCAGTTGTAGTCACCTAACTGGTTCAGTGGGCCCTCGGCATCTGCCTGGGTTTGTTTCCAGAATCCCCATGGATTCCAAAATCTGTAGATGTTCAAGCTACATGACATACAATATATAAAATAGAACAATTGTCTGCCTTTTGGAGATATATATATATATATATATATATATATATATATATATATAATTTCAAACTGTGGATGGCTGAATCTGGGAATACAGAATCCATGGATATGGTGAACTGACTATATTGTAGTTATCTATATATATAAATTTGTTAGGGGCATCCAACGAGGAAACAAAACTCAAAAACCCCCCAACGAAACTTAACCAAAATTCCCATGCCCATAACACAACCCACAAGGTACAAACATATCTACTCAAAATGAAAAACAACACAACAACACACTCACAAAATGGCAAAACAACAAAACTCAAAAATCCCCCAACGAAACTTAACCAAAATCCTATAGGCCACAGCAACGCGTGGCAGGGCACAGCTAGTGCTATATAAAACTGATCCTAGATTACTGCTGTTTTGTTGTGGAATCATTTCTCCTCTTATGATTAGATTGCCTATGACTAATTATGTTCGTGTTATGCTTATGACAATTCTATTGTAGCATTTATTGATAAGATTTATCAGTAGATCCATAGGATAGGCAGGTATGAAATAACAACAGCGACAACAAATTGATTCAGAGGAGGGTTACCACTGCCTTCCTTTAATACTAAAAGAATGTGAGTTGCCCAAGGCCACCCACTGAGTTTGTATGACTGAGTAGGGATTAAAACAATGGCCTCCCACAGTTCCAGTCCAATATACAAATGACTACACTACACTATCTGTAATTATATTCTATCAGCTTTTGTAGTGCACAAACACTGCTATTGGAATCATCAGGTAACAGAGCTCATCTACCCTGGAGAGTGCAAATGTGTCCTGAATCTTGGATGTTAAAGCTGGATTCAGACCTGTTGTTTACATAGCCAGGGAGTGCAGCTGTTCCTCTGGGGTAGCACACGGCTTAGCTTTGCAACTTATCTTAGCTGTTCACTAAGCGCCATTAGATCTCCTGGCCATTGTGGGTACCTCTGTTGACATCAAAACAGAAAACCCATGCAACCAGAAAGAAAAAGGGGTGATTCATTCTCCTTCTTCCTGATAACCAGATGCACCATTATGACTTCAGCAGAGGCCCTCACATTACCAGGAAGAAGCTGGAAAGATTAACTGATGATGTGGACACCTCTGTCACGTAAGAAAAGGCACCCACATGTTCTGGAAGAAAGAAGGGGGGCACCCCTTTCTTCTTCCTGATTGTGCAGGTCCCCCATTCCAGTGTTAGCAGAGGAACTCACAGTGTCCAGGAGCTGTCACAGAGTTCCATGAACAGCTAGAAGCAGCAGCCGTGGTGGCATGGCCATGACACATCCCCTTTCCCTATGCTGATGACAGCAGGGAAAGGGTGATGGTGCCAGTCTCCTACTTGCATAAGGGATTGGGTTGCGTCTCTCCAAACTGCTCAAAAAACTCACAACCTCTGAGGATGCCTGCCATAGATGCAGGCAAAACATCAGGAGAAGATGCTTCTATAACATGGCTACACAGCCCAAAAAACCTACAACAACCGTTCCCAAAACCACTGCATACTTCAGAGTTTCCAGCAAACCCCAAAGTATACTGACTTTGCCCAAAGTAGGGCAAAGCTGATTTAAAGACTAAGAACCCATAACACAGCAGAAGTCATTTTGGATCATGGTGAAATGAGGATTTTTGTTCCGTTTTGGACCAAGTATCTGTGCGCTTGTTTAAAGCACACATGTCCTTTGTCCAAAAGAAAACAAAAAACCAAAAGTAGTCAGAAATTTTTCTTTTCAAAAGAGTGTTTCATTCCTACTGAAAGTTGTCTGGAGAGTCCTCTTATCGTCATATTATCTATTGCCATGGATATAAGCCAGCTCTAAGATGAAGAGGCAATATTTAAGCAATGAGCAGCTTAGCCACAGATGAATAGCCATTCTTTTGTAAAGTCACAACTAAGTTACTGCTAGATGGATTTTCAGCTGCTTTCTAAAATTCAAGGTTTCATTGGAAATATATTGCATTGCAATGTCATGAGGACTGGTTCAATGGCTCCTGAAATGCCTAGTTTTAAAAAATCTATCATAATAAGAGCTGATTCCATATTCATTTTTTTGCCAAGCATGGCTTCAGCTCAAAGCCCCAATAACACAAATACATTGTAAGTAATTGTCTGATGCCATCAATAAAACAGTCAAACAGTAGCTGAAATAGCAGGGTCACAAGTAAGTGCAAATGCTAAACTTTCAAGAAAGGCTTCTCCATGCTCAGATGAAGCATACAAAACTCCATAATAAATAGTGATCTTCACAAAAAAAACCAAGTTCCAACTAGTGAAATAGTTGCAACTGCAATTTTTTAAAAAGACCAGAATGGTGCCTGGAGTCCATGAGAAATATTGGGAAGAGTATTTTCAGTGTACCCTTAATACTACTTGGACATAATTTTTTATCTAAATTATACTGACTTCTAGGACCGCAAACAAGCTAATTCTTTCTCACTGGGAGTAATAAATGTTGCATTCACAGTTTGAAAAGATTACCTTAGGAGCCACCAGAATCCTTCAAATGGCATGATCAGTGCTTGTGTTTACTTGGATTTGCAATTCAAAATTATTACTTTTTTCAACATCTGCTAATATCATGACTCATCTCACACCTGTGATTGATAGAAGAGTTTGGAAAACCAGAAAATATGTGGTGTGAGTCAAAGACCATATCTATATGAACCAAATAATGTGGACTCAGTTTTTAGATGCTAAAGGAAGTCCATGTGATATATAGCTGGATTCCCAGCAGAAATTTTGCATCCAATGCAAGGGAGAATGATATTTCCTCCAGAGCTTCCAGGAAACTCCAGAGTGATCTGGGTGTTTTAGAGGTGTGGAGAACTGACTATATTGAGCCCAATACAGTATCTACACACCATGTGATGAGGTCCTTAATTGTGACAAATTTTGTACATTTTTAACAGTGTGCCATCACTCCAACAAATATTCATGGAATTATTAATATTTTTAAAATTATTATGATTTGCAGTATATATAATATAGGTCACAATAAAAAATATGAAAATAAAAAAATGAGAGCACTTAAACTCTTCTGTTGCAAGAGCTCCTCTGACTGCCAGTTTGTTCCCAGGCACAATTCAAAGTGCTGGTTATGATCTATAAAGCCCTAGACAGCTCGGGTCCAAGCTATTTTGCAGATAGTATCTCCCAGTACAAACCTTCCAGATCCATGAGATCCTCAGGAGAGGTGTTTCTCTCTACCACCATTGCAAACTGGTTGGTGGGACAAAGGAGCTCTTTGCCAGTGGCTACCTCTAGAATCTTGAACTTTCTGCCTAGAGATGTCAGAATGGTCCCCTCCCTGCTGTCCTTCTGGTGGCAGGCTTAAACCTATGTATTCAAGCAGGCTTTTAAAGAAGAAAGTTCTTGAGAATGAGCCAGGATATTTGATTATTTTAACAGGTTTAAGGATTTTAAAGGATTTTAATTGATTGACAGGCAAGAGGGAAAGAGTTGAGAATTTCCAAAGTTTCTAAGTACAGCTTTTCTTTTACATTTCCATTCACAATTGTGGCTCCTGAGTTAAAAAGCTAAGCCCTAAATGGAGAGACTGCTGGCTTTTCCTGCTTTGAGAGGCAACTGCGTCCAAGGCAGTGTGGCTTGACTCTCCCTTTCCCAAGCGTGTGTGTGTGTGTGTGTGAGAGAGAGAGAGAGAGAGAGAGGAATGACTTGAGAAACTGCAAATGTGGGCTGTGGAGAAGGAGAGGCAGCCAGCCATCAAAAGCTGATGTCTCTTTGGAAGCATTTCAGAAGTATTCTTGTCCCCTTCAAGACTTTGGGACTGATTTCTGGCCTCTTCTCTCCCCTCCCCTCCCCCCAACTGAAATATATGGGAGAAATTGGAGGTTAATGCAGGAACTGTGATGATCCAAACAAAATTAGCTGTTATATGAGATTTCCCATGAACTTGGCTGCTGGAATCGCCACGCATCATGGTGAAACCAGCAACCCTTGTGGACAGTGTGGCGGTCCCACCACCCCATGCCCCGCATTGTCTGGCTCCTGATTTTGTTGATCTCATGGGAAGTGTTGACCAAGTGGCTTCTCCCCATTGCTTCCTAGGGCAACACAGGAAGCTTCCCATGGTGCCACGGTGGTGGCATGTGCCGGCTCCATCCTAGATCATCCACAGAGCCCCGCTAGAAGTTCCTCTGTGTCATATGATGGGAGCTGGCAGGGTCCATTAACTATGTAGGGCTAAATGGGTGTGTGTCGCCAGAACAAGCTTTTTGTGATGAGGTAGTTGGTCACTCTAGCATAGATCCATCCTAAATCTCCTTTGTTGAGCCCTCATCAGCTGTGGAAGCTCTGCCTCAAAGCTGCTCTTAGGCTGAGAGCACTTTCTCTGCTTGGGATACAGTCTGAATTCAAGTTTCTGAATTGACCAATATAATCATCAAGAGCTTGACTTTCTACTTTTGCCTGCTCAACAGGCAACATATGGTCCATGCCAGTTCTCTTCAATGAGAAGGCTAGTGAAGAAGGTCTGTGGGACAATTTTATCTCACAGAATCCTGTGAAGGGCACACTGGCTGCCTAAGATTTCCCTAAATGAAAAAAGAATCAGTCTGCTTGCACACACACACATTTATTTATTTGAAAGTTAAAATTCATGCAGAATCATGAAAGCGTAGGCTCCAATGAAGACACTTTGTGTAATTAGCAATGACATTTATGATTATGGTGATAAATATTAATTACTAATTCTATTAGAATTATTCGTATTAATAATATTAATAAAACTAAATTTCTTTGGGTGGAAGAGTAATATACTGGTTCTGTTTTAATTATTAAGGAAAATGTATCTCTAGATTCTGAGGTTAGAGGGACGCTGGTATCTGTAACTCACAAAAATTGGTTGATGTCCACCAAGTAATTAATAAATGTATTAAGAAAAAGTGTAGTGGTGCAGAACCAATTCATGTTGCAGTCTACATGTTAACTTTTAAAGCAATGTTGCAATGTAAATCAGAAACTTGTAATAGCAATAGCTCATGCTGCTCATAATTCATTCTACTTATTAATCTCAGTATGTAAATTATTTTGTTTGTTTTGGAATTATTCCAAATATTTTGTTCAGTGTAATTTGTTTTTTAATTACTACACACCCACTTCGTCAGTTATTAAAGTTGAGACAAAGATAATCTGTCAGACAGTTCAGTTTTATTTGATTCAGCATAAGCTGATACAAACAAGTAATTTAAAAACCAAAAACCCATTTTGACACAAACACACACACTATTTTAAAGCAAAATCACACACACACAAAATATTTTAAAGCAAAATCACACACACACACAGAAAGAGAGAGAGGGAGAGATGTTCTCTGCAGAAACAGTATAACTAGCTCAAAATGATCTAGGAGGCTTCTGGGTTTGGAAAGAATTTGAACAGAGATATTTTCATATGAATCCAATTACACGTTGAGCACCCTTTACTCTGAATTCCAGAATATGAAAGTATCTATGTGGGTGGCTGGAATGGTTACATCTTTGCTTTCTATTGGATCAATGAGTACAAACTTTTTTCATGCACAAAATTTAAAGCAGAAAGGGGAGATATTTCCCTGCAACCTTGAAAGCCACATTTCTTCTGGGGAAATCTGTTGGGGATTGCATATCCATTGGGAATGAAGTCAGAGCCTTTTTGTTCAGTGAATGATGAAGAAATAATAATAATAATAATAATAATAATAATAATAATAATAATACTTTATTTATAACCCACCCTATCTGCCCAAAGGGACTCAAGGTAGTTTACAGAGAAAAGAGCAAACTGGCAAACATTCACTGCCAAAATGAACAAACAACAACAACAACAACAAATCAACTGGAACCACGGTGGCCTGGGGGAGGGTGATGACGACGCCCTCCTCGTATATGCCTGGTATAAATATAGAAAGGGAAGTGTAGAAGTTCCAGTAAAGGGAGATTTCCTTGCTTTTTACAGGGGGGGTTGGGTGCTGGGGATCCTGTCCATGTCAATCCCTGCCAAAGCAGCTTCAGCAAAAATGGGCTCTTGGGCGGTATCCCACTGCTATTATTTATTTATTTATTTATTTATTTATTTGCAGTATTTCTATCCCGCCTTTCTCAGCCTGAAGGTGACTCAAGGCAGCTTACAAATTGGCAGCAATTTGATGCCACAACAGT
Organism: Anolis sagrei; assembly: GCF_037176765.1. NCBI lineage: Eukaryota > Metazoa > Chordata > Lepidosauria > Squamata > Anolidae > Anolis > Anolis sagrei. The sequence continues at coordinate 203,506,928 of NC_090022.1, read as the reverse complement.
CATAAATACCATTAAAACGTTTAACATAACATAATAAAAATCCATATAAAACCATCATGTCTTTCTGTTGAATTCATTTTCCAGTAGCATCATCTAAGCCATTCCATGTTCACTCTTTCATAGTACCATGTTTATCTATTATGCTGCACTTCCAAAGGCTTGTTCAAAGAGCCAGGTTTTTACTTTTCTCGAAAAAGTCAGGCGGGAGGGGCCGATCTAATATCCCCAGGGAGGGAGTTCTACAGCTGAGGGGCCACCACTGTGGGGACACTGCCAGAGTGTCTTAAGGTGGCTCAGGCCACTCTGGTATTTTTCATAGCTGGTCCAGTCTGTATTATGTGCCTGTGTTGAAGGTCCTGAAGGCGAGAACAAGAAAGGAAAGATAGGTTCAGTAAATAAAACATTAGAATTTAATTTCATGTGAGTCAAGGGGAGAGAGTGAATTTTTCATTGCCTCATTTTGTATGTTTTAGAGATATCAGATCCCAGGCTAGCTGATTAAAGTGTGTGTGAGAGAGGAGTGTTTAAATAACGTTGTGGTGGTTGTGTGCCATCAAGTCATTTCTGATCTATGGTGACCTTAAAATAAGCCAATCTTTATTTATTTATTTATTTATTTATTTATTTATTTATTTATTTACAGTATTTATATACTGCATTTCTCACCCCTGGGGGGACGCAAAATGTGTCCAAAGAGGTTTGACATTGCTTCTTCTGAGGCTGAGAAAGTGTGACCTACCTAAGGTCAATCGGTTTCATGGCTGAGCAGGAGTTCCAACCTTGAACTCCAGTCATAATTCAGTGCTCCAACCCATATTCTATGCTGGTTCCTGTTTATTATAATATCTTCCTATGAATGTAGAAACTCTGCATATAGCAAAAGTCAGATTTTTCTGTAACTGTCTGTGACAGCAAATAGCTGATTAGATTTTCTAAGGTCATTTCCAGAGCTAATGAAAGTTGTTTGGGTGAGTGCATTAGACTGGTTGCAGAGGACCAGATTAACAAGAGTAGGAGCCCCGGGCGTATGGTTTTCATGTTCTTTTCCTGAACATGTGTTAATAAAAGGAAGGGGAGGGAAAGAAAGTGAGTGCTTGTCTTACAACAATCAACAAGTCATGTATATTTCAGAAAAGAACATGAAAATGTAATTGAAAGCCCAAAGTGTATATTTCGCTTCAATAAAAACACAAAATAATAATTAAATTAAATGCAGCCTGCTTAAATGTGAGGCTTAAGTAAGGCTTTAGATGTTGTATCATTAAGTAAGATGGTTGGATCTTAGGTGGAAAAAGGCACAAAGAAATGAAGAGTCTAGAGTAGGGGTCCTTAAACTTTTTAAGGTGGGGGAGGGGAGAGAGAGAGAGAGAGACTATAGTTTGGAAAAAATATGAATTTTTGTGCACACTGCACATATCTTACTTGTAGTGTAAAAAAAATCATGAATGAACAATACAATATTTAAAAGGAAGGGGGGGAAATAACTAACATAAACTTACTGGTATTTCAGGTGGAAGCATGGGCTTGCATTTGGCTGTTGAGAGAGTCAAGCTAAATAGGATTGTTGTTGTTGTGTGCCTTCAAGTCATTTTAGACTTAGAGCAACTCTAAGTCTAAAGTTAAGGGTGGGGACTGGGTAAATAACCTTGGAGGGCCGCACCCAACCTGTGGGTCTTGGTTTGGAGACCCCTGGACTAGAGGAAGTTGGACTCGAGGTGCAGGAGTATGCAGCAGGTTTTGGGATTTTGCAATGAAGAGGAATGCCAGTTGTTCTAGTTAGTATTGATTTTATTGAATGCTTCCATAGTCGGCCTGGAGGTATCAAACCTGGAAGACAGTGGGCTCATGCAGATGAGTCCAATGCCCCACAGAAGCTGAGAAGTTTTTCGTGGATGTCTACATGACATCTAGCACTTCTGGTTCTTATTATGGGGTAAAACCCCTTCCTCTCCTTTGCTGATGTCCTCATAGGTTGTCTGCAATGGCCAGAAGCAATTTCTGTGGCCACCCCATAGCACCAACAGCAACAGTGATGGAGCAAGGATGTGCAAAGTAAATTTTACAAGAAAGAGAAAAATTAAAAATAGATTAAAGAGAGGGGAGGAGGAAATGATAAGGAGTATAAAGAGTGAAGAAATTTGGGATAGATAAGTACTGCCAAACACCAGGAGAAGAGAAGGTGAAGAAGAGATCAAAATGATCTGACAGAGATGGGAGGAGGGAAACTTGCAGAGAAATATTGTTTTAAGAAACACATAATTGTTTAGGAACAAGATGTCTAGGAACAGAGAGACACAGAGATGCTGAATTGAAGGATGAAGTTGGGAGAGAAAAAGTGCTGACAGGAAGGAGATTTGATTATTTGTGTGCATGTGTGCATCAATCTGAGACTATAAACCCATGATGCAGGAACAGTCAAATGTGACACTATCTTGGCACTATGAAGAATGAGTGCCCGAATTACCTAAGGTGATCCAGAATACCTTTGTATAAGTGTTTGGGCTGAAGAAGGAGCTGAAGACCAGAAGAATACAGGGCAAAATAGAGCCACAATGCATGATGACATCAAGGTTCTTGGCAGTCAAAGCAAGGAATAGCTGAACCATGAACTGAACTTTTCCTACTTGATAAATGAGGAACATCAAGCACTAGTTCAGCCAAAAGGAGTAGCACTCGAGAGACCTCCTTATCATGATGGACTGAACATGAACTAAGTTGGAGAAGAACAAGGGAGACAATGAGGTATGGTCCCTTCAATATAACTAATTAAGCATGGACTGAGTTGAAGAACAACAAAAGGAACCTCCCCAACACATGTGCAGCCAGGCGTACCAGAGCTAAGGACATGAAAGAAACTGTGAAATTACATGAAAAGGAACATTGTGTTTATTGCCATGAAACAAAGAAACCATTTACTTGAATTGCTCCTAAATGGTATAAAAGGAGAACTTTTTCTGATAGGGCTTTGTCATTGAATCATTTCTCACAAAGGAAGTGATCACTCCTTTGTGAGAGGCTTGGGTGAGTATGAGAGTTTGAGTGAATGTGTATGTGGATGACTACTTGATGCCAAGACAATGTATGATTTTAAATGCTGAATAAAAGTTACATGTTTGGATTTGAAAGCCAGATCTGGTGTCACTGGTATCTTATTCAGAACTATAATATCATGTGTACAGACTATTCAGTTTCCTCTCTTCTACAAATAAAGAAAACAGACTCCATATTTGTGACAGCGCTTTCTTGACTTTATTGTAGCCACCCCCTAGTGTTTTTGGTTTTTTTTTATAATTAAAGTATTGTATTTCTAATTTCTGATTGGGAAATAAAAGATAGATATTTGAGCACTGTGCCTCAACAACAGGCAAGATAAGGTAAAGGTTGAGCCTGGCTGAAGTCTGTAAACCAGTGGTTCTCAACCTGTGTGTCCCCAGATATATTGGCCTCCAACTTCCAGAAATCCTGACATCTAGTAAACTGGCTGGGATTTCTGAGAGTTGTAGGCAAGAACACCTGGGGACCCACAGGTTGAGAACAACTGCTGTAAATTTTGTACTGCTGTTGTGTAAGTCAGGCTCAAAATGTATGGCCAGTCTGCACTTTTGTTTTTAGCATTCATTGTATTGTTTTTAGCATTGTTAGCTGCTATGAGTCTCTTTTAGAGAGAAAAAGTGGGATTATCATCATCATCATCATCATCACCATCACCATCATTATCATCATCATCCAGATAACACACTGGGCAGGGGAGATAGATAACTATGTAGTAGAAATACATTTATGTTCAAAGGGTTCCTGTATCACCTTAAGAGACTGAGGTAATGAAGTTGGTTCCATAAGATTTCATAGACTAAGAACTTGATCACACCAGCCTATTTCCTCATCACAATCACTGTTTAGGCAAATGGAAACTTACTGTTATTGGAATGATCTTTCTCAAACATTGGCACAATGAATTATCACAAATGGTCTTTCCGACAGCCTTGCTTTCATGTGAAGAAGTAGAATTAAGTATCACCTAAATGAACCACAAGCCTAGAAAAGCAGCACTATGGACACTTCTGAAGTGACTACATTCTCCATATCCATATCCCACCAGTGGGAGAGGAGGGGGTAGTCCAAATGAGCCAAAACCAATTTAGCCTCATTGAACTGTCATCCATCTCCACTGACAGATTCTCACAGAAAATCAGAAAGCTCCTGGCCATTTCCATCACATTTGCTGACATCAGTTAAGATACCCGTGCAATCAGGAAGAAGTGAGGGAATTGTGTGGGAAATGAACTGCTTCACTTTGGAGTTAGGCATAGCCTCAGCCAGAAGTACAGGACTGTTCTGGAACTTCACCAAAGCCTCAGAGGTTTCCTGACTTTGCTTAGTGCAAGGTTAAACTGGTTTAACAAGGTTAATCCTGCATCAAGAAGCAGAAGTCCCAGGACATCATTTGGTCATCTAGGGATGACCTCTGGTCCACTTCAGCACAGAGCATCAGTGTAGAAAAGCTCTTAGTCTACAAAAGCTTACGCTATCAACTTTGTTCTCTCAGTTGTTTTCTAAGGTACTACAAGACTATTTTGCATACTGAGATTCCAGTTTAACATGCCTATATCTTTTAAGTACCTGTGTTATTTTGTTGCTGTTGATGATGATATAAACTGTACCAGAATATCAGTTTATTACTCTGGGAAACATAGGCTCCATCTGGTCTCATTTAACAGAGAACCAGTTTCCCTATACAACACTGGATTGTGCGAAAGAAAAAGAGCAGTGCTTATTTTCCTCAGTGTCTAGACTTGCTATTTATATCCTACATTGTTTTTTGATTCACTAGCTAGTTATAGTAGCCTGGTAAATGATGACACACCCCTTCATTAAACGTGTCATCTAGTACATTTAATTGTTATTAACATTAACTAATAGCAGATGAAAATATACCAACTCCAAATTATTGTTTTTGAAACTGGCTTGTTCAAACAACTATAGTTAATCTTAACAGCTGTTAGTTTTAACTACAGGTCTAGATGATGTGACAAATTGCAATTAATTAAAAAAATATATCATCATGGCCTTGAAAAGGAAGAATAGAGGAGAGATGTGAAAATCCAAGACACATGCGAATTAGAATAAGCCATGATTTATTATGATGCATGGATATGGTCAATATCCTACCTATGCTAACAAATTATCTACTATTGCAATTATTTATCCATCTCTTCCTCCAACCCATCTGTGGACATGATAGGAGGAGAGAGTTTTACAGTTTCCCAGCAAAAAAGTTTAAGACATGGGGAATGCCATTTCAGAGCAATAGCGTACACTGCATGCATTCATATCTATATTTTTAATCTGTTACATGTGAAACTAGCTTTAAAGTTAAACATGATCCGCATTGAAAATTAGTCCTGTGGCATTCACTGACAACCTCACACTTTCAACATCTAACTTATAAAAACAAGGACATTTTAATTGCATTTTAAATAAGGCTGAACCAAGCTTTCAGCTTGTTTATCCCATAGATCATAATTCAGTTAGGCAGAAGAAAAGAAGCAAAGAGCTCTCAAAATCAGAAGTTGAAGTTTCATGTTTGGAGAGGAAAGATTTACCTTGGCAGTGTTTTTTTAACGCTTTCTTGCTTAACATTTCATTTTGCCACTTCACTTTGCCATTACATTTTTCCTCTGGCACTATCTAGTAGCATGCATTATTCCAAAATAGCTGAGGAAAAGGGGCAGGACATCCCATTGACAGTAGGTGAGACAGTTGCTTGAAAATCAGGATATATTCCCTGGGACACCTCTAGCTTATAAGCATTTTTAGTAGGCTTGCCAACCTTGCCCAAAACAACTTGGTTAAGAAAACTCACATCTTGCTGAAGCATTTACATTTCCAAGAAAGACAGTGTGCACAAAGCAATCTGCATATCTCACAGTGCACATAGTTGAATGTGTGTGTGTGTGTGGTAACATATTTTAGTCATCAGCAACAACTTTGTGAAATAATTAAATGGAGCAATAAATAAACACATTAAGAAACTGGTTTTTTTTTCTTCACTGTGGAGGAAAAAAGGAAAGAAAAAAGTCTTAAAATCTCATGTAAATGAAGTATAAGGGAAAAGTAGGACAAGACCACTTAATCCGGGACCAGTCAGAAGCAGAAATGCTTCAGACTGGACCAGAAGGCAGCTACACACTGGTGCAATTTGGTTAAACCCCATGCCGCTTTTGGTGGCTAGATTTCTGTTTTTGCTTTGGGAAGATCCAGCCCATTGGCAGCAATGGGGGAACTCTTCCCCTCATTTTTGGGGCATTGGTTTTAAGAAACCATCTTTTCTGGGCTCCTTTCCTTTAGTATCCTTCATCTCGACATGGCTTAAAGCAGGGGTCCTCAAACTATGGCCCGGGGGCTGGATACGGCCCTCCGAGGGCATTTACCCGGCCCTCACTCAGGGTCAACCAAAGTCTGAAATGACTTGAAGGCACACAACAACAACAACAACAACAACAACAACAACAATCCTATCTCATCAGCCAAAAGCAGGCCCACACATCCCATCGAAATTCTAATAAGTTTATATTCATTAAAATTGTTCATAATTTTAATTATTGCATTGTTTTTAAGTGTTTTGCACTACAAATAAGATATGTGCAGTGTGCATAGGAATTCATTCTTCTTCTTTTTTTTTCAAATTATAATCTGGCCCTCCAACAGTTTGAGGAACTGTGACTTGGCCTTCTGTTTAAATAGTTTGAGGACCCCTGGCTTAAAGCATCAGACTTAAGAAACCACTTTTTCTGGGATCCTTTCCTCTAATATCCTTCATTCAGACCTGGGTTAAGGCATCAGACTCAAGAAACCACTTTTTCTCAGGTCTTTTCCTCTAAGATCCTTCAACTAGACCTAGGGAGAAATTACAATTCCCCCGTGTGGATTCAAGAGAGTCAGGCTATTCCCTCCCTTCAGTAAACCACCCCAATATTTAAACAAAGACCCCCAAATGCCCTTTCACAGCCTCCACCCTCACTTCCCTAGTGAAAAGGTTAAAAGGGGGGGAATGAAAGATATTAAACTGAGAAAAAAATGAAATTGGCAAAGGAAAAGAATCAAGTGAAGTGATCCTAAAAGCAGCAAGGGTGCTGAGATAGAACATGGAGTTAGCTAGCACACGGGGGATTTTCTTCTTCTGATTGGCTCAGGCACACAGTAGGGCTCACAGCCTCATAGGAAAACCCATGCAGGCATGTGGCTGCCTCTCCATGTGTATGCTAAAATAAATGGAAGGCACCCATTTTTGGCAGCTGAGTGGTCTGTTGCGGCTTTTGCCGTTATGGTTGGCTGAAAGAGTCAAAAGAGCCAAAACACCTGAGGCCTGTTTTGAAAAATGGATCCGTGCACAGCCCTATGACACACACCATTGTCAACTAGACAGGGTATGGTCCAGACAGTTTAATTGTATTGGGCCTCCTGGACTATTACTTAACTTATCATCCATGTCATCATTGTATGCCATACAGCCACAAAGCTGTATGGGAGCTGTGGGCTATCGTCTGTGGTTCCTTCTGACATCAACAAAGGCACCTGTGCAACCAGGAACAAAGATATGGTGGTCTGGTTTATCCCATGATTTACATAGATTGTTGCAGGACATCATGGGAATATAGAGATTTTCACATCTCCAGGTATGTGTTTGATGCTGGGCTAACTAAAGTTTGCTGAAATTTACATTATGGTGACAGATTTGTAGCATGACACCCTTATCCACTTACAAAAGCTTCAAAAATTAACCTCCCCACAAGTTTTTATGGACATCTTTAGGTTCCCAGAACTCTATAGTATGCTTCCAACTCAAGTGTCACCAAAATTTAGGGCTCCCTCTCATCCATAATGTCAGGCAACAACAGTGTGAAATATATCCTCTCTGCATATAGAAATCATACTGTTCTAGGCATGCCAGATTAGACAAAACTAATTGTCCTAGCTTTCTAAGCCTGCTTTCTTCTTTGTCAGATATAGTTTAAAAATTACATGCAGGGGAAGAAAAATGATACTGCTCCAACAACAGGTCTGTTTCTTGCAACTTTATCCCATACCTCTCCCCCCATTAAAAACAGTTATAATCAACTGAGCTAATGGAAAGTGATGGGGCCCATCCCATGATGCAAGGGGACTTCCTGTCAGCACCCATCACAATTAGTTAGGAAAACTTCAGAAACAGATTTTTAAACAAAAAAAAAAAAGAGATGAGGGAAGAAGATTATCTGAGATGATCTCAAGAGCTTGGGAACCAGAATATTCATTACAAAAGACCAAAAAAACAAACAAACACATGGTATTGGAGCTATCAGAATCACCTGTATTAAATCAAATTGATGAGATGTGCAAATGGGCTGTCCTGTAGACAGTTCCCTACCTAGCAGAGAATCCCTGATACTAATGCAGCTGCTCAATCCTTACACAGTATTTTTTTTTAAGTAAAAGCAAGAAATAGTGCTACTTTAGGGGATTGCTAGTTTTCTTTGCCTTTAATGTTAGTGTTCGATCCTTTGTGATGTCAAAGGTAGACACATTAAAACAAACTGGGGAGAGGGCATGGAATTCACTCGCTCATGGGATAAGGATGAAAACATAGTAGCAAGTAAAACTGCAAATTGAGATGACTTGATGAGTTGTGAATAACAGAACACAGTGACTTGCAATGCTACAGGACTAAACACCATGGTTAGATGATGCTACCCCCCCCCCCCCCCACACACACACACACACGGGATAAGGTCCGTACTTGCAGTTGAATAAGCACTTTAAACACAACACAGCTCATGCAGAACTGTCAGAGGTGACTGAAAAGACCTTTCTGTCTGATGTAAAGGACAAGATGCTCTTCTTCATTCAGTTTACAGAAGTCATCTGTGCTGACAGTTGTTTCACAGTGCAACATAACGGAACACCATCTTTTATTGCATTTGAAGATATTGAACATCCAGCTTCGTATAGGGAAAGCCGGGAAGGGGGCCTATGCACAGATCATTCCTCAAATGTCTTTTTATAGCATTTGCTAACTTGAGGTGTCTGCCTAAATCTTCCATAAAACTGGTAGGTCCAATCCTAAGCAACACAGACACAAGTCTACTTAAGTTACTAAAATGACAATTGAGCTGTTTATAAAGTTAAAACTATTAGCATTCATTAAAAAAACTAGTAACCCCTGGTGGTGCAATGGATTAAACTCTTGAAGACTGACAGGTCAGAGGTTCGAATCCAGGGAGAGTGTGGATGAGCTCCCTCTGTCAGCTCCAGCTCCCCATGTGGGGACATGAGAGAAGCCTCCCACAAGGATGGTAAAACATCAAAAAAATATCCAGGCATCCTCTGGGCAATGTCCTTGCAGACAGCAAATCCTCTCACACCAGAAGCGACTTGCAGGTTTTCTCCTGACACGGAATTTTTTTAAAAAATCTACATCTAAACTGCTAAAACTCCATCACAATTAGTTTCTAAAATCCTCATGGCAAAAGGATTCTTTGGCTTGTCAGGGGAAGCAGAACAAGGAGGAGGCAACTGAACATTCAGAGGGAAACAGTTCCGAAATCTGGGAAGCTACTGGAAAGGCCTTTTCCCTTGTTCCTACCAAATGAGACTCAGGCCCCTTCTATGCTGTCATATACTCCAGATTATCAAGGCAGATAATCCACATTATCTACCTTGAACTGGATTATATGAGTTTACACTGCCATATAATCCAGTTCAAAGGAGATAATCTAGATTTTATATGGAAGTACAGAAAATCCCACATTATCTGTTTTGGATTGGGTTACCTGAGTCCACACTCAGATAATGTCCCTTCAAGGCATGAGAGCTCTGTGTGGGAAGTTTGGCCACATTCAATTTTTTTTTTGGGGGGGGGGGGTCAGAATGCTCTTTGATTGTAGGTAAACTACAAATCCTGGCAACTGCAACTCCCAAATGTAAAGGTCTATTTTCCCCAAACTCCACCAGTGTTCAGATTTGGGCGTATTGAGTATTTGTGCCAGGTTTGGTCCAGATCTATCATTGTTTGAGTCCACAGTGCTCTCTGGATGTAAGTGAACTACAACTCCAAAACTCAAGGTCAATACCCACCAAACCCTTCCAGTATTTTCTGTTGGTTGTGGGAGTTCTGTGTGCCAAGTTTGGATCAATTCCATCATTGGTGGAGTTCAGGATGCTCTTTGATTGTAAGTTAACTATATATCCCAGCAATTACAACTCCCAAATGACAAAATCAATCCCCCCCCCCCCCCACAACCCCACCAGTATTTAAGTTTGGGCATATCAGATATTTGTGCCAAATTTGATCCAGTGCATGAAAATACATCCTGCATATCAGATATTTACATTACGATTTCTAACAGTAGCAAAATTACATTTATGAAATAGCAATGAAAATAATGTTATGGTTGGGGGTCACCACAACATGAGAAGCGATATTAAGGGGTTGCGGCATGAGGAAGGTTGAGAAATACTGTCTTAGAGCTTTAAATAGTTCACAGTGCTGTGCAGAGGATACTATTAACCTGGTTGATACTAGTAAAGGATCATTACCTACAAGTAGCTCTGCATGCTGGTGGGCCTTCATCATCATTGGCAATCACTCATATCCGAGTAGGATGGCCTTCCAAGCACCGCGTCTTGTCAGTGGGTTCATAGAGGAGTCTTAGACTAATGGCAACCCAATAAAACACATTGTATATTTATTTATTTATTCTTTTTATGAATTGCAGTACTATCATGGTTTTTTCGTTTGTTATGATTTCTGTTTGTGCATCTCTGAAAAGAGAAAGTGTTTTGCTAAAATGACACTTGGAAAGGGACGGGTAAATTCAGGCTCCCAATTGTCTGCTTAAATGTTGTGCTTGCTTTCAGACTGCAGAGTGTTCACCCCAAGCAAGCAGACAGATCCCTGATTTAATAATCCTTGTCTCAAGCAGAACATCAGATAGAAGATGGTGGGAGAAAGTATTCAAGCTTATCATGCATCACGACCAACTTGCAGCCAATCTGCCAGAAATTAAGGCCATGGAAAAGCCAGGGGAAAATCATTCCAGTTTGATTACTTAAGGCTGATAGAGCTCAGGCAAAGTTGTTTTCATATTCTTGCTTAGAAAGATAAAAACACAAAGGACTTTTCTTTAACCAAGGGTGTCCATTTGGCTATTGAAAAATGTTGCAGAGACAGAAAGTGTGCTTTGGATAATATCCATCTAATAATGCTGCTGTTCATGGTACAGATTTTTTTATTTTTTAACAAAAAGAAATAATGAAGAAGACACTTGGCTGGAGATAGGTGTAATTATCCAAAATATTTCTTTTTGGTTCCAAAGTTTCATCAATAAGATTTGCTTATTATTCATGGGATTTATTTCCCCCCTTCATTGCCAATTTGGAAACATGACAGGCCTTTTGCATATTTAAATGTAAGTTCTTTCATTCTTCTAAAAGAAAGCACAACCAGTATTGCTTGAAATCTTAGCTTGCTTATTAAGCTGTTCCTGAACAAACATCCATTTTAATTTTTCTTCCCCTGACATCTAGGAATTCTTTTCCTTAGTTTCCTTCACCTGCTCCTCCGGTTGTGTATTTTCAAGTCAGTCATACATGAGAAAATATTTTTCATAGAGGCAAAAGCCTCTCATTGGATGCTTTGCCTCTCCTAAAAGGCAAAGTGTTGAGAAAGATATTGAGAAACAGATGATGGTGATGATATTGGGTCATCTCTTACTGCCTTTCATTGCAATGCTTTCTCAGGGCCCTTCCAGACAGGCCCTATATCCCAGGATCTGATCCCAGATTTTCTGTTTATTCCAGATTATCTGGCAGTGCAGACTCATATCATCCAGTTTAAAGCAGAAAACCTTGGATCAGATCCTGGCATATAGGGCCTGTCTGGAAGGGCCATAAGAAGACAAACAGTGTTACACAAGTGTCATGTAAGAACATAAGAAGAGCCATGTTGGACCAGAGCAAAGGTTTGACTATTCCACCATCCAATTTCCACTGTGGCATAACAGCAGAAAGCTTATAAGCAAAACATATAAATACATAAATATAAAGTCTCATCATCCTATATAATAGACATACATTCTATTATATAGGGTAGTACTTTTACTTAGGCAATCCCTTGTAGCTCGAGGACAATAGTCTTGTGGTGTATTGACAGTGGGTCCGTGGGTGGCTGTGGAGCCCTATTCTTGATCCGCATGTTCTCCCACAGTGAGGACATCGGTTTCCAGACAGAAGGTAGTCCTGGTTAGGGTTGGCATGACATATCTTCTTCTTGGCATGTTTCTCCCTTTCATCCTTCATTCGTGCCTCTTCGTGTTCTGCAGCACTGCTGGTCACAGTTGACCTTCAGTTAGAGTGCTCAAGGGCCAGGGCTTCCCAGTCCTCAGTGTCTACGCCACAGTTTTTGAGGTTGGCTTTAAGCCCATCTTTAAATCTCTTTTCCACCAACATTATGTTTCTCGTTCTTGAGTTTGGGGAAGAGTAACTGCTTAGGGAGATGGTGATCAAGCAGTACATATTTATCATGACTAGTATCCACTGATAACCCAAACAGTCATGGTTTTATCTCTTTCTAGATCTTCTAGTTGGTGAGACAGATGTAAAACAACAATAATAGTATGTTTATTGAACACAGTGGAAAGTACAGGCAGTCTCCGAGTTCCAAACATCCAACTTTCAAACAACTCATAGTTAAGAATGGGCGTGAGACAATAGGAAGTGAGGGAAATCTACTGCAAAGAAGGGAAATTCACTCCTGGAAGAGTTGTTATTATAGGGAAAAGGTGTCTCCACTGAAGCTTTATCACTAATCCTTGTTCCCACAACAAGCCATTTCTTTTCAAAGTCCAATTGCCACAGGAACAGAAAGTGAGGGGAAATCTACCAAAACAAACATAAGTAAAGGTAAAGGTTTCCCCTGACATTAAGTCTAGTTGTGTCTGACTCTGGGGGTTGATGCTCATCTCAATTTCTAAATCAAAGTGTCGGCATTGTCCGTAGACACCTCCAAGGTCATGTGGCCAGCATGACTGCATGGAGTGCTGTTACCTTCCCGTAGAAGGGATAACTACTGATCTATTCATATTTGCATGCTTTCAAACTGCTAAGTTGACAGAAGCTGGGCTAACAGCGGGAGCTCACTCTGCTCCCAGGATTCAAGCTGCTAACCTTTCAATCAGCAAGTTCAGCACATCAGCGGTTTAAGCCAGGGGCCCCCAAAACAAACATAACAGGGGTATGAACCCTTCCCTGTAATGTACAAAGATAGATAGATAGATAGATAGATAGATAGATAGATAATTTGGCGTTACACCTTTAAAAGTATCTGTTTTGACTTACATACAAATTCAACTTAAGAACAAACCTATAGAACCTATCTTGTTCATGACTTCGGGACTGCCTTTATCAAACTTTAATCATTCTTTGGACTCACCGATTCATTATGTGGTTCTCCCCTCTGAAACCCAAAACTTTATCAGTTCCAAATCCTATCCTCCATATACTCTGGTCCCAATCAAGATTGCAGGAAATGAGTGGGAACAACAATGTTCTTTTTTGTTGTGCCTAGTAAAACTTTCTAGCTCCTTCCCAGTTCCTTTTAAAGTAATTTGTAGGCTATAATTCTAAGCAACATTTTTCAGGGTTTGTGCCATTCTATTATAATTCCTAAGGGTTTTCTTTTCTCAAAAAGTGTGCATTTTTGTCTACATTAAGGATAATAGCTTAAGTACTGGGGATTCTGTAACCAGCTACACAGCTATGTTTTAAAATAATGTTTTAGGTGAGCATATCTTTCTGTAGTCCCTTGCCATTTTCTCATAAGAAGATGTTACTCAAGAGACCAGGGAGTTTACATTAATGGCATTTACATAATTAAAATCATGCATCCTACGTACTCCTCCTGATTTCTTCCCCACAATCATAAGAGCATTCCTTCTTTGCTCCTCCATTCAACAACTCTACTTCAAATGAGGAGAAAGTACAGTATATAATTACATTTGTTCCATTCAATATCAGCTGCTTCCTTAAAAGCATCTCTATAGCACCAATTTGAGTCCTATGCATGGTTTGTTTGTTTTTGCTCATTTGGACTCCTGCCTTGAGAAGCTATAAAATTTATTCTTAGTTCTAATTTAATTACACTTTGGGTAAAGAAAGTATGCCTAGATAAGTTCTGTGCTAATTTGTTCTCAAACGTCAATGGGATTCTGTTAATTTTTTCAATTAGTTACTGTGCATTAAACAACTCATTCTTTGTATATCTTGCATGTCGCATGTCATGTTTTTTTTCTTCTTCTGCAGTACTTTTTTTTTGGTCTCAATTATTTATTTTAACGAAATACATTTTAAAAATTGAATATCTAATCCCCCTTTCTTAAATCAAAAGAATTGTCGGTGAAGTGTACAATTAAAATAATAGAAGCATAATTGAAATGGATGTTTCAAAAGTTGACAGTAAACAAGAAATATTCCAATATGAAGGGGCTGCTGGATTCCAAATCTGGCATAGTTTTATAGTTGTTCCCCTGAATATCAGCTGGTTGCTTGAAAGTATATTTGTAATCCATAATGTGGCAGCATTAATCCAATATATAGGTTTGCTGTTTTGATTATTTGGACTTGTGTATGGGAAAAGTTGCATCCTATGTACCCTAAAGTAGCCAGAGCCTCTCTGATCTTGGAAACTAAGCAGGGTCAGTCCTGGTTAGTACTTGGATGGGAGACTGCCAATGAATCTCAGGTACTGAAGGCTATATTTCAAAGGAAGGAACTGGTGAAACCATCTCTGAGCATTCCTTGCTTTAAAAATATTGGTGAAATCGATGAGGGTCATCCTAAATTGACAGACACATGTGCGCGTGCGCACAAACACACACAGAGAGAGAGGGAGAGAGAGGGGGGGGGGGGAGAGAGAGAAGGCCCCAGGTTTATTTCCTGAAATTTCTGCATACACTGGAAAGTATCATTTGAAATTCTGTAAAATTGGATAGGAATAAAGCAGTGTTTCCCAACCTTCCTAATGCTGCCACCTCTTAATACAGTTCCTCATGTTGTGGTGACCCTCAACCATAACATTATGTTTGTTACCATTTCACAACTGTAATTTTGCTACTGTTGTGAATTGTAATGTAAATATCTGATATGCAGGGTGTACTTTCATTCACTGTATCAGATTTGGCATAAATACCCAATACGCCTAAATTTGAATGCTGGTGGAATTGGGTGCATTGGTTTTGTCATTTGGGAGTTGTAGTTGCCTGGATTTATAGTTAACCTACAATCAAAGAACATTCTGAACTCCACCAATGATGGAATTGAATAAAACCTGGCACACAGAACTCCCATGATCAACAGAAAATACTGGAAGGCTTTAGTGGGCATTAGCCTTGAGTTAGGACTTTTAGTTCACCTACCTCCAGAGAGCACTGTGGACTCAAACAATGATAGATATGTACCAAACATGGCATGGATACTCAATATGCCGAAATGTGAACACTGGTGGAGTTTGGGGAAAATAGACCTTGACATTTGGAAGTTGTAGTAGCCGGGATTTATTGTTCACCTACAATCAAAGAGCATTCTGAACCACACCAATGATAGAATTGGGCCAAACTTTTTACACAGAATCCCTATGACCAACAGAAAATACTGTGTTTTCTGATGGTCTTTGGTGACCTCTGTGACACCCGCCCTCGCAAGTCCCCCCCCCCAGGGATCCTGACCCCCCAGGTTGAGAAACTCTGGAGCAAGGGAAGTTGTTTTCTCACTGAGTCAGTTTTTCTAGAACTTAATATTGTCAGTTCTATCTGGAAGCATCATGTGGCAATTCCCTTGTATTCTCTAATGGTCTCCATTGAAAGCACAACACTGCTTAGTATCTGAATTTAGGCATGTTCAGTGTGGGTGGTGGTATACTGCATGTACTGTTAAGTAAAGTGAATCATTGTAAAGCAGCTTCAAAGGGCTTGCTGACCCAATGGAATCAGTAAGACTGAACCACCTACATCTGTAGTGGGAAATGTGTGGTCCTTTAGATGTTCTATGTTGATCACTGAAATGGAAGGACATGTGGTAAGAGAGGTTGCACCAGCCTCTTCCCCAAACTTTTTGAGACTTCCAACCAACTTCATAGCAAGCAATTTGTAAATATGCAAATCTAAATATGATATAAGTAACATAGATGAATGAATCCATTTATGTGTGAAAATATGTTGCATCACTTTTATTTATTTTGCATGCTTTATGGTCCATTCCTGGGCTCCTCTATAGCCTATGACAGTTTACTTCTGCCAAAGCCTTTTACTAATCCAATATTGGAAATCATCTGAGGCGCATTCAAGTCACAAAATTAATTTTAAGTTATGTACGTGGTTCCAATTTCATTGAAAATATGTGACAAATTATTAAAGATTGTTGTTTATATTATAAACTCTTGGTGAATGAAGCTAGAAAAGACCAGAACTGTCTTTTTCAGGAAAAGAGAAGAGGAACACCATCCTACATCTTTGACAAAAAAAAGGGAGCAGAAAGGATTAATTTCATACTTAATGAAATCCATTAAAATCTAAAATCCATTTTTCTCATCATAATTTTTAAGTGCACTCTTTTGTCCAAGGCAAAAAAAAATCATTCTCATTTGAATCTGTTGCGAGTGCCTTTCTTAATGCTGCAGTTAAAAAGTGCAGCCACCTGAATAACTGCTGTAGAATAATTTTGCTATTAGAATGTGTTAAACAGGGGTCACAAAGAAAGTGCATTGGATATTTAAAATTGGAATCTCAGGATGACCTACAAGTTGACTCCAAGAACTTTCATTGCCTTGAGCTATTCTTGTTGGGTGGTTAAGGGAAAAGTGGCTATTTAGGGTGACTGGATCAGATTTGGCTGTATTCCCATGCTATGAAATTCTCAAAATAAGAAAGAAAATAATTAGAATATCTGCTAGAGCAGCTGGGTCTTTTTCCTTAAAAAGATGCCGAAAAGAATTGGCCAACACTTAAAAGTTTTTCACTGCCATCTTAGATATAGAGCTAATAGGGTGAAACTAAACTAAAGATGTAAAATATTCTTAGAGAGAACCAATGGTGTAATGAAGCTTGAACACGAAACTTCATTTTCAGAGTACAAGCTAACCTTCTAGAGGACAAACAGGTAAGGCTCAGGATTTTACTGCCTTCGTAAGGCAATGAACACAATGGCACCCCCTACTGTTCTATGTTCCAAAGGGTGGCAAGAATAGCATTTGATTCTTACTTCAAAACTGGCCATGGGTCATTATTTTGTACTTCTTTTCAAGGTAGTAGGATATTTCATAGATTTTATTTAGGCGTTGTCTGAGAATGATAGCCTTCCAAATGTAGTGTCTTGGAGGTGACTGTAGAGCCCTATTCTTGACCCACATGTTCTTCCACAGTGAGAATATGGGTTTCCAGGTGGAAGGCGGTCCCAGTCAGGGTTGGCTTGATGTGCCTTCCCCTTGGCACATTTCTCCCTTTTATCCTCCATTTGTGCCTCACAGCTGACCTCCAGCTAGATCACCCAAGGGCCAGAACTTCCCAGTTCTTGGTGTCTATGCCACAGTTTTTAAGGTTAGCTGGATGGTACGATACATACAGCTCTATTTTCCAACATCTCTCCATGCCCTAATATCTGTAATTTGAGTCTGTTGCCTCACTTTATCTACTAGTTCAACAAGTCTTGTTTTTCTGATGCAAAGCTTTATGTGTGTACCTTCTATAAAGGTATCTTGTCTCCTTCAGAGACAGGAGATTGCAGTCTTGATAGGTTCAAATAAGCTAGCAAATAAGAAATCCAGATAAGGACTTTGAAGTTTGACTGCTGAGGTCAAATCTCTCCAACTGACAATACTGAAAAAGTTATCTGTTTGAGCTTATACCAAAACATCCATCCATCATCCATCATTTTATTTATATTCTGCCTTTCTCACAGGCTGGGACTTCAGATGTCTTACAAAAAGGCAGTAAATGCAATAACAACATACAAAACTATGACCAGAATAGTATTAAACAACATAAATAAAACCAGTTAAATCTTAAGAACTTTGTCACATGAGGCAGGTAAATCACAATTTCATCAGGAAAATAGTACATTCTGTAGGGGCTTAACACACGAGAATGTTCCTCTTTTGTTGTTGTCCCATGGAAGACTATTTAAAAAATGATTAATTTTACTAACAATTATTTATCTCCTTTCTTGCTTCTGTCACACTATGATTTTCTGTATGAAAGTTCAATTGTGGCGTTACACCAATTTGGGATGATGAATGGGCATGTGCACTGAGTGGGACAGCCAACTCCTTTCCAGAATCTTTGAGCACATGGAGACAGCCCCTTGGAAGTGACACTTCCCGTGTCTTCAAGAGGGGCATCCAGATGATGTCCCAGAGAAAAGTGAGTGCATTCCGCACAAAGGAGGAAAACTCTCCTTTGTCCCAAGTTTATTTGTTTGTTGGAAAGACTTGGGTCTTTCAAAAGAACGGTGTCTTTCCAGTTGCAGGGGCTGTGTGGATTGGGCCCGGAGAATGTATCACACAACTTCGGGTCTCAATTCACACAGCTGTCTTGAGATTTTTTGGGCTGCTGAAGCCCAAGAAATCCAAGATAGCCCCCACCCCCTCCCAAAACCGCTTTAAAAAAAGCATTTTAAAAAGCAAAACAACTCACCAGGCCTCCATTTTCCCTTCTTTGGCCCTCTCCTGGGTCATACCAATAACACGCCTGGAAAGGGGGGCATCTGGATGCCCAGAAGGGCATTTGGACACCCAGAAAGCATGCATTTTCTAGGATGTGTGTGGACTAGAAGTCAGGAATTTGCGCATTTTTAAAACGTGGTTTAGCCTGCTGTCTGGTAGTGCAATACCATGGTGTAGCAATAACCCATTTTCTCTGTCAAAAATAGTAGTTCAAGACAGTTTTGATCAAGCTTTTTATTTTTAAATTTCATATGCCAATTATTGATTTTATACTTTTTAAATGTAATGAAATTAATTGATTTTGAAATTGGATTGCTAGGATTTACTTGATTATCCATCTATTTCTATTTCTTTTGAGTCACCTTGGATCCCACTGTGGGAAATAGATGGCATAGGTTTAGATATAGATATATAATATTTAAAATATAACAGAATAAACAAAATAAATAATTAAATAATTAAATAAATAAATAAAAACTTTATTTATAACCCGCTCTATCTTCCTGGGGGCACTCAGGACAGTTTCTAACAAAAGATGACAAACATTCAATGACATAATAAACAATAGAAACAAACCAAACCAAATCAAAACAGGAAACAAACACAACAAACACATGAAAACATAGACAATTATTAGAGAATATTCATGTGGATGATATTCTGACATCACTACCTGGAATAATGTTCTGATTAGGAGATCCAGAGGTCTGGAAAAACTGGAGGTTTTGGGGTTCTCAGAAAGCCATAGCACAGTAATTTGCTCCTGTTTCTTGTTCAGCTTGTTTTGATCAAAAGATTTGGGGCAGAAATCCCAAGGTATAACTGAAGCCAACTATATTTACAGGAATGACAGAAGGTATAAATTTGCCACTTGGCTCAGTAAGCGGGAGAGAGAAAATGGGAAAGGGAGAAAAGAGAGATGGAGTTAATAACTAGTGCCACTCAGAGACTTTTTCAAGTGTCCAAACTGATCTGCAGGATAGCAATACAACTTGTTTTCTTGCTAGTCCTGACAGATACAGATGGAATATTAACAAAAGGGGTCACATTGCCATTTTCGAGATTCTTACTTTATCTAGTAGAGTTAAAAGCACCTCTTTTCTTCCGTTTCCAGGTCCTGCATTCACATTTCGATAAAGCTTTCAAAGTGGCCCAGTAAAAGGTAAGAAAATTATAGTACGGGCGGTTTGCCATTTGGATTTCTAGAATTCTTTTATGCTGACAATAACACATCTTCAGGATTGGCTAAGGCTGCAGATGAGTTTCTAAGGCCAAGCAAAATAGCTTGCATTTTTGCTGTTGTTCCTGTTGCAGGTAAACACGGAAAATGCTTTTCTTTTCCATCAATTTTTCAGCACCCTTTTGCCCACCTGCTTGAACCTGCTTGGGAAAACCATTCTTTAAAATAGAAAGTGATTATGGGGTTAAGGGTAGTGGCTTCACTTTGGAGAAAGGATGAGAAACACACCTAACTTCCCACAGTATCCATTTCATCACCAAGAGAGCATGC
Organism: Anolis sagrei; assembly: GCF_037176765.1. Taxonomy (NCBI): domain Eukaryota; kingdom Metazoa; phylum Chordata; class Lepidosauria; order Squamata; family Anolidae; genus Anolis; species Anolis sagrei. The sequence goes on along the minus strand of NC_090022.1, from coordinate 203,486,670 downwards.
TGTGATGGTTTTCTGATTGCATACAGCAAGGACTCCTTAGGCTAAAAGTATTTTACATTTCTTCTTATTGTCACTCTGAGATTTTGGCTTTTGCATCCCTACTCCATGAATTGCAAATCACCAAGTCACCTATTTCATTCAGATGTGGTAGACTCCTCACATACTTAAAGGGATCATTGTTTTAGTTTTGAGGAATCTAGCTATATTTGCAAATTTCATCATGATTGGAATGAGAAATATGGTATTTAACACAACCTGAATTCTCAAAAGGCAAAGTGGACAGATGTTTACTAAACTCCTAATTTTTTTCCTAAACCACAGAGAGTTTTTAAGCATTCCCTATGAAGAGTGGTTTAAAGAGGAAAATATGCCCTATGAGAAGTGTTTTAAAGAGCTGGGTGTGTTTACCCTGCAGAAGTTGAAAGGAGACATGATAGCCATGTTTAAATGTCTGAAATGATCTATTTAAGTAAGAGGGAGCAGACTTGTTTTCTTCTGCCTTGGAGACTAGTATTTGGAGTAATGGGTTCAAATTGCAGGAAAGGAGGTTCCACTTGAACATTAGGAATAACTTTTTAATTATAAGAGCTGTTCAACAGTGGAACCCTCTACCTTGGAGTGTGATGGAATCTTCTTCTTTGGAGGCTTTTAAACGGAGGCTGGATGGCCATCTGTTAGGGGGACTTTAATTGTGCTTTTCCTGCATAGCAGGGGGCTAAACTGGATGGCCCATGTGATGTCTTCCAATTCTATGATTCTGTGGTTCTAAGCCATTCCCACCAGCACATTTTTAACTTCACTTTTTAGACAATAGCCTTCGTCTTAACAATTGAACTTTCTCAAGCCTCTCAGTTACCAAAAATGCCTTGCCTTTTCTGTTGTGTCGTTTAAGCCATTGTCTCATACCTGGCTCAGAGGCATTGATTTCCTAGGCTTGTAGCCCTATATCTTCTGTTAGATGCTAGCAAAAAAGAAAAGACATCATTTCTGTATTGGCCTGTGAATCAATAGGCTCCAACCCAAGCAATTAAGTCCCTTCCTTTTCTACCAGTAAATGAAAGCAGCAGAGGTCCCTACTGAGGCTCGGCAGCTGTCAAATGGTGGGAGGATGTGGAACTGCACATGCTGAGCTACACACACATGTAGCATCTCAGCATTACAAATTGAAGGATTCTGTAAGATGGAGTTAGAACAGTGAAAGGAGTATCAAACTGTTACAAGAACAGAAGTTTAAGGGTCCTTTCAGATAGCCTCAAAATCCAAGATAAAGAAGAAGGGCAAAAAATTATCTGAAAGCAAATCCAAACACAGAACTTTCAGTCCTTGCAAATAGTCCCCTGGTATCCTGAAAGATTTATTTGTAGTGAATATTAGAAATCTGCAAAATGAAAGTGGAAAATCCACCAAAAGGGGTTTATTTTATTTTTTTAATTGACTCTCCGAGATGTGCTGGACCTCAGAAGCACTGATGTGCATATAGGAATGTGGCCACAAGCAGATTTCTTGTCATTATCTCTCTTCACCCTCCTGCTGTGTTTACCCTTGTCCTCTTGAACACAACTTCCCCTTGGGGCCATGCTGGTGCCCAAAGTGTAAATTCAAGCTCTGTTTAATTTCATAAATACAAGAACAAAGGAATGGTTGCAGAGAGTTCTCATGGGAATTGCTTTACATTTCTGTTATTTCACCAATTGTGTGTCTGTGGTTCCATCTGTTTACAGCCTTCATCAGCTTTTTCGGGATTTTAAAATGCACACCACAAATGCACAGTCCCCACCAGTCTTCTATTTTTTCTTAAGGGCAGGGATATACAGTGATGTGAATCTCAGATTTTAAGTGCACATTTTAAACCCGTGTTTTTTAGCTGAATATGTGATTCAGCGCACATTTTTGGCAAGTTCATCTAACTACTCCCCCCTTTTTATCCTGGGGGGATAAAAAGGGCCCGTGCAGAATGGCCCAGAGAAGTAACATGATAGCCATATTTGAATATTTGAACAGATGTTATGTTAACATTGGAGTAAATTTGTTTTTTACTGTTCCAGAGGCTAGGACATAGAATGCTGAATTCAAACTGCAACAAAAGTGATTCCACCTGAACATTACACCCCCCCAAAAAAATCCTGATTCTAAGAGATACTTGGCAGTGGAATATGCTTCTTTGGAGTGTAGTGGAGTCTCCTTCTCTGGTGTTTTTTTAATGCAGAAGCCAAATGTCAGGAATGCATGGCAAGGTGTTGTATTGGTTGGTCCTTGTGGTCTCTTCCAATTCTGATTTTAGGTCTTCAGTGCAGGCTCACTCCGGAAAGGCAAACAACCTCCAGGTCAGAAACTTTACCTGGCTCTGTATCTATCAAATTGCATTGGGCATCACAGAATCCTTTAGGCTCCCCCCACCTAATTGTTTAAAATGCAATGCATAGCATTTCCTTTGTTATACCAGACTCCACAATTTAAGCCATTTCTCACCCTCTTTCTCCAGCAAAGGATAACACATTGAACTTTCTTTCCCGTATAGCTGGCAAAAAAGTCTCATGAAAGAACCTATTTTCATGGGATTGCTATTCCAATTTGGCAGACTCAAGAGATTCTGATTACCTGGTGAACTTTAAGATGTGAACTGAAGCAAATCACTCAAACTTCTAAAGATTCTGTGCTGGCAAAAACAGCATTCACCAACCCCACACCCTGAAATAAATTGCCTGAAATATATTACTAGTTTCCTGAAATGAAAATTACCTTGAAAATATCCAAGGAATAACACAACAGAATCTACAGGTGAGGAATAGTTTGCAGTAGAGGGTTTTGTATTACACATTTCCTTAAAATTCTTAAGAGGACATAACATTTAAGTGAGACAGATTGAGGAGAAGAGGGTAAATGGCTTTCTAAAAGTTTATGGTTTGCTATGCTTTGCTTGGTGGGAAATGCTGTTTTGATAAGATTGTGTTCCATTGACTAGACTGTGTTCTGTACATATGCAATTAGACAGTTCAGCTAGTAAGTGCTTAAGGTCACAACAGCTATTTCTTGCTGTCTATGTGTGTTTGTTTTGTCACTGTGGGAAGTCTCTTTGCATATTGGTGGCATTGCATAACAAGGAGCTGCATCAGTGTTCTGACTGATTTTCAGTCATTTGCCCTGTCTTTTGTTCAAACACATTCTCAATGGAGCTTATTAAGATAAGAAAACAAGAATCCAACCATCCAAGACTAGTTTGAAGAACAAGACCCTTTTTTCCTTGAAGATTTAGTACCTCCTAAATTGCTCAGGTGGTAATCCCAAGAGGAATTGAGTTCAATGGAGTAGCACCCTCTTTATTGTGTACTGCAATTCAGGGATTTTATTTTGTTGTTAATTTCTGTCAACTTTGACTTATGGTAACCTCATGAGTGAAAGACCCTCAAGTCACCCTGTTCTTAACAGGCTTGCTCCAGTCTTTCAAACTCAGGATTGTGGCTTCCTTGAATTAGTCTATCTACCTGTGATCTGTCAGGATTTAAGACACAATTAAAGACCTATCTCTTCCAGCAGATCTACTCAGACAACATTGAACCATGACTTTTGGATTTGCACACTATTGCTGATGTATTTTGATCTTATACCATGTATTTTGCTATATGGATTTTATAGTGATGTGTTTTGCTATATGCATTTTGTTGTATGTATGTTATGTTGTTGTGTTTTTTATGGTGTTGTACCATATCTAGAGTTGTTAGGAGAGATAGATAACAAAAGGCTTTTCCTACTACCTTGTATCTTGCCAGACATCATTGTCTTTTCTAATAATTCATCTCTTCTCATGACAGGTACAAAATATTATAGTCCTTTTGGCTTCTGGGAAGAGTTCAAATTTGATTGCTTCTTGGATTCATTTATTTATCTTTGGGGCAATCCAAGTTTTCTGTGGGGTTTCTTTGCAGCATAGCACATAACAACAAACATTGTGTATGAGGAACAGGTGATCTTAAGTAGATTTTTGAATCTAAGAGGTAACCTGATTTTTCAAGATAGATAGCGATAGCTCACTGGCTAGATACTGTGAAATGTTTCTTCCTCTGTCTATCATGAAGTCTGACTTGGCCAGCATAGTCCATGCCTTGGTTACATCCAGATTGGACTATTGCAATGCGCTCTATGTGGGGCTGCCCTTAAAGATGGCCCGGAAGCTCCAACTGGTACAACGGGTGGCAGCCAGGCTCCTTACTGGAGCAAACTATAGGTAGCATACAACACCCCTTCACTGGCTTCACTGGCTGCCGATAAGTTGCTGAGCCAAATTCAAGCTGCAGGTTATGACCTATAAAGGCCTAAATGGTTCGGGCCCCGCCTATCTTCGCGATCGCATCTCCCTCTATGAACCAGCGTGAACTTTAAGATATGGGGAGGCCCTCCTTTCACTCCCACCACCATCACAAGCGTGGTTGGTGGGGACGAGAAAGAGGGCCTTCTCGGTGGTGGCCCCCTGCCTCTGGAATGCCCTTCCTGGATAAATAAGACAAGTCCCATCCCTCTCCTCCTTTCATAAGAGCCTGAAGACCTGGTGGTTTAAACAAACCTTTGAGAACAACTAGTTCTCTTTCTGCCCCAGATACTGTTGAAATTGGCCATATCTACCAATTACCCAGGTCACTTTCTTCTATTGGCCCTGGAAATGTACAGCCCTAGACTCTACCTAATTTCCTGGGCTCTCTAAAATTACACTACCCTGGCCTTTTAAACTGCCTTGAACAGGCAGGATTATTTTAAATATATGTGCTATTGTGGTTTTTAATGCTTACATTGTCTTGTTAATTTTATGTTTATGCTGCTTTCTTTGTATGTATTGATTATGTTACTTGGAAACCGCTCTGAGTCCCTTGGGGAGATAGAGCGGCATATAAATAAAGTTTTGTTGTTTTGTTGTATTATACCTCCATATAAAAATCAGTATCAAGTTTCTTTGTTCTTTTTAATATAGTGCCCAACTGACTAATATAGTTACGATGCTTTGAAATATATAAGCAAACAATCAGCATGACCAAAGTAAGCATGGATATAATTAAGTTGGAATAGCACCAAAAATCAAATGTTAAGAGCCAGATTAAATAATAAGAATAAAAATAAGAATTGAGCACTGAATGATGGCTAAAAGAAAAAAAAATCAGATTGAAGTATTGCTAAAGAGGACACCAGGTAGATTTTATCTGGGAAGGCATTTTGCAAACTCTACAAAGAAGATTCTGTGTGGTGTCCTCTTTCCAGTTTAAGTGTGGAAAAGTATGCCTCTATGGCCTCAGTTATTCTTGAACTCCTCCAGGTGCTTTGTATTGTCCTTTTATGGCTAAAAACAACAGAAATGGTGAATTTCTCGCCTTTCACTCCATCTGATTGTATAATTATTATATCCACTTTAACTGCCATGGCAATCCATGAGAATCTTGCAATTATCAGTTTAGGAAAAAGCATTTAGAATTCTCACATAGAGAGTTCTTGTACATCAGCAAACTACCAATCATAATTGGCTTGTGAAAAGGCCTCCTAGAAAGCCTTTTTTCCATTTTAATTCAATAGGTTCCAGATTATTTTTCCATGCACCTTTTTAAATTTTAAAAATAGACTTCTGGCCATGTCTCAGTTCACTGGTTGCTTGATTAGTTGGACTTGGGTTTTTTTGACGTTCATACAACCTCCTTAAAGGTTCCAAGGACAAAACAGACCCTTCTATACTTATGAGCAGGTTGAAGACTACCATAGTTATCACCTTTTGAAACAATCACGAAAAAGAAGAAAGCAAAAAGGAAGTGTCTCTAAAGTGAGGGAACTGATGGGAGGAGAAATTATCTATTTTCCATGCATATTTTTCTGATTTTTGAACATATTTGCCCTACTCATAAAAGTGTGTTTGTACATATAATTCAGTTGTATGAATCATATTCATTTTCATTTCAAATATATACTGATGGTTTGCTTATATATTTTAATTTCGTCAAACCATAATGTAAGTATCACTGTTTTGCACATATTCCTTGAAGGCAAGGTGCCCTTTGCCTTAAAACAAGAAGGGCAAATTGATAATTACATTGAGAAAAAAACTTCAAAAGTACTGATGGATGATATGTCAGTGGGCCAATGGATCTGAACTGGGTTTAACTCTAAACTTTACAGGAATTTTAAACAACCAGACTATGGCATTCAATCTATTTTGCAGATAGTATTCAGCACCTTGGATAGATCTTTAAAGACTAAAACATGGTATTGATTCAGATATCTCCCAGATGCAGTCCTACTGTGTCTGTAGAGAGGGATTCACATGGTCTTTGATTGTTGGTTTTTATGGAACTAAAAGCTAGTGATTTGGTGGCAATGTTAAAAATTACTGCTACAGCCATGATAAAAGAACAACACTAAACTTGTTGGCCCTATTACTCAGTTGACAGAAAGGCAGAGGGCTCACCTTTAATAAGTCTTGTCGACAACATTGTGCTGATAGCTTTAAGTTAATTGAGTTTATCTTCAGTATAAGATTAATAACTCATGGTAACTGAAGTGTGTGAGAAAGACTTGAAAGGGTGTAAGTCTCCTAAGATAACTCCTAGTACTGCTCTATGTATGTATATATATGTGTGTGTATATATATACACAAGAAGCCCTCAGTGGCGCAGTGTATTAAAGCACTGAGCTGGTGAACTTGTTGACCGAAAGGTCACAGGTTTGAATCTGGGAAGCGGCATGAGCTCCCGCTGTCAGCCCCAGCTTCTGCCAATCTAGCAGTTCGAAAACATGCAAATGTGAGTAGATCAATAGGCACCACTCCGGCGGGAAGGTAACAGTGCTCCATGCAGTCATGCTGGCCACATGACCTTGGAGGTGTGTATGGACAACGCCAGCTCTTCGACTTAGAAATGGAGATGAGCACCATTCCCCAGAGTCAGACACGACTGGACTTAATGTCAGGGGAAAACCTTTGCCTTTACCTACCTACACACACACACACAGAGAGAGAGGGGGGGGGGAGAGAGCAATACTAGGAGTTATCTTAGGAGACTTACACCCTTTGCAAGTCTTCCTCAGACACTTCTGTTCCCATGAATTATGAATCTTATACTGAAGATAAACTCAATTAACTTAAAGCTATCAGCACAATGTTGTCAACTTTCACAATTTGGAGCATTGTGAAAGTGATCCAAATCACCTGGAAGGTTTGTACAGAGCACTTTAAAATAAATACATGTATAACATAGTTATAATGAATATGTGTATATTTGGAGTTTGTTTCCAAAAAGGTACCAAATTCAAACAAACTGAGAAATGAGTTATAGGTGGCAGCACATTGTTGGCTAGGGGAAGATTATCAACATCAAAACTATCAATATATATCAAATTACTTTGGTACATGGCTTGGAATATTTCATTTTATAGCAAAAGAATGCATATTCTCAGCATGCTTTTTTCAATTCCTGTAAAATGGATGGATTGGGTACCTTTTGAAAACTAGCTCCACATATATATCTGTCATTTCAATTGAGATCAAGTAAAGGTCACATTTTGCACTCTAATTTTATATCCCATATGTGCATCCACATAGTACCAAATCACATAAATCATTATGCTTCTATGTTTGAGAACCACCTATATCCTTCTTTGTTTGGAAGGCTTTGCTAAATGGATCGCAGAACATTAAGAAAATATGAGGTAGTGGGTAAGATCATTATTGTCATAAGAACAGACATGGTGACATAACAGATGATAGCTATCATAGTCCAGAGCTCTGTAGTCAAATCTTTAGCTAGTCCGAAATTCTTGCTCAACAGACAAACTCAAAGGAGCGAAGACAGATGAGATAGTAAGTTATGAGCAAAGAATCTAACACTGATGTTAATGACAGGTTTTAATGTTAAGTCTCTACCAGCAAACAAACATTAAGGATGAATAAAGCAAGTGCTGGGATTTTTATCAGAAAGAACAACTTTCCAAGAATGTCTTAGTCTTCCAGTATGACTCTATAGTCAATGTCTGCTGGAATCACATTGAAGGACCAAGAGATTCTTAGAGAGGTGCTCTCTGTAGAAATCCCTAGGTTCTCCAGGACGAAGAGATGAAATTGACCATTGAGTCACACTAGAGGACCTACGACCTCATCACATAGGACAATTTCTTCATCATAGAAGATTTCACAGACACAGCTATCATGGAGCCCACTGGATCTCATCACGTGATGCACAGATACTTCTGTTGGGGCTCATACTGGCATCAGTGAACTCTGAACTTGGGAGGCTACCCATGTTCAGATTGAAAATGCTGGGGACAGTGTGGGAGCAAGCCAGAAAGGTACACTTTCGTGTGTTGGGCAAGCAGGTGATGCAGGGGCACTTGGTGACAAATGCAACCCTACCTCACAATTTGCACAGCTTCCTTATGGATTGCCTGCATAAAAGACCTCCATGTGATGAGGTCCTTTGAGATTTCTAGATAGAACATATTTAATCACATCCATGAATAATCAAATCCACAAAAGTCAAAACACAAATGTGAAATAATTATTGTGTTTCCTTTCCACTTTTCTCAAGCACATCTGGTGGCAATAAGTTGTCCCCCTTCTATTTTGAAGATATTTTGCTTCCCTCCTTTCTCTCTTCCTAACATATTACATTATGGAACATTCAAAGCACTCTAGATGCAAGGAGTTCTGAGGAGTATAATTTCCCAAGGCTCCCTTGTCAATAGTTGATGCATTACATGGGGAACAATATTGGGATATAAAAGGAACAGAAAATAAGAGTTCAAAAATGTGGTCCAGCTAATGGGGGGAAAGATAATTAAAGAGACAGAAGAACATATGTCTGAAGAATTGTGACAGAAGTCAAATCGGGATCTCTCTATGGAACTACCTAAGTTGTCCCTGAATTTTATTTAATGAAAGGTGAAGCAAAATTGGATGCTTTTCTTCAAGGGAAGCCTCAAAACATTTTAAATCAAACTGACAAAATGTAGAAAAGGCATTTACTATGAGAAGTCACTGCTCTTGTCAAAGCATTTCATTCTCCTGAAAAATTCTCCATAGGAATCAGTATCTATGGGCAACAGTAATGAAAACTTGATTGAAAGTTAAGGTAGCCAGTGAGATTTGTTTAACATAAAATGTTGTCATTTCCTGCTTGGGTAACAATATCTGGAAATTCTTGATAGGCAAAAATGAGCAAGAAATAAACGATCAATGCATTGATGTGAGACAGATGCAAAATATTAAAGCAGGTTGTTATGCAGCTGTGCTTTGATTGACATCAGCTTTCACCATTGATAGTTGAACCCAGAGCTAGTGAAACAAATGCCAATACAGCGAAGAAGGCAAATAAAACTTAAGATAAATAAATGTTTGCTGAGTTTGAATGTGTTATATGCATTAGTGTTCTAAAGATTCTGAAGGAAGCAGTAAAGTCTGAAGAACACTCATGATGTTTCCACAGTGAGATAATTCAACAGAGCCTTATTATGTGTTCCATGGAATTCTTGAAAACTGTTTCTCAGCTTCGGAGCTGAGAAATAATTTTAAAGGGACAATGGATTAGAGCTATATTTCCAATCCTCAACATAAAGTTAGCTACCATTGTGTCAATTCTTTATTTTCATGATTTAGTTGCATTTTAAAAATTGAATCTTTTTCATTCCTCTAAATATATGGCAAGAATCAGAACTTGAGTAGTATGGTATCCTTCTTTGAACATTTAGTGAAGCCACTTTATAACCTGAAACATCATTGTGTTTAATGGGGTGTCTGCTGTACTCTCATCCTTATTGGTATGTTGCTAGGACTTAAAGAGATGGATGTTGTCCTCTGTTTTTGACTAGGCAATTCACTGGACAGCTGGCCCCAGTTAGGAACAAAAATCTTGTCATCAAGCACTTTTTAATTGATAGGCATTTAAAGTGTGTGTATTAGAGTCTAGGATGTATTGTCGGCAAAATCTATAGGGGTTGCTCTTGAATATGTGCAGAATGGAGTTGCCTAGGTTGACTGACCACCTTATTATATGATATTTGTACTTCACTCATTAGCTCTATCCTTTAATATTGTGGCACCAGTTCGCCCATCCATGACAAGACATTGAACTTTGCTATTGGTTGTTTAGTTTTGATGCTCATTTTATATATTGTTTAAGGCTGTTGTTTTTTATTTCGTTATATTGCTTTTGTTGATATGCATTTTAATGTATTATGATTTAACTGTTCTGCTGAGCTTGTCCCCATGTAAGCTGCCCCAAGTCCCTTCAAGAGGTTGGACATAAAAATAAAGTTGTTGTTGTTGTTGCTGCTGCTGCTGTTGTTGTATTTCATACTTTTCTTTAAACATTAAAGCTAGTTTTTTTTTTACTTGTCATTTGTTTAGCTTTTTTTGCAATGTCTTATTAAAATTTATTTAAAATCTTCTTGGATCCCATGTTGAGAGAGAACAGGAATGTGCGTATGTATATGGTATATAGAAATCTTATCTTTTGTCAAGTCACAATAGTAAAAGTGTACCTTAGCTACTGTGTAAGGGATTCAATTACATTTAAGTGGTTCTTTTGTTGCCAGGTACTTCCAACCTTTTGTTGCTTAATTTTTTAAGGAAAAATTATTATCTCTAGATGTAAAATATAAGGAGAAAACAGAAGGGAGTACTGCACCTTTTCCTATCTAACTAGAACAGAAATGAAGAAATTTCTTTTTTTACAGATGTTAGGTATCATTACTCCCATAATTCCCAGGGTTTAGTCATGCTGAATCCAGATCTTAAGCCATAAAATATTTCTGGAAAGAAATGTTCATGATCTGGTATCAACATTGTCTGAATTTACGTTTTTGACTTTTGCAAATGTGATTGTTCACAGGTTTGATTTAAAATGATCTCTCTAGAAATACTTACATTGTCAAGTGTGACTGTATGGTCAACTTTCACCAGTCATGCTGAATGACCTAGAAATTTCTAGAGAGAACCTCTCTTGGTCCTCCAATATCATTTTATGGTTGTTTTGGGGGTTGACCATAGTGTCGTGCTGAGAAAAGCAGAAATTACTTGAAAGATATTCACTAAGGTAAAAAAAAAAACAATAACATTTTATTCGGAATTTTTCACATTTAGGGTTGTCCTGCTATAACATCTATATAACTCTAGCAAATGTGGAAGAATGACTGTATGTTTCCTTTACCCTGAGGGCCCTTTTACACAGCTCTATGTCCCAGAATATCAAGGCAGAAAATCCCACATTATCTGAGTATGGACTCAGATAATGAGAGTTTTGGCCATCCCTATTTCCTCAGATCATACTTCAATAGTTTTTTTAAAAAAGAAAATTCACTGGTTGCCTGGTCAGTACTCACCCAGTTCAAAGGGGTGCTTGTTGAAGCTGCAAAGGGCTTGGGACTTGGGGCCAATTTTAGAGGCATCCCTTCTCCTTTCAACAATAGTCTTCTTCAGTTGTTGAGTGAGCTTTCTTTTTCATGGTGGCACCACATCTATACAACACTCTCCTCTTGGAGATGTTTATAGGGTCCAATCCAGTTGTCATTTAAGAGTGCAATCAAAAATGCATTAGAAGGGAAATCTACGTCAGAGGCAACAAAGAATCCACTACAAACAACCAAGGAGATATGTGTCTTTATGGAGGAGTCTTTGTCAGCTCATTCCTCTGAAATGCCATTTTTCTAAAACAAAACAATAAAAACCTTATCCATTGGCATCAATGAGAGGACAATACCTTCCCCAGCTAGAGCCAGGCTTAAGGGTAGAGGGTAGAACCTATCTCTGACATTTTATGCAAAATGGAATAATCTTGGGTTCCACAAATCTAAAGTCACTCCCACTCCTTATCCATAGATTTCCTGTACGTATACATGGAGCCTCTGATATGGATGCCCTCTGACAACTGAAATAGGGTCTATTTTTGATGTTTTGTTTGTATGCCATGCTGTGCTTTCTGGAAAGCTTATAGTTGTTTTGATAACAGGCAATAACTAATTATTTCATATAAGCAACAATTGCTGTTGCTCTTAAAAGGCTAGAGGGGCTCCATTAAACACATTTACCATATAGTTAACCTTGAAGGATAACATGACAAATAACAATATATAGCATGTAAAAGATTTGAAAATTTTGCATCCTGTGTTGGAAATCTTTGAAAGGCATATATGTTTTGTAGAGCAGATACACCCACTTAAATATATATATACATACACATACATTTCCCATGAAAGAAAAACTGCAAATTATCTGTGACCCATAATCACACCTTCACAGTAGCAAATTATGAGACTGACATGAACATATGCCTTAAAAAAACACCAAGTGACAAGAATATTGTCCTTCTATTAGACAATGTAGCTCAAGCCAATTAAAGTATTAACCAAGACTTTGTTCTAATTCCATCTGTTAAGCCTGTATTAGTGCTGTTAACCTATGAGATGTTTCTTCTGTATTATTACTATTATTTCTGACATTTTGAGAGTCTTAGAACGAAGTACCCATTGGCTTAATCTCATTGAGCAACACAATACGCAAAGCAAAACAACATCTCAGCTTGTGACATTTAGCAGGTGTTTGATCTCCTTGCAAGCTGCATATTTTCCTAACCATGCCGTTTACCTGGCATTTTTCAATACACACCTGACTGTGTAGTTTTTATACCTACTGAACTCTTACACAGTGGCAGCTCGATTCAGTTGTTCAAAGAACAACTGCTATTGCTCCCATTGTTCCACAATGTTTAAATACCCACTTTATTAAATCATATTATATTGTAACATAAATCTAGACTTCGTGCCATTTAACAAATCATTCTCACTGAGAACTGCATTTGTAGAGACTTCACTAAATTACCTTATCTTTTTGCTATTTTTTTTTTTAAAATGACAACATTTAAAGGGATCTAAAGAAGAAAGGGATGGACTTTGTTATACGTACATGACCAGGAACAAGAAGAGTTCTGTCCTTCTAGTACTATTGTTCCACCTTCAGGATCACAATGTGAATGTAATGTTTGTACAGCCAGTCCTGACATCTATCTTGAACAATAATCACTGTCTGGGCTGTCAGCTCTCACAATGAGATTTAGTCCATCTTGAATTGTTATGAAGGAACAAGTTACCATTTACAATGCTTACCCCTTTCTCCATACACAGGGGCACTCCAAAAAAGAAAGGGAAAGGTGGGGAAGAGAGAGACTATTGTGTTAAACATTTCACTTAATTACTTCATGAAGAGCTGAAGCTCTCAGTCTTTACAGTCATTTCTCCATGCTTGAGAACAATTAAATTTCTAGTAGAGTGAATAAATCTCTGAGATGCCTCTCATTTACTGAGAGCTCCATGAACAGTAACAGAAGAAAAAACAAAAGGAGATAGAGTTTAAAAATATTGCATGGTAACACTTCCAAAGGCACCTGAAACTTCTTTTCAGATAATGTGGAATTCAGAGACAGTTGAGGAATGGAAATGCTTTGTTGGTGTTAATTCGTTCAGTCGTTTCCGACTCTTTGTGACCTCATGGACCAGCCCACACCAGAGCTCCCTGTCGGCTGTCACCACCCCCAGCTCCTTCAAGGTCAATCCAGTCACTTCAAGGATCCCATCCATCCATCTTGCCTTTGGTTGGCCCCTCTTCCTTTTTCCTTCCATTTTCCCCAGCATAATTGTCTTCTCTAAGCTTTCCTTTCTTCTCATGATGTTGCCAAAGTACTTCATCTTTGCCTCTACTATCCTTCCCTCCAATGAGCAGTCGGGCTTTATTTCCTGAAGTATGGACTAGTTGGATCTTCTGGCGGTCCAGGGTACTCTCAGAACTGTCCTCCAGCACCACAGTTCAAAAGCATCTATCTTCCTTCGCTCAGCTTTTCCTATGGTCCAGCTCTCACATCCGTAGGTTGACTATGAGGAATACCATTGCTTTGACTATGCGGATCTTCGTTGTCAATGTGATGTCTCTACTCTTTACTACTTTATCAAGATTGGTCATTGCTCTCCTCCCAAGAAGTAAGCGTTTCCTGATGTCCTGGCTGCAGTCTGCATCTGCAGTAATCTTTCCACCTAGAAATACAAAGTCTGTCACTGCCTCCACATTTTCCCCCTCTATTTCCCAGTTGTCAATCATTCTTGTTGCCATAATTTTGGTTTTTTGATGTTTAACTGCAACCCAACTTTTGCACTTTCTTCTTTCACCTTGATTAAAAGGCTCCTCAGCTCCTCCTCGCTTTTGGCCATCAAAGTGGTGTCATCTGCATACCTAAGGTTGTTAATGTTTCTTACCCCAGCCTTGCATTTGTCAAGCTCCGCACATCGCATGATATGTTCTGCATACAAGTTGAATAGGTTGGGTGAGAGTATACAACCCTGCCATACGCCTTTCCCAATCTTGAACCAGTCTGTTGTTCCATGGTCAGTTCTTACTGTTGCTACTTGGTCCTTATACAGATTCCTCAGGAGAGAGACAAGGTGATTTGGTATGCCCATACCACCAAGAACTTGCCACAATTTCATATGATCCACAGTCAAAGGCTTTAGAATAGTCAATAAAACAGAAATATATGTTTTTCTGAAACTCCCTGCCTTTCTCCATTATCCAGCGGATATTGGCAAGTTGGTCTCTTGTTCCTCTGCCTATGGAAATACTATAACATCTATATAAATAAAAATGTAATGTTTGTTTGTGGGATTAACATAATTCAAAAAACATTGAATGAATTAACACAAAATTTGGACACAATACACCGCTATCAGGCCAATAAGTGACCATCGCTCATAAAAACACTGAAAAACACAGCAGAAGAAATGTAAAAAGCCAAAAACCAAAAGAAATACATTACAACGCATGTGCAAAACCACACACACACACATATCTTGGTACTAAGAACTTGATAGAGCACTTTAAGGCGCCTGCCTCCTTGCTGCTAGTCAGAGTTTACTACTGTTGCACTTTAAGACTCTAGCACTTTAGGTACCATCCTACTTTCGCGGCTGAACATTTACCACTTGTATCACTACCATCCACTGAAGTGTACTGTTTCCACCCATGTGGTCCCCCACCCTCCTATGTATACTGTCCCTGATATTATTGACTGGTGAAAGGGGCAGGGGTGGAAGTGGGCTGGAGCCTGTGAAGAACAATGAGGAGGGGAGGGGGGATAAAGAAGACCAAAGCAACTGGCAAGAAAAAACGCCAACATTCCAAACAGCTGGTGAAACGGAGACTAAGACCTTGGTCATGAACTGCGGCACGGAGGAGGGGAGGTGTTCTACTAGCCGAGGGGCCCCCATAGAGGTCGTGGTGGGAAGGAGGAGATGCGGGAAAAGGAGACCTCAAATTCGGCTAAATTCGGACCATTTATCCACATTAACAATTCCAAATCGGTCTCCTAAGGTAAATTGGTGTAACCAGGTGAGCGGACCCTCTGGACTGAAGGTGGTGCTGTTGAACGCCAGATCTGTCAACGGAAAAACGACCTGGATCCAGGACCTAATCCTGGACGAAAGGGCAGATCTGGCGTGCATCACGGAGACCTGGTTGGATGAAGCTGGAGGAGTAAATCTGACCCAGCTTTGTCCTCCAGGTTTCTCCGTGCAGCACCAACCGAGATCCGGAGGGAGGGGAGGCGGGGTCGCAGTGGTCTATAGAGATTCCATCCATCTGACCAGGTGCCCCATCCCGCAGACCACAAATTTTGAATGCGTCTACCTGAGGGTGGGTGACCGGGACAGAATAGGGATTCTGCTAGTGTACCGTCCACCTCGCTGCACTACAGTCTCCCTACCTGAGCTAGCGGGGGTGGTCTCGAGCCTGGCGTTGGAGTCTCAACAGCTCCTTGTGCTGGGAGACTTCAATATCCATGCCGAGGCGACCCTCACAGGTGCGGCTCAGGACTTCATGTCTGCCATGGCAACCATGGGGCTGTCCCAACAAATATCTGGCCCCACCCACTGTGCTGGACACACATTGGACTTGGTTTTCTGCCAGGGATGGGAACAGGGTGGCGGTGTGGAGGAGTTGTCCATCTCTCCGTTGCCATGGACCGACCACTTCCTGATCAGATTTAGGCTCACTGCGCCCCCTAACCTCTGCAAAGGTGGAGGACCCATTAAGATGGTCCGCCCCAAGAGGCTGATGGATCCGAATGGATTCCTGACGGCTCTTGGGGATTTTCCCGCCACCTCGGTAGGTGACCATGTCGAAGCCTTGGTCGCTCTCTGGAATGGGGAGATGGCCAGGGCTATTGACATGATTGCTCCGGAACGTCCCCTCTCAAGTAGCCGAGCTAAACCAGCCCCTTGGTTTACTGAGGAGCTGGCAGTGATGAAGCGAAGGAAGAGGGAACTAGAGAGCGTGTGGCGTTCGGATCCGAGCGAGTCAAATCGAGCACGGTTTGTGTCCTTTCTTAGGGCATATGCCGCGGCAATAAAGGCCGCAAAGAAAACCTTCTTTGCGGCCACTATTGCGTCTGCAAAGAACCGTCCGGCGGAGTTGTTTCGGATGGTCAGAGGTCTTTTAACTCCCGCCACCTCAGGCGGGAGCCCTGACAATTCGGTCACGCGCTGTGAAGCATTTGCTCGGTTCTTTGCGGACAAAGTCGCCTTGATCCGCTCTGAGCTGGACGCCGCGTTAAATGCAGTCTCCGAGGATGTAACAAGAGCACCTGCTTGTCCTATTTTGATGGATTCTTTTCAGTTTGTGAAACCCGAGGATGTGGACAAGATACTTGGAGGAATGAGGCCCACCACGTCCATCCTAGACCCCTGCCCATCCTGGCTTCTGAGGGAGGCCAGAGGGGGATTGGCTGAGTGGGTAACAGTGGTGGTGAATGCCTCCCTTCGGGAAGGCAAGATTCCAGCGAGCCTAAAACAGGCTGTTATAAAGCCGCTGTTGAAGAAACCATCACTGGACCCCACTAAATTGGACAACTTTCGGCCTGTTTCCAATCTCCCCTTCTTGGGCAAAGTCATGGAAAGCGTGGTGGCCTCACAACTCCAGGTATTCTTGAGAGACACGGATTATCTGGATCCGGCACAGTCTGGTTTCAGACCGGGACATGGTACCAAGACGGTCTTGGTCGCCTTAGTGGATGATCTGCGCCGGGAGCTAGACAGGGGGAGTGTGTCCCTGTTGTTGCTCCTGGACCTCTCAGCGGCCTTCGATACCGTCGACCACGATATCCTTCTGGGGCGCCTTGCAGAAATGGGCCTTGGGGGCATTGCTTTGCAATGGCTCCAGTCATTCCTGGAGGGCCGCACCCAGAAGGTGTTATTGGGGGACTCCTGTTCTACACCACAACCTTTGACTTGTGGGGTTCCACAGGGTTCCATACTGTCCCCCATGCTGTTTAATATCTACATGAAGCCGCTGGGTGCGATCATCCGGAGTTTCGGGGTGCGGTGTCATCTGTACGCAGATGATGTCCAACTCTGTCACTCCTTCCCACCTGCTACTAAGGAGGCTGTCGAGGTCCTGAACCGGTGCCTGGCCGCTGTAACGGTCTGGATGAGGGCGAACAAACTGAAATTAAATCCAGACAAGACAGAGGTACTCCTGGTCAGTCGCAAGGCCGAACGGGGTATAGGGTTACAGCCTGTGCTGGATGGGGTCGCACTCCCCTTGAAGGCGCAGGTTCGCAGCTTGGGTGTGACCCTGGACTCATCGTTGAGCCTGGATCCCCAGGTGTCAGCAGTGACCAGGGGAGCATTTGCACAGCTCAGGCTCGTGCGCCAGCTGCGCCCGTATCTCGGGAAGTCTGACTTGGCCATGGTGGTACACGCTCTGGTCACATCCCGCCTTGACTACTGCAACGCTCTCTACGTGGGGCTGCCCTTGAAGATGGCCCGGAAGCTTCAGCTGGTTCAGCGCGCGGCAGCCATGTTACTAACTGGAGCGGGGGGCAGGGAGCACACAACGCCCTTGTTGTCCCAGCTCCATTGGCTGCCGATTTGCTACCGGACCCAATTTAAGGTGCTGGTTTTGGCCTACAAAGCCCTAAACGGTTCCGGCCCAAAATACCTTTCGGACCGCATCTTGGCCTACGAGCCCACGAGGACCTTGAGATCGTCTGGGGAGGCCCTTCTCTCGATCCCACCTGCCTCACAGGCACGTCTGGCGGGGACGAGGGAGAGGGCCTTCTCGGTGGTGGCCCCCGGCTGTGGAACACTCTCCCTGCAGACATCAGACATCAGACAGGTTGTTTATATGGGAAAAATGAGCAGACTTCTGGGACACAAAAGCTGAGAAAGTATGTGCCATGTGCATACCCATATATGTGCCATTGACATATATAGTAAGTCCCTAAAGTAAAGTAATTACAAGTACATATGTGCTAAATGTGCTGTAGCCTCATCCAGAATAGTATTCTTTTGGGCTAGTAGTCCATAGTGCTTACAATAGTGTTTTCAAAGAGCTTGGGCATACATTCTTTTTTGCTCATGACATCACTAGTATCCTTTAATGACTTGGAGGTCTGGAGGCATAAAGTCTGAAAACAGAGTCCATATATCTAAACACACCCCGAATGGGGATGTCAATGCCTGAAGCAATAGGTTGTCACCTCTTCGCAATTTCAGGACTTTACAAAACAACAACAACAACAACAACAACAACAACAACAGGACCTGGCAGTCTGTATATAGTTGTCCTTCCACATTTGTGGTTTTGATTTTTACAGATTAGATCATTCAAAACTTGACTTTAAATTTTCTGTCTAGGAACTTCTATATCTGTGGTCAGCTTCTTCCAGTGATGCTTGAAGACCTAGAGATTTCTAGAGCGAACATATCTCTAGGAATGTCAAAATGGAAGTTGGCCATGGAATCATGCATGGAATCATAACTACCCAGAGAGATTCTCTCTCAGATTGAAAACAAAACTAACAATGTCTTTATTTGTGGAATTTCACTTTCAAAGGGTTCCTGTGCCCCCAACTCCAGAGAATGTGTAGTGCTGATTGCATTTGGCTAGACTATCTACTGTTGATGCATAAATGTTCATTTGGAAAAGCCCAGATTTCTCAGGTCGTATTATCTCATTACAGGTAGTAATTGTTTTTCTTAAAGGGAGGGGATAATTTTAGAACTGAAAGAAAAAAAGAATGATTAGAGTACACTACAATGCTAAATCGGTGATCTGGAAACTTAAAACTAGTGCAAAATGCTGCTGTTCAGCTTCTCGCAGGGGTCCCAGTGAGGTGTCATATTACTCCAATCTTGCAGCAACTGCACTGGTTGCCGATCGAGCACCGGATTACCTTCAAAGTACTGATTCTTACCTTTAAGGCCTGGGGCTGGAGTACCTGAGGGACCGCTTCACCCCCTACCAACCGCTCCGAGCCTTCGGGGAGTTGCGGTATATAAAATTGATAAATAAATAAATAAATAAATAATGTCCTACACAGTGTCCTAATTGTATTTAACTGTTGAGAAATAAATATAGTGTTCTCCACCCTTCATGTCAATGGATTTTGCAGAATGGTATCAAACAATAAATAATTTAGGGGAAACTGCTGCTTAATTCTTTGATGATAACCTTGAATTAATCTTTTGCACTCAATGGGAAAAAAACTCCCAATTTTCTATATAGCACCTCTGCTTCACAGTATATGCTAAGAATATAATGTGAGCAGTGTGCAGATGTATGAATTATTCCCATTTGAGGTAAGAAATCCTTGATCAAAAGACAGGGTTATGGGATACTCACACTTTGTCAAAAAACAGAAAATTCAACAGGGAAACATCCCAGCTGCTTGTCCTTTTTTAGGCTAACCTTCACACTAGAATTGCCATTTCTCTGCTGCTGCTACTTAAGGAATAATTGTAGCAGATGAGAAATCATTCCATATTAAAATTTACAGAATGGCAGGATAAGGTGAACCAAAGTACCCAATTTTGAGAAAGAGGAGAGTTACCACAGAAAAAGGATATGTTTGCTTTACAAGGTGATGATAATGTTGATACTTACTGAAGCTTTAATAACAGCACTACATTTAACCAAATTGGCTTCATGCTGTGGTGATGTGATTATTTGGATATTTGGAAATTTATCTTGTACTTTTCATGTGTCCTCCATTTCAGTGGCAAAGTGACAAATTTAAGAGGCTTAAAGCAATGCAGCATGACCCTGTTATGTTGTAATTTCAAGGTGGCGCAGGGCACCTGTCACATTAAATAGCGCTGGTACTATGGTCGGCATAGTAAGGTTGCTGCTTAGCCATCTGGTAATCTTCCCCCTACCATTCCTCCTAAGCCCTGTAGATATTATTTTTTGGCTAAGTACAGAGGAGTGTGCAACAAGGACTGACCTTCTCCTTATATGGATGCAGTGAATATCTCTTATGCTCTACATAGAATAGGTGGAGGTGTGATCCATTAAAAATGGCTCAAAATTCATTTCAAAACTGTGGTGCGCTGGCATTTCATTTTTAAAGTGTTTCTAAAGTATAGTTAGCAAAAAACTTGTTACTATAACTAGAGTAATGAAATTTCATTACTATTTTGTTACAGTAATTGCTGATAAATTACTATAATTGGGGAAACTCCGGGCACTCCTTTCTCCCTCATTTTTAAACTTGCAACAATGGTAGAACACATTTACCACTGTTAGTCCACTAAATTACAGAAAGTTTCACTTCTCCATAGATTTTGGGGAAATTTTCAAAGCTTTTATAACCAACATTTTAAAGAAGTACAAAAGTTATCTCCTTGAATTTTTTATACAATAACAGGAGACAACAGGGGTTCATTCTCCCCGACTTTCAGAAATATTTATACATCTACTGATTTTAGTGATTTTAAAAAACGTTTTAACAAAAACAGTTTTTAAAAGCCAAAATAGCTATCATGTTGAATGTCTTTCATATTAACCAATAGTAACCAATATTAACCAATTTTACATTTTCATAGAATCCTAGAGTTGGAGGCAGTCCCTAAGAGCCATCTAGTCCAACCCCTTTCTTCCAGGCAAAAGAACATCAAAACTCTACTGAAAGAAGGCCATCCACAGTCTAAACTAATTAATATGCTTCTCTTGGGGGCCATCCATTTACGAATTTCTTCCCAGCCCAACACAAAGATTTACTTACTAGAAGTATCCATCAGTCCTTCTCTTTGCAGATTCAACCATTCATTGAAACTCTTGCTGGCTACTGTTAGGAGGGACAGATCTCTCTCTCTTCACTATCCTGATTGGTGCTTTCTGATGTTGATGCATTCTGGGAAATGTAGTTTAGGGCAAGGCCTTTCAATTCTTTTGCATAGAGCTCCTCCATTCCCTAATTTCCCAGAGTTCTGTGCTGTTCCCAGCAAACACTGCTCCTTCTTTTTCCTGCACCTAATGCCAAGACTCCATTAATTTAGAGAAAAGGCAAGGCACTAAGGCAGCCTTTTTGGTTTTGCTTCCTTGTACTTAAAAGGAAACTGACTTTGGGAGCCTTCCAATATTTCCAGAACTAAAAAGAAAAAGTATGGGGCAAGTTTTGACTCTTAAATTTTTGGCTGTGGCCATGCTTACATGTCAGATATCACCTCGTAGGTACAAAATGTAATGAATTTGATCTGAATTACTAGGTAAACAAAAAAAATTACATCTGTAGTGGTTATGTTAATTTTAAGGTTGCTCTAATATTAATACAGTGCTCCATTAGTAGCCTTCATTGTACTGGATAAAAGCTAAAATCCAGTTGAAATAATAGGGTCTACTGGCTACCATCTGAAGCAACAGCCAACCAACCACTTCTGCAGCATGGATGCTCCATGCCATAGCAGGCATGCCTGTATCTACTTCTGCCTGAACTTTGTGCTGGATTAGGAAAAAAATCCCCAGCATATTATCCCCTTTCTCTTTAAAGTTAAAAGCTGATTCAATTAAAATTTTAAGAGAGTTCCATTAAAACTTTAAGAGAGTTCAGTTGCCATCTTGAGGAGGAGAAGGAGAAAGAAAGGGAGGAGTCTTTTATGTGTTTGCAAACATTCTTGGAATGTCACATGATCACATGGTGTGGTTCAATCCCCACCATGATCAATCCCCACCATAGGCAATTGGGCAAATAAGAAAAGTTCTAGAAATAGCATATATAAGGTTTTGTTGTTTATCTGTTCAGTTACTTCTGACTCTTTGTGACCTCATAGACCAGCCCACGCCAGAGTTCCCTGTTGGCCATCACCACCCTCAGCTCTTTCAAGGTCAAGGATACCACCCATCCATCCTGCCCTTGGTCGACCTCTCTTTCTTTTTCCTTCCATTTTCCCCAGCATCATTGTCTTCTCCAAGCTTTCCTCTCTTCTCATTATGTCTTCTCATATATAAGGTAGACATATGCAATACAAAGCCCCATTTTGCTTTAATAGCAGATGGTAGGAAGGGATTAGAGAATGCTTGCTTGAGTAACATTTCAAACAATTTGCATTAAGTGGGGTAGAGTACTTGACTGCCAAACTGGTATAGAGATACAAAATGTAGAGTGATCCATTTCTGACAATTGGGTGGTGACAGTTGTGAGGAAGAAAGGGCCTTTCATCTGCTTCTGTGCCCAGTCATGATGGAGTTGTGCTGGTCTCTTCTTCTGTCCCTCTGAAGCCATGAATATTACTCCATTAATAGGAGCTCTGTATAAAAATATGTTTTAATTAATCAACTAAACACACATAATTCAATTTGAGAACAAAATTATCACTGGGTGGGATTGTTAGATTTTTTTAAAGCATGATGATTCATATTATATGACTTTATTCCAGCATATGTGTCCTGAATATTTGCTCTCAAAACATTTTATTTCATATAAAAATATGTTTTGTATAGCCCACCCACACACAAAAAATGACGAATTTTCAAATAGGTTTTTAATGAGGTATATAAAAGACATTGTTTCCTATTGTAAATAAGAATATTTGTGAATATTGTTTACACCCCAAGTGAATACATGCATGCATGCATGCACACATACCATTCCTTAAAAAAATAATTTCACAATTAAAATTGAAATCTGATACAAAAAAAATATAGGACAAAATATTAGACCAATCATTAAAAGTCAGGCAATTACAAATATTATTTCAAGATAAAACTATAAAATAAGTTGTACAGGTAGTTTCATAAATTTACATACCTTTTGGCAGAAAGCAAGAGAATTACTATCAACATAGTCAAGAAATTGATATCATATATTTAAAAATTTATATGTTGATTCTGTATGATTCATTTTTCCACATTTGAAAGTCAGCTTTTCTATTAACACTTAGATCTGCACCCTTAATCTCCATTTCCCCAAAGGTCAAGTTATATGTACCCTTCCTCCCCAATGCTATCTCTATACAGGCTGCCAACCACATAAAAATCAGTTCGTTCCGCATGAGCAGGCAGTTTTCTTCTATAAAAAGGAACGATATGCTGATATAGGGAAGTACTTTTGAAACTCCACTAGTCTATGAAAGTTTACAATTTTTGAAAGAGCAATGTACAGTGTTAGCTAACATTGTGATCCAAAGCAACCTCTTTGTGTGTGTGTGTGTGTAATGAGCATCCTTGGAATATCAATCTGTGTGATAGGTTGAACAATCTCTATGATGTATTTAGTGCTTTATTAGCCTTTTTCTTTTCTTTAGAACTGCTATACTCTTTAATTTCTGCTGTAACTTGACTTTATCCCAGTACTTCAGGGGTGAGCAAATTTCATGTCATAGGCAAACATGAAGCTATCAACTTCATTTTGGCAACAAAAATTGGGTGGGTTAAAACATTTCAAAATTCATTACATTACTGCCAAATTGTTTTCCATGACTAATTGGCCTGATCTACAGCTCATATCCCCCCCCCCCAAAAAAAACCTTGAACAATGGCTTAAAATCAGCTAAAATCGTCAGTTAAACTAACAGTTTGTCAATAAGACTTTTATTTGAGTTGTATGGGTACAAAAAATGTGCCGCCATTACTACCCATGAGGTAATGGATTACACAGCCCATCCAAAAACAACAACAACAACACCCTTTTTGTTGTCTTTGTTTTAGATGTACTCCTGGGGTTATTTGGGTGGCTGACTCAGAAAATTGAACTGGGTAGACTTCATGACTGTAGTTAGTTACTTAAATATGCTTATCATGATTTCCTATGGGCAAGCAGATGATGACTGGTAGAGGGCATATGTCTTAGAGCTGATAAGGTAAAGCTAGTGCCATTTTGGAATTAGCAGGTCAAATATACCCAGACATTTGGCTAACATTTGAGGCACCAAAATATGTGCTGTTCAGTATTATTATTGTCATAGCCAAATATGGTAATAATAGATGGTGTGGAAGAGATGAATTAATCAGAATGACATTGAAACACTTATCAGGCCAAATAGAGGCTTTTCTTTTAAATTTGCCAAATTGTAGCATTCAGTTGGCTCAAGCTTTTCATGTAGAATCTGAAAGAAAATAAATCTTTACTCGATGGGTGTTTTTATTTATTTATTTATTTATTTATTATTTATTTATTTATTTACTTTGCTTATATACCGCCGTTCTCAGCCCGGGGGCGACTCACAGCGGTGTACAACATAGAAAGAACAAGGTTCAAAATTCAAGACACAATATAAAATAATCCACAATCCAGCATTAACAAAAACAACATCATCAAAAAAACATTATCATTACTACAAAAGCCATTCCATGTCATCTCATCGTCCAAACCAGAATCCAGTATCATTTTCCGTTGTTCCATTCCTATAGTCATTACCAATCATTGCACTTCTTGTTCGAACGCCTTCTTGAACAACCAAGTCTTTAATTTCCTGCGGAATATCATCAGGGAGGGAGCCAGTCTGATGTCCACGGGAAGGGTATTCCACAGCCGAGGAGCCACCACCAAGAAGGCCAAATCTCTCATCCCCGCCAGCCGTGCCTGTGAGGCAGGCGGGATCGAAAGAGGGAAGGGGTCCTCATCTCCAGTGGTGCTGAACTGATCTGTCACAACTAGACACTTGACCTGACCTTCCTCTATTTATTTATTTATTTATTTATTTATTTATTTATTTACTGCACTTGTAGACCGCCGTTCTCAGCCCTAGGGCGACTCACGGCGGTGTACAACATATAAAAACAATTTACAATAAAGGCAATATCACAAACAACAATAACAACATCACTATCAATAATACAATTACACTAAATCATTTGCGACGTCTCATCATAGAATCACAATCCAATCTCGTTATCCATATTCCGTTCCAATCATCATTGCCAATTGTTGTAGCACTTAGTCAAACGCCTTCTCAAACAACCACGTCTTTAGTCTCTTGTGGAATGTCATACGGGAGGGCGCCTGTCTGATGTCTACAGGGAGGGTGTTCCACAGCCGGGGGGCCACCACCGAGAAGGCCCTGTCCCTCGTCCCCACCAGGCGTGCCTGTGAGGCAGGCGGGATCGAGAGAAGGGCCTCCCCAGACGATCTCAAAGTCCTGGTGGGCTCGTAGGTCGAGATGCAGTCAGATAGGTATCTTGGGCCGGAACCGTTTAGGGCTTTATAGGCCAACGCCAGCACCTTGAATTGAGCCCGGTAGCAAATCGGCAGCCAGTGAAGCTGGTACAACAAGGGGGTTGTATGCTCCCTGCGTCCCGCTCCTGTTAGTATCATGGCTGCCGCAGGTTGGACCAATTGAAGCTTCCAGAACGTCTTCAAAGGCAACCCAACGTAGAGAGCGTTGCAGTACTCTAAATGGGATGTAACCAGAGCGTGGGCTACCATGGCCAAGTCAGACTTCCCAAGGTACGGGCGCAGCTGGCGCACAAGCCTAAGCTGTGCAAATGCTCCCCTGGTCACCGCCGAGACCTGGGGCTCCAGGCTCAGCAATGAGTCCAGGATCACACCCAAGCTGCGAACCTGCGCCTTCAAGGGGAGTGCGACCCCATCCAGCACTGGCTGTAACCCTATACCCTGTTCGGCCTTGTGACTGACCAGGAGTACCTCTGTCTTGTCTGGATTCAATTTCAATTTGTTCGCCCTCATCCAGACCGTTACAGCGGCCAGGCACCGGTTCAGGACCTCGACAGCCTCCTTAGTAGCAGGTGGAAAGGAGTGACAGAGTTGGACATCATCTGTGTACAGATGACACCGTACCCTGAAACTCCGGATGATCTCTCCCAGCGGCTTCATGTAGATGTTAAACAACATGGGAGACAGTATTGAACCCTGTGGGACCCCACAAGACAAAGGTTGCGGGGTGGAACAGGTGTCCCAATAACACCTTCTGGGATCGACCCTCCAGGAATGACCGGAGCCACTGTAAAACAGTGCCCCCGAGACCCATCCCTGCAAGGCGTTCCAGAAGGATACCGTAGTCGACGGTATCGAAGGCTGCTGAGAGGTCCAGCAGCACCAACAGGGACACACTCCCCCTGTCGAGCTCCCGGCGCAGATCATCCACTAAGGCGACCAAGACTTTCTCAGTTCCATGTCCCGGTCTGAAACCAGACTGTGCCGAATCCAGATAATCCGTGTCTCCCAAGAATACCTGGAGTTGTGAGGCCACCACGCGTTCCAGGACTTTGCCCAAAAAGGGAAGATTGGAAACTGGCCGGAAGTTGTCAAATTTAGTGGGGTCCAGTGATGGTTTTTTCAACAGCGGTTTTATTATAGCTTGTTTTAAGCTCGCTGGAATCTTGCCTTCCCGGAGGGAGGCATTAACCACCACCTCAACCCACTCAGCCAATCCCCCTCTGGCCTCCTTTAGAAGCCAAGATGGGCAGGAGTCTAGGATGGACGTGGTAGGCCTCATTCCTCCAAGTATCTTGTCCACATCCTCGGCCTTCACCAATTGAAATGAATCCATCAAAATAGGACAAGCAGGTGGTCGTGCTACATCCTCAGAGACTGCCCTTAATATGGTGTCCAGATCAGAACGGATCAAAGCGACTTTGTCTGCAAAGAACTGAGCAAAAGCTTCACAGCGAGAAGCCGAATTGTCAGGGTTCCCACCAAGAGTGGCAAGATTTAAAAGGCCTCTGACAATCCAGAACAACTCAGCCGGACGATTCTTTGCAGATGCAATAGTGGCCGCAAAGAAGGCTTTCTTTGCGGCTTTTATTGCCGCTGAATATGCCCTTAAAAAGGACACAAACCATGTTCAATTTGGCTCGCTCGGATCCGAACGCCACACACTCTCTAGTTCCCTCTTCCTTCGCTTCATCGCTGCCAGCTCCTCAGTAAACCAAGGGGCTGGTTTAGCTCGGCTACTCGAGAGGGGACGTTCCGGAGCGATCGTGTCAATTGCCCTAGTCATCTCCACATTCCAGAGAGCGACCAGGGCATCAACAGGGTCACCTACCGAGGCAGCGGGAAACTCCCCAAGAGCCGTCAGGAATCCATCCGGATCCATAAGCCTCTTGGGGCGGACCAACTTAAAGGGTCCTCCACCTCTGCAGAGGTTGGGGGGCACAGTGAGCCTAAATCTGAAGTGGTCGGTCCATGGCAACGGAGAGATGGTCAACTCCTCAACACCGCCACCTTCCTCCCATCCCTGGCAGAAAACCAAGTCCAATGTGTGTCCAGCACAGTGGGTGGGGCCAGATACTTGTTGGGACAGCCCCATGGTTGCCATGGCAGACATGAAGTCCTGAGCCGCTCCTGAGAAGGCCGCCTCAGCATGGACATTGAAGTCTCCCAGCACAAGTAGCCGTTGAGACTCCAATGCCAGGCCCGAGACCACCCCCACTAGCTCAGGTAGGGAGACTGTAGTGCAGCAAGGTGGATGGTGCACTAACAGAATCCCTATTCTGTCCCGGTCACCCTCAGGTGGACACATTCAAAATTTGTTGACTGCGGGATGGGGCCCCTGGTCAGATGGATGGAATCTCTATAGACCACTGCGACCCCGCCTCCCTACCCTCCGGATCTCGGCTGGTGCTGCACAGAAAAACCTGGCGGGCAAAGCTGGGTCAGATTCACCCCTCCAGCTTCGTCCAACCAGGTCTCCGTGATGCACGCCAGATCTGCCCGTTCATCCAGGATTAAATCCTGGATGAAAGTAGTTTTTCCGTTGACAGATCTGGTTTTTGTACCCACTCTAGGTTAATGTCTCAAAACAGTTTACCTCCTAACAAGTAAAAGAATAGGAATCAAGGAAAAACTTTGTAATAAACAACTGAGAGAGTTAGAAACAGAGAGAGGCAAGAATTTCTTACTAATTTGAAAACTTGATCCTTGTTCTATTTATCCTTCAATGAATTCTCTCTTCTACTTGTAGATGCAAGCTAGGGGTTGAAGGCCCAAGGCAGGATAGGAGGACTGAGATGTCATTTTGGGATTGCCTTACCTTGTTTCAGAGTTATCTAAATTAGTTTATTTAGTTTATTCAAGAATAAGAAAGCCAAAAACAAAAGAGTTTCAGACATATAGGTATATTTTGTGTTCCACAGATGTGCATGTTTGGATTCAAAATGAACCAGAACAAATTGCTGACTTCTTACAGTAGGCTGTTATTTAACTGACACCCATGCCGGATACATGTCATTTATGGTTGCTTAGGAAGTTACTATTAAAAATAGGCCTAAAACTACTGTGATTGAAAATTAGACCATAAAATTATGAATCATGATACGCAGTTCAATTGGGAGGTATATTGAGCCCATTTGGACTTTTCAAATTGTGCTGTAGTAACCTTTCATTAATTCCCCTGGACTTTTGCCCCAGAATGCCTCAGACTTCAAGATGTAATCTAATAATTATCATAATCCCCCCCCCCCCCCCAATGCACTGGGAAGACCTCAGGGGATATGCAAGGGGTTCGTGCAACAGCCTCCTACTAAAATAGCCATCACCTAAAGCACCATTTTATTATTCTGGACTGACCAAAAGTTTTGCATTTACCAGAGCTGCAATATCAAGCCCCATTTCAGCCCATTGTCGCTTGCCCCACCACATTCCATTTTCATCGTCCCTTTCAAGAGTGGATCAATAAACAAACAAAAAGTTCAAAATAATCCAATGACGTTTTATTAAAGTTTCCTGCCATGGAGGGGAACCAAACAGAGATGATGCAAAACAGAGTCTCAAAGCAACTAAGGAGTGGATCCTAACTGGACATTTTCTGGACCAATCAGAAGACTTGAATAGCTGTGAAAATACAATAAATATGCTGTGTATTCTCAATTGCGGGATGTCAGTCCTTTGAAGTGCTGTCTCCACTGACATCCTCCATGGCCACTGAGAATAAAGCTTCTTATCTTGCCTTCAACCCATCTGTGTCCCATCTAACCTTCTGGAAAGCTAGACATGCTGAGCTCCAAACCCTCAATTTCTGCAGAAGTTTAAATTCACACATGTTATACCATACCATAGACTTTGCATTGACTTGACATTATGGTATTGAAACACAGTAATTAAAAGCAAATTGAGACAATAAAGACAAACTTAATATAACACATTTTACTGGAAAATAAGAATAGCTTTGTGAATGGAGTAATTTTAGTGAAATGGCAGTCAATAAACTTTACATAATGAACTTTTGTAAAAAAAATTGCAAACTTCTTTTTAACATGAGCTTGTCTTTCCACTAAAAAATAATGGTTTTTTAATTTTATTTAAAGCATTACTTCTACAATTTTTGTGGGTTGCTTGAGAGTTCCAGCTCATTGATTTTCAGTTAAGTGAGGGTCTTCTGTATTTTCTAGCCCTCGTGGTTATTAGCTATTAAATATAATATGTATGTTCATTACATTTTAAGGTGATTTTATGTGAACAAGGTGAGAAATTAATAACATTTTACCTTTATGAGTGTGTGTGTGTTTGTACAAACATCCATGCATGTACATACTGAGAATGCAATTCTTTTCTAACTATAAAAATGCTGACATTTTTCTTTAAATATTTTAGTTGTATTCTCCATGTTTGCACTCTTCATAAAATTAAGATAAATACATTTTAGTCCCTGTTGCCTTATTTTTGCTATCGATTTATGCATTAGCTAAGCCACTAGTTAGAAACATATTCAGTGGTAACCACATTAGCCACACTGTAAAACACAACAAAATCAAGTGACCAACCAAAATGAAGAAAATACATCATGCAAGTGTGTACTATTTGAAGAAGAAGTCAGTGAAACTTCACTGGCTTTTTCTTCAGACAAAGATGTTTAAAAGGGCTAATATTTTGAAAAAGGCGTTTCAAGCTTTTTTTAAGGCTTCATTTGATGCTTTAAATATATTTTAAAAGACTTCATTAGATGCTATAAAAGATGTTTGGTTGACCAATAAAGATATTGCTCTTTTGTGAATTTTGGACTTGGTTGCATTTTGCTTAATGCCAACATGGCTACTTTGTAATATGTAGACAACAAAGTTGAGCATTATTTCACAGCAGTTCTGAACTGAAAATACATTTAAACATGCTGAGCTGCTTTGACCAGCAATAGACACAAAGAAAAGAATAGAAAACCTGTCTACTTTAGTGATTGGCTTTGTTGAGCTTTCTTCAACCGTGGGCTTCAAAGGAATGCAGTAAACATGGTGATGTCAATGTTCTTCTGATGTCTCTTTTTTCTCTTCTCTCTTGTCTACCCTGTCATTTGCTCTGTAAATCTGATGATGATGAATGACTGCTCACCATAAAATATAGTTATGACTTTTCTTGAATGCCTTTCTGAACATGACTACAGTACAGAAAACCCTGGGTGCAAGTGCAAGATTAAAGATGAATTACTTGGATAGTTGTAAGTATATATGGTTGGGCCTGATAAAACCATTTCTGAATGACAATTCAGAGTTCTGCATAGTTTTCAGTTGTATTCAGGCATTTGCACTGAATTCTTTTAAACTGCTGTACATAGTTCTTTGAAGCACACAAAATTCTGAGCAATTCTGATATGAAGTGAAATTTACATTTCCTTGAAATATCTCAGTGTCAACATTTAAAAAAAACTCATAACATTGAGGCTTCTTCCAACAGCTGTAGAAAATCCACATTGAACTCAATCATATGGTAGTATGGACTCAGATAACCCAGTTCAAAGCAGACATTGTGGATTATCTGCCTTGATATTCTGGGTTATATGACTGTGTGAAAGGGCCCTGAGATGCCCACTTGTAATTTCTTAATTGTACCCTGTACCAATAGGGGACATTATCAAACACGAAATTATTGTACTTGCTCTTACAAATCATTTTAATGAGGGAATCCCTTCGATTCACTAGCACACTAACTGAAAAACAACTAAAGGCATGTCAAAATATGCCTCTAGGAAGTGCCAGTAGCTCACTAGTCCTGTTGCCAACTCAGTTACAAACACACAATTCAAATAATTTCAGTTGATCCAAAGAGATGCAGTAGATTCTTAATGGTGGCTGTCTCCAAGGAGAACACAACTCCTTTTCTGAAACAGTTCTGCTGGCTGCTAGTTCACTTCTGGATAGGTACAAGTTAAAGTGTTAGTTATGGTCTATGAAGCCTGATATGATTCAGGCCAAAGCTATCTGATTAACCATATGCTCCCATATTAACTTGCTTGTGTCTTGAGACTTTCTGGGGATGCATTTCTCTGTTTCACCAGCCTCACAAATACAACCATTTGCGAATACAGGAGAGGACTTTCTCAGTGACTGCTCCCAAACTCTAGGAATTTCTTCAAAGAGAGGTTAGATTAGCATATTTCTTGTATCTTTCCATAGGCAGGTAAAGCAATTCTTGGAAGACGAATTGCTCAAGGGGAAGGGTCTTGCATAATGTGTTGGATTTTCTATTTGGTGTTTCCTTCTAAACAGTTTGGTTTTTAACAGGTTTAATTTTATTTTAAAAAAAAGTTTGAGCATCCCTTATCCAAAATTCTGAAATTTGAAATACTCCAAAATATCTGAGAAAGGGACCCATTTGCTTTCTGGTGGTTCAATATACACAAACCTTTCAAACAAACCAAAATCTTTAAAAATGTACTGTACCTTCAGTACCTTCAGTACCTTCAGTAACTATGCATACAAGGTGAACATGAAACATAAATGAATGTTGTGCTTAGACTTGGGTTCCATCTCAAAGATTTTTAATTATGTACATATAAACAGATACAGGTATTCCAAAATCTGAAGGGAAAAAAAACAAAATCCAAAACACATTGGTCCTAAGAATTTCAAATTAGGGATACTCAATCTGTAGCATAATTTTTAACTTTTATATTGTTGATTTTGTTTGCTATGTTTAAACATTATTGGAATCACCATCATCTTTGTCATTATCAGTGACTGGTGATTGTGATAACAAATTATGACATATATTATCTGGGCAGCTGCCCCCCCCCCCCCATTATTGTCTTGTTAGCTGGTATTCATTAGATCACTTAAACATTTCTTATCTTACCTAGAATGAAGTATGAAGCAAAATCTACACACAGATATGGTATATTGTTATATTATTCTAACTAGTTAGTATG
Source organism: Anolis sagrei (assembly GCF_037176765.1). Classification (NCBI taxonomy): domain Eukaryota; kingdom Metazoa; phylum Chordata; class Lepidosauria; order Squamata; family Anolidae; genus Anolis; species Anolis sagrei. The sequence continues at coordinate 203,454,303 of NC_090022.1, read as the reverse complement.
GAAGCAGGGTTGTTGATAGCCATCAGAACAGTTTAGAGCAGACAACTGTAATTCTAAAATGTTAGATTATAACTCATAGCATTGCTTGACTCTGCTGTTATAGCTGATTGAAGTGCTTCTCCAGCAACTTCAACAGTCATGGTTCTCAAACTTTGGTCTTCCTGGCATTTTGCGTCTCAATTCCCAGAGATTTTTGACTTTTGACTAAGTTTGGGAATTACTTGTACAGGATTGCAGGTTGCCCATTCATGCACTTGGAGGTTGGAGGTGGCTTCTTTCATGGTTTTTGTAACATTATTTATGTAAGTTTTATATAAAATAATTTTCCAAACTTGTATCTTCCTGATGCTGGAAAAATTGTAGACCCATTCTGACTAGTAGACTCACATAGCTATATTGTTTTTTAATTTGTGTAGTATGTCTTTATTTGGTAGTCATCATGCAGTACATTTTGTAGGATTATATTCTACAGTTGAATTTTTTGCTATGCAGTGAGGAGTAAGTGCTCCCATTTATATGTTCTGAATATTCCAAAAAATTTTCCATATCTTCGAGCATATGGAGAAGGAGAGAAAGGCATCTCTCTGTTCTTTTTCTGGAAACATTTCTTCCATGAACCCCTTCAATCATCTTCTCTCTAACTCATGCAGCCTCATAATGGTCTTCTTCCTTTGCTTCACTTCTAGAGGGCTATCCCTTCTCATCTTTTGCCATATCCAGATAGTAAAATTAAGGCTATATTTGACATAGAAAAATATGATGGATTTGCTTCTTCCAGATGGGTGGGAATGAACTACACTTTATAGGCCATACCTTACAAAGAGCATTTCACCAAGGAAGGGAGCAAGTTGTCACTCGCAAGTGATTACTGTTGGTGACATTGATTAACATTGGCAAACAAGCTTGACACTGATAAACACATGGGAAGATAATTAGGCTCCCCTACTGCAACCATATGACTATCGGCATGAAGGCCTGTGTGACATCTGATTCATGTTTGACACTCTCAGTGCTACTGACAGAGACATATTCTCCACCAGAAAGAGCTTTAGACATTTATTTGAAAACCTTCTAACCAGACTTTGTAAAAAACAAAACAAAAAACAACTACAACATTTAAGCTCCAAGTGAACCCAGCTTGGTTTAGATGGTGATGTGTCAAACAATATTTTAGACCATATATTGAATCATTCCTTATAAAAATGTTAATCATGAACAAACAGTATTAACATATCAGAGAAAAGAAACAGTGAAGGCAATAGCTGAGAAAGTTCTAGAAAAAGGAACTACTCCTAGTATGTACAGACTAATCTGAATTTTACTTCTGGAATACACCTTTTTTTTTATTTAAAAAAAAAACCCTTATTTCCACCCAGTATCCGAATCACTTTGTGAATGTTCTGAAAATTAAAAACATGAATTTAATATTTTATCAAAAATTCATATGTCTATTCAATTCATTCTTATGGACACGAATATTTAGATGTATTTTTTTGCACCCATTCCCACTAATTTTGGCAGCAATTTCTCCCAAGATATGCTTTTTTGATATATTATTTATTAACATATTCATTTTGGTAGACTCCCCCCCCCCCCCCAATGTATATGGTTTTCTGCATATTAGAGAATTATATCAAGGATGAAGAAATGGGAAAGCAATAGGATATGTTCATTATGGTTGGTATGTTTATTTTCTGTATACAGACGGTCCCCAGGTTATGAACGAGACAGGTTCTGTAGGTGTGTTCTTAAGTTAAATTTGGATGGAAGTTGGAATAGATACATTTTTAAGTGTAACTCCTGCCAATTTTTATTTCCATTTTGGATAGCATAGGGGAGGGTTGACACCTGTGCAACCTTTGTTTTGCTGTCTGTGCCCCTGTTCACCTCACTTTCTGTCCCTGTGATAATTAAATTTTGAAAAATTTGGTTTGTCATGGAAACAAGGACTTGGTGATAGAGATTAGTGGAGACACCTTTTCCCCATGATAACTCTTGCAGAAATGAATTTCCCTTCTCAGGGGTCGATTTCCTCTCACTTCCTGTTGTGTCACCCCCATTCATGACTAGAAGTCATACATGAGTCAGATATTTGTGACTTGAACACTATCTGTATACTCTTGCATAGGTCTAAAAATTTTCGTCAAAAATCAACTCAAAAGCCTGGGTTAACTTATATATGTGTCAATATAAGTACTTTGCACTCATTCTTATCAAAAGCAGGAACCATCCCCTTAGACAATCATAGGAGAACCTAAAAGAAATGCTGACATGAGACCTCTACACACACCACTGAAATTGCCAAGTATTATCAAAGATTGCAGAGATTCCTGGTGGTGTCCACCCACAGGGTGTGGGAACCTGTCACCCCACATCCAATACCATCCGAGATCCACCCACCCACCCACCTCATCACAAGGGGGGAAGTTTCAGTAAGCAGACTAAACCCATCTTTCCCTATGGAAAGACAGAAAGCCTCCGGCCATGCGACACTGGCAATTTTTTGGCATCAGCAGGTGTTTTTTGTTGTTATTGTTTTTGCCAGTTTTGCCACAGAGCTGCCCCAGAAGTGTTTCTCTGGGGTGTGATGGGAGCTGTCATCTTTCTGGCAAAACTTCCAAAAACCTGCTGCCACCACTGAAAAACAGCTTGTGTGAACATGCCCTTGTACTCTTCTGCCATAACAGGACTTCTGAGCTTTTTGAATGCTGAAATGTGGAGTGGCAACAACTGGGAATAGCTAATTCCCTGAGTCAGTGCTAGCACTTTTCCTTCTCTGCATAGTGACACTTAACTTATCCTTAGATCATTTCAAAATCTATTATTTTGGCCCCAAAACCTGCCTTTGATGTATACAGGAGATGGACTTACACATTTATATACAGGAGATAGTGACAATTATTTTAATTGTTTTAAAATATAACAAAGTTATAGCAGGTAAGCAGTGTTCATCTTTTTGAGTTACAAGACTTGTTTTCCACTTTTCTAATACTTGGTTGATACTGTGAGATGTTCACAGCTGGGTGCAGAATTATTGCACTTGGCTATTTTTTTATTACATATTGACTGTTTTCTCCCCTAATATCTCCAGATGAAAGATGTTTAATAACTACATAAAGAAAGGAAATAGAAAACTTGTGAAGAAAAGAGGAGTGTTGCATTACAGTTTCTACATGAAACATCAAATAGACATGCTAAATTAAAGTTCATTACTTTAGGGCTAAGAGTTCTATGTTACCAAGAGCCAGTGTGTTGAAAGAACACAACCAGTGTTACATGGGGATATGAAAAATTCAGGTTAAAGTCCCCATAGAGAAGTGAAAATCAGGTCCATCTGCATTATATGAGTCCCCTTATGGGGAGAAGGGTGGGGTAGAAATGTACAAAATAAATAAATAAAAAAAATTATATGGCAGTGTAGACTCATATAATTCAGTTCAATGCAATTAAACTGCATTTTGAAACTGACTTATATGGCAGCAGTATGATCATAGTATGATCTTGAATGCCAAGGATGAAAGGGTAAGAGGATAGGAAAAAATGATGCATGCCATGTTGAGCTCACTGGAACAAAAGTGAGATAATTTTGTAGCTAGATGATTAAACTCAAGCCCGTGATTGAATTTACAGAGATAGATGCAGCTGGCCAAAATTTCATCTGCTGTATAGTCAGCCCTCTACTCATTTGCTGAGATTAGGGACACAGGACTTCTGTGAAAGTGAAAAAAAAACATAAATAAAGAAATTGCTGTTTTTTTTCCTACCTGTGAGAACACTTCTCTAGGAATTTCTAGATCTTCCAACATGACTCTATGGACAAAGCTGCTCAAATATGAACACAGAATTGCACCGAAGGATCTAGACTGTGCCCAAGAAGTGTTCTCTCTAGAAATCTCATAGCTGAAGTTGAACAAAGAGTTATACTGGAGGACCTAGAGATTCCTAGAGAAAACATTTTCTATCAAATGTGTTAATAATCAAATCCACAAAAGTAAAAGCCACAAATGTGGAGGGAATGACTACAGTTTGGAATCAAGTTTCAAGCTAATTTGAGGACACTTGAAGAAAATATGTCATTGTTAGTGAGCAGAAGGGGATTGAAATTCAATAATTCTTGTGGTAAAAGCAACCCTTTTTGAAATGCCGCTTCTGTAAAGGTTCCCTTTGCAGAAAAATCCCAAGCATCTCTCAAAATAAAATTCAGTAGGCTTTATTCCTTTAGAAGGGGCTAGCATTCTTGAAAAGCTCACCCAATTGTGTCAAAAACTGAAGTATGAGTCCCCGTTTATCACACAGACAAAGTGGGAGAGAGATTTCACCAACGGGCAGAATGGCTTTGAAGAAACTATAGGTTTTATTGTTCAAGAACACAACTCGAACATGAAGTAATATAGTTGGACCCCACTTTAACTGACATGGCGATGTTATGGAATGGTGGGAGTTATAGCTTTACAAGCCTTCTCTATCAAAGAAAGCAAGTGTCTCACGAAAGTACAAATCACAGGATTATATAGCCTTGAGCCATGGCAGTTTAAGTTGTGTCAAAGTGCATTAATTCTACAGTATAAAGGTTCCCCTAGTTTTATCATTTAGCTATAGGAACAGATGGTTGTTTCTGCAATTGTATCCTACTCTGAACTACTGGGCTCCCCATTCCTAAATTTGCTAGTGTAACAAACCAGAAATGGAGAGACACTCCACATTCCCAATAAAATCTTTTTACACACTTTGCTCCAGTGTGTTGAAGAGCCAAGAAGGAGTACACATTTTTTAGAGCACAATTGCATTTTCAGGAGTGCATTTCTGTTCTCAAAGCATGTCTTGTTTTATTGAGAAAGTGTGGGGTAAGGGTTATTGCTATGCCACCCAAATCAGTGATTCTCTAAGACACCTCCCTACACACACATACACCATAAAGACAAATATTAAGCAAATAAATGCATTTAGTTTTTTAAAAATTCTGTGTTCATCAGAATCTGTTTTACGGTATATACTTGTGTATAAGTCTATCTCATTTATAAGTCAGGGCAGGTTTGGGAGTCAAAATTAAATAGCTCCCCCCCCCCCCCCCGCAGCTGAGTTCAGACTGCTGTTCGATTGCAGGTGAGCTATAAATCCAAGTGTCAAGGTCTTCCTCAGACTCCACCAGTGTATTTATGCCATTTGGATCCATCTTAGTTTGGATTCACAGTGCTCTCCGGGTGTAGGTGAACTTCTATTCTTCTTCCTCTTTTTCTTCTTCTTCAGAGGCTGAATGGCCATCTATCAGGAGTGCTTTAATTGTGTTTTTTCCTTTATAGGAGAAAGGGCTGGACTGGATGGCCCTTGGAGGTCTCTTCCTACCCTAGGATTCTATTAATAATAATAATAATAATAATAATAATAATAATAATAACAATAAGCAGAGGGTGAATGTCCATCTATCAGGAGTGCTTTTACTGTGGGGCAGGATTGGATGGCCCTTGGAGGTCTCTTCCTACCCTACGATTCTATTATTACAAATACTATTGTTGTTGTTATTATTATTAAGCAGACTTTCTCATTACTTAATTTTCAATACCACCATACTGCGCCACAACAACGCGTGGCTGGGTACAGCTAGTCTATATAAATAAAAATGTAATATTTGTTTTTGGGATTAACATAACTCAAAAACCACTGGATGAATTGACACCAAATTTGGACACAAGACATCTACTAACCCAAGGAGTGACCATCACTCAAAAAAATTGATTTTGTCATTTGCGAGTTGTAATTGCTGGGATTTATAGTTCACCTACAATCAAAGAGCATTCTGAACTTAACCAATGATGGAATTGAACCAAACTTGGCATACAGGACTCCAATGACCAACAGAAAACCCTAGAAGGGTTTGGTGGGCATTGACCTTGAGTTTGAGAGTTGTAATTCATCTACAACCAGAAAATACTGTGGACTCAAACAACAATGGATCTGGACCAAACTTGGCACCAATATTCCATATGCCCAAATATGAACACAGATGGAGTTTGGGGAAAATAGAGCTTGACATTTCGGAATTGTATTTACCGGGATTTATAGTTCGCCTACAATCAAAGAGCACTCTGAATCCCACAAATGACAGAATTGGGGAAAACTTCCCACACAAAACCCCCATGACCAACAGAAAATACACCAGGGCATGAAAACATAATCAAAGTCCTCCTGACAAAGAGCCATCCAGCCATAGATATAGATAGATATATAAGATTCACAGAGAGAGGGGGGGGTAGCATAGATTTGAAAGGGACCCCTAAAGAAGAACAATTATATGTTGCATGTTCCAGAGTAGGCAAACGAGACAATCTCCATATCAACACTGACAAAGAAACAACAAGACATACTGTTTACCCACAAGCATAAAAAAAATTACATATAGTAGAAACCAACACTTTCTCATTACTTTATTTTCCAGATCACCAGACTAGGCCACAGCAACGCGTGGCAGGGGATGCTAGTAGCTCTATAAATGAGTGAGAAAGGAGCAGAGGAAGCCCCAGGCCATGTGCAATTACTTAAGAAAATAGTAATGAAGAATTTGTTATTCTTGTTATAGTTACAAAATGGACACTCATAACATTTTAGAAACACTTTAGAAACTATTCGCCAGCGCCCCCTAATTTTGTAATGAGTATTGAAACAGTTTTTTCATTGATCGCACAGGCCTAATATTTATATGCCAGTTTCCGCTGTTTTCTGAATATAAGTTCCCCGTCATATTGTTATTCTTCTTTGTTTAAAAATATGCTTTGTGAGGAACATATGGAAGCATTTGGACATGGTACATCACCACTGGCATGTGAATTATTCCCAGTTTGATCTGTGTGCTAATGATTATGTAACAATCCAATGAGGCACTAAAAATGAAAGCTTGAAAATGTGCACATCTGATGAATCACTTCCCATTAATCTTATGTAGAACAGGGGTGATAATAGGCAAGAAAGAAAGGTGTGCATTAGCGCACTTGCAGAACATAGGGGAGGGAATATTAACAACTGGAGAGATCTCAGTGGTTCATTATCTGCACTCACTCCCCAAATTAAACTCTGACAGGAAGAAAGTGACTGAAAAACTATTTCTTCTGATGTGGAATGGGCTAAGAACCTATAGGTAGCTTTGACTCTGTAAAGCTGACGATTTCAGAGCCAAAAAGCAAAATACTATCAGCTTGTGGAATTTCCTTCAAAGCTTATTTCAATTTAATTCTTTTTATATTTAATATTGTGTTTCTATGTTTATTTTAGCTACATTTTAACTGATATATACTTTAACATTATGCTTTGTGAGGAATATACGGAATGTTTATTTTTACTCATTTTAACTTTATGAGTCACCTTGAGTGCCAAGATTAGAATATAAACAAATGAAACCAATTCATACTACGAACAAACACAAAGCTTAATTTCTGTCATCATTGGAGCCAAATTACATTATTTTTAACCTGAGAACCACAAAGTAAAAGGATGTAATTTGGCTCCTATTGACTTATTTTGCTAGTGCAAAGTCTTTATCTCATCGAACAATTGTTGTGGAACCAGTCCAGAACAGAATTGATCCAAGTTGTCCCTGGATGTGTCTACACTTTGTTCCCAGCCCACATAAAAGCAGGACAGAGTTTATTTGGTCCAGTTAGGTTGAAACTCTTTTGCCCCAGCTGGATTGTCACCTTGGGCCCATCCACACACAGACATTTAACCCCAAAACCACTCTGTGGTAGCTATATGACAAACAAATCTGATTTGGGTTAACATGGCATTGAATTGAGTTACCTGAAGTTGCAGGTTGTGCCAGATTTTTCTGAAGAATCCAGAGCAAACTGTGCCTTTGACACATGTAAACAATTGGCCTGGTACCTAGTCAAAGCTAACCCCAATCGTTTGCATGGCCATCCCATGTTCCCAGCCTTGGGATGCCTGGGAAAATAGTCTGGCACCTACTTTCCCCTAGCTGTTCACCCCGCTGCTGTGACTCCCCCAGCCTCAAAGTGGCTGATGGTCCTCCTTCAGTGATCGTCATGAAATCAGGCAAGGCACTGGAATGACAAAGGAAAAAGGGAAAGGATAGGGCAATTCCTCCCTCCCCTCGTCCCTTCAGCACCTCCACTGACATCATGCCTGTTGCTGAGGGAGGGCCTCCAGACATTTCAAGACCTGAGGGTTACAGCAGCAGAACCAATGACTAGAGGAAGGTCAGGTCAAGTGTCTAGTTGTGACAGATCAGTTCAGCACCACTGGAGATGAGGACCCCTTCCCTCTTTCACAGAAACCTGGGAGCTGGCTGTAAGAACCATCCCAGAGTGGATCTGGAGTTCAACATTCCAGGATATTATGTCCATGTAGAAGGGTCCCTTATCTTTCCTGATGACATTTACTTATTTATTTGGTTATTTATTTATTTATTTAGAACTTTTAGATACCGGTCTTCTCATCTCCACAGAGGGACTCAGGCCAGTTCACAACAACAATATCACAGACAATCATTTAAAAACATCACGTCCCGTAATACACTAAAACATTAAAATACTAAAATACAATCATATAATTACATAGGCCAAGTCGTCAAAATGAAATCGTAGTTCATCACCATCTATCCGTGTAGTCACAAGTTATTGACTCACTCGTCAAATGTCAGTTTCCAGAGCCAGGATTTCACCTGTTTTCTAAAGGTCAGGAGAGAAGGGGCAGTTCTAATCTCCAGTGGGAGAGCGTTCCAGAGCCGAGGGGCCACCACTGAGAAGGCCCTGTCCCTCGTCCCCACCAGACGTGATTGTGCGGATGGTGGGACTGAGAGCACGGCCCCTCCAGAAGATCTTAACAATCTTGATGGTTCATAGGGGAGAATCCGTTCAGACAGGTAAACGGGGCCAGAGTCATTTAGGGATTTATAGGTTAACACCAGCACTTTGAATTGTGCTCGGAAGCTAATTGGCAGCCAGTGGAGCTGGCGCAACAGAGGAGAAGTATGCTCCCTGTACCCCGCTCCTGTTAGTAATCTGGCTGCCGCTCATTGGACTAATTGGAGCTTCCAGGCAGTCTTCAGAGGCAACCCCACGTAGAGAGCGTTGCAGTAGTCTAAACGGGATGTAACCAGAACGTGGACCACCGTGGCCAAGTCAGGCTTCCCAAGGTATGGGCGCAACTGCCGCACAAGTTTTAATTGTGCAAAAGCTCCCCTGACCACCGCTGAGACCTGGGGTTCCAGGCTCAGCGATGAGTCCAGGATCACTCCCATGCTGCGAACCTGCGCCTTCAGGGGGAGTGTAACCCTATGCCCTGTTCGGCCTTTTGACTGACCAGGAGTACCTCTGTCTTGTCTGGATTTAGTTTCAATCTGTTGGCCCTCATCCAGTCCATTACAGCGGCCAAGCACCGGTTCAGGACTTGAACAGCCTCCTTAGTAGCAGGTGGGAAGGAGTAACAGGAGTGCCATTGCCACTGCTGAACAACCACAGCGACCCCTTCATTCTCCCTAGTCACATGGGCACCTTTGCTGGTGTAAGCATGGTGTTCTCATAACAGCAAGGAGGTCTCCTAGAGCAAGGATCATGTGTCCCTTTTGCTTGGACTAAATATGGACCAGACTGTATCAGATCCAATCATGCTGTTCACACTATGACCAAAATACGGAGCAACTCACAGTACAACCCAAACTTCAGAGTTTAACCTACAGTAAGCACAGGATGCTCCTGAACATCATGTAGACATCCAGAAGTGACTTCTCACTCACTTTGGGATATGCAGCTAGTGTAGCCAAGCCCTTTGCCTGTGTTCCGAAAGGTAAATTCCATATCTATGGTGGGCTGGGAGTTGATTGGAATGACAGTAGGGAAAGTAAATTTTAAGTGTTTTGCATGTAAAGGATAGTTGTGGCAGATCCTTAGAAATTGTTAGGCAATAAAATCTTGGACTTTTAAGAGTATGCCAAGCAGAAAATATTAGGGGCTGACAGATAATACCATATCCTTCAGAGATTGTGCAATCATACTATACCACATTTATGGCTGAAAGTCAAAATTCAGTTCAACAGGACATTGACTTTCAGTGCAAGTATGCCTTATATATAGTTAATGAAGCTATTTCAGTTATTTCAGCAGTTAAGCTCTATGACAGTACTTGAAATCAAGTGACTCAAGAGAAAGATTAAGTGAAAAACCTTGCATATATAATATTATACCATTGCAGCAGCATTATAACATGGAAGAGAATCAATCCCATCAAAACCTTAAATGTATGTCATAAAATTATTTCAGACTAAAGTGGAAGGCAGATGCTATTTTCTTCTGATGCCAGTCATGGTTAAATTCTATGTAATATTCTTCAACTGATCCAGAAATAAATGCTGCTAACATAAGACACAGCACAGCACAGATAAACAAACAGTTTAATCCTTTCTAGCAAATGACAGCCCTTGCATTCATACCTTATAGCTTAAACATCCTAAAATATTTTAGAAATGCACCAATGGATATTTCTATAATACATTTATATGGACTATGTGTTACGGAAGAAAGCCTGCTTTTAAATTTGCTATGTCTACAGCTAAAGGAAATAGCAAAGTCAGAAATCTATGAAAATTATTCACTCTAGCCAGTTTGAATTGCAGCTGCTAGAAGCACAACACATTATATTTTCATCCAGGCTTCCCCTGATTATTGGCAATGTGTGGATAATTAAAGACAACTGTGCTCATTTCTTCTTATGATGATTCCAAAATTCCTTACCTTGCAAACCTTTATAAATTGGAAAACAGTTAAATGTTGCTAAAACCCATTTCCTCTTTTTTTTTCCACTGCTGCTTATAATCTTGAATATTTTGGCACTATGAAAGATAGAATTCCAGTTGATCAGTCTTATTTACCATTTCTTTGTTTTCATTTCCATTTGTAGCCTTCAATATTCTGGCACTATGAAAGATAGAATTCCAATTATACATTCATGACAAGTCTTCCACTGAAAATCTATGTTCAATTCCAAGCTGGAACATGTTTGAAGGAGGGCAGCCAAAATGGCAAAAAGTCCTATGAGCAACAGCTTAGGAAAGCTGGGTATGTTTAGCTTGGAGAAGGGAAGGTTAAGAGGTGACATGTTAGCCATGTTTAAACATTTGAAAGGATGTCACATTAAAGATGGAGCCAGTTTGTTTTCTGCTTCTCCAGAGACTAGGACATGGAGCAATGGCTTCCATTTACAAGAAAAGACTTAAACATTTGGAAGACCTTCCTGGTGGTAAGAGCTGTTCAACAGTGAAATATGCCGCCTCAGAATGTGATAAAATTTTCTTCTCAGGAGGTTTTTAAGCAGTGGCTGGATGGCCATCTATTGGGGGCGCTTTGATTGTGTATTCCTATATGGCAGGGGGTAAATTGGGTGTCCCTTGTAGTCTCTACTACTCTATGATTCAATGATCCTATAGTTGCATAACTCCATGATTTAGCTTTTATTTTTTATTTCAGGTTTTATCCCTGTAACAAAATGGCAATGAAAACTGTATGGTGCAGTATTTAGAGTAGGGTGGCTAACTGAAGGAAGCAAGGAGCCCCAATTAGCTCTCCATGAGACTTTGGAGCGTACCCTACCCCACAAAAAATCCACACTATATGTCTGAAAATGCCTTCCAGGGGATGTAGAAGTCATTCTAGCCATGTTATTGTGGGTGCTCTCACTCAATTTAGGCCACTGGATGCTTTTTTTGACAAAAGGAAGTGACTGGAAGTAACTTCTTTTTCTCTTCCTTTTCTGAAAACAAAAATCCACCTGGGACTAAAATGGCCAAAGAAGGCACATTGAGTGTGAAATATTGGAGAATAATTACTGCAGGGATCTTAGGGAAACAAAGACCTGGTGGTCACCCCTGGTCTAGTGTTTTAACCGAAACTTCTGAGATGGAGGTCCAATTCTATATGAGCTATGAGATTTACTGGTAATCTTACATTTGTCATAGAGGAGAGCAATGTATGCCTCTTTGAACTTATCAGAGAAAAGGTAGGATAACTGCTAAATAAGTAAATAAGAAATGAGGTATAATGTGTAGGAAATTGTGGGTTATTGTTCTGGTGTCATTATTATTATTCCAGGACATTTGAATTGCATCTAGATGGCATTCTGTTCCCCACAGCTGATGGCTACAGAAAGGCATGGCAGGCTATGTGAGAACAGCACACTGGCACCACTGTCTGGAATTGATCCACTCCTGGAGGCCCTACACAACCTAACATGAGTCACTGATCATGTCTATAGAGCCAACATAAAGTTGCTGTCGTGAGATCACATGATTCACATCTGGATTTTCAACAGAAGCACTGCATCCAGCAGTTAAAGCAGGTCAAGGGAATCTGGGATATTCTCTACAACTTCCAGGAGTAAAGCCCAGGGCTTCCAGGAGTAATGCCAGAATTTTGAAAGAGCCTCTATGCACAATTCTAATGGACCTACTACTGCATCACCATCAGCAAATAGCTTCTTCACTTTCCTGCAACTGCAACAGAGCTATGGGGATTCTCTTCTATTGGGCTTGTTGGTTACTAAAGAGGGAAAGGAATTTGGGGCTATTGGCTTTAATCACATCCCTTCCTCCAAATAATTGAATGCTTTTCCTGCTACTCTTCTAGTTTAATTGGATGGTGCTTGACTCCTAGCAAAAAATCAGCCTGTTCTCAAGCTAGTAGGGGAAGGGCAAACAATGGTAGAGAATTAATACTTTTATAAGCTCATATCAGCAAATCAGAAATATAAAGTCTGATTTGGAATCCATTTAAATGTGAACAATTGAATTTAACATTGTTTTGTCTCATTGAAGTCAGAGGCGCTGAATCTAAAATCTAAAATTCTGACATAGCTAGTTTGTGGACTTGGTCGCTAGAGATGCATTTACAAGCAGATTAGGAAATTCCATTTGACTAGACTGATCTCTGATAAGAGCACCCGGCCAAATGAAAAGTAAGATCTATGAGACAGTTAATAGGTTTGCTCTCCTCTACCTTCTGGCTGCTGGCAATTGAGAAAGAGGCAGCAGCCCCGGACATGGGAATCAAATTAATGAAATCAGAATGAGTGCTTGGAATCACAAGGAGAGGACTTACTCAAAATAGATAGCTGCAAGGTACAGATGGAGATGGCGCCAGCTTGTAGAAAATCAGGAGGAATCCTATTCTAAATGTGAGGGGGGATGAGAAACAGGTGTGAAAAAAATCTGCCAGTAGGTGGGGGAGGTTTCTTATAAAGAGCACTTATGAATAATGAGATTCAACACACAGTTACTATTTTCTGGCAAATTAATACTAGTGGAAAAAGAATTATGCTATCATTTTTTATAACTGTACAGATATGATTTTGGCCTTTCCCAGTTTTGATCCAACTTACTCCTTTCCAATTTTGTTGTAACAATTTTAAACTTTGGGGGGTTTTTTTTCATTCTTACCCTATGTCCCTTCTGTCCTATTTTTAGTGTAAATTTTGTTTGAGGTAGAAAGGTTATCATGCTCCTTGTTGGAACCCATGCTGAGTGTCTATGTTTGGCTGAAGGATATGGTATAACTGTGGGATGAGATCTTAAGTTAGCATAAATATATATTACAGCAGTATAGTTATGTTGGATTCCTGAAATTAATTATTGGCTGTACAGTGGGCCTCATACTGTTGATCATGACCATTTCGCCATGATACATAATTCAGAAATGTGGGAAAGGGTTGTATATGTGCTTATAGAATGATTGGCCACACCAGGGACTGGAACCTCCAAGGAAACAGAACTTCTTCTGCAATTATTTGTATGAGAGTGTTGTGTACCTTCTAATGTTTCATAGATGGAAAGTGGAACTTTGTGACCAAGCAACACACAAAAGCAGCTAAAATTGTAAATTTTATTAATGAGACCATATCAATCATGAGAAGCTGTAACAATTCACTTTTGCCTGAGCCTACTAGGAAATACAACACTGTGCCTACTGTGAATGACAACTCTACTTTGCCTCCACTGAATGAACTGAGTTCATTCAGTTTTGGCACTTTGATCTGTTTATAGCAATTGAAGTGAGATAAAGAGAGAAAGTGAGAGAAGGAAAGTAAAAATTGGATATTTTCAAAATGGCTATGAAATCTAGATAAAAAAGGATTCATTAGGATTGTCCCTGAAACAATAGTAAAGTTGGGGTATGGCATCGTTCATCAGCAGCAAATTGCTCCTGTTAACATGAATTGCCTGCTTTCACCAGATTCAGCATATTCCCCACTCTCCTTTATACACATGCAATAACAACAAAAAAAACCAGCTCCAAAAGATTTTCCTGCCCTCTGGAGCATGTTTTCCAGGGTATACAGAGAGGGGGTAGCCAATTCTGGCAGCAGCATTGTGATCCCAATTAAATTTCCAATTTGATCCTGGTTGTTTTATCAAAATATGTCTTTCTGACTATTTGCATTTTATGGTGTGATTTCTAGGGCTGTTTTGTGAATGGTTGAATAAATTTAAATTTTATATTGACTGTAAATCACCCCTGACTGTCACTGTTTTTCAGGCATATTAAAGCAAGTCCAATAGCATCACAGCAAGAACAAAGACAGTGAGCAAATTCAGGATCTGTAGAAACTCACCTCTCCATGTGTACTGGGATACTGAAAGTGCTGAATTTATTCAGTATTGGAAGGAGAGCCTCTCCATACATAAGCTGTTCCCCCCTCTGAATTCCTCTAATGGGAGCAATACACTATGGGAGGATTTCTTCTGCTTGAGATACATAATGTTGAAATCGCATTTAGCTTTTCTTCAGTGGAATCCTGGATGCTGTAAAAACCTCACTCAGCTCACTTTGTTTCAACTCCCAGAGATTTCTGTAGGACGGTCAATTTGAGATTCAAGGTAATGGGATGGAAAGTTGGAGACACAATGGGAGCCAAGGTTATCATATCATTTATCATTCTCCAGCCTTGGCAACACCATCTGGCTTCAAGGAAAGGAACTACAACTAAACTCCCTTCTCTCAGCAGCATCATATGGTATCTCTTGGTAGGGGAAAGCCATGACTTGTCAAGATTTGAATCATTAATGCAAAGATTGCAACGGTGGATTTTAAAGGATGCCGCATTTGCAACATGAGGACCACTGCTGGGTAGATATTAACTAGATGGTAAATCTTTCTCAGAAATACATAGGAAGTTTTTTTTTTCATGTCAGGAGCAACTTGAGAAACTGCAAATCGCTTCTGGTGTGAGAGAATTGGCTGTCTGCAAGGACATATTGCCCAGGGGGCAGCTGGATGTTTGATGTTTACCATCCTTGTGAGGGGCTTCTCTCATGTCCCCACATGGGGAGCTGGAGCTGACAGAGAGAGCTCAACCTGCTCTCCCCAGATGTGAACTGGTGGCCTGCTGATACAAGGGCTTAACCCATTGCACCACTGCCCCCCCCCCCACATTGGAAGTAATGCAGATAAATATGAATGTTGCAAAGTATAGTGTGGGGAACAGATCAACAATTTTGATTTTCTAAGCAGCAGCTGACCATCTCTACCAATCCAGTCATTAAATATTTTTTTCAATATTTCTATGCTGCCTTTTGACCTGACATTTCAAGGCAGAATACAATTAAAATAATATCAAGAAATAAAAGCAAATTGATATTAAAATCAAATTTAAATGACATAAAAGCATATTAAACAGACCTCCAAGTTAAAACAGCAGAAAAGATTAAACCCATCAAAACCACATACATGCTTATCAAAAAGAAAAATAGAATAAGCTCTTAAACACTTTCACATTGGTCCCTAAAAAAGACCAATGTGTAGCTATTTGGAGGGGGGTAAAATGAGAGCACTGCCTCCAAAATAAGAATTCTGCTCCCATGATAGCAAGTGTGTTCAAGTTGTGGATCATTTTCACACACTGGAATGCTAGAAGTTTGAGCACTGAATAGATATTTCATTAAGAAGAGAGTAGAATTCATGGGGGGGGGGGGGGGGAGAGAGAATGCTGTCTATATAACAGCACCCCTGGCAGTCATAAATAAGTTGCCACAACAGAGAAAACCCAGCCCCATATCATGGGGAAGGACTCATAGTTCATGAACAAATGTCCTTCAGAAATTCTGAGATCATTTGGGGCTAGTCAGAGATATGGTTCAATAATAGGAGGACAGGGATGCTTCTTTTCATCCAGTATATTCAAATGGTCTCTCCATAAAACAAGTTGCAGTTGAATGGTCTCCCCATAAAACAAATTACAGTTGACTAAAGGTTATGATCAGTCCTTTGTCTGGAATAAAGCCCAAAAGAGATACATGGAAAAGCACCAAACTATTAATGCAAGCTTTGCTGTAAACTGGTGCGGGGAGGGGGTGGCATTGTTTGGTTAGTCTAAATCTGGGGGAAAGTAATTATTGGGGCTTGGCATATCAGTGTACAATGCAAGTTAAAGTTTTGAATCAGATATGTAAAAATCTTTTTCTCCCTCCCATTAAGGTACCTAACTATAGATATGATGACTTGATACAATACAAGTTGCCTAGATACACTTGTTCCAAAATTACCTATAAATAATTGTTTTTATCTCTCAATCTTATTCTGAGCAACTGAAGTGTGGAACAGCCTGCTGTGCTTTAGTGTGGCATGAACAATATGAAATCTAAATCAGAAATCAAATAGGACAAAACAGTAATTTAGACATTGTTACCTTGGTGTGCTGCTAAATTGCTCCACGTTTTGACTGCCACAATGTCTGTCTGAATATTGCTGTCATTATAGCTACAAAACCCTCAGGTATACTGATGGTGGATGCTTTTGTATGCTTGCAGAGCATTCAGGTGCCATTAAAAATTATGACAACCCACTAATGAAATTTGGATCCACACAAAACTAAATGTCAAAAGCATGGTAGGGTGAGACTAACAGTGTATGTACGCTATGCACACATAACCCATTCCACTGCAACCACATCATGACCCAATATTTGTAGTTCAGTGAAGTGTGTGAAATTATTTGCTAGAAAGAGTTGTACTTTTCTCCTCTTCAGCTACAGCAGTAGAATAGGTCTAAGTACATCAAGAATTGAAAATTCCAGTGTTATTGAGAAATCAGACCCCTCTCCCAAAAGATGGACACAACATGATTTCTGAAGTCATATATGAATTTTATTTTTATTTTTATATTTTATAAGGTTTTGCAATCGCGACAGAGTGGTATTCCTCTCCCCGCATTTGTACTCATTTCCACTAGCCTGGCCAGGAAACTACACATTCCAAAATGGATTAACTAACCTGTCCAGTCACACCTAGGCACTTCAAGATTGAAACTATGATGTGCTTCTTTCTTTAGCCGGGTGGACCGCGGGGGCGTTACTTTGAAGCTCAGGAGTCCCAGCAACTAAGACATCTCCAGATTGAACATCAAAGAAGATTTTTATTTTCTCAAAGTCCTTGACAGGCTTGGCACAACTTGTTGAGGTTACAAATACAGTCAACTTATAAAATCATGTGGATGTTCCTTTCTTACTTTTCCCTTCAGCTGCTGAGTTAACTTCTTCCAATGGTAGAGAAATCCTGGAATATCCTTGCCCTGAGTCACTATACTAGAAAGAGCAGGTCTTTCCCTGTCTAAACTCAAAGCTAGCTTGGAGGCGAAGTAGTTAGAGCTTCTTCCAATGGCAGAGAAATCCTGGGATATTCTCTGCCCTAGTGCTGAGTTGCTATTTTAGAAAGAGCAGGTCTTTCCCTATCTAAACTCAGAACTAGTTTTAAAGGCAAGAGGTTAGTACTTATGATGGCTTGTCTGAGCTGGCCTGGCTTGACCACAAGCACATCTGAGTCTTTTGCTATACTGTAGAAGGCAGAAGAGCTTCTCAAAATGGAGGTTTCATCCCCAGGAAAAAGGGGCGGTCTAAAAATCAAAAAGATACTTTTGCAAGCCAACAGCAGCAAAGGCTTTGCAGGCTGACTTCAAGCCTCTGTTAATGGTTAACTATCAGGGTGTTGCTGAGTCTGTAACAACCCTGGAAGAAATGCAAAAAGGGGTGCTATTTCCTACACTTATGGGGCAATGCAAATCAAACTCCTGTGAGACAGAACATAACCTTTCACCAACAAATCACCTCAGGGGAACTGAAGAGGAAATGTGCACCTACTAATCCCATACAAAAAGCCTTTAACAAAAGGGGTTTTGCTCACTATCTCATAACCACACAATTGGCCTCCTTTAAAATCATTTATAAAACTCACATGGTCCACTTCATGACTCTTTAGGATCTCCACATACATGTTTTATAACAAATGTAACTAGATGGGCTGGAGTGGATAAACATATCTGTCCTCATGCAGTGCAGCACTTCTTGGAAAAATTCAAAATAATATAATATGCTTGCGTGCATATCCAGCTCCCCACCTTCTGTGAGGCGGGACCATCAAGAGGAGACATTGCCAGTCTGAGAAGTTAATTCCATCATGTAAAGTTTTCCAACTTCCCAAGGGGGGTCTGAAGATGAGTTGCTGCCACCACATAAATTAACTTTGTATACTTTTCATTGAACTGTTTATATTTATCTAAAACTCCATTGTGTTCCCTGAAGCTCACCAGACTTGTCAATTAATCTAATCACAGACTGCTTTGCATAGTGCCTCAAAACATTCCACTTGTCTGCCCCTTTTGGGGGGCTGACTTTTTAATGGCTGCAGCTTTAAATCCAAAAATCACATTTGTTCATTTTTACTGCCACTAAGGAAGCTCTGACCACTTCTGACATCAGCAGGATTCCCCAGCCAACAAACCCCCAGATCCTAGCTGGGCCAGCTTTCTGACCAGTCAGGGAAGGGCATGGATTTTTGAATGGCTGTCAAAGAGAATGAAATGTCCTATATTTTGTTACATGCTTTATATCTAATCCTTTTGAGAGGAGTCTCTATATCTGACATCCTTTCTGGCCTGAAAGTAATAAATTGCTGTTCCTGTTGCCTTCAAACCTAGTTTGTGTGTTAATCTGGTTCTCAAGGTAACAGGGGTGCCAGGCACTGAATCTCAACCCATTTCTTTGGCAGGTATTTTGGCTTCACTGGGATTTTATATAATGGGGCAATGCTGAATTGGCATCAAACTGAGCAACTGTGTAATGTAGAACACTCTGAGAAGTACATTTCATGGGGTCTTTTTTGCTTTTTTAAATGGTCATTACCAAAGTAATTCCATTGAGAGCCTTTCCAATCCATGGTCTCTATCTTTTCCATGTATCCTTTTTGCATGAAATTAAAATGTATAATTGAGATTCCACAGTTTGAAATTAGCAGATCAGAAGTAACAATATTATCACATTACTAACATGAGGGGTTCTTTTTTTTGGGGGGGGGGGAGCTCATGAACATTATTTATCGTGTCAGAAGTGAGTTGAGGGGACAGTTAAAATGCATTTAAAAGCACAACCAAAATCTTAAAAAAAGAACTTCACATTATGCTAAATGTCCATTGACAGAAGCTGACCACTTGGAGTGTCTCTGGTGTCCTCCATTGTGCATGTGGCAGGGCTCACGTTGCATTGTAGTAGGTGGTCTGTGGTTTGTTTTTCTCCACACTCGAATGTCATGGACTCCACTTTGTAGCCTCATTTCTTAAGGTTAGTAGGCCTGGGTAACAACGCAAAAATTTGTTTCTAAAATCGATTTGTATTTGGGGGTTTTTTTTGTTTCGATATTTAAAATAATTACAAAATTTTCCTTTTAAAAAGTTCGATATTTACGAAATTTCGTAAATGTGAAAAAAAAATACAAAACATTAACGAATCGATTTCCGAAACAATAACGAATTGATTCGTTAATGGCGGAAGCGACCGCGAAATACGCTAAAAAACCTCCAAAAACTTCTGAAGCTTCCCTCTCCCTCTGTTGTTGACTGTTGGTGTGATATAATTTTTTTTCACTAATTAAACAAAAAACTTGCCCCAGACATGCGGAAATAATAACGAAACGACCTCAGAACAATAACGAAACGAATACAATAACGAAATACGAAGCATTTACAAAACGTGTTTAAAAATTCGTTTTTTTTAAAAATTGCTCCAGAATGGTTCGTTATCGTTTTGTAATTGAAAAAAATAACGAATTATTAACGAATTACGAATTAACAAACTAAACCGCCCAGCCCTAAAGGTTAGCTCTGCATCTTGTGCTGCCAGAGCACAGCCTGTTCAGCGCCTTCCAGGTTGTCCATTCTTCTGTGCTCAGGAGAGAGTTTCTTATCTGATCTCAGCCATTGAGGTGCTGGGTTTTAGCCTGCCACTTTTGGAATCTTGCTTGCTGAGGTGTTCCTGTGAGTATCTCTGAGATCTTAGGAAGCTGTTTCTTGATTTAAGGCATTGGCATGCTGGCTGATATCTGAACAGAGGATGGGCTGAAGATGTCAATGCCTTGGTCCTTTCATTGCTGGCTGCTACTTCCCGGCGAATGTTAGGTGGTGCAATACCAGCAAAAGAGTGTAATTTCTTCAGTGGTGTGGGGCGTAGATATCCTGTGATAATGCGGCATGTCTCATTAAGAGCCACATCCACTGTTTTAATGTGGTGAGATGTTTCCCACACTGGACATGTGTTTTCAGCAGCAAAGTAGCAAAGCACAAGGGCAGATGTCTTCACTCTGTCTGGTTGTGATCCCCAAGTTGTGCCAGCTATTGAACATATAACATATAATGATCACTTTTTAAAAACATAAGTAACATTTCCTTATTTGTATATTCTTTTTTCCTTTGAGTGGTTAAAATGCTTTGGGGGAGATGTTGAAGATTTTACTCATATGCACACACATCTCAAAAAGAAGCAATTTTTTCTTACCTCTTTTGGGTGGATTGCAACTCCAAAGTGAACAAAAAAATAGAAAAGTAATGAACCTAACAAAATGTACTGTGATGCGGGAAGTTAGTAGTTTGGGCATTGTTTACCATAATGTCAAAGGGCTTGAAATGAATTATTGATGATGTAGGTTTAAATCTAGTTCTTACTTTCCCCTGTAGAAGACCCAATGAGTCCATGAGATTTACCTGTGTAGTGACTCAACATTCAACAGTTGAGTTAATGCATGAATGTTGGTTGTAACTAACCAATGAGAATTGAGCTCTTTTTTAAAGTCAAATTTCAAGCCCTGGATTATCTGGAGGTATAGGAATTACACACAGCTCTGATGTTTACAGTGACATCTATGATTATTTCTATCTTCTGATCTCAGAAAAATGTTAGATGTCTCAAAGTAGTATTAGCAACACAGCAGAAGTTGAAGGGAGTCAGGATGAGATTATCCTATCACTTTGAATAAATGCCCATAGATGTCTAAATCTGGCATTTTTGTTGTTGTTGTTGTTCATTCGTTCAGTCGTCTCCGACTCTTCGTGACCTCGTGGACCAGCCCACACTAGAGCTCCCTGTCGGCCGTCACCACCCCCAGCTCCTTCAGGGTCAGTCCAGTCACTTCAAGGATGCCATCCATCCATCTTGCCCTTGGTCGGCCCCTCTTCCTTTTGCCTTCCACTTTCCCCAGCATAATTGTCTTCTCTAGGCTTTCCTGTCTCCTCATGATGTGGCCAAAGTACTTCAACTTTGTCTCTAGTATCCTTCCCTCCAATGAGCAGTCGGGCTTGATTTCCTGGAGGATGGACTGGTTGGATCTTCTCGCAGTCCAAGGCACTCTCAGCACTTTCCTCCAGCACCACAGCTCAAAAGCATCTGGCATTAATTGGGCAAAATACCTATGTCACAGTCTGCCCATTGTGAGTTGAGAAATGGCCAGATGATTTTAATTTGATTTGTTTAAAAGATGGGGGTGTAAGAGGAACAAAATACAGGATGACTCCACCTTTAGAAGTTTCTATTCTCAAATTAGAGGCTCAGATAGCTAGAATTAAAAACATTGCAACTTCAGAATCATCTATGAATATAAATGTACTTTGCTTATGCATGTTTTCCTATTCCTCTCTAAGTATACTGATCTTTTCTCTAGAATATCACTTCTATTTCTGTAAAGGATTTCATGAACAATACACTATATGGAGGAAATTCTCCAAGGTCCTCCACCTTCACTTTAATTAAAAAGGAAACAGTCTGCTGCTCAACATCTTTTCTTGAAAGTGAAACCCTGTTCATTTCAGTGGAGCATATGTTCAAAAATAGTGGTTAGGAGCACAGCTCAGATCTCTGTCTCAACAAAGGACTTAGAAATATGTGGTCTGGACATGCTGACCTTCAATGCCAAAAGGTCTTCAGACACTGAGAAGGTAGAATCTCTGTAAAATAAGAGCAATGTTGTAGTTTGAGTTCCGAAGTAGGAGCCCTCGGTGATACAATGGGTAAAAGCCTTGTGCCAGCAAGACTGAAGACAAAAACAGGTCTGCTGTTCAAATTTGGAAAGAGTGGGTTGAGTTCCGTCTGTCAGCTCCAGCTCTCCATGCAGGGACATGAGAGAAGCCTCCCACAAGGATGGCAAAACATCAAACATCCGGGCGTCCCCTGCGTAACGTCCTTGCAGCCAATTCTCCTACATCAGAAGCGACTTGCAGTTTCTCAAGTTGCTCCTGACAAAAAAAAAAAAAGAAAACAAAGTTCTGAAGTTCAATGAACTCTGAACAGGGAATTAACTAAGTCATGTGAAACAGATAGCCTCATCAACACTTCTAATGGAATTTTGCTCAAAGGCATTGGAGAATCCTATGCATATTAAGCATATTACACAGAAAATTAGATGAAGGCAATACCGATCTATGCAACAGATATGAGGAATACAATTGAAACAATGTGTCCACTGTTTAAGCACAGTCAGTTTATTTTGCTTAAGGACTTCATCACAAAGGCTCAAGGATTCACCACACATCATGGTGAATCCAAGGGCTCCCAGCCAGGTGTGGAGGTGGGGAGATCGTGGAGAACCCATTGCTCCATGCTCTGCATTGCCACCCAGCTTCCCCCCATTGCTGGTAAAGCAACACAGGAAGGCTCTTGTTTTGCCGCAGTGATGGTGTGCACCACTTCCTCTCCTCTTTCAGTACAGAACCTGGCCCGAAGTCCCTGTGCATCGTCTAATGGGCTCTGCGTTCAAAGTGGAGAGAGGCAAATCAGCCCATCTGATGAGGCAAATTACTGCTTTGGATATTGATCCAGAGATAGAGATAAATTCTGGGAACAAATGTGATGGTGATAATAATTATGATAATGAAGATGGTGATAGGTAGCCAATAACTCATGATGCAGAGAGGGTAGAGCTCCAGAGCTTACTGGATTCAATTTTACCAGACCTTCCTTGTACAATTCTAGCAAGGTTGCAAATCCCTCATATTGTTCCTGTTAGGACGTGATGTAAACCCATTTAAGACTACACAATACAAACTTGCATATACTAAGTGAGGTTTCTCAGGTATATCAGCCTTCCAACAATTTACATGTCTAATGTCTATGTATGATGCTAGTTACTTAAAAACGAGAGAAGGGTGGATCATTCTGAATAGTTCCTTCTTGCTAAAAGAAGTGTCTGTACTTGTGGCTGTCTTTCTAAATTGCTGGATTATTATTAATTTTTATACTGCTTTTTATGCACCTAAAGACTTTTAGGGCAGGTTTAAGATCTCCGAAATTCAAATGACACATCACAAAAGGAAGAGATTAGAAAGGAGATGAGAGGAAGAAGGAAACTAAGTCCCCTTCTACACAGCCGTATAAAATCCACATTAAACTGGATTATATGGCAGTGTGGACTCAGATAATCCAGTTCACAGCAGATATTGTGGGTTATCTGCTTTGATATTCTGGTTATATGACAGTGTGGAAGGGCCCTTGGCTGCAAAGTTAAACAAGTCATATCTTTCACAGGTGCTAATGCTAGATTTAAATGCAATGGACTGGCCATGGCATTCAGTAGCTGGAAGAAGAAGGGAAGCTGTCAGTTGGACATCTATCTTGACATGATAGTTGACTTCCTTTCCTTCTGGTGCAGTTGGCAGTGAATTAATTGTGCCAATAAAGTGCAGAGTAAGCAGCCTAGCCTAAGTTTCCTCATTAAATGGGCAGAGAATGGATGAGCGTATGTTTTGTCAGTTAAATGTGAGAGGCTTTTTTTCTGAACAAACTATTGGCAAGACAAATTACTCTCTTGACTCTGAGAAGTACTTTGACAACAAAATAAATCTAAATCTCTTTTAGAAAGTGCCACTTCATGAACGCTTTTCAAAGTGTCAGCTGAAGCAATGTAACTGTAGATGCTAGGCAGTTTTAGGGTGCATCTACACTCTAGAATTAATGCAGTTTGACATCACTTTAGCTGTCATGGCTGAAAGCTATGGAGTCCTGGGAGTTGTGGTTTGTTCTTGTTGTTTGTAAATTAATTTTTAGTTTCCATGGTTGAGTGGGAATTTCAACTGTGGCCCTAGGGTGTATCCACATTGCAGAATTACTGCAGTTTGACACCATTCAAAATGCCGTGACTCAGTGTTATGGAATCATGGGAGTTGTAGTTTGGTGAAGCATTGGCACTCTTTGACAGAGAATGCTAAAAACCTTGTAAAACTGGAATTCCATTACATTGAGCCATGGCAGTTGAAGTGGTGTCAAACTGCAACAATTCTACATGGCAGAGGCATCTTTAGACATTTATAGTAAAAGGTCTGTCTTGCAATGCAAAGAAGCAACATTACATTTGACATTTCCTTGGTTAAAAGTACTGGTTCATGGCAAACATTATTTTTTAAATAAGTATTTTTATGAATAAAGCAACATTGAATAACAAACTGCAAACTGGAAAAACAACACAGAAAACTATCGAATACATATAGAATAAAGAAAGAATATATATAAATCTAATCTAATGTTCTATTACCACAGAACCACAGGTTTGCAATCCCGGTGTGCCTGCTCCAATTCAATCCAATGAAGACACATAAAAATGAAGGCAGGACAGAGATTGTTTATTTTATTTATTTATTTATTTATTTATTTATTTACTTTGCTTATATACCGCTGTTCTCAGCCCATGGGCGACTCACAGCGGTGTACAACATAGGAACAACAAAATTCAAGACATAGTATAAAAACAATTCTGGCCCCAGAGTGGCCATTGGTGCTGGGGGAGGGGTGCTGATGTCACAGGGGACAAGATGTTATATTGTTATTCACCAGTGCCAATGTGGAGGTCAGGGGACAAGGTGATCCCAGATTTAACATATCCTAGAGCTACCAGCACAGACATATTATAAGAATTTACAGACATTGAAAGTGGTGGAAAACAATGATGGTTGGTGCAGTTTCGGGATCCGTGGTCCCATTGGTTTAAAGGGCCATTTGTTCTTGGCCACTAATTGGCTGACCATTTAAAGGTCCTCTCATCTTGGCCACTGATTAGAGAAGAGGTGTGGTGGGAAATTCAATAAATTGATTAAACTTGAAGCCATCTGACATCTGGTGTATTTGCCTACTTTGGGGATGAAAAGTTTGGGAAAGGAATGTGGGTTGGGTCTTAAGAAATATGGGACCTTAAATAGGTTTATCCCTGTGGTTATGGGTAGCAGATGACAAGCTATTTAATAGGCCTGGATAACAACGGAAAAATTTGTTTCTAAAATCGATTCGTTATTTGGGGGTTTTTGCGTTTCGATATTTAAAAGAATTCCGAAATTTTTCTTTTAAAAAGTTCGATATTTACGAAATTTCGTAAATGTTAAAAAAATTATGAAACATTAACGAAACAAATACGAAACAATTACGAATCAATTCATTAATGGCGGACGCGACCGCGCAATACGCTAAAAAACCTCCAAATGGGACAGGGGGAACTTCTGAAGCTTCCCTCTCCCTCTGTTGTTGATTGTTGGTGTGATATTATAATTTTTTTTCACTGATTAAACAAAAAACAACTATAAGACGCAAGACGCAAGGAGAGGGAAGAGCGAAATATCGCGGGAAGTAACGCGAGAAGAACCAAGGAGACAAAGATCGCGAGAAGCCAAGAGAAGAAAACGAGAGTTTGCGAGAAGTAAACAAAGAAGAAAGACCGCGAGAAGGAAGACCACAGGGACGGAAGAAGAAATGGTGGAAGAAAACAGGAAAATAAAATAAGGGAAAATAAAAAAGAAAATATTGGAAAAATAAAGAAAAATAAGGAAAATATTGAGAAGAGAAATACCGAAAGAATAACAAGGAAAAGAAAGATCCAAGCGACCAAACAACAGATAAATAAAAGTAACAAAATATCAAAAAAAAATAATAAAAAATAAATAAATAAATAAATATATAAAATAAACGACCCCCAAAACAAATAAGACAAAAATAATAATAATAAAAAACACGTAAATACCACGAAACACCAAACAAAAACAAAGACGTAAAAATAAGAAAGAGAGGAGGGAAACAGGTCTAAGAAGGACAAATAAAGAGAAAGTAAATTATAATAAATACCCAAACAGTCACCAAGCAAGGCAAGACATCGAAATAACACACAAATAAAGCAATAAAGCAGACCAAAAAAAAAAAAACAGACCGAAACATCCAAGAAAACAAAGGAAGGAAAAAATAAATAAAAACAAAAACAATAATAATAAATAAATAAGGACAGAAAATAACATCACCAAATAACAACAAATAACAAGCTATAACAAACAAACCTCAGCAACAAATAAACTTAGTACTGGACATTTATACACATATATACACACCAAAAAAAAAAAAGGGTGTGAATATAAGAAAGAGACACCCCTACCAATATCCACGACAACTAGAGAAGAAAACAGGAAGCTTCATCATACCCATCACATACAACACCTAACTAACCAAAGTATACAAGGAGATATACCCCAAATAAAACATAGTATCAAATTTCTCCTAGATCACCCAAAGAAAGAACAAAAAGAGAAGAGAAAATAGAAGGAGATGGCTTCACCGAAGATAAAGGAAGGAAAAGACATTAAAGGAACGGCGAGAAAGGGCTCAATATCCGAGGACCTAAGCGTGAAAGAGATGCTGAAAGAAATCATTAAAGAGCTACAAACAGTAAAAGAAAATCAAGAGGAACACCAAAAAACAACAAACGAACAAACAAAAAGCTTGACTGAGATAAAAGAAGAAATGAAAGGAATGAAGATAGAAATAGTATTGCTACAAAGAGAACTATTGAGCCTGAAAAACGAAAAGAAAGAAATGTTGAAAACGCAAGAAAATCTGGAGAGAAAGATAAAGATCCTAAATCTAGAAAAAGAAAAAACAGAGGAGAAACAACTACAAACAGAAATGAAGGACATGGAGTACCAATTAAGACTAAGAAACATCCAAGAAGAACAAGGCGAGAATATAAGAGAGAAAGTAAAAGAGATCCTGGGAGAATTAATGGAAAAATCCGGGCAAGAAATCGACGAACAAACAGACCGAATTTATAGAGTAAACACTAACTATGCCATAAGAAATAGAACTGCAAGGGATGTAATCATACATTTCGTGAAAAAGATCCAAAGAGATGAAGTTTTAAAGACAAATAGCAGAAGAACGGTATTCTATAAAGGGAAAAAGGTCATAATTCTGAAGGAAATACCAGGAATGGTATTAAGCAGAAGAAAGAAATACAGCTCCTTAGTGGAAGAACTCAAAAGGCAGAAAATTAGGTTTAGATGGGAGCGTGGAGAGGGCTTAATGGCAACATACCAGGAAAAAAAATATTGGATTACAAATGAAGTGGTGGCAAAAGACTTCCTAGATAAGATCATAAGAGAAAAAGGGAAGAACACAGGAAATACAAAGAAAGGAGAGAAGGAAAGAAAAAGGGCCCGTACAGAATCGCCTGAGAAAGAAGATCTAAACGCAGAAAACTATAGGATGGATCTAGGAAAAGGAAATGAGATAACAAACCTAAACAAGGTTGAAGAAGAAGTAGAAGAAGAAACAGAAGGACAAGAAGAAGAGGAAGGAGAAGCAGAAGAAGAGGAAGAAGAGAAAAGAGAAGAAGGAGGAAACTAAAGAAGACTACAAA
The DNA here is from genome assembly GCF_037176765.1 of Anolis sagrei. Classification (NCBI taxonomy): domain Eukaryota; kingdom Metazoa; phylum Chordata; class Lepidosauria; order Squamata; family Anolidae; genus Anolis; species Anolis sagrei. The sequence continues at coordinate 203,426,336 of NC_090022.1, read as the reverse complement.
GAGGAAATCTGGAGTCGATAAGAATATATTCGAATAATATTAATGGTTTTAACTGTAAAAATAAAAGGAATAAAATATTCAATAGGTTAAAAAAGAATCGGTATCACGTTATTGTCCTTCAAGAAACTCATGTAATGCAGAAGCATGTAGCCCATCTAAATAATAAGAGTTTAGGAAAGACATACTACTCCTCAGCACCGGAGAAAAAGAGAGGGGTGGTCACCTATATAAATAAAGATATTCCATCACAACAGGCATTTAAAGATGATGAAGGGAGATGCGTAGGGGTAATACTCACAATAAAAAGTAAAAGAATACTGATATGCAATATATACGCGCCTAATGACTCAAAAACAAAGTTCGCAGAGAAACTGAAAACGAACATAAGTGATCAAGAATTTGACCACCTGATCATCATTGGCGACTTCAATGGAGTAATAGATACATCTCGGGATAGAAGTAATAAGGAGAATGAGAGGAAGAAAGAAGGGAAAAGAAGAGGAGGAACACTACCAAAAACATTAACAAACATAATGAAAGAAATGGAGCTAGAAGACATTTGGAGAAGAAAAAATGAAGACTCGGCGGACTATACATTCTATTCAGCAAGACACAGAACGTGGTCAAGAATAGATATGGCCTGGGTTTCAAAATCACTTGCGATTGACATCAAAGAAGTAAACATCCTACCAAGAATGGAATCGGACCATTGCCCAATCGAAATTAAAATAAAACTTGAGGAGAAATCTAGAAGATGGAGACTAGACGACCATCTACTGAGGAAAAAAGAAGATGTAGAAAAAAATAGGAAATTACTGAAAGAATACTTTGAGATAAACGAAAATCAAGACACACATCCATTCATATTGTGGGAAGCAAGCAAAGCAGTGATGAGGGGGAACTTCATCCAGCAGAAAGCTATAAAAAACAAAATTAAAAGCCAAAAAGAGAAGGAAATACTCAAGGAAATAATAGAAGTAGAAAACAAATTAAAGAGAAACCCCAATAATAAAGACGCCAACATGAATCTGACAAGATTAAAGAAACAGAGAGAACTCCTAGAACAAGAAGAAAGGGCAAAACAATTGAAATTTTTACGGCAGGACCACTTTGAAAATGCAAACAAGCCGGGAAGATGGCTCTCAAACAAACTAAGAAAGAAAAGGGAAACAACATTCATAACAAGACTAAAAGAAGAAGGAAAACAGTACACACAAGGAAACGAAATAAAAGACCAATTTGAGAAATTCTATAGTAATCTCTACAAAGAAGAAGAAATAGACAAAAATGAAATTTATAAATATCTAGGAGAACAAAAGATAACGCATATAACGGAGGAGCAAAGAGAAGAGTTGAATAAGGAAATATCCGAAAGAGAAATCCAAAAGGCCATAAACGATTTGAAAAGTGACAAAGCGCCAGGACCAGATGGTCTGACGGCCATATATTATAAAACATTTCAAGAAGAAATAATACCCCACCTGAAGAAGGTCATGAACACAATTAGAGAAAAGAGGGAAATGCCCCAAACATGGAAGCAAGCAACAATCATTCTAATACACAAGGAGAATACGGATCCAGAAAATGTTAAAAATTACAGACCCATTTCATTACTAAACTTAGACTACAAAATACTGGGAAATATAATATCAGAAAGATTGAAAAAAATTCTAATAAAGCGAATAAAAGAGGAACAAGCGGGTTTTCTACCGAAAAGATCACAAGCTGACAATGTGAGAACAATTGTAAATTTAATAGAATATTACGGAAAAAACATCCAAAAAAAGGTAATGTTTCTGGCGCTAGACGCTGAAAAAGCCTTTGATAATGTAAATTGGAGTTTTATCAAAATCTTACTAAAAGAAATGGACATGGGCTATTATTTCGAAAATATAATTGGCGCTATATATGACAAGCAAGAAGCAAGAGTTATAGTAAACGGACAACAAACAGAAACAATTAACATTCAAAAGGGAACGAGACAGGGATGCCCTATCTCACCCCTAATCTTTATCCTGACACTCGAAGTACTACTAGACAAAATAAGAGACGACAAAGAGATTGAAGGAGCGCGAATCCAAGGCCACAATTATAAGATCAGGGCATTCGCGGACGATATCATAGGAATAATAGAGGAACCAAACAAAAACCTAGAAATTTGGTTGAAAACAATAAAACAATATGGAAAAGTTTCGGGATTTAAAGTCAATCTGGAAAAGACAAAAGCCATAACAAAAAACATAACGAAGAAGGAACAGGAAGAACTAAGAAAGAAATGGAACATTCAAATTACACAGAAATTAAAATATTTGGGAATAATCTTAACAGCAAAAAACCTACAATTATTAGAGAACAACTATATAGAAAAATGGAAAAAGATCAAAAAAGACCTAGAAAAATGGGGAAACATGAAATTGTCTCTTCTGGGGAGGATAGCAACGATAAAAATGTCAATACTCCCAAAACTAGTATTCTTATTCCAAAATTTACCTATAATCAGAAATCAAAAAATACTAAACGACTGGAAAAGAGATATAATGAGATTCATTTGGCAGAAAAAGAAACCAAGAATTAATTACAAAAATATGATAGAAGGGAAAAACAAAGGAGGCCTAGCAACCCCGGACATTAAATCATATCACGATGCCTGCGCGCTGATCTGGATAAGGGATTGGACTAAGCTAGAGAAGGAGAAAATTCTAAACATAGAGGGAGAAGGATTAAGACTAGGATGGCATGCATATATTGGATACGACCAGGTGAGAAAGGAAAAAAATTTTGGAGACCACTTCATCCGTTCCTCTCTAATTAAAGTATGGAACAGACATAAAAATAAATTCTACGAAAAGATACCAACTTGGCTATCGCCACTAGAAGCATCACAGAGAAGAATAACAGGATGGTATGAATGGCCCAAATATAAAGACATAATAAGAAAGGAAGGAGGAGAATTCAAGATGAAAACTCAAGAGGAACTAAGAAGCATAAACTCCAGAATCTCCTGGTACCAATACGAACAAATTAAAGCACATTTCAAGAAAGACAAAGAAATAGGATTTGAGGAAGGAAAAAACTTTTGGGACAAAATAATGCAAACAGAAAATAAACTAATTTCGAAAATATACAAGAAACTCATAGAAGAAGAAAATAAGAAAGAAGAAGGGAAAAACTATATGAAAAAATGGAGGGATAACCTGGGAAGAGAAATAAGGAAAGAAGAATGGGAGGAAGTATGGAATAGGAAACTAAAATACTCAAAAGCAATGGAACTCAAAGAAAATTGGATTAAGATGGCCCATAGGTGGTATATCACACCGCATAGATTAGGAAAATTTAACAAAAATACAAATACAAAATGCTGGAAATGTGGAGAACAAGAAGGGACGTTTTACCACATATGGTGGACCTGTCCAAAAGCAACATCATACTGGAAGAAAATACATAAAACATTACAAAAAATATTAGAGATAAACATTCCCCAGAAACCAGAAACCTTCTTATTAGGAATACACAACATAAAAATGGAAAAAAATAAAGACAAAATTTTATTTCTCTTAACAACAGCTGCCAGGATAACATATGCGAAACACTGGAAAAAAAAAGATCCTCCTGAAGAAGAAGAATGGCTAACCAAAATATTAGACATAAGAAACATGGATAAGCTAACATATATATTATCAAAGAAGAAGGGTACCCCGATGGCGGAAATAGATTGGAAGCAGGTAACAACATATCTAACAAAAGAAAAAAATATGAGAATAATTACCTAAAGGGACATGACTGAGAACATAGAAATAGGGGAGAGCAAGACAAAATGAAGGAGAAAGAAGGCAGAAGAAGGAAAAGGATAAAAATCATCCAGAAGATACCAGGAAGTCAAACATAACATCCACAAAACCACACACATCCTCCATCCCCCACTATGCTTTTCAATTTTCTTTTCTTACACCGCACACACAATAAGAAACCAGCGCTCCCTTTATGTAATGGGAACCTGGAGAAAAGGTCAAACTGGATACTGTCTACGCTACCTATCCTTTCACCCCCTCTCTTCCCCCTCTTTTCCCCCCTCCTCTCTTCCCCCACCGGCTTAGTGTGAAACTTTTACAAGTCTTAAAAGTTTCTAACACTATCTCTATCAAGCTCTGTCTTTGTTTTTTAAGAAAATAAATAAAGATTATATTCAAAAAATAATAATTACGAAACATTAACGAAACAAATACGAAACAATTACGAATCAATTCATTAATGGCGGACGCGACCGCGCAATACGCTAAAAAACCTCCAAATGGGACAGGGGGAACTTCTGAAGCTTCCCTCTCCCTCTGTTGTTGATTGTTGGTGTGATATTATAATTTTTTTTTCACTAATTAAACAAAAAACAACTATAAAACTTGCCCCAGACATGCGGAAATAATAACGAAACGACCTCAAACCGATAACGAAACAAATACATAACGAATCCGAAGCATTTACGAAATGAATTTAAAAATTCGTTTCATTTTTAAGTTGCTCCAGAATGGTTTGTTATCGCTTCGTTATTAAAAAAAATAACGATTTTTTAACGAATTACGAATTAACGAAACGAAACCGCCCAGCCCTACTATTTAACCTCAGCAGATTAAAAGCCAAAACCAAGGTCACAACAACAACTGTTATAGAACTCCAATATGCTGATGACAGCGTCATCTGTGCACCTTCAGAAGAAGACCTACAAGCCACTCTAAACACCTTCACAGAAGCATACGAGAAGTTCGACCTCTCAGTGAACATTGAGAAAACAAAAGTGCTCTTCTAGCAGTCACCAGCCAATCTCTCTGCAATGCCAGAAATACAGCTCAATGGTGTAACATTAGAAAATGTTGACCTTTTCCGCTACCTCGGCAACCACCTCTCCACAAAAGTCAACATTGACACTTAAATACAACACCCCCTGAGATCTACGAGTGCAGTATTCTTCTGAATGAAGCAGTGTTTGAGGACCAGGACATCTGTAGGGAGACCAAGGTGCTTGTTTATAAAGCCATTGTCCTTCCAATCCTGCTATACACCTGCAAAACATGGACTGTCTACAGACATCATACCCAACTCCTGGAACGATTCCATCAGCACTGCTTCTGAAAAATCCTGCAAATCTCTTGGGAAGACAGGCGGACAAATGTCAGCATGCTGGAAGAAGCAAAGATCACCAGCACTGAAGCAATGCTCCTCTGCCATCAACTCCGCTGAACTGGTCACATTGTACGAATCACCGTGTCCAATCACCGTGTCCCAAAGCAGCTACTCTAGTCCGAACTCAAGAACAGGAAACTGAAAGTTAGCAGATAGGAAAAAGGATTTAAAGATGGGCTTAAAGCCAACCTTAAAAACTGTGTCGTAGACATTGAGAACTGGGAAGCCCTGACCCTTGAGAGCTCTAACTGGAGGTCAGCTGTGATCAGCAGTGCTGCGGAATTCAAAGAGGCACGAATGAACAGTGAAAGAGAGAAACGTGCCAAGAGGAAGGCATGCCAAGCCAACCCTGACCAGGACCGCCTTCCACCTGGAAACCAATGTCCTCACTATGGGAAAAGATACGGATCGAGAATAGGGCTCCACAGCCACCTACAGTCCCACAGCCAAGACACCACATCTGGAAGACAATCATCCTTGAGCTATCACAGTGGTATCTCATCATGGACAATGGAATGTCAAGATGCCTTGATGTGTTCCAGTGATTGAGAAAAAAGGGTGTGAGGGTTGATGAGTTGAAGACTGCTGCCAGTTATGGGTCTGTTGTGACACAGGAAGATCAGCTGCTGATCAATCCCTGTTTATTGTGAGGAGGGCAAGTAAGAGGAGATGGAAAGTACTCTTGTCTACTGTGTAATAGGGGATTTCAGAACAGTGGGCTGGGGACATCTCCAAGTAAAATTCCCCCAGTTCCTATTTCCCTTAATACTATTTGACCTTTTGTCTTTATAATTTTAGTGAACTCTACTATCTTTAGTGTATTGATTTTTTACCCTGCCAAATCCCCAAATTCTTTAAATTTTACCATCAGTCTTTTTATACTGTCAAGCACGCCCGTAGCCAGGATTTCGTTTCGGGGGGGGGAGGGGCTGAATTTTTTTTCAGGGGGGGTTTCGGGGGGGGGCTGAGTTTCGGGGGGGGGCTGAGTCTGAGTGAAAGAGGGTCTAGCCTAGCAAACCTTTTGTATCATTACCCCAATCCCCCCATGCATATGGGATATATTGAGTATGGTGATCAGATCATGATATGAATAAACATAACAGTTTAAATAATGCACCAATAAGGCCTTTTCGCGAACCACCATGAAAATTTTGGGGGGGGGGCTGAAGCCCCCCGAGGGCCCCCCCCCCCCCCCCCCGGCTACATGCCTGCTGTCAAGTAGATTTGTCAAGATGATCACCAAATCATCAACAAATATCCTTAATTTGTATTATTCTTTTGAAATATTTATGCCTGTAATCTTTTCACCTAGCCTGATATCTCTATTCAAGACAGCAGGTGCCAAGGTTTGTGGCAGACATTCATATGAGTCTGGCAGCTGGAAATGTGTCATGTTTGCACAGCAAATTAGTGCTGTGGAATGGCAGTTATTGATCTGGATGCAGGTCCTGTTTCAGACAATGCTTCTTCCATCCTGCTACATTCCTGTAAGTTCTTAGAGAAACCTACATAAGGGGATTTTTCAGACATCTCAGTGGGCTCTCATTTTCCATGGCATTAGAAATGAAGCAGAGTTTGGAAATGTTGATTTGGCCATTACAAACCCTAGAATCACCCATCCTATTGGTGATTAATGCCTTCTGTGCCAGTGAGATATTAATTTTCTTCCAGTTATCAGGCTCACCTTGAAGATTGTATCCAAGGTAGTGATCCTATATGAGGAAGGATGGTTCAGCATGCCCATCTTGTGGAAGTCTCCAAGTATTTTCAGCTCAGCTAGAATAATTATCTGGTTGGAGAGATTTGAGATACATGTTTAAAATAATATTTCCAGGCCCTGACATAAACTACTGCATTAAATGAGGTCTTTTGTAGCATTCTCCTAAGTTAGGGTCTGATTTCAGGGTCCTTGTGGATACCAAAATTTCTGGATGCTCAAATCCCATTATATACAGTGGCACAGTAAAATGGTGTCCCTTATATAAAATGGCAAGCAACTCAAATGAGTGTCAGATATAGTCTGAGAAAGTGCCAGGAGGTTATAGAAGGGTATCGCCTATGCATCGGAATAATGCCTGATAGATGGCAAAATCAATGTTTAATTTTTGGATGTTTTCCCCAAATATGGTCAAGCCAAGTGCCGAGGAGTGTTCATTGCCATTTTGGTGTCTGGTGGGCATCACTAAGGTAAGTTAGAAGGAGGGGATATGGGTGGCAGGTGAGTAGCAGCAAACCAGTCTTGCTGCTGCTTGCCCATGTAGCTGATATGTGGCTGCCAGGCAGGTTTAGAAGTGTTTGGGAATCTGAGCTGTTAGGCTCAAAAATAACCCTCAGTTATATCCACCAAAATATAACAGAGTGCCAGGAGTAAACTCCATAACCAGCAGAAACGTACATGTGATGAGCAGGAATAGCCTTTTAACCTTTTGGATGGCTGAGGATTACAGAGTCAATCTTTAGGTTCAAGAGATTTATTAAAGTAAAAAGAAATACATTATTGATAGAAAAGTCTTGAAGCTAACTAACTTGCTAAATCTCATCTTCTAAAGAAGGTAAAAGGTGAAGAAAAGTCCATGCAGCTACATTTTACCTACAGAGAGGCAAAATGCATCCTCACAGGCAAAAGAAAAAAGAGGAAGTCACATGCTGGAGACTCTATGGCCTTCCTGAGGCAATATAAACATAAAAGGAAGTTCACTCACAGAATTCCATTACTACGTCACGAAAGGCGGGGAGGAGACAGTGGCTAGTAGTAAAGACAAAGATAAAACCCTTTAAAAAATATGCACAGGAATGTGAGGAAAGAATCTTAGAGCTTGGCCCTGTCTCTAGTCTAGATACTCATTGAGGAGTAGAAACTTGATGAAACAAAGACTTGTGCAGTCCAGGGATGAAACCCAACAAGAAGCTACAGGTGTAGCTTCCATGCAGCTTCCCAACTGGCTGGAGGGCTTCCAGTGTAGATACTTCCTATGTTGATCCAGAGTAGCTCAATCCAGATCAGCATCAATTTAACTGCCCGGTGAAAATACTGTATACCCTTTGTCTCCAGAGCAGCGGAAAACAAGTTTGCACCATATTACTGTGTCTCCCTTTGAAAATATTTAAACATGCCTATCATGTCCCCTCTCAATCTTCCTTTCTCTAAACTAAACTTACTCAGATCCCTAAGTTGTTCCTTATAGGGCTTCTTGTCTAGATCTTTGATCATTTTGATCATTTTCCTCCTGGCACATTCCAGGTTCTGAATTGTGCCCAGAAATGGTCAAAATATTCCAAAATGAAGAACCACAGGAGGCATTACTCACATTTTTATCAGTTTTATACTTACTAATGCAGTGCTTTGACACAAAATAATAAACTCTTTCTACTAGTAGTAGTACTATTAATTATTTATTTAGAGCTACATATTCTCCTGGAGGAGACCGCATGTCCTTTCAGCATGACAAACTATATTTACATGTCAGTATTTGTCTAGATTATTCATTAATGTGCTTGTATTTCACTTCATTCTTTTATTTTTCTTTTATGCTAGTCTGGGGAAGGCTATGCTGGAAAGTTATCTAAGCAATGCAATAAGAATGGCAACTATAAAAGTAGAAAGCTTAATGTTCAGCAGAGGCAGATGGTAGGGCAAACAACAATAATCATTTTCTACTAATTTATTATTTTAATAAAAGTATTTATCATTTAGTGCCCATCAGGGCATTCCCAAGTAATGACCATTGTCTTTACTCTCCACATGTGAGCTATTAAGGGCACATAGCTGGCAGCGATAGAATAAAGAGCACTGGACTTGGAAGACCCCTTGGTACAACACAGCAAAACCTGTTTTCTTTAATTGTGGATGTGTTGCTCTCCATTGGAATGATTCGTGGACCTCACAGCATAGGCAGCTGGTGCCATAGGTTGAATTCATCACTCATGAGTTGTTTACCAATTGCCAAGAGCTGACAATATGGCAGCCAAGGCTCACCTGCTGTGCATTGGTTGGAAATATTGAGTGTGCAGCTGGTAACAATGCTGTGGGCAGTTTAGAGTGCGCCCCAGGAGACGACGGAGGCTTGGTTGGAACAGACAACCTAGTTTCCGATCAGCGTCAATTCATCAGGCAGCAAATGGCTCCCTGCTAACTCCCTTGTAAATATGTTTCAGTTCAGTTCAGGAGAACTTTGCCTGGATAAATTTCTTTTTAAAAAGAAATTATTCACATTATCAAGGCTTTCCTTTTAAAGCTCTTACTTTATCCTGCAGCTAAAGTCCTGTCATTTGTAACAATGCAGAAGTGTTCCCTGGTTTTTGTTTGTGCACAGGGTCACACTGAACTCAACTGGTATATAAGCAGCTTTCACTTTGATTTAATGGTAAGTAGGCAGGCCCAAAACACCATCAGCTAATAGCATGCTTGTAGCTTGTTCCCTCTCTTCATTCTGCAAAGGGTCATAGTGACATACCTAACAACTACAATTAATGGTGAAAGTTGGCAACATTTTAACAATAAGGGACTGCAGTTGTTTTCTGGAAGTGAATTCAGTCTCTCCACCTTATATATTAGGAGGCAGAAGAAGATGAAAATGTTGTGAGAAGATTTATCACACATCTCAAGTAGTTTTTGGGTATTATCAGATCTTGGAAAATGAAGGGAGAGATACTCCCATTCATTTTAAAAAAGTAACTCATTAATGCTGTTAGTTCTGTTGTGTGCCTTCTAAGTTATTTTTTATGGTAGCCCTAGAGCAAACTCATCACAGGGTGTTCTTAGCAAGATTTGTTCAGAAGTGAGTTTGTTTTTGCCTTCCTCTGAAACAGACTTCCTGATCTCTCAGACTATAGTCCACACCACTATTCCATGCTGGCTCTTTCATTAATTTTAATTTTAACAAGTAGCTTTTTGTTTTACTCATTGCAGTAACATGTGCACTATGTTACTTTTGAATTCCTTTATTGAGGGGGTGGGGAGAGGAGCCTTCTAAAAATGAGAATGTGATCTAGTATGGAGCAGGAAGAGGGAAATCCCATCAAAAATGTTTCCTCAAGCCACCCCTGCCCAAAAAAAAGAAAAAGAAAAAAAAGAAAGAAGTAAGGAATGAAAATAATGAGGAGATGCTGTCATAAGTGCTGAAAAAGTGACATATGTGTATTGTGAAAGACTTTTACACCGGAATCACTGGGTTGTTGTAGGTTTTTCGGGCTATATGGCCATGTTCTAGCAGCATTCTCTTCTAGAATATGGCCATATAGCTTGAAAAACCTACAAAAACCCTAACATACTGTGTGTGTGTGTGTGTGTGTGTGTGTGTGTGTGTGTGTGTGTGTGTAGGTGTGTGTGTAGGTGTAGGTGCAGGTGCAGGTGCAGGTGTCAGGGAGAGAGGAAGGGATCGTATCTCATTGGTCTGGCATTTCAACATTACCCAAAGCATCTACAATGAAACCCAATTACAAAATATGATAACATTCTATAAATAATACTAGGATAAGAAGAGAAAGGTACAGAAAACAGTGAATAATATCACCTTCCTACCCACACCTCTGGCCTCCCAGTACTGGTAGAGTTTTGTATTGTTTTGTTTGTTTAACATGGCATGAAATACAGCATGAGGGAGATTGTGATAACTGAAATTTGGGACATTGAGCAGACCTTTCCATCAAACATGGATTCTCAGATATTTTTGGATATCAGCTCTTGGAAATTCTAGACATCAAGGTTAATAAGCAGGAATTCTGGAAGTTATAGTCCAGTGACCTCTAGGGACTCAATATATTGGATTTACAGTGATGATGTTGTTGATGATGATGAATGATAATGTTACTAATTTCACTTCCACTTCCCCACAAATATACATATAGCTGTTAGCTTCCATTGGAAGTCCTGTGTTAAACACAACCAGTGACTTAATGTTACAGTATGTACAGTATAAGCAATTTGGCCTTTAGATCATGTTGGAGTATGAATGAGCAAAGGATTGTAGTACCTAATATCGCTTAAGAGTATGTTTCCTCTTTTTTAATCTCATATACATAACATGCTCCAGGTCTAAGAGAACATGTTAATGTGGGACTGGTGTAACAGACGTCCAGATGTTTCTAGACTCCGCCATTCTCTCAATGGTGAGGGATTTTGGAAGTTGCAGTCCAGTTATTTTTAGTGAGCCCATCTTTCCCACTCTTTGCTTTCAAGGCTGCTGCAAAAACTTTTCTCTTGCTGTGGAGGTCGAAAATAATGTGAGTACCTGCAGTGAATGCTCAGTTTAGTTCGGATCAGATTTGACCATGTGATGCCCATGGCTTTCTTAGAGCCCCAACTTCCCAAACAACTTTTTTTCCTGGCAGCAAAATAATCACCTCACCTCACTACCTTTGAGGATGCTTGCCATAGATGCAGGCGAAACATCAGGAGAAATGCCTCTAGAACATGGCCCTATAGCCCGAAAAAACCCACAAGAACCTAGTGATTCCAGCCATGAAAGCCTTCGACAATACAGCAAAATAATTAATTGATACATTGAGAAATATATCCCCAATATCAATATTAGTTAACTTAGGGAAAGGGGAGGGGGGCTCTTTTTCTAAATTGGAAGTAAACTTGTGGCCATGAAGATCCAGTCTTTTTTTAAAAAAAAAAAGTCCACAGATTTGCTGAAACCTTTGCCACAAGAATAAAATACAGGGTCCATTCACATTACATGATTATAATTCTGTATCTCAATTTTTAACTAGCATGGTGTTTTAAAGTCATGGTATCCTGGGATTTGCTGTTTAAAGATAGGTATTTAGAAATCCTAGCCAGACAGACCCTCTAGTCACAGAAGTTATCCACTTTGGATCCTCCAGTTCATATGTACCTTAACATCCAGCACCTCCACCAGATTCTGGAAGCTGAAGTTCAAAACGTCTGGAGAAGCAAAGGTTGAAAATCATGGTTCTGATGCCTCATCACAGACCCCATGTGATGTGCCCATGTTATATAGATTAATCATAATCATAATCATTTATTTCTTGCTCACTTCTCCTTCTGGCTCGAGTTACAGCATTACTAAAACATAAACAAACACATAATCATTTTAAAACACTCTGCAAAATATACATATTAAAACATATGTATTAAAAAAAGTATAAAAATACACAAAACAAGGCATACAGTGGAGTTTAAAATTTACTGCCAGAAGAGATAAGTCTCCACTTGTATCTTACATTCCAACAGCTGATCCAGCTGTCAGAATTTTACCAGCAGATTGTTCCACAGTCATTGAGCGGCCAATGAAAAGGTCCTTTGGGTGATGGTTGCCAGTCGGCTTTTGGCTAGTTGGAGTAACTGCCCCCTAGAGGACCTAAGTGTGCGGGGTGGATTTTATGGGAGAAAGTGTTCCTTTAGGAAACCTGGACCCAAATCATGTAGGGCTTTAAAGGTCAAAACTAACACCTTGTACTTTGCCCAGAAACTAATTGACAGCCAGTGGAGTGACTTTAGGATTAGATAGATCGCTAGATCATTAAAGATCTCACAGTATTAGGTCACTAAGGGAAGCAATTGTGGAGGCTGACAAGGGGGGGGGGGAGCGAGATATAAAAGTAATATAGAAGCATGCAACTTTTAAAATGTAAAATTGCCTTTTGCTCACCTTTTGATACAAAAGCAGGAAGGAACCATGTGATATCTTTACACCATGGATCCCTAATTGCTAATAGAAACCTCTCTACACATACACATTTACAGCAGCAACAAATTGCCCACTACCTCTAACTACCTCTGCTGTTTGCTTCCTATGGGCAAAGGACACATTTATTAAATGATAAATGAACCAAATTATGGGTGCTGTTAGGCTCTTTATTTTCAAAGAAGGATATTGCTTTGCTGCACTTGAGGGCAGATTATATTAGTACCTAGTCCTCTTAAAGTGCTGAACTGGAAAGAATGAAGGGGAAGCGTTCCTACACGTGGATGTGGATAAATAGTAGCCACTCTCTCTGGAACCCAGGAGTATCATCCATGGGTCCAGTTTGATGGGAAGTTGCTGGAAGTAAATGGCAAGTGCCTGGGTGATGTGACATCCAGGAGAGAGCAAAATTAATGCACTGTGGAGCCCATAAGTTTCATTTACATATTTTCTCTCTTTCTCACTTGCAAGCAGACTATCAGATGATATTGTTCACAGATATTTTGGAGAATATATACAAGGATTGCTTTCCATTGACCTACAGCTCCTGTTTTAATCTGGAACACCTATCAACCCCACTCAGAATGGATAGTTGTAAAAGATTATAGGAGTTGTTGTTTAATAAATCTACAGGGGCAAGCTCTATACCAACTCATCTCTCTGTAATCATTATTTTGCACTAGACTATCTTCAGTGCTTATCTAGGCTATGGTAAAGCTATTTCTTCTATAAAAAACCCAACCCCCCGTATGTATATGAATTACATGAATGTACTAAAGAGGTCTGTAATGTGAATAAAAGTCTGGAATGTTAACGAAAGCACTGGGAAGGCTCTGATTAACAAGTCTTGTACTTTAAGATGTACAGATCTTAATATGTGTTGAACTTTCTCATAACAATCAATTGAATTCCTTAGCTCACTCATGGTCACTGGATCTGTCTGAGAAACACACACAGCATGTTTAATTGGAATCAGATCCAGCTAAAAACATTCAACTTCAGTTAACTTGGATTTTCTTCCAAATATGCCAGCAGTCAATTGAAGTCTATCTATCCTATAAGAGACAATCAAATCTTTCAACAATAGTCAGCCCTCCATATTTGCTGGGGCTAGGGGCACAGGGCCCCCGTGAAAATGAAAACCTGCAGATAAAAAAAATGCTTTTTATAACCTGTTGTGCCCCATGAAGGCCCTCACTGTTTACCCCTAGTTAAGCCCTTTTTAGTTGGAGGGATTCATATTTTATGTACAGTTTCTGAGGGGGTAAGTCTAAATAGCTTCTTTGCATTTGAAGCCTTCATCATCCTGCCCCTTTATGAATCCCCTCGGGTGGAGCCTCAGGCAAGACACTTCTGGTTCTTGGAAGAGTCAGCCTTTTAGTTACTGGAAAGTGAAGAGAGAGGAAGGCTGGTAGGTCTACAAATAGCACATCTAGTTGGAGCTATATGAGCTGTATTCAAGTCCAGTCAGAATTTAATATTGAGACCATCTTAGAGACAGTTGAACACCATATAAGAAAGAGACAATAAGAAGAAATAAAGATTCAAGAGTCTCCATTCGACCTCATAAAGACTTTGTAGTGAGACTCAGGAGTAGAGAAAGTCTAAAATTCTTGTCAGTGAATATATTCTTGTTTGATTCAACTATATAGTCTCCAATCTGTTCCCTGAGCAGCCAGTTCACCTTCCAAGTAGTTAAGATAGTGTGAGGGCAAAACATAACCCAGGAGACCACCATTCTTATAATTTCTAGGTCTTCCACAATGGCTGTATATTCATAGATCTGCATTGGAGGATGTAGAGAATGAGAAATGTCTAAGTCCTCCAACATGACTGGAAGAAGTTGACCAAAGAGTCGCCTAGAGATTCCTAGAAAGAACATTTTAATCCAATTTGTGTATAATCAAATTAAAAAAAAAGATAAAACCCACAAATATAGAGATGCAACTATATGTACAGCTTGATAAATGTGTGTGAGGCTGCACCCTTATCTGTACTTAAGAAACTTTCATAGGAAAAATTGGCTGCAACCACATGACTTTTCAGTGGCTTGAATTGGACAGGAGTAATATCTTCTGGATCAAGTTCACTCAGTTTAGCTCAGAAGGCCAGTTGTTTAAAAGCATATATTTTGAACATAGTCAATTTTTTTTGTTAGAAAAGTACTGACTTTTTAAATCAGGCATGGCAATTTTTCCATATTGTTTACAACCTCATGTCCAAAATTGTAGAGAGAAATCATTGCCAGTGTCTCATTAGCTTTTTGCTAACAATCTGAGATGACAAATGCAAAGGATTCAAATTACCCTGTCATGTGCAATTCCAAGTGAGCGTCAAGTGAGCTTATTTTTTAGAATCCTCTGTTCATCTTCTCAAGTTACCTGAAAGAATGAAAAAAAATGCAGATATAGCGTTCCTGTTTCTGAATGTGTATTAGAAACTGTTGCAACTGTTGGCGGGGTGGTGAATCCACTGGTTTAATTGAGAGCTTTAAATGAGCTCTCCAAGGTGCTGAATCTGTTTAGAAAGAGAGAGTTCAGTGCCTTGAAAATCTCCTTTACAGCCTGATTTAAAACTTGGAGTCACTCACCATGTCACTGACATAGGAGCCAACAGCTGCCACTAAGCTGAAACTCAGTTTCAGAGTGCAAAGAAAGTTAAAATATACATTTTGTGATCCTGCAAGCAATCTTCTTTTCAGTTCACACCCACTGATTATGTGATCATTTGGAACATGTTAGGATTTCACTCTAAATTGTGTATTTGACATTTCATTTCTTTCATTGTGCCTCCTTACCACGGATGCTTCAGTCAGCAGGGAAATGGTTGTTTTCAGTAAATAAAATTACCTCCTCTTGTATTGATTGATATGACACATTTTTGTGTCACTCTCCCTCAGTTCAGATTTCAGGCTGGTGTACAGCATGAAATAAATGCTATAAACTTGTGTCCAGGTTTGGGTTATTCTAATGATAAATTAGGAGTGATTATAGGAGTCACACGTATTTAATCATATGTCTGCTCTGTTGATTTATGACATTGGTCCAATTTCAAAAAAAGGAATAAGCATGAGAGGTATTGAACATCTGCACCTTCTCTGACTTGTCTGCAAGTTGTAATTGCTCTCGGTACTTTCTTCCATCATCCAGCACTGATTGCAGGAATGTCCAAGATTACAGAAATGGGCCATATGTAGGTTCAGTTTCCCTTAGCCATGCATCTTCCAGTTTTAAAATGAAGATCTGTTTTGCATATTAATACTTGCAACACAATTGGCAAATGATCACTGAACGTGTGAAGCAACTCTGCTGAAAAGCATTGCATTTGGAATGATCTCAGCAGATCCTGTCTATCAGCATAGATCAATAGATAATCATGTCTGGCATTCTTAGCCAATATACTCAATAGTGATGGGTGATGAGAACCATAGTTCAAACATCTGGAGCAGAGCTTTCCAAACTGTGTGTCATGGCATCTTAATGTGTTGCCTGCAGTGTGTAAGTGTGTTGTGTTAGAACTGAAAGATGCATTGAACAGTTAATTGTAGCTGTATTTACTAGGCATGTGCAAAAAATTCAGAAAGGTTGGAAATTGTAAGAAAATCAGAAGTTTTATTAAGTTGGAAGCCATATCCGAAGCATTTGAGTGACCAAATATTTTAGCTCATACTTTTTTGTTTTCATTTTGTAAATCTCAGAAGACTCCCAAAGCCAGTTTCATTTTCAGTGCGAGGAAGCAAAGCCAGAAAGCCAAAATGCTGCCTGTCTGCCTGTCTTAGTGCCTGCCTTGCCATAATAATAATAATAATAATAATAATAATAATAATAATACACTTTATTTATACCCTGCTACCATCTCCCCATGGGACTCGGTGCGGCTTACATGAGGCCAAGCCCAAAAGACATCAAACAACATCAATAATACAACATTAATAATCAATAAAATACAAATCATATAAATCACATAACAAAACAACTATCAATAGTGACATATAAACAGTTAAAATGGCTGGGCCAAATGTAATAAATTAAAATTGAAAATATGCTGATGTGAACAGGTAAAAAAAATATAACTGGATAGGATTTTTCAGAGAGAAACAAGGGAACAACAATCCATCCTAAGTCAGTATTAAAGTGCATTATGAGGGCACATTGCTGAGAGTTCTCCTATTCTGGGAAGGCACACTGGAACAACCATGTTTTCAGGCTCCTCCTAAAGACTACCAATGTTAGAGCATGTCTAATGTCCCTGGGAAGTGAGTTCCAGAGTCGAGGGGCCATTACCGAGAAGGCCCTCTCTCTCGTCCCAACTAATCGAGCCTGCGAGGGAAGTGAAAGCGTGAGCAGGGCCTCTCCAGATGATCGAAGAGATTGTGTGGGTTCGTACACAGAAATGCGGTCACACAGGTAGGCAGGTCCCAAACTGTTCAGGGCTTTGTAGGTCAGAACCTGCACCTTGAATTGGGGCCGGAAAATGAAGGGCAGACAGTGGAGCTCCTTAAAGAGGAGAGTTGACCGCTCCCTGTAAGAAGCACCGGTTAGTAACCTGGCCGCCGCCCATTGAACCAATTGAAATTTCCGGGCCATTTTCAAGGGCAGCCCTACGTAGAGTGCATTACAGTAGTCCAATCTGGAGGTGACTAAGGCCATTCCTCTCCCCGGAATTAACAGAGTCTCGGCATTAGAAGCAGTAAAAAGAGGGAGCAGTGCATTTTGGCAAGGGAAGGAGCCCTATGCCAAAGAATTCAAAAGGTTCTGCCCTAAACTACATTTCCCAGTATGCATTAGCTTCAGAAAGCCCCATTTAGGAGAGGGGATTGGTCTGTAGCCAGCCAGAGTTCCAATACATTTGTTAATATTCTCCACTATGATTTCTGTTCCTGGGTTATAAATGCCATTTCCTAATTGGTCCTATCATAAGAACATGGTGAAAGTTTATTACACAGCAAAAACTTTGTCTTTGCACAAGGGACATCGTCTTCACCAAATTAGTGAAGTTTGTGCCATGAAAGCAAAGTTTTTGGAGTAGAAGAACTACTTTAAAAGTATGGACTATGCAATTAAACAAGAAATAACACTTCAAACCTAGGAGCAATAGATTTTCTTTATTATTAAAATGTTGTTTATAAAACCTTTGAAAATTCACCAAAGCTCAGTGGATAAGTGAAATATTCTGAAATTTGGTAGGCTAATAGCTATTAATATGTTCCACCATTGTAGCAAGTTTCACCCCAATAGGTTTAAAAATGAGGGAGATAGGAGCACCTGAAGTTTCCCCAATTATAGTAATTTAATTATGCACAATTACTGTAATGAAATAGTTAAAAGTTTTAGCTAATCTCGTTATAGTTATGAAATTTTTATTACAGAAATGAAGCACTAGTACCCCACCAGTTTCATAATGACTTATGGACCATTTCTTATGGATCGCACATCTCTAGTATTTACACATCTTTATGAAATGTCTCAAATTAAATGCTACATCTTGGGGGGGGGGGGGGATTGAAGGTTCCAACCTATCGGATTTCCACAGTGACTGCCGCAGTGACTATTACAGATTCTAAGAGGCATTCTTTATTTCTTTTTGCTAGGCAGCACTCATCATAAAAAAAACCGCAGGCATTCTACAGTGGAGCAAGAGCAGTTCACCTGCCCAGCCATTCTGCTTTTGAGTGTGAACATAGAAAAAAAATGGACCTTTCAGAGATCGTTTGTCATTTTTTAAGTCGAGAAGCCAGAAAAAGAAAGCTTTCAAGTGAATTTGTTCTCTGCAAAACGCTTGTGGCCATGCTGGTCCACCTAAACAAATTAGAACCTCAGCAGATTAATAATGTCATTATCAGGACCAGGAGTAGGCAACGTGTGGTTAATGGAAACAAATGATGGAAGCCGCAATTCCGTAACATCTGGAGGGATACAATTTGCCCACACTTGATTAAAACCAGCTGAAAGATCCAAAGTAGAAAACTTTCTCAGACTTTTTTCAGGTTGGTTGTTATGTGTGTGCTTGTGTTGTTGTTGTGTGTGTGTTTTTTTCAATTGGATCAGAGTGGTACAGTAGAAAAGCCCCAGGGAAGAAGCACAGTCTCTTTGCAGAGATGTCGGAAATGCAAATTGCATTTGAAAAAAGAATTGTTTCCTTTGATGATTCATGAGAGCAATGGGATTAGAACTGACTAGCTTGTGCAGAGAGAGCAAACACGGAGTTCTGGTTTAAGTGTCTAACATTAAATCCCCCCTTAGCCATGAAAACCCACTGGGCAAGTCACACACTCTCAGCCCCAGAACCCCTGTGATTGGTCATCATAAATCAGAACTGACTTGGAAACACACCACAACAAGAGGTTTAGAATCATAGAATTGGGCCATCCAGTCCAACCCCATGCCAAGAAGCAGGAAAATCACATTCAAAGCACACCAGAAAGATGGCCATTCAGTCTCTGTTGAAAAGCTCCAAAGAAGGAGCCTCCACCACACTCTGGGGCAGAGCGTTTCACTGTTGAACAGCTCTCACGTTAGGAAGTTTTTCCTCATGTTCAGGTGGAATCTCATTTTCTGTAGTTTGAAGCCATTGTTCAATGTCCTAGTCTCCAGGGCAGAAGAAAACAAGCTTGCTCCCTCCTCCCTATGACTTCCCCTCACATATTTATACATGGCTATCATGTCTCTTAGTCTTCTCTTCTGCAGGCTAAACATGTCCAGCTCTTTAAGCTGCTCCTCATAGGGCTTGTTCTCCAGACCCTTGATCATTTTAGTTGCCTCCTCTGGACACATTCCAGCTTGTCAACACCTCCTTTCAATTGTGGTGCCCAGAATTGGAAACAGTATTCCAGGTGTCGTCTGACCAAGGCAGAATAGAGGGTAGCATGACTTCCCTGGATCTAGGCACTAGACTCCTATTTATACAGGCCAAAATCCCATTGGCTTTTTTTAGCCACTGCATCACATTGTTGGCTCATGTTTAACTTGTTGTCCATAAGGACTCAAAGATCTTTTTCACATGTACTGTTGTCGAGCCAGGCATTCCCTCATTCTGCATCCCTCATTCTGTGCCTAAATGAAGTATCTTGCATTTGTCCCTATTGAACTTCATTTTGTTAGTTTTGGCCCATCTCTCTAATCTGTTAAGATTGTGCTCCTATCTTCTGGGGTACTGGGTATCCCTCCCAATTTGGTGTCATTTGCCAACTTGATGATCATGCCTTCTAACTCTACATCTAAATCATTAATAAAGATGTTGAACAGGACCAGGACGGAACCCTGTGGCACTCCACTTGCCACTTCTTTCCAGGATGTACTGAATCGACTTGGAAAGGTGATTGAACTCCATGTGATGATGACGAATTTCAGCCCAGAGATAGTGATCATGCACATGACATCCTTTGGGAGTGTTTCTTGTGGCATTACAGAGACACATTTACATTTCAGGATCTTTTCTAGTTCCTTCCGAGTTACTCTGCCAAATCTTTTTCCAATCTCTTGACTGCAATCTCCATCCTGATTAAGGAATGAAAAGTCTTGTACTACTATAGATCTTGTAAGGAAATAAAATACCCAACTCCTTAGAGTTACAGATTGAAAACAAGAGAGGAAACCCATCTCTTTAATGCTTGCATAGAAGAGGAAAACTAAGCAGCTGAATTTCAACAGGGAAAATGCACAGATATAGGATATATGATACCTGGCTTGAAAACAGTGCATGTGAAAGGGATCTGGGAGTCTTAACTAACCACAAGCTGAATAGTCAATACTGTGACACAGCAGCTAAAAAAGGCCAATGTGATTCTAGGCTGCACCAATAAGAGTATAGTGCCCAGATCGAGGGTAGTCGAAGTCTAATAATAATAATAATAATAATAATAATAATAATAATAATAATAATAATAATATTTTAATACCCTGGCTCGATCTCCCCGAAGGGACTCAGGGAGGCTTACAGAAGGACAATACAATACCCTGGCTGGCCAATTTGAAACTCATTCAATTCTGCTGTGAGCAGACCTCATCTGGAAAACTGTCTCCAGTTCTGGGCATCACAATTCAAGATGCATATGGACAAGCTGGAACCTGTCTAGACAATGGCAACCAACATGAACAAAGGTTTGGAAACCACACTTTAAGAGGGAGCTGAGTTTATCTTAAAGAAAAGAAGGCTGAGAGAGGGTTTGGAAAACTATTAGTCACATGACCTTTTGGAAAACGGAAATCTCCAGAACCTTTTGGAGAAGTTACGATCTTTGGAAAGGGATAATCTTGTTAGAAGTCACAACCTTTTTTTTGAAAATGATGCATAAACTCTTGGTAAAAAGCATGACCTTTTAGAGTCATAACTCTTTTGGGAAAATGGCATTTACCAGCATTCATGCAAGGCAATTAGGGGCCCTTCCACACAGCCATATATGCCAGAATATCAAGGCAGAAAATCCCACATTATCTGAGTGTGGACTCAAACAACCCAATTCAAAGCAGATATTGTGGGATTTTCTGCCTTGATATTCTGTGTGGAAGGGTCCTAGATTTCTCAGCTGTTAAACTCTTGTACCTATGTCTTTAAATTGTTAAGGACAAAGATATGTCAGTACACAAACACACAGACAGACAGACACACACACACACACACACACAAGCCATCCCCTGCCATGCGTTGCTGTAGCCCGGTCTGTGTATATGTGTTTTGTGTAAGCATATATGTGTATATGTGTGTATATATTTGTGTATATGTGTGTATATGTGTGTTTGCATATACATGTGGTTTTGCGCATGCATTGTAATGTATTTTTTTGTTTTTGGGCTTTTTACATCTCTTCTGCTGTGTTTTGCAGTGTTTTTATGAGTTATGGTCACTCATTGCCCTGATAGGTGTGTTGTGTCCCAACTTGGACTCAATTCGTCCAGTGATTTTTGAGTTATGTTAATCCCACAAACAAACATTACATACACACATATTTCAGCAGTTTCATAAGTTCCTTTTAGATGCCCCAAAACATCTACTCTCCCTTAAAATATATTTGCCTTTCAATCATGCTCTCAAGAGACAAAATAAAATCCTTCTTTAAATGTAACATAGTAGATTTTCTCACAAATTTCATGTATTCAGCACACAGGTACTTTGTATTTGAATTGAATTACAATAGAATTTTAAGTAGTCTCTCTGTGTAGGCAACATAGGGTATCTTTTATAATCAACTAGTTGTGTCCTGCCATGTGTTACTGTGGCCTGTTGTAAGAATTTTCGAAGTAGAGGTAGATATCTATTATGAAAGAGAGGTACCTACCTATTCCTTCCCACCTTTTTATTCCCCTTCCCCTTTCTCTCCTTTCTTCCTTCTCTACTTCTTTCTTTCATTCCTTCTTTCACTCTTTGGTTTCATCCTTCCTTCTCTCTTTCCTTCCTTCTCTCCCCCTTTCTCTACTTCTTCCTTTGTCTCATTTCTTCCCTCCCTGTTTCCTTGGTTCTTTCACTTTTTATTTCCTTTTCTCCTTCCTTCCTTCCTTCCTTCTTTACCTCTTTCCTGCCTTTCTTTTCCTTTCTACTTTATCTTCTTCCTTTCTTCGGTGCCTCTTTCTTTCCTTCTTTCTCTCCTTCCCTCTTTCCTTCCCCTCTTCCTTCTTTCCTGCCTTTTCTCCCTCAATACCATGGTAGAGTCCCTTCTAACTCTATTCTATGAGTCTATTAAATATAGTAATATATAGTAGTAACATTATATTATATAGTAATATATATAACAATAATATATATAATATAATATTTATGTATTACATAGCAGTATATATACTGCTGTTGGATTGGGTGGCCTTGAGTATTTTCTGTTGGTCATGGGGGTTCTGTGTGCCAAGTTTGGTTCAATTCCATCGCTGATGGAGTTCAGAATGCTCTTTGATTGTAGGTGAATTATAAATCCCAGCAACTACAACTCCCAAATGACAAAATCATATTTTTTTGAGTGATGGTCACTCCTTGTGTTGTGAGACGTTTTGTTGCCAAATTTGGTGTGATTTCGTTCATTGGTTCTTTTGTTTTTAAGGTACTCAATATGCACTGAGCATTTATATATAGATATAGATTACTATTAAATTCATTAGCGAAAGAGTGCTGGTGCCCCACCAAACTACGGATCCTAGGATTCCACAGCATTGGGTACACATGGAGCGCTGTTACCTTTCCATTGAAGTAGTACCCATTTATCTACTCACATTTGCATGTTTTTTAACTGCTAGGTTGGCAAAAGCTGGGCTTAAAAGTGGGAGCTCACTCCATTAACTGGATTTGAACCACCAACCTTTTGGTCAGCAAGCTCTCCAGCTCAACCGTTTAATCCATTGTGCCACCGGGGGCTCCTAACCATTAAAAGTTTGGGAGACAGGGCTCTTCTGTGGGCTCCAAACTGCATGTTTAGTCCGCAAAATGGATACAAGATTGATGATACTACTTTTACCTGCCAGGTTTCATGGAATCCATGGAATTTTATGGAATCCTACGAGTTGTACTTCAGTTAGACCAAAGACCAACAACTAGCATCGAGCCATAGCAGTGGAAATGTCATCATAGAATCATAGAGTTGCAAGAGTCCTCATGGGCTATCCAGTCCAACCCCCTGTGAATAAGCAGGAAAATTGCATCCAAAGCACCCCCGACAGATAGCCATCCAGCCTCTGCTTAAAAGCTTCCAAAGAAGGAGCCTCCACCACACTTCCACTGCTCCACTGCTGAACAGCTCTCGCCATTAGGAAGTTCTTATTCATGTTCAGGTAGAATCTCCTTTCCTGTAGTTTGAAACCATTGTTCCACGTCCTAGTCTCCAGGGCAGTATTTTCTGTTGGTCATGGTGGTTCTGTATGAGAAGTTTGGCCCAATTCTATCATTGGTGCTGTTTCATATGCTCTTTGATTGTAGGTGAACTAAAAATCCCAGCAACTTCAACTCCCATATGTCAAGGTCTATGTTCCCCAAACTCCACCAGTGTTCATATTTGGACATATTGAGTATTCGTGCCAAGTTTGGTCCAGATCCATCATTGCTTCATAGTGTTCTTTGGATGTGAGTGAACTACAACTCCAAAACTCTGTGTGCCAAATTTGGTTCAGATCCATTGTTGCTGGAGTTCAGAATGCTCTTTGATTGCAAGTGAACTATAAATCCGAGCAACTACCACTCCCAAATGACAAAATCAACCCCCCCCCCTCCAACCCCACCAGTATTCAAATTTGGGCGTATCAGATGTTTGTGCCCAATTCAGTCCAGTGAATGAAAAAACATCCTGCCTATCAGATATTTACATGATGATTCATAACAATAGCAAAATTACAATTATGAAGTAGCAACAAAAATGTTATAGTTGGGGGTCACAACAGGAGGAACTGTATTAAGGGTCGGTCCCAGCATTAGGAAGGTTGAGAAACACTGTTCCCATCTGTTAAGATGAAGTCTTGAATTCTGCTCCTGTCTTCTGGGGTATTGGCTATCCCTCCAATTTTGGTGTCCTCTGCAAACTTGATGATGATGCCTTCTCATCCGTCATCTCAGTCGTTAATAAAGGTGTTAAACAGGACGGGACCCAGGTCGGAACCCTGCTTAGGGCACTTCACTTGTCCCTTCTTTCCAGGCTGAAGCCTTGGTGGGTACCCCGCATCCATTCTCCAGTGTGGATGCATCCCACCTTCTTCTTAGCCAACTCTGCCAGCTGAGCCTCCCACCCATCTCCTAATAGGCGGGACTATCCAAAAACAAAAGTGTCATAGAAGAAAGACGCGGGGTTGCTGTCAGTTTCTCGGGCTGTATGGCCATGTTCCAGAAGCATTCTCTTCTGACGTTTTTCCTGCATCTATGGCAGGCATCCTCAGAGGTTGGGAGGTCTGTAGGAAACTAGGAAAATGGGGTTTGTATATCTGTGGAAAGTCCAAGGTGGGAGAAAGAACTCTTGCTTATTGGAGGTAGGTGTGGATGTTTCAATTGGCCACCGTGATTAGCATTTAATGGCCTAGCAGTTTTCAAGGGGTGGCTTCTTACTGCCTGGGGGAAAGACGCGCATCAACCCCCCCCCCCCATACTGTAGAATGGAGGCAGTTCGGGCCCCACTTTCACCGCCCCGCGAGGGGATCCTTAGGAGTTCTAGTTTGGCGAAGAGTCTTGGGCAGAGAGAGGAGGCTCACGACCTTGGGAAACCGCAACTTCCCAGGATGCCAAGTGTATAGATGTGCCTACAGTGTATAGACGTGCTCTAAGCAACGCTGGGGAACGAAGGAAAAGGCGGAGGGATTTGTAGTATGGGGAAGCACCAGCTTTTTGCTTTTAATCGGGAAGAAACGGCAACTCCCTTGCTCCGAGAGCGTTGAGCTT
Source organism: Anolis sagrei (assembly GCF_037176765.1). NCBI lineage: Eukaryota > Metazoa > Chordata > Lepidosauria > Squamata > Anolidae > Anolis > Anolis sagrei. The sequence goes on along the minus strand of NC_090022.1, from coordinate 203,401,173 downwards.
GCAGAGAGGGAATGCGGTGAATTAAGAAAATTAAGAGGGGTGCCAAATCGCGTCCAATCCTAGGTTGTCACCAAAGCCATTGGGCGCTTGCATTCGGAGCAATACGGCTCTCTCGCTGGATGGAGCTTTGGGGCGAGCGGCGAGAGCAGCGAGAGGGTTAAACGCCGGCTCTCCGTTGCCTTTTGCAGAGAGAGGAAGAGTAAAAGGCAATGTGGTAAAGGCAGCTTTGGCGTTGCCTCGGCGTCTGTCTTTCCGCCCTTTTGCTGGGGCGAAAAGGAAGCCTTGGGTTTGGTTGCAAAGCGGGGTTTGGTCGCGCGCCCCTTCGCTTCGCATCGCTTCGCTTTGGCGCGCGCGCGTGCCCTGGGCTCCCTGGGAAGCCGGGAGGATGATGCGGCGGCGGATGCGGCTCCCCTTTCTCCTTCTCCTCCTCTTCTGAAACCCCGCTTTCTCCTCTTCTTCTTTTCCCCACCCTACCTTCTCCCCGGAAAGTTTCCTTTCCTTGAAGCGGGAAGGACAGGGTTTTGCAAAAGGAGAGGACAACAAGCAACGAGAGGCGTGGAAGGAAGGAAGGAAGGAAAAAGAAGCAGAGAGAGAGAAAGAGAAGACCCGCGCTTTCCTTTGGGTTTGTTGTCCGTGGACCAACGGAGCACCTCTTTCCGACCCCTCTTCACTTGGATCCTCGCGTGGAAACGTGGGGGGATTGCTATCTATCTTCTCTACCCGTGTTCAACTTCAAAAGCTGTTTGAGTCGGTGGGTTTTGTGTGGATTGCTCCGTGGGTTTGAGAGTCTTCTTTTTTCCGCGCCCCACGGAAGCGAAGGGAAAGCCTTGGAAACGTGGCTTCAGCTTTGGGTTTCAAGGGGCGCTTTCGACGGCAACCAGGTAAGCCAAAGCCGGGCTCCTTCTCTCCTTCCTAAGCGTCCAAATGATACCTTTCCCACCCCTTTAACGCCAAATGAAGAGCGAAAAGTTGCTGTTTGTGTGTATGTACCTAAAAGAGAGCTTGCAGAGAGGGAATGCGGTGGAAGATAAGAGCTCTCTTCCCATCGGTGGGACTTTCCGGTGTCTCAATTGATCCCTAAATGCTTACTGTGTTTTCCCTTGCGAGGGATTCGTGGGAAGGTGTGTTGACTCCCCCCGAAAGAGTGCAAAGCAAGGGCCAAAAGGGGCAGCCCAGGTGAGCTGCTCCTCCAGCCGCCCAAGGAAGGTCTTTCCTCTTATCTTTTTTTGGATGCGATTCCCTTTTCGTCCGCTAGAGGCTCCCCGCGAGCGCGGAATGGCGCGCCAGAGACGCCGCCTTGGGAGGCTTCGAATGCTATGCTGCTAGGGCTGGTGTGTCAGTCAGCCACACCTGAGGGAGCCACAGCAGTGGGAGGGCGGGCTGGGGCTCCTTCCCTCCCCTCCTTTTCCCAGGCTTCCCATTGCTTCCAGTGTAGAGCCCTCTCCCTCTCCTTGAACCGTTTCCCCGTTGTATTTGAGGAAAGTTGACCAGCAGCACAAAAGCTCCTGCTCCTCCCTCTTGGAGGTCAGACTCCTGGACTCTCTACTTTGGCTGCAATAGGAGAATGTGGTCGATTCTCTATCTTTCAATCTACAGAGGGGAGAGAAATAAGAAAGCTTTCTAGGGGCCATTCCAAACAGCCTGAAATCCCAGAATATAAAGGCAGGAAATCCCACACTATCTGGGTGGACTCAGATAACCCAGTTCAAACCAGATATTTTGAGATTTTCTCCCTTGATATTCTGGGTTATATGGCTGTGTGGAAGGACCCTACCTCTGGCTTCTGTGTTGCTTCTGTTAAAGGCTAGTTTCAAGCAAATTTGGAGTGAAATGAGTCTAAGCCAGGGTGGTTCTCCTTCATTCCCTTTCTATAGCTCCCAGGCTCCTTCCACACAGCTGAATAAAATCCCACGTTGTTATCTGTTCGTAACTGGGACACACACACACTCATACATACATACAGTGTAGACTCAGGGCACTTCCACACAGATCTATATTCCAGAATATCAAGGCAGAAAATTGCATATTATCTGAGTGTGGACTCAGATAACCCAGTTCAAAGCAGATATTGTGGGATTTTCTCCCTTAATATTCTGTGTTATGTGTCTGTGTGGAAGGGCCCTAGTTCTGGCTTCTGTGTTGTTTCTACTAAAAGCTAGTTTCAAGCACATTTGGAGTGAAATGAGTCTAAACCAGGGTGGTTATCCTTCATTCCCTGCCCGTCTTCTTCCCTTGCTATAGCTCCCAGGCATCTTCCACAAATCTCACATTATCTGCTCTGAACTGAGTTATATGGCAGTGTAGACTCAGGGTCCTTCCACACAACTATATAACCCAGAATATCAAGGCAGAATAACTTACAATATCTCCCTTGAACGGGGCTATAAGTCCACACTGCCATATATTCCAGGTCAAAGCCAAAAATGGGGGATTTTACTCAGTTGTGTGAAAAGGTGCCCCAGATATTCCATTTCAGAGTGGATATTGTGGGTTATTCTGCCTTGATTTTCTGGGTTACATGGCTGTGTGCAAGGGCCCCCAGTTTATAGCCCTCTTCCCTGCATACCTTTTTGGACCATCTGTATCTTGACCCTCTGGTGGCACAGCGGATTAAACTGCTGAGCTGATGAACTTGCTGAGTGAAAGGTTGGTGGTTCAAATTCAGGGAGTGGGGTGAGCTCCAGCTGTTGGGCCTAGCTTCTGCCAACCTAGCAGTTTGACAACATGCAAATGTGAGTAGATCAACAGGTAGTGCCTTGGTGGCAAGGTAATGGTGCTCCATGCAGTCATGCTGGCCACATGACCTTGGAGGCTTCTACGGACAATGCTGGCTCTTCAACTTAGAAATGGAGATGAGCACCACCCTCCAGAGTCCTATACGACTAGACTTAATGTCAGGGGAAAACCTTTACCTTAACCTTAAGGCTGTGTGGAAGGGCCCCCAGTTTATATCCCTCTCCCCTGCAAACCTTTCTTGGCCATCTTAGGGATGTTAACCAGCACTATAGAAGCTCATGCAATAACAACAGGAATAAGAATTTATTTATAGTCTGCCCTCTTTCTCTGAAAAGACTCAGGGCAGTTTACAAGAAATAACAAAAGTGGCAAACATTAAAAGCCCCAAAATAAATAAAGAGCAGCCAAGGCAAAAGATAAAATAAAATAACCTCAATATAACTTATAAAATTGATTAGTCTCATTGGCTCCTTCTACATTGCCATAAAATCCAGATTATCAAAGCAGATAATCCATATTATCTGCTTTGAACTGGATTCTATGAGTCTACACTTCCATATAGTCCAGTTCAGAGAAAATAATCTGGATTTTATATGGCAGTTTACAAGGGACACTAGAGGCCGGAGGGCTGGCTTCTTTACTGTTGCTGCAATAGGAGGATGTGGTATCTAGCATCTAGTGTTTCTATTCTTATACCTCCAAGGGAAGGAAAGGAAGAAAGCTGTCCAGACCTGCCTTCTGTGTCCATCTGCTAAAGGCAGGTGTCAACTACACCTGAGGGAATGAAATGAGTTTGTGGGTGAGGCAGTCTCCCTTTCTCTCCCCTCTACTGGCCTTTCCTCTCTCCTTCCTCTCCCTTCTTCCCTTTCTACCTTTTCTCCCCTACCCCCCTTCCTTCCTTCCTTCCTTCCTTCCTTCCTTCCTTCCTTCCTTCCTTCCTCCCTCCCTCCCTCCCTCCCTCCCTCCCTCCTTCCCTCTCACCTTTTCGGACTTCCCATAGCTCCTATTTTATAGCCCCACCACTCCTTTAACCAGATTGAGACTCTATTGGCCCTCACCACTTTAAAAGACATGGGTGCCACCAATTGGGAATATAAACCATCAAATACAGTTTTATTTTTCAAGTTATAGTAAGCTGGAGAATACTACTTAATTTTTGTATATGTCCACTTTGAAACATATACAAGTTTTCTCATTGCCCAACTTTTGATTGTGAGCGTCTATTTTGGGGGAGCCTAGTTCATCAAGTTTGCACCGTATGGTCCAGGACAAATCGGCCACAGGAAATGTCTGTGCTGCCTTGTTTTCCTTGATGCCCTGAGCATGGGCTTGTTTTTATCAATGAAGCCCTGATTCTAACCATGTCTGTCCACTGGGAAGAATTCCTTGCACATGAGGAAAGTTGACTACTGCCACAAAATCTCTTACCATCATCCATTGGTCTCCAAGATACTAGAGAACTGACTCTTTACTTTCCTGGAAAAAAGGGAGCATAGCTAGCTGCCTCTTTGAGATCTTTCCTGATTGGTTGTGTTTCTATGTTTATAGCTCCAGGGGAAGAGAGAGAGAAAAGCTCTGGCTTCTATGTGCCAAAGGCTTACACCACCCTGGTTTCTGGAGAAAAGCAAACAACAAGCCATAGGCATTTTTCAGCTGATAGCATCTCCTTAGGTCTTCCTCCTCCCTTTGCCATTTCTGAATTTCCCCCCAGTCCATAGCTTCCTGGTGACCCATTTTTGTTTCCATTTGATATAACGGTGCATGGGAAGATGGTGCACGTTGACCACAAGGAAATAATGGGGGGAGAAATATCTGGACCTTTTGTCCCCCACTATGAAAGACAGCGATGTTATATACATAAGCATGCACATAAGTCCACATACTTTCCTACTTTGCATGGTCTATATCCTGGCATTTCAGTCCCCCATTGCCTGCATCATACGTTTGTAACCTACTCACTCAGTTGTTAAAAGCTTTGCTCCCTTCTTTTCCATTCATTTTCCCACAAATGATCCTGTTTGCCCTTCCTAGATGTTCCCCTAGTCCTCAAATAGTCTGCCAAAGTCAGTGATGGGGAACTCCTTTTCTCACATCAATGTAATTCTCCAGAAGGAAGAGAGAGAAGGAAGCATACTTTTCAGCAAAACTCTGGGTCCAGAGTGAGTACCAAAGGAAGAAGTTGGTTTTTGGGAAGGGAAGGTAGTGCTGCTATTCTTATCATTCTCATCAGCTGTTGAGTTAGATGCCTTGTTTCTTTAGGTACTCTGCTACCAAGCTCCAGGATTTTGCAAGCTTGGTACAAAGGAGGTGGGTGAGGGGTGTAGGTGTATGTATTTCTAAGTATTCACTTGTATCCCTATCTTTAAATTAGGGTGTACTTCTGAGCAATTACTCTCTTGTTGCCAGGAAACCCATTTTAGGCAATTACTTGGGCAGATTTAGGGGGCTAAATTGGCTTTCTTTAGGTGCTTGTTGTCTGGGTTGCTCGAATTTATCATTCAAAAAACATATTGCTCTTTAAGTGCATCCTAAACCATAAGAAGGAGCAATGGTGAATGGTTTAAGTATGGAAGACGGGGATTGTGTCTTAAATTAGCAGTCAGTTTCAGGAGGAATAGATTCAGTCTTTCTTAAATGTTCTCAATGTATTTTTACTCTTCCAATAAGGTTGAATAATGGAGGATTTGTCATTTTAATTGAAGGACACAGTTGGGGTAGACTGTGGTGGGTGGGGTGTAAATCTGTGACAGGACCTTTGGGCTGCAATACCGAGTACACTAACATGGGAGTAATTCCCAGTGAACGGAGTTGGATGTGTTGCCTAATAAACATGTTTATATAGGGTTGCATTGTTAATGTACCAATAATAGATGGAATTGGTGAAGGGGGTGGAAATATTTCCTAGTATCCTTACTGTGGTGAAGATAGTTCAGAAGCATGTGATGTATGGTGCATATTTTAAATATCATAATTCATTTAATTTTATGTTCTGTTCAAGAATTAGAGTCTGGTGTATTTCATGTAGCATATCTTAGTTGGATATAATAATATGGAGGAACTTTCTAGCAAATGCGGATGTTCTCATTGATGTTGTGTGTGTGTGTGTGTGTGTGAGAGAGAGAGAGAGAGAGCGAGCGAGCGTAGGATGGTTTAATCCTCTACCAGTGGTTTTTGTGAATTACTGCTATGGTTTTGCCCAGTCAATACTGAAAAGTTTTCAATTTCTGCAGGGCTTGTGGAATATTGTTCATGTCATCTGTAATAATGATGTTATTGATTTCCTTCATCAGAAAACTGTCTGTAGCTCTCTGATAAAAGGCTTAAAGGTAGCAGGTGTTGGTTGATGTAAGTGGTGTGTGTGTGTGTTTTGTAGGGCGATGCTGTCAGAAAAGTCGTCATTCCAAAAACGAAGCACTGTTTTCTTTTTTGTTTCATTTTCAAAGGAAAGCTAAATTCCATATGTGACTTTGCTGAATAATTTAATCCTAAAGAGAGCTGAAACCCGAGTGGCTTGCCAAGAAAGAAGAGGGAGGGAAGCAGGCAGCTAGGCAGGCACATGTTATTTCAAGCTTCCATGTGAAAAAAGAAGTGTTCCTCATTTTAGCTCCAAATATATTTAGTATGCCTGGCTGTAAAGGCTGTTCTTAAAGCAAAAGAAAGTGTGATGAGTAAAAGAGTGAGAGATTATTGGATCTTTGTGGAAGCAAATGGGATGTAGAGCTCCCTGTAAAGAAAAATATCCTAACATGCTTGTGAATTGTGTGCTGTATAATAGGAACCCTCTTGTGTCAATGGGCATTAGATGGGGGAACATGGACATGGAGGGAACCATAAAGCTTGAAAAGAGTTGAAGGGGAGATCAACCTTGCCTGTGTTGACTTAGAATGGTTTTTGTGTGTGTGTTTTCATTCCTGTGTTTCTTTATGCAGTATTGAGTTCTGCTGTATCCAGTAGATAAATGTACACAGGATCACAGGTAAATGAGCATAGGATTTCTCATTTGCCTGTCCACATATAAAGCTTATTGTCTTTGACTTTTCCTCCTGTCAATGGGCTACTGTTCTACCAAAACAACACTTATTTTATGCAGCACATTCATAAAAACGTTATATGTACAGCAAAAACAGATAGAGGCATGCACAATTTAAAGTCCAGTGTTTCAGCTTTTAACACCTGTGGATCATTCTTTGGGGGGAGCTTTATATTTCCTTTTAAAAAAATGAAGCAAGTGACATACACTCCAATGTGACTTATAACACATTTAAAGGTATTAAATTAGGTTTAGCTGCAGTGTTGCTTTTAAATTCCTGAAATTTCTTTTCACAAATTGAGTTACTGTCACAGAAGGAATAACTAAATGCAGTATGATTTTTATCCCCTGTGCAATTGGTGTTTCAATATAATGATGCAGCTTGCTGTGCTTATTTTGTTTCTAGATATTCTGTGTAAGGGCTCTAGGTGGAAATGTTTTCCTATGTAGAAAGAGAAGAAGATATATGAAGCACTAAAGATGCTTGCCTGTGGAGGATAAGCTACCTCTAAGCCTTGTAATCCATTTAGCAGGCAGCAATGAATTCAACTTACCATACGACTTGGGGGAATGCAGTTCAGTTGTAAATAAGAATGGACGTGGTCTCAGAACTTCCCAAAATATCTTTCTCCTTGAGGTGAAGAACAAGGTGGTTCCCCCTCCCCAATTCCATTTACAGAAGCTGATGAGAGAAAAGATTAACATTTCTTCTGCACTGAAAGGGATCCTCTACTGCAGACATGGGCAAACTTGGGCCTTCCAGGTGTTTTGGACTTCAACTCCCATAATTCCTAACAGCCTACTGGGAATTGAATTGAATTGTGGGAATTGAAGTCCAAATACCTGGAGGGCCCAAGTTTGCCCATGCCTGCTTTACTATATTGAAAGACAGAAGGAAGACTGATGGCCAGGTCATATGATATGAAGTGTTAGTTCTCCAGGATCTCACCACCTGTCTCCACCCAACCCATTTCTAAGTTGGCATTTTCTGCTTAATGGTAGAACACTGATGGTTATCTAAATGCTTTCGAGTTTGGTTTCTTTGTCATGTTTTCACCTTGATGGCTACTTTCACATAGTGGAGATCAATACTGATTAATCAACCAAGTAGATTTGAAGCTATTATGGATCTGTAGATCCAAGATGACATTGTTTTTATTAATTTCACTGCAGAGGTGGTCCAAGTGTGTGGTGTCTGCAGATGCTGTTGGATACAATTGCCAGAGTTGTGTGGTTGTCATCTGCACTTAACCATATATGAAAGTTCATATTTTTCTCACCTTTTGATTTACAGGTTGCCTTACTAATATTTTGAAATTTTGCTCTCACTTTTTTGAGTGTCCTAGAGATCAAAACAAACTCACTGACTGAAGAAGTTTGATTGTACAATAGGAATTTTAACTTTACTTTCATGTTTAGCATGTTCCAGAAATAAAAAGAAACCCACTGACTGAAGAAGTTTGACTAGCTTGGGAATAAGCAAATGTGGGCAAATCCTGAATAGACTGAAAGCAGTTGATAATAAAAAGATGTAAGAGGAACGAGTGTTTTGAATGAAGTTCTTCCAAAACACTTATTTAATTTTTGACACAAAGATAATCAATCAATCAATCAATTTTAGTACAGTCCAAAGACCCAATTTGTTCAGCAGAGAAAGTGCATAGCAGATCCATAAACTAATAAGACCACTTAAAAGCAGGATGAGTACAATGCTAGATGCATATGAAAAAGGGTAAAAACACTGCAAATATATACAAGGCAAGTTTCAACCTGGGTCTAATACAGGAAGTTGTCTTGGCTACCTCAGAGAGAAACTTGGCAACAGCCAAAGTCACATGGGGGACATTGTTACCTAGTAAAAACTTTACATGGAATTGGACTGATATACCCTGAAGTTGCTCAGTAGTGGGTTAATAATATGATGCAAGGATGATGATGACCTTTCTCAAAAGTGGTGGCCATCTTAGTTGCAAAATGGTTAGAAATCCCTTATCTTGATCGCTGGTGATATGCCCATGTCGGCTTATATTAAGTTGCAAATTATACTTTCAGCTCTTGCTTTGGAATTTTTGTCAAATGTAAGAAGAAAAAGTAGTTGTCCTCTGAGTTAGACCTTGCCAAGGAAATCAAATCCCAGGATAAGTTTGCCTTAGGTTGGCCATAAATTGGAAGAAACTTGAAGGCACACAACAGCAAATAACAACAAAATGTTTTTTTCTTTATGTTAAAATTCCAAATCTCTTCCTTGTGCAATACCTCAACTTGAGCATTGTAGATGTTGAGATTTTATAAAAACAAATGGATTTTTCCCCAATCTGCTTGACAACTTAGTCTCTGTTCTACCCCATGGGTGAGTTAAAAGGTTTGTGTGTATCTTCCATGAGTGATGCACAGGGAGGCTATTCTTCAGTGGGTTCCTCCCTACATAAACGTGAGAATAAACCATGCTGGTGTTAATGGATTGTAGAGAAGACACAATGTTCTTTCCCTTTCTACTGATGAACTGACACACCTCCCCTCCTTTCAACCCTGTTCATATGCTTTAGATCAGCAATTTTTGCTCGATAGAGAGAGAAAACAGTACTCTGGGGATGAAAATATAGTGCAGATCAAAATGCCTTGCGGGGTTGGATGTACCATTCTCTGAAGAACTGATCTGAGAGTTGATATGAAAATGACATCCACTAGGTTTGTATATGACAGAACCTTTTATTTTGTTGCTCTCAAAAAAACCTCTGTGTTTTTCTGGTCGTGAATTTATCTTTAAAGCAGAGTGCTTTGCTTCAGTGGGGACCGCATGTCCTGTTTAATATAATGTATATTGCAAACTTCCTGCTGAGTTTTCTCACCATAATTTCCTACAAGTTCATATACCCGTCATCCATAAACCACTCGAGCTTCTCTTTGTGTGCACTTTAATTGGCTCAGTTCAAACTCCATTTGCTTTGCGGATTTCAGTCGCAACACATGGAAATGGTGCTTGGTGTGTTTGAATGACATTTCAATGACCCACTTTCCGTCATTCAGGATGCAAGCCAAGTGTTTTGTTTTTCTTCCTACTCCCCCTCCCTTCTTCTTCATCTTAAAAAAAAACAGCCTGTGAAATAATATCTACAATTTGCAATCAAACTTATCAGAGATGTGTGTCTGATGAGAAGCTAATCTTAAATTCTCTTTGAACCTCGAAGCTGATATCTCTCTGCTTTGTGGAGGAGCTGCATTTTTCTGTATATGCCCCCCTGGCTATTTTATTGTAATGCTGCTTGTAAAATTTATGCCGGGTGAGAGGAATTCTGGGGTGGCTGTACCTTCAAGTAAGATTTACAAGAGAAATTTGTCTGCTTTTTTCACTGCAGTAAACAGGCAGGGCTGCATGTATTGAAGGCTTATGGATATATAGTAATGTAAAAGATTTTTCTGATGTACAGATGCCCCTGACTACTTTTTCTGGTGAATGCAATGCCACTTCCTGATTGTGATATGGACTGGAATTGAGGGAGAAAAATCTCTAGTTCCCCCAAGTGTTTTGGACTTCAACTCCCAGAAGTTTCAGATGCCTTGGCCAATGGGTCTTGGAAGCTGAAGTCTAAAACACATTGAAGACCAGAGTTTGGGGAAATTGCATTGGGGGCAAGAGCACTCTGATCCTTGTGAAAGAACTTCGGGGTCTAGAGAGTCACTGAAGGAAAAAAAGAACTTGGCAAAAATAATCTCTCCTCACTTTCTTCAAGGGAATTTTGCATACAGGTCATGGATTGCAACTCCCAAGAAATAAAGCTATCCTGAGTGATCCTTGAAGCTAAACAGGCCTGGTTAGTTCTTGGATGGCGGGGGCTACCAATGAATCCCAGGTGCTCGTGGCTCTGTTTCAGGGCAAAGCTGAGAAATCTTTGCATATGAAACTACCGAGAAATTCCTGGAGTTGCCATAAAATGACAGGGGATGTGAGGGCACAGGCATACCCACACAAGCTTCCCTGAAACAAGGGAAGGATGCAGCTTATTTTGAACCAAAACCCCTGTATCCAAAGGGACATATTCTCACCTAAATGAGTGTGCTCACACTGCACAATTATAGCAGCAGTCTACCACTTAAATCATCATGGCTCCACAATATGCAATCCTGGGACTTGTAATTTGTGGAGTTATTTAGATGACATTAAGATATCCAGGAAAGAGAGGTGTTGAGGATCAAAACAGTTGCTACCTGTAGTACTGACTACCTTGGTAACTGTGTTCTCTGGCAAAGATTTCCAAATATTTCCTCAAACTACAAATCCCCAAATTCTATGGAATAAAGACATTGCAGTTAAAGTAAATTAAGGCCCCTTCCACACAACTGAATAAAATCCCACATTATCTGCTTTAAACTGGAATATATGGTAGTGTGGACTCAGATAACCGAGTCCAAAGCAGATATTATGAGATTTTCTGCCTTAATATTCTGGAGTATATGACTGTGTGGAAGGGCCCTAACTCAATGTAAATCTGAAAGGCCCATGCTTAGGCTTGTTACAGTCTGGCTGTTGCTTCCCAATAAAAACTGGTGGGATATAAGTATTGTTCTATATCATTGCACAATATCTTTTCTTTTTAGAATTCATTGCACATTGTAAAGAATATATCCCAAAGCTGAGTGAAATATCATTCCCTAGACCTTAGGTGACATTGTCAGTCTAGAGCAGCACTATGTGTTCACTATCAAAATGAGTGTGACCGAGTGAAATCTGAATTTTTTCAACAGTCAGTTCTTATACATTTCTAAATAAACATGTAGGCCTTTTAGTAGAACTTCTGAACTTTTGTCATAATGAAGATAAGAGATATATTGAATTTTATCTTGAGTAGACAAACTGCTGAGATGTTCTTTTTTTAAAAGGCAAAGCTCAACTGTAAGTAGTATATTGGCATGTGAGTTTCTGGCTTTCTATATTGCACACTTGAATGCATAATTTTACTGGCTAGGCTTGGAAAGAACTAGCATAACATTATGTATCTGTCTCCTTAACAACAGAATAAACAGTCCAGTAGAAAAATCATTTGGTGGGCAATAACAATTTGAAAAGTAATTTCTGCAAAAGGCTTCCCATATTCAATACTTTTTTTCCACCTTAGGAAAGACTTTCCCCCATTTCTTACTTTTTAAAAGAGTGTTAAGACAGAATGGCAGTTGCTTTATAAAACAAAGTATAATTTAGCTCTAATTTAGTGTTGGTAACTAAACAGAAATGGGAGGCACAAAATGGCCCATAGCCATGGTTGTGAGAGCTTCTCACCACCAGTGACGAAGTTGAGGGAGAAAAAATTGCATGAGATACAGCATATCTGGAGTAAATACCATAGCTCTTCTTCCCCTAATCCCATACTGAACAAACATGTGAGTTACATTGCAACTATGACAAATAGTGCCTCTGGTTATGAATTATTGGAGTGTGGAATCAAACAAGTCATTGCTGTTAATGTGGACATGAACAGAGAAATATTTCCCTTTCCACTCTAGTTTTAACTGTCTCCTTCACTGTCATGATTTGAGCGTTGGGCTTCAGGAGACCAAGGTCTGAATCCCCACTCAGCCATGTGTATTTATTGGGTCACCTTGGGCATGTCATAATCTCTCAGCATAAGAAGAAGACAATGACAAACTTTAGCTGGAGAAGTATTTTCAGGAAAAACCACTGCAAGCCAGAGTTCACTTGAATGTACACAACAGTAACTCATAATGTTATAACAAATCTTAGATGGATTACAGCTCTAGGTAACTTGAACTGTCCATGCAGTAGGTAATATATTCTTACTTGTTTCTTTTCTCCTAATGTGGAACCCAAAGCATCTTATGTAGAACATGTGACTCAAATAATACATCTGTCCTGCTAGAAATAGTTCCTGTTAGAGTTGGGAAATTGTAATCCTCTAAATATTGTACTGTCACTCTCAGCATTGCTCATCATTGGCTGTGCTGATAGAGATGAAGGGATTTGTCTTCCAGCAAGAGCTAGGGGGCCCCATGATCCCAACTCCTGCTCTAAAATTAAAAATGTTTCAGTGGCATTTTTGGAGTTCTCAACAGGGTCAAGAACAAACTTTACATGGTCCAGGCCAGATCCTCCTGTGGAAGATGAATGATGGAGAATTTATAGTCTCACCATCCCCATATTTAAGATAAAATAATACAACTGGATTTCCCAAAAATATTGTCAGATTTTTGAGAGAATTACATGACATTTTCAAGGTGGAAGATTTTTTCCTGCTATAGCTCATCAAGCTGAAGTAGCTTATTTAGGTACAATATGCTGTGTGAAGCAATGAGACACTTTATGTCATGCCTCCTGGGTTGTTATGTGGTTAAGCCATAACAGTGTAATATGTCAGAACTGACATAAACACCTTTCCTGCCCCCAGCATGGGGCCGGGGAAGTGCTTTGCTCCCTTCCAGAGAAGGGAAGACAAAGAGCCCCAGACAGAATTTTGTGGGCAGGGCCAAGGTGGAGCCCAACTCACCTCACTAGGCCCAAAGAAGTTGACCCACCCATCCGCTATTGCTACAGTATACTTTTCAAGGGCCAGGTAGGAATCCCTCCCCATGTTTGGGGGAGGGGTCAGCTACCTTACACTGGGCAATTTGGGCAATTTGGGCCGAGGCAGTCTTAAATAGGCATCAAAACATATGGCAGGCACATGCATGTACTGGTGTGTACCACAGGAAAGGGGAGTACACTACAGTCTCCACCTGTTACCTGAAGAATCCCATGGGAGCAACATGTGGGTTGCATCCAGAATTATGGTGTCTCGCCCTTGTTGGATGATGATGTATGTGGTCATGCGGGGCTACCGCCTCACCTGATTAATAGCAAATTCAAGTTCAAACTCATGTTTAAGTTCAAGTTCATTGTCAAGTTCAAATTCATGTTCAAGTTCATGTTGAATTGTAAATTGGATTGGATGATCATACAGAGATTGATTGGTAACATATAATAAAAGTTGCCCATAGTTAACCCACAACATGGTGTTGTCTGGTGATTTCGCCGGTTGGAGAGCAAAAATAGCTGACAATGACTTTGAAGTTGGATGTGCCGTGTTTCGTAAGTGAAGGGAGGCTTTAGAGGATTTTAAATGCATGTTTGGAAGAGAAGATGATTTGAAGGATGAGTGGGAAAAAACAGGAAACAAAGTTGTTAAAGTAGAAAGTGAAAGCTGGAGTAGAATGTCCTTCTTCAGAAGCGCATTGCTTTTGTATCTCTGCTTTATGAAGATGTTCCCTTCAGAATTCTTTCTGCAGAGAACCTTCTTCTTCTGTACTTACAATGCTTGTAAATAATTCAAAACAGGTGTTTTTGCCCCAACCAAACAATGTGTTGGTACTATCCAATACTGAAAGCAATTGGTGATGAGATACACTGCTGATAACATTGGAAGCCAGGTTCATGTTTCTGTAGAAAAACCTTGAGCAAATATGTGCACTCATGAAAACATCTGAGTATCTGAAACTCCGCAGATCAGAGATGGGTTTTGTTCTTTTAAAAGTATGACAAGCACACAGTGAAATATGCTCCTAAGCAGAGTCTAGGTTTTCATTATCTCTGAAGACTCATGGCTGATACAGTTTGTCACTCTGATTGCACAGACATTCTTGCATTCCTATATCAGAGCTAAGCTACATGATGCTTTTCAGATGTTTTGAAGTCTAATTAAAGCCTCATCCATCCAAGTTAGACTCTGGAAGTTGTCATCCAAAGCACCTGCATGGCATTAGGCTGTCTAAACCTAACAGACTCAACAGTCTAGTGAGTTGTACTCTCCTTCACCATCCGATTGATATTACCTCAGTCCTCTTTTCCCTTTGATTTCTGGTTAAGATACAAACATAGACTTCATACTTTTTCCTATCATAAAATGGTTTGTTATTGTGTTTCTAGTACTTGTCAAATAGAAGTTGTTGCCTGGAAATTCTGTGACCAGAGGCGGAAATAAGTATTGTGAATTATAACTAATGAGCACTTTAGCAATCCCCCTAGAACAGGGGTTCTCAGCCTGTGGGTCCCCAAATGTTTTGGCCATAAACTCCCAGAAATCCTAACAGCTGATAAACTGGAAGTTGTAGGCCAAAACACCTGGCAAACCACAGGTTAAGAAACACTGCTCTAAGAGGATCTCTAGCTACTTATTTTTGTATATCCCATGCACATATATCTTTGCCACAGTTAATCTCAATACTTCTAATAAAAATATTTTTTCCATGCAATGTGCTTGTATGCATATGTTAATGTGTGATGGTTCTTTGCAATGAAATATATTAAATGGACAACATATTTGTTAATTATTTGTTACTTTAAATCTAGGACTTCATCACTCCAGGATTGCTGCAAATTACATAGGTGCAAGGGCCTTCATACTAGAATGGTTTACTCCTTAAGGAACCTAGTAGGTCCAGGGAAAATTCAGAGCAAGTACAATGTTGTTATGATAGATTACTGGACTGTCATGGAGAAATTTGAATGTTTCCCCCCACTCTTTTTATGATAATATAGACCACCTTTTTGTATCTTATGTATATCAGTTTCTTTCTGATAGAAATCTGTAGGCTGATCTTTGAAGCCTTGAGAATAGCTGAAAACTTGGCTTGAGTACTATTCAGCAAAGCCAGAGTCAGGTAGTTGAAGCCTGGCAACATCCCATTCTGGGAGAAATTAAAAAATCCAATGCAATATACATACAGTGCTCTCCAGCTGATTTGGTAGAAACACTCTTGATCAACCTTCTGTCATCCCACTTCTTTGACTCCTTTTTAAATGTACCAATATTCATTTCATTATCACACTTTCTCCCTTTGTCCACATCTTACTTCAGTTGTTGCAAGCAGTTGAAAGTGCAAAGTAGTTTGCACTCAGTAAGTCAACAGAGAGAGAGAGAGGACCGGAGGGGTAATTGTGCCGTTCCCAGTAGGCTCAGGCAAAAGCAGACTGACACAGCCTTGCTCACATCTTCTTCCTCAATTATTTTTGCCATCTTGATCACAGTCTGAAGTTGCTAAGAGCCATGTGGGTTTCCATTTGTAAAACACTCATTTATGAAATGTCCCCTTCATGCCCATGTGTGAGCTATTCTAGGAGTGGAGGCACAGAAAAGGTAGTAGTGCAAACTACAATAGATACCTGATTCCATGCATTCTTTATCTGTTAAGCAACGGATACATTGGCTGTTACATGGAAGAAGACTCAGAAACACCTTTTTTGCTTCAGCTCTGAGCCTCCAGCCATTGAAGGGCCTCCAACCAATGAAGGACCTGCAGCAATTTCACTAACTGTACCATTAATAATCCAGTCCTGATTATTATTGCAAGAGCAGATGCCAGATTATATACACACTCTTTGATGGTGGCATCTTGATGATGATGATGTGTTTTCCCTCACCCATTTTTCAGAGAGAATCTGACTTTTAAATACTGCTGGGAACTTCTCAATGTGTTGAGTGGTACAGAGAACTACCATTGACCAGAAGAAGAAAAAAGTTCTTTGTGGTTATGAATGCTTTGCTTGTCTTGGTAGGTGATCTAGCTAGTATAGCTGTCCTAGGAATGTTGCTCATTTTATGTTTAGTATCATGCTGTAGTTAGCATTTGGAAGTAAGGAAGTATTGGGCTATAAAACTCAATGTACTTGAGAATACTTCAGAAAACAGGAACACCTGCTGAATTATGGACAAAATTATTAAATAGTTTAATGGAATTTTTAAAAGCCCTTTGAGGGGAGCATAATTTTGTCTCCATTCCCCAGGCTACTGTCTTTTAGCTGGGCACATGATCTAGCTGTGAAATGTGTCATTCATATTTATATGGCCCAGGGAGCTAACATGTTTCTGCAAGCATTATGGACTATACACTGAAATAATGAGTTATCATTTTTCTTCCAATTTTATTTCTAATGGATTATTTATATTGAGAATGTTGTACATTGCGAAAGAATGATGAAATAAGAGTCCTTGCCCTGAAGCAGTTTTACTATACTATACTATGCAAAGGTAGAGCAGAGGTGGGACAAATAGAAGCTATGAAAACCATGATTGTGACTTGTTAGATTCCTAGCATACTAAAGTTGTGAGGCCAGTTAACTCAAGAACATTTGCTGCTCAATAGGCATGCATAAATATATTAATCTCTTCAATTACTATAATTGCTATCATATTCCCCTCCCTACTATCTTGCAATTATAATAGAATTATGGTGATTGAGGGAAGATTCCAAAACCTCACTGTAAAACCTGTGGTCAGTGAGGGACACTGGTTACGAATGATTCTGAATAATTATACTTGTGGATAAGGGCCTCTTCACACATCCGGTGGCAGGAAGCTCCACTTTGCAGTGAGGCATGGAGAATCTAGCACCCCATGCCTTTCCTGCTGGCAGGGCAATCACATGGGGGGAAGCGTGGACAAACCTCCCCAGTTCTGCAACTTCCATTTTCTTGCACGGGCATTTAAAGGAGCCAAAAGCAGCACCATGTGCGAGAGAACTTGGTACTAGGTTCTTCTGGGATGGACCAAGCTCTCACCTTTTGTCACTCTAATCAGAGGTAGCTCCTTTTTGATAAGACTTAAGGCGCATTACTTACATTGACCCATGAATATGTTGACTCAGTTTTTAAAGTTATTTTTTACTAAAATTTCTAGACTTATACATGAGTATATACAAATGTTAGTAAACATTTTGATAGACATTGTTCTACTATGTCAGACACTTTGAAGCATTTGCAAATCATGGAAAATCAGGGGATTGTAATCCCAAAAAAGCTCAATTTGACCCAACAGAAGGTCAACCAGAAGATTGTGTTTAAGTGGCCAGAGCTATATGGGGCTGATGCAGTGCACCTTTTGGAAGAGGAGAACATTTTATTTTTGAAGGATTTAAAAGAGGCAATAAAGTGCATGTTGGTCAGCATAGTAGGGAAAGGGGGCTGGGTGGATGCTTGCCCCTTTTGGTGTCATAGTAAAGGTTAAATAGTTAATTATGCGCTGTGGCAACCCACTTTAGGGGTTGATGGGTGAGCTTCCATAACAGTTTCTATAAGTCTTGTGGTCCGGGGGGGGGGGGGGGAGTGTACAAAGGGGCTAGAAAGGGGGGTTCTCACTCTATAAAAAAACTCTGGAGGTTTGGGAGGCAGCACCCTCAGAATCAGCTCAGGTGCCCAGCCAAAGATTAGTGGGTGGCCCTCTGGATCTATGGTGTTCATCCAAGTGTATATTTGGAGGTGGTCAGAGGGAGTGACACCTGGTCTAAAGAAGAATGTAAAAGAGGGGATAAAGTGGTTTATAAGTCAAAGAGTTATTTCCTTATAGATTAAGCCCTTAATGGTGTTTTCTTTCACAGGTTCTTGAAGGATTCTTAGCAATACATAAATAGGTCAGAAAATGACTCTTTAGATGCATTTTCCTGCGTCTGGTCTCTTTATTTCACTGCAGGAATCCAAATGTTAGCAAACGTTTTGATGGACATTGTTCTACTGTGTCAGACACTTAAGAGCATGTGCAAATCATGGAAAATCATGAGGTATAGCATGGCAAGAGGTGGAAAAATAAATGTTGTGTGCTTCACAGCTTAAATTATACACATCACTGCCTAAAGAAAGTTGATTGCACTCATGTACCTGTACCATAAGATGAAAATGAAATGCAAGAAAAGCAGACAGTGGTAATTACATTGAAGTATGAGTGTATGTTAAACAACTACGGTTAGCATATAGAAGTTTCATAAAGTGGATAAATATCCTGGCATTTTTGAAGAAATAGCTTTAATTAGATTTAAAAATAAACATTATTTATTTATTTATTTATTTCATACATTTCTACCCCGCCCTTCTCCCCATAAGAGGACTCAGGGTGGCCTTGTCTTGATTCAAAGTACAGACAAAATAATGGTGATTCTTGGTTCAGTCCTGTGTTTGAAATGTCCTTGTTCAAGGACAAAGACCCTAAAAGTAACCAAAAAATTCCCAGAATGGAAATATTTTCTTACAAAATTCTGAATATTGTCCAGTTGAGTTGAGTGTAAGCCATTTTTGCACTTTGGCCTCATTTTGCAGTAACTGAAATAAGCTAAGGACAAAGAAGTGGAAAAGCAAGAAAACAGGGGCATTCTAAGAAGGTAAAAATGCAATGACAGAGAATTAATCAGAAATGTCCCTCTAAAATTGGGATGTTGAAGGATGTGGGTTTGCTGCAAGGGTCATGTGTAGATATTGCTTAGTTGTGGAGGAAACATAGATATGTCTTGTCCTATCCAGCCTTGTTAGGTTGGCTGGAACAATATCTGTTTCAGGGATCTTTTGTAAGTCATCCTTATGCCCATAAGGATGATTGCTGTCTTGCCCAAAATGCTGCAAAGAAGGAAGAGACAAAAAGTCTCTAGATAAGCAGTTTACATCAAAATCCCTAGGGCATGCCTCTCTACTTGGTACTATTCAATTTGTTTATGAACAAACTGCTAAAACTCTTGTAACATGTCTTTCTTCCACATGAAAATAGCAGATACCCCTATTTTATACCCTCCAATTTGTCCATGGGTAATCTACATAGCTGATTAACAGTATTGAGATTAACAGATCTCAATACTTAAAAATACTAGCTGGTGTGCAGAATCTCTAAACTTTTCCTGAGCAAGCAGAACTCCCAGCTTCTGTGTTAAGGAGCAAAATTCAACAAAAAGGGAAGCATATTGGCCAGTCCCCTACTGCCCTATAAAACAGAAATCATCCAAAGAATATATCTTTCCTCTTTGGCCTAGCCTCTTCCTAATTGCCCATTTGAGGGAGGTACTGAACACCTCAATAGCTGCACATGAAGTTCCCAGTCCATGTAAAGCATGCTATCAAATGAGAAGCCCAACAGCTCAAAATCCTCTAGCTGCATTGATACGAGTCAAAATGCCTGCTTGATGTTACATTTCACCAATTCGGCCCTCTATACTGTGCCTATGAACCTTCCTGACTGCCACATCAAACAAAGTATACCAAACAGTGTAGAATTCAGTACGAGTAGCATTATCTGACTCATCTTTGGGACAGAAGAAATGGTGAATAATCCTGTATTCACCAAACACTTTCTTTGGCAAAAGACTGAGAGGAAACACCCTTATGTTGGGAACAAGGGGTGAAAGGAAGGGACCGATTATCATTCCTTCTATTGCCTTCCTCTGAATCCTTCCCTGACAATATACTCCAGGCCTAGAACTGCAGAACTAAATATTCATAATGAGCCACTTCCCCCTTATCAGGATACAATTGCAAAAAAACCAATATTTATTTATTTATTTACAGTATTTATACACTGCCTTTCTCACCCCTGGGGGGACTCAAAGCGGTTTACACATAAATAATGGCAAGATTCAATGCCTTACGTTGGGCACCGATATGATGCCAATACAAACAATTACAATAGTAAAACCACAATTAAATATAAATCACAATTAAAAATAATACATCAACAAGCATTAAAAAAATAAAACAGTCTCGTTTGTTGAATCACCGTTCCAGTCAATGTCCCTCTAAAATGCTACATACATCTACTGTCCAAAGGCTTGATCCCAGAACCATGATTTGATTTTATTTTTTCTAAAAGCCAGGAGGGAGGAAGCGGATCTTACCTCATTTGGGAGCATGTTCCATAGGCGGGGGGCCACAGCCAAGAAGGCCCTGTCTCTCATCCCCGCCCGACACGTTTGTTCTGTTGACGGGAGCAAGAGGAGGGCCTTCCCGGGTGATCTTAGATTACGAGGTGGAACGTAAGGGTGGACGTGTTCAGAGAAGTAAGCTGGGCCAGAATCATATAGTCAAGTGGGGCCATTTCCTCTCCCATTCTTATCTTGTTACTCCCTGATATCACCTGATTGACATCTTCCTTTGGGACAATTTTAAAAGTAATGGAGGCATCCTTAGATGCAGCATTTGTGCTTGAACTTACACAGGCATCATCTGCTAATACCTCCAATGCTGAACTCACAGCAATGTAAGCTTGGGTACAATCAGGCTGAACTGATCCACTCCCTTTCTGTGTAATATGACAAATGTGTGACTGCTCATCCTGAGTCAGTTCTGCAGGGGTCCTGATTTACCTCCATGACTACATTTGGTCCTCATCTGATAGCAGGATTAATTGCCATCATCATATAGAAAGCCTAATCATAGGGCAATCAAGCAAGGCCAGAACAATCTACATTGGTCATGGAAATAATATCAAGGAAAAAAATTCTAAGACTAGCTATGACTCCTGTCTATACAAACCTGGCAACCAGTTTGCCCAGGTCCTGTCAACTTTGCCTTTTTAAAACTTATTTTTCCTTGCAATTCAGTTCCTTCTTGTCTTTTTCAATTCAGGGTGAAACCATTTATGTGTTCACCCTGCAGTACCTTATCCCTTGTGGATAGAAGGAAATGATCCCTCAAAGGGAGTGTCTGCTTCCCATAAGGAATGGCCAGATAGGGAACCACATTAAACTGGGTAAAGAAACTACAGGTTTCCAGTGCCCAGCCTGCAATGTTTGATGTGCTAAGTAAAAGTAAAGGTTTGCCCTGACATGAAGTCTAGTCATGTCCAAATCTGGGGTGTGTTTTTTTGTTGTTTATTTTTAGCCGAAGCCGAAGAGCGGCATTGTCCATAGACGCTTTACAGATCATGTGGCCAGCATGACTGTATGGAGCACCGTTACCTTCTCACAGAAGTGTTGCCTATTGATCTACTCACATTTTCATGTTTTCAAACTACTAGGTTGGCAGAAGCTGGGCCTAAGCTGGGAGCTCATCCCACTCCCCGGATTCAAACCACCAACGTTTCAGTCAGCAAGTTCAGCAGTTTAACCCGATGCGTCAACAAGGGACTTTTGATGTGCTAGAATAGGGTAATAACTAAGCCATGACTGCTGGTTGTCTTTTTAATATAGTCCATGCAGCTTCTGAACTACTGCTGGAAGTATGATGTCCTACAAGGCCCTCAGTGCCAGCTATAGCTAGATGAAGCTGGAGACACTGTATAATCATAATTGGCAATAATGTGCCATGACACAAATTATTCTGGCCTCTATTCCATTGGAGGCCAGCAAAGATATTAGTCTGTTTGAAATGCTATGCTGTTCAGAAGGTAAAGCGAATTCTATTTCATAAATATCATGCTGATTCTTATAAAAGAAACACTTTTTTTCTTAGCCGTTGAGTTATTCTGCATTACAAAAATGGGTTAATATCTACTAGGCTTTGTATTTTGCCAAAGCTTTTTTTATCTGTTTGTCTTTGTTCTCTGCTGGATAGAAAGTGTCAATGTTATTTTCAGCAGTAGTTCTGTGAATTTTGTGATGAAGGCCAAAGTATAACTCCTCTGAAAGAAGAAATGTTTATTGATGATACTCCATGAATTACATTGCAAACCTAATCTGAGTTGCTTTTTGTTTTGATTTTTCAAATCAAAAATGACAAACTGCTTACAGTGTTCCCTGTGTTTTACTCCTTTCTTGACTGAGAAAGTGAACTGGTGTGTTTCTTTATACTTTAATCTGCTTACTGTAAAACTCCCATTGGAATTTTTCTGGTCGTCTCTCTGAGATTTGATTTTTTTTTAGGCATCAAGAATATGAGGACTTTCAGTGTTTGATTATGTTCCAATGTCAGTTTTATATGAAACCTATTATGTCATCCTCAATAATAGCATAGCATTTAGGGCTGTTTTCATGAGCTTTGTGTGACCAGCTTCACAAAAATTATGGTAATAGAAAGTGTACAACAATGGCTGTTTTTGAGCTGATATTTATCAAACAGTCTTCGGGGGTTTGCCCTAAGCTTTATAGGAAACTCTTAATAGGGAAAATGTCTTACAAGTGATATATTTTCCAAGTATGTAATGTAATGCATGGGACTATTTCTTAAGTTTTGGAGCAGGCATATGAAAGTTTGCCCTTACAGATGTTAACAAAATGTTATGTCCACCATACCTCCAAGTTTGTACTTACTTACTTAGGTGATCCCTCTTGGCTCAAGGATGATGGTCTTCCAGAGGTGGTGTCTTGGCGGTGGGTCTGTAGGTGGCTGTGGAGCCCTATTCTAGATCCGCATGTTCTTCCGCCGTGAAGGTATCACTTTCCAGATGGAAGGCTTGACGCACCATCCTCTTGGCACATTTCTCCCTTTCGCCCTCAATTTGTGCCTCTTCAAATTCTGCAGCATTGCTGTCACAGCTGACCTCCAGTTAGAGTGCTCAAGGGCCAGAGCTTTCCGGTTTTCAGTGTCTATGCCACAGTTTTTAAGGTTGGATTTAAGTCCATCTTTAAATCTCTTTTCCTGTCCACCAACATTCCATTTCCCGTTCTTGAGTTTAGAGTAGAATAACTGCTTTGGGAGATGGTGATTGGGCATTTGGACAATGTGGCCAATTCCTGACGTCTGTAAACAGCCCACATTTTGCAGGCATATAGCAAGGTTGGGAAGACAATGGCTTTATAAACAAGCACCTTGGTCTCCCTACGGATGTCCTGGTCCTCAAACACACTCTGCTTCATTCAGAAGACTGCTGCATTCGCAGAGCTCAAGTGGTGTTGTATTTCAGTGTCAGTGTTGACTTTTGTGGAGAGATGGCTGCCAAGGTAGCGGAAATGGTCAACATTTTCTCATGTTACACCATTATTTCTGGCATTGGAGAGGGATTGACTGGTGACTGCTGGAAGAGCACAATGTTCAGTGGGAGGTCGAGATTCTTGTATGCTTCTGCAAAGGTGTTTAGAGTGGCTTGTAGGTCTTCTTCTGAATGCGCACAAACAATGTTGCCATTGGCATATTGGAGTTCTGTAACAGATGTTGTGACCTTGGTTTTGGCTTTCAGTCTGCTGAGGTTAAATAGTTTGTCATTTATTTAAATAGCTTGTCAACCCATCAACAAAATGAAGTATCATAGCAGTGAAGATGGAAAATAAGGTTGGGGCAATAACACATCCCTTCTTGACACCTGGAGGAAAATGGAAGTAGGTGTGCATCTGGATTTCTACAGGTTCTCCTTTCCTGTAATGCACATAATCTTCATCCATACTTGGAAACAATGAGTCCAAACATCATTAGCCAATTCCCATAGGAGTACTGAGCTAAAACTATCTATAAAACAGAAATGGGCAGCCTTTGGTCCTCTTGATGCTGAGGTACAGTTCCCTTCATCTGTGGTCATGTGACATTGAATCCAGAATTGATCGGACTTGGTGTCTAACAGCCTCTGGGAAGCCACTATCTGTGATCTAAAGCCTTTCTTCTGTCACTAGGTTTCCTTGACAGTTGAATCATTATGAAAATGGGATTCTCAAAGAAGAATATTTTCAAGGCATATTTGTCAGCTAGACAGGTTCATTCCTCACTACTTTAGCCTCCTTTATAAGGTAATGTTGAAGCCTCTGAAGTTGCCCAGTAAAAAGGCATGGTTCCTACATAAAGATTAATCATACCTTCATTAAACCTTGATTGTAAATGTTGAAAGATTAATGTAAATTGTCTGTGAACCTACTTAAACACCAGAAATCTATTGATGTGAAGGCAAAGGAAATGCATATAAACAGAGAAAGGGTTCTGAGCATTCATCCTATGTGCCAGTTAGTGCTTTATCCACAGTATTACCTAGGCAATTATAAATGGCCCCATGTGGAAAATGTGCACACTGACATTAGCATTGTCAATTTCATTTCAATTGACAACATTTCTAGAAACCATAATGATGAGAGATATATGCAAAATAATTTCATCACGTTCTCTATGTCTTGTTGTGAATGGCCGTGTTTTAGATACTCCTCAGATTTAATTGCCAAGACATGATTATTTCAATACTTCCTTGTATTGCAAGTTCATGATAGTGGTATGGTTAGGTGGCTTGCTTGATCTTAAACCAAGGACCTCAACACACAAGAGTATCTATCAACTTTTAATCCTGTGGCTGCCTCGTGCAGAATTCTGGGGTTTGTAGTTCAGGGAGGGGCTTTTAAACTACTCAGTCAGAGGTCCTGGGCCTCACTAAACTACAAGCCCCAGAATTCCGCAGGAGGCAGCCACAGGATTAAAAGTTGGTAGTCTGGTGTGATGAGATCCCAAGCTTAACAAAGTGGTTTGAAATAGAATTTGATTAACGTGCAGGGTGTTTGTGCAAAGTAATGTTGTTCATGAGATGTATTGTCATCTCATGAACAACATAATGCTTTTAGCTAGGTATCAGAAGCATGAGAGACTTACCAGGCAACTGGGTAGCACAGTGTTTCGATCCTATGTTGTTTAGCAGGTTTATGAAGCCTGGTCTGCTTTTGCTTCTCTAACCCAAGTAAAAAATTCAGTCCTCAAGGCTTCTTGCTCTTGAGGTGCCCCCTTATTTCAGAGGCTTCCTCTTCTGACACAAAGGTGAGGTGGAATTTCTTGAAGGGCCCTTCGGTTAGTAGTGAGATTAAAATCACTACTGACCGAAAGGTCATGAGTTCAAAGCCAGCCTGGGTTGGAGTAAGCTCACAACCATTTTTCTAGCTTGCTGTCGACCTTTGCAGCCCGAAAGACAGTTGCATCTGTCAAGTAGGAAATTTAGGTACCCCTTATGCAGGGAGGCTAATTTAACTAATTTAACTAATTTAGAATGCCATAAAAATCTCCAGCAGCATGCAAAAGAATGAGGAGCACCCAATCGGTGTCACAAGTGGATGGTGAAGTGACAGCTCACCTGGTGGGCAGAATTCAAAGCATACCCTCATGAAGCTGGAAAGTTAAGTAGCCTCTGTGTGTCTGTCTATATAAGTTGTGTGTCTATGGCATTGAATGTTTGCCATGTATATGTGCATTGTGATCCACCCTGGGTCCCCTGTGGGGTGAGAAAGGCAGAATATAAATACTGTAAATAAATTCAGGATCTACTGTTGCTATAGCTTCTTCAAGTGTGGAGCTCTGATTATTTTCAGCTTCAAAATCTTTCTTGAAGGAAAATATTCCCTAAATTGAATCCATTAAATGTGAATCAGATTTCACATTTAGTGGTGAATTACAAGTGGGGTGAGTTGGACTCAAGTCCCAAATTTCTATGTTACTACAAAACTCAGTAGGTGACCCTGGTTCACTCACGCACTATTAGCCTAGCCAGCTTTGCAGCAGCACTGGTACTTGTTGTGAGGGCAAAATGAGGCACATTCAGTAGAGTTACATATTCTGCTTAAATTCCTTGGAGGAAGAGTATGATGTAAATGTAATCATTTCTACAGTAGTCGTTTGGGTGGCAGAGAGCTGAAATGAGTATCAAAATAGTAACACAGCAGCCTGATAAAACAGTAAAAACAGCATCAAGTGATTTGAACACCCCTCTTCTTTGAATCCTCATTCATATTAATGTCACATAACTCTGCCACATCCCTTGTGCTTTGGTTCTGTTGTTCAGGTGGCAGTCCTCTAAACAGGCAGAGCTGGAAGCGAGCACCATGGAAATTAGTAGGAGTGACTTGTTAAATCAACATGGCTAAGCTATAAGTGGATTTTGTGGGAACCTGGCATTTCTAATTTTGAGAGGAAACATGCAGTTTTATGCTTGGTGGCGGTTACAAGCTCTTACCAGCATCTGTCTCTAAACAAAGGATGAGGGATATTTGTTACGAGGATTTTGCATTACAGGAGGCACCGTGGAATGGAATGTGCTATCATGTAACAATGGACTCCCCCTTTCCTTTCCCACATTTTGTTGGTTTTTGTCTAATCCTTTCAAGGAAAACAAGACTGAACACTTTTCAGGTTTTCTTCATATCGCTAATATGCTTCTGTAACCGCCTTTGCTTACTTTTCCTTTATCTACAAAGCTTAAGAGGAGGAACAACTGTATTTTAATCTTTTATTTCTTTAAATGCTTTTACCCCACCTTTTGATAAAAAAACTTTTCAAGGTGACTTGCACATTGCTCTTTTTTCCTTCTGTAAACACAGCATTAGCAATTTTTTAAAAAAAAAACCCACAAAAAACAACATTATCCTAAAGGAGCAACAGAACAAAGAGAAACACAGTTAGCAGTACAAATCAGGTGAGAGGAATTGTTATAAAAAGTAAAGGTAAAGGTTTCCTATTGACATTAAGTCTAGTCATGTCCAACTCTAGGGGGTGGTGTTCATCTCCATTTCTAAGCTGAAGAGCCAGCATTGTCCATAGATGCCTCCAAGGTCATGTGGCCAGCATGACTGCATGGAGTGCCGCTGCCTTCCTCCTGGAAAATATGCAAATATGATCTACTCATATTTGCATATTTTCAAACTGCTAGGTTGGCCAAAGCTGGTTATAAGAATGGGAGCTCACTCTGCTCCCTGGATTCGAATTGCCAACCTTTTGGCCAGCAAGTTCAGCAGCTCAGTGATTTAATCCGCTGCGCCACCAGGGGCTTTGCATTGTTATTACCCCATGCTTAAATTCTACATAAAACAGAGGTATCATGGACATACATGAAATGTTTCAGAAACTACCACCAAAACCAGACTCTTTTCTTGGTAGCTTCCAATCTTTCTTCCAAATGCCCATGGTAGGATTTCTGATGAGGATCTTGAGAACTGTGCAATCACACAAAATAATGAATAGTCCTTCAGATTCATTTTTTTACTTTGTAGGCTACATAAATGGCATTTTGAATTTGCACTGGAAAGAAATTGACTAACAGAGGGTTCTTTTACACTGACCATTTTGCTCTGGATTAATTGACATTTCCAAAGTAGTTTCATAAATATACATACAGTGAACTGTAGCAATTTAACTTGTACATTCTCTGCATGTGAACAATAATGATCAGATTTTGATGGGTGCATTTTTTCCTCTAAGGAAATCATATAAAGGTGCTTCCATTCCCATACAAAAATTGTATGGGAATTCCTCTGTATGACAAAAGTTCTGGTCTGTTAGTCCAGGGCTTTTCAAAATGTTGGTTTCTGGACTGGTCCCAGAAAAAAGGAAACAGTCTAAGCAGTGGTTCTCAACCTGTGGGTCCCCAGGTGTTTTGGCCTACGACTCCCAGAAATCCCAGCCAGTTTAGCAGCTGTAAGGATTTCTGGGAGTTGAAGGCCAAAACATCTGGGGACCCACATGTTGAGAACCACAGGTTGAGTGCATGAGTAAAATGGGCTTTGGGCTCATATAAGGGCAGGAAGTGCTGGTTCCCCACATCAAGAACCCAAGATAACCCCTATTTGTTTCATTTTGGATTAGCTCATCATAGTGTTTTTGTGATAAAAGACATTCAGAAGTAATTTACTGGTGCCTTATTCTATGCACTATTAGCAATCATTAGCCATGGTACAGTTTTATCATTGAATAAGGATAGTCCATGTCATTGTATTTCCAATTTCCATGTATGATTGTTAAAGCTACACAGTGAAGAAGGCAGATAGAAATAGAATCAATTTATTAGAGTATGGTGCTGAAAAAATCTGTGGACACCATTGACTGCCAAAAAGACAAATAAATAGTTCCTAGAGCACATCAAGCCTGAACTCTCCCTGGAAACCAAAATTACCAAACAGAGATTGCTGTACTTTGGATCTCAAAATAAATTCTGCGAGTTTTAACAAAGGTAACAAAGATACATCTATTAATCTTGCAACAGAGTTGGTTCTTGCTGACAACTTGACATTCCAAGGGTTAATATAGGCTTTTGATTTATAGCCGGCTGAAATATAGCCACCTGAACAGGATAATCAATTTAGTGAGCTGCTGAAATCAACTTCAGTCCTTACTCACAATGATGATAATGCAAATAAAAAAGATCCTCCCTGGCAGAATGATACAGTAACTGGTGACAGCTTACCAATTGAAGAATGGATATATATTATAATCAAACACATATTGAGTCCTTTGCAATTTAATGTAATAAACCTTTAACTACCTGGTTGAAATATTTTAAAAGGTTAGTTCAAGTTTGATCATAAAGACCAGATCATGAACCCTTGTAAATGCATGACCTGAACAGATAAACTAACCATGCAAAATAAGGGATGCAGTTAAGGAAAGGGGGGGGCAGTATTAAGAAGAAAATATTAAAAATGCAAAAGGTCACAGGATAAGAACATGGAGTAATGGCTTTGCACTACGAGATACCACCTCTGAGCAGAACAAACAGGAAAATTCCAAGCAAATTGTGATCAAAACAAATCGCTGTGCTGATATACAACCCACATTGCTATGATACAAACGTTAGTTTTGCCTCCGTTATCCCAACAAACACCAACTCAGAGCATAGCATCCTTGGTCTCAAGCTATTTCTGAGACAAAAATTATCCCAGGAAAAGTTCCAGATAGCAGAAACTGAAATTTAGTACTAAATCGCAGAAAGCTAGTTTGCCCAAACTGAAAGGGTTTTCCAACACATTATGCACATAAATAGCATCTGTTGAACATTTTGGAATTTGCTCTCCCAGGTCTGCTTATTATAGAAGATATAGCTCATATAGAATATCTATGCAGCATCCCTTAGCTGGAATTGCAAAATACTCCAAAGTCCAAAATTGTCCACATGGGTGACTGAGACAGTGGCACCTTTGATTTCTGATTGATCAATGTACACACATTTTGTGTAATGGAAAAAAATTAAAAATATTTTGTATAAACATACTTTCAGACGATATGCATAAGAGGTACATGAAATATAAATAAATGTTGTGTTCATATATGGGTTCCATCCCCAGGGTTCTATCATTGTGTACATTTATTCCAAAGTCTGAAATAATCTGAAGTCCCATGCACTCACTACTATGCAGTAGTTACTTTCAGTGAGTGGTGTAAGGCTAGGATGGTGCTTGAGAACTAAGGTAAACTCACAGGAAAAAGTATATTTATTTAATGTTTTTAAAAAGAAAAACCTAGCATCCAACCCAAACCTTAGTACATAGTTTAATCCTATTTACCTTTTTGTGTGTTTTGGTGGCAGACAGGTTAATAACTGGAACGATATACAGGGAACATATTATGTCAGCTCCACTGGTTGCCGGTTTGCTACTGAGCACAATTCAAAGTGCTGGCATTGGCCTAGAAAGCCCCAAATGGCCCCAGCCCAGTTTACCTGTCCAAATGCATCTCCCACTATGAACCATCATGGAGATTAAGATCCTCCGGGGAGGACATGCTCTCTGTCCCACCACTATCACAAGGGCGATTGGTGGGGGCGAGAGAGAGGTCCTTCTCAGTGATTGCCCCTCGGCTGTGGAACTCCCTTTCTAGTGGGATTAGATCAACCCCCTCCCTCCTGTCCTTCAGAAGGATAGTAAAAACTTGGTTGTGGGACCAAGCTTTTGGAACAGTGCAATAAGGCAGTAATAGGAAACCTTACCATGCCAACTAGATTTGATGCAGATGATCGAGGCAGTTTTATACAGTGGATTTTAGTGTCAAGATAAATGATTTTAATGCTTTTGCATGTGTACAATCTACTTATATCCCAGCATTGAAAGTTTGCCGTTTGTATGTTGTGCTGCGCCTTGAGTCCCTTTTGGGGTGAGAAGGGAGAATTATAAATGTTTTAAATAATAAATAAATAAATAAATAAATAAAAACATTCCAGTTCCCCAATTCATTATTCATTCTGCAGCATGGCCAAAGAGCCCTGGAAGGCCATGCCTTTTCTTATTTGAAACACCAGGCCTCCAGTAGATACTACTGTATGAATCCTGATCCAGCATTTCTGTTTATGGAAGGGGCCAGTACATGCTTTCTACTGAATGTGGAAAATAGCCAGTTTGACTCTGATGCAAAGTCCCCAACAATATTTTATAGTAACATAAATGAGAAATCCACATATCAAGTTAATGCTGTTAAGCACTCCTACAGGTATATTTTGAGAAGAGAAGGGAACAGTGCCTATTCAATACTTTATTTTAGGCCATTGATTATAGTATATTCTGAGAAGAGCTTCTCTTTCAATCTTCCCTTCTCTGTTGCATTTGAGTTAAGTAGGCAGTGCTGAACAACACTAATGTGCTTTTACTGGGAAAATGATGGAATTAGAAAAGTGTGATGCTTTCTCCCCCTTTGTGTTCAGAAAGATATTCATTTGAAAAAGTGCAACAATTGTAAGAATTTTGGGGGCATTGTTTCTGCACAGGCTATTTATATTCCAAATTATGGCACTATTCCTGTTTATAGCCTGAGTCCAAGGGAGGCAAAGGAATGATGCAGGCAAAAGAAAGCCTTTGCTCTTTTTACATTAATGAAATTTAGGACAACATTTACTTTGAAGTCAGTGGAGCTTAATTCAGTAGCAAACTCCCTAGGTTGACCTAGAAAGCTGCTTTACTTCTGCAGTATGGACCACTTGGGGGAAATGATCAAGATGCTAAAAAAGTGAATAAGGGTTCCAGCTCATTGGCTCTTCAAGCTTCAAAAATGAGAAATTTATTTATTTATTTACGATACTTCTACCCTGCCTTTCTCAAACCCGAAGGTGACTCAAGGTGGCTTTACAACACAGGCAGCTATTTGATGCCATTAAAACAATGCAAAAATTACAATAAACATTTAAACAGAATTATAAAAGACATACATTAAAATTTTTAAACACATATAAAAACCACTACCTTCACTATTAGCCCTATTGTCCAAAAACATAGTCTAAGCCATTCCAGTATTTGATTTCACATAGTTTCATGTTTATCTATTGCACTAGATTCCCAAAGTCTATGTATTCACTTTTCTGCGGAAGCTCAGGAGGGAAGGGGCTGATCTAATATCCCTAGGGAGGGAGTTCCACAGCCGAGGGGCCGCCATTGAGAAAGCCCTATCTCTCGTCCCCACCAGTCACACCTATGAAGAAGGTGGGACCGAGAGCATGGCCTCCCCAAACAATCTTAAACTCATAGATGGTTCATAGAGAGAGATACATTTGCACAGGTAAGCTGGGCCAGAACCATTTAGGGCTTTATAGGCTAAAGACACACTTTGAATTGTGCTCAGTAGCAAACCGGCAGCCACTGGAGCTGGTAAAACAAGGGAGTTGTATGCTCCTTGAACCCTGCTCCGGTGAGCAATCTGGCTGCCACCCACTGGACCATTTGAAGCTTCTGAACAGTCTTCAAAGGCAACCCCACAGAGAGCATGTTGCAGTAGTCTACACAGGATGTAACCAGAGCATGGACTACCGTAGCCAAGTCAGACTTCCCATGGTACAGGTGCAGCTGGCGCACAAGTTTTGATTGTGCAAATGCTCCCCTGGACACGGCTGAGACCTGGGGTTCGAGGCTCAGTGATGAGTCCAGGAGACCTCCCAAGCTGCGAACCTGTGTGTTCAGGGGAATTGTAGCCCCATCCTCTGTCTTTAAGGCAGCACTGTTTCTAAACTATGTATGTTGCACCAATAAGAAGCAAGCACTGTTTCTGAACTGTGTATGCCATGCTTGTGAAGTGTTCTACCTGCCATAATATCATCATCACAATATGTCAAGATGTTTTGGAACATGGCTCAGAATGCTTTGTGTATGTTCAATTTAAATTGCAATCACTAGGATCTTACAATATTTTTTATGTCTAAGCAAACAGGAAGCCTCCACAAATGAGTTATTATATCCACTTTCTTTATATCCCTTGGTACTGTATATTTATTGAAAGAATTGCCATAATTTTAATAAGAAGGCAAGAATACTACATTCTGTTAAGTATCTGAATTACAAACCCCTCTCCCCAAAATGTTAATGCATGTTCAAACATTGCAACAAGCAGTTATGAGTGTAATATATATTTAGCGCACAAACCCATTGGAACTATCTATGTCTGTGCACCAGATTTTGTCAGTAAAATATTTTGAGTCTTTCTATTGAACCACTGTAAGTGAAGAAATATAAAATGCTTTTTTTGTCATGTCAGGAGCAACTTGAGAAGTTGGTCAAACCTTGGGTTTGCAAGGTAGAGTCCACTCACTGCTGCATTATTAAATAAATTGCTGACTTCAATATACTGTCAGACTCAATTTGTAGACCTTAAAGCAGTGGTTCTCAACCTTTGTAATGCCGTGACCCCTTAATATAGTTCCTCATGTTGTGGTGACCCCCAGCATAAAATTATATTTGTTGCTACTTATAACTGTATTTTTGCTATTGCTATGAATTGCAATGTAAATATCTGATATGCAGGATGTATATTAATTCACTGGACTGAATTTAGCACAAATACCTGATACGCCTAAATTTGAATACTGGTGGGGTTGGGGGAGAATTGATTTTGTCATTTGGGAGTTGTAGTTGCTGGGATTTATAGTTAACCTACAATCAAAGAGCATTCTGTACTCCACCAATGATGGAATTGAACCAAACTTGGCACACAGAACTCCTATGACCAACAGAAAATACTGGAAGGGTTTGTTGGGCATTGACCTTGAGTTTTGGAGTTGTAGTTCACCTATACCCAGAAAGCAGTGTGGACTCAAACAATGATGGATCTGGACCAAACTTGGCATGAATGCTCAATATGTCCAAATGTGAACACAGGTGGAGTTTGGGGAAAATAGACCTTGATATTTGGGAGTTGTAGTTGCTGGGATGTATAGTTCACCTACAATCAAAGAGCATTCTGAACTGCACCAATGATAGAATTGGACCAAACTTCCCACACAGAACTCCTACGACCAACAGAATATACTGTGTTTTCTGATGGTCTTTGGTAAACCTTCTGACACCACCTCATGACCCCCCCTCCCCAGGGTCCCAACTCCCAGGTTGAGAAATGCTGCCTTAAAAGTTTGAAAAAAAGTCATCTTTCCCTGTTGCCTTTCTAAAGAAATCAAGGAGATTAATCTGTTTAACAACAAAATATTATTATGATTTCCCTCCCATCCTGAGATAGCATGCTTCCTTGTTCTACTGATTGTGATAGAGGGAGAGACACCAACCATAACAAATTCTAATGAATTCTAACAAGCTGAGTTCACAGAAGCATGTTTAGATTTTATTTAACTTCCGTATTAAATGAGGATATTGTGAATTAGGAGAAATGGCTAGGAAGATCTAGGCAGTTAATAATGAATTAATTGGTGAGTTCAATTCAAATTCTGGATATGTTTGATCAGTGTCTGGACCAAATAATGAAATAGATTAAAGCCAACCAACTGCAACTGAGTTATCGTATGAACTTTCATTTCACCCTAAATGAGAGTTGTTCCTGTGTTGTCGAACTTAAGTAGCAGGTTCTTTATCTTGAGGTAAACTATTTCTGTGATATGTCTCTGTTGTTAAATACTCAGATGACTATGGAAGCTTGGAATATCATTTCCCAGATTTAGTTGGTACATCATGTACTTATTCCCCTGGACTGAAGTAGCCTTGCCATAGATATGCAGATGATGATATAGTCAGAAATGGATTACTGTAATGTGTTGCATATGGAGTTCTCCTCAGTCTCCAGAAACTAGTCCATAATGTGGCCATTTGGCTGTTCTGTGTGCTGTTTGCTTGTTTGGCTGGACTAGTTTGGACTTAGTTCAGAAAATCTTAACATCCTATTTATTATTTATTTATTTACTTTGCTTATATACCGCTGTATCTCAAGCCCGAAGGCGACTCACGGCGGTTCACAAACAGTAAAAACAGTAGAAACAGCAGTGGTTCCATACAACATATAACAATTGACTTAACACATTATCCATAAATTACCAATAAGCAATTACAATGCACAATTATTACAAAAAACAACCGTACCCAATCTTCTCATCATCCAAGCGTAGTCCAGGTTCGTCGTCCATTGTTCCATTCCTATATTCCATTACCAGATTGTACTAAATTACTCAAACGCCTGCACAAACATCCAGGTCTTCACCATTTTGCGGAATACCATTAGGGATGGTGCTAGTCTAATGTCCGTAGGAAGGGCGTTCCACAGCCGAGGAGCCACCACCGAGAAGGCCCTATCTCTCATCCCCGCCAGCCGAGCTTGAGAAGCAAGCGGGATCGAGAGCAGGGTCTCCCCGGAAGATCTTAAACTCCTGGTGGGTTCATAGGCAGAGATGCGGTCAGATAGGTAGCTTGGGCCGGAACCGTTTAGGGCTTTAAAGGTCAACGCCAGCACTTTGAATTCAGCCCGGTAGCAGATCGGTAGCCAGTGGAGTTGGCGCAACAGGGGGGTTGTATGCTCCCTGCGCTCCGCTCCTGTTAAAATCATGGCTGCCGAGCGTTGGACTAGTTGAAGCTTCCAAGCTGTCTTCAAAGGCAACCCCACGTAGAGAGCGTTGCAGTAGTCTAAACGGGATGTAACCAGAGCATGGACTACTGTGGCCAAATCAGACTTCCCAAGGTACGGGCGCAGCTGGCACACAAGCTTTAGCTGTGCAAATGCTCCCCTGGTCACCGCTGAAACCTGGGGTTCCAGACTCAGCGATGAGTCCAGGGTCACACCCAAGCTGCGAACCTGCATCTTCAGGGGGAGTGCGGCCCCATCCAACACAGGCTGTAACCCTATGCCCTGTTCGGCCTTGCGACTGACCAGGAGTACCTCTGTCTTGTCTGGATTCAATTTCAATTTGTTCGCCCTCATCCAGACCGTCACAGCAGCCAAGCACCGGTTCAGGACCTGGACAGCCTCCTTAGTAGCAGGTGGAAAGGAGTGACAGAGTTGGACATCATCCGCGTACAGATGACACCGTACCCCGAAACTCCGGATGATCTCCCCCAGTGGCTTCATGTAGATGTTAAACAACATGGGAGACAATATTGAGCCCTGAGGAACCCCACAAGACAATGGTTGTGGGGTTGAACAGGTGTCCCCCAACAACACCTTCTGAGATCAACCCTCCAGGAATGACCGGAGCCACTGCAAAACAGTACCTCCAAGACCCATCCCTGCGAGGCGTCCCAGAAGGATACCGTGGTCGACGGTATCGAAGGCCGCTGAGAGGTCCAGCAGCACCAACAGGGACACACTCCCCCTGTTGAGCTCCCGGTGCAGATCATCCACTAAGGCGACCAAGGCTGTCTCGGTACCATGTCCCGGCCTAAAACCAGACTGTGCCGGGTCTAGATAATCCGTGTCTACCAAGAATACCTGGAGTTGTGAGGCCACCACACGTTCCAAGACTTTGCCCAAGAAGGGGAGATTGGAAACTGGCCGATAGTTGTCGAATTTAGTGGGGTCCAGTGATGGTTTCTTCAACAGCGGTTTTATTATAGCTTGTTTTAAGCTCGCTGGAATCTTGCCTTCCCGAAGGGAAGCATTAACCACCACCTTAACCCACTCAGCCAATCCCCCTCTGGCCTCCTTTAGAAGCCAGGATGGGCAGGGGTCCAGGATGCATGTGGTTGGCCTCATTCCTCCAAGTATCTTGTCCACATCCTCGGGTTTCACCAATTGAAATGAATCCATCAAAACTGGACAAGCAGGTGCTCGTGTTACATCCTCAGAGACTGCCATTAATATGGTATCCAGACCAGAACGGAGCAAAGTGACTTTGTCTGTAAAGAACTGAGCAAAAGCTTCACAGCGAGAAGTCGAATAGTCAGGGTTCCCACCTTGAGTGGTGGGATTTAAAAGGCCTCTGACAATTCGGAACAGCTCAGCCGGACGGTTCTTTGCAGACGCAATAGTGACCAAGCTTTGTGAGAGCACACCTACTCTTTTATGAACCTGACCAGTTAGTACGTTCATCAGAAGAGGTGCCCCAGATAATTCCACTTGGGTTCGAATTCTCTTTGAAGAACAGTTGTGGTGGTTTATTGCCTCCTCCTCTTTGGAATCTCCTCTGTATGAAAGTTAGGCCTGAACCTGCATTGCTTTGTTTCTAGTGTCTGTTTCAGTCATTTTTTCAAATAAGCCTTCCCAGACTAAATGACCAAACCACAGCTTTACTGATGTGCATGTGTCCATGGGAGAAATGTTCCAAGACAGGTGTGCATTCTTGGGACTGTGGATAATAGCAAACCCTATATTTTGTCAATACTTGGACTAAAAGCACACTATAGAATTGAACTGGAAAAACTAAACAACAACAACAACAACAACAACAACAACAACAATAATAATAATAACTCAGGGACTCGGGGCAGCTAACATGAGACCAAGCCCAAAATTACAGTACAGCAAAATAAAATACAAAGAAGCATAAAATACCATCAAAATAAATACATGAAATAACGAAATAAAATAAACAGTTACAAAATAACATGATAGAGAAATAGAACACAGTGGGCGGGCCAAATTGACAAAACCCTGGATGAGATAAGTAGTGGGAGAAAGGAGCCCACAAATACATCTTTGGAGGGGGGAATATTTTCGAAGTATGGGTATGTGAATCTATGGATAGCAAATCCATAGATAAAGGTTGTACTTTATTTGCTTTCATAGTTAAGATATTTTTTTGCCATTGTTGTCTTAGTATTTTGTATGCTGCTTAGGACATTTTTTTTTCTTAAATGTGATAATTCATACTTTTACTTTATTTTATTACAATAAATTTAAAATAATGTTTCCTTTATTTGCTTTTGAAATTGTTAAGGGCAGTAACTGGACTTTATTAGATTACTGGCTGGACTGCAAAATACTGCTGGGTAGGCTGCTGTTTCTTATATATTCAACCTCCATTACACTTTGTAGGACAGCTTGTATTTGTTAAAATAACACTGTTGAATTAATTAAATTCTGTGTTCAGGAGGAACATATGAAAGAACATCACATCAGATATTTAATAACTTGTTAACAAGAGGAATGTGTTTATTTTGCATGTACAGAAACACACAGAATTTGTAAGAGTTTTGAAACATTGAATAATTACACCCATACTTAATTTACAAATAGTAACAATGCATATTTGGTCCAAGAAGATAAGAATAATAATAAAGTACTGTTCCAGATTGACAATTCTCAAGGTGAAATATGGAAACCATGATTTCACAATAATAACAAGACAGATCTCAAACAATATTAGCATTTCAGTGTTGACTGTGTTAGACAAAGCTGATGGGAATTTTAGGTCAAAATAACTGGAGGACTAAAATTAGATTATCTTGTGCAGTAAGGGTTTTTGTGATTTCCTCTGTCCTTGCTTAATATTGCATCTTGTGATGATCAGGATGGTTCCCTAACCTTGACAAACAGCTTTGGGATATTTGAGAGCTTGCATTGAATTGTACAGCTCAAGCAGAAAACCCCAATTGCATGGGTTTTTGCAAAAGAGCCTTAGTTTTTCAGTCAACTCTCCACATTTGCAGGTATGATTTTAGGGGTATGCACAATTTCATTTTTGTGTATCCAATTCAAATGATTTGGTGGATTCGGTTGCCGAATATATAAAAATGAGCCTGGCATTGGCCAGCTGAAGCCTTAGTCGGTACAGGTCACAGCAGCCGGATCTTTTCAGCTAATGGGAGCAAATAATGGGGACTAATGGAGCTGAACAGCACTCTTCCTGAGGCGGAGGTGGTGGCATGTGGGAAGGGCAGCCTTGCTAATCAGGAAAGCTGCAACTCCTTCTTTGCTTCCTTCCTCAGGAGGCTCTTCTATCACTTCCTGAAGCCCCCCCTCTGGCGTGTCTGCTTGAGGCAAATGGGAGCTCTCTTTCCCACAGCATTTTGTGCTGTGCAAGCATTGAAAGAGCCTCCCGTGGCATGATGGGAGTTGAGGTTTTTCTCTCTGTGTGTTTCTCACTTTCTTTCTCAGCCAGTCAGAGACCTGTTTGACTGTGTCCATCCATTCTCCTCCTCTCTTGTGGCGTGTGCTTAGGAGATCAATTCCAAGAACCCCCTCTTGTGTTTTTTTTTAATATTATGGTAAAAACTTTTAAAAATTTAAAAAAAGAAGATCAGTGAAACATTCTGAAACTTGGCAGGCAGAGAGGTGGGTTTCATGCCAATAGACCTAAACATGATGGGAAAATGAGCCACTAAAGTCTCCCCATTGGCATGAAAACAGAAACTCCTTAATTTGGGAAGTTTTCTAAAAATGGAACTGGG
Source organism: Anolis sagrei (assembly GCF_037176765.1). Classification (NCBI taxonomy): domain Eukaryota; kingdom Metazoa; phylum Chordata; class Lepidosauria; order Squamata; family Anolidae; genus Anolis; species Anolis sagrei. Next base: position 203,362,499 of record NC_090022.1, on the reverse strand, counting down.
GGGGGGGGGGTGCTGAAATCTGGACACTGAAAATGGCATGGGTTTTTGGCAAATTGCCCACCTCTACTGCAGATTTGAATCTTCATGGTTTTGATAAAAATGTTATCTCTTAAACTCTCTAGTTTCTCCAGTGCAAATCTATGGTCAGTATCAAGCATGGCTACAGAGTCATGTTGGACAATCAAGAGATGCTTGGAGAAAACACTTCTGTAGGAATCACTAGGTTCTCCAGTGTGAGAGCATTATTGCAATTTTTCTAATGATATTCAGTGTGAGCTCACATCTTGGTTGTCTATATGTTGTCTGCACAGCTTTGTTATTTTCCCCCTTATGTGGCGATTATACTTTAATTGTTATGAACACTCTTTGAAAACTACAGTTTTTGATTATCAATATGGTAAAACTATTTCACCTTGCTTGTAAGAACAACATTTATGAAAGATTCCATTCCTTAAAAGTCTTGTTTACATAGAAAGGAAACTGTTTATATGGCTTTTTCATAGTGATAAGTGGGGCAACAAGTGAAAGGTAAAACTGAAGATGTTGATTGTTTGATTGAATAGTCTGCAAATTAGTAAAACTGTGCAAATCACAGCTATATTTGGTGAGGGATGTTAAAACACCATCTGATTGTAAACTTGAGTTTTTCACCCTCTGAGGAAACTGAACCAGTTAGTTGCAATTTTCTAATTACTGTATTTTTCTTAACACACACTTTTGTAAACACCTAATTGTCACATTCACACTTAAAATATGAAATGGAAACATGTGAGGTTGCTACCGCACACCACTTTAGATGCTCTTGTCCCTCTCTCCGTGTTATTTAAAAGCCAGAACATGTACAAATATTTAACAAGCGTGTCTCTTTGTATACTGCAGAATAGAGGCAAACTTTCATACCTACTTAAGGATTCTGATTCTTCATGCAGTATTTACACTCTTTGCAGTCAGGGTATTGATTAGTGTAGGCAGCGTGTATGTATGTCTGACTGGCAAAGAGACAACGGCTGTCTATTTTCCTCAAATAATAGTGCTGCTCTACCACTGTTTGGAATTTCTTATCATAAAATGTATCATTTGCTGCCTGGTGGTTTGAGGCTCCTGAGTTGTCCAGACACACCGACTTTAATTAGTCCTATTGGGAAAGCCGTGTTAGCTTTGATGGGTTGTAATACTGTCAACACTTGTGAATGGAGATGGAAGTAAAGGTATGGATGCAAGTAGCTATATTGCTAGCTCTTTGCCTTTTAAAATGTAAATGATGTTCAGTACCTCCCCCCCCCCTCTTTATAGAGCAAGGAAGGGCAAAGTGTAATGCATCAGTCTCTTGCAACCTTTGAGTCCTTAAAGTGCAGCCCATGGAAGAACTCAGACCAGTCTAATCTCTTAAAACAGCTCAAATGGGCCCAACCCACTACAAAATGCAATGTTTTCTCTCACAGCCCCATACATTCCTCCAACCTGGGGGGTGGAGCAAAAACCCTGTTGGTCACTTCTGAACCAGAAATGATGTCCATGCCAGTGTGGTCCATAATGGGGGCAGAGAATGGTCCTCATACCTCACAGAGATCAATCCCTCTTTTAGAAAGACATAATTGAACAGGTGTCCTACTTCAACGGCATTATTTAAGGATTCAGATTTAGTAGTACTGTACATGAATCCTTGCCTGAAATGCCAATCCAGATCTCGATGATGGTGGTGAGGGTTTCAAAGCATCATTATACTCTTATCCCTAAATGAAATAGGAACTGTAGGTCCATGTAAAGGTGGGCTATGTTTCATTGTGCAGTCGCTGGATCAAAACAGTCAATGCCTGAAACAGATCTCCACAAACCAGACCTTCCTCACTGCATATTTTTTGTTTAGTTTACATTTAAACTTACATAAGAGGGAGAACAACTGGATTTATAGACTTAAAACCCTAGCAGCAGAAAGCCTCCATTTTGGTATAACCCATCCTCTGTATTCTGCCACCTTGGGTATAGCTTCCCTTTCGTCAGAGCATCTGAATAAGACAGAAGCTGAAATGTCTGGCCATAAAATACATATATTCTGTGTTGTTATATGTTCTGATATATAGACCAATACCTAGATATTCCTGATATATAGACCTATACATAGATATTGTCTCTCAGTAGTGCAACATTTCATTTTATATCTCTTTAATATTGGTATTAAGAAACCTAAAAATATAATAGAATGTCCAAAATGAATTCATAGAAATAGTGTATATGTCCAAAGATTTGTATTTTTTCTAGAATGCCAAATTCCTTCTACAATATTGGGATTGTAATAGCTTACCCTTTAACTTGTCAATATAAAAAAGTCCTATTAAAAATGCTGTGATGTCTCTGCAGAGAGGCTTAAGCAGGAAGCCCTTGTTAAAAATTAGCCATCCCATGCCATGTGTTGCTGTGGCCCAGTCTGTGTATATGTGTTTTGTGTGTGTGTGTGTGTGCATATATGTGTGTATATATTTGTGTATAAGTGTATATATGTGTGTTTGCATGTATATATGTGGTTTTGCGCATGCGTTGTAATGTGTTTTTTTAAAGTATCTTCTGCTGTGTTTTTCAGTGTTTTTATGAGTGATGACCACTTGTTGATCTGTTAGGTGTATTGTGTCCAAATTTGGTGTCAATTCATCCAGAGGTTTTTGAGTTATGTTACTGCCACAAATGAACATTACATTTTAATTTATATTGATTATCATGGCTGGTGTTCCTTAAGTACCCAAAATGTATATGTGCTGCATTCTTCAGGCACACTCATGTTTTTAATTACAGGCAGTCCCCAAGTAACAAACAAGATAAGTTTTGTAGGTTTGTTCTTAAGCTGAATTTGTATGAAAGTCAGAACAGGTAGATCTATCTATCTATCTTTGGTTGGCATAGGGAAGGGTTAACACTCTTGTGGTATTTCATTTGCTATCTGTGCCCCTTTTTCAGAAGATTCACCTCGCTTTCTGTCCCTGTGATAATTGGATTTTGAAAAACTTGGCTTGTTGTGGAAACAAAGATTGATGATAAAGCTTTAGCGGAGGTACCTTCCCCATGATAACTTTCAGAAGTGAATTTCTCTTCTGCTGGGTAGATTTCTCTCACTTCCTGTTGCCTCACCCCCATTCTTGACTATGAGACATTTGTAAGTCAGATGTTTGTAACTCGGTAACTGCCTGCTTTGACTTAAAAAGGAAGAATTAGGGAAGGAGGCAGGTCTTCCATTAATTCTCCAGTTTGGACAGTAGGAGTAATGGGGTAGGACTTCTTTCCTCTGCCTCTTGTCATTGCCTTCTTTCTGGGTCCCTATTCCAACACTGACTTGTGTATAAGTAGACCTAGTTTTTAAAGGATGATATTTTGATTTTAAAAGATAACATGAGTATAAACTGTAGGTTATATTTTCTAAGAATACAGTTTTTTTTTTGGTCGTGTCAGGAGTTGCTCCTGTTGTGAGAGAATTGGCCGTCTGCAAGGACGTTGCCCAGGGGACACCCGGATGATTTGATGTTTTTATCATCCTTGTGGGAGGCTTTTCCCATGTCCCCGCATGAGGAGCTGGAGCTGATAGAGGGAGCTCATCCGCCTTTCCCCGGATTCGAACCTGTGACCTGTCGGTTTTCAATCCTGCCGGCACAGGGCTTTAACCCACTGCGCCACCGGGGGCTCCAGAATACAGATGAGACATGGCCTGCTCAGACATTATGGGTTTGGCCACTGTGTTGGGACCATGTATACATTTTACTAGGAAGTTTGTTTAGGACTTCAGAGAAATTATGTTGTATTGACTGTTATGAACTACATGGGTTTTTTGTTTGTTTGTTTTTTTGGGGTTTTTTTTTTTTTTGCAATTTAGTATCTAAAACATCACAACCCTCTAAGTGCTGAAAGATGTAATCTGAACAGAGTGATTAGGAATTGCTTTACTTGAAGACCTTATTCCACAAACATTTTTGCTCAAAGGTGAGTTGACAATATAGAAGCCAATATTTGGTTACAAAATGTGGCTTTTCATGCAGAGATTCTTAATAACACTAGTCACCAAGCAGATCTGCTTTGCTCCTAATCATTGAACCTGGGCAGGGAATTTGGCTGACAATTGCACAAGGTTTGTTGAGAATGAGAAGCTTGACAGTTAGAGCACAGGAATAAGGTTATCAAGAGTTGAAGCTCCTAGAGGCAAATAAAAAAAGAGGAACTGACATCACTAGAGCTGCAAATTCAGAATTAGTTCATGCATTTGCTGCATCAGCATTTGGAGGCAGTAACTGCAGGTGATATAGTGTGTTTGGCTTCTCTGCCTTTCCTTGAACAGAATATTGGAACTCTGATTCTGACATGTAATATAACCTCTGTAACCACGCAGGTGGTATCTGTGGTTTCAGTTATATACGTTCAACAAAATATGCCTTCTATTGGTATTTTCTAGGTCCCATTACATGTTCTATGGTATTATTAGGCCAAACATCCTTCCTTTCAATACGTTTTGCTATTATCCATGGCTTTGTGTCTAGAGGAACCAAATTTCTAGTCAGGCTCTCTGTAGTGGAGGAAAACAGTAACAAGAGAGTCTAATCATGCCAGGTTAAATATGGGTAATCTAGACAATTCATCAGAGGCAAGGGGCAAGCCATTCTAGAAACAATCATTTGAAGCTGAAATAACAAAAACCAAAAGAGAAAGACATCAGGGTTTAGCATTATGTCAGACCAGGAGTTAAGCATCCAAATAAATCCAGGTGCATGTTGAAACTAGAAGACAGGTCTGTTGTCTACAACAAGAAGTCATGGAAGCTAATAGGAAAAATTGAGATGCCATATAGTTAACTGTTCAGTGTTTCTTGTTGACCGAAAGGTCGCAGGTTCGAATCCGGGGAACAGTGTGAGCTTCCGCTGTCAGCCCCAGCTTCTGTCAATCTAGAAGTTTGAAAACATGCAAATGTGAGTAGATCAATAGGTATCACTCCGGTGGGAAGGTAACAGCACTCCTTGCAGTCATGCCGGCCACATGACCTTGGAAGTGTCTACAGACAATGTCGGCTATTCAGCATAGAAATGGACTGGATTAAATGTCAGGGGGGAACCTTTACCTTTACCTCAGTGTTTCTTATTTAAACCTCTGCGAGTGGTGTTGTGTCTTTTGATACTACCACCTTTCCTATTGGCATATTGCAAATGACGAAGATGTCTTCTTTGTGTTCATCAATTTAGGCAGAGGTCTATCAAAATTAATATCCTCATTAGTTATATCTGACATTAACTTCTCAGATCCTGAGATAAAGGTACCACCTATAGCCAGAGGCTTTTCGAAGTCTGATTCCTTTGTGTCAGATTCCTCAGATTCTGTATAGTGAGTTGTGACAAATCTGATGGTAGTCTGGTTTACAGGAGATTCACAGCAAAGGGTAGGACTATTGCCATTCCCAGGGGCTAGCCGTGACTTGTATGTCCCATTCATTTCATTGAGTGGATTCAGTAATTTTCCGTGATTTACTCTAAACCTGCCTAATGTTGGACTTACCAAAATTCTAAAGCTACACCACAATTCTACACTTGGCCATGTAAACCCACTCTCAGACCTGGAAGGCCCTGTGATAGGGTACCCTTAGGATCACCATAAGTCAGCAATGACTTGAAAGTACACTTCAGCAACAACAAATGTGTCTCTCTGGTCCACTTTCTCACTTGACTCATAAAAAGCAGCAATAAATAGTATTTCTTTTTATTAGACAGCATCTGTGTGTGGGAGGAAGAGGAAGAAAGAGAGGTGTCCAAACATGTGTCTGATTTCTGAAAATGTTATACCAGAGTGGTTGGGCATAGATCTACTCATGTGTTATAATTATTTTGTTGAACATTTTAACAGGTATTACACTGGTTGTCATGCAGTGAGAAAAGATAACACATGCTAATTACTCTTAACAAATTGGGTCACCATATTTTGTATTTTTGTTACATTGTCAGTTTATCGCAGATACATGGCTAATGAATCTTCAAATGTCACTCATGTTCTGCTGGAGGACATCTGTGGTTCTTTGTTTTGTCCCTTTGGGTCATCTTTTCTTTTTAATAAAGTGGCATTAAATGACTCACAGTGGACAAGTGTGGCAGCTGGTAGTGCCATGGAAGGAAAGAAAAACATATTGCTATAAAGGCAGGCTTGCAGAGAGCCAGGAGGCAGCCATTCCAAACTTACATCTGACAAACACTCTAAAATTAGAAGTGCATAACTTCACAGTACAAAAAGAAATGATGGAAAACAATGATTTGAAAGTGCAAATGTAGGTCTTACACACTTCTGAATTCTTAAGCTTATAAAATAATATCTTAGCTATGATGTGAAGGATGGGTGGAGGATGTTTTGTGTTAAGAAGGAATAGCAAGATGTGGCATGACATATTTGTGTGTGCACATCTCAAGATTTAACTCTAACATACATATGAACAGTCACAAATTTACGTTGATTAATGTTATGTGATAGATGTTCTGCAAGTTACTTTTCAGTGAATATGAAACAAGCACAGGTTTTTATAGAGCAGCATATTAAATGTACTCTAGGCAATTTCCTTGAAAACTCAATTCTGGGCATTGGATGGATGGATGGATGAATGAATGAACAAGCCAGTCATTATATCAAATAAATAAATGTGTGAAACATTATTTTTGGAAATTGTACATGAGTGAGCCTCAAACCTCAGGGCAGGGTCATACAAAGCTCATGAAGAAATGCGTATAGTGGATTTTTTTCAGTGGGACAAGAGAACATTACCACACTATTGGGCAAGTGGCACTACTTAATAGCTATGGTTCATTATGACACTTAAATAAACCTCTGTTTGGCTACTGTCATGTGAGCTGATGGTCTTGTTTTTCCTTCCCCTCTCCAAACCTTATATGTAAGATAAGCTAGGCCAAGACATATCTTTTTCACTACAGAGTCCTACCTTGAGTTAGATCAGGAATAAGTAGCTTCAAATGTTTGCAGATTCAACCACATGTGTAAGTATACAGATCTATATGTGTATGTGTATAGTTTATTTATGTCACAGCATTGAGTGTTTGCCATTTGTATGCTGTGCTCCATCCTGAATCCCCTTCAGGGTGAGAAGGGTAGAATATAATTTTTTTAAATAAATAAATATATGCCAACCTACTTTCCATTGCCAAACCATAAGAAAACCTTAGAGCAGAGCAGTATGGTATATTTCAGAGGCAGCCTTCCAAAGGATAGTGCCATAGTTGATTGGTGTCACAATGCCAGGGCTCTGCCAGTGCACAGGCAGAGATGAACCAAACAAACACCCAGCTTGTCAAACTGTTTCATTAAAGCAGCACTTACTTTCTGGCTGTTTTTATAGTCCAATTGTAAAACATAAAGATAGCACTCAGACACAGAATATAAAACAAAAACTGATAGCAAACGCTGGTGCAGGTTCAAGAGAACACCATAATCAAAAGGGTCCAGTTCAGTGGTCAAATGCCAAAAGTTCAAATGGTAAAGTCCAAGGATCAAGAGGCTATATTGTAGTCAAAATCCAATCCAGTTATTAAAAGTTCCAGAGTTCAGGTGACAGGTCAAGATACCAAAAATCAGCAAACCACCACCAAAAAAACACAAATAATTTTCTCCCAACATCAATCTCAAGCTAGCTCCTTATAACCAGTAAAACCCAGCAGTGACCTATCTCTTGCATGCCTCCACCCTTAATTGCTTTCACCTGTAAACCCTTACTTACAGATTACCCAGCCCTTTAGAACTAAGATTTCCATCACCAACCACGATCAACTGCAGAATATGATACATAACAGTTGGGATACTTGGTTGCAAATTTCCTGTCCTTGCAGCCAACTAAAATATTCCACATACATGATGAAATATATTTGAGCCCGTAAAATTTTTTCCCTGGAGTTTGGAGAGGTTACTGTTTTGGACTATAACTGTCAGAATTCCTCAAATACCAAGTTACATTGCTTACCCCAACATAAAATGATTACATCAGTAAAATGCTACAATAAAATGCTACTTGTTGATTTTAGGATTCAGAATAGCCAACACAGATGCAACAGTATCATCTATAATATTCTGATATTACAGCAATTACAGCAGTAACACTAATATCAGTAACTAGTGATATTAAATAATAATATTTGCTTGATGTAATTTGTTCATTCCTTAGTGATAGATGTTGACTTTATAGTAGATTTCAGTGCAGTCTTTTTTGCTGTATGTGACAGTCTTTGTTTACTATCTGTTATTAGTGAGAAGGTTCAAGCGTCCGCTAGCAGCATTGCTATTTTACAAGGAGGCTACAGTTTTACTGTCCCTCGAGCAATTTTTGTATGAAATGACAACCTTGCTGGCAGATTTTACAATGGTGTTTGGACACAACAGATAGATTCAGAGTCTTGCCTTATTTATTTATTTATTGAAGACTAGGGAGGAGGCTATAACTTTTGTAGGAAGAGGAGGCTGCTAACATATTAGCAAGGCCCATGCTTTCTAGGTGGAAAGTCAAAGATTTCCAAGTTTGTATCACTAAGCAAAGGGCTCTGGTAAAGATATTTGAATAAGCATCTGGAGAATTGTAGCTGGCCAGATTAAAAAGGTAAAGGTTTTGCCTTGACATTAAGTCTAGTCAAGTTCAACTCTGGGGGGTGGTGCTCATCTCCATTTCTAAGCTGGAGAGCTGGCGTTGTCCATAGACGCCTCTTAGATTATGTGGCCAACATAACTGCATGCAGATTTGATCTACTCAAATTTGCATGTTTTCAAATGGCTAGGTTGATAGAAGCTGGGGCTAATTATGGGAGCTCATCTCATATTGTGGATTCAAACCGCCGACCATCCGGTCAACAAGTTCTGCCCCATGGCCCCTAAAATAGGTTAGGAGTATATGAATATGGAGCCTTTTGGTGCAAATATTTCATAAGCACCAGATCCTGTCTAATGGCAGAAGTTCAGCTGGGTCAGTTCAATAATTGAATGGGGTTCACCAAATAATAACAAGTGTTGTATGCTAAATTTGAGAGGATGGAACTGTCAAAAACATCTCTGAGTATTCCTTTCTTAAGAAAATTAAGTTAAGGTCCAGACTTTTTGAATGCCAACATTTTCACCATTTCTTCAGTAGACAGTACTGGATAGATGGCAAATAATTTCAACTTGTCTATGGTAGTTTTTCAAACTCCTTCCTATGGTCAAGCAAACAAGAATCAGTTTCTTTTCTGAGATTCAGCAGTATCTTTTCCCTGGTGATGGTCTCATCTGAGATCAAACTTTCTTCCCCTGCTTGTTTGCCTACCATCATCCTTTCATGTTATTTATTATTATTCAATATAGACTTCTTCTTTAACATGCTGCATTTATTTAACATGTAATTTTCTATATTCATCTCAGCCTGTTGTCATTGGGTAAATACCATATTTTTCCTTAGTGAAAGCATTTTCAGAAATGAAAAGTGCCCATGCCTGTCTTAAAAGGAAACTTTGGTATCCCAGATGGTGATAAATTTAATTTCAAACAAGACAACTGCAGGGCAGAAATGGAGTTAAGAGTTGCTTGCATCTTGCAATCACAATTAATATTTATAGGCTGTGTCAAGCACAGGGATGTGAATTCTTTTAAGGGAATGAACTGCATTTTTCTTTCGATGTTGATTATCCTGTGGCCAAGTTTTAGGGGATCATATTTATGACTTATAGGTTCTACAATTTTTTAGTTATGTGTTGGTGGTTTTGCATCTATACCTGACCATTTGCAATGATAAGAAAAAGAGAAAAGGTGATACTTTGAAAAAACAAAACAAAAGCTTGCACTAGAGTTTCTAGTTCAGGATTATTCCAGAGATTTCTAGGTCAAAATTTCAGATCTAGGGCAAGTTCCTGATGATATCATTAAGGAACTCTTTCCACTGAGCAATAATGCCCTGTTTTGCCACTTCATTTTGTGGCTTGGATGGGGCCTGCCATGCACCATTGCATGGCAGGTCTTGCCCACTTTCCTCCAAGTGGAGGTGAAGTGCCAAAATGTCCTTTGTCCTCCAACATGGGGAGGAAAGTCTTTGAGTAGCTCCAAGGGAGCAATCTACACTTTCCTCCCAAAATCCTCATGTGATGGCCAAAAGGGCAGCAGGACAATACACAATGCTTCCCTTTCTACTATCTGATGAGGGGAGGGAAAGGGTGCCAAAAACACCCCCTCTCATCCCCTCCATGTGATGAGGGGGAGGAGGGAGGGCATGCAGGACATGGTTGATGTCTTTGAGCAGGACTGATTTTATCACTTAAATTGGAGCAAGTATTATTTATTTACAGTATTTATATTCCACCCTTCTCACCCTGCAGGGGACTCCAATTTGAATGAATTGTTTATTGTACTAGCCATTGTACTAGCCATAGGCCATGACATCAGTAATACACTAACTTTATAAACACTTTCCAATATAAACCTTAAAACGTAACAAGAATTAAAACTAAAACAAGTTATTTAAAATTATGAAAGCAGAAACATGTCTGCTCTGTGTCATTCCAAACCGTTTCCATTTTTGACCCCCAGTATGGATTTTGCTACTTTGGCTTTGATCTTTTGGGCTGCGATTGCGAATGTTGCAACCTTTAGGGGACTCAGGGCAGATTACAATGCACATATACATGGCAAATTAGACATACAACATACATAGGCAGACACAGAGGCGATTTAACATTCCAGCTTTCCAGCTTCATGAGGGTATGCTCAATTCTGGCCACAGGGGGAGCTGCCACTACACCGTCCACTTGTGACACCAAGTCCTTGATGGAGTAATTCCTCATTCTTACACTGGAAGGTGTTATGGTGTCATAAATAAGTTAATTTAGCCTCTCCTCATAAAACAGTACCTAAATTTCCTACTTGACAGATGCAACTAGGTCAACAGCAAGCTAGACTATCAATGGTTGGGAGCTCACTCCGACCTGGACTGACTTTGAACTCATGGCCTCTCAGTCAGTAGTGATCTAATGCAGCTGGCTACTAACTAGCTTGGCCACAGCCCGATCCTCGTACCTTCTGGTGCTGTGAGTGGAGAGCAAATAATTATTTATTCAATGTGTTACTATGTTTTAACACTACGGGGGCATTATTTGGCATTTCTGCCTCAAGGCATCAATTATCTTAGGACCTCATCACATGGCTGGCAATGGCTGGTGGCATGGGGCCCTCGTCTCGCCTCAACAGCGGGCAGGACTGCAAGCACTCCTTGCTTTCCTCCATGTGATGGGCGTGCTGACTGGCAAGCCAAAACAAGACAAGACAAGAGCTTCATGCTTTGCCCTGAAGAAGAGCACCACCACCAGCCATGTGATGATGTCCTTAGGCTGTACCTGCCTGGCAGCCTTTTTGGTGAACCAGATATGTGAGGCTGATTGGGGTAAATTGTAGGGGTGATAAGCAAATGTGATGTATATATTCAGTTTTATTGTATTTTTTACTTTATTTTGTAAGTATCTCGTTTTAACTTACTACATAGAGTGTAATCAAGTCTTATCAAGCCTTGTTGTTGTTTGGTCTCGTATTGTGATATGGCCTAAGGGCTAATCAATAAAATTGATTGAGATTGAGCTTTTTTGGTGACTTTTGTCAGGTTTGCAAACAGTAATGTGTTGATGTTCTCCACTTCTCTGTGAACTTCCCTGTGCCGATTTTTCCCTTTTGGCAAATATGCCACTTACTGGAGGGCTAAAGGTATCACTCCCTGACTATTTCTCCTTTTTGTCTGTACCTTTCCCTTTGCTGTTACACCTACACACAGTTTGTAGCACTTGAGGAACAATTAACCCCTCCGAGTACCAACAAAAACCTTCTAGAAGGTAATTAAAAAGCCATTCTATAATGAACTATTTGGCAGTTTATGTCAAAAATAAAAAGGGTGCCTGGTGCCTATTCATAACTGTTTTCAAGTTGTACAAAAGGAGCCTTCTTTTGTTTCCCTGGTACATGGCAGGCAAATTTCTGGTGGAAAACCCTCCAATTAAAAGAGCTTTGCAAATAATGGTTCTCAGTTTAACATTGCCAGCTAGCTGATGGGTGGAGTTGAAGTTTTATTAATTTTTTTGATACTTTCTGTACTCATCCATTAGTGCTTTTAAAATATGAATGAAATGAAACTTATTTTTCTGTTATTGCTTCTTGAATGGAGACAGCTACATTATTTTGCTTTGTATGTGGGAGAAGATTATGTACAAAAGGATTGACATGCTGGTAAATGGGTATTTTCTTACTGGTGTTTGAGTCTAGCTTTGTTATGATATAGCCTTTTAAAAAGTTGGCACACTTAAATATTGAGAGGAAATTATGTGGTGCTATAATTAGAACAGACATAGGAAAGACCAAGTGATATCCCATAATGGAGGCTTCGTTGATACATATTTAAGACAGAATTTTTTAAAGAGCAGACCCAATTGTGGAAATTCCTCCTGGAAACGTGGGACTGGTTCCTTGAGCAGTAGATGGCAAAATTCCTCTGAGTATTCTTTGCCTAAGAAAACTATGTGAAATTCATGGGATTCCCATAAATTGATGTGCAACGTGAAGGCACACACATGTTCCAACAGCTTTATAATGTTTGTTTTTCAATTATTTTTAAAATGTGGCTTGAAAATGTTATAGTAGGTTTTTGTTACAATTTCCCTTGGTTTTATTTGAGGGTGTTGCTGTTGTTTTTAATTGTATAGTAGTGTTCGAGTGTTTGATTTATAAATCCAATATAAATATATAGCTTATGTCTGCTAGTTTTTATTCTCCTTTTGTCTGGGAGTGAGGTAACATGCTTATACTCAGTCCCAGTCACATCAAACTCTTAGATTTCTTTACAGACCCCTGTGGGCAGCTCTAATATCTTTTCTTGGGAGCAATAAACAAAGTTGCTAGCTGTGAGGCAATGAGATGGTTCAGTCTTCATTTTTTGAAGATCTGTATTTGCCACCTTTCTTTTTCATCCACTTGGTTCTATTCTCTCCCACATCAGCCACTCCATCATCTGTGCCACAAAAGTGTTACTTGGTTAAGGGAGTTTCCCACAATCTAAGTGTTTGTTTCCTTAGAATTATTTTTACCAATGTGCAAAATTCAGGTTTTCTTGGAACTTTCTTCTGCTGATCCCTCCCCTTCATGTACAATAATTGTGTATTTTTTGCTAAATTTATATGAGCACACATCCCTTACTCTTCATGTGCAAACAGGGGAGAGTAGACAAGCCTGCGTCCTCAACTACCTCCAGCATATTAAAGATCATGGCTCTATAGGTTCACCACCAAAATGAGAATCATACAAAAAGTAGAGGCAGAGGAAAGGAAAATGATCTCTGGATAAATTTTGGAAGAAGCCTTTAAGTGGCTTCTAGAAGGTTTTTAAATGTATTTGTTTTGCTTTGTATGGCTTACCTGACCTGCTTGTTTCTTTTCATGTGTATATTGTTCATTTTGAATAAAGAGTTTGTTGAAACCTTTGGAGATACTCAAATTTTTGTATGCTAGGAAGTAGCCAATGCTGGATTTACCATTGTGCTTAAGTGTGCTACTGGCCGGGAAAAAAAAGGGGGGGGGGGAGAGAGAAGAGGTATCGTCCTGCCATTTTTAAAAAATAAATAAATATGGATTTTGCTTATGGTGGTGCATTCTGTTTCAGAGTGATTCCAGACATAATGACATAGTTGATACTCTATGGGAGTGTGCTGCAAAGCAGGCAGCGTAGGCCTACTGGACCGTCCTCCTTCAGGGCCCAAGTAAGAGGCCTCATAACTGAACTAGCACAGGGCTTTTTAAAATCCTAAATCCATCACTGGAAGCAGTCCGTATTCTCCCCACGTTATTATGCCTCTAGTATTGAATGCTTTGCTGAAGGAACTCATCTACTTTGTTATCTGAAGTATATGCATAGTGATATTTTATGTTTTCTGACAACTGATGAAAGTAGTTTGTAAACAGCTCTGTTTTTATATTCCCTCAAGGACCAAAGTGTCGCAAGTAAGTTTCAAAGTATTTATAATGCTTCTTCATGGGGTGTCTGTGATGTGATTGAAAAACTTAGAACTAATAATCTCCAGTTTGACTAGCAAGCTTTATAGAAATGTAACATTTTGAAGCTATGGTAAAAAATAAACTTTTTTCCTCAAAGGAAAAAATCATCATTCTGTTGGAAATCTTTAATTTCATAACCCAACTGATATAACTGTGCAGTTTAGAATTGCAGCATTGTGCAATGTTTGCATTCCCAGGAGGAGAGTGTTTTCATGGCTCTACCATTGGATTCATGGAACATGCACCATGACTGCTGCGCAGTGGCTAAAATGTACAACAGCACAACACTTTGTAGGAAAGGCCTCCCAAGTGGAATTGAAGCAATGCTCCTCAACTGAGCTACAGGGCACCGGTAATTCAGAATAAAGGGTGCAGTGAAAAATCATGAGCAGTCTGTGCTCAGACAGAAAAATAGCCCCAACTATTTGTAGTGGCCAGTTATGGAAGCCTGGGACTTCTTGTGTGACGCCCATTAGACAGCATTGCAGACCATTGCAGGTCTATTTCATGATTGAGAAGCAGAACTTTACAATGACAGTTATGTTGCTGACATGTTACACAACCATGTAATAGACTTGCAGTGATATGCATGTGACACACACAATAAGTCCCCGTGATACAGGATCTCAGCCAATAATCTGGAAAAATGAAAACAGTCCCACTATTATCATTCTTTGAAGACTAAAAGTTAGTTAGTAACATTAGAAACATTAAATGTAATTTAGATTTGCATAAATTATATTGTTTCAAAATGTTTGATTCAGACAATACTTACAAATATATGTGCATACAAAAGGGAAAGAGAGCTACAAGGTGTAAGTGTCAGGAATATCTTTGCTGTTGCCAGTTTATAAGGAGCAGGGAAAAAGAAAAAAAGGAGAGAGAGAAAAAAAATTAAGAAACTATCATAATTAGTAAAACAAAGAAAATTAATTTCCACTGAATACATTGGAAGAATTACAGCTCCCTCCCACCACGCCAACTTGACGCAATCATCCTCCAGGTATTCACAAAATTCTAGGTCAATATGTTCCGAAATGATTGCCCTCATATAATGCATGATAGTTAGTAATTTAATTTCCATTCTTACAGTATATGTAAAGACTGGAAGAAGACCAAATTTTGTATTTTCATTTAAGAAATAAGACAGTGGCACTTCGTGTACTTTTAAAATGCCTTTTTAATAATGGAATGGGGGAGCGAACTGCAGGAGGCTTGCAAGTAATATTACCCCCCCCACACACACACACACACACATGCACACACACATGGAAGACCTTGGAGGGATGCAGCCTTACTGCACCTCACCAAAAGTTTCTTTAAAAGGTCACTTTTGGGGTCATTAAACATTGTCACTATGTTTTCAGCACTTGTGGGCTATTTCAGAGCCCCTTTCTTATAACAGGAAGTTTTCAGTAGCCCATGAGGGCTAAATTATATATATATATATATATATATATATATATATATATATATATATATATAAGCCATTATAATTTCCATAGGGCATTTGGAGACAAACAGATTTTTGAACAACATTCAATAATGGAAATTTTGGGACCCTTTGAGACAAAACAATACCCAGCAGCCACCCTTTTCCCAACCCTTAAGTAGAAATTGTCATCCCCCCCTCCCCCAGGTTGGTATACTAGGTTTTTAATAAGCCTTTCCCTCCCCACTGCACAAGGTCAGATAATCCAACACCAAGGAAAAATTTATCCCTGATATATCTGGCATCAGGTGTTATTTTGTGTGGCCATGTATGTTGTGGCCATGCAGTGGTCCTGACCTCAAAAGCAGATATGAATGGGTGGTTGGGTAGGTGTTTTAACTGTAGGGAAGAAGCTCCATGTATGACCAAGAAGTTGGAGAACCTATTCTGCTGATACTAATACAGAATTGTGTTTTATTTATGGTATACTAAGGATGATAAGAAACAGCTTCACCAATATTGGCTGAAGATAAATTGGCTCTGTCCCTTAGATATAATAGAACTGTGGACCCAAAAATAATTGACACTATTTATATACTGTTCAAAGTCATTGCAGAATCTCATGATGAAAAGCAATACTTTCTGGGTGCCAGTGAATCTTACATCCCTGGTGTGAAAGGAGTGCTTGGTGCGGTTGCCAATGCCTCCAGAATTGGACCCATGCAAACTTATGAATCTTCATGAATGTCTCTTCCTTTGCCATAAATAGAGGAGGTGGGAAATTGGTCTCAGTAATATGCTATGACTACATGGTCTGAACACTCTAAACTGAGAGGGAGCTGCAATTGTTTCATTTTTCTATTTCTTTATTTTCTTTCTCATCTAGTTTTTTAAAAGAAATAACCTTATTTGTAATTAAAGCACATATTGCCAACTGTATAAAACTATTTTCTATTCTACATTTTATTTTCCTATTGCATAAAATTCATCTAGTTGCACATTAGTTTAATGCCTGGTAGCCTTCCAGTTCCAGGGTTTTAGAAAGTAAGATTAGCATGTTGAGTCTGAAAATATATTGATAGTCAAAACAACTTCCCATTGGCATAGTATGTTCTAGCTAATAATGGAAATATATATTTAAAATGGAAATATTCAAAATAACTGGAAACTGCTAGAAAAATATGTTTCCCAAGTATGAACAAACTTTGAGGAATTCTAGGCTAAGGAGAATCTTTGCACCTATGTAAAATTTTCATGTTGTCAATTTGTACATAAAAGAGCATTTTCCGCATAGAAAGGGTATTTCTGTACAAAAATATTATTTTAAACATATTGAATGGTGTTTCCAGCATAGACAGTGCTGTAGTCGGAACCTCTTTTTGTACAAGATTCTTATTTGGGTCATTTGCATAGAAAACAACATGTTATGTTTGCACACAAATCTTGTTGGAATAATTTTATTATATATAATGTTATATAATAATTCTATTTTTATATAGACACAAAAGAAATATTGCAAATTTATGTGGAAACAACATGTTTTGTGCAGGAAATAACATTTTATGTGCAGAAAGCAACATTCTTACAGAAATTTCTTGAATTGTGAATAGTCTTCAAAAATTCCATGATTTCAAAGATTTCCTTGTAGTGGTAAGTATGAACAAACTCCAAGAAGAACATTCCTAAATTACTGTTTCTTTCAAGAAGAAACTACCTCTAGTTAAGTCAGGCTGCCATATGTTTTCAAATTATCTTCTGCCTTAATTCTGTTATTAGTCCAATTAGAGAAAGTCTTTTGAATCCTTGGAACTTATATAAGTGTTGACCTCACAAGTTTTCATTGATTCAGTGGACTTCTTTAGGTGAGGCTAACAATTGAGTTTATTTCTTCAGTGGCAGTCCTTTGTACATTAAATCGCAGTACAGTGCAATTCCCAGATGTGTAGTTCCATTCATCTGCATCCTACGAAGTATGGCCTCTCTTGGCATTTTCTCAGTCCTCTAGCATGACTCTATGGGCTTGAAATCCTTCTTTTCAATAGGGTTCATTATCAACTATGGTTTTGCATATCAGCCTAAAGTCTGGGAACATATTCCTCCTGGATTTTATCCTAATGTTAACATAGATAATCAGAGTAACATCTCTTTCCCCCAAAATGGAGCTAGCTGACTTCCTAGCCAAACCTGATCAAAGCATGACAATTGACCACTTAGCATCATTTCGAGCTATAAATCAAATTGTTAAATCATTTCATCCCCATCCATAACAAGGTGAATGCCACTTTTCTTAATTACCTGGCCCAGGCATGGGCAAACCTTGGTCCTCCAGGTGTTTTGGACTTTAATTCCCACAATTCCAAACAGCCTACCAGCTGTTAGGAATTGTGGGAGTGGAAGTCCAATACACCTGGAGGGCCAAAGTTTGCCCATGCCTGGGCTAAACCATAAAAGGACAACCCCGTGGGTTCTTTTGTACTGTAGTTTGCACAATCATTTCCAAACATATTTATTACAGATGGACAATGGGAGTTGTAGCACAAAAACATCTGGAGGTCTCTTAGTTGCCCACCCCTGCACTAGGCTGTCAGGCAACAACATTTTCTTTCAATCCAGTGTTTTGTTCAGTTAATTTGCCCTGATGTTATCACTCTCTTCCCTGCCTCCACGCACAATTCTTGAAACAATTCCTACTTGTAGTCATGATTCTCATGCCTATTTCTCTAAGGAAGCATAATAGAAAAAATACAAATTGCTCTTCTTATGAACACTACTTCCCTCAACAAATCAAGAGCATACAATTGATAGGGAAAAATCAGACAAGACTTGTTTACTAAACTTTTCTTAATTAGAATATGTAAGAGATTAATTCTTCCTAAAATTCTTTCGGGTAAGAATCTCTTTCTCTTGCTTTACTGGTTCTGGAGTCTTTGCACACTACAGGATTCCACTTTAGCTGCTATGGCAGCATCCTATATACTTTGATTTAAAAGGCTAAAGACCTCCATAGCATATAATAATCATGATCATACTAATACATTTTTATTTGGTATCAGCTCATTTAGCTGTTGTACTCTTCGAGCAGGGCATTCCACAGTCTAGAGGCAGCCATGAAAGTTAAAGTGGTGTCAAACTGCATTAATTCTGTAGGTAGATGCACATCTAGATTAATGTGCCCACTGCAATGTAGCTAACCTCTGCTTTTACAGTCAGCTAAGGTTCCAGTACAATTCAAGTTTTATTATCTTATCGCAGTTACCTAACAAAGCATCCTAGGATGCTTTTACTCTGGCTTCAGGATGGAGTCCCATGCTGGCCATCACACCACAGTGGTTGAGGCTCTGTCCCCATCTGGGGTGAAACTGTCACTGGAGGCTTTGCTCACAAGATGGGAGCCAATACAGGACCTCGAGGTTTGGGTGACACTTCTTCCATGTGATGGGGAAAACGTCACCAAGAGGGAACTACATGCAGTTCGTCCCACTGCCTCTCTCCTTTTGCCCCAATGCCAGACGAACTGAGACACTTTGCCTGGCCCTTATGTTGATGTACTTAAATTTTATTGTATCAGTTTTCTTGTAAGCTAATTCAAGTCTTTCTGTTTGGAAAGAAAAAGTGGGGTGTAAATAATAATTACAACAACAACAACAGGATGCTTAAAACTGACTTTTTGATAGACAATATTTTTAGTCTTAGCCTTGCATAATTAAATGCAGAGAAGCCGGGATGGTGTAATAATTTTTTTTTTGAGTATTGGATCATGACTCTGGAGACCAAAATCTAATATCCACATTGGCCACTTTGGGTAATTTGTCAACCTCAGAAGATGGGAATACCATATCTCTTTTGCCAAGAGAGATATGCTATTCCCTTCTTCTGTGGTCTACAGATTTCCCAAGGTGACCCAAGTAGAGATTCAGACTTTGGTCTCCGGAGTCATGGTTTGCATTCGGGTTGCTGTATGTTAGAAGCAGCTGAAGACACGCAACAATAAAAAGTACAGCTTTAAATGTATATTTTAATGTACATTTGATTGATTTAATTAACAGAAAAACCATATATAGAGAGAAAGAGAGAGACTGGAAAAAGACTGACATCCATCTGCACCAGTATGCTAAACATTTGCTTGATTTTAGAATCAGAGTAGAATCCTAACTGAATCTGAGTCACCTTGATTATCTGCAAGAGTTGCACAAGGTATTTAACCTTCTCTGCCAAAAACTGCTGGTGCTTCACCAAACTACAAATCCCAGGATTGCATAGCATTGAGCCATGGAAATTATAGTGGTGTCAAATTTCATTAATTCTGCCCTGTAGATGCAGCCAAAGTTAGCCTTCATAGTCTTTGGGAATGACTAAAAATATGCCACTCTGGAAGTCTGATGTCTTCAGGCTTCAGAAATGCCGTGGAGATTCCATCTCAAATATAGATTTCTAACTCTTTTGTACAGGATGCAGTCTTTTAATGTAAAAAAGGCAAATGTGTATATTAAGACTTAAGTGCATCAATGCAAATAGGCTGGCTGGCTGCAGGAAAGTTGGAGTGACTCTGAATTTCATAATTTGGACAGAATGCTTTCATATTTGATATTTTAGCATATCTGGAAAAGTTCTTTTTGAAGATTACTGTTCCCATAATCAACTAGCCAGAATGCCTTATAGGCATAGGTAGTCTAGGAATTATGTGAACTCTATCCCAAAAAGTAACCTCAGAATCTTTCTAAGCTGTGATGGTTAATTTCAAAGTATTCAATAGTCTGTTTTCTCAAGGGACTTCTATAGCAGCTGCAACAGAAGCATTGACAACACATAGCTCCAGTAATAAAAACCTGCATACACATGCAAATAGGAAAAAAAACTGGGTTCTTAGTCCTCCCTGACTTTGTGTCTCCTCAGCTCTGCACTTCATGTCACTTCAAAATGTCACCTGACCTTTTACAATCTTCTTTCAAGGTCTACAATTCATGACTGAGAAAAGCCATAATTTGTATTAGTTATGCTGGCTATGACATATGTGGTTCAGTGTATTTGTCTCCCTATATGACCTGGCCAGGCTTTGAGATCTTCCGAAGAGGCCTTCTCTCAGTCCTACCATCCTCACAAGCATGATTAGTGGAAAGCAAGAGAGGGCCTTCTTGGGGACTGCCCTTGGGTTCCAGAGCCCATTTCCCAGGGAGGCCAGAATAGTTCTCTTATTGCTGTCCATCTGATATCTGGCCAAAATCCTTTTTATTCAGACAGGCTTTTAAACTGAAATGACATCGAGTCTGCTTTTTATTTTGTTTGGTAAATCTATGTTAATTGCCCTGTCTTAACAATTGATTTAGTTAGTTCTCTTTCAATTTTAGTTCATTTTAAATGATCTAACTATATTGCACTATAATTTGTCAGCTGCTTTGTGTATTAACCTAGGAAATAATGGCCCACAAATAATTACATACATACCACCATACATACATACATACCAACTTCCACTCCTCTTGGCATCCCCCCCCCCCAGCAACAGCAAGGGTCTCCCTCTGGGCAACTAAACCAGGAAACCCCAACTGGATGGCCCCCCATGAGGGTCTTCCTCCAGGAGCAAACCAAGAATGGGCAACTGGGACGTCCCTGAACAGACTCAGAAGCAGAGTGGGCAGATCAAAAGCCAACCTGGCAAAATTGCACTACCTAAAAGAATCCCACACCTTATGTGACTGTGGAGCAGAACAGACAACTCCGCATCTGTATGCTTGTCCACTATGCCCTGCCTCATGTACAGAGGAAGAATTGTTGGAGGCTACAGACAATGCCATTGCTTTTGCCTGTTTTTGGTCAAAAGATATTTAGCTACCTGCACTTCTATTTTTATCGGTTTTATACTAATTTATGCAATGCTTTTGATACAAAATAAATAAATAAACCATCATAAATTACCTTTTAAATTGAAAGGGGTAACTTTGTCATGCCAAATGTTCTGGGCTTCAACTTCTAGATATCCCCACTGTGGTTAGTGGTAAGGGATGATGGAAGCTGTAGCAAGAAAAGGTAATAATGAAAGTTTCCCATTCCCAGTACAGATCCCAAGTATTGGTAGAAGAGAGGTGAGGGCTTCCATTTGAAGAGTTACTATTTACAAGAACATAACTTCTAAGATATATATGACATCCTGATGTATTTCAAGAGGCTAAGGTCAAGTAATTGTTCACTGCTTGAGGCTGTTTTTAGTAAACCTGTCATTGCTTCACAGAACTTTCTGATTTACCTGTAGGAGAGTCTTACAGTCCTTGAAAACTGGGTGAGAGAGCCTGCACCATGATACATTTTCAATAGATTGTAAAAATGACTCATTCGTCCAAAATACAGTTTTAGGGTTTTCACTTACCTTTTGATCACCATATCTTTTGCAGTTATTTTTATGTTTCTCCCATACTCATCATTAGAAGATTTCAATAAACAACAATGCCATTCAAAATGGGCTTCCTAAGACTTCAGTTTATGCTACGTTTTGATGTATGTCAGCCTTCATTTTGGCACCATTCTAATAGTAGTTACTGCTAAAACATGGTTGTTAAGGTATCTGAGACTTTCAACTACCCAGGGACTTTTCAAGTGGGAATGAAAAAAGGTACTTGATTTATGCAGTCCCCCACTGTATTTCAAGTCATTAGTCAACATCTTTTTATTTTACTTGAATTGGAAATGAAAGTTAGATAAGAAAACCTTCTAGAATGTGTAGTTTCTAGCAGTGCCACTGTGATAATGTATTGTTTCTACATTGTTGCTCTTCATTTTCTTTCCCATTCTTTTTTTTTTTTGCCTGAAGCAAGTAAACAATCATTATAATGAATAGTTTTGCATGGGTGATAAAGGGTGAGGATACACCATATTCATAAGTGAGAGAATCGGAGCTTAGTATAGCACCCAAGGGTTTGGGGACTATAATGTAATGCTTACCCATCCAACTGACTAACTTCATAGTCGCTGGGGGCACACAACATGTAGCTTGAGAAGTCGCTGCCACTTGTGGGACTGCACCAGCGTAAAGCTCAGTTAGGCATTTGGGAGCACCCTGCAGGCTTGCACATGCCTCTCAATTTCCTCCTCTTCCTTTGCATGCTCTTTCTTCTCAATGTCACCATCCTAGGCAATTTTTCCTCATTATTTGGTTTCAGTGCTCACTTTAGCTTCTCTTTTTTTCTATTTCATGTTGTTGTTCATTCGTTCAGTCATCTCCGACTCTTCATGACCTCATGGACCAGCCCACGCCAGAGCTCCCTGTCGGCCGTCACCACCCCCAGCTCCTTCAAGGTCAGTCCAGTCACTTCAAGGATGCCATCCATCCATCTTGCCCTTGGTCAGCCCCTCTTCCTTTTTCCTTCCACTTTCCCCAACATAATTGTCTTCTCTAGGCTTTCCTGTCTCCTCATGATGTGGCCAAGCTAAGTACAATTCGAAACCACATTAACAGATGCCTTTCAGACTATTGTGTTTAATTACAGCTGACTTGCCTGCAGATCAGGATTGGGAGAGTTATCAATTGTGGGCTGCATTTAGCCCTAAACCCTACTTTTCTGGTCCCTAGAGTGCTCTGCCAGTTCCTGCAGAACACCTTGGTGGGCCCACATTTAATTGGAGAGACTGTGATTTTCAACCATTTTGAGCCTGAAAGCATTTCAAGCCACTGAGCGCTGCATGTGCATATCATTACTTCCTGTGGGTCTAAACACACTGTTGGTGACACACAGATGTTTATAGGAATGCAAAATTGTTCCCTGCCACCACACCATAGCCTATTCCAATTTAGAAGCAAACCCTAGTCCTTCATTTGGCGAGGCTGTGACTCACCATGAGTGAGAAAGAGAAGCATTTGCATCTGCAGGCTTTTCCTCATTGCTATAGTTAAAAAGGGTGGTTAATATTTTTTTCTTGATGGCACGATGGAACTCTGATATTTTTACTAAAAAATGAATTCAGTGCAAAAGTTGGAAACCACAGTATTGTGCAATCTATGGAGATGCCTGTTATGTGGTCACACCGACTTACAAATCGTACGATCTGTGAGGTCTAGTAGCGGTAGTCTTGATTATTGTAGTCTTGATCATGATGATCCTACTTCTAACTCCAAGAAGTTTTCCTTCTGTAGTGCATTTTTCCAGCTTCTGACATTCAGCCTCTTTGCATCTCATCTCTGGCAGGAATGTCTCCAGAAACTGAGATCTATGAACATGTACCATAGTGTGTTCATTTTATGTGGAGTGTACTTATATCCCAAGGAACAGGAGTGAAAAGCTCAATGAAGACATTGATTTTCTACTCTTATTTTCTGTGGAGTGTGCTTGTATCTCAAGAAATGATAGGAACAACTTCAACAAAGACTAAATTCAGGACTTCTCCCCCCCCCCCCCCTTTAGAATCTGATCCTTGGGGTCAAATTGCTAGTGCATTAATAGTTTGTAAAATACAAAAAAGACTAGCCCAAGACACTTGGGACACATCTGCATTTACATCATAATGCAACTTGGAATGGGTTAGGGAGGAATTGGTTTCGCTGCACGGGTGATTAAATTGACAGATCTGGAACTGGTTTGAGGCCAGGAAGATAACTACATTAACCATGGAACCTGACCTCAAATCATTCTGCAGGGATACTTTTCCCATTTCAGGGAGAGATGTACGCACCAGTGCACCAGAGGCATAGAAGGTATAAAGGGAAAGTGATAGGTATGGAGGTAATGAGTTACCTTTCCTAGGACTCACTGCTCTCCAGCCATGCAACTGGGGAATTTTTCTGCAGCCGCCTCACTCACTTGTTACAAATTTCACAAAGTGTATCAGCAAGGGCAGATGTCTACAACATGCACTGCATTCAGTCCTGGGATCTGGACTATATTGAGATTTGCTGCAGTGCATTAAAGGGCTTAACTCAGATTTTCCTGCAACTTACTTTAATATGCTGCAACCTCTTTAATCTGGGTTGCTGTGTGCAATGGCATGTTGTGTTTTGTGGCTACTGCAGTATTGAGTCAGCTTAGAGCTGCATTAAATTGTCACCACAGAGCAGTGGTTCTCAACCTTCCTAATGCTGCTACCCCTTAATACAGTTCCTCATGTTATGGTGACCCCCAACCATAAAATTATTTTCGTTGCTACTTCATAACTGTAATTTTGCTGTTGTTATACATTTTAATGTAAATATCTTATATGCAAGATGTGTTTTCATTCACTGGACCAAATTTGGCACAAATACCAAATGAGGTTGGGAGGGGGATTGATTTTGTCATTTGGGAATTGTAGTTTCTGGGATGTAGAGTTAACCTACAATCAAAGAGCATTTCGATGGAATTGAAGGAAATTTGGCACACAGAAGTCCCATGACCAAGAGATCTATAGCATTTTCTTCCTGAGGTGGTTGCTCTATTATATGTAATAGTAATGCTGGCTTCACTGTGCAATGAAATCCCATCCAGAACTCCTAACCTCTCCCACATAAATGCCAGAAAGCAATCTAAGATGTTATGAGGGGTCCTTGCTGTTCTGACTGCGATGGTTAAACTCTCAAATATATTTCTTCCTTGAACTATGAGTGAATTGCACTCACCATTGTGATACTTGGACCTATATATTAAAACTATCTCATTTATCAGAGCTCCTAGTAATATGGGGCAGGAATGTCTCCAGTGCTGGGTATGTTTTCATTAATAGAACTTAGATTTAATAAGTCATTTCCTGATTACTTTATGTCTTGGTATTTCTTGACATATTGGATCTTGAGTATAATACCAAGGCATAAGTGCTTCAATAAAGAAGCAGGAGACATGAAATCTAATTACATAAAAATATGAAAATTGAACAGCCTTCCTGATAATTAACTGCTTCTCACTTGAACCTGCCTTGATGTTAATCATTCTGTTTTATTATAGGATTCCTATTCACGATAACATAATTTAAGGGGCCGTCAGTGTTTCTAGTATAAATGTCTCTTATCTGCAATAGTTTCATAGTTTGAAATGCACAAAGCGAGCAAGGTGATACCTCTTATTGGACTATAACTTCTCTTGGTAAAATGAGGTGTCCTTAAACTTGCAATGCTAGGCAGTTCTTCATATAAAAATGGATGCAGGAGAGAATAAGGAAAGAACTGAAGTTTAATTCTTCACAAGAAGTCTTCACAAGCTTCTAGCTGTGTCTGTATTTGTGTGTGCATGTGTACAGTTGGCCCTCTATATTTGTGGGTTTAGTTTTCATGGGTTTAATTATTTATGAATTTGCTTAATATAGTATCTCTTTAAATCTATAGGTTTGCTAGTGCAACTCTATGGTCAACTTCTGCCAGAGGTCTGATGTTTCTAGTAGGCTTGTGCACAAATTCATTTTGGACATTTGTCTTTGGCTTGCTCAGAAGCCCATAATAGCATGGGCTCCACTGCCATTTTTTTTACCAGCCATAACAGAACAGTAGTTGTCAAAGACCATTTACTTTCAGTTTATTTTGGTTACACATTGAGTGCGGGGAGGGAGGCAGCCGCTAGAAGGAAAAGGATCCCTGGAAGCAAAATTTCTTAAGCCCTTTAAAAAAAATCCAGATTTCCTTTAAAGACAGAAGGGAAAGGATCCCAGGAAGCCCTTTATTAAACTTAGGTCTTCTCTACATACAAAAAGGAAAGGAACTCAGCAGGCCCGTAGCCAGGATTTTGTTTCGGGGGGGGGGGGGTTGTTTTTTTTCAAGGGGGGAAGGTTCGGGGGGGCTGAGTTTCGGGGGGGGGGGGGGCTGAGTCTGAGTGAAAGAGGGTCTAGCCTAGCAAACCTTTTGTATCATTACCCCAATACCCCCATGCATATGGGATATATTGAGTATGATGATCAGATCATGATATGAATAAACATAACAGTTTAAATAATGTACCAGTAAGGCCTTTTCGCGAACCACCATGAGAATTTGGGGAGGGGGGGTTGAAGCCCCTTAAGCTCCCCCCCCCCCCCCCCACGGCTACATGCCTGGAACTCAGGAAGCAAGGTTTCTTAAGCCCTGTATTAACCCTGGTCTTCTCTATGGACAGAGGGAAAGGATCACAGAAAGCGTGGAATCTTAACTCTGATGCTTTTAATCTTAATGAAGGATATAAGGACAAGCGATGCCTAAAATGACAGGAAGGCATTGCCTGGGAAGTTCCCCCCATAATGGACCAAATAGAAAAGGAATTTTTCTACTTCCTGGATCAAAAACAGATTTCTGTCCTCTTGAATTTGGGAAGTTCCTGAAAACTGGATTGGGACTCCACTGAAATCTGGGACACTGAAATGGATCACAGTTTACCTGGATTTCATAAGCCTCATTTCCAGACTTTTTCCAGAGTTAACTACACATATCTTTGCAATGCAATAATTTTAACCAGAAATTACCAGAGCATCCCTCCTGGTTGTCCTTCCAATGCAGGCAAAAACCTTTGCTTTCTGACAGTCTTTTTCTGTCTTATTCTGACAGAAAGCTTTTAAAGAACAGTACAAATTTGGGGAGAGAAGCAGCGTACAAATAAATGTAGCAACAGCAATAACATAAACATTACAGAGGAGCCACCCAGAACAAGCATTTCCATCTTATCTGGATCTTCATTTGCTCTTTGTTCTCCTGAGCTTCTGAGCATCAGCTGCATCACTTGTATTTCATGTAAAGGAGAGGTAAAACAGTGACTTATTACACTAGCGCTGAAAGGGTAGGCAAAGACTATACATCCCATTTGACATCCTATGGAAGCCTCCTTCTGTGACTTGTAGTTTAGTAAAATCCGGGACCTTTCTGACTGAGCATTATAAAGGCCCCTCCGCTAAACTGCAAGTCCCACAATTCTGTAGGAGGGAGGCAGCCACAGAATTTCAGATGGGATGCATACTCTTTGCCTACTCTTTAAACTCTAATGTGATACGTGTCATCAGTCTATTGATGAGACTTAAGTCTGTGCCTTTGTATAATCTCCCAGCGAGCATGACAGATAAAAGTAAATCCCAGGGAATTCCATCGTACACTTGCTATGAGGAAGAACAATAATCTCACAGGATCTGCTGGCCAGGTGAAAGTGGAATCATTGTAATGCAGTGCTCTCAACATCTCTGTTCAAACAGCTTATCTAGAAGATGTCATGAATATCATTAGAGGCTTTGTTCCTAAAGAGAATTCCCTAGATATATATCTCCCCCTGCCCTGATATTTTGGTTTTCAGTGTCCACCATCCCAGATCACTTTCCCTGTTAGATATTGTACTTAAGAACATTTGGAAAACAGCTCCTTGTTGGAGGCGTTACAGAAAAGATGGGAAGCATGTACCCCACAAAATGTAGCACGGCTGCAAATCCTGTATTTCTCTTGTTTGGTTGTGTTGGCTAGGATTGATGAGATTACAGCCTAGCAACATTTGGAGAATAACAATTTGTCCACCTCTCTGATGCAACAGTGAGAGCACTTACATGGCTCAATTCTATGGAATCATCGAAGTACTATTTTGAATAAGTACCAGCATTTTTTTGGCAAGGGTGGCTAAAAACCTTGTAAAATTACAAATCCCACACTTAAACAAGATAATCAAATTATATAAACTAGTGTTGTAAAACCATGTCCCTTATATAAAATAGCAAAATCAAGGTGGCGTTTTTTTTGGAGTTTAAAAAATACTTTTAAGCCATGGATGGTTGAATCTATGGATAGTGAATCTGTGGATACGGAGGGTCAGTTGTAATAGCCATGAACACATCTACTTTATCAACAGAGGTATACCTGTATTCTCAAACTCTGTACCCTTCTGCCTTCAGGCTGAGAAAAGCTGAAAAGACTATAGAGTTAAATGAAAGTCATTCATTCTATCTCTTTGTTTTGTGTCTAAAGCCAATCCAAGATTGATGTCTGTATTATGAGTAGAAAGGTGGAAATTAAAAAAGAAAGAAAAAGAATGTACAGTGTACACAGTGGAGCTGCTTTGTGAGTGCTAATGTAAAATTGAAACCCTACTTTTTAATTATTCTGAGATGTAGGGAAATTATTTTCTCTCAATTCACCAAGGATGGCTGGCTGATTTCTAAATCTCTGAAAGTGCTTCATAATTAATCTGTCAGAGTAAAAACTGGCATTGTACCGTTCTGCTCCCTTCTGTGCTACCCCAATGCTTCTTCTATGATATACTATTAAGTTATGTATGTTTACGAAACAAAATAAGTAAAGACTAAAGTAGAAGAGAAACGTAATTAAGTATGAGATGAGATTCCATTTACTTGTATTTGTGATATATGGTCATAGGGAAGCATCTGATTCGAAAACTATCTGACCTAATCCATGCAGTCTGCACTACAGTTTTGCATATCTTAGTCCATATCACTAGACTTGTGTAAGGTCAATCTTATCTTCATGGAAATTATTTCTAAAGCAGAAAATATCAGTGGAGTCATCTAAAACAGGAGTGGGCAACTTTGGAAGGCTAGGAGGCCACATTAGCCCACTGGAAGATCTTTGAGGGCCACACTTGCTCCCACAAAAACATCATTTTTAGTTTCTTAGCACCCTCTAAGGAACATGGGGGAGTTTTCAAGACCTCAGAGGACATTGTGGGATGATTTGACCACTGAGAGGGATCTAACACATGGAAATGCCTTCTACATCACCCTAGGATATTATAGGGGAATTTCTCACCATTGCTGAAAGGAAACCAGGTGGGATGGGAGGCCATCCCTGAAGACAGGGAAAGATAGTAGGGAATGAAGGAGAACTGAATGGAGATGTTGACAAGCTAGAATGTGTCCAAAGGAGGGTGACTAAAATGATCAAGGGTCTGGAGAACAAGCCCTATGAGGAGCAGCTTAAAGAGCTGGACATGTTTAACCTGAAGAAGAGAAGGCTGAGAGGAGACGTGATAACCATGTATAAATATGTGAGAGGAAGTCATAGGGAGGAGGGAGCAAGCTTGTTTTCTGCTGCTCTGGAGACTAGGACACAGAGCAATGGCTTCAAATTACAGGAAAAGAGATTGCTTTCCAACCCCCGAAATAACGAGACCAGACAACAATAGCTTTGGATTCAAAATTTGGGCAACTTTAAATGTTACCTATTTAACTCTTAACTGAACTAAACTATCCATCTTGGAACTTGGTGGCAAAGCCGAGGTAGCGTCCTTACGTGGTCTATCTCTCGGCTATTCAGGGCGTAACACCTGGGTCCCCTGGAATCCAAACCCGGGCAACCTCTAAGGTAAACCTCTGGAGAAGCATGTCTCAAATTATTGAGCCCGGATTCTAGCGTTTCTGGGCCATGTGATGTTCCCTCATCCATTTAATGATATCTAGGTGAGTGTTGTGTAATGGCCCACACCCTTAAGGGGTGCCTTGGGTGTACATCGATCTTTGTATTTTTCTAAGCTATTTATGCTGGACCTATTTATAACCTCACCATCCCAGCTAGCCCCTAATAACAATATAGGGTAGGCGGAAGAAAAAAAACAACCCCTAGAACATAGGAGGGTAAAAAATTCCTACCCGGTCCCAAAAGGCAACCAAATAATTATACTGTCATTGGGCGGGCGTGGCGGGCTGATGTCTCGAGCCAGAATGAGGAGCGAGGCTGGCTGCAAGAGTCAGCCAGCCCCGCCCTCTCTTCTGGATGGTTCCAATGGAACCAACTATCCTCTCTTTCGGGGAAAGAGGAAATTGTTCTCTCCCCCCCCCCCCCCGCCAAACAGTGTTAGGGTGGGAAAGTTTCTTCCATCTGAACATGAGGAAGAATTTCCTGACTGTGAGAGCTATTCAGCAATGGAACTCTTTGCCCCAGAGTGTGGTGGAGGCTCCTTCTTTGGAGGCTTTTAAACAGAGGCTGGATGGCTATCTATTGGGGTGCTTTGAATGCAGTTTTCCTGCTTCTTGGCAGAGGGTCGGACTGGATGACCCACAAGATCTCTTTGAACTGTATGATTCTATGATTCTAACAGTTCCCTCCGTGTCTCCCTACCCATCTGACATCCTGAATGAAGAGTTGACTGTTCCCATCTCTGTTGATCATTCTGGCCAGGGTTGCAAGTAGTCCATAGTTGAAAGGCTTTAAAAAGAATGAAAGTGTGTTTTTTAAAACAACCTTTTGTTTTAAAAAGAAGTCACAGACACATGTACATATTCTTTCCACTGTGAAATCTCTTTCTTGTCAGCTGCTCCTTATGCAAAGTACTCGCAGATTGCCCAGTTATTGGATTTCATTCTGCATTTGTAGGAATAGCCACAGGCCCGTAGCTAGGATTTTGTTTCGAGGGGGGGCTGAGTTTGTTTCGGGGAGGGGGCTGAGTCTGAGTGAAAGAGGGTCTGCCCTCGCAAACCTTTTGTACCCCAATACCCCCATGCATATGGGATATATTGAGCATGGTGATCAGATCATGATATGAATAAACATAACAGTTTAAATAATGTACCAGTAAGTCCTTCTCGCGGAACACCATCAGAATGGGGGGGGGGGGCTGAAGCCCCCCAAGCCATCTGTCATCTTCTAAGTTATGAGTCATTTCTAAGATGGTATGTGTTCCAAATCTTTCTCAGAGGTTGTATCGATCCCCAAAGAACTCTGGAGGGTCAGAGTCCACCCATACCACCCCAGAACGGTTCCTTTTTGCAAAATTAGCAATCGATTAGCATTTCACTCTGTTTTCATCCTCCTTTAACCAGATTTTGGCATGTTATGGTTTAAAGCAGATTTTAGCATATGTTGGTCAGGGGCCACATGGAGGCTTTGGGTTGAAAAAAAGGGAGGGTCTGAAATTATTTGGGAGTTTTGGGGGCAAGTGTTCTTGAAATATGTGTGCATCCAATGGACTATACTCTAACTACCTTTGATATACCAAAATGCCTGTTAGGAGAGCTTAATACTAAATCTTATGGTCAAGTGGTTTGAATTAATAATGAGCAAAGACAATGTTATTTTTTCTGATATCAAAAAACCAAAAAAAGAAAACGAGACTGATAACATGTTAATGGTGTAATTTGTTCCTTTGTGCCACTGTATTTTAATATTTTATATTTGTGAGGTGCCTACAGGAAACAGCTATTAGGTGGGCACTGTTATGGATGGGTGAACTTGCCAAGCCTGATTCACTCAAACATTCATATTTCCACTGCTGCTGTCTTTCTTCCATGCCAGCTCCCTCATTAGATTCTTTTCTTTCTAGTTAATATGAAAATGTATACTTTTTAGGTGCACATTTGAAAAAAAAATCACTCTTTTGGGTATTATATATTTTATGTACATTTTCCCCTGAAGTGCATTGCAAAGTTTGGGAAATAATAGATTGTGTCAACTAACTTTGTTGAAGTTGAGGCTCAGGAAGCACAACTTGAATAATTCATACTGAAAGGCAAACTAAATCAGTTTTTCACTTCACTTATATATGGCAAAAATAAATAAAAATGAAATTAATGAAATTAAGCTTTTAAAAATCTAGGCTTCATAGGGAAATTATTTTATAATGCTACATTCTCAAAATGATAGTACCCTAATAAATAGGAACATATATTCTGAAATCAGTCTCATAACTTAATTATTTTCCATTGCTATCAAGATCATGTATTATATGGAGCTGTATTAATAAGCTTTCATTGACAGGAATCTATTAAGGTCATCCTCCACCATATACTATATTGTACTATGTTGGGAAACCAACAAAAATCCTTGTCATAGATTCGTTTAATGGGTTTTTAGCAGTGTCTGGTAATAAGATGTGCCATCTTTTCAATCAAAAATCCATCCCTCACAGAAATATACCATTTGCATTACTACCTCAGCTGTTTCAGAGGCAATTGACATGATGAATCTTTTAATCATTATGTGAATGATTTGCTACAGAGACCAGTTGGGAATAAGGGCTTTTTTGCACTTGGAAATCTCTCTGCCTGCCTATGAGCAAGTAGCCTTCATGCAGCAAGGGGGTTTGCATTGAGTGATTATGTCTGGAAAACAGGCACAGAATTGGGAGAACAGAAGAATACTTGCCATATCCTGGGCATAAAAATGGACTTTCCAACACCTGAAATCCCCATCAGAAAGAATAATATAGTGGACAGTAGAGCTGTGAAGGTTTGGGAATGGCAAAAATCAAGACAGGAGCCACTTGAAGAAAAGGAAATCGTCTCCACCATATTTCTAGCAAAAACATGCAGAAACAAACACCACAACCTCTGTACTTTTTCCTATTTGCATGTATGTATGTCTGTGTCTTTTTTCCAACTTTTTTTAGGTCTTCAAATTCTCTCATGGTAATAGTTTTGCACAATGTAAATTCAGTATTCACATATCTCAATTCTTTTTGGTCAAGAAATGAATGTTGTTCAGAAATATGGAACTCTATGGAACTGACTATTCCTATGGAACTCCCTCCCTAGGGATATTAGATCGACCCCCTCCCTCCTGACATTCCAATTTTTTTAAAAAACAAACCTGGATTTTTGAACAAGCCTTTGAAAAGGCATTGTTATGGATAAATATGGAACCCAGGAAAGAACGAACATGGGATGGCTTGACAATGTCTTCAGAAAATGAGCTAATGGGAAGTTACTGTTGTTTTATGCTTTTAATGCTTTTTACAGGGTTTTTATAACGTTTGTTAAATGTTTTTAATTTTGTTTATGTTCATTGTGGCATCAAATAGTGCCAGTATAAGCTGCCTTAAGTAGCCTTTGGGCTGAGAAAGTGGCATAGAAATGCAGTAAATAAATAGATAGATAGATAGATAGATAGATAGATAAGGTTATTTTGTTTATGTATTATTGCATTTTCATCAAAAACTTCACAACTCCCAGAAAATAACATGTTTGTTCTGGTTTTTTTTGTTGGAACATTGTTATTTTCTAGACAAAAAGGGAGTTTTTTCATCCAATATCAATTTACCCAAAAATAGGCTATTTTTTCCCCTATACAATATTTTTCTTAATCAGCAAAAGGCATATCGGTAAACAGTATGTGTGCATATGTGTGTGTAACACCCCCCCCCCCCCCACACACACACACACACATATACAGAAAAGGTTGTATATTTCTGTCCAGAGTTTCCGAAGAAGCACTTTGGGATGGTTGGCTATTAGGCAAGAATTGCACAGAAAACATCCTTTTTCTCTGTAGCAGGGAGAAAGTTGGACATTATTTATCCTCACTTGCGAGGATGAAATAACTGAATATTAACACTCTTGCAGTAATGCTAAAGAAACTTCTTGCATCTTTCTGCTAATAAAATAACTGGGTTTGCTTCCAGAGAGGATATAAAGAAGCTCTTCTTTTGTCTGACTTTCTCAAACGCTGGGTTATGCCATTAATATACAATCTTTCCGCATTCAACTGGAAGTCTGGTGAGCTGATATGGAATACTTTCTTTTCATTGCATAGAACACATGGTTTCTTTAATGAGAACTTGCCAGAGAAAACAAATGCAAGCAGGGGTTTGTGTTTCATTTATGAAATGGGAATGATGGAGCTGTCACAGAAGCTTGGATCAATTTCAGGTTGTCTTTTCCCTCCCAAATAGATAGATAGATAGATAGATAGATAGATAGATAGATAGATAGATAGATATCTCACACATATACACACATACATACATACATACACACACATACACAAACATGTGTGTGTGTGTATGTATTGTTGGTGGGTAAGAGAAAGAAAAAAATGGGCAGAGGAAAAGTGTGATTGATAATAGGGAGATGGCAGATAATTGGCCAGATGGACTTGGAGTTTCACACCTGGATCTGAACAATGTCTAACTGGAACAATTGGAATACATGACTGAAAGACAAATAGCATTTGAACAATATGAAGTTATAATTACACATAAGGGCTTCTTAGAATGATTTATTGCTCTGAGCAACAGCTGCGAGGACTTCATCTCTCCTTCACGTACATTATGTGGCAGCATAATTGAAATGATGGAACATTTTACAAATGAGCCAGACTGACACGAAAAAAACAAAAGCCTCAGAGTTTTGCGCGATCCTTTCCTCCTCTTGTTTTCATAGTAAACATTCTCCCCAGTGATCCAGATGGTAGAGCTTATAACAAAAAAAAATCCTATTGATTGATGGATTTGCCATATTGATTTATATGGGAATATTGAGACTTTTTGCAGAAAGCAGGGAAGAGGAAGAGAATACATCTTTATTGGCCAAAGCGCTCTGAGAAAGATAATCATTTGTCTTTATTACAAAGAGAGATTTAGGAGCCTTCCTTGGATTGAAAGAGAAGAGCCAAGATTCCCTCCCTCTTTAGCTTGTTTTTATTTTGATGCACAACATGAACTGAAACATGGAGCCAGTGGTATAATCTTCTTGCAACATAACTGAATTGGTTATGGCTGCAGCAGGTCTTTGTTAATTTGAAATGTTATACATTCAACTACTTCTCTCTTTTTCTGTATGCTTTGAAGAAAAAAAATCACAATGTTCGGTTTAGTAAGAATCCCTCAACTTTATATGAGTATTGCTGGCTTTTTCTTTTTTTGTTATAGCACAAGGAGGAATATTGCAGTTCATTTTAAATAGTTCCTAAAACAAAATGAAACAAAATGTTGACCAGCAGTTTGTCATTACCCACCAAAAATCTAAGTTCCATGTTTCTGTAGAAATAATTGTGTGTGGAAGGATTGCAGAACTTGAAAGAGATGTGTTTTAAGTATGAATAGTCACATTTACTTCTCTTACATATATTTATTTTTTCCAATTTATGAATTTTATAATGTTCTTTTCAAACAAGAACTGAATGTAATTCTCAAATTCGTGTGCTGTGCAATTATTCCCAGCAATACAGAGACCATCCTGATCCTGTCTGCCATGTAGTTTTTAGAGAAAAGGAGCCTGGCAGCAAAAAGGATGACGGATTAAAATTAGTACCACAGTCATGGTATAATACACAGGAATGCAACCCTGATCTTGAAAGACTAAAACACTGAAAATCTTCTATCTGAAAGGGTGAATCTGTTAGATTTTTATTCTCTCACATCCAGTTTTTGCTTTTAAATCTCATGTTACTTCTTTTGAATTTATGCAGGTTGGGTACCCCTTATCTAAAATGCTTGGGACCAGAAGTGTTTGGGGATTTTACCAAATTTTGGAACAGTTGTATTTGCATATACAAACATAGGACCTCATCTGATAAGTGGGGGGTGGTGGAGGGGAAAGAGGAGCGGGGAAACTGTCTTCTGTAGTGCTATTTTTTGTGCCTTTCCATGTTGTTTAAAAATGAATAATTGCTGTCTCCCTCATCCCATTTTAACAACAATCACCTGCTCCATTTGTTTTCATAAAATACATTTGAGACATCCAGTAACAGTTGCCATCACATCTTCAAGGATCAACTTTTCCCTGCTTCCAAGCAAATTGAGAGATCTGGAATCAATAGCCAGCCAACTCCAAAAATGTCCATTTCCAGATTCTTTAAAACCAGAGTTACGGGCAAGTAGTCTTGCATCATTTGGTGGCCTCCATTTTTAAAGTGTGTCGAAACTGGGGGAAGCCTGCTTGTGATGAAGTCCATAGTGAGGTAGTTCAGAGTACATATACACAATAGGATGAATGGAGTTTGAAACCACTTTATCTGTCATAGCTCGGTGCTATGGAATTCTAGGAGTTATTGTTTGGTTAGGCACCAGGTCTCTGGAAGAGAAATGTATAAAACTACAACTCCCATGCTTCCAAAGTATTGAACTATGGGAGTTAAAGTGGTGTCAAACTCCATTAATTCTATAGATGCACACTAGGATATGGGACTTTAGTCTAAATACCAAATAAATTTATGTTATATGCATAACTCGGTGGTAATTTTCTACAATATCCTTAACTATTTTGTGCATGACCCATCACTTTGTGCATTGAACCATCAGAAATCACTGTCTGAGTGCCCATTTACATGGATCACAAAATCAAGTGCCGGATTGCAGCATTGCTGTTTCGAACCAGCCTTGAATTCTGTATGTGATCTACCCAAATGTCAGCAGTAGGAATGGAGTCCTCACTGTCCAGTTGTGCTGAACCCTGTTCAGATCTGCTGGATCATCACCCTTACATCGCAGAAGGTACCTCTGCCCAGGTTGCTTAGGCTATCATTTATCATGGACTTCTTAAAATGTCCTATATGAAATTCTCATACATTTGTAGTTAACATTTCCCTAGTCTATCTATCTATCTATCTATCTATCTATCTATCTATCTATCTATCTATCTACCTGTTTTGCTGAAGAATAGCATAAAGCTGTCGTGAAATTGAACAACTAAAGGCACAAACAGCCATTTGTTTAAGTGAATAATCGGTTCTAAACGTTTGACTTACAGATTAATATATAGATTTAGACTCTAGTTTATCAGGACATAGTTTGAGCTTGAAATGATGCATCAATCCGTCACGTCCGTTACATCACTGTCCTAGTGCCATTAAAGTTATTGTCCCAGTTCCTTCTTCAAATTGTGATTTTCTTGCTGTTGTGTGCAGTACTATGAGTAATGCACATCACTGTTATTCAACCAATTACTGCTATCCTTGATGTTGCACATTTTTTACACATTTGATGCTCCTGGCATATCTGTTGAGGCCAGACTGTTGATCCAGACTGATTATATGGATCATGTGACTCTTCTGTTGGCAGCAGATTCTATACTTGTTAATCTGTATGTGGACAAAATTGGCATTTTGTTGTTTATGACTCATATATCCCTGTATATGACTTGGGCCAAGCTGTTTAAGAGACTACATTCTCTCTTAAGGGCATTTCTCTTCAGGGCAGACCCATTTGTTTGTTCCATTGCCATTTGGAAAAGGATAGTTGATTAGGGATACAAGACATTGGGCGGGCGGGGGGGGGGGGGGGACGGGACCCTTCCCAGGTTCCAGAATGGAGTTCTAAGAGAGGCCATAGTGACCTTCCCTGTGGTGCCTTTTTAGGCAAAGACATTTTAATTCAGACAAGCCTTTGGCATGTAAACTGGCATGTTTCAGATCTACAAATAGCAGCTGATTGAAAGTGATACCAGTTTTTAAGCCATAAGTCAAAGACAGACATTTTTCATCCATTCATCACTTTGCTAATGAATTGCTTCATTTGACAAAGTTGTAAATTGCTTAGCATGGAGACAAATTGAACTTCCTAATAGATTGAAATAAGTAAAGGTCAAGGTTTTCCTGTGACATTAAGTCTAGTCGTGGCCAACTCTGGGGGTTGATGCTCATCTCAATTTCTAACCCAAAAAGCCAGCGTTGCCCGTAGGCACCTCCAAGGTCATGTGGCCAGCATGACTGCATGGAGCACTGTTATCTTCCTGTCTGAGTGGTACCTCTTGATCTACTCACATTTGTATGTTTTTGAACTGCTAGGTTGGCAGAAGCTGGGGCTAATAGTGGGAGCTCACACCGCTACCCAGATTTAAACCACCGACCTTTTGGTCAGCAAGTTTAACAGCTCAGCAGTTTAGCCCACTGCACCAACATAGTTTAATATAGTAAAATACTTTGCTCTATAGGTTGTTCAAGCAACTTATGGTGACCCTGAGACAATCCTATCATGGGGGTTTTCTTGGCAAGTTTTGTTGAGATAGGTTGCTATTGACTTTCTTTGAGGCCAAGAGAGTATGACTTGTCCAAGAATCACCCATGGCTGAACAGAAATTTGGACCCTCGTCTTCAGAAGTTGCATTTTCCTCGTAAAGTCATGTTTGCCTCACCAAAATTCTGCAGTCAGCTCCACAGTTCCTGGAGTTTCTGGTTGAAGAAAGGCCTGAGAAACTTAGTGTTGAATCCTCTTATTGAATTAGTTCCAGGGTATTCTAAGTATAGATGGGCCCTAAATGAATCAGGCACAGACTGTTGGTACTGTCAGATAATGTTCTGCACTCCTGGTACCCCTTCGCAGGCCTTGCCTTTATGATGAGTAGTCCTTCTCCACAGTCCCTTCAGATCCTAGACTCAGATGTGCAATCTAGGCTTCTTCCTATTTCACACTTCCCCCGTTGCTCATTTCATCTTAATTCAGCTCAAGGCAACCTTTATATTGTGTAATATTCTTCTCCCTATAATCATGGGATCTAAATTCCTTAATGTTGTACTCCAGACTCCTGAGTGTGACCTAGTTAAAAGTACAGCATCATTGATCAAAACATGTTACTTCCAAGCTCTGACCTTTTCTCATATGCCCAATCCAGATTGATACATAGAATATAGATAGCAGTGGTGACAAACCTTGCCAGTGCAAATATCATGAGATAACATCAGCTTGCAAATTGGATGGCATGGTCTATCCATAAAGACAATGTCCTGTCAGAACTATGTCATGATGAATGAAATAGCATTACGCAGAGAAAAAAAATCTCCTAGATTAAAGCGATTAATGGATTGCAA
This sequence comes from Anolis sagrei, assembly GCF_037176765.1. Lineage (NCBI taxonomy): Eukaryota > Metazoa > Chordata > Lepidosauria > Squamata > Anolidae > Anolis > Anolis sagrei. Next base: position 203,323,657 of record NC_090022.1, on the reverse strand, counting down.
AGAGAATGATGTTTTTTCTCTCATCAGCAGGTTCCATAATAGGGATACTTTATCTGATGTCTCATGCTACTCATAGCACTGCTCAAACATTTGGTCTTCAGGGAATACATATTACCCTGACTTGTCAACCAAGGAATAATGTCCTTGAAGGAAACCTACTACTAATTACTGATTTTTCTCATTGAAGGCCCATTGATAAGTTTTGAGGGAACTCCAGGGTTCTCTAGAATGCAGTTCACATAAAAGCCAAAGCCATCCACGTGTACATAAGAACAAATGGATTACCACTATTTGGCTTTTAACAGGGACAATTGTTTACACATCCCACAAGGGAAGGAAGATACACATTTGGTGTACTTAAATGCAAGATGCCATGGACATCTGTTCAAGAGTGAGAACAGTGCCCAGCTTTTTATAATGATCATATTACTTTCACAATCTCTTCTTTCTTCAGTCTGGCAACCTATCCCAACTACCCTTGACACAGATATTGTCATACTATATTGCCCAGTGGATGGCTTCTAGTTTTTCACCATTAGCATTATGTAGATATTTTTTGCCTGTAAATGCATCTTATGCAAACTCTTCACCAAGATATGATTATTTTCGTCCATCTCTGAACAAAGAAGCATCTGATTAGAGGTCTCATCCTCCTTGATTGAAGGTCTCCAAAAGCATATTATTGGAGATAGCCAATCATAGGTAGACAATTGTAATGTGATGACTGACATGACCAAGCTCTTTATCACAGGCTATCTTTAAATGAAAGTAGAGGTGGTCATTTAAAGGAAAGAAAGGAATGCTGAGACTCTCTTTACTTTCAAGAAGTAGAGATAGCTGTTTGCTTGGGTTTGTAGAAAACTTCTCTCCTGTCTAATTATATCTGTGTGTAGTTAATGTCTTCAGGTACGCAGATGTAACTTAGAGGCTGTCAGACCGAGAGTCAGCAAGCTAGGCAAAAGCATTGTGTTTGTCTCTAGCTTTTTTGTACTGCCAGATAATAAAGATTTCTCCATGTTATCTGTTAAGAAACAAGCATTAATAAGGGTAATAAAGCACCCAAGACAAGAGCTGGAAGTGTTTAAAGTTTAACAGCCTCTTTAAAGCAGGATGAAGAGAGGGGAACACTGTCTGTAACTTCAGAGTTATGATTTTAGTGTGTTTTGAAAGCATTATCTAGTTACAATCTAATGCTAATTTAAAATGGGAAGAAAACAATGACTTGATGGAAGTGGTTACGTAGGGATAATTATATGACACACATACTTTTTCATGAAAACTTTGCAGTAAAAGTGGTTTAAATTAAAAGATTCTAGGAAATAAACTATTCCGAATATGTTGTTTTGTTGGTGGTGTGGCTTTAAGTAAATTCTAGTTTAGGGTGACCCTAAGAGAAACCTACCATGGTGTTTTCTTGCCAAGATTTATTCAGAGAGTCATTATAGGCATCCCATTCTCCACAGTAGATGCTGATAGTTTGTGGATTACTAATTGTGGGAAAGTCTCCAAAGCCTTCTCCTAAGACAGGCCAGTAGCCAGGATTTTGATTTGGGGGGGGGGGGGGGCTGAGTTTGGTTCGGGGGGGCTGAGTCTGAGTGAAAGAGGGTCTACCCTAGCAAACCTTTTGTATCGTTACCCCAATACCCCCATGCATATGGGATATATTGAGCATGGTGATCAGATCATGATATGAATAAACATAACAGTTTAAATGATGTACCAGTAAGGCCTTCTCATGGACCACCATGAGAATTTAAATTTATAAAGAAGCACCAAGTCTCTCTTCTCTTTTTTGCTGTAGTTCTATTTCTGGCAATGTCTGGGCAGGAAAATGGCAGAATGGTTATAGGCAGCTCGCATTTTCCTCTCTCCAGAGAAGCTCTTGACTTATTACCAGCTTTGGCTCATATGGCAGCTGCACCTCTTCCTAGATCTAAAAATGGTAATGCATGTGTTTGTCACCTCAAGGTTGGACTTCTGCAATTATTATTATTATTATTATTATTATTATTATTATTATTATTATTATTATTATATCTCACCACCATCTCGCCGAAGGGATTCGAGCCGACTAACAGAATGGCACAAAGTGCCTAAAAGCAAACATAAAAATGAAGCACAATATATAATACAACAAAATAAAACACATACACATATAAAAACTTTATTTATTTCAGGCTCAATAAAACTGTGGTCATGCACTGCACTGGGCTACATCTGTACCAAGTTTGGAATCTCCAGTTGGTTTTGACCTTTAAAGCCCTACATAGTTTGGGTTTGTGTACCTACAAGATTTCCTTCTCCCATATCATTCCCCTTTACACTGAGGTTGGGGGTGGGGGGTGAGTCGTCTACTGCACCCAACCAGAATCTGACTTCAGTTGAGACCACTCTCTTCTGGCAGACCTACGCAGTCAATTTTAAACTGTGAATTTTAACCTTTACATTTTATTAGTAGTGGCCTCAATATTTGTTCTGTGTATTATAATATATGCATTATTTAATGGTTAATAATGTACTCTGTCTCAAGTGACAAGTAATAAATAAATAAACCATTACTAGTTTCATTGCATAATCATCCATGGGTCATATCAAAAGCCATAATTTTGGCCTCAAAGTCTGCCCCCGACTTATTCATGAGGTTGCCTTATACACAAGGATATCTGGTATGTTACTATCTCTTCCCTGGCATTTTTTTTCAACAGTAACCACACTAAATAGTACAGAAATTAGCAAATATTAGACACGTTGCAAAGGAAAGAGGAACTCCTATGAAGTCATCGGCTAAAATGGTTATGGGAAGATTATGGCGACATAATTCTTTACTACATCAGTGAACCACGAGGGAAACAGAGTGAATGGGCTATAGAAATTGTTCGGCCTCTAACATGACATCATATTCTACAATGAAATACAATATTGTTACAGTTCATGACATTCTCTATAATGATATAGTGTCTAATTATTGTTTATGACATTATGCTCCAAGTACAGAGTTATAAAATGCCCAGAATTTACAGTGTCTGCTTTGGACACTTTTTGTTACAATGTCATATCCCAAGGAGGCTGCAGAAGCAGTATTTTAAAACTTCAGCTGCATGAAATTCCATTTGCTTTCCAGCCACTACTCTGCAAGGGCGTGTGCGACATATTTTTTCCCCTCTGGGCAAATATTTTCAAGGACCATAAAAAAAGAATCCTTGGTAATCAGTGTGCATTTGTTCAATCAATATCATTGCCTTGTGTAACTGTTCTGCAATGAAGATCTCTGACACTTCAAAGGAAGCCTGCTTCTATGTAAACAAGAATATTGATACTTTCTTGACTGTTGGAGCTGCCCAGGAATGAGTCTTGTAACATAGCTGTTGAAAAATATCCTGTAGTTTTAAGTTCTTTGTTTGAACATTGGGGGGGGGGGGGGGGGGGCATTGTAATCTTTTTTATAAGGTTTCAAGCAGATGAAAAGTATCAGAAGGGAAAATCGATCAGGCTAGAATTAGAAAAATATATGTTTGTAGCAAGATATGGAATTTTGGTCCATTTGTCAAAGCTGTTTTATTAGCATTTGCACATGGATGGTGCTAGAATCAAAGGACACAGAAATTTTTGAGCTTCAAATAAAATACAATTTCTGTTCTTGTCATCATAGACTATCACTTGTGGCCGAGTATGATTGCCTTCGAAGTGTAGAGTCTTGACCGTGGGTCCGTGGGTGACTGTAGACACCTATTCTTTTTCTGTATATTCTTTTGCAATGGGGACATTGATATTCCGTTCTAGGGAAAGGATAAAAAGATTGCAGCTGTGCACTTTGCTTAGATAGTTTGACTGACTTCATTGGAATGTAAGTGCATGCTTTGGATTTAGGAAAATGACTATCCTTCTCTGAGTCTACTGTAGACACAACTTCTACCACCTCATTCGATGGGCTACTTGGCCCATCATATGCAGCTTGTTCTTCCCTTTCAGGGAGGAGCCCATTACATGACACATGGATACTTCTAGATAGGCTCTCTAGAAAGGGGAGAGCAAGCGGCATATGCCGCAGTGGTGGCAACACATGAGCCTTCCTGTGTTGCCTTACTAGCAATGGGGAAAGCCGGGTGATGAACCTTCCCCCCGTGGGATAGAGTCAAGCCACACAACAGTTCTCCACGCCCTCCCCGCTAGGAGCCCATGGATTCATTACGATGTATGGTAAATCCATGGGCCTTCGTGATGAGGTTCCTAGACTCAACTGGAAGGTATACTACATTTCAATGAGTCTAGGAGTTGCATCTACAGTATGCCTCTACTTTCTCAAGTGTTAGGGATACAAGACCACAATGAAAGTGGATAAATACAAATTCAATAATCTTTTTTTCTTTAGGAGTGTCTGGATCCTCCAGCATGACTTCCATGGGAGGACTGACCAAAATCTAGATTGTTGTTCTTTATAAGAAATATCTAAGTGAAATGTATCATGCAAATTTGGATTTTCCTTTCATCACTGAGCAAGTCAACAGATGAATGTCCTTTTAGCTTGGGTCGAGTTGTATCATTAGTCTCAGCACTTGTTATTGTTCTCTGCTTTGCCCTAGTAGCTTCTTAAGTGCCTTATGCATTGGAAGTCTCATCTTCTGGCATTCTCTTCTTTCATTTTCAATTGTCCCACCATACGGCTTTCATGGTAAAAGACACCCACAAAGAGTTTACCATGTCTTCTGCATTGCTATAACAAGCATAAGCTAACGTGAAACTGCTTTTGTCTCTGAAAAATCCACCGCCAATGTCAAACAACCCTTTTGCCACATTATTACTTTTGTGCAGTAGTAGTTTGACATCTTTTGTGTGACTTCTCAGCAAAAAAACTGTCTGATATACATCTACCAGTCATGGCTTCCACATCCTGAAGTGGGCTCCTAGCCAGCATCTTTGGTGGGCTCCCCTATCTACCTTTAAGGTTCATTATAATAATTACCATTTTTCCAGCGTATAAGATGACTGGGCATATAAGCCGACCCACAACTTTTCCAGTTAAAATATAGTTTGGGATATACTTGCTGTATAAGACTACTCCTCTTCTAACGCACACCGAATAAAAGTTTTTAAAAACTCATCAGATTTTATTTCAAAATGGTAATTTTCCTATTACTGTACCTCCTTCTCTGCCTCTCAGATCTCAAACATGTGTACTTCCACCACTTCACTGCAGTCCTCAGCAGCAAGATCTGTGAGGCAGAGGAGGTACGGTAATAGGATACAAGGGTGGGCCAGATCGGTAAAAGAGGTGTGTTTTTCTGGGCACAGTGCCGCTCTATCTTTTCTTTTTTCCATACCATGGCCGTCCTGGATGCCTGCAGCTTGCTCCGCCCTTCACTTACACCTTTCCGGTTAGGTCCCCTCACTTCATCATCGGGACCATGTTAAGTCACTTATTTCCACGAATCCTGGTGACTGGATTTTTTTCTACGGTACTTGTACAGCGCCAACCTTGCTGCTTTCATATGGTTGCCGCATATGGCGGAGATATGGTCATGGCTGTTTTTGAGCCTCCCTCCACCCTGTCCACCATATACAGCAACTGCAGATTCTCCAGTCTGGCTCAGAAGTTTCAGCATCTGCCCGATAAGATGACACCCAGTGTATAAGATGAGACTTTTGAGAAGATTTTCTTGGGTTAAAAAGTAGTCTTATATGCCAGAAAATACAATATATTATTAAAATGTATTATTATTACCCTGTATATTTGTTGTTTGTGTTTTAATATTGTTTTATTTCTTGTTTTAATGATGTTGTACCCCATCTTGAGCCACAGGGAAAGGTGGGTAATATATCTATTTATTATTATTATTATTAGTAGTAGTAGTAGTAGTAGTAGTAGTATTTATATAAGGTTAAGTGCAAAATTCAGCATAAAATAAGTCAGTTTACATGATGACACAAAAGTAATGTTTATATTACTTTAGAAAAATCAACTTGCTTAGCTAAATCATTTTTGATGCACAAAATTGGTAAATGATTAAGTCACTCTTGACTAGTTGTGCTTTTATGTCATGTTTTTGATACATTGGCAGTCTCCGGAATGATCTTTTAAGTGAAGGGGGAGTAAGTGGTAGTGTAGAAAACTGTTTAATAATAGAGAGGCAGATATTGGCAAATATACCTTGGGGAGGGGGTGTTGGTCATAATTACATTTAGAAATCTAATTGTGTGTCTTGTGAATACTTTAAAAGTGAAGGATTTTGTGCACCAAAGAGACCTTTTTCAACACCATTGAAAGCTCATGCCATGAAGGGTCATATACTTGTACTGACATAGTATGGTGGATTGCATAGAGTTGTATGAATGCACCAGCATTATTGCATATACCCATTCCTTTTATTTGAACTCTGAATTTAAAGCAATTCTTGTATCTGTATTCAAATCAGGAATGAACTGAGGTAGAGCTTCTTACAGTCCTCTGAGTGTGTGTGTGTACCTAATGTGTAAATAAATGTACACTATGCATTGTGATCACATATAAGAAGTGAGACAATTCAGAAACAATTTCACTGCAAGATTATTTTTTTTTGTTTTTAAGGCATCTACCACATCTTCCCCTACCCATCTGTTTTAGAGATAAAAAATGAATATAATATGCACGCCATTTGAGAAAGAAACAGATGTGCCACCAAGCTTTATTGTAACACACAAGAGGTTTCATTTTCTCTAAAGCATTTTGGTCTCTGACAACTGTGTTAAAAGTCCCCTCAGGGACTCAGTCAAATTATGATAGATGCTAAAAACATCTGAGTGAAGGAAAATCATGAATATCTAATAAATGTCAGATCTAACTTCTAAGATTTTGAACATAGTGCCTGAGTCACATATATGAGTTTGCTTTCACGTCAACAAAGGAAAAACTGGAAGGCAAGTGCGTTTTTCTCTTCTAAAATCTTCTGTTTCTAATGGGGAAAGTAGAGCCGAAATATAAAAGCCACATTCAAAGATAGCAACATATAACGATAACTTTATTCATAGCATGCAAATAAAATTATGTACATAACTTTATTTGCAGTCTGTAACAAACACCCATTTCTGATTTTTCATGCATATACTAACAAGTTTTCAACAAACCCAGGAATGTAAGAAGTCAAAATTAATACTATTATTGGTAATCACAATCTCGAGACTTATCTGACCAGGCACGGGCTAAAGCCGCTATTAGGGCTTACTCCACGTATTTTCGACTGCTCGCATAGCGTCTGCAGCAAATAGACCATCGAAGTTGTTCTGGGTTGTTGGGGAGCTACTCCGACCTCCTGAGGTTGAGGAGCTTCCAGACGACTTGGCGACTCGGTGCAATGATTTCGCGCACCATTTTGCAGGCAAAGTTGCTCAGATACGCCTTGAGCTGCACTCCAGCTTAAACACAGTGCCAAGTGAGGTAACCGAGGCACCTGTCTGTTCGATCTTTTGGGATTCTTTCCATCTTGTTCAACCTGATGATGTGGAGGGGATCCTTGGGATGGTGAGAGCGACCACTAGGTGGTTTCTCACCACTGGTAAGCAGAAACGGATAGCGATTCGCCCAGATTGCACAAGCCTAGCCCCTGCTTTTAGGCTTAAAATCTAAAGACACAACACTGCCTGCTGTTTATCTTTCAGGCCCAATTTCAAGGTTCAGGTCAACACCTATAAAGCCCTAAATGGTTTGGGACCCGCCTACCTTCATGACCGCATCTCTTGCCATCAACCTGCACAACCTCTCCAATCCTCCGGGGAGGCTCTCCTCTCGCCTCTCCCACTGTCACAGGCAAAATTAGTGGGAACAAGAGAGAGAGCCTTCTCCGCTGTGGCTCTCCATCTTTGGAACTCTCTGCTCGGTGAGATTAGGCAAGTCCCCTCTTTAGCAGACTTTAAGAAAAATCTGAAAACCTGTTTTTTTCGATGTGCCTTTGAAGAGTGACCTCTCATACCAGTTGTGTTGCCCCATCTATAGTGTTCTCCCTATGACACCCCCCCCCATTTTAAACTGAAAGCCTGTCCCCGCTGTCATTTGCATATTTCCTACTCCTACCTCACCCAGAGTTATAACATTTTATCTTTTCCATTTGGCCTGCCCACCCTTTTCAATTGTATATTGTGTGAATTTGTTTTATTATTTCATTTTGTTATTGTATTTTTTTCTTTTTCTGGATGTATCTTGTTTGCTATTTTGTATTTTACTGTGTTGTATTGTATTTTTAGAAGGGCTTGGCCTCATGTTAGCTGCCCTGAGTCCCCATTGGGGAGATGGTAGCGGGGTATAAATAAAGTTTATTATTATTTATTCTATAAGGACAAAAGAACTGGTAAGGAAAAAATAATTTCAGTGCTTGTAATTATTTGTATGGTATGATAAACCTAATATCATGTAGCACAAGTAAAAAGTGGCCAGTGGTTGATTTTCATTGCCCTCTGTTGTCAGAACGACCACATTGCAATAATAGAAAAGGTGTTACTGTTGATGTTACTTGGCTTTATTCAATTTTTTAAAAAAACTTTCAGTGTGTATTGTGTAGGGCTATTCCATGTGTATCAACAGAAGTGGCACATCCTGCTTGAAAGCATATCTATATATATATAAATGCTTTGTGCATAATTAGTACCTTAAAAACAAAAGAACCAATGAACGAAATCACACCAAATTTGGCAACAAAACGTCTCACAACACAAGGAGTGACCATCACTCAAAAAAAATATGATTTTGTCATTTGGGAGTTGTAGTTCCTGGGATTTATATTTCACCTACAATCAAAGAGCATTCTGAACTCCATCAACGATGGAATTGAACCAAACTTGGCACACAGAACTCCCATGACCCACAGAAAATACTGGAAGGGTTTGGTGGGCATTGACCTTGAGTTTGGGAGTTGTAGTTCACCTACATCCAGAGCGCACTGTGGGCTCAAACAACGATGGATCTGGACCAAATTTGACACAAGCACTCAATACACCCAAATATGAACACAGATGGAGTTTGGGGGAAATAGACCTTTACATTGGGGAGTTGTAGTAACTGGAATTCACAGTTCAGCTACAATAAAAGAGCATTCTGAACCTCACGAATGACAGAATCGGGGCAAACTTCCCACACAGAATCCCCATGACCAACAGAAAATACTTAAGGCCATCCAGTCTAATGCCCTTCATCAGGACAAGAAAACGTAATTAAAGACCTCCTGACAAAGAGCAATCCAGCCATAGAGATAGATAGATAGATAGATAGATAGATAGATAGATAGATGATAGATAGATATTATTCACACACACAGATATAGTATCATAGATTTGATAGGGACCCCTAAAGAAGGACAATGATATGTTGCATGTTCCAGAGGAGGCAAACCAGACACTCTCCACATCAACATTGACAAAGAAACAGCAAGAAATACTGTTTACCCACAAGCATAAAGACATTACATATATTAGAAACCACCACTTTCTCATTACTTTATTTTCCAGATCAACAAACTGGGCCACAGCAACGCGTGGCAGGGGACAGCTAGTATCTATCTAAAAAGGCAGAATACATATGTTGGTTTGTTGGATGGTATGTTGGTTTGTACCACAAAAACTCGTACATGGCTTGGTGAACCTGAAGCATACATAACACATATAACCATCTTTATCAAAATTAAAAAATTTGAGGGGTGTGAACTAAAAAGCTGTGGTTAGATGAAGTAGCTTTCTGTCATGTGACAGGGAAACAAAGGGAATGAAGTGGATTGACTGTCGGTGACATGTATGAGGCAAAGGGAGGAACGAAAGATGGGGGAAGAAGGAAAAAGGAGGGAAGGAAGGAAGGAGAGAAAGGAAAGGGGAAAAGGTATGAGGAGAGGGGCAGAAATAAAGAGAAAGAAGAGAAGAGAAAGGAAGGGAGAAAGAAGAGGGAGGAAGCAAGAAAAAGAGAGTGAGGGAGGAAAGATGTATGAGGGAAAGTAAGGTAGAACAAAGGAAAGGAAGAAAAGAAAGAAGTGTATGAGGAAAATGGAGTAAGGAAAAAAGTGGCACAAAGAGCCTGCCCAAGTTGCCAGTGTATTGCCATAGGTTCATTATGAGATAGACCTTCTCAGAGCTGGAGAAAGGAGGAAGCAGTAGGCAGCAGCCCCAGAGACACCCAGGAACATCATATATATACCCTAGTGCACACAGCCATTGAAATTTGCAATTTAACATGTGATTATCTCATTGAAAAAAAGTGCTTTAATAAAACTGGGGGGGGGGGGGAAGGGGGAGATGCCTCTTAGATAATATCATTTCAAGAATATGTACATATTTTCATGCAAATATTTCATTTTTTAAATTATCTGCTGCCTGATAAAGATGAGCTTGAAGAAAAATCCAGTATTAGAGAAAGCAAAGCTTCATATTATTGTGGTTTGGCCAGTTATCCTTGTCGCTTCCATTTGACTTATTAAGCTAAAGGTCTTCTGTGAATACCCAGTGAATTCCTAATGTGCTGGTTCAAGTCCACTGTGGATTTCTCATCCTATCTGGTAGAGCAAGTGACAATGCAAAAAGCCTTATGGGATTCAGTTGAATTGTTTCTGAAAGCATCTGCTCTTCAATGTGATGAAGCGTTTCCACTTTCTGGTTCTAAATATATCTTCAGGGAAAATGAGGTGAGAAAATGCATTATTTTCATTTCTCACCTCGCTTCTTTTAGAATTTTTTTCCCTGTATCTTGGCTGGAAGGGAAAAGTAGATTATGTACTAATGAGTCTTTAAATTCACTGTGAATCTTTGCCGGAAATGTATTCCCACAGGAGCAGTGGTGATAGTGGTATCTGTTGTTCTTCCCATTATACACTATATTGGGTGTGTGTGTGTGTCATATTTGGATTGCACACTGAGATGTCACTTTACATAGACATTTTTGAAAAGAATTAATGGAAGTTGTTCCAGTATCCCGAGGACTAGTGAAAAGTACAGAGGAGGAACACAAGAACAGCCCCCGGGCTGAGAACAGCAGTATATAAGTAAAGTAAATAAATAAATAAATAAGAATGGATATTTGAAGAACCATCCCAGGAGAGATGATGTGAATGCGATATATAATGGAGGCGACATGGACAAAGGGATCTAGGAGTCTTAGGGCTCTTCCAGGCAGGCCCTTTATCCCAGGATTTGATTCCAGGTTTTCTGTTTCTCCCAGATTATCAACAGTGTGATGTAGCAGCTAAAAAGGCCACTGTGATTCTAATTGCATCAATAGGAGTATAGTGTCGAGACCAGCGTTTCTCAACCTGTGGGTCGGGACCCCTGGGGGGGGGGGGATTGCAAAGGGTTGTCAGAAGGGTCACCAAAGACCATCAGAAAACACAGTATTTTCTGTTGGTCATGGGGGTTCTGTATGGCAAATTTGGCCCCTTGTTGGGCTTCAGAATGCTCTTTGATTGTAGGTGAACTAGAAATCTCAGCAACTATAACTCTCAAATGATAAGGTCTATTTTCACCGAATTCCACTGGTGTTCACATTTGGGCATATTGAGTATCCGTGCAAAGTTTGATCCAGATCCATTACTGGTTGAGTTCACAGTGCTCTCTGGATGTAGGTGAATTACAACTCTAAAACTCAATGTCAAGGTTTGGTAGGTACCTTCCAGTATTTTCTCTTGTTGTGCCAAGTTTGGTTCAATTCTATCATTGGTGGAGTTCAGAATGCTCTTTGATTGTAGGCTAACTATAAATCTCAGCAACTACTAACTCCCAAATGACAAAATCAATCCCCACCAACCCCGTCAGTATTCAAATTTGGGCATACTGGGTATTTGTGCTAATTTTGGTCCAGTGAATGAAAATAATTCTGCATCTCAGATATTTACATTTTAATTAACAACAGTAGCAAAATTACAGTTATGAAGTAACAACAAAAGATAATTTTATGGCTGGGGATCGCCACAGCATGAGGAACTGTATGAAGGGGTCGGAGCATTAGGAAGGTTGAGAACCACTGGTCTAGACTGAAGGAATACACTGCTCTTTCCTGCCTTAGTCAGACTTCAGCTGGAATCCTGTTTCCAGTTCTGGACATCACAATTCATAAAGGATATTAACAAGCTGGAATGTGTCCAGAGGAGACTAGTCAAACTGGCAAGAGGCCTAGAAGAATAGCTTAGAGAGTTCGACATGTTTAGCTTGGTGAAGAGAAGGCTGGAGAAGAGAAGGGGATTATGTTTAAATGAGCCATAGAGCCTCTTCCTTTTGGACTTTTGCTAGCTTAGTGCCAGTCCTTATATTAGGCAGAGGTGGCTCTCACTGGCAATGTATTCTTAGGGGGGTTAGACAGTCTCCTAGTCATGTATCTTGAACTCCACATAGCTTCCCCTTTGTTGGGGGAACCCCAACTGTGTGTATTAGAGAACATAGACCTTCAAATTATCCTATTCCTTGGAGGTGGTAAAGCATGCCTCTTCATTGCCAGTGTTTAAGTAAAGGTCAACTGTCAGTCCCGTGTGTTGTTTTTTTTTTACTTAGATGTCATGTTGCCTTTCTCCTCAAGGAGAAAAATATTTTATATTGCCATATATAACTGAACTCATTGACTCAAAATCATTTGGTACAGTGTTTGTGTTTCATATTTGGGATTTTTTTTTGTATTATAGATTACTTGCATATACATAATAGGATATCTGGGAGACTGAACTCATGCCTAAATTATTTTATTTTTCATACACACCTGATACATATAGCCTAATTGGAATGTAATACAAAATATTTTTAATAATGTTGTGCATGAAGCAATATTTGTATATATTGGACCATCACAAAGCAAAGATTTCATTCTCTCAGCTGCCCACAAGGACAATAGGAGCCCCCGGTGGCGCAATGGGTTAAACCCTTGTACTGGCAGGACTGAAGACCAACAGGTTGGAGGTTCGAATACGAAGAGATCACAGATGAGCTCCCTCTGTCAGCTCCAGTTCCCCATGCAGGGACATGAGAGAAGCTTCCCAGAAGGGTGGTAAAACATCTGGGTGTCCCCTGGGAAATGTCCTTGCAGCTGGCCAGTTATCTCACACCAGAAACGACTCAAGTTGCTCCTGACATGAAAAATAACATGGACAATTTTTGATATTGAAATAGTTTTGATTTTTAAAGTACGGATAAGTGATACTCAACCTTTCTATTGTTTTATTGCCACTGCTAGATTGATTATCTTGACTTGATGCTTCTGGTTAGCATAGGCGGTGACTTTCTCCTCCAAATACTGGCTTAAGCAAGTATTCAGCAAGTACTGGCTGGCTAGTTATAGGATAATTTGCCTACTATGTCAATAAAGTTTTGTTTTCAGCGAGCAGAAAAAAACCAAGGTCTCATTTTCACCTGAAGGTCAGAAGGACTGGCTCCCCACCTGAATCAAAAGTTTCAAGTATGTGTTCTGTGAGCCATCATTGTTTGGTAATTATCCCCTATTGAGGCTGGAAGCTTCTGACAGATTTATTATGGTTGAGCCTTTTGGCAGATTTATTGTTCAGATTTATTGTAGTTATATATTTTGATGAAAATTGACTTGTATTTTTTTCTTTTGTTATCTGGATTCTTGATTTTGATTTGCACAGTCTGGTTAACCATTAAAGTCACAGTTGAGGGCATTCAGATTCAGCTAAAAGATCTGATTAGGAAAATAATTCATTTGCTCTAGTAAACACTGTGTTGATTAGGAATCTGTAAGTCTTGGAAGCTAAGCAGAATCAGCTCGGATTAGTACTTGAATGGGAAACTGCCAGTAAATACCAGATGCTATAGGCTATATTTCAGAGGAGGAAAATGGCAAACTACTCCCTCTCTAAGAAAATACTATGAAATTCCTGAGGATGCCATAAGTCAGCAGGCAACTTGGGCATGTGCATGCACAGACACAGGAAATCTGAGGGTTTTCTTTTCCTTTACAAGCTGATCTATTCTGCATCTGCAGACACAAGATGGAGTGGAGGCAACTCGCAGTCTGAAATTGGTACATTTCTGGATTTGCAATGTTTTCTGCACAACAAAATGCACAAAGATACTGCATATGTTTCTGTAACACATGCATTCATTCATGAATCCATTTGCTAAATGTGGAGAAAAATATAAAGTCTGCACAGAATCGGCATGGAACAGATTTGGAGGTAGAAAGAAGAGGAAGGTCGTGGAAATTCACTTGACAGAATTAGACTGTAAACCACAACCTTACAGGTTACATTTCATTATCTCTGGTACTGTAATAACTTTGTAATAACTTTATTCTTGTATCCCGCTGCCATCGCCCCGAAGGGACTCGGAGCGGTTTACACACGGCACAAAGTGTCTAGAAACAGAACATAAAATGAAAACAATTTTAAAATACAGTTAAGTAAAAATATAGACATATAAAACCATTAACACTCAATTAAAAACAGCGCTCCTCAATCATTGGTGGTAAACTACTATAAATGTGGCCCATACATATATAGCATATTATTATGCCACAATTCTTTCTACTACCACCTAACTGCCAGCCATTGGGATACAGGAAGGAGTGATACAGTCCTACTACATTTTCAGTTTTAACTTTTGAAGATTTGGTTATTTGATTGGATTTAAGAATATTTAGGTCCTGCAGTGTGACTCTATAGTCAGTTTCCTCCAGGCATGCTGGAGCACCTAGATATTTCTAGAGAGAACACCTGTCTGGGTCCTCCAATGAAATTCTGCATTCAGCTTCCAGGAGAAGTTGAGCATAGAGTTATACTGGAAGACTTAGATATTGCTAGAAAAAGTATCCTCTCAGCATTTGTGTGTGTGTGTGTGTGTGTTTTCCACTTTCATTGAAGTTCTCTGTCCCTAACCCCAGCAAATGTGGAGGGTTGACTGTATTTTGTTTTCAGACGGTATCTCCAATAGAGACCTGAAGTCACAGCTATGATAATCCTGTCATATTGATATCACTTAAAAAGAACATCAGCATCTAATCAGAGCTTGTTTTCTGTGGTATTAGTACTCACAGACACTACCATGTTGCTTCACCTTCTCCTATGTGGGGCATTATGTTCAGTGAAATCATGTGGAGCGGAAAAGCACAATTTGCACTCAAATAAAATATTCAGATGTATTATAGTGGCATGTGCTGTACACCTGAATTAGAAGAACAGAAACTTAAAGTGAAGTTCCCAGTTTTCCTTTAAAAGCTCCAACTAGCGTTCCAGTGAAATTGAGCTAAACTTGCTGTGGATTTGAATCTTAAATCTTTCTGACCTGATGAGCTCAAGTAATAAATAATGTAAAAAAGAAAAGAATGAAAAGTTAAGCCAAAAGGCAGTAGCTGACTAAGCAAGTAAGTCAATGGACTTAGCTCAGCAGTTGTGACTGCCTTGCCATTTCTCACTCATTGTGTTACCTTCATTATATAAAGATGGTCTTTCACTGTGGAGCAACCCTGATGACATGGATCTCTCCAAATAATCTGGGACCAATGGCTTTTAAAAAATAGTCTTGTAAGAGGTCTGTGACATTTCTATGGCATTGATCTTTGACTCCAGAATTGTTGTTGGCAAGATGTTATTTGGAAAAGTAGCAATATTGACTGTTTTATTCTAAAAACTAGTATGCAAAACAAACATTGTTAGGCAGATTTAGCAATGTATGAACTTTTTATTTAATGTGCAAGCTGAGAGGACTCATGGGCTGCCAATGAAGGAGCTCTACCTAGAGCATCCCTTGCTATAGAATCATGGGAGTTCTTTGGCCTTCTCCACCAAAAAGTGCTGGTTCCTCACCAAACTTCAGTTCCCATGATTCCACTGCACTGAGTCATGACAGTAAAATTGGTGAAAAACTGCATTAATTCTACCATATGGATGCACCTAAAGAAGTTTTAACTCTTATATAGACTATTTATTTATTTCATTTCTATCCCACTCTTCTCACCTCTCAGGGGACTTAGAGCAACGTATAGCATACATCTTGGAAAAAAATCAATGCCTCATTATGCAAACCATATAAAAATAACATAAAATCACTAGAAACAGTGACATATAAATACAATCTAAAAGCATTAAACATATTCAAACATAATAACCCCATACACAAATAACACATTGCCCCAATCCATTAAGCACCCTACTAGTGCCTCCCACCTCATAGAATCATAGAATCATAGAATCAAAGAGTTGGAAGAGACCTCATGGGCCATCCAGTCCAACCCCCTGCCAAGAAGCAGGAATATTGCATTCAAATCACCCCTGACAGATGGCCATCCAGCCTCTGTTTAAAAGCTTCCAAAGAAGGAGCCTCCACCACACTCCGGGGCAGAGAGTTCCACTGCTGAACGGCTCTCACAGTCAGGAAGTTCTTCCTAATGTTCAGATGGAATCTCCTTTCTTGTAGTTTGAAGCCATTGTTCCGTGTCCTAGTCTCCAAGGAAGCAGAAAACAAGCTAGCTCCCTCCTCCCTGTGGCTTCCTCTCACATATTTATACATGGCTATCATATCTCCTCTCAGCCTTCTCTTCTTCAGGCTAAACATGCCCAGTTCCCTAAGCCGCTCCTCATAGGGCTTGTTCTCCAGACCCTTGATCATTTTAGTCGCCCTCCTCTGGACACTTTCCAGCTTGTCAATATCTCTCTTGAATTGTGGTGCCCAGAATTGGACACAATATTCCAGATGTGGTCTAACCAAAGCAGAATAGAGGGGTAGCATTACTTCCTTAGATCTAGACACTATGCTCCTATTGATGCAGGCCAAAATCCCATTGGCTTTTTTTGCCGCCACATCACATTTGCCGCCACATCACCTCCCCTTGTCATCATCAGTCTGGAAGGTAATATGGCAAAACAAAATAAATTCCAAGGCCACTAGAAGTGAATTATCTGCCAAAAAACAGGGAACAGGGAACTTGGTGGAGAGATATGACCCTGTTAGATCAGATGTGGGGCATATCTGGTGTAAGTGCCCATCCCATTGCAAAGAGGAGGGTCATTAAACCCTTTCTGTATAATTGTTTCATTCTGACAGCTGGAGAAGATTCCAAAACAAATAAAAATCAATGGTTTGTAAAACATTTTTAAATAATAATAATAATAATACAGTATCTTGATTTTGTCATTTTGCAAAAGGGGCACCGTTTTAGTATGCCATTGTATAATGGAATTTGAGAATACACAGATTTCATTATCCCCAGCAGATGCCACAAATCCACTGGAACTTGATTCTTAAGTACAATCACACTATTAGAAGCACAGTTGTTCTTGAGTTTAATGCAACAAACTGGAATACTGATGTCTGCTGAAGCTGTGCCATGAAATATCAGCAGTGGTAGAGGTGACGTAGTGGGGAAAGGAGGGCTGGAAAAATGGGGAAAGAAGCTTCCTATTTTCCTTGGGCTGTAGCTAATGTACTTGTGCTCTAGGAAAAGACACTGGTCTGGCTAGTTATTCTAGATATGAAGAAAAGCACGAAGAGGACTTAGGGTGGAAAGAAGGCAGGCAGCAGGCAGGCTTGCTTATGAATGTTTTTAGTTTCCTTTCCTGACTTGAAAGGAGTAATAAGTCTGAAAAGTAACAGTGGATCATTTGAAAACAGTTGTCCCATTCAGGTCTTGGTTTGTTGGTCCTATTGGCAAAAAATAAGTAAGAAATATTAGTCATTGAGTGGAATCCATCTGCCATTATGAAATAAAACGCCATCCTGAAGATAAAGGTGAATTTATAGAGTCCAATCTAGGGTAATTACTAGCCAAACAAAATTAACACTGCATGTACAACATGCAACGATAACAGGTAGTGATGGAATCCCAAAGGTATACACGTTGGTCTTTATAACATGGTAAACAGGCAAATGCAGTCTCTATTCCTCTATGACTGCTGTTATATCATGGCACTAATTTTACCCAAGACATCAGAAATCCAGCACTAGATGGTGAAATTAAAACATATGTTCCAAGACTGATGCATCATCTGTTGTTCATTTCACCTTTAATACAGCATTTGTTTCCTGCTGTGTTTGCTGCATAATTCCTTTATCTCTTTGTACTATTGTTTCTGTAGGTATTTTAAACATTATAGTGCCCTTTACAGAAGCCATAAAGTCATCTGGTTCATCATTAATCATTTATTTTTAATAGATTTCCATTGTTTATGCCTGGGTGTAAATCAAGGCAAATAGCTTATGAAATAAATATCTTGTTGCATAATTGGTGTGTTTTCTGATCGTTTATGACTGCATTAAAATGCAGGATGTAACACTTTTCTCCAATCCTTTCCCTTCTTTCCTTGGGCACAGCATTCCTATCCAATTGAATAACTCCAGTGTTCATTTAAAGTAAATTGAGGTTGGTGAGGCATCAAAGATATCTATCAGTTTAATGGATACTTCCTCTTATCTTACATTTCACATTGTTTTCTGTTATGTGTTAGCTACTTATTTTATTAAATTGCATGTATTAACTGTTTAATTGTTTTGTGATATCTTTGGACTGATGGGTAAAAATAAGGATAACTAAAAATGAAATCAGTGTACCCTCTCCAAAGCTCTATATAGGTAATTCATTTTTTTCTTGTTCCTATACAAGAGTGCATATTATCCAGTCTAACATTTGATGATCTCAGAACCTGAAAATAGATGTCTTCAAATACATAGTCACTTGCATTAATTTCTTTCCCCCAGTAATTAAGAATTGTTTTGTTACTTTTTAGAGTAATCAGAGCCATAACCTTACTACATCACAGAATTAAATGGTTCTTGTTTTGGCTCATCCTTATCTTCTGCCTCATGTGAATTAATTTTGAGGATGTTGGAACTCTTGACTTCAACAGATTAATTTTTAATGCAATGTTCCATGCTCTGGGCGACCTGTTTGTGACACATACAAGTCTTTATTTAGCCATCATTTTTATTGTCCTTGATACAGTTTATTTCCTCTGCTGCTTGATTCCCTTTGAGCCCAACATTTTTTCTCCTCGGCATGTTCTCTTCCTATCTAATTATCCCTTCACTGTTTACCTAGATATAAGCTGTTTTTCTTTATGCTGGCTCAATTTTTTCATGTCCTTTGCTCTTTTCTCATTGCTCATTGTCCTTATGTGACCCCATTCAACTTCATGGCCTTCAGTGTCTCCTAAGTACACCTGGCTTTCAGTGCTTTTGCATTTCCATTCCACATCTCCAACTGCTTCTCCAATACCCCAGTTTGAATGTTTTGTTCTGGTCTCAATACTCAGTGTGCCTAAAATGCATTAATTCTTTTGCCCCAGGCCTTCCCATCCTTTCACTGAGCATCAGTAATGTTAGCTTTTCTCTTTCAAAATATGCATTTTAACTCAGCTAAGGAAAATGTGGCAGTTTTCTCAAAGTGCAAAATATGGAGTGTACCTAAGATCCAACAGGTATATTAGTTCAAGAAGTAAAGACCTGGTAGTTGTATATAGGAATTTGTAAAGTTGGAGTTCCTCAAGTATCCACACTCATCACCAGAGGGAATATACACTCTGTTCTTCCTCCCTGTTCCTAATGAAAGCAAAGTTCGTAATTTTCAGGAGAGGGATAAGTCAGAATTTTCTGTGACCTAGCTAAGAAGACAGCAGTTACTTCTGAATGGCTAAGAAGTTTTATCCTTCTACATTCATAATTCATGAAGATCCAAGTACAATAAGGGCCGATTAGATGTTAAATTTCATAAGCGGGATTGCGATGTCCAAATACCCAAGAAAACGTAATGTGTGATGACATTCAATATGCTCTGATGCAAATTGTTCATTGCAGAATTGGAGATGAGGAGATAAGTGGTAGGCTGCAGTGAATGTTCCCAAAGCCAACATTTTAATGGAAAATTCAAGGCAGGGTGTGAGATATTGCCTGGGGGAAAAGAAGGACTTCCACCTGTTTCACACTGTTTTAATTCTCTATATTTTAAAATGTTTTTTTAAGATTATTGACAATGTTGTGTGCCACAGTGCAATGTAACCCAATGACATTATCTAAGGACATTGCCAGGCAGCCCAGCTGAGCTGTTCCATCTTGCCGGCTTTTACTCTTGAAAGGAAAGGCGCAGGGAGAACTCATGGCCCCATCACATGGGAAAAAGGGTAGCAACGCACATTGCCTCGCTGCCCTTTCTGCCATCACACAGGCTATTAGGGCCAAAAGAGCAGGTAGCTCAATGTTTTCCTCCCCATAGTGGAGGGCAAAGCACTTTTCGGCAATTCACCTCTACTTTGGGAGGAAAGTGGGTGGGGCCGGCCATGTGTTGTGTGATGGAGCATGGCAGGCCCTGTCAAAACTGCACATGAAGGTAGCAAAGTGGGGCATTTTTTGCCCATTGTGAAGAGGTCCTAAGAGGCAACATCAATAAAGACATGCTAAGTTTTAACATGGTACCTACTTTATTAGAGAAAAGAGAAGGGTGCGTTGATCTATGTGAATGCATACACGAGAAATTAATTCTGTTCCCATCTCTATTCCAAGAGTGTAGGAACACATAACACATGGCTGACTTGAATTAGAGTAAGGGAAGTGTGTTACCATCAATACAATGTCAGAGTGGTGTATATATGAGTATGTGTGGCACTATGAGGGGAAAATCCAGGTAGAATACTCTGAATTGCAGCTGAATTGTTTTGCTGGTGAAGACAACTTCTGTGTTGAGGTGATGAGATTAATGCTATTTGGTACGGTTAAGTTCACTGTCATGCATAACAAACCAACAAACAAAAAACTTACGTAATAAGTTTATGCTTTCCTTTCCCAATCCCTAATAAGCCTTTTGAGACATTTGAAAAATCACCAAGAAGAAGACCATGTTTTGTGAGTGAGGGAGGACAAAACATGTATTCCACCTCATTTAGGCTCACATATCATTAAGTATATGCAATGTTCAGAACAAAGCAAAATACAATGTATGGTAAGACTTGGCATGTGTATATGCATCCAGGCTTGGTAATCACAAATGGGTGTGCTCTCCTGTTTATCCATGTCATGGGGAGAATTTCATTACCTTGAACCATTCCATTAATTTCATCTTTGGGTGTGAGTGACACAAAGGTAGGCACACAGGCTGGCATTATATGGATTACCCACATGGGCTGTCACCTATGGATGACATCAAAGATTTTACTGTTCTTATTTGGAGAAGATGGCCCTGGTGAGTCCATGTAGTACCTGTAAGATTTCTTCCCTAACAAAGAAGAAGTACAACTTAAAAAAGAACTTGTTCTCTATAAACAATAGCAAAAGGACCAATACTTGTATGTTGGGGCTGCCTTACCTCCTTCCTTTAGTGCAAAAATGTTGCTTACATATTCTGTAGATCTTTAGACAATCCTAAACGTGCTCCTGTTTCAGAGTTTAGTGAAAGTTCATATCAAGGTCATACCTGGAATGTGTCTTTGACCAACATTTTAGAGTTCCTAGTAGAAAGCAAGGCTTATTTCTTTGTGTATGTGCAGTAACTTAGTAAACCCAGAGCTTCTCAAATTGAAAGATGAGAATTTTTCGGCTAGCAGTGGTAATAATGCCATGTGCTACCATCATCCTGATAGCTCAAGAATTGAAAATGGAAGGTTGGTGGAAAGCAAAAGAAATTTAGAAGTGGGCTTAAAGATGGCATAAACACTGAAGCCCTGGTCTTTGAGTGTTCTAACTGGCAGTCAGCTATTACCAACCGTGCCATGGCTGTTGAAGAGGCACAAATAGAGGGCAAAAGGGAGAAACATGCCAAGAGGAAGTTGCATCAAGCAAATCTTCTCAGGACCACCTTCCATCTGGAAATGATATCCTCATTGTGAAAGACCATGTGGATCCAAAGTAGGTCTTTCTCTACAGTCACTTAGGGACCCACTGCTAAGGCTCTAGTTTTGAAAGACAATAATATTTGGCCAGGAGTAATTGTCTAGCAATAGGTAGCATCTCTTCATTGCCAGTCCCATTTTAGTTGGAAGAAATGCATTTTCCCAGTGTTCTCTCTTATTATGCAAAGTATATTGTAGTGACTTGGTGTTGAATGGGCAGTTAAGACCCTTTAGCTTTTGCAGTGGTTCACTGATCTAGATCAACACTTTGGATTCCCTTTTTGAATTTGAATATGTGATATTTCAGTTTTTGCCTTTCCACAAGTGGGTATTTTATGTGCAGATGGGATTGTGTGCGTATGAGTGTGCTTCAATTTTAGTCTTTGACAGGGAGCATTGTATTTGAATACAATGGTGTGGCAGAGAAACTGTGAGCTTTCACAGTTAAAAGTGGAAATGGATAAAGCATGTCCTGAAGATATGTAAAGGAGTTAAGGAAATCTTTCAGTTTTTGCTGTTTGAGATACTGTTAAATCAAGCTTTCTTGGGAAAGATTTTGACAGATACCAGTGAGGCAACCAGAAGTGGGAGAAAATGAAAAGGAATCTTTAACTCATCTGTTCACACAGGCTACTAATCAATGTAACATCTCTTGCTGGTAATTATCTTCAGAAGCTTGACTATATCCTGCAAGGCTCCAATCACACTCTCTGTTTCTGCCAGGTCATCTTTTAGATAAGTCTGCCTTGGAGAAAAGTGTGGAAATTTTTTTTGGCTTATTGATCTACACCTGACACTTTTAAACCCCTTTCAAAGGTCTACAGGAAGAGAATTAATGTAAGCACCCAAAGTGTTATGCATCTGGTGATGGCAAATCAATGGCAGATCAATGACTTTCATTTTCTCTTCATTTGAAGGCTGTTTTTTTATTTTAACACATCAAATGAGTGGGAAAGGAACATTTAACTGTTGCTTTTGCATGTGGCTTGGTGGTGGATTATGGGTTTGGATAAACTAATTTTGAGAGTTGGCCTTTGAACAGGAAATTGAGTTGATTTTTTAAGATAAAATTTCTGTAAAAATGTCTGAGGTCTATTATTTTGTTCCACTGCTTTTTTCTCATCATGAACCAAAAATGGCACCACCCACACCCAGCATCAGTTTTAGGGTGAGGAAACCTGTCGCCTTCAGGCTGAAATGGGTGGGATAGAAATAATGTAAATAAACAAACAAACAAAAAAACCTCTGCAAACCCTGACATTTTAGACAAACACAAACCTATAGTATGCTCTATTTATTTCCTCTTGTCCTTGGTTGTTCTGTCCTCTCTGCAATAGTCAGATTTTAGTCTATGTCTCTTGGAGATGATGAATCCTTTGTTGTTATTTGCCATCATGTGAGCATTGTGCTATGGCAGCCCTATGAATGATATTCAAGGACCCCAGTCATCAACAGTTGTGGTATGGCCTTGAAAACATATAGGCATGGCTTCATTGATTTATTCAATCCATCTATAATATGGTCTTCCTCTTCCTGAACTGCATTTCAGGGCCCTTCCACACAGCCCAATATTCCAGAATATCAAGGCAGAGAATCCCACATTATCTGAGTATGGACTCAGATAGCCTAGTTCAAAGCAGATATTGTGGGATTTTCTGCCTTGATATTCTGGGCTAGAGGGCTGTGTGGAAGGGCCCCAGTCTCTCTGAAAAGGGAAAGGGACATTTTGGTTAGATTTCTGAACAGGAACTGCAACATTTTACACTAGGTCTCACTTATGATGTGCAACTGTTGTACGCAATCTTGATTTGTGTGTGTGTGTGTGTGTGTGTGTGTGTGTGTGAGAGAGAGAGAGAGTATATGTGTGTAAGTGTGTGTGTATATAGAGAGAGAGAAAGGGAGGGAGAGAAGGGGAGTTCTCAGCAAAAGCACTTTTAATTGGAGCTAGCTTTGAAGAAGTCAGAGTCTATTTAATTGTGATAGTTCCTGAGTGAAAAGGCCATGACTGAATGCCGCCTCTCTATGAGGCTGAGACAACTTGCCGTGTTTGAAGTTTTGGTGTTCATAGCTGATTGCTTTCTTGAAGCACAGGAACAGAAAAATCGCCACCATAGTGTAGTGATTTGAGTGCTGGATTAGGACTCTGGGAGACCAGAATTTGAATCATTGCTTGGACAGGGAAAGCCACTGGATAACCTTGGAAAAATCACACATTCTCAGAGGAGGGCAATTGTAACCCTCTTTGAACAAGTCTTGCCAAGAAAACTGCATTAGAAACCACTGTAGGGTCACCATGACTCAGAAACATTTTGAAGGTGCATAACAAGGGTGTTGAAGATTACATTTTCTTTTACCACAACTTTTGTTTGCTGAAACAAAAATCAATTTTCAAATAAAAAATATAAATTGTAGGGATAAAGAGAAGTTTTATTATTCCCTTTTCATTTCTTATAGAGAAAAAGAACTGGATTAAACCTTGGTGTTCCATTTTGCAGCCCTTCACATTGTTTTTTTTTTTTTGTTTTTTTTTACATCTGGGAGAGGAGAATACGGACTTTAGAAAAAGGTGGTGACATAATCAAGATTAAATTGACTAATTAAATTAACAGTCTTCATGCATGTGCAGTTCATAAGTGGATGCAAAAGGCACTATGTAACGCAACAACAAACGCACTGCAATGGAGATGAGATGGTTTAGAGTACCTGCCAGATGAATTAGATGACAATTCCCACAGTCCTTTACCATTGACCTTGATGGGTAGTGTTGACAATGTAGCAATGCCAAAAAAGTCCCCTGATTCTTTAATAAAAGAATCAGGGGGTGAAACTCGAACAGCCAAACTCCCTCTGTAAAAGGCAGAATGCATTTTATTTGGCATATCTCAAGTATGCAGTAAGTGAAATGGCTCTCACATACATCATTTCACTAATCCTTAAAACATGTTTGGAAGGTAGGTTACTATTATTTCCATATTGCAGGTGGAATACATTTAGCTAAGACTGAAATAGGAAGAATTGTGCCAATACTAGATCTGAAAAATAATGTCATGTGCTAGCACTGTTGTCTACTGCAACCAGGCATGACTATTTAAAGTTTGGACTATTGCAACGCTCTCTATGTGGGGCTGCTTTTGAGGATAGTTCGGAAGCTGCAGTTGGTGCCGAGATGAATAGCTAGATCGCTAACTGGTGCACCATATTGTGAGAGGATGACTCCCATGCTGCAGCAGCTACACTGGTTGTCAGTCTGCTTCTCGGCTAAATACAAAGTGCTCGTTGTTACCTATAAAGCCCTAAATGGTTTGTGTCCAGGCTGTTTGCCTAATCACATCTCCTTATACAGACCATCCCATGTACTGCGGTCAGTGGAGGAGGCCCTCTTCTTGATCCCACCCCGTCACTAGCTAAGTTGGTGGGAATGAGAGAGGGGCCTTCTCCATGAGTGCTCCCTGTCTCTGGAACTCCCTCCCTAAAGAAATAAAAATGCCCCCCACCTTCCTCTCCTTTAAGAAACTTCTGAAAATTCACTTATGCACTTTAGCATATGCAGAGGAGAAGGAGGACATTTTAACCCATTGGTACACTGGCTAACCCACTTGTATTTTATGGCTGCTAAGATACATTTTAAATGAATACTAGTGTTAGCCATTTTAAAGCCATGATAATGTAATTGTATCATAATTGCTTTTAGGGTATATGTTGTAATGTTTTACTCATATTTTAGTTTACTATGTCTTATTGGATTGTTTGTATTATTTTCATCTCAATGCTTAATTCTTTGTTGTAAGCTTACTGTTGTTTCTGTAAATTATCTTGTATTATTTTGATGTGTTTGTATTCATTTGAGTCACTGAATGTTTTCCTTTTGTTTTGTGTCAGTAAACTGCCCTGAATCCCTTCAGGGAGAGAAGGTGGTCTAGAAATAAATAAATAAATAAATAAATAATAATTATTATTATTATTATTATTATTAACACAACAAGATGAGTCCACAGCAAACAAGATCACTCTGCTAGCTGTTGTGTAGGATCACAATACAACTTGCTATGTTTCAAATAATAATAATAATAATAAGAAGAAGAAGAAGAAGAAGAAGAAACATAGCAAGATTAGTATACAGCAAACAAGATTATTATTATTATTATTGAAATTAGAAGGGTATCATTAAAGCATTAAATATTGGTGTTGAGCAATTCAGTTGGGCATGACGGAACAGAACAAGATGCTGGGCCAGTTTCAGAGGGAATGGAATGCCATGACTTCCAGAAGTCTTTCATTTTAATAAGGTTCAGTATTATTTCATATTCCCATGGTAAGTCCAGAAATGTATCCTCCACAAATATGGGAGACATGCTATAAAATAGAGGTTGTTTAGATCAGGGTCTTAAATCCATTTTGCTGCCTGAGATAAAGTATCATAGGTATTCCCAAACTTAGATTATTTTGGCAGCAAGGGACAAAAAATCTTGCAAACCCATCTCTTTCTCTTAGGCAGTAAAAAAACCCCACCAAATAATGAGCTAAATATCCACTAAGTTCCTGTCTTTTCATAACCCCCTACCTGCTGCCAATGAGGGATTTTGTCCCCTGCATGACCTCTAACACAGCTTTATGGCAGGTACTGGCTCTAATTTAAATGGGAGCACATTGAAAAAACAGATTATGCTAAGGTAGGTTCTTTCTACATTTCCATGCAAAAAAAGTAAAAGAAATTAAGATGTCATTAATTTGAGAAAGTAGGTTAATGCAGCATTAAGCTTAAATGTTTCAAGTGAACAAACTCTGAGAAAAAGAGAAAATTTTCTTCCCAATACGAGACTGTTAATAGAATTATGTAATAAAGACCTTTGGCACCAGAAATAATGGGAAGTCATAGGGCTAGCCTATCTCTCAAGGCAGAGCTAACAGAGCTCCATTAACTAAGAGAAACATTTGACTTCATGGTAGGGAAGCTTGTGCAATTTGATATGGTCAAATTCCAATAAGAATTGACCTGATCCACTCCTACTGAATTAATATGGTGAATACAGCACCAGAATCCATTAGTTTTTGCACTCCTCAAAAGTTTTGAACAGTTTAAAGCTGAAAAAAGTATCAAATTTCTTACTTTTTTCAAAGAGAGAAATTACATTTTGAAATAATTGTATCTCAAACACATTTAAGTGGAAATTCTATTTTTTTAAAAAAAAACCTCATGCAAACAAAACATATTTATGGACGAGTGCCTGTGAGTTCTGAGAGTGACATGGACTAAAATATCCAGAATTGGTCATCCCTCCTTGGCAGTTGCATTACCATTTTTTAAAATATTTTAAGGGAAGGGTATGCTAGTGAAATATGACTGGATGAGTCCATGGGGATGGCTTTTACGATTAACACATTGGATGTAAACCTGTTGTGAAATTCAGACAAGGTGGTAGCAGGCAAGTTATTATTTTTCAGATGTCTTCCTCTTTAAACATGAGGTAGGACAGGAGTCTTGGATACTTATATTGATTTCAGATTATTTGAGTTGCATACCATGTTTGGTGGGATTAGGGACATAGGACCCCAATGAGAGTGAAAAACCACAAATAAAGATATTGCTATTGTTGTAATCCAATAGAACACCCCTCTAAAGATGTCTAGGTTTTCCAGCTGGAAACTGAACATAGAAACACCCTGGAGGTCCTAGATATCTCTAGAGAGGTTTTATCTAGGTACTCCAACATGAGTGGAGAACGTTGACCATAGAAGAACCACACTTTCTAGAGCAGTGGTTTCCAATC
This sequence comes from Anolis sagrei, assembly GCF_037176765.1. NCBI lineage: Eukaryota > Metazoa > Chordata > Lepidosauria > Squamata > Anolidae > Anolis > Anolis sagrei. The sequence goes on along the minus strand of NC_090022.1, from coordinate 203,296,140 downwards.
TTTGGTCCTCCAGGTGTTTTGGACTTCAACTCCCAGAAACCCCAGCCATCTTAACAGCTGTTAGGAATTGTGAGAGCAGAAGTCCAAAACAGCTGGAGGACCAAAGGTCTGTAGAGCAAAGCTTTCGGAACCGTATGTCATGACACTGTTAGTGTGTCAGCTGTAGTGTGTAAGTGTGTTGCACAAACATAGTGAGAAACCTCTTAGTCTGTGTGAAACAAGCAATAAATCATAAGGTTTTCATGGGATAGGTTATGTCCCCATATATTTCAATATTACAATTCATGTATGTGTCCATATCTCATAAAGGGTTGATTGAACCTTGGTTTGCTAATAAAACTGAATTACTATGTTCCAAAATTATCCATATATAAACATGTATCATCAACATGAAATGTTTGAAAAACTCTGCTCTAGTGTCCTAGGGAGAATGTTTTTAATGAAAGCCATGAATAATGAAATCTACAGACACTGTAAATGTGGAGGAATTGACAAATGTGTATTGTACTCCAATTGATAGTTCCATGGCAGTTAGCTGTCATAAAAACTGTGTAATAAATAAACCAAGGGCAACAAAAAACAGTGTAAATTTCTACAACTCCAGACAGTCTTGGATATTGCACACTTCCTTGACTCATTTCAAACCAAATTCAGAGCAGGATACAGAGTTGAGACCTTAGTGGATGGTCATCTTAACACTAACAAGGGGTATGTGTACCTCTTGGTGCTTCTAGGTTTGTTAGTGGCTTTCAATACCATCAGTTATGTTATCCTTCTGAAACCCCTGGAGACTATGGAAACTGAAGGCATTGTGTTGCAGTGGTTCCAGTCGTACCTCTCAGGCAGATTCCAGATGGTGGTGAGTGGGAATAGCTGCTCTTCAAAATAAGAGCTTTTATATGACGCTCCACATGATGCCATTCTAACCCCAATGCTTTTTAACATTTACATGAAATGTCTGGGAGAAATTATCCAGAGGTATGGGGTAGGGTTGGTATCAGTATGCTGATACAAGTATATTTTCCCATGCCTTCAAAAGCAGTATTAGTTAAGGATGGTGTGTCTCCTCTGGAGGAGGTAGTGGGCTGGATGAAGAAAAGCAAATAGTAACTGAATATAGAAAAGACAAAGGTACTTGTCATTGAAGGTCCTCACCTGGGGATGGAGGTGTATCAACCAATTCTGACAGAGTTATAATCTCCCTGAAAGACTGTGTTTGCAGCTTGGGAGTGCTCTGTCTCTTCACATGTCATCCCATGTAGATGTGATGGTCAGGAGTCCTTAGTACAAAGTGTTGGTTTTGACTTTTAAAGCCCTACATGGTTTGGTTCAGGTTACCTACAAGATCGCCTCCTGTACAATCCGCTCTAGACAATTAGGTCCTCATCTACTTGAGCCTGCCAGAACCCAACTGGTGACCATCATCCAGAGGACCTTTCATCGACTGTCCCAAGACTATGGAATGATCTGCTAGAAGAGCTTTAACAACTAAATCAGCTGTCAGTATTTAAGATGCAACTGAATATCTATCTGTTCTGGCAGGCCTATCTAATCAATTTTTACTTGGGAATTTTAATCAGCATTTTATCTGTGTATATTAGAAATATGTATTTTAAGAGTGTTCTCTATCACGTTGTACCCCACCTCAAGCCATGAGGAAAGATGGATAATAAAATGTTGTTGTTGTTGTTGTTGTTGTTGTTGTTGTTGTTAATAATAATAACTAATAATAATTAACAAGCTATGATAAAATTGGAAAGGACCAAGTCTAAATCACACTGTTTCTTTAAGCTCCTCCAGAACCACAGTTCTGCTTTAAAACGAAGCATACTTCCGCTCTCCAACTCAGTTTGTTCTTTTATTTTACAGAAGTAGTCGTGGATTTTGGGGTGGGGAGTGTAATTAGTGTGTGTGTTTCTCCCTCACTTTCCATCTGTTCACTGGACCTGCAGAGCATGTTGTTTTGCTTACCATACCTGAACATCCCTGGAGAAATGCTATTTCAGGATGCCTGCTATTTAATGACTGTAGATGGTGCTGTGTCTATCAATAGATACAAATTAAGTGATCCATCTTAAATATGATTTTGTCAGCTTCTGCTGCAGTTCTATGGTCATGAAAAGTATCTATCCATCCACACATGAGTGAATTTTTTTTACAGTAAGTATCATATAAGAAGAAACTGTGTTTATACTAGAAAAAATTGCTTATAAAATACATTTATTAGTTATACGTGGGAAACGCCATGGGATTTCTATATTTAGGGTTGTACTATCTTTTAAAGCAAATATTGCTGAGAACTGTGAGATCGCAGTGGGTTAAAACACTGAGCTGACCGAAAGGTCACAAGTTCAAATCCAGGGAGCGGCATGAGCTCCCATTGTTAGCCTCAGGTTCTGCCAACCTAGCAGTTCAAAAACTGTAAGTTTGAGTAGATCAATAGGTATCGCTCCAGGAGGAAGGTAACGGTGCTCCATTCAGTCATGTCGGCCACATGACCCTTGAGGTGTCTATGGACAACACCGGCTCTTCAGCTTAGAAATGGAGATGAGCACCAAACCCCAGTCGGACACGACTGGACTTAATGTCAGGGGAAGACCTTGACCTCTCTACTCATGCTTTCTGTATCCATTGTTTCAACCATCCACATCTTTAAAATATTGAAAAAAGCATCCAAAAAGCAAACCCTGCTTTTGCCATTAAAAAATGGGAAACCATTTTGCCATGCTATTGTATATAATCAGACTTGAGCATCCACGAACCCCAGCAGATACCAAGGGCCTGCTGTATATGGTCATTGGGTGACTTGAATTGGTTTTTAAAAGTCTTCATTTTGGCAGAACCTTTTCTTTCTCTTGCAGTTATTACTTTTATTCTTCCTATAAAAACACATAAAACAATAGGCTTTGAAAAGCATAACAGCCCAGTCCTCTGTGGGCTATGAAAATAGTCTTCCCTTGAAAGTACTTAAAGTAAGTATCCAAAGATGAGACAGTAAGAATATTTCCTTTCTCTGTTTGTTTTCACTCCTTGTTTTCTCTAAAATGTTGTCATATATGAAACTGGCTGACACAGAGAGAAGACACTCCACCCCCACCCCCGTGAAATTGTCTAGAGCAGTGGTTCTCAACCTTTGGATCTCCAGATGTTTTGGCCTTCAACTCCCAGAAATGCTGACAGCTGGTAAAGTGGCTGGGATTTCAGGGAGTTGTAGGCCAAAACACCTGGAGACTCACAGGTTGAGAACCACTGGTCTAGAACTTTCCCAAATGCCATAAAGTAGTGTAGATGCCAACAAGCTTGTTGTCCTCAGGATATTTTTAACTACATCAGTCCCATCCAACAAACCACTCTTGAAACTTCCATTCAAAACATCTAGAGGGCATCCATTTGCCTACTCCTGAAGTTCTGTCTATGTGAACATGCTAGTGGATTATCTCTGGATGGAATTCTGTTTCAATTTTAGATAGCACCATTTTGCCTTTAAAGGTTGGACAGAAAAAGAAGGAAATCTTGGAATTTCACAGTCAGGGTGCACTATACAAGTGTTAAATCTCTTCTGGCACACCTACCCAGCTAGTTTTTAAACATGAATTTTAAACGCATGTCTTTTGTTTAATCTCTGTTTTGTATATTTTAATATGTATTTTATTGAAATATGTCTTAATATGTGTCTTTCATAGAAATACAGTATAACATGTGTAATAATAATAATAATAATAATTGCTTTATTTAAATAACTTTATTTTTATACCCCGCCACCATCTCCCCTTGCGGACTTGGGGTAGCTTACAAAGGGACAAGCCCAAACATTACAGGTAAAACAAAGACACAATTAAAATTGTCAAATAAAATAATAAAACATAATTATAAACATCATCATAAAACAATGTGGCTGAGATAAAAGTTATAGCTATATATATTTGTGGTATTTTTATGATGTTTATATGTTTTAATTATTCTGTAACCCCCCTTGAGGCATGAGGAGAGGCGCGTAAGAAATAAAATAATAATAATAATAATAATAATAATAATAATTATTATTATTACATAGATTTGAATTTATATCTATAGATATATCTGTGGTATTTTTATGGTGTTTATGTGTTTTAATTATTCTGTAACCACCTTGAGGCATGAGGAGAGGCAGGTAAGAAATAAAATAATAATAATAATAATAATCATTATTATTATTAAAGAGATGGATGATTTGGAGTCAGATTCAAAATAACACCCATATCCTAAATCTTTATTTTTTTAGGGATTACAATTCTGTGCCTCTTAATAGTTAATGGATGAGTTTGGTTTTTTAAAATAATGCTCAGAAATCATGTGTGTTTATTTATATACATCATGGCATTTTAATCTATGGTTTACCCTTAAATACTAGAACTGATTCAAAAGGCATATATTAAACTGTTGTAGTAATAGCATTGTTCAAAACTTTCCCCTTGTCATCGGCAGTATACCATCTCCTTTGTGTATGGTGTTTTCTTCCAGGAATAATAAGAATCACAAACAAAAACACCCCACACCTATTTGTCACTAGTATACCTTGTCAAGCAGTAATTCCTTTATAGGGGGATGTATAACTACTGCCTTTTTATACTTCTCCCAGGTGAAAGCAATTTGGTTGTAAATAAATCCCTAAAAACATGATTTCATTTTCTTCTGCTGGTTTCCTTCCCACGCGTCAAGTGAAATGGGCTCTCTTGTGTGCAAGAGTTTCAGAAAATGAGCAAAACACCGTATGTCACATTTCCCTTTGCTTAGATTACTGCAAATATTATTGGGAAAACATTGTTCCATCTTGTTAGCCCCTAAGAATCACACCGAGAGGTGAGTTCAAGAGAAATGAGAAACACAAGTAAGGCTTTCACCTGTTTTCTGGAGCTACCCTGGGAAAGGGCAGTATTTAAAGGTCTCTCCCCAACAGCAATTATACGTCCTTTGTGCCTAGAAAACAAAAGCATTCATTTTGCCATCTCTATTTGTTGCATGCATGATTTCATGCCCAAATTTTATGTGTTGTGGAAATCTGATCATTTTACAAAATGAACCCTCTGTATCTGTATCCCTTCTGTACACATAGGGATATGGTGTGAACCAGAGCAGTATTGGACAGTAATTCAAATATGTATGTGTGCATCATGGCATCTGGAAAGACTTCTTAAAAGTGGACTTTATTCTGAAACACTGACAAACCCATTCACTATCCAAAGGTTTCTGTTGCTCAACATCTTCATTTTCATTATAATTGTCGTTCAAGTATTATGGAATATTTCTTTGAATGAGATACAGAGGCCAATAAAATGTAATTTTCCTGACTCCTCGTGTGTAATCTATCAGTAGATCCAAGCTATATCTTTTTGTTCTCCCAATATATTCAGAATAGCATAGCAAGACTTCTAAGATACTAGGAACAGTGCAGTACCTTGATCCATTTCCTATAGTCATGTGAATGGAGTCCTCCTATTACTGGTTAAAGCTTGGTGGGGGGGGGGGGGGGGGAGAGAAAGCTTTCTATCTGGTGCCTTTTGTGGTGTGTGTTGTCCCAAGAAAACAATATTGAATTATATGGACCAATAATCCAGTTGCGCAAGGACACATCATGATTTCAGACCTTCTATCAATCATGATGACTTAACAGAGAGTGGAAGAGATGATGATTTATATAGACCCAGAAATTAGTATCGCTGCACATACATGACCACAATTACAAAAGAGCAGTAAGAGGTGTTTACCTCTAAATTTATGGGCAGTTAACTTTATTTGACCTAAATGAAAAATAAATTTATAATATAAGCTTTTGGATGGCCCAGTTCAATTCATCATATCTATACTAACCAATTAATGCAAGATGAAAGAGGCAGAGAAGGAAACAATTCAAATATGGAGCTGATCACACATCAAGCTCAGGAACCAAATCCGGGTGATGCTTATATACATCAGAAAAAATGCATCTGACCCAATTTCAGGATTCACAGTATCTGTGGCTTCATGACCATATACAATGCACTTTTGCCCCCATTCCCCTTCTGGAATGCACATTTGCAGACTGTGAGAGCACCTATTGTTTAGTCGATTGCACCATAAAATGTGGTTTATAGCTATGCATGCTGATGTGCATTATAGCCCCTATTTTGGATTACTACCTGAGAGGCTGAGAGGAGATATGATAGCCATGTATAAATATGTGAAAGGAAGTCACAGAGAGGAGGGAGCAAGCTTGTTTTCTGCTTCCCTGGAGACTGGGACATGGAACAATGGCTTCAAACTATAAGAAAGGAGATTCCATCTGAACATTAGGAAGAACTTCCTGACTGTGAGAGCTGTTCAACAGTGGAACTCTCTGCCCCAGAGTGTGGTGGGGGCTCCTTCTTTGGAAGCTTTTAAACAGAGGCTGGATGGCCATCTGTCAAGGGTGCTTTGAATGCAATATTCCTGCTTCTTGGCAGGGGGCTGGACTGGATGGCCCATGAGGTCTTTTCCAACTCTATGATTTTATGATTCTACCTAATTTTGCTTATCCTGGTTTAAGGTCTCTCATGGCCGTGCTACACTGAGCTAAAAACCAGAAGGAAGTGGGTTAAAATAACTCACTTACTCTTGCGTTTCAGTCCCCACCCCTTTCCACAACCCCAGATTTTCCCTTATGAGTGGCTAGATGCAATCCCATGCTAACCAAAGTTCCAGTCACTGCCCAGCCACCCAGGTTGGGCCTGTGTAAAACGGTCCCAATTTGTGTTCCTGTGCCCATTTGCATCATTTCTCATTAAACATTGAATTCTCAAACTGCCTTCAATACACATTAAGTTGTCAGTGTATTTGTTCCCATAGTCTTGAAGGTGCTACAGGATTTCTTTAAAAAATGTTTTAAAAAAATGTTGAAACAGGTGAACATGAACATGTATTTTGATCAGCACAAGAACTGCATAAACTTGGGTCCTCCAAGAACCTACAAACATTGCCTCCTCTACTGCCAGATGTTTAATTTGAGTCAGGTAGAAAAGAAAATGACAATGATTGTGGGAGGGATTCCATATGCATGGAAAAAGCGTGTGTTAGAGCTGAGGAAAAGCTAATCTACTCCACCTCTAGGTATGTGTCAGGTATGAAAATGGCACTATTTGCAAAATTTCTACAAGGAAGAAAGATTTCTTTCATGAACTGGTTCTTATCTTCAACAGAAAAATAAAATATAATAGTATTATAGTGTTAATGGGACTACAGTTTCTATGTGCCCACCATCATCTGGATGGTGGGCACGCAGAGGCTGTAGTCCCATTAACACTATAATCTGGATTACTGCCTTCCCTAGCTCCAAAGTAAGTTGTTCAGATCAAAGGAAATGAATTAGTTTAGAGATAGCAGTGGTGGACATTTCATGTCAATACAAGCCTTTTGTGTTTTAAGTAACCATGGACAGCATTGATTCATATGATGTGTGTATATATAATGCAAATATAATGCATACATTAAACCATGATTCAGTTATAGGCGGGAAGCCCCATTATTGAAGCAGTAATGGCAAGTATGTGTGTGTGAATAAATGAAGTCAGAGAAAAGTCAGACAAAGGTTTGGGAGACTACTCAGACAATATTTATATGAGGTGCTGTAGTTAACAGATGGTGTGCTCTAATGATGCATATTTTCCACTGTGTATACGATTTAGACATATAGCCTGCTTCTGTCCTTAAGATATATTTTGTTGCCCTTGCAGATTAGCAGCTAGTTAACATCTGTGTCTTGCTTCCTAAGGTCTACTGTAAAGTATACTTGATAATTGTTGTTGTTGTTCATTCGTTCAGTCGTCTCCGACTCTTCGTGACCTCATGGACCAGCCCACGCCAGAGCTCCCTATCGGCAGTTACCACCCCCAGCTCCCTCAAGGTCAGTCCAGTCACTTCAAGGATGCCATCCATCCATCTTGCCCTTGGTCGGCCCCTCTTCCTTTTGCCTTCCACTTTCCCCAGCATAATTGTCTTCTCTAGGCTTTCCTGTCTCCTCATGATGTGGCCAAAGTACTTGATAATTAGTTGTTGTATATTAGAACTGAATTAATAATTTTCACAATAAATTTATGAAATGGTGAGTAAACAGAATAATACGAACAAATCATGATGACTTTGGGTTAGTGTCTTAATGCAATTATATTGGACCGTTGGGTTATACTTTGTTATTATGATGGGTTATACTGGGAGATCTACTAGGAAATCATCACTGGGAGATTATTAGTGCAGGGCAATGAATCATTTGATTCTCTCTGATTTTCCAAAGTTATGGTGGATCAGAATGACCCTCTTTTGAAAAATGATGCCCCGTTAATGAATACTTCTATTTGCTGAAAGCTCGGAAAATGGATATAATGCTGAGCAATGGGATGATTTGTTTCTAAGGCTCATATATGGAATCAATATGACAGTAAAATCCCAGGACCTCTTTAAACCTACATATAGCATGAGTTTAGTCATGTGCTGCTCTATTTTTTATTTTTTTATTTTTAGTTTTTAAAATGCTGGTTTTAATGTGGCTACATTTGTTTGGAAAATATATGTGACAGAGATAATACTGTAACAACCAAACACAACAAAAATGAATAAATTAATTTTATAAGGTAAGCTTCAGTAGATAAATTTTGTAATTTAAACACTTTCCTTTAAATTGTCCATGCATTATACTCAGAGGAAAGAGTTTGATATTGGATGTACTTTCTTATTTTCTCTCTCTCTTTTGTAGCCAACCCTCTGGATTGTTCTTATAGAGGTGACTTTCCTGACCTTTCCTCTTGGGCATGTGCCCTTGGCCTTCTGCTCATGACCTTTTTGTGATTAAAAAAATCGGAACTGAAATGTTAACCTCCTTATTGCGGTTCCTAGGTCAGCCTAAAGCAGTGCTTGCATTGTTAGAGACACCTCTATGAGAAGGTCAGAGCCCAACACTTTATTTTTCTGAGTGCATATTATCAACTCAGAACTCTTTAGAGATTTAATCAGCAACTCAGTACTAAAACAGACACCTTATTTTAGCTACTGTGTCATCAGTAACACACCTTTACAAAACTTCATCAACTTATAATGCAGTCCTGTAGAGCTTTACTTGGAAATAACACACATTAAATTTAGGCTATGTGCTCCATTGGTTATGTGCATATAGGTCATGTTGTTTTCTGTTCAAAACAAGGCATCATATCTCCCACTTGAAAATGTAAATGCAAAACTTGTGAAAAAATGATATATATTTTTACAATACAGTGTTAATGCGAGATCCTAAATAACACTGTTTTTAAAGTCAACATGTTATAGTAGTTTGGGTGTTAAACTAATACAAGGTCTGAATCCCTGCTTAGCCATGGAAACCCACCTTTAGTTGACCCAGGAAGGAATCTAGCCACCCCTCAATGGTTTGGGGTGGGGTGGAGATAGAAACCTGGAAGGAAGAAGGTTATTTTAACCCACTTGCAGATTTCTGTCATGTATGGAGGGCCATCTATGATGAATTCACTTTAGAGTTGTCATAGATTGGAAGCACCTTGAAGGTACACAACATCAACAACATATGGGGACAATATGTCCTTCTGGGTGCTCATGGAGAGCAATTTCTGACCCATAATTAGCATGACCAAGAATGAGCAATAATGTCTCCGATTCCTTTGAGTCTCTGATTCCTTTGATTGAGTCATTTAGACTCAATATTTTGGCCCATGGTTTGTTTTTTCTTTACTTTAATGGGAGTCTCAGTTTCCTCATTGCCCTTTAAATAGAACTCTTAAATTTCAGAGAAAAGCACTATAAAACCATTCATATGTTCTTGAAACATCACGTAAGCAGTATTTAACTGTAGTGTGCTCTCCCAACATCACTTCTCTTCTGAACAGTCAGAACCTGGCAATTTTTTTTTTACTAATGAAGACTAACTTCCAGAATTCCCCAGACCCCATGGAATACAGATTCTAAGTGTTGTGGTCCAAAATATAACACTGCCATATTCTATCCATGACTACCTCAATTTGATTTCTTCTGCCACTCAACTTTCCAGAGATGCTGAGCTTAGCCAATCTACACTAGCTTCTATTTTAATTGTTTTGCTATTTTTCAAAATAAGGGTTCTCCCCAAATGTGATGATATCTGTTTCTTGGACTCTCTGTTTTGGCTTCAGTTATGTTGGCACACCCCTTCAGTCTGCTGTGAAAAAGGTTGAGTTCATATTCTTCACTGCATACATATGCCACATGCCCTGCCACTTGCACAATGGAGGACCTTATAGCAACACCAGAGGCACTCCAAGTGGCCAGCTACTGGTCAAAGGACATTTAATATAATGTCAAGTTTTAAATTTGTATTTTTAAAATACATTACAACTGTAGCCTTGGTTCACTTCTGATACGATAAATAAATAAATTACATGTAGGAACATCATCCATAAAATGCCCAAGAACAGACCAAAGGTCAGAATGAAATAATCTTCTTTTTCAAGTCTAGTGTCAGCGTTAGGTGTCCCTCTTGTCTTTTGACAGTAACCAATTCATTTGCACCGACTTTCAAGAGCAAAAATACAATAACAACTGTCTTTTCTCCCTCTCCTTATTTTCAGCATTTATTTGAATTTCTCCAGCATGCTGCAATTGATGACAGAATAAACACAAATTTATCTGTCACGCAGGAAGTGTGTGTTGCAGTAGATGCTCTTATTGTTATGAGATTGACACTCTAATTGGTTACCTTAAGTCATATCCCATAAATGCCATGAGTCAATTGGCATGCCAGGTGCTGCTGAACAAAAAAAAATCCTAAAGAATAAAAATGTCTGCAACATAGTAGTGTTTTAATTTGATTTTCTCAATTGGTGTAATTCCTCAGGGAAGACTCCAATTCCTCAGGGAGATGTACAAGAAAGATAAAGACTGAGAAAGAAATTTTGGTAAGTGAATTTGAACCAGATTCTCAGCACATTCAGGTGAAATGTCTTTTCACATGGTTATGACATTCAACATACCATGAAAAGAAGATTCACAAGGGCAGCAATATGCATTGGTAGAGATCTGTGTGTGAATGCTGTACCTGTTTCTTGTGATGGCAAAGCAAATCCAAAGTATTTGAAGGTGCCATGATGGAAAGGACATTTTTATCAGTGGCTTCTCCATTTTCAAATGGCTCCCCCTTGGAGGCTCAGTTGACGACTTTGGCCTCATCAGTTGCCACCAACAGTGGATTCACCAAGCAAACCCATGGCTCTTTATTAAAACATCTGCAGCCTAACTAATTTACTCAAAAATATAAGAATTTTATTCTATTTTTAACTTGTTAACTTGTTCAATACATTTGAATCCATTATTCCACTAGAGCTGAAAAAATAGGCAAGGAGTGTGAATCCCATCTGAAATCCTGTAGCCTCCTGAAGAATTCTGGAGCTTGTAGTTTACTGAGAGCCAGGACCTGCCTGCCTGAGCATTTTAAAGGCCCCCTCTTGAACTACAATCATTTTACTATTTTTAAAAAAATTAAAATTGATTTGACAGGTAATGCTGCCTGAAATCCTAGAGTCCAGGGTAGTATATAAATATTTCTTTAATTAATACACTGATAAGAATATGCAAGTATGCAAGGGGCACCTTGGATTGATAGGGCCCTAATAAACCCTAGTTACTCTCACAAACTTTCTGATGACACATTTGGCTAAAATAGTGAGCAACAGAATCCAGATCTTAAGTAAGAGAACACAATTAGAAGAAAGAAATTATGTACATCAGCCTATGCTTATTTGGGAGAATGAGATGCAGATTACTAGTAGCAACCAGCTGTTTGGAATTTGCCATGTAAACTTTTCCTCCTGTGATACAAAGTTTTAGTTTCAGTAAGCAAACTGAAGTCAATAAGTATAGACTTTCCATAATTGTATTAGGAGTGGTGTGTTGTCATTTAGGTGGAAATATAATGCATATTTACCAACTGCTGAATCAAATTTGAGTGTGTTTTCTCGGTCTTCATAATTCAGTTTGAATGTCCAATATAACATAATTGGTTGTATCGCTCTGCATTTTGCGATTTTGTAGTTTATAATTGTTATTCCTGGTTCTTCATATTGCTTCTCACAATGTTGAACTTTGTTGTTGAAAGCAAAGACCACAATACAGTGGTATCACAATGATATTTCATATTTTATGTGGTTTAGAGCATGGTGATAGCACATTTTCTAAAATCTTTGTTGTGGAAGGAACAAGGACTACTACAAAAATGAAAACTATTCTGCTCTAAATATGAGATTTTTAGGGAAATTGTAAACACCAAAGCTCCTGTTTCTGAAGCCATCAGCTCCCAACAGAAGAAATGTGAATACTTCACTGCAAGATTAGAACACAATATTCCACTTTAAATGTGAATTTTCAATGCAAAGTCACCAGAAATCACTAATGACATTCTCATTCATACCATAGAGTGATATGAAACTTCTTCTATTTGTGCAGGACAAAAAAGAATATGAGAAATCATCCAGTTTACTTATTACATTCTTACATCTGGGAATTAAAAACATCATAACTTCCTTCCTTTCCTGTGTGACAATATAAGGCTATTTGGAGATTTTTCACATATTAGAAGTTCTTTGTGATTTTTTTCAAAGGTTTTTTTGGGGGTGGGCATATTGTTTTCCGGCATATTGCCAGGGAGTTCTGGTGTGGGCTTGTCCATGAGGTCACAAAGAGTCAGAAACGACAGAGTAAATAAACAACAACCTTGTTTTGTGCAAAGCAATTTTTATACAGAGGTGAAAAATCTCAGGTGGATGACTTTTTTCTGGGGGTACTTTACTACCAAAACCTTCAAATATTCTTTAAACCCTCAATTAGTACAGATATGTTTAATTGGGGGAAGGTATATAAAAATGTGCAAGTTACAGAAAGGATTTTCAACACATTTCATTCTGTGAAGAAAATACTTTCAAATACAGTTATGTGGGCAAATGAGTGTAGAATTGTCTTATGTCTTTTAGCTCTTTAAAGCTGTGTAAAACACACTAGATCAGTTTTCATCGCTCTCTCATCTTATTTCATTCTCCTATATCTGGTGGCAATTCCTTGAGTCTTAATATGTATTTAATCAAGGAAACATGTTGTTAAAGCAACAAATGGATGTGGTTGCTTGAAATGTTGTTCAGAGAGGAGGAAAAAAGAGCTTCTTGGCCGGAGAGGAGGAAATTGTTTCATTAATTTTAGTTCGTTCACTCTTCTTCATGAGAACCCCATTCTGACCTGTTCATTCAATTTCAACAGAAGTCTTAAATGGTTTTTGTTCTTTGAAACATGGAATTACTTTGCTAAATCAAATGAAGCACAGCCCATTTTGACCCTTCCTTTGTGCACACTCAGCATTGGCTCTATTTATTGATGACTGTCAACCAAGTGTATCTGATGAAAATTAAAGCATAATCTCATCCTTTTCACACGCTAATCACACCAAGGTGTGGGGAGTCAGAAATGATTTGGATATGGAAGTTTACACTGGGCCTTAAGTGATATGTAAATCTTTTAATGTAAGCTGCTTTGAGACTTCTTTGTGAAGCAAAAACAAGGGGAAAGGATAAACATCATCATCATCATCATCATCATCATCATCATTTCATAGAGCTAGAAGAGACCACAAATCCCCTGCATTGAAAAGACACCCAATCAGTCCAAGATGGCCATCCAGTCTCTGTTTAAAAACCTCCAGAGAAAGAGACTCCACTACACTGTGAGGCAGCATATTCTACTGCTTATTTCAGAAGGTCCTTCCTAATTTTTAGATGGCATTTCTTTTCCTGCAATCTGAATCCATTTTTCTGTGTCCTAGTCTCCAGAACAGCAGAAAACAAGGTTGCCCCCTCCTCAATGTGACATCATTTCAAATGTGTAAACATGGCTATCATGTCCCCTCGTAAACTTCTCTTCTCCAGGCTTTACATATCCAGCTTCTGAAGCTGGTCCTCAGGGGTTGACTTGTAGTCCTTTTGCCATGTTAAAAAAAACCCTTTTCCAAGAACATTTCAGGATTCACTTTTAAAAACAACCATAGATGTGTAGGTGGTAGAACCCCTTAAAATATAACCCTCTGACTAAAACTTCGCTTGCCATCCACATATTGTCTCTCCCTTCTTCAGTGCTTTTCATTTACTGAAATGCTTGCTTGAATTAATTTCCAGGTCTGTGCTATTAGACAGCCATAAAGAGGATAGTTTTAATGAATTGTGCTGAAAAGCGCCCTTGCTGAGTCATAACTGTGATAATAAAAGTCACATAAAGAACATGACCCAACCACAATTCTAAGGAGACAGTCATTTTAATGTGAAAACATCATTATAAGTATAAATGTATGTGAGACTGGGGGTGGGAAGTTAATTGTCTCTTAGGACAATAGGTGAAGCATTATAACCAGCAGTTGAAGCCAACTACGGGAAGAAACTGCCTCATTGTTCCAAGTTGAATTGGTAGTTAAGAAACTCTAAAGACACCTGGGTTGATATGTATTCTTCCTCTATCAGCTTCCATTTGCATCACTTGCTTAATAGGAGAAATTAAACAGAAAGCTTCCAAATTATCCAAATAGGGAACCTATTGCATTTTCAGTATCCCGCTGCATCCAGTTTTTAAAAGAGCAGGTTTTTTTTTTTCCATCTTGAATGTGAAGAAATTTAAGGTAAATTCTTCAAGTATCAACTGAAACATTTTCCTTCTCCATTTGCACCAGCCAAGTTAAATACATGTAGTTATTGTCATCAGGGAGGATACATCTACATTGCAGAATTAATATAGTCCAGCACCACTTTAACTGCCATGGCTCAGTGCTAGAGAATCCTGGGACCTTGTAGTTTGATAAGGCACCAGCATTCCTTGGCAGACAAGTCAAGATGCTTTGTAAAACTAGAAGCCCCATGACCCCATATGTTTGAGCCAGCCATGACATTTAAAGTAGTATCAAGCTGCATTAATCCTTCAGTGTAGATGTACCCCATGCCGCACATGAGTAACATAAACATGTTGAAAACGAGAGCCTCTTAAGGGAAAAAAGGCAACCCTAATTAAATTCTAACGTGGAAGAACGTACAGGGAATCAAACCCAGGTCTTTAGGAGTTTAGCACTCAAATTCCTCTATCTGGAAAGAGAAATCTGCCAGCTCTGTTTTTCCACAAAAACACTTAAGGAAAAACTGACCTGAAGGACTCTCCATCCTGAACATACTGAAATGTGAGAATTCGGGTACATTGAACAATGAAACCAACTAAAACATACCATAGTTCTTGTCCTTCCTTAATTACAGCAAAAACTCTATTTTATTCACCCTGCAGACCCTTTCAAACTTGAAGGTGTTGTTACAAAATGGCAATATTTCCAATTTAGAATGTGTCATTGCCTCTTGACTAGTGATTCCCAGACTTCATACTAAAACATATTTTGGAGCTATTGGAAACAAATTAATTTCTATTCATGTTATTAAAAAATCTGTTACTTTGTTTCATTGTTTTTATTCTTGCCTTCAAACATATCTATTTTAATGGCTTTTGATTCTATTCTTACTTTTTTACCTATATATTTTTAATTTTTTTGTTTTGTTTAAACTGCTGTTAGCAATCTTGAGACTCACTTTGGCGGGAAAGGCAGGGAAAATATATATCATCATCATAAAGTGTGGAAAGTCCATAGGGAGTCTTCTTAGGAGTCCATCCTTAGAAGAAGATGCTGAATTGATCTTTATAGGAGCCACAGTTCTGACACATTCCATAGCTGTTCTAGGCAAATAATCTATCGTTTATTTCCAGAGCTCTATTTGTTTTGTCTTTGTAGAGAATTAGAAGTGGCAGTAACTGGAGCATGTTATTTCCAAAGGCATACTAAGTTTTGGGGGCATTTGAAACAGCATGAAGCATCACTTCTTTTATTTGTAGTGCTTCCTAAACATAGTGCATCTGGAGGAAGGCTCTTTGGGCAAAAGGCCCCAAGATCAGTCCCTGACTTTTCCAAGTACAGTTCCTGCCAGAAGACACATAGAAAGTTTTAAACCTGAAAAAGCTATGCTGTAACCTCTCTTCAGTAAACAAAGTTGACAAATAAATTCAACAAACTTTTGGTGTCTACTTATGTCTTGTTTTCTTCCTTGTCCTCTATCTAGCTGGAGGTTTTTGGATTTGGAAGGATCATGAAGGAGAGCTGGAGAAATGTGTGGTTCTAAAGTATATTTGTATTTTAAAAAACTATACAGCTTAAGCTGGGAAATAATATAACCCTCCTCATACAGATCTTACTGCAGTTATTTTGTCTATGCAACAAACAATAACAATGGAGAGGATGGGAGGTCAGAACTTGCAACAGACACCACCACACACACAAGATGGAGGACAAAGGATAAAATGACAAGGCTTGGCCCTAGGTGAGGACATAAGAGAACCCTCTCACAGACAAAGCCAGACAGTGGGAAGCTGCTACCACTGTATAATATATTTTGCCTTTGCTACCTCCAATTATTTAAGGTTTCTTTTGCTGCCACCAATTTATTATTTTCATAGGCCACCTCCTTTAATGGAATGTTTAAAAAGCCACATGAAGACTTCAGTTGAAATAAAACAGGAAAATACTGTTTATTTTGAACAGTCGGTATATAATTTGTTAGGGGTTTACTTCTTAGAGGATGGTACTTTTATCTTGAGTTTCTTAAAAACAAAGTTCCACACATAGGAATTCAAACAGGAATCCTTTAAATCTTTTGAAAGCTCTCTTCTTTCTTCACAGCACTCTAAACACTATAGAGGCCTATTAACTATTTTCCTCAAAGAGGTTTTCATCATATAACAGTTCCCAACTTCTGGCTTAGAGACTGCCTGATTGCTCTATGCCTCAGCTCTCCTTAGCTTAGCAAGCTGGGCCTGATTTCTGCCTTTTACACCAACCCTTCAAGATAGGCCAATCTGTTATAGTCTGCAACAAGCAAGTCAAACAGCAGCTGCCCCCAGAATTTCTTACTTAGCATGTGTGAACAGCCAAGAGGTGAGCAGATAAGACTGCCTCATCTGCTAACTCCAGCAGATTAGAAAAGCATAAACCTATGAGTTTAATCACCAAAATGGAAATAAAAAGAAAAATAGAATTTGACCAAAAAAAAAAAAGAATTCCTTGATACATTTGGAAGAACATTTCAAGAATACTTGTACCTCCACATTTGCAGTTTTGACTTTTTGGTGATTTGATTATTCCATCGATTTAATTAAAATGTTTTCTCTAGGAATCTCTAGCACCTCTAATGTGACTCTACGGTCAATTTTCTCCAGTAATGCTTGGGGGATGTAGAAATTTCTCAAGAAAACATCTCTCTAGGAATCGCCAGGTCCTCAAGTGTGATTCTATGCTCAGCTTCCAGTAGAAGTTGACCATAGAGCCACGCTGGAAGACCTAGCAATTCCAGTTCTTTCAGGTCAAAAAACTCTAGCAATGTCTTTGGTTTTTGGTTATTCATTTTTATGTTCTGTTTCACTTTCATGTTTCAGATTCCTGGGGTTAAATGCCTTTAATGCATAGAACCTTAGTCACAAGTAGTTTCAAAATACTTTTGTATCTTCATGCTAAGTTTACTTGAACTTCTTGTATGTTGTTATTTCTGAATAAGAAGTCAACGGAAACATCTTTAACCAGTCTTCTTTTTGTTGGACAGAAACTTATCGTTATATTTTCCATATTTTTGCTACCTCTATGCATTATGTCTGTTAAAGAAATAATGCCCAGGAACACATCAACTTTGCTAACTGAAGTATGCCTATATAGAGCAATGCCCTTTGGCTATCATCATTCTTCCATGAAGGCTACTCACCAGATCAAATGAGAAACAATCAGTCTATTAGTGGACTGGCCACAGCAGAAGTAATTATTCCATTTGATCTCTCTTGTACGAAGTCTCAATTCTTTTGTTGCCAGAGGATGTTGTTCATGTGTCTGTGTCTGGGTTATTTTATGTTTGCCTCTTTCAGGTTAAGAATGAGACTCAATGAGATGGGCTCTTCTGAGACAGAGCTCTGCATTCTTCAATGTTTCAGACTTTAGTTTGTATTCAAGATAAACATGAAATTTATCCTGAAGTATAGATCTCCACACATGGTTGCACTCCAACTCATAGAGGTCCTAAACAGCAAATTAAATGATCAGGATTTCTGGGAATTGTAACCCAATCTCTGGGGATTTGAGTCTAAAAAGTAGTGTTCTAAAAGTAAACATTCCCCTCTTGAAATATTTGGCGTTAGACTGAAACTTTTCTGTTGAAGTAGTGTACTGAAACTGTTAAAGTAGACATAATATAAAATAGGCCACTTGGGCATTGGGGCTGATACACTTTTAGTTAAAGATACTCTCTTGTCTGTTGATAACATTTTGAGTGGTTTTGTATTTACGGGAAGACTAGTTTAATAGAAATCCAAGGCAACACCAAGTGAAAGAAAAGAGAGTTATCATAAGGTGTGCGTTGCAGTCTGCTGGGAAGAATTGAAGCACTTTATCAACAAGTTGATTTATTATTGATGGATGCAATGTATCCTAGCAAAACCTTATAGCCAATGTGGACAGGAAGGCAAACACCATACCAAGTGCTAGTGGCAGAGATGGAGTAATACAAACATATGAGAAACTAAAGGTCAGGCTCATCCACCATGAAATTGGGATGCAGACCTTGAATGATCCTTTGGTTGATTGTTCACACTGGATCAATGCATCTGCGTTGTTATAAGGATATTAAAATAATATTTATTTATTTATGGTTGAATGAATAAATGCAAGTTTTATTTATTTATTTATTTGTTTATTTACGCCATTTCTACCCCACCTTTCTCCACCCCGGAGGGACTCAAGGTGGCTTTACAAGATAGACAGCTGAGCCCTCGGTGGCGCAGTGGGTTAAAGCCCTGTGCTGGCAGGACTGAAGGTCACAGGTTCGAATCCGAGGAGAGGCGGATGAGCTCCCTCTATCAGCTCCAGTTCCTCATGCGGGGACATGAGAGAAGCCTCCCACAAGGACGATAAAACACCAAAAATCATCTGGGCATCCCCTGGGCAACGTCCTTGCAGACGGCCAATTCTCTCACAACTGGATGCTCCTGACACGACAAAAAAAAAGCGATTCAATGCCATTAAAACAATATAAAATTACAATAAACATTTTAAAATAGAATTATAAAATACACCAGAGCATATAAAACATTAACTAATAACATCACTGTCAAACCATGCTATTCACCCTCATAATCCAGACCGATCCAATAATCCATGTACAAAATTCTGTATTTGTCTATTGCATAAGTTCTCCAAAGGCTTGATCAAAGAGCCATGCTTCTCTATGAATCTAATCATAGAGTTGGAAGGAACCATGATGTCTATCTAGTTCAGCATCCTACCAGTGCAAGATGCTACTGCTAAAGCAGACCTGCACAACGTATGGCTGGGTGTATCCCACAAAAGACTTCCCTGAGGCCCATGGGCAGGGCTTGGCTTCTTCTTCCCTGGTTGATTCTTCGCCTGTCTGTCTGACCATGAAACATATATTCTGTACCGCATAATTTTTAAGACCATTCATCGAAAGAAGAAGGAGTATCTTCCCCCATCCCTACAAATCCAAGAAATATATGTGCATCTGTGGGTACATGAATTGTCCTCTTGTCTTCTAACATAATGTAAAAGCATAACTACCAGGCCATATCTTGTAATACTTTTAACCTAGGATTTTAAGAAGTTTGTAAGTCATAACCAAAATATATGAGTTGGTTCTGTTATACTGTAGTGAAATCACACCTCCATTAGTCATTTCAAAAGTGTCTCCATTCTGTTCATTTTGGCAGGCATTAAATGCCATTCAGAAACAATTGTCCCTCGAAGCTCATGTATTGGGGACATGAAAATCAGTCAATCTTTGTCTCCGTTAGTTTTGCCAAATTCCACACACATTTTCTCTCTATCATTTCAATATCACTTTATAATCTTCTTTTTTTCGTTTTCACATAAGGAAATCTAAGCTCATGAGTGTGCATTTTCAAAATTGTGTGGATAGTTGCCGCATTTATTTAATTTGCACAACTTGTTCCAGCTGGTTAAGGCATGCTTCCATGCTTTTAGATTACATTTTTTTTGGTCTGCTTTCATTTTAAAATATCAGCATTGTTTTGTACAGACTTTATTTTTTGAAATCCTGTATGCACATCTCCAAGTGGGACTACACATATGCTCACAACAAGTCATGGGAGGGGCTGAATTGTTGTTTTCATGCTGGTGTCAAAACCAAGAACATTGCTTTCCAATCCTAACATATATAGCTTGTTGAGATAAAAAAAAATCCAATTCCAGGTCTATATAACCCAACAAGATATCTGTTGCTGATCTTCATTCCCATTTTTGTTGATATGTATTGCTTAAAACGTCTGGGTAACCTGTTGTGTCGTATATCTTGACTGCATCTTCTTAGTGAGCCATTTAAAAAATTGATGTTTCAAAATGGCTGCATTCTCCGAAAGATTATATTTGGCATACAGAAGGAATGCATGAAGGAAAGAAGATTAAACTGCCTTGCGTATAACAGTTCTTTAATTATTATGCTGAGGGGAAAACATGATTATGCTTTGCAATTTGACCCTGCACGGCATCCTTTTGAGACGGATGGAGTTTCGTTGGATTATTAACCTAAGGCACAAATTCTCATATGGTCACATCCATCAGCATATCCTCGGTTGCTTTTGTGCCTATGCAATACAAATACAGTGTGTTTTATACTTGATGTTTGTTTTTGTGGAGATTAGGTTGGCAAATCCAATTAATTAGCACCTGGATAGTGTCAGTGCACTGCAAAATTTCCATGGGAACATTTTTAAAAGGCAATTTACCAGAAGTGCTAATTAGTAATTATTGCTTTACAAATATGAATTCCCCCTTTAATGAAACTTTCTAGTTTCGTGAAGCAAAATTCTAGAGCCACCAATGCTTCAGTGGTAGAATGTAGAAATAGCACTCAATTTTTGAAGTCTGTTTAAACAAACCCACTACTAAATGAGGCATAACGTAAGACATTCTCCAAACAATTCATAGATGGTGGCACACATTAATTTATTGATGTGCAGGGTCAGCCTTTCAAATAAACAGAATGGGACAGCCACCTAAAATGAAAGGTAGAAGATTTGTGTGTGACTTAATAGTGACTAGTGGCTGCTGTGTTAGTGGTGTGGTGAATCCAACCCACGTTTTGCTTCATACTCATCCAAGGAATTATCCAAGCTTCTGATTCATCTCCTCAAAATGTTGTTGTTGTTATTGTATTTTTATAGCACAATCACTGTATGTGGCTTTACAAGTAAAAGAACAACAGAACAGTTTCCTGCTCACAGTTTAATTAAGTCATGACAGAAAACAAAAAGAGCATGGAATGAAGTTCAGCAGATATTGCTTCTTTTCTCTCCTGTTAAGACCACAACTGTGGCAGTTGGGATGGAGGAAGGACCTTCCATCTGCTTCTAGACTGTACATAATGGAGGCATCTTTGTTTCTTGTCTTCTCCCAAGACCAGGACAGTGGCAGAGAAAAGAAAAGGTGGTCGGGGGGGGGGGGGGTGTCATTTGCAATAGTGTCTAGGCGTGATGGTATAGGTTCTGAATATTCTGAATATTATTAATGTGAGTACAGTAGTCTGAAAATTGGGGGACCAGATTGCTGACCACTAGCAATTTCCAGAATTTAAATATGTAGCATAAACAAAGATTCACTATGGACCTCATCACATGGGGCTTTTTGCCTGTCCTAGGATGCTGCTGAGATGCAGCCAGGATGGAAACAATGGTTTAAAAATACAGATAAATTTGGAAACAATGGTTTAAAAATACAGATAATTGGTAGCATTAAGGCAGGACAACATTGAAAGTGGAATGTGTTCAGCGAGAAGGCCATCACATGATGCAGGGCTATTTCTAGTGGGGCTGCGTCCTGACTCTGTGCCTGCGCCAACGTGGCAGTATGTTAACAGACAGCCCTGAGAACATGGGTGACCATGTTCTTATAGGGTAAGCTGGGGACAGATGGGAAATGATGTATGATAGTTAGGAGATGATGTAGGACGATGCCCAAAGGTTTCCTCTGCTGCTTCATGGATTCACCCCACTACCCAATGGATTTCCCCCGCTGTTCCCCGGCTCATGGACCTCCATAGGATGAGGTCTTATATTTCATTTCTGCAACCCCCTTGTTTAAAAAACATTTTCCCGTTGAAGAAATATCAGGTTATCATCCCCTTTGAAGATAGAGAACCATAAGAATGGAGAACACCAGGGTCCCTGAAGTTGCCTATCACCAATTAGTGCCTGAACTGCAACACTTTTATATTGAGATACATTGTATTTCCATTTAAAGGGTAATAATTCCTTCTAAATATGTAACTATAATTAGCCATTATCACATGCAAATTGTATGCAAAGGAATATCTCCTTTTCCTGCCTACAGTTTCATCCTCTCTATTTGGCTTCAGGTTGTTGACATCTTTATTCAAATTAAAGGTAGGGGAACTATGTCAATCTCATAAGGCTGGAGTCTTCTTATCCCGGAGCTAAAGGATCTACATGCTGAAACTCTGAATAACAATTGTGAGCCCCATAGAGCTGCAAATGAAATTGAGACTGCTAGAACAGGAGAGAAAAATTGGGAACAGGGAAAAAGAAAGAAGGCAGCGGTGTCCAGTGTGTGATATGTGCTGTGATTGCTACAAAGAGTCTAAATGTTATCAGAGCCCTGCAGATGTTCTGCATTTTAATATATAGTTCTATCTTGTGCTGTCAAATCAGATGAAACCTTCTGCTCTGTATTCTATTTGCATAGATTGGATCCTCTACTTTTCTAACATAAATACTTGTCTTGCTAACAGAATAAGAGTGGTACACATGGCGTGTAGTTCCCTTGCTTAAATCAAGTGTCATGCAATAGTTCCACTTTGACTTCTGATGGTTCAGTGTACATGACCTTTGCTTCATGCACCAAGTTTTTAAATGTGTTAAGGCATATATGAAACCTAAATGATTTTCCTGTTTAGACTTAGGTCCCTGTCGCCAAATTAACTCATTATGCACATATTCCAAAACCTGAAAAATCCAAAATAGTATTGGTTCTAAGCATTTTGGATAAGGATACATGGCCTGTTCTCCGACCTTGGACAATAAAGCTTTTGTGGTTTAATGTGTTCTCAAAGTCTTTCATGGCCTGAATCACTGGGTTTCTGTTAATTTTCCAGGCAATATGGCCATGTTCCAGAACCTGCCATAGATGTGGACGAAATATCAGGAGATAATGCTTCTGGAACATGGCCATACAGCCCAGAAAACTCACAGCAACCATTATGTTGTTTATTATATTAGAAAGTATTTCCATAGACACTCTCGGGGAGCAAGGTTTGGGGAGGAAAGCAAAATGCTTATTACCAGAGTGGAAAATTATGATTGTTGAGAAGAAGGTTTTCTATGTGTAAATAAGACCAATGGATGAATCTACAGATCTGTGAATGAAGCTCATTTTCACCCACAGCCACTGCATTTTACAAATCTAGTACAATTCATTGTGATAAATTAAGCTCATTTTTTTAGTGTGCACACACACCCGCGTGTCTATCTGCTCGTCTCTTTTTCTGTTCATGTGTGTTTGTATATAAATTTTTTAGTGTTTTTGTGATTTCTCTAACGTTATGCATATTATGTTATTGGCTACTGTTCCATTATCTGGGCAGAGGCCACAAGGAGGTGCTAGACAGAGAAAGATAGACCGCTTTAAGGGGAGAAGGGGTGGTTGAAGGAGAAAACCCATTTTCCTCTGTTTTCCTTCCACCCATGTTATTCCCTCCACCCAAGGGGAATAACAAGTGAAAATGGGGAAATGGACGATTCTTCTTTGTCTAGGCCCCCCTTTGGAGTCCTCCCAGATAACAGAACAGTATCCGTTACTCTAACATGCATTCTTTTGTGCAAGCATTTCCATCTATTTTATGTCTATGAATTTTTAAAGTTTTGAACCAAATTGTGCAATTCTGAAAAAATGGTCACACTTGCCTTTGGACAGGTCTAGATTTTATACACTTATACCGAGAAAATAAATACAATCACACATCACACATTTTGCTGAGCTTTAATACCATGGTGTGCTGATAGCTTTCCTGTTTAGTGGAGTAACATTAATTACAAGACAATTACCAATATTGTCATGGAGATTTTGAATTTATAGAAACTGCACATTCTATTGATTTAGAAGAAATTTTTATTCAAAATGCATATTAGACTTACAATATTTGCATTATTTTAGACATGTCATATTTTTTAAAAGATACATAAAAGAAATTACAGAAGATGATTTAGTCCTGGTTTGTTCAGTAAAGGAACCTCCCAAAAAACTGAGATGCAATTTTTACAGAAGCCCAAATTAGTAGTGTGTTTCTTAATTTTCATAACTATTATTATGTAGCTCAATTTTTTAGCTTTATCAGACTGAATCTAGCAGGATAATAATATAGTTTGGAATACTCATGAGCAGGAAGATAACTCCTGCAACTTAAAAAATATTCCTTGGTAAGAATTAAACAATAAGATTTAACAGTTTTGAAAATGTGCAATATCTTTGAAAGTAACCAGAGTCAAAAGGCTTGTCAAACAGGTTTTCTTACATGGAATATAAGCCTGTTTAGAATTCAATTCAATTCCCTTACTTAGTTGAGCTTATTTGCAAATGAGTAGTTGTGAAACTGCAGTCTAACAGTACTTTGACCAGGATGTAGTTCTGCACACTTAAAATATCAACTGTGCCTGCTCCTAGAGATGCCTGATCACAGGTCACAAAGGTGAATGCCATAATTACTGTGGGGCTCCCTTTTGCAGTTAGAGTGTTAATTGAGGCTAGTCACAGAGATCATACAACTCCCCTGCTCTAGCGTTTCCTCTGGCTGCTGCTCTGTTACTGGGCACAATTCAAAATGTTGGTCATGGTTTGTAAAGCCCTATGAAATTTAGGTCCAGGTTCTCTGAAAGCCTGTATTTATTTCTTATTTATTTAGAGTGTTTATATTCTGCCCTTCTCACCCCGCAGGGGACTCAGGGCGGGTTACAATGCAAATATACATGGCAAACATTCAAAGCCGTTTAGACATACAACATAGACAGACACAGACGCTTTTTAACATTCCAGTTTTTTCGGTTTCATGAGGATATGCTCGGTTCCAGCCACAGGGGGAGCTGCTGCTTCACCATCCACTTGTGACACCAGGTCCTTTGATGGAGTACTTCCTCATTTTTTTCTGCACACTGCTGGAAGGTTTTATGGCATGGTAAATTAGTTAAATTAGCCTCCCTGCATAAAGTGGTATCTAAATTTCCTACTTGACAAATGCAACTGTCTTCAGGCTGCATAGTTCCACAGGAAGCTAGATTATTAATAGTCAGGAGTTTACTCTGATCTGGGCTGGCTTCGAACTCAAGAGCCAGTCAGTAGTGATTTAATGTAGCTGCCTTCTAACTAGCTGTGCCCAATCTTGTATCTCCTGATGTGAGCCTGTCCTACTCTCAGTCCCAGCACCTCACCTTAGTGCTGCATCCTAATGTGGAAGATGCACAGGGCAATGATTAATGGTATGTTACATGTATGATAGAGGTAGGTGGTATTAAAATTATTCCAGGCAGCTGTAAAGAAAGCAGTGGCAATAATATCTGTCAGAACAACAATTGATAGTTTAATATCTTTTCCTTTCCCCTTCTGTGAAATACCCTAAGCAGGAAACTCAGTTGCTGTATAATTTATAGTTGCATTTAACCTTAATGGTTCAGTAATGGAAAAGAAAGAAGTATAGGAATTTAAAACAATTAAACAAAATCTGAACTGTTGACCTTTGTAAATGAATTTGCTTGATGTAATCTTAAAGAGAATATTGTAGGCATTTTGAAATGTTATACATTGTTGGAAAACGTTCATTTATTCAGGAAAAAAATATGGAAATTTATGGGAATGCCTATGTTACACTGATTTTATGGTCATTGTACAGTTTGCTTCTTGTGGGTGTCTTATTGTGAATGTTTTCCCAAAAAGTCAATTATGCATCGTCAGTAATAATACTTTCCAGTTCCTATTATTCCATTTGACTGCCCTGAATTTATCTGAATATTGTTATTTACTATTTTTTCATTGCAGATTCCCGGAAATTAAGTTCTGGGAAGATAACTTTTTTCTTCCTCCTTATATCAAGGAAGAGGTCTTTTGCACCTCTAACTGGAGCCCAATGCTCCAGGTTCTTGCTTTGCCTTCTTGAAGTACTGGCTGAACTGGCTCAGAAAATGCTGCCTGAGGCAAATGCTGACTCCCCCCCCCCCCCCCACCATCACCTCCAAGTTTCTGTACACAACCTAAAAACCTTGTAACTGCAATGTCTTGCAACAGTGATGATGTGGCACCACACCTGAATACAGGGCAGGCCACATAGGGTAAAGGACAATGTCTCTTAGCTTCATTCTACCATTCAACTATTTTAATTGATGCTCATTAAAAGAAATGCTGTAATGCAGCCTCGACATCACCAATACTGAATGACCATTCAGCTGCCCTTGAGTCTAGTTGTACAGTGCAATCATGTCTTCAGAAGGAGAATAGTCATTCCAGAAGAAACAGACATGGATGTTCTTTAACATGGTTCCTGACTCTGCCAGTCCCGTCATAGTATAGAATAAAACAGTGTCTCTTGGAAACCCTTCTGTTAAGTGGCTGTATGATTAAGTAGTGAGTAAGTAGCGAGCAAGATATTTTTACCTTTCAGTAAGGTTGTTTTGCAAAACAGAGTCTCATTAGCATAATTTGCTGGCATCAGCATAAGTTGATTATAGTTCTAAATTAAGGATTCTTCAGACTAATTGAATTAAAATGCAGAATAGATTCCCCCCTTCCAAAAGAGCTGTCCTCTTTCATTAATCTTGCATACCACTGCAGAATGTTGGTACAGGGCTGACTGAACCGGGGCGGGGGGGGGGGGGATCAAATCCAAAGGGAGTGAGTACAGTTTAGGATGGTCTTCAGAATGAAAGTCCTTTCAAACTAGCAAAATTCTGTTTAGTTACATCAGAACAGTTATGAGACCTGAGAAAATTCTATGGCAGCTTACTGGGATAAATTTTGAATGTAGTTTGCACTGTAAGAATGAACAGAGCAGAAAATAATGCATACATAGTATGAAAGAGATTGCATGGCATTAAAGAGATCCAACCCTTGTTAGCTGGATCTCTTTCATGCTATGCAATTACATAGCACCATGATTCCACTTTAACCACCATGGCTGCATCTTATGGAATTCTGGGGTTTTGTAGTTTGGTGAGGCACCAGAGCCCTCTGGCTGAGATTTATCAAGACTTCTGTTTAAACTTGATATCATAGAACTCCTAAAGATAGAACCATGACAATTAAAGCAGGATTACAGTTGTATAGGATGAAAGGACCCCAAATCCCATCAGGATTCACTTTAGGTTAGAATTCTTCGTAGTCTGAGAGGATGAACCCTGTCCCTATCAAAATTGTGATTATTAGCATCTGAAAAAGAGGGGGGGGGGGGGAGAAGAAGGAAAGAAAAAGGGAGGTGCTTGCCAAAATGTGAGAAAATGGGAACAGAGACCATCACCTCACACCCCGCATCACCCCACACGCCACTTTTCCCATCACATGGGGGAAACCGTCACTACCTGTCTTCCCCCCCATACTTCCCAATGAGAATACGGGAAGCCTCTGTGGTCTCTGTGAAGCATCCTAGCATGCTGCCAGGATCTGGTAGGTTCCGTTGAGGAAGCATCCTGGAAGTATCCTAGGATGCTTCTCTAACTCCATGCGATGAAGTGCAGAGAAAACTAGCATGATGATATAAAATGAGCTGCAAACAAATGCTCCCCCTTAGACAGCATTCAAATTCAACAGCTGTGTTCAGCATGAAGAGGAGCATTTTGTTTCTGCCTCAGTTATGGATCAGGATGTGCTACTTCAGTTAGTCTAAGGGCCAATTGAACAAGCATTTTGGAATAGTTTGAGTATTGGCTCTGGACTCCGAGGGGCCTTCCACACAGCCCTATATCCCAAAATATCAAGGCAGAAAATCTCACAATATCTTCTTTGAACTGGATTATCTGAGTCCACACTCAGATAATGTAGGATTTCCTGCCTTGATATTCTGGGATATAGGGCTGTGTGGAGGGCCCTCAGTGATCATAGTCTTAGATTCCTTGTTCAGTCCTTGGGTGACACTATTTCAGCCCATGACATAGGCAGTAGCAAATGTTCAAAAAATAAAATATACCTGTAATAGGGTTGATTCAAAGGCACATAACAGTAACAGAAGCCAAGTGTTTTTCCAATGGATTAATTGGGGGGGGGGGGGGGAGGAGGAACAGAGCAAAGCTGGAGATAAATGGACATCTACTTCTGATTTTGAAAACCTACAAATTTTTATGTTTAACAGTGTAGGGAATTCCTGTGTCCAAGGTAAAATGTGACTCACCATTAATGGAGGTTCCCAAACAAGAGGAGCTTTCCTTCCTCCCTTCTGTATATACAAGAACAAAATGATAGTCTGAGCGAATTGGAGTGGAGAGATTGATGGACTTAAAATTAGACATGTGGGGCATATTTGATCCCAGGACAGCTCTTTGTCCACTCCTAATAGAAATGTATTGTGTGTAAAATTACCTTCAAGCTTTGTGCACAAGATGTATGTGAAGCAAATGAATTTTGTGTTTAGACTTGGGTTCCTTCTCAATATTTTTACATATATTCCAATACAGATATTCCAAAATCTGAAATAAAACCCATAGTCTTCTGGTCCCTAGAATTTTGGAAAAGGGTTACTTGACCTGTATTAGTACATTTGTGAGTACATTTGGATACAGCTTCCTGTTGTGATAGCAGAACTAGATTTAGCTCTGTGAAATGTGTGAAATGACCCATAAAGGGCAAACATAAACAAATCATCAGCAAGCTGAAAATGAACTTTATTTCTTTCCTTCAAGGCACTTAAGAAACAACCCTTGAATAGAGCATCTTTTGCTATTAGGACTGGAATGAAAATCTGTCTCTCCTAATTATTTATGCCCCCTCCCCCACCCCCCAAAAAATTAACTTAAATAACATTTCCTAAATGATTTGAAACTTTCTTAAAATCTTACATGAAAATGTAGATAGTTCTATGTGTATGTTTTCATACCTTCAAACGTTTGTATAGTTGTGTATATATTTACCCACTGTACATATTCCAAACAATATATCCTAGTGTGTGTCTTTCGGAATACAATTTCCCTGAACATATGCATTTTAAATTGCAGAACTGTATTACAAAATTTGGACAAGTGTGAAAAAATAATAATCATCATGTTCTGGTTCAAGAAGTATGAATTTATGTGTGTTCATATTATCAAAGTGATTTCTCTGCCCACCCATGGCTGTAGTATCATACATTGTGCCTTTAAAAATGTTAGTCATTGTTTTTATTTGATTTTGATTTGAAGGATCTCACATTAGTGAGAGAACTCAGCTGATATTCTGCTACATATTCTGTTCCTTAGAAATTCATTCTCTATGTAATTTTTGGTGCACCCAGAGAATACTACTTCCAGAGTTATTATTATTATTAGGATGATGTGTTAAAGAGCCTGAAAAAAATATTTTTCTGACAACATTGAAATATCACAGATATATTTTAGGTTACAGTACTGGCAGGTAAGTATGACATTTAAATTATACAGCAAAATATGTTTTTGTAACCCTGATTCCCCACCATTTACAGTAATAATGCAAATGAATAAATGGTAAATCATCTCCAAGACAAGTTTGTACTGTCTTCTCTATAATCCTTTTTTTTTTTTTTTGGACATACTAGAAGAAACCATAAAAAGTCTTTAAATACAGTACAATCCCCATATTGATGGGGAATAAGTTCCTAAACTTACCGTACTTCAGAAAAAAAGAAAGTGCATGCAATAGCAAATTTATTGAAGTGAATGACTTTAACTGGAAGTTACCATAAAGTTATGCTAAAGGACCTAGAAAAATCCCATATAGATATCCCCTCTAGGAATTTGCTAGATTATTTGGAGTCACTATCCTTGAAGCAAACCATGGAGTCACCTGGAAGTCCTAGGAAATTCCTAAAGAGGACATGTTTTGTTGGATATATGTAGGTGAAACTGATCTTTTGAATACAGAGGTCATACGGTAGTTAATTTTGTAGATTGACTATCTGTATGTTCAAGGATAGGCTGTTGGACCTTGCTGGGAATGTTGCAGAAGGTTTTTTAGTCATTCGGAGCTGGGTTTAGGGTTGCATAGAGGTTTGCACCCTCTTTATTCCACACAACCATCCAACATTGGATCCTGACTTTAGTGTGGATTCAGTCACTCCTATAGGTATAGTTCGTAACTGTTGACAGAGTAGTGAAGGAGCAAAAGTGTAAAGGGCTTTGATTCAGTTCCCCTCCAGAGGGGAGGATTTTTTTTCTTGAAGGCATGAAGCGAGCTTGGCAAATTGCAGCCTAACAAGATTAATGTCTAAGTGGGTTTTATGATCAAGTAAAAAGAGGAAGTTATTATAGAGAGTCTAGTGCAATCTTATCTAGAGGATTCAGTTGTAGGAGGGCCGCCAAGGAACTGCTGAAAACATCCATCTACTTTACCCTTTTTTGTATAATAGGTTGTTCTCATATTATTGCTTTATCGCCAGTGCAAGTTTTGTGCTGTGCTGTATGTTCTTCTGTCAACACATTCCCTACATAATTATTTTTGCCCCTTTTCTCCATTTGCTTTATATCCACCCGCTCACGTCTTCCATGGACAAGTTCATTTGCAGGTTTTGTGTTTAGAATTCCATGGATTTGTTGTTTTCGTGAGAAAATGGAAGGCCAAAGAGATGCCAACTCTAGATGAATGGACGCTAAAGTTACTAGACATAATGAATATGGACAACTTAACCCAATTCCTGAAAACTAAACAAAACAACTATTCAGCCAATACGGATTGGTTTCCAATCAAAAAGTACTTTAATATTAACTAGTTACAGCCTCGGAAGAGGAAAAGCCTCGGTGAGGATGCATAGCTATATGGGGGGGAAATCAGTAATTAAAAACACTAGCCTTCCCGCACTCAATCCTACTCACCTTTTTCTTTTCTTTTCTTTTTCTTTTTTCTCCTTCTTTCTCCTCTTCTATTTTCCATACCCAAACCCCTATATATTTTAAATATATGACATGCTGATGATTAACATCTTTCCAGATGCACCCTCGAAAACCCACAATAAAAATGACTTTAAAAAAGATAGAATTCCATGGATTTGGGGAAAATAATTCTAAAAGTGTTAAATACACACCCATGCTAAAATGGAATAGTGACACAGGATGCATCTACACTAGTGCAATTTGACAATCTCTCAATACTATGGAATCATGGGAATTTACATTTTACCCTTGATTTATACTAGACAGAGCAGCGTTATCTTAGAATTAAATCTCTTCGTGCTCTCATGGTTTTTACTTAGGAATTCCATTATTATAACTTTCAACAGAAACTAATAAGGGCAGAGGTGGAACTAAGGACCTCTGGAAAAATATTCATACTTGCCATTGAGAACAAGAGAAGTAAAGTGTAACACTGCAGTAAATCCCCATTTAGTGACAAAGAATCATTTTGCCTGTTCGGGATTTTTTAGTACCATGTGTCTTTTACTTCTGCTGATATCAAGGTTTGAGAATATGCATCTATGATATGGTAGACACTTTTGAAAGAGTCTGGCTAGGTGCTACACATATAAAAGAAAGCATATAAAAAAATAAAGCATTTCTAAATTTTACTGATTGCTGTTGTTGTATGGGTTCAATTAGTTTCGGACTATGGCAGACTTAAAGCAAACCAATTACAGGATTTTTCTGGAAATATTTGTTCAGAAGGGTTTGCCATTGCCTTCCTCTGGGGTTGGGAGACTGTGTCATCCAGTGGTTTCCGTGGCTGAGCAAAGATCCAAATCCTGGATCTCTGCTTAGGTATATAAGAGTCCTAGCCCAACACTTAAATCATACAAGCATATGAATAGAGTAAAGATGATAATTACTGTAGTAAGGGCACTGCATTGGCATATTCTGAAAGATAGGAAAACATATGATAGAAATGGTAATTATAACTTCCTGTCCTAGTCCTTCATCTCATTGCTTCCTGTTCTTTTCCCCTCCTTGTCCTTATCTTTATCTCCTACATTTTATTTTGATTGTTTCCCCCAGATTTTTCACTCTTCTTTGTCTTGCTTTTATGATGTTTTGATATTTTCACTCACCCATCCCCATCTTTTGTACATCACTCATTAGTATGGTAGCATATTTGATGTTACTGGTGTGCATTGGTTTGTCACGACTGGATTTTTTTACATCCTCTAGTAGCGTGATGAATGGCAAGGAATAGATCCCTTAAATTAGTTATGGTGAACTGAGAGACAGTGGACTGGATAAAGCCTGCAGGGATCCCCCATTAACCCAAAAACCTCTTATGCGGTTATCTGTGATCAGAAATAAGAGACTATTTAAATGACAGAAAGCTTTTTGCATGGAACTGATACACACTTTGCACTCTGGAGAAGATGCTGCATGGTACCCAGCTATACTTTGCAACCACAGCAACTGTTGCACTGGGATTTACTCCTGAGCTGACATGCTGAGAATAGAACTGTTTGGTGAGAACATGCCCAGACAGCAAGGATTTCCATCTGGCCCTGCTCATTTTCTTCTGGCTATGTCCTTCCTACCTAAATCTGGAATGTGACCCCCCCAAGAAATGGGGGGTCCCAAGGATGAAAAGACATAATCAGCTTGCTTTAAATAAACCAGGTCAATGATTCAATTGTCTAAGAGAAGGTCCGGGAATATGTACCAGAGGAAGCCATATCATAGACCTTGTACTAAGCCATACCAGGTCATTTGGGTCTCTTCTGGATGTAGGCGCACTGTGTCATAACAGCCACTATTTTGGGAAACAGAAGTCATTCCCAAGAGGGAGATGGTGTTTCATGTTTCTTTTCTTCCTCCTTCATTAGTTCTACTATTTTAGAATTTCTACATCAACATAAAACACATTATTCAGACCCATGTACACTGAATAAGAAGGGTTTTGCTTAGAATAGGACGACAGTAAAAAAAAATAGTGTTCTGGTATCTGAGACAGTCTCAAAAGTATTACTGCCCCCTTCCCTCAAAAGTTTCTTGTAGGCCACATAGCTCTGTTCTCTGATGTCTATCTTCTACATATCATTAAGGGGAATGACATTTTTAGACCAAGGTTTGTGCAATCCATAACATTTCTCCAACTGCTATGAGGCATTGTGCACAAGGCATAAAGTCCCCTTTCCCCCATCCCAATGCTGGATGCTGGGAGCTGGATTCCCTGCAAAATAGGTTTTTCAAGCTGCAAGGCTAGCTAGACATGAAACAGAATTTTCTCTGCAAAATTTACCTCCATGAATTTTGATATTGAATGTATGTCCTCTTCATATTTAAATATGTATTTACTTTCTTGGTAAAATGTCAGGCTAAAATAATCTTACTCATTATGCCCTTGTAAGAAAAAGCAAATAAGATTCAAAGGAAATGAGGGCACAGATCACCTTGGTGATATAACTGGCAAGCATTTAGAACTCATAGTATTACTGTGCCATCTAAATAACTTTTTAAAAATGCATTGTACAGACCCTGTCTATATTTCTCATCTTTATTGGAGGCAGTGGGGGAAACCATGGTTTACATTTTGAATTCATTCGATTGCCTGAAGCATAAATTCCCAAATTATCTCCCCTTACAGATTGTCTCTAATGGATATCTTTGGCGTGCTATTCTGTGTACCAACAGTAAATGACATTATTGATTTGCTTCTGCTTGAGTACGTACACATTTATGAAGGGAGGAGTTTAATGCATTGCTTTCTAACTAGAATTCAGGAATCTACAGGATGCAGTGTTTTTTAAAAAATGGGTGACAGGTATGCAAAGATAAAAATAGTGAAACTAATTGACATGCTGGGAGTCTGTTCAGTCCTGTGATGAATTTGGATTGAATACCCCAGCTTCTGTCCTTATGCTCAGCTGTTCTATTAAATTGGCTAGTCTGGTTCCTGTTCAGACTTGCTGTCTAGCTTTCATCTATTAACTATGGAACTGCTATTGCCTATGCTTAGCTTCCCTACCTGCTCCATCTGTTAATTTTCAGTGTCACAGTCATGGGGAGAAGGCACGTTCCATACTGTGACTGCATTCAGACATAAAAATCATTATTGGGCCAAGAATGGATGCTCAGGGCGTACATTCATGCATGCTCTCTCCCCATCTTCTATCAGCAGAGCTGTGAGGGGAAACAACATATCACTATCTGTTGCAATTAAGTATGGTTTAGGTTTGCATCCCAAAGGTAAACTGTAATTAACCTAAATGATGATTTATTGTCAAGATAGGCAACTCAAACCCAAGGGTTACAAGCTGCCCTTGGCTTAATTTTAAAAGCCCCCAGCAAGATGTCATTTTAGACCTTTGGAAGAGTGGCACCTCTATTCCCCAGCAGTTTACTAAATAGTGAGAGAAATAGAGTCAGGCGAGAAAAGGATGTCAGAAAGAAAGGACAGGGCAGACAGAGTGTGAGAATATATTGGGCTCATCAAGATATATAACAGGCACTATAGGCTACATAGGCAAAGGAAGGAACAGATCTTCACTTAAAAGGCACACCTAGAAACAGTCAGGCCATCAAATGCTAATCAAGGTGGCCAATTGAAACATTCACACCAACAGACAAGAGTTCTTTCTTCCACCCTGGACTTTTCACAGATACATAAACCTAATTTTCCTAGTTTCCAACAGACCTCACAACCTCTGAGGATGCAGGTGAAATGTCAGGAGAGAATGCTTCTAGAACACAGCCATACAGCCCGAAAAACCTACAACAACCCAGATCTTCACTTAATTAGAGATGGTTATATTTTATTATTTAAATATGTTTTTGGTCGTCCTGTTTTTATATACAGCCCAATGTATGTTGGCCCTTGTATTTATTGATTAGCCTTCTCCAGGGCAACATTAGAATACACAAAAATACAACCATAAATAGAAATTCCAAGTTTAGGAAAGGACGTGAATATTTCTGTTACTGACGTATGAAATCCTATCAATTCACACTAATTTGTATTAAATCTACAAAATCTTATGCATACTGCAGACATTTCTAGAGTTGATGAAGATTTGGTTGTTGCCTTAGCTTCTTCTGGCTTTAGTTCGACCCACCACTTACACAGGTTTCCAGCTAGTCAACTCCAATGGAATTGGAGTATAGCAAAAAAATTACTATATTCTGCTGTTTCTCCAGGTTTGGACACTGAACTTCTATAAGTTAAGACCAGACCTAAAACATTTAGATATTTTCAAAGCTCCACCAGAAGAGAAGGGCAGAAGGAGCTGATGAGCCCCACTATTACTACCCACTCCAACATCATTAGGCTGGCCAACTAGATCATGGCTGAAGATGTTGCTGCCTTTCAAACATTCCTGCCACAAACCCCAAGTTAATATACGTGAATATAATAATAAAGGACTTCCTGGATTTATGGTGCTGATAATTAATTATGGTATGACTTACCTTAGTGTTTGTAGTGTCGGAAGAAATCTCTCCTTCCATCAGCTCAGCTCCTTATTCAGGAAAGAGAGAAGATTGTTTATTTATTTATTTATTATTTAAAACATTTATATTCCGCCCTTCTCACCCCGAAGGGGACTCAGGGTGGAACACAGCATATATACGGCAAACATTCAATGCCGGGACACAAATTCATAAACACATACATAAACATTAAAAACATTTAACTCAATATTAAAACACACAATTTAAAACTGTCCTAGTCATCTGCATCAAATCTAATTAACCTGGTAATGTTTCCCATTGCTGCTTTATTGCCCTGTCCTGAAAGCTTGGTCCCACAGCCAAGTTTTTACCATCCTTCTTAAGGACAGGAGAGAGGGGGCCGACCTGATCTCACCAGGAAGGGAATTCCATAGCTGGGGAGCAATCACAGAGAAGGCCCTGTCTCTCATCTCCACCAATCACGCCTGTGACAATTTACATTCCCGCTACAAGTAAACCAAAACAGCTTATTCTTTTAGCAAGTAGTGCCTGTAGTAGTTTAACTGAGAGCAAAACGAACAACATGTGTATTTCAATTAATAAGTCAGCTCCTTAGTAATGTATCCAAGGTATTTGGCCCAAACTATTTCAAACTTTTTGGTTGGGTTAAAAAAAACTGTACAGCTGCTGTAGCAAGAGATAGCAGCAAGACAGACTTCACTCTCACTTCTATCATAGTCATTCCATCTTGGGATTGAAAATCAAGAGATGTTAGATATGGTCACAGTGACATATGGCTTGATTACATCGCATTTGGACTACTGTCATTCACCCTATGTGGGACTATTTTTGGAACCTGTTTGCAAACTGTGGGGGCGGCCAGAATGCTGTAGCCAGAATACTGACCAAATAACTCCCTTGCTAAAGGAGCTACATTGTGTACCAGTTCTTTTCTAGACACAATTCAAAGAGTTGGTCATGACCTATAAAGCCCTATATGGTTTGTTGTTGCTTATTCATTCAGTTGCCTCCGACTCCTCTTGACCTCATGAACCAGCCCACGCCAGAGCTCCATGTCAGCCGTGGCTACCCCCAGCTCCTTCAAAGTCAAGCCAGTCACTTCAAGGATACCACCCACCCATCTTGCCTTTGGTTTGCCCCTCTTCCTTTCCCCCTCCATTTCCCCCAGCATCATTGTCTTCCCCAAGCTTTTCTGTCTTCTCATTATGTCGCCAAAGTACTTCATCTTTGCCTCTAATATCCTTCCCTCCAGTGAGCAGTCAGGTTTTATTTCCTGGAGTATGGACTGGTTTGATCAGAATTTTCCTCCAGCACCCCAGTTCAAAAGCGTCTTATCTTCCTTCACTCAGCCTTCCTTATGGTCCTGCTCTCCCATCCATGGGTTGCTACGGGGAATACCATTGCTTTAACTGTGCATAAAATATAACCATCTCTAAGCTCTTCATCGCCAGTATGATGTCTCTACTCTTCACTATTTTATTGGAATTGGTCATTGCTCTCCTCCTGAGAAATAAACGTCTTCTGATTTTCTGGCTGCAGTCTGCATCTGCGGTAATCTTCACACCTAGAAATACAAAGTCTGTCACTGCCTCCATGTTTTCTCCCTCTATTTGTCAGTTATCAATCAGTCTGGCTGCCACAATCTTGGTTTTTTTTTTTTTTTAATGTTTAACTGCAACCCAGCTTTTGCACTTCTTTCATCTTGGCTAGAAGGCTCCTCAGCTCCTCCTTGCTTTCAGCAATCAAAGTGGTATCATTTGCATATCTAAGGTTGTTTTTGTTTCTTCCAGCAATTTTAACTCTAGCCTTGGACTCGTTAAGCCCCGCACATACAAGTTGAAAAGGGAGGGTGAGAGTATACAGCCCTGCCATACTCCTTTCCCAATCTTGAACCAGTCTGTTATTCCGTGGTCTGTTCTTAATATTTCTACGTGGTTGTTATACAGATTCCTCAGGAGACAGACAAGTTGGCTTGGTATCCCCATGCCACCAAGAACTTGCCAAACAGTCAAAGGCTTTAGAATAGCCAATAAAGCAGAAATAGTTTTTCTATATCGTTTAGGTCCAGACTACCTGATAGACCATATCTTCCCATACTAAACTTTCAGAACCTTGAGATCTGCAAGCGGAGGCTTTCTGTATAAGCAAGCATTGATTTTTCTTGGATGTGTTTAATATATATTTTACTTTTTGTATATTTTAATGCATTTTAAAATTTATTATTAGACGATGCTTTGTTTTAGACTATATGGCAAATGTCCTTGTTTTCGGAAGTTGTCTTGAGCCTTACTCTGGGAGAAATAAGGGCAGCATATAAATTATAAACAAACAAACTAATGCCTCCTGACCTCCCAAAGGCCTCTGAACATGTTAGCTCATATTTTCATGGGAGACAATTACCTCATTAAGATTATGTGTGTGGAATGGGACGCTTTTGATCTAGTCTGAAAAATTGAAAGCTCGCTCAAAGACATTTTTCTAACATTCTGAAAACACCTCATTCCTTCAGTGACTGAAGAAGTCTAAAGGCCTAATCCCCTTATTGGAGAAGAAATAACCTTTCTTGCCAGTTTTGGGTCTCTGGTATGAAAGGAGTGATGAGTGAAATGTACAAGCACAATCTGTCAAACTTCATTCTGGTTTCTTGTTTTAACATGCACTTTGGGCAATAAAACACAGGTTCTTTACCCTTGCTCCTGTGGTTTCTGTGCTCCCTTTGGTTGCCTGCAGACTGATTTCAAGTCTGATGGAATAATAACTCAGTTGCATGCAGTCCTTTCCCTGTGAGCCTCACAAGCTTGACATCTGAAAGCAACTCCACCTTGCTTGTTTCAGACCCTACCAGAAAAGAAAAAGAAATGTAAAGCCTATGGTCAGTTTTCTTACACCAGGCTTTATGTTTATATGAAACTCTCCCCCTTGTTTCCATCATTTTCCATTTCTTGCTAGTTTATGATCTGACATTATGACACTGAATTCAATATGATCATTCATCAAAGAGAAAAAAGCTAACTCATAATCTAAAGGAAATAGTAACGGTTGGATTTGTACTGGTAAAACAAGAAAATCTGGACCATAATAGGCTCATCGCAAGGGAGCTGTTCTTGGATCTCTTATGTAATATGAATTTGGGAAGAACAGTTCACTCTCAGTTAACCAGAACTCAAGCAGCCAGCAAAAAATCAAATAAATAATACTTTAAATAAAAACTAAAAATAGTTTGTCTTTATTTGTCTTGATTTACTTTTAATTACAATGTTTCAGTACCAATATCAAGTCAACATCGAGTTTATGCTATGGTATAACATGGGATATGGTATTATTTTAATAGTAATTCTTAAGCAACCAGAAACTACATTTATTTAGAGTCTAACAATCCTCATGGGTGCCAGATAACTGGGTGGCTATATCTGGAACCCTTCCATCCAACCAACATACCACTTTAAGATAAAACTATTGTATAATACACAATTAAAATGCCCTCCTCCAATCACATGCTGCCTTGAAGTGGGATAGGTAAAGTGAAGACTTCTATATTGGGAGCCCTCTGTCCATGGTTATCTCCTGAAACCAACTACTTCCCCAGGTACCAAATCCAGCAGGAAGGCTGGCTGTTCAGAACCACACACCTCTCCTCCGAGAAAAGAGTCTGGCCCTATCTACACTGTCAAATAATCATGAATGCAGATTAACTGCATTGAACTGGATTATATGGCAGTGTAGATCCAGCCTCTGTCTTCTATATCTGTGGAGAGAAGCACTGGAAGTTCATCAGTGTTTCTTTTCACTGAGAAAGAAGTCTATTTCCTTCATCTGCAGAGAGAAATCATGAAAATCAGCCTGTACTTCTGTCCACCAAGAAAGAAAATGGTTCCCTTTTGCAACACAGAAAGTGATGAGCAGAAAATAGTATCCTTTCCCTGGGGGAGCAAAATGCAGCCAGGCTTTGGTCGCTTCTCTCCACAGAGGAAGAAAACAGACTCTTTTCTTGACAGAGAGAAATGCAGGCAGACTTCTGTTGCTTCTCTCTGTGGAGGAAGGAGTCTGCATAACTGAAACTGCAGAACTTGAAATTGCTTAATCCATGGACCTCTTGAAATCACTTAATACATATCACTCCCCAGTTGACACAAAACATAGGAAATGCAGTTTTGTGGCACAGTCTAAAGATTACTGTTTAGATTATGTAAACCTTTTTAAACTTCAGGTCATTTTGTCAGAGGGTAGCCTCATCTCGTGGATATTTATGTGCATGCTTGTAGCAAGGAAATGAAAATGCAAAAGGTACTAATGGGATGGAGATAATAATTAACAAGTGCTAAAAATGCATAGCAGGAACATACCATCTCATTACACTGGGGGAAATTGCCTCTTTGAAGCACTTTGGGAAATGGGCCCACTGAGCGCCATCACATGATGCTTGTCAGGCCCCACACCATTCACTCTCCAAATACTAAGGAAGCATTGCAAGACGCTTCCTCGGCAACAATAGAGAGGTAAGTGGGTATACCCGTATTTACTTAAATATAATTCACTAACTCTACTGTACAGCTCAATTTACCCAAAAAAAAAAAAAGATTTGCTGTAGAAAGTATTATTATGTTTATTTATACCTTCCTTTTTCTCCCAACAAGGAGGCTGAAAGCAACATAAGGAATTTGAATGCAAGACGAAACAATATACAAACAAAAAGATAGATAAATAAGAAAGAAAGACATAAGAAAAACAACAAAAAAAGAGAAAATCATTTATATTTGACTTCCAACTTTCCTAATAATGGCTATACATTCTGTAAAAAATAACTTTTCCCACTTATTCAGACACCTCTACAGTTTATCCAAACCTATTAATTACCAAACCTACAGTTAACGTATTGTTCTCTTTTCTTCTGCAGAAAGTATACTAGTGTCTCCCAGTCTTTTAAAATATCACCGTTGACTTTTCTTTAATCTGTGTTGATAATTTGTCAATTTTGGCTAGATATTACTTGCCTGAGAAATCCCTATGAAATTCATGGGGTCAACAGAAGTCAACTGTTGATTTGAAACCACAAATACATATTTATACACTAGGGCTGTTCAAAAATTTTAAGAGGGTCATAAATCATAAGTGTTTCGTTAAATCTGTCCATGCGAACTGATTTAAGACCCCCAGAGCTGCCCCCTTTCCCATCAAACACAAATGAGTCAACACACCCACCCCTGAGTTTTTGTAAAGACATTCAGTTTTTTTGTATGTTCTCTCTCCCTCTCCCTCTCTCTTTCTCTCTACATCTTCCTCCCTCTTCCTCCTTGTGCTCTAGCAGCGGTGGCAGGACTGCTCTCCCACTCTTTTGTCAGCCTCCCCCTTATGGTGAGGGGTTTCATGAATTTTGTAAATACAAATGAAGTGGATTTTTGAGTCACACACACCTTTAATATATTCACAGTTAATTTCAGCAGCCAGTTTTTTCTCTCTTGTTGGGAAATATCCACCTTGTGGATTCTTCATAATGATGGGGGGATTCTGGAAGTTATAACCCTGGTTAGACATTTGTTGGATTATCAGCATTTACATTGGTGTTGATTTTACCAATCAACAATTAATTCAACAGACACTAGGTTGCAAAAAACCTACTTTTTGTGGTTCCACCTCAGACTTTCATGCAACACAGGTTAACTTTGTGTGGAGGAATGTGTTTGTATTCACACATGCTCCTTGTACAATAGAATCTTGGAAGAGCAGAGGTCTACATTGTATGGCATGTCTTCATGGATAGAAGACATATCTGCTGCTGAATTTGTCCTTCACCATGAAAGAGAGGAAAAATTAGAAATGAATACATGCCCTTTCCATCCTTTCTGGATCCATGCTACCACTTTACTTTGGTAATGCTTGAATAGAGATCCTGTTGTTAGACCTATGTGAATTCTTGATATTTTGGAGACTTTGTTTAAAGGAGAGTTGTGGTATATATTAATGTATTAGTTGGCCTCATGTATATGTTGAGGACAGATTCTGGGACTAAAATTATGGATTTTATTAGAACCCATGGATAAGTCAAAGGTCATTTTGTGAAGGGAGGAAATCACTTACACCACCACCCTACCCATACATTAAAAAAGAACAGAGATTACACCACACAATGGGAAGTGTAGAGGGGATTGATGCTTCTTTTAGGTTCTTCTGGGATTGACTATGCTCTCGCCTTCAACCACTCTACTCAGAAAAGGAGATGCCTCAATTTTTTTATAAGAGTTAAGGTACAGTACTCATTCTGATCTATGGATAAGTTGACACAATGGGTTTTTTTTATTAATATTTTTACTAGAATTCTAGATTTATGTATGAATATATAGGGTTAACTTATTGGAAGAATCATTTGTTGGGGATTTCAAAATGAAAATATAAACAAGGTAGGTTACTGCTAGATTCAGTGTTTAATATATGTGGAAGACTGTCACGTATTAAAGAATAGTTCTCTTCTTATTTTCAACACTTCAGTGACACCTCAGATAAAGACTTAGTTGATGAAACAGGTGGATGTAAAAGCCCGCAAGAAGTCAAGTTAAAGATTTTACCCATTGGTAGAGGCAGTTTCTGAAGGTTTTATTGTAGAAATTGCATATGGGGAATTTATTGCCGCTGATAATGGAAATTCATACTGACACCTTGTATGAAAAAGACTGAAAAATGATATGCTTGTTAGCATTTCTAGCTAGACAGGCGACAGTATATAAATATGGATGTTGGATGCTTTGCTAAAAGTATGAGCACAGAGGTGTGGACTTGTGTCAGAGAAATAGAATTGTAATATATTTTAATAAATCATGCAAATCAAGCAGCAGCACTCACCTCAGAATTCAGAGGAGGTGATTTATGCAATCTTCAGATTCTCCTCCCCTTTTCAAATCAAGAACTAGATTCAAGAAAAGATCTTCAAACATTTGTTGGCTGGGAAAAAAACTGTTTTTCCAAAAGTTGATGGATTCCAAGTTTAATTATTTTTAACCATTATGTCTGGTGGGATTGTTCAGAATGTGAATCCAGAAATATATGTGGGATGATGTTTTCCTTACCCTTGGCATGGAGTATTAAAAAGCCGTCTATGAAAGTTAAGACTTTCATATATGTGATAGGTTAACAGCTTACCCCCATCCTTTTTCCTGGTCAAGCAAGAATCTCTGCTGATGTCAGAACAAGGTATCCACAATGGCCAGGAGCTTACATGGAGCAGTTGTGGTAATGACTTGAGCATGATCCATCTCCTTTCACTGCATGGATGAGTGTCCAAGTGTATTGGGTCAGCCTGTGCCTCAAGCAAGGAGTCAGGTGATGAGTTGCCTCTAGAGACTCTTCAGAGCCATAATCAGGAGGGAATTCAATACCTCAATCTGAATATAGACTTAGCACCAGAGGAGGATGGAAATGTGGCAACACCTCAGTCTATAGAGGTAGAG
This sequence comes from Anolis sagrei, assembly GCF_037176765.1. NCBI lineage: Eukaryota > Metazoa > Chordata > Lepidosauria > Squamata > Anolidae > Anolis > Anolis sagrei. The sequence goes on along the minus strand of NC_090022.1, from coordinate 203,253,022 downwards.
CAGGATTGTCTCCACTCTGTAGTCAACCACCAGCTGCTCCTGTGCAGATCCCCAGCTCATCTAAGTCACTGAAAGAGCAAACCTTACTATAAAGCAGCAATAAAAGCTAGGGACCAGCAACATGCATTTATGCTGTACCCACTGTATTTCACTGAGATTTCCGGAACTTGGCCACTGCTTTGGATTATTGTTGAAATGTTTATTCCAGCCTTGATTTGTGCTTTTGAACTTTGGACTACTTTTTCTCTGGATTATCCTTGGACTTCACATAGTGACTTTGGTGAATATTATTCCCAGTTGTGTTCTTGTACATTGATGTGGCTGTTATTTAACTGTTAGGACACCTGATATCTGGGATTAGCCAGCACACCCATCTGGATTGTGGACCACTCCAAATCAGTGTCATTGTCCAGTCTGCCTCAAGTCACTGGATACTTTGAAGTTCTGAGAAAACACTGGAGTATCCTCCCAGCTTTGTCCAAAGCAGTAAATAATTGCTGGAATAGGCAAACATCATGGGAATAGCCAGAAGTGACTTCAGGATATGTTTGGCTTTCCTTTCTTGTGTAGATTATCCAAAGAGGAGACCCACCAAATTGGTTGTTGAATTTGTGAGACAATATTTAAATAGATCTCTATTTTTCAATAGATCTACTCTAATTTAACTTGGCAATACAATTTAGACGGATGTGCCCATCTTTAATCTTTCTACTCATAAGGTAATAAAACAATCTTTAAATATTTCGCATGTAAATATGACACATATCTGGCTTTGTTAAATCTAATTTCTTGATTTAAAACTCTACGGGACACCTTGATATAATCCACCCCCAAATCATTCCTTTTATGTCTACATAATTGGTACCCCAGGCAGACACAACTCTCTTCCTTTCTATGCCATGCATCTGGGGATTTTCTTTGTAGCTGTAAGTTCTGGAAACTTGTTCTTAGTTATAGCTTCTTGTCACTGAGGAGTAGGTCATGGGTGTTAAATATTTCCCAGGCCAAGAACAAAATATAGCCTACCTTCCAAAATGTATTTTAAAAATCTAGCTTTATGCATGCCTCTATCGGAAGTTAGGCTCCAGCTACGTGATCAATTACAGTTAAAACTATACTTTAAAATTTCTGTTGAGACACATAACATGATTGGATTCAGGATAAATAGTCTTAAATGCAAGGAACTAGCAGAGTCATCAGTGTCTTGTTCATTTGGCTTATATTCTGGACAAAACTGTGTTGGTTTAAAGAAACTTTATACCCTGTTGGAGGAGGAGGAGGAGGAGGAGGAGGAGGATAAGGTCATATAGAAGAATGGCTGTAGCTATTAAGTACCTATAACTGAATACTTTGGATAAATTTACAGTGAACATTTCCTTGTGTAGTCCAACCAACATGAGAGTTTAGTGGACTAACTGGTAATTTTATTGTGTAATATCTAAGTGTGGATGATATTTTCCTCACCCTCAGGGCCCTCCTACACTGCAAAAACCCATGCAAAAACAGACCCCTCCTGACATGTAAAAATGATGCATCAAGAAGTAGGGAACCCCCCCCCCCCCACCACCACCACCACCACACACACACACACACCTCCTGACACATTATTTTCATGCATCAGAAGTATTCTCCAGAGGGGTCTGCACTGCTAGTAGGCTCTTTGGGTAAAAATTTGAGGGAAAAATGAGGAATTGAGAGGGGGCTGGATGCGACCCCAGGTCAAACTTTGTTCCCTGTCCTCAGGTTTGAAATAACCCAGTTCCTCCCAGTGGGCAGTGTAGAAGGGCCCTCGGTGAGAAAGGGAAATTGTCCTTTGAGCTTTATGCAAATTTCAGGACTTCCCTCTCCATTCCACGTGTGTTTGGTGGTCATAATAATTTTACACTCAAGCAGCAATCTTGTCAGGTCTAGGTTTAGTTGCCTAGAATACTGCACTGGCGTACTCAAGGTGCACATTACACAAATTTGGCAAGGTTATTTTGGAGCCTGAGACTGAAGATCACACCAACATATCTCCCCAGTTCGGGTGATAAAAAAAATTAACTAGACTAAACACCTCCCTCCACTGCTTTATCCATCCTTCCTGATTTTTGAAATGTCCTGTGACTACAATATCTCTGGAGATTTTGAGAACCTGAAGACATTTTGTTTCCTTTTTTTGGTTGACCCGTTGCTGATTTCTGGAAATGAATTATGACATAGTTTCCTTCCCTTGGGATACCTCAAACCTGCCGGTAGACAGTGGTCTCATTCTGCCTAGTGTTGGGATGGGATAAATTACAGTGAAAATATCTAATAGGTTTCAGCTAAATAGTCAGAAAGTTAGATTTTAGCTATTCTTGTAAGCCACTCCGAGCCCCAGGGGAGTGGCGGCATATAAGTTTAAATAATAAATAAATAAATAAATAAATAAATAAATAAAACAAGAGACTGCATTCCCTCAATGTATTTTACCATTACTTTCAAAATTTGAGAAATGTGGGCATTTGTTTTTGGTGAAAAACTACAACAGGCATGAATGATTAAGACTCCCCCACACACTATTCTTTTTGTGTGATTTTTTCCCCTCCTGTGTTTCTTTCATTCGTTTCCTTCCTATAGGCCAATTTCAGGAAATTGGCCAATTGCTGCTGGTAGTGGGAGTGGTAAAGTCCTTTGAAGCCTACACTAAAAGCATCCTTATTACAGGATGCTACCAGGCTGAAGTAACACTCTATAGGCACACTGAAAAGCTCTCCTTATTAACTAAAATTACTGCAGAAGTGACTGTAGGGTGATGAGACAAAATGGAAGTGAATAATACAAAGAAGCATGGCTGTCCTGATATTGCACTGGTTTCTTTGTAAAGAAAGGGTTTTTGGTCCCTTTCATAGTAGTATTGGTTTAAGAAAAGCTAGAAAATCAACATTTTCCTTTTTGTTCTGGGGCAACAGCAATGGGCAACTTATATCCCTTCAAAAATGCTAGTCTGCAAATCTCATGGTTCCTCACAATTACTTATACTAGTTAATGCTGATGAGAGCTGCAGTTCAACAATATCTTGTAAACCACTTCTGTTCCTTAGAAAATAAGATATTTGACATTCCCCCAATAAACAGAATGAAACAAAGCATAAAATTGTATCCAACCATTAGTAATTGCCAAAAGTTTACAACATGTTTTGATGTCTCAGTAAATGGAGAAAATACACAGACATCTTACTCTCAATTTTTCTATGTACATATATTAGAATACATCTCTACTCTTCTGAGATGTGGAAGAACTGTGTCTCTTCTTTTGTGTTTGGAGGGGTGACACGCCTCCTGCCAACCACCAAAGATGACACAAACACCGAGTTGGGAAGAAAATGGTCACAACTTGTTTATTGATTACAGGAACAGAAAATGAGGTTGGCAGCCCAGGCATGGGTTCTGGATCATGATCTGTCAGCCCGCTGCTGACCGATACCACTATGCACGCCAGGGGGCCGCCCGGCACAATACTGGGCAACCAAACTCGGCACCTCTGGGACATTCCTCTCATTCCGCTAGTGGGGGAGAAGAGATACAGATCCAGGGGCCATGCCACACACTGACCCAAGTTGTGATGAGTTAACAATGCCCAAACTAGTGGCAACAATAACAACTCACAACCAAAATTCAGGGTGGGTGGGATGGACAAGCAAAAACAGGCAAGATGCCTGTGAAGGGCCCAGGGCAGTCCCATAAGGGCTGTTTAGTGAGGGGTGCAGCTGACCTCCTGGCCAACCAGAAAATGGGGGTGGTGCCTGCTGCATCAGTAGTGGGAAATTTTCCCACTGTACAGGGGGCTTCTGGGAAGAAGAAGCCCCCTTCGCCCCAGTATGGCTGGCTAGAGGGCATCCCCCGCCACAACAGGCATCGCCCAGTAAGTTGGGCAAGGCATTTGTCTCAGTTGTGGAAATGTGGCCAGATACTATCAGGACACTCCAACCAGTACTTGGCTATGGGGTCTGAGATGAGAAAGATTAGTTTCATTGGAAATGGAAATGAATTGCCCAAAGAATCCTGCATTGACCAATGTGGTATAGAATTTCAGTCACAGTGTCCAGGAATGTGTGTGTGTTTGTGCGTGTGCTTTCACATGTCTGCATGTGTACAATTAAGCCTTTTGTAGCCACATATTATATACCCATGGATTCAAATTAATTCTCAAAACCAAATCCTGATTTTGCCATTTAATATAAGGTTTGCCCACGTGTAAACTCAAAACTCAGCTTGCATGGCATGTAAAGAGGATCCACAGTTCAGTGATAAACCTATTGCTTGCATGACACTTAAGAAGGCCAGTGGTAGTACCCTGCCCTTCCAGTGAAAAAGATACCAGGTAGTTGGGAAAGAGTTGAAATATTACAGGCCAAGTACCATCTTAACATTTTGAACCATGATTAGGCTACTAATAGACTGAATTTAGGCAAAAGAGAATTGTGCAGAGGTTGTTGGATTGCAACTCCCAACATCCCTAGGTATTATGGGCTATTGCTATCCAGCAATACTCTAATGAGTGAATGATTCCTACCCAGAGCTCAATAGATTGGTCTTACCTAGTGTAGACTCATTGATATGAAGTATGTCTATTTTAGATAGAACAAACATTGGATTCAGCCCAAGGCTGAGCAATTATGGATCTCTAGGTGTGTTTGAACAATAGTTTTCACAGTGCTTCCTCACTGACTGTGGCCAGTATCCCAACTCGTCTACTTTTTCAGCTCTAGTGTGATAGGCACTGTGCCAGTAGTGGATAATGTGAGTTGTAGGCAAGAAATCTTTGGATTCAGAAAGCTAAGGCGCCTACCCCAATTTAGCCCTTTGATTATGCATGTGGTGTACTATCTTGCAATTTATAGAGTGGGCACGCTCCATTCTAAACTTGTCTAAATTTCTTTCTACATTAAAGTCTGTTTAAAAGTTGGGAATGCTAATGGATTTTCCTTGTCGACTCAGTTTATGACCCGGACCCAATCTATCATCTGAGCTTAGGACTTAAAAGGACTTCTCTTGCGTAAGATGTCAGGACTATTGTTTCAGATGGGTGAAATGTCAAAACAGCAAGTTGGAGGTATTAATATTTATATGACTGCTTTTCAGATCATAGCCTTCGCTCCCAGAACACAAGGAACAACATCTTTGCTAATTGACTTTCAGGCAACTGGGTCTGAAGAGTTTTATGCTTTGGGGAGAGCAACAAGCCTGTCTAACCTATTTAATGAGATTCCGACATTGTAATATCTGAATTTCTGTGAACTCCTCTTCCTGGCATCTAGGGGAATTGCAATTCATACAGCATCAGAATCCATTTGACACATTCCAGAGGCATAAGAAGGACTTCTAAAATATGCTCAGCAACAGGTAAATATGTAAGAGGCTTTTTACTAGTCAACTCGCTGCAGCCCAGTGTTCTGACACAGGCAGAACAACAGTAGAAGTGTGACTTGATAGAGGTTAGCATTCGATTTATGTTCTAGCTTGTTGCTGTCTGCTTCTGTGCTTTTCTGTTTCAGTTTGCTTATCATAGATTCCTTGCAGGGAAAGTGAAGTGAGGTGGATAAGCTTCAGACATAAAAGGCTTGTATGTGCACTAGTATCATGGAACCTGGGCATTCAAGGTCAAAGCAACATCTTTTTGATGAGTAGAAACAATAAGGTCATCAGGTATTCCTTCAGGCTTCCTTGTTTTTTTGTGACTTTGGTTGCAATTCCCACAGCAGCTTGAAGAAGAACAGATAGTCTCAGCAACAATATACTATTATGTTTTACCCATGTTGCAATGTGAACAGAAGATTGATTGAAAGGAAGGAGGTGGTGAAACTGCTAAAACAGCCTCTGTAATTATGCTTCTCTCCAGTGCTAGAAACTACTAAAAATATTGAGGAGGTGTGTATTTGTCTGCTTACATAAACATATGTATTCCCTCTTCCTCTTTTTTTTTTTTAAAAAACGTTTTTGCTCCTCACAATTTTTATCTTTTGTTTTTGCATTGTGAAATTACAGAGATATGCTGTAGGGACACATTTTCCTTCATGTTAAATTATGGTGAGATATCAAATGTTTTCATGTAAATATTGAGCCCATAGGAGTCTTTTGCACACCATAAGGAATGTTTTGCAATGAATTTAGGATGTGTGGTAGAAGGTCAGTATCTAAGTGGACAAACTACAAGAGTCATCTGGAAAGTAAGTTTACAATATTTTTTTAAATACAAAGAATGAATATATTTTAATACAACTTACATGGATTGTAGCATATGTATTACATTATTTTCTCACATAATCACCATTCAGCTCGATACATTTTCTTATCCCTGGGATTTGTTTTTGATGTGTGTGTCAGAGAAGTTTCCCTCCACCTTTTTCAGACAGTTCGTCACTTTGATTTTCACCTTGTCGTCATTAGAAAAGTGTTTTCCATCAAGATGTTCCTTCAATTTAGTGAATAGATGATGGTCACTGGGTGTGAGATCGGGGCTGTGAGAGAGGTGGCTTAAAACATATCAACCAAATGAAGTCAACAATTCTTGTGTTGCATGAGCGATGTGCGGACGTGTGTTGTCATGAAGGAGACAGACTCCTGCATTCCATGACATTTGTTTTGGTTGGTTCTGCTAAGTTTCTTCATGGTCCCACAATATATTCCATACCCATTTTGTCACATGCTGTCTTGACATTACCTCCTCTCCATAAACTCAAATGATTTTGCAATGAATTGCAGTGGCATTCATGCCCTTCACATTTAGGTAGCATATTACAGTGTGAACTTCATACTTGGAGGTAAATGGAATGAGGATGCTCATCTCTAACCTTCACCACAACGCCAGTCAATGAGGTACTGACGACGGGCACTGCTCGTTTGCTTCCGCTGGCTTCTTGCTACATGGCAGTGATCCCAACTTTCCCTGCAAAAATTCCCCATGAGAGCTACATGCCTTGTAACCTTACTCTCTGGATAACCCTCGTAACATGAAAATTAAGTGTCAAGAAAATGGAAAATTGCTGGTCTAATAAATAAGGCTTGTTTACTCATCTGATACATTTATTTCCAGATCAAAGAATTATATTATCTAGCTATTTTGGTTATATAGCTTTTCAATTTTTCTAATTATTAGTAGTAATTAATTCAAAAAGACCAATGATGAAACTTTAGTTTGAAATGTGTATGAGTTATTTAGATGCAGTCTGTCTCTAATACAATATATTGACTCTGGTCTCACTGAAACTAGTTTTACTGTAGTAAATTACACTTAATCCTATATTAGGACCAGTCAACAGATGTCACAAACATATGCAACAAGTCAAAGGAAACTTGGAAGTGTGTCATAAACTACCACATTGACTTCCATGCATTCTTCTGTTCTTTTTCTATGCAACAATAGTTAATAAAGCGACATGACTGAGGCCATTTGTTCATTGGAAACTTAGAGCAGTTTTGGGTGAAGTGTGATCTGTTTTTCCCACAGAATACATCTCCTGTCTTCACACTCACTCTTTCATGTATGAATCCATTTGTGCTCAGTTTCACAGTGCTTTCTAAGTAACTAGATATTTATGGGTAAATTTCAGCACCATGGACAGCTGTATGATTTCACCTGGAAAACAAGCATAGAATCACAGGGATGGAAGAAACTACAAGGGCCATCCAGTCCAATCCTCTGCAATGCAAACATATACAATCAAAACACTCCCAACAGATGGCCACCCACCCTCTATTTAAAAACCAGACAAGGCGACTTCAGTACACTCAAAGGCAGGGTATTTCAGTGTCAAACTCTTTATTTTTTTTCCAATGGGGAGAGGGTGAAACTATTTTTTTTACTTGAATTAAGAGGTTCCTGGACATGATTGCTAGCCAATCCCTGTCTTTCTTACTTACTCCTATATAAGATTGGATTCCTAACTGATCAGGAGCATTTCTTTGCATTTTGTTTTTCATCTTTCATAAGTGCCAGGCTAGGAAATTAGATAACGAAACCAATTTGGGTCTCAGTCAGGGATAGGAAGTAGAAATGAGGCTACTGGCTGTACACAATGTCATACATGATAAGCTTGTTTTCTCACCTGGTGACAGGGAACTTTGATCGAAGAAAAGGTGATGATGGTGTGAATCGGTTTAGGGAAATGAGATGTAAATGTGCACGCCAAATTATTTCTAAAGTTATTGTGTGCCAGACAAGCACTGTGCTTATGCATACTTTCAAGTTCAAAGAAATCATAAAGTTGTGCCATTGAAGACTAGAATATCAAGTTTCTTCTGTTCATGTGCTTTCAGGTCACCTATGATGAGCCCATGAAGTACAAAATTCATTTTTCAGTAAGGGATACTAAGAAGTAGTTTGCTACTGAATTCATCTGCCTACAACTACTGGTATTCTTTGGCAGTCCTCCAACAAGAACCAACCAAGCCTGATCCTGCTTAGCATTGAGGATCAGACAGGATATTTTGCTTTCAGGGTATTTGAGCGTTAGGATATACTTAAAGAGACTAGCCTTGTACATAATATTTTTAAAACCTGAATCTCTACCTCTGACTTTAAATCTCATTAACTCAATCCAAATATAAAGTATTATATGGGAAAATATTACTTTAGGAAAGGAACTGAAAGATCACAACATAGCTGAATAGATTCTGAATTGAGACATGTAATACCTTAAGAGCTTCTAGAAAGATAGAAAGCAGAATCATTTCAAGGAGACTGAGATATGAAGTAAGTGGGGCGGGGGAAGCTTGGGACCCGGTCAAACCAAATGACAAAAGATATAATAATACTGTTGGTGCAGAAGATCTAACAAAAATGACTGCAAAGAATATAGCAAATGAGGGTACTCATAAGAAGGAAATGGAGATAGATAAGGGTAAAATTATAAAGATATCATCCATCTAATAGGGCATATCTCACAAAACCTTCTTTTCCATAAATGCAATACAAGCTTAAACAGAATTTTCTAGTACAAAGTGTCTTCCGTTGCTCTTTCAAGGTTGTGTGCGTGTGTGTGTGTGTATTTCTTCAAATAACCTGTCATTTGGCAACAACCTTATGAATTTCATAGAGTTTTCTTAGGCAAGCAATACTTTGAGATTATTTTTCCATTTCCTTGCTCTGAGACACAGCCTAAATTATATAATATTTGTTGGCAATCCCCAATCCAAGTGCTAAGAACAGTTTACCTAGCCCAGCTTCCAAGAAAGGATGGATAGGGTGCCCTTAGATCAGTGGTTCTCAACCTGTGGGTCCCCAGGTGTTTTGGCCTACAACTCCCAGAAATCCCAGCCAGTTTACCAGCTGTTACGGTTTCTGGGAGTCGAAGGCCAAAACATCTGGGGACCCACAAGTTGAGAACCCCTTCTTTAGATATTTAGACCAGGCCTTGTTGATTGCTACAGGCTAAGTGCTTATTTGAGGGAGGTTGTTGTAGTAGAGCCTGTAAGTAATGTTGCAAGCAGTAGTATGGGTGTCAGAAGGGGGAAAAGGGGTACTCGTGAGCAGGAGTCAGATGAGGAACAACAAAGGAAAAGGATCCCTGATATATTTATGGCACCTACTGATGAAGACTCATTTGAAGGCTTCTCTGGAGACAAAGAATCAATGAGTGAGGGAGAGGAAGGAGATACAATGGATGGGAATAGGGGAACAAAGAGGGTTACTCGGGAACAAGAATCGGATGAGGAGCGACAGAGGAAGAGGATCCAGGATATACTTACTGCTCCCACAGATGAAGAATCATTTGTGGGTTTCTCTGGGAGTGATGGGTCTGGGAGTGATGAAGATGGGGATGACACATTGTATGTGAGGAGCCGACGTCTAGTGACACATTTATGGGGTACTATGGTAATGAGGATTGGCAACCAGGAAATACATCTGAGTCTTGGGGGGATCTAAGTCTTGATATAAGAAGTTGAAGGGATGGGAGTAAGGAGTTCACGTGTGGAATCAAGAACAGCTGCAAAAGATAATGATGGGGCGGAGGTCAGCTCATCTTCTGATGAAGTGTAAGATAAAAGTAGGCTCTGAAATGGGAAATAGTTGCAGAAGGCAAGGTGTTGGTTTATGTCTGTGCATTGGGTTCTTGCCGCTGCCTGTCTCATGTTGGCATTGGGTCCTGGATCTACAGGTTACTGCTTCTGTTCATGTGTGATTCGACAAGGCTTGGATTCTCATGAGTGTGGATTTTCCCCTTCTTTGACTTTGGACCGGTTTGACTATGTCACTGCCTACGTGGACTTTGGAACTTTGCTGTCTTGGAATTCGGCATTTTTAATAAGAATCTTCCAAATCATATGATCGGTTGTTACTGTGCTTGCCTTATGCCTGTTCCTAGTCCCAGCTATTGTGTTGGGACAGTTAGGCAAGCAAAAATACTCTCTGAGTAGTGAGTAAAATTGAGCAACTTTTGGGGGAGATATTCTGAACCTCAGTAGATAGTGGTCTGACCATGGCAACAGAAGTTTATTCACACTCGGATCATGGTTACACTGCTCAAAATATGTAGCATGGACTGTACTAGATATTACACGGGAAAGACCCGTGATCATAATGGCAGATATCCTGAGCTGCTTCTGGCAAAGCAGTCTCCACATAGCTGTTGAAGTCCCCCGTAAAGCAAGCTGAAAGACTCTCTGAGTCTAGCTCAGCCAGCTCAGGAAGGGAGTGCAGCTTGTTGGGCAGTACACCAACAGAATCCCTATATTGTCCTGGCCACCAACCTTCAAGGACACCCTCTCAAATCCAGTAGATTTCAGATAGGACAACTGGTGAAGGAAATATAAATCCTTCACCATGACTGTAACTCCATCTTTCTGCAAATGCGGTGGATATATCTGGGTGACATTAACACACAGCTTCATCCAAATAGATCTCTATTATACAGGTCAGCATGCTCATCAGCATAAGTCCTGGATCAAGGATGATTTCAATGTGAAGAATTTCAAGGGTGAAAACATAGCTTTGATGAGACTATCAAAGTTTCTCAGGAGGTCTGCATATCCCTGAAATAAACCCTCTGACAACATTTATGTTAGAAGGCAAGCAAATTCAGCAATGATACAGTTGGCAAAGTGGCCACTGGTGAATCATTGAACAAGGACAAAGCAAGTACATCATGCACACTTACTGTCACATAGCAATGAAGACCACTAGTATGTGTGCTCTTCTGTGATGACTCTATTTATTATTCCTCCTATGAATTAATTGGCTTATGAGGGAGTGAAAATTTCATCTATTTGCATATATCGAAGAGAGAGAGACTTGCTTATTGAGAAACTGTGCAGTCAGATACAAAAGGCTTTAGGTTGCTGAAACAGAGAAGCTAATGGATGGCAATTATAATTCAGAGCAATTTCTATATTTCAAGATCTCCTCCCCCTGTGCTGCTAAAATACACACTAGGACGAAAGATTCTCAAAAAGAATGATTGTTGATTAAAGCTTTGGCAAGTGCATTCAGAGGAGGGATTCTAATTAATGATATTGGGATGGAGTTGCAGGAACGCTGTGAAATCGAGTTGTAGGATTTGTATGTTAGTGGGAGTAAAAAAGGAATGCACTGATAACAAGAAAACATATACTCTACTCAGAAATAGAGGAAGGCTAAGAAAACCTGAATGAGATAGAACTGAAAAACATCATATGAGGTAACATGTTTTGTTTTTTAAGTTCATGTACATTTTTACTAGGAATCCAGTATGTCAATTTTACTTTTCCTACATCCAATATTTTAAATTAAAGTTTTTTTCCATTCCACTAATGAAGAAAATTGAGATATTATCTTAATCAAACAAGATGAACAACATTTTTATTTATTTATTTATTTCATGCATTTCTACCCCGCTCTTCTCCTCCCGAAGGGGGACTCAGGATGGCCTCACACAAAAACTGTACAATGTTATACATCTCAAAACAACAAAATTGCATGTTGTATTTAGATAAAGGTTTTCCCCTGACATTAAGTCCAGTTGTGTCCAACTCTGGGGGTTGGTGCTCATCTCCATTTCTAAACCGAAGAGCCAGTGCTGTCCGTAGACACCTCCAAGGTCATGTGGCCCGCATGACTGAATGGAGCACTGTTACTTTGCCGCTAGAGCGGTACCTATTGATCTACACACATTTACATGTTTTCGAGCTGCTAGGTTAGCAGAAGATGTTATATTTAGCAGAGTGAAATTAATAAAGTGGAATTTTAGTATCCACTTGGTTCCAGGAAGCCACGTATATCAAAATGTATGGATGCTCAACTCCCATTATATACAATGGTGTCGGAAAATGATGTTTCTTATATAAAATCTTAAAATCAAGGTTTGCCTTCTGGATTAGTTTAAACTATGGCTGCTTGAATGAATGGATATAAAATCTGTGGATACAGAGGATCAACTATATCATAATTATTCAACCAAAGTAAAAAAAAATCTTAGAGATGGAAAATTATGTCAGAAAGAAAAATAGATCAGCAAGAATTTTGCAAAGTTTCTTTCTTGTTACTCTTAAGCAATACATAGGAATTGTCTGCAGATTTTTAAAGTTGTTAGTTTGTTTTGTTTTTTGCCCAGAACAACCTGTTTTCTACACAGAATATGAGGATAGCCTATGCTGGAAAACTGCATTCTATTAAAAAAACACTCAGTTACTGTTTTTAATGTTGTTTTGTACACACATACACAAAAACAAAAGTTATCTGCAGAATAATTTCTACTCAGTATGTTTGAGTACTGAGAAATTCAGTCTATAGGTGATCCCTCGTGACTGAGTATGATTGTCTTTTAGGGTAGAGTCTTGATGATGGGTCTGTAAGTGACAGTAGTGATCAGTTCTTAGTCTGTATGGTCTTTCACAATGAGGACATAGGTTTCCAGATGGAAGGAGGTCCCGAGAAGGGTTTTTACACTTTTTCTCTTGGCATGTTTCTCACTTCTGTATGTGATTCCTCAAAATCCATACTCCATTAGTAACAGCTGACCTCCATTCATTCTCAAAGGTGAGAGTGAAATTGTTGATGATTTATATACCTAGTAACTAGAGATGTTGACAAAATCCACCATGGAATCTGCTGACTCTGGATTTTCCCCATTCTGAAGTGCAGATCCTTATGACACCAGATTCCCTTCAGTCAACTGAAACTGTGGCCATGAGGGTTCATAGAATCGTAGAATCACAGAATCATAGAGTTGGAAGAGACCTTGTGGGACATCCAGTCCAACCTCTTGCCAAAATGCAGGAAAATTGCATTCAAAGCACCCCTGACAGATGGCCATCTAGCCCTTGTTTAAAAGTTCCCTTGCCTTTGAAATGGCTGGAGATATTTAGATATGTTTGTAAAAATATTGCATGACTAGCTTTAGGGACAAAGGATCCACTTGATGGTGAAAAAAACTTTCTTTTTTTTTTACTTGAGAACACATCAGTGTAGGTCTCCAGTGTCGGTCCTCCATTTATGGGTCCTCCAGCATGAGTAGAAGAAATTGGTCATTTAATCACACTGAAGGACCTAGAGGATCCTAAAGATAACATTTTAAACAAATCCATGAATAGTCAAATCTGCAATCTTTCACCTTGATTAGAAGGCTCATCAGCTCCTCCATGCTTTCGGCCATCAAAGTGGTATCATCTGCATATCTAAGGTTGTTAATGTTTCTTCCAGCAGTTTTTACTCCAGCCTTGCATTTGTCAAGCCCCACATACAAGTTGAATAGGTTGGGTGAGAGTATGCAGCCCTGACGTACTCCTTTCCCAATCTTGAACCAGTCTGTCGTTCCATGGTCAGTCCTTACTGTTGCTACTTGGTCCTTATACAGATTCCTCAGGAGAGAGACAAGGTGATTTGGCATGCCCATACCACCAAGAACTTGCCACAATTTATTATGATCCACACAGTCAAAGGCTTTAGAATAGTCAATAAAACATGAATAGATGTTTCTCACTAGTGTGAAAAAATATCTTAAAAGAGCTTTATGAGAAAGATGGAGGAGATGAGGGCACGTAACCTGCCCAGGGGTAGATGATGTTCAACTCACCTGTCATTACTTCTACCTGTTCATTCTATAACTGTTTCAAATAAGATGTCTCTTAGAGGGGAAAAAAATAAAAGAGGTGATGCTCCTAATTCACTAGTAACCTGGTTTGATATGTATAGAATAAAAGCCAAGCCCCTAAAGCATTCAGCTTTGAAGTAGAAGTATGCCTGTTTTGCTTTCTTTCCACATCTTTTTTAACCTCGAGTGTTCACCATCATATTTATGAAGAATTTGGAGAAGGCCTTATTTTTTTAAAAAAATACATAAACTAAGCACAATTCTCACTTTTTCTTAATTTTAACTGACTGAGCCAGCTTGCCTAACAGTTTGAGAGTGGAGATTATTTAGCTTTAGGTTTAAAATATATGTCTACACATGAACACCATGAGTTAGGTAGGTGGTATGTTAATATAGTAAAGAAAGAAAGAAAGACTCAAAGTCAATGGACCAAACCATCTATCCCAGGAATGGGGAGCTGATGCCCAGGAGTCAAATTTACTATTCTGCAGTTCAAAATAACATTTGTTTATGTTTTTCCCCAGAGTAAAGTTCTTGCTGCCAGCAACTAAACCTTAGGAAATGTTTGTACTAAAGTTGAGTTGCTAGCAGCAAGAACTTTACTCTTCTATGTACAGTATGACCCCCATGTCCATGAGAGCACTACCCATGATTTCACTTACCTGTGTCCACAAAAAGTTCTCTCTGGTCCTGTAGAAATGGATCTACAATTGCTGGAGAAGTATTTTCTCTAACCTTTAAACTTACTTACTTAGGCGATACCTCGTTGTCTGAGTAGGGTAATCCTCCAGGGTGGGACTGTAGGTGACTCTGGAGCCCTATTCTTGATCTGCATCGTCTCCCGCAGTGAGGGCATTGGTTTCCAGGTGGAAGGTGGTCCTAGTCGAGGTTGGCTTGACATGCTTTCCTCTTGGGACGTTTCTCTCTTTCGCCCTCCATTCGTGCCTCTTCAAATTCTGCAGCACTGCTGGTCACAACTGACCTCCAGCTGGAGCGCTCACAGGCCAGGGCTTCCTTGGGCTTCTAGCCTTTAAAAAATCCAGTATGATTCTATAGTATGCTTTTATCAAGAGTCATTTGTTTCATTAGGGATCACATTTCCATGATAAGTCCAAGGCCAAAGATATTGAGTTCATGCTATTCTGATATTTTTGATCTTGCACTTTTGTTCTTCAATAGTATATGTGGAAGAGAGGTTATTACATATGGGTGGTGAAGAGTTATTCTCTCAAAGATAATCCAAATGGCCTTTTCCAATCAAAATAATTGTTTCCATTCCTTGTTTTCCTCCATGGATTGTATTTATTTACTTTGACACCCCGCTGCAGAATTCTCAAATATTAGAAATGGTGTATGTGTAAATGAATGCGTAAAAGAAATTAAGTTCTTCCCCCAAGGAGTTTGCAATTATTGGAGAGTCATGATATATCTTTTATTGGAGAGTCTTCATATATCTTCTTCAGATTTCTCACATTTAAGGAACTGTGTATGTGTATATGAATTAGTAAAAGCAAACAAGTCCATGCTTCAAGGGGTCTGTTATTGGAGAGACTTGATCTACCTTTGATGCTGTCACTATGTTTTAGTCTTCAGATTGTGATTTTATTCACTCAGATTATCATTTCTTTCTGTGTCTGTTTTACTTCTGCTGAATTCATGTGGTTTATTTGTTTCCTTTACAGGGAATCCTGGAGGATAGCTAACATTTCAAAACACAAAAATTGTCCTTTTTGTGGCTCTCTTGACACGTATCCCATCTTGAATGAAGAAGACAGGAATTACTTTGCTAGATGGTAAGCTCACAAAGACTTTGGATACCATGTTACAGACAAATTGGAATCAATGCTAAAAGCGGCGCTATTCTAGCACCAGGCTTGTTCATCATATTGTAACCAAACTAAAAGAGTCTGAAGTCTTTTCAACAATTTTACCTGCAGTTGTCTGCCTGTGCAAACAACCATTTACATACTTCTGAAATGATATAAGCAACTGAAAACAATGCTGTCTCAGGTGCAAATCCATAGAAATTCATGAGATTCGCTTTTTTTGTTAGTTCCTTAGAACTTTCCTTCCCTTTACGTGTGTTTCGACCTTGGGGCAGGGGCTTTATTTTCAGACCTTGTTATGCCTTGATGTAAACACGTGTGATAAAAGTATCATCTTACAAGGAATTTAAGGATGAAAATAAACCCCTGTTATCTAAAAGGCTGTTTTTGTTCAAGGATTTCATTTTTTCAGTAGCAGCTTAAGGGTGGATTCTAAAGCTGCTCTGCAGAGATACCTTTTTAAAAAGTGGGGACGCTGAAATTGGTATGTTATGAATATGGAGGCTATTTATTATCTATTCCCCATCAGCTCCATAAATGTTTAAACCTTATCCTGAAAGGATGACAAATTAACCAAGCTACACAAACAATACTCACGTTTATCAAATACCTTTCTTTTTCTTTTTGTGAGTTAGAGTATGTTTTTAAAAATATCTCAGTAGCCCAAAAGTCTTTTTTGGGGGGTGGGGGGCAGGAAGAGGGAGAGTTCTGCACCATCCTCAACAAAGAATATTTTGTATGGTTTGCTCTGCAGAGCTTTTCAGTATGAACAGAAATGTGACATAATGAGGGTGTTTGAACAGTGGCACTTGCTTTTGAGTATATCCCAATTCATTCCTGTATTTAAAATATTTTTTCTATTGATTCATTTCTGGATGTAAAAGATTGCTACACTGTCCAGTTTTGCTTCCCACAATTGTTTCTGGGAATGCTTTGGGTGAAACATCAATAGTTTTTGTTTCTGATGTAAACAATATTTTTTTAAAATGTGACAAATGCTATAATTCTAATATTAGCGGCATCACTATAGTTGGTGTCATGCAGTGTCACCGCCCTCCCCTTACTAACCTCCACCTTACTATGCCACAATATTGTTGCTAAAATACCAAAAAACATTTTTGACAAAATAAGCAAAATTAAAAAAACCCAGCAGATGTATAAAACAAGATTAATTAACAAGGGAAGGCACCTTCGTTGTTATTGATATAAAGAGTTGTTGGAAAGATTTAAATTAGAACTCTTTGCTTTGGAAAAGAGAAAACTGAACATGTTATCAAATTGTATACAGATATCGAACACCTTGTTGGAAAAATGTATAAAATGTTGAACTGAAAGAAGAAATTAAAGAATGTATTGTTAAATGTGCAACAAATTTTGGTTATAATATACAGATGAAGCATTGGGGGGAAAAGTTGGGTAATGGATTCAAAGATATATTGTCTTTTGATTTAAAGATAACTTTTTTTAATTGAGAGAGAGATCATTCAGTAGGGCAATACATTAGAGGGCAATAATGTATATTGGAAATGCAAAGCTCAAGAAGGTACTATTTACCATGTGTAGTGAACTTGTGAAAATGCTATGAAATATTGGAAATGGATACAGACGTTGATGTAAGACATTTTTCAAATCAAAAGTCACCTGAAACCAGAATTAGTTTTATTAGAACTACCAAATGAGCAAATTAAAGCGGTGAACTATAAGGTGTTTTATTATTGGATTTTGGCAGTGAGACTGCAATATATCCCAAAATGTATGAATACTGATTTTCCACCAAAAGAATAATGGATTTAAATGAATTTTGTAATGACTGAAATGGGCAAATTGTGTGTTCTGATTATAGAAAAGTCATTAGACAATGTTTTAGAAGATTGTGAACCATTTTTACCCTTTATAAAAAAGAAAGAAGGCCTGACCAGTCTTGTGGAAGTTGAAAGTTGTTTTCTATTATTATTATTTGACTAAAGTAGAAGTTTAAACTTTAGTTAAGTAGAAATGAGAAATCTGTTGTTTTACAATGATTCTTTGGTTTGAGGGATGGGAGTTCCATTTTTAATCTCTTTACTAGTGTAGGGTTGTTGGGGGACTGGGGTAGTTTAATGATTATTCTTTATTAGGTCTTTGATTTTTTATGATTTATTTTTTATTATAGTATATGCTAGCAGGTTAATATTTTATATGTTAATACACACACACACACACACACACACATATATATATATATATATAAAAGGCAGTTGAAATACATGATTCCATTTGGCAATTCTGGATTTAGGAAAATTAGGTGATCGAGCAGCCGCTCCACCGAAAATGGATTGTGCAGGACCCAGCTGAGGGTCCAGCCAAAATGGACCTTGAGGAGCTGGATCTTTTGGCTAAAGGGGGTGATGGGGCTGAGTGGCATTCTAACTTAGATGGAGGCCATGGCATATGGGCTGCCTTGAAAATCAGGCAAGAGCAGGCACCTGGTAACTCCTCATTTTCTTTCTTCCCTGGCAGCCTCCTCCCAACCTCCCAGAAGCCCCCCCCCCTTGGTAGAGCACCCACTTGAGGCAAATAAGGTGGGAAAAGCTTCCCAAGGCCTCTCCTCTAGAGAGGGCCTCACTGAGAACATGCTTTTCCAGCTACACTTTGCATGGCAAGGGCATTGAAGGATCCTCTGTGTTTTCCCCTTGGTGCATGATGGAGGTTGAGATTTCTCTCTGTGTTTCTCACATTTCTTTCTCAGCCAATCAGAGGCCTGGTTGACTGTGTCCATTCTCCATCCGTCTTGTGGCACGTGCTTGTTCGGACTTCAATTCCCGGACCCTCCCCCGCTTTGTGGGTTTTTTAAAAAAATGTTATGGTAAAAACTATTTTAAGAATCCCCAAAATAAGTGGATTGATGAAATGTTCTGAAACTTGACAGGCTTGCAGTCATAAATGTGGTCTATCAGTAATGCAAATTTCATCTGAATAGGCCTAAAAATGACAGTGATACGAGCTTCAAAAATTTCCCCATTGCCGCCAATGGACCAAATCTTACCAGACCAAAAATGGCACCCCCCCCCCTCCTAATTTTGGAACTTTCCTGGTAAACGTAACAGTGGGGCAACTGAAAATGGGACCAAAAATGGCACTTCTTTTGCTGAGTTGCATATCCCTATGTTGAAATGTAAGCCTTGTGTAGCAGATAGAGTAGGAATAAGAAAATGGATGTATATATTTGCATGTCTCTTTTTTCCTGGTAAGGAGATAATATGAGATCCAGCTTATGTTTTCATACCTTAAATTGTCGATGGAATACCTATGCATTTGAGGTACTTGGCATAATTAAAACTCCTGCTGTGAGTGTTAAACCAAACTCCAGTAATTCCACAAATACATAAAGCTATGAGCTGTTACTCCATTTCCATGCACATATCACTGACTTTTTAAATGCACTGGAGCAAAGGAGTGGCTGCTTTGCTTTCTACAGTGCCCCATCTCTCCAAATGTAGTTCTTTGCCACATCAATCCATTTTCACTCTCCCAGGGCACACCCCTCTTTGAGACATATATATTAGACTGACTTTTTCCTTCATCCAAGGGCACTTGAGGAGAAAAATGCATAATAAAACTTCGAAATTCTCTTGAATACTTGACCAAGTGCTGAACGGTTCAGTCTATGCAATTGGCATTGTTTACTGAAATAGCTCTTTGCAAACGACAGGACATTGGCAATACCACAGATGGCAATGAAACATGCACAAACCCCAGCTGATGGTTTTATGCAATTATCAGAAACATTGGTCTTATTGGTAAAGCTCTTTCTTAGTCCCTTACACCATTGCACATGGAATGTTGCTGTTGTCGTATGCCTCCAACTAATTTCTGATTTATATTGATCCCAAGGCAATATACGATTTGATCAGAAGGGAGTTGTTGCTTTTTTATGAGACCAAGTGTATGTGTTTTGCCTAAGGTCATTCTGTGTGTTTCCATGACAAAGAAGGGATTCAAACCTAGTTCTAACCCATCAGCTAAAGCGCTATGCCACTCTTGGACATGGATATTTGGATAAATGGATAAATTGTCAATGATAAAAATTCACGTGGATCGTTTGCCTGTATGAAGCCAAGATCTGAGAACAATTCCATTGGAATCTTAGTATATTGAAATTATTGGGCAACATGGGAGGATGTGGGGAAGTGTGGCTGGACCTTGTTGTCTTGGCTGTTCAGGGGGACATTGTATTCAGTTTTTTTGTAGGAAAAGGGGGAATCATTGTTGTCTTCAAATTATATTATTGGTTTTCTGATGTTTCCGCTGACAAGTTAGATATCTAAATAGTAAATATCTTCTCCATTCCTGGTACAGTAGAGTCTTGCTTATCCAAAATAAACGGGCCAGCAGAACGTTGGATAAGTGAAAATGTTGGCTAATAAGGTGGGATTAAGGAAAAGCTTATTAAATGTCAAATTATGTTATGATTTTACAAATTAAGCACTAAAACATCATGTTTTACAACAAATTAGCTGAAAAAGCAGTTCAATACACAATAACATTATGTAGTAATTACTGCATTTATGAATTTAGCACCAAAACATTGCAATGTATTGAAACATCTGTGGATCCAGGAAGGAGGCATACTGCGTTGGATAATACAGAACATTGGATGAGCGAAGGTTAGATAAGCAAGACTCTACTGTAAATACAATGATTGCATAGTGTTGGTATTGATGGGTGAGCCTTCTCCTTTCCCTCTTAAAGTCTTCTTAATCTGGAAACACTGTGTTAATTACTGAATTGATATTATATAACTGAAAATTAGCCTTTTTTCAACATTTGATTAAAAACACCCTCTTATCTAATTCAACATTGTTAGAACCTAAACAATTCGCTTAGACCTCTAATTTGGTCTGAATCAACGGACCACCCAAAGACCTCTGTTCTGAAGTATTATTTGCAGGAGATGTCTTCTCCTTTGGTATTTGCCCTATTTATTTGTACCTCTATAAACAAGATCATATTTTACTAGGATTATGAGATAAACTAATTTTCCAAATCCTGATTGCTAATACTTAAATTTGCAGGCTAACAAAATTGAGAATCATAAAACCTTTTAAACAATGTATGCTGGTTTTATAGGAGTTTGGTGTTCCTAATGCATGTTTGTGCTATCTCATACTTTTTAAAGACATTGTTTTGACATTTTCATGTTAAAATGCATGACTGAATGAAATTAGTACAGTTTAAGTATCCCTTATCCAGAATAAGAAAGGAGGGAGGTAGGAGCAAGTGTCTCACTTTTTCTTGTTGCTTCAGTCACATTGTCTCCTTTTTTGCCACCAACCCTCTCTCGGCATCCTTGGTGGTGGCATCCTTATGAAGTGACTGCAATAGGAGTGGCAAGATGAGAACTGTCCTATTTCCCCTTCACCAACAATTACAGAGTCCTGCATCAGTATGGTGGCATCAATACCCTTGGTATATCCCTGGTATATAGTATGTCTCGTGGTTGTGAGGACAGTATAGCCATGACTGTGATGGTGACGGATCAGCCAGGGCATGGACAAGCATCTACAGTGCAATCTAGCCATTGAAGCATATTGACGAGTTGTTGTTTTTTCTTTTTGCAATCATATGCAAATATGGGCATTCTAAAATTTAGAAAAATCAAACATCCAAAGTTCTTCTGCTTCCAAGCATTTCGTTTTTTAAAAAATCAGCACCTAGAAGTATAGTTTTCACCCCAGGTCCATGATTTATTTCTGATTCCTGTGTGTGTGACTGTGTGGAACTCTAAATGTATGTGAGCTACGCTGCCAATTGTATTAAGTTATTTCCCAGTGCTTTATGCTTTCTTTACCCTACCTAAGGTTTCAGTCAAGAAAAAAAAAAAGACAGAACCTTGTTGTGAAGCATAGTAAATAAATCTATTGATGTTATTTGTATTTACCTATTTATTTTAAATAGTTCTCTAAGTCTGTTTATGTTTTTATATGTTGTAGGTTTGAAATTATAAATTGTATTGTTTTTAGCATTGTTAGCCACTTTGAGTCTTCTTTGAGGGAGGAAAGTGGCATATAAATAATAATAATAATAATAATAATAATAATAATAATAACAATAATAATAATTTATTTATTTATTTAAAACATTTATATTCTGCCCTTCTTACCCCGCCCTTCTTACCCTCTTACCCCAGAGCGGAGCACAGCATATACACGGCAAACATTCAATGCCTGGGTATAATACATAAACATTAAAAAACATTTATTGAAATATTAAAATACACCATTTAAAATAACACCATTTAAAACTGCCCTAGCCATCCGCATCAAATCCAATTGGCCCTGTCATCTTTCCCATTGCCGCTTCATTGCCCTGTCCTGAAAGCTTAGTCCCACAGCGAAGTTTTTAACATCCTTTTAAAGGACAGGAGGGAGGGGGCTGACCTGATTTCACCAGGAAGGGAGTTCCATAGCCGGGGACCAATCACCGAGAAGACACTGTCTCTTGTTCCCACCAATCACGCCTGTGACAATGGTGGGATGGAAAGCAGGACCTTCCCGGAGGGTTCATAGGGGGAGATGCGTTCAGACAGGTAATTTGGGCCGGGGTCGTTTAGGGCTTTATAGACCAAAGCCAGCACTTTGAATTGTGCCCGGTAGCAAACTGGCAGCCAGTGGAGCTGGCGTAACATGGGAGTTGTAAGCTCCCTGTATGCTGCCCCAGTTATTAACCTGGCTGCCTTTCGTTGGACTATTTGAAGCTTCTGAGTGGTCTTCAAAGGCAACCCCATGTAGAGTGAGTTGCAGTAGTCTATTCTAGATGTAACAAGAGTGTGGACCACCGTGGCCAAGTCTGACTTCTCAAGGTATGGGAATAATAATAGTAGTAGTAGTAGATTTTTTATTTTGTGTCAGGGGTGACTTGAGAAATAGCAAGTGGCTTCTGATGTGGGAGAATTGGCCATCTGCAAGGACGTTGCCCAGGGGACACCCAGATGTTTTACCATCCTGTGTGAGAAGCTGGAGCTGAGAGATGGGAGCTCACCCCACACCCCAGATTTGAACCACCAACCTTTTGGTCAGCAGTCCTTCTGGCACAAAAATGCAAGTATCAGTAAAATAACTGCATTTTACAGTAAAAGGTAAAGGTAAAGGTAGTCCCCTGACATTAAGTCCAATCATGTCTGACTCTGGGGTGTGGTGCTCATCTCCATTTCAAAGCCGAAGAGCCAGCATTGTCCGTAGACACTCCAAGGTCATGTGGCCAGCATGACTGACTGCATGGAGCGCCGTTACCTTGCTTAAATACTTTTAGTAGCTTGTGTCCCATGGATCACTCTACTATTCATATTTGGAAAGTATACATTTTTAAAAGAAGATTTAAAAATTATCTGCGGTCTAATTTAGTATAACATTCAATTCCACATTGTCTCTCCAGCTCCTTTGTGGTAGTTATGTCAGCAGGAAATATGAAATCTACTGTCAGTTGTAATAAGTAATCTCCATGGGAGCTTGCTTACACTCCACCTGTCCCATGGAGGCTCAGCATTAACTTGAGGAAACAAACACTAGGTACAAATTAATTTTTTGAGGATTCTTCCAGAATAATCACTGGAACAAAAACCCATATTGCTTGTAGAGATGATTTCGACAGATAGCTGAAGGTTATGTCAGGATACATTTTGTTAGTGTTTCAGCAATGGCAATTTTCTTCTGATTTCAAAATTGCCTCTGGCCACAAACAAGACTGAATGATATATTATTAAGGCTGAATCTATATGGTAGAATGAATGCAGTTTGACACTACTTTAACTGGCATGGCTCAATGCTACATAATCCTGGGATTTCTAGTTTGGTGATGTACTAGCGCTCTTTGGTAGAGAAGGCTAAATACCTTTTGAAACTACCAGCTCCCTTGTTTCCATAATATTCAGCCATGGAAGTAAAAGTGCTATCAGACTGCATTCATTCTACAGCATAGATGCACCCTAAGAAAACTGAGACAGACCTAAGTTGCTTGAGTGCACAGATATGTACCCTCCAGTTATGCTGATATGGCAGAGACAATCCCAATGAGTCTCTATCATCTCACATCTCCTCCTTCCACTTTCCTCCTTTGTCCTCAGTGCATTTCAATTGTTGCAAAGGGGATTCAGAATGCAGTCATAGTTTGCACTCAATTAACCCAGCAATTAACTAAGGAGAATGTGGTAAGGAAAGTTGCCCTTTCTACTAAACATAAGCAAAAGCAAACTGCTGCACTAACTTACATTTTCCTTCTCATTAATAACATTTGCCATCTTGACCAAGCTTGAGTTTCCTTGGCTATAGGCACCCCGTTTAAATTGGAAGTTTATGCCATTCCAATTAGCTCCAACCTAAGCTAAATCTACATAATAAAAGGGAGTTTTTGTACTACTGGGCAGTTTTTCCTGGACTTGTTAATCTGGAGTCCAAACTTTCTACTCAGACCCACACAGCTGTATAAAATCTCACACTATCTGCTTTGAACTGGGTTATATATAGAGTCAGATAACCCAATTTAAAACAGATATTGTGGATTATCTGCCTTGATATTCTGGGTTATATAGCTGTGTGGAAGGACCTAGAGAGGAATGAACAGAGACATTATGTTTAGTATTTAACTTTAAGTTTTGGTGGTCTTTTGTCATGTCCCCTACTCATTTAATCTAGTGTTTTGTTTCCGATTGCAAATAATCAAATATGTCTGAAATGACATCAAGGTATACTATCACATTGACTGGAATGCCCTTGAAAGAATTATTGTCCATTGACTTGTTTCAATATTTATTTTTTAAACCATTTAAAATGTATTATTTTCCTTTATATGTTTCCCTTTCAGGGTGTAAGGTAGGTGTAAGTATAGTACGACCCCTGTATGATTAGGGGATATCTTCCCAGACTTTGCATGGATGTGCGAGTTGTGGATAACAGGGAAGGACTTTCATCCATTGGAAGGACTTTCATCCCCAAAATACCACAGAGTTGCATTAGAGAACCGAGAAAATGTCTAGAGAGGCCACATTTTTTTGGAAATGGATAAATGACACCATGGGTAATAGTCTCATGGTCAGGTGTGTGTGTCATACTATGTAATTTCTGTATTTCATAAGTGACACAGAAGAGGTAAACAATATACCCTATTTTATGTTTTTACATCTTAAACATTTTAAAATGTATGGGGTGGTTTCAAAAGCTTATTTTTCCCTCTTTCTGCCTTTTATATTGCAATATTCCCAGTGGGAGCAAATAAATCCCAAGAGTATACTTTTTGTATAGAGATGGAGAACAAAATCCCAATTACCCTTCCCTAAAACTACCCTTTTTGCACTTTTGAGGTTCATTGCAAGATAATGTCCCCCCACCAATGTCATTTTTGGCCTACAGCAGATTTTCAGCTATTCAAAGATTATTCAGCTTTACCCCCTTGGCCAGTATAACCAATAGTGAGAGTTGCAGTTAGACAGGGCTTCACAACTCCCACACCTGGCCTTAGGGGTTAGAATATAGATTGAGAGGGCCCTTTATGTTATGAATAGCATTTCACACAAATGCCAAGGAGAAGTATTTTTTTTAAGCAAGGAAAGCAGTATTTACTTAAATAGTAGCTTTCTTTTTCCAGTGCCACCCATGCCTTTTGAAATAGGGGCTCTCGTCTTTAATGAAGTACGTGCCGTGCTTTGTTACGAAAGGGTACACAAAGCCTATTCTTTTGTTCCCTGAGAAATGAAGCTCTCGTGGCTAGTAATTTATGAGAGTAGACAAAAAGCAGGTAGCTTGCTGTGCAAAGGCAGAAAAATGCTTAACAAGCATCAGAACGTGTAGCTAAAACAGCAGCAAGACAATACAAGTTGTCTGCCGATGCCTAAAAAAAGAAACTGTGAATTAAGAGCTGCATGTTGTACTAATGCTATCTCCTTAATTTTTATTAAACTTCGCCATTGGAGTTCCTTGTGTAAGCAGTTGTTCTATTTGAAAA
Organism: Anolis sagrei; assembly: GCF_037176765.1. NCBI lineage: Eukaryota > Metazoa > Chordata > Lepidosauria > Squamata > Anolidae > Anolis > Anolis sagrei. The sequence goes on along the minus strand of NC_090022.1, from coordinate 203,227,192 downwards.
TATAATTGTGCTTATTTTGCATATATAGTACTTTGTAAACTAAAAAAGTAGGACATTCTCAATTTTTTGAGTGCAACCTAAATCATCTGAATGGTAATTTATGATTAAAGCAGAAAATTATTTCTGTTACTATTACTCTCAGAACACTGTTCTTAATTTGTACACAGTCTGGAATAGGTTTGCATTGGATAATGTTAACTTATCAAATTCATATTTCTTAAACCAATATGTGATCCAAAATGTAGTTGTGCTTTGATACATGGATGTAGTTCTCAGCAAGTTTCGTTCACAAAGGAAGCAACAAGTAATTCAAACAATTTTCTTCCTACTCAAGGAAAGTACGGTATTTCAGTGACCACAGTTCATAGCTGTTGCAAATTATGTTCAACATTAGGGGATGTATGGGGCATTTTCACAAAATGATTCACTCCTGTTGAGCCATTGTAGACCCGAGACCTTTGTAAACAACCAAAAGCAACTTCATGTTCACTCCATGAATATCTTTTCTAGGCCTTAAATGGCTGTGGCTCGTGGTGGTAAAAAAAACGGCAACGTGCCCCCAAGTCCTTCTTTGAGCATATTTTCAGCCAAAATATGTTTTTGATGGCATTTCTGCAGTGTCTTGCATTGTTCCTGTAACATAGCATAGTGGCAACTGACCATTATGGTGATAGGCAACTTCACACAGCTGCTGGTGTCATGTGATTGTGACACTGTGGCTGTGCAAAGTTGTACTTCCAGGTGAGTAGCAGAACTCTGCCTTCTTGCTGTCCCACTCACTCTTGTTATTGTTTGTTTGTTGTTTTTATTTAAGTGTACTTCACAATTGCAAAGTGCCGTATGAAAAAATATTTCCAGTCACTGCTTAAACCCACTCCAAAATCAGGTCTAAGTTTACAACCTCTCACCCCCCAAAAAACCTAGACCTCACCAGGAGGGTGTCTAGATGCCATTGGTGGACCCTCCAAAACCAACCCACATTTTTTTTAAAAAAACTTTGCACAGCTGATGTGTATAAATGGCTCCTCAAGAAGACTGGGTGGAGAAGCAGTTTTCCGTCTTGCTGCCCCCCCCCCCCCCCAGTCTCCTGGTGCTTCATTTCTACACACCAGGAGTACCTTAATGGTGGGGCCTGGTTTTTTTTTTTTTTTCAATTTCAAGGGGTAGTTTTCTGGGAGGAGGTGGTGCCTTCTTGGTTTTCTGGGCTCATGGAGCCTGAAAAACTGAGATGGCTGTGTGGACAGAGCCCAAGGATCGTGTGACATGGTCCCAGGGCCCACACCTGGTAAGGCCCACATTTTACCAGGTATCTAATTAATTTGAAACAATTCGTTTTTACCTGAGGTGTCGTTTGGACAGGTAACACTTGACAGGCCCCACATTCTGGGGCTTGTCTGAAAGAGCCCTCATATAATCCATTTTAAAGCAAATAATCTGGAATCATATCCTGGGATATAAGGTTGTGTTGAAGGAGCCTGAATCAGTGTGGAAAGGAGCTTAATGTTTCTTCTTCCCATCTGTTTTTATTTTATCCTCTTATAAATTTCAGTCATATGAGGTTTGTACCAAGCTGAGGCCCAATGTAACATCTTTCTAGGAGAACATGATTTCTAAAGCTTGGCCTGTTCGGTCCCACAGCCCATTATGCTGTGCAACAAAGGGGAGCTGTAGGATACCAGATACCTTCTCATGCAAGAATGCAGAAAGTACTGTGGCTAATTTATCTAGCTTTATGATTATATAATACACCAGTGGGATTGCAACCAATATTTATAGTTGCCAATCTTTATACTTTAAGAATTTATTTTCTCATTGTCGTGGCTATTTTCAGGCAAGTTTTTAGAAATAGTTCTTGTGAGAGCTTACTCCAAAAGGCAAAACAGAAATATTTTGGCATCTTCTGTTAGCTTTACTAATTCCCAGTAAGAACTCTTATCTTTTTGTTAACTGCTGTCAAGTTGACTGAAACTTTTGATGAGTGAGAGCCCTCGAAGTCACCCTATCATCAATAAAAATGCTCAGATATTGCAGTCTTTCTTGTTTGAATCTATCAATCTCAAACATGGTCTTCCTCCTGTCTTACTGCTTTCTACCTTACCAACGTTATTAAGAAGAGTAATCTCTACTCATGACATGCCAAGGTATATCATGTTGGCTTGTAGGGACAATTCAGGCTTGATTTCCTTTAGTACCAACTTAATTGTCCTTCTAGCAGCCTATGGTATTAGTAGAGCCCTTCTTCAGCACCACATTTAAAATGAGTTGGATTTTCCTTCTATCAGCTTTTTTTTCACTATTTCAGTGTCTTCATCATCCATTTTAATGTTATGTAAACCATTTTGGCCTCCAAGGGAGAGAAGAGAAGAGCAAACAGGCACAGCTCCAATGTTTTCTTGCCCAGTGGCTAGTGAGAACTCCCTTCCATTGCAAATGTCATTCCTTGTGTGTCATATCTTATTTATATTGTAAGCCTAAGGCTATGGAACTGTCAATGATTTGGGTGCTTTTGTGACTGAAGGATGGTTTATAAGTACTCTGAATCATTACTTCTTCAACTCTGGGTCCTGACTCCAAATGGCATCCCCTTAGCTGAATTTTGGGGTCCTGAAAGTTCTACTCGACAAAAAGGGAAATCACTCTGTTTAGCAAGCCTTGCAAATGTTGGTTTATTATCAGTAAATGTTTGACTTTTAAATCATTTGGTTGTTGTAGGTTTTTTCGGGCTATATGGCCATGTTCTAGAGACATTCTCTCCTGACGTTTCACCTGCATCTATGGCAAGCATCCTCAGAGGTAGTGAGGTCTGTTGGAACTAGGAAAATTGGGTTTATATATCTGTGGAATGCACAGGGTGGGACAAAGAACTCTTGTCTGTTGGAGCTAGGTGTGAATGTTTCAACTGACCACCTTGATTAGCATTTGATGGCCTTGCAGCTCTTCTGATGTCTGAGGTGGAGTATCCATTGGCATGTAAAGCCCAGTTTAGGTGGTTCAGTTCATCTTGGAGGAGGTGGGGTTCACAGATTCTTTTTGCATGGTCTGCCAAGGCTTTAATTGTGCTTCTTTTTTTACTTGGCTGATGGTTGGAGTTTTTATGTAGATATTTATCTCTGTATGTGGGTTTTCTGTAAACTGTGTGACCCAATTGTTGATCTGGTTTGCGGATGACTAGGACATCTAGAAAATGCAGTTTTCCTTCCTTTTCCTTTTCCATGGTGAATTGGATGTTGGGGTGGATGCTGTTAAGATGGTCCAAATATCCAATTGCAAGACCAAGAACAAACCACGGGAGTAAAAACAAAGATCCACCCAGAGGAAAAGTGTTCTTGCCATACATCAAGGGAACCACTGACCGCATTGGGAAGCTGATGAGGAAACACAACATACAAACTAACTACAGACCCACCAAGAAAATCCAATAAATGCTATGTTCAGCAAATGACAAGAGTGATCCTCTCACTTCTGCAGGAGTCTACTGTATACCATGCAGTTGTGGACAAGTCTACATAGGGACCACCAAACACAGCACCTAAACACAAATCAAGGAACATGAAAAGCACTGCAGACTACTTCAACCAGAGAAGTCAGCCATAGCAGAGCACCTGATGAACCAACCTGGACACAGCATATTATTTGAGAACACAGAAATGCTGGACCACTCTAACAGCCACCATGTCAGACTACACAGAGAAGCCATTGGAATCCATAAGCATGTGGACAATTTCAACAGGAAGGAGGAAACCATGAAAATGAACAAATTCTGGCTACCAGTATTAAAAAAACTCTAAAATTACAACAGCAAAACAACAGAGAAGAAACAATCATCTCTCAACAAAAGATTCCCCCAGGCACTAACAAGCCACACCAAAAAAAAAAAAAACTGTCAGGCCATCAAATGCTAATCCATGTGGCCAAGTGAAACATTCATACCTAGCTCCAACATACAAGAGCTCTTTGTCCCATCCTGGACATTCCACAGATATATAAACCTAATTTTCCTAGTTCCAACAGACCCCACTACCTCTGAGGATGCTTGCCATAGATGCAGGCGAAACGTCAGGAGAGTATGCCTCCAGAACATAGCCCTATAGCCCGAAAAAACCTACAACAACCTAGTGATTCCAGCCATGAAAGCCTTCGACAATACATTTTAAATATTTTTTGAATGCCTACATACCTGGAGTCATGTAAAAATTTCTCAGTTGGAAAGGAGTCACAAGTGGGAAAAGTCATGATGAATGAATGAGGAGGAAAGATAAACTGTGCCTATCTTTCTCCTATGAACCCATGATTATGTCAGTGCCTGTGCTTAAACTCAATGTGGCTTTCTTCCCCTCTTCACTGTAGCCCTATGTGCAGCCCACAAACTTGTTTCAGAACATTTCTCAGCTTTCTTGAACATTCTGACTGTGGAGAAATGATGCAAGGGAGCCAGAGTTTGCCCTTTCTATGTTCTTCTGCCTATTCTATCAGCAGAATAATCCTATTGGTCATTAACTGCAAGTGATATAAGGCACTATTGAAAAAGAGGTCATCAGCTTCCTAAAAAGGGTCTTTCAAAGGTAGAGACCTACTATAGCCATCTTGCTGTAGAACATTTGATCTGCAAAGTTTAGCATCTCATTAGTAGTCTTTCAGCAAATGAGTGCATTTCCTTTTTGAACTCTGAGGACAAAATGTGCAAAGTATAGCCATGCTTCTGAGACCTATTGGCAAAGCTGGACTAATGCCCAGAACTTATCCACTGATTTTAGAACAAAAGGTGCTGACAGACAACCATCAAGGGTGCCCTCTGCACTTCCACACAGGAGACACTTAACTAGGTAATTTCTCATCACAGAACTCTTAAGTACAATAAATCCAAGATTGATTATTCTCAGAAACAGTGGAGATCATTGTGTTTTGTCATTGTTAGCGTGCTGTGAAGAAAACTGTTCGGAGAAAGAGCAATTTAGGTGGGTACTTCTGTGCAATGACTATTGTTTAGCATTCATACTGATTCGCTAGTATCCCAGATTAAATATTTGCAAATGCCACTAGAGCTCACCAAGAGCCACAGCAATTAGAATTTTGTATCAGGAAATTATATGTTTTAATGCTGAGCATTTAATCTCTGACAATATAGTCCTAATATTCAGATGGTCTTTGTAAAAGCTGGCATGGGAAGAAGCTGGTTTTTACAAACCACATTAAATTTCAACATCAGTAATCAATTCCTACCATTATATCCTAAGTAGAAAAATCACCCTAAGATAATTTTTGCCTCTCCTGCTCCGCCAGGAATGGAGACACAAGACAGCTCTTCGACTGAGAAATTGAATGACAGCCTTATTATCTTGCAAGCCTTTGCAGGAAATAAAGCCATGATCAGCATGAATATTGTTCAAAAATTGTGTTGTTTAACAAATGCATAAACGTGATCTTAGCTAATGATACTGAACCATCAGTTGGTCTGGGTTGTTGCAGGGCAAGTACCAAAGTAAGGGAGCTATGAAAAAACAGATTTTGACCACTAAAACAGGAATTATCATTACCATATCTTTATGATAATAATTTTACTTTGAAAGCAAGGAAATGGATAAAAGAAGGGAGTGGGGCAGTATTTCCAAAGCAACAACAGGCACAAAGCAAAGTGAAGCTCCTGTTAGGAACTGAAGAATATATTAATACAAATGAATTTCTGAACACATTTTACCAAATGTTTTTTAAAAGAATGACAAGGGAGTAGAACATCTTCCTATATTGAAAGGTGCTTCCTTGGCAGTTTTTCATATAACAGCCAGCCCACGCAGTACAAGTAAAAATTCTCAGCAGCATACTTACTTACTTAGGCGATCCCTCATTGTCCGTGTAAGATTGTCCTCCAAGGGCAGTGTCCTGACGGTACTTACTTACTTACTTAGGCGATCCCTCATTGGATGAGTAAGATGGTCTTCCTTGATGACTATTTTTGTGGGTTTGTAGGTGGCTGTGGAGCCCTATTCTTGACCCGCATCTTCTCCCACAGTGAAGGCATTGGTTTCCAGGTGGAAGGCGGTCCCGGTCGGAGTTGGCTTGACGCGCCTTCCTCCTGGCACGTACCTACCGTCCTGACGGTAGGTACATAGGTGACTGTGGAGCCCTATTTCTGACCCACATGTTCTTCCGCAGTCAGGGGCATTGGTTTCCAGGTTAAAGGCGATCCCAGTTGGGGTTGGCTTGATGCACAATTCTTGGTACATTTCTCTCTTTTGCCCTCCGTTCATGCCTCTTCAAATTCTATAGCATCGCTGGTCATAGCTGACCTCCAGCTAGAGCGTTCAAGGGCCAGGGCTTCCCAGTTCTCAGTGTCTATGCCACAGTTTTTAAGGTTGGCTTTGAGCCCATCTTTAAATCTCTTTTCCTGTCCACCAACATTCCATTTTCCATTCTTGAGTTCAGAGTAGAGTAACTGCTTTGGGAGACTTTGATTGGGCATTAGGACAATGTGGCCAGTCTAGCAGAGTTGATGGTGGAGGACCATTGCTTCAATGCTAGTGTCTTTGCTTCTTTCAGCATGCTGGCATTTGCCTGCCTGTCTTCCCAAGAAATTTGCAGGATTTTTAGGAGGCAACACTGATGGAATTGTTCTAGGAGTTGCATGTGACGTCAGTAGATAGGCCACATTTTGCAGGCATATAGCATGGTTGGGAGGACAATAGTCCTATAAACAAGTACCTTAGTATCCCTAGGGATGTCCCGGTCCTCAAACACTCTCTGCTTCATTCGGGAAAATGCTGCACTCAGAGAGCTCAGGTGGTGTTCTATTTCAGTGTCAATGTTGACTTTTGTGGAGAGATGGCTGCCAAGGTAGCGGAAATGGTCAACATTTTCTAATGTTACACCTTTAAGCTGTATTTCTTGGCAGCACCTTTAGATATATAAGCATGCTCACTTCTCACCCCTGATAAAGTTTGGTAGACTTATGCAGGGGAATTCATTTGGTTTAAGATATTCTCCTGAATCTAAAGGAGAGGTTCAGGCCTTCCCTTGTTCACTTCTCACCCCTGATAAAGTTTGGTAGACTTATGCAGGGGAATTCATTTGGTTTAAGATATTCTCCTGAATCTAAAGGAGAGGTTCAGGCCTTCCCTTTATTTTTTTCTTTCCATTTAATTTAATGTTTTTCTTTCTTGGCTGGCCTGGTGAAAGGCTTTTGCTATAGGGCAGTCTTGCTTTCTGGAGAGCAAGATCAAAGGGATCCCCGACTGCTAGATATTGAGATGTGATCTTAAATGAATTTAACCCCAGGATTAAAATGCAAAGCATGGGGGAAATGTCTAGAGAGAATCAAAGCCAAAGCCTAACAAACTTATTTTCCTTCCCTTTTGTTCTACCATTACCTTCTGGGGACAGAATAGGCTTTTTGTGGTGATACTAGCATACCTTTAATTTATTTCCCTTGTCATAAATCCAAGATGGTATTTTTATTAAGCACAGCCAATATGCCAAACTGCCGTCCATGTAAATCTCAAGACCTGCCAATAACTTAGTAAATGCCAAGAGGCAGAAGGTACTAGCAGTTCAAGTCCCAAATTCTGCTATCTTAAATTGTGTATCTAAAGTATGCACAGCATTCAAGTTTTCACACTCTATTTGACGTCAGTGGAAATTACTAGTTTATACAAGAATTTCTGTTAGCAAGGTGTTAAATGCAAATCACTGGAAGAGGAAGAGCATAAATTATAGAAATCCATATGGCATTAGAGCAAGGAGGTGCATCAATTGAGATATTCATCACTTCCTTTTCAAACTGTCCAGGGAGCTGGACAGGGGGAGTGTGACCCTGCTGATTCTCTTGGACATCTCAGAGGCTTTTGATACCATCAACCATGGTATCCTTCTGGGACAGCTCTCCGGGGGTTTTTGCGTTTCGATATTTAAAAGAATTCCGAAATTTTTCTTTTAAAAAGTTTGATATTTACGAAATTTCGTAAATGTTAAAAAAATACGAAACAAATACGAAACAATAACGAATCAATTCGTTAATGGCGGATGCGACCGCGCAATACGCTAAAAAACCTCCAAATGGGACAGGGGGAACTTCTGAAGCTTCCCTCTCCCTCTGTTGTTGACTGTTGGTGTGATATTATAATTTTTTTTCACTAATTAAACCAAAAACAACTATAAAACTTGCCCCAGACATGCGGAAATAATAACGAAACGACCTCAAACCAATAACAAAATGAATACAATAACGAATCCGAAGCATCTACGGAACGAATTTAAAAATTCGTTTCGTTTTTAAGCTGCTCCAGAATGGTTCGTTATCGCTTCATTATAAAAAAAAAATAACGAATTTTTAACGAATTACGAATTAACGAAACGAAACCGCCCAGCCCTACTAACTAGTTAGTTTTAACTTGTGAATTTTTATCATGCCTTGAGCTGCAAGGAGAGGCAGGGAAGGAGGAGGAGGAGGAGGAGGAGGAGGAGGAGGCGGTGGCAGCAGCAGCGTAGGTATTCTCTACAATATCAAATAAGATATGACTCTACTTATCACTTATCACAACCCTTGTGAGCTTTTCTTAAAGCATCTGGCTGATCTTTACTGAAAAGGATGAGTTTTTGTATCTTCTTGGGGTATCACAGCAACAAGCATACTACTTTTACTGCTTGTAATATACATTACCCTTGCATGGATGGGTCTCCAAAGAAAGGGTAATGTGGAAAAACGTAGGTATAACAATGCCTATTAATGACAGTGTTGAAGATCATAGATAATTGTATCCTATTCTCATAAGGAGCATATATCTACACTGGCCACTAACTCTTGAGCCAGTCAAAAGCATAAATGAAGACAATCAGGAGCCAAAAAAGGGTGAGTCAGTGCTTTTATACCCATATATGCTAGTCTTTAGATGAAAGGATTCACATTTTCCATCTTCAGATACTGAACATTGAATGAAATGCCTCTTCCCTTGAAAATCTATATATTTCTGAGGCTTATATTATGTTCAGTGAAGAAAGTCCATACAAAATTATCTATGTCATTGAAAATATTCAAAACTAAAAAATGCATTTGAAAAAATGCATGAATATGCTTTAGTAATTGAGAAAAATACATTAAAATATGTACATAGGGGTGGGGAAACACATCTCAAAATATTTGTGAATTTCTGTGCGGCAGGTGTGTGTGTTAACAGGATGGTATAGAACTGGGATAGGTCAAGAACACTGACGGGATGTAGTAAAAATAAAAAGAACTGGTTTTCAAATCCCTGCTCTTGTTTTCTCCTTGAAGAAACAGTGATATTTCTTGAGCCCTTGGGCAGAGTTTCAGTGTCTGACATGTCTTTAATTGTTAATAAGCCAAACATTTTGTGAAACATGCTTGTTTGTTTTTTTCATCTACACTGTTCTTGAATAGGAGCAGCATGAATGTGCAGATGCTAATACACAAGAATTGGTTACTCCAGGAGAAGTGAAAGGGGGGTTTAAGATGTAATTCCTAAACATCTTGGGAATAAGTCCCATTGAAGTCAGTGTTGCTTACTTCAGTGAACAGCCAAAGCTTAGAATTTTGTTGTAAATCCCTTATATTTGGTCAATGGAAGTCTTTAGTCACTGGAAAGGTTTCCTGTAGAGTCGACATTTTGATGCCATCCTCTCATTTGAGGATGAAACCATGCAGCGTTAGCAGCTTCACGTTAGCATTAAAAAAATGAAAAGCATTCATGTTCTCTTGCTGAATACACAACTTATAAATATTTGATCCTCCAGCCAAGAGCTTCTCCTACAACCCTGTCAGTGCCTTTCTCACAAGACTATAGGACTAAAGGAAATAACCCATCATCCCCTTCTACTTCTTCAAGCTTTCTCTTTGGAGTTGTACAGTATAAACAATTCCTTCCAGCTCTTTCAGGGCTCCTCTGAAAGTGTCTCTTGTTAGTTGTTTATTTTTTGCTCAGGTGCCAAAATTATCTCCCCGAGAAATATGTTCCAAATTCCTCCAGTCCTAGGATGTCCTGGTGCCTGTTCGAACAGCGGGCACCCCTGCTAGCAACTGGCTGCTCTCGGCTTAAACCTGTCAAGCTCCTTTTACTTATACACCATGGACTCCTGCTTGCAGCTGTTTTGTTCTCTCCCCAAAACTGCTAGTCTACCTAGAATTGCGAAATCAGCTATTTTCTCAACCTGCTGCCTCCCAGCTGTCTTGCTCTTGTCTCCTGGAAACATCTCCTACCTGAAATAGCTCTCTCTCACACACACCTCAAGGGCAAGGAGAAAGAAAAGTGGGTCAAACTACAGGATTTTTAACATTCTCCTTTCTTCTAAATGTAAATTTCTAGACTATTGCAGTTATTCACACTATACAGGTCAGTTCAGCCATCTGATATGTCATGATGTAGCAGCCATATCTTTGATAGGATTGCCTCTCTCATTTGTGATGCATATTTTGTGTCTTAGTTAAGAATTAGCTTTGTTTTTCATTTATTTTTACATGTCTCTAAGGAAAATCTTACAAGACTCATCATGTATAACTAGTTTGATGCCCTGCACTTTAGGGATATACACCTTTCCTGCCAATCCTGCTACTCCCAAGTAGACCCGAGGCACTGTTCTTAGAAGAGAGATACCACTTTGGGGATTTTACACTTTCCCTTCCAGTCCTGTGACTCCTGAGTAGACAGGAGGCATTGATTTGGGAAGAGAGATACCACTTTGAGCATTTAAGACTTTCCCTTCCAGTCCTGAGACTCCTGAGGAGACAGGAGGCATTGATTTGCATCCCCCTCTCCTTGGAGCTCCTCTCCTTCTTCTCAATCTCCCAAGCTAGCCATAGCACAATTTCAAAAACCTAAGAAGGAGAAATGACAGAAAAAGTGGTGATATTTTTAATTAATAATTAATTAATTAAAAACATTTATATTCCACCTTTCTCACCCCGCATAGAACTCAGGGTGGAGCACAACATATATATGGCAAACATTCAATGCCAGGACATAAAACTATAAATATATACAAACATTAAAATCACTTATATCTACTTTAAAATCAGTTGCTTAAAACATCAACAGGGCACCATTCTATTATTGCCTCATAGCATTGCCCAAAAGTCATGGTCCCACAGCCAGGTCTTCATCATCCTTCTGAAGGACAGGAGGGAGAGGGCTGATCTAATATTGCCAGGAAGGGAGTTCCATAGCCAAGGGGCAATCGCTGAGAAGGCCCTGTCTCTTGTCCCTTCCAAACACACCTGTGACTGTGGCGGGACCAAGAGCAGGGCCTCCCCAGAAGATCTTAGGCTTTGTGGTGGGTCATAAAGGGAGATGTGTTCAGTCAGGTAAACTGGGCCAGGGCTGTTTAGGACTTTATAGACCAAAGCCAACACCTGGCTTTTCCACTGCGCCTTTGGTGAGTAGGTGCACAGCATGATATTTTGCACCCCTCAACGTTTTTTGCTAATGGAGTTCGTGCCCCCCAAATAGGATGTTCAGCTTCACAACTCTGTGTGTTTTATGAGTTCCTTATAAACGTCCTGCTCCTATTTTATCTCATCATAGTTTGTTAACTGTTTTTATCCAGAATATGTGGCCCGCCCATTGTCATCACTACCGCGATTGTGTTTATTGGAATGTTTATTTTATTTTTTTTCTCTTTTTAATGTCATTTTGATAATGTTGTTGTTGTCTGTTGTATATGCTTTGATTTTATTGCTGTAATATGTTGTCCGGGCTTGTCCCCATGTAAGCCACTCCTAGTCCCCATTGGAGAGATGGTGGTGGGGTAGAAATAAAGTTTAATATTATTATTAGCCAGTGGAGCTGACATAACATGGGAGTTGTGTGCTCCCTGTATGCCGCCCCAGTTATTAACTTGACTGCCTCTTGTTGTACTATTAATTAATATTAAAACATTACCATGGCAAGCGTGTGTGTGTATGTGTGTGTGTGTGTCAGGAGCAACTTGAAAAACTGCAAGTTCCTTTTGGTGTGAGAGAATTGACCATCTGCAAGGACATTGCCCAGGGGACTCCCGGCTGTTTTACCATCCTGTGGGAGGCTTCTCTCATGTCTCTGTATGAGAAGTTGGAGCTGATAGGAGCTCAAGCCGCTCCCCAGATTTGAACCGCCAAACTTTTGGTCAGCAATCCTGCTGGCATAAAAGTTTAACCCATTGCGCCACCAGGCACTCCACCATCCCAAGCTCACAAAGCAGGATTTTGGGAGAAAGATTTCAATGCTTGGTAGGAGACTGCCCACTGGAATGCACTTCACTCCATGTCACTGAAAGGATTCAACTAAAATCTATAGTTTTCCCCAGTTATAATAGCGCATCTGAATGTTGAAATTGTGACTCGACATATACTTAAATTTCATTGATTAAGTTAATATGTTTTAGTTAGACCTAACAACAAGTTTGAACATTTTTGGTCTAATCTCCAGACCTCCAATTGGATGTCTTCGTGACCGGCCTGCACTGTAAATAAATACATTTTAAGTGATTCATCCTCTCACTCTTGAAGTTCTCACCCACCCCACATAGTAATATGATTCATTGGTTTTAATTATTTATTTGGGTTTTTAAGGCAATATTTTTATACCAAAATTCAAATTGTGTTGACACAATGATTCATTATATCTCACTGTCAGTAATATCTGTAATAATAGCATTCTGAGTGGTGGTGTGAACATATTGTGTTAAATTTTGGTCCCTGTTTTGGCTCACCTCCTACACATGTAAATGCAGTCTCTTGAAAGGGAAAGGCTGTAAACAATATACAGGGAGAAAAATGTATTGATCAAACTTTGTGTGTGTATGGAGAGAGAGAGAGAGATGTTTCTTTTTCTTGGCAGTTTGCATCACAATGCATTAAACTCAAGATTTTTTGCCTGGGAAAGATAAGGGGGAAAAGATTCCACCCACATGTTTTCATTCTCATTCGGATTTTCTGTATGCCATCATTTTCAGTAATTGTTCCACAGCTTTGTCTTCTATGTCCTGTTATCAAGAATGGTCATTACTTCTTAATTGTTATTTTGTTGTAGCTCATTTCTTCAGACTATGTGTCCTGTAAGTAGACTATTGAAAGGAGACAGGGAATTGGCAAATGTTGGGAATCACAAAATCATGCAATTGCATTGGTCCTGAGCCAGCATGCCAATTCCTTAAATCAAGAAATACCTTTCTAAGATCTACAGATACTCACAGAAACACCGCAGCAAGAGAGAGTCCAAAAGTGGCAGGCTAAAACCCAGAACCTCAATCCATGGCTGACATCAGATAAGAGACCCCCTCCTCCCTTGGTACACATAAAGCTGGATGACTTGGAAGGGGCTGAATAGACTGTGCTCTCCAATCTTCAGAAATATGGCTACAAAGTGGAGTCCATGACATGCGAGTGCAAAGAAGAACAAACCGCAGACCTCTTACTACAATGCAGCCTGAGCCCTGCCACATGCACAATGGAGGACCTTCTTACCACGACACTAGAGGCACTCCAAATGGCCAGCTTCTGGTCAAAAGACATTTAGTATAATGGCAAGTTTTTAACTTTTTGTTTTCAAATACATGGTAACTGTACTTTCAATTCACTTCTGACATGATAAATATATATTGGTCCCAAAGATAACATTTTTATTAAGTGCATTGAATACTTCAGCTGACAAAGAATAAGTTTGAAATACATTCCATATCTCAAAAAGTTATTGGGTTGGATCCAGGCTCTGCTAACGAAAGCACTTTCTGAATAGAATTTAAGGTACCTGAGTTTCCCTTTCTCCTGTGGTTCATATTGGAGCCTTCCAATTTCTCTGTCTACTCAACTCATTAGAGGAGACTTTCAGAACTCAGCTTGGCTCAAAAGGAGAGGAAAATTCATTGGCTCTCTCATTCCATCAGTGGGATATATCACAGAAAACTGGGCGACTTGGAAGGCGCTGAACAGACTGCTCTCTGGCACCACAAGATGCAGAGCCAACCTTAAGAAATGGGGCTACAAAGTGGAGTCTACGACATGCAAATGTGGAGAACAGAAAACCACAGACCACCTACTACAATGCAACCTAAGCCCTGCCACATGCACAATGGAGGACCTTCTTGCAGCAACACCAGAGTCACTCCAAGTGGTCAGCTACTGGTCAAAGGACATTCAATAGAATACCAAGCCTGTAAACTTTGTGTTTTGTTTGTTTGTTTTTAATGCAATACACCTGTTTTGGTTCACTCCTGACACGATAAATAAATAGTGGGATATATCATATTCTACTCTCTAGGGTGGTATGATTCAGATGGAGAGGAGGCAGATTGCTAGAAATCTGCATCTTCCAGTAACAATGATCTTGCTGAGTTTGGGAAGTTGAGGTTTAGGTGGTGAGTGTGTGAGGAGTGCTCTTTGGAAGGAGGCTACAGGCACTGAAGATCAATTGCCACAATGAATTGAGAAACAAAGAAATAAGGAGAGATTGTGTTGTTCACAGAGGTTATTAAGTAGGAGTTGCTTAAATCTTCCAGCCATTCCTTCAAAGTTTTGTTGCTTTAAAGTGCCCTTCTTGATGACTTGCAGTTTTTTTCCAATGTTGGACTGTGTACAACTTATGTCTTTGTTTTACTTCTTGCTGTTTTTGCTTCTCTGGACTATTGCCTTGGTGGACAACCTATAGACCAGCAGACAGCCACTCTATTGCCTCTACCTTCATCCTGTGAGTACTCTTTGATTGGCCTAGATTGAATTAACTCCTCAATAGATTTTGCACTCTAACTCTGCTTCTTTGGTAATCTGCTGGCTGTGGAAAGGATTCCTCCATTGAATGAGACTATCTCAGCCAGTGGTTCTCAACTTGGGGTCCCCAGATGTTTTTCATCTACAACTCCCATAAATCCCAGCCAGTTTGCCAGCTGTTAGGATTTCTGGGAGTTGGTAGCAAAAAAACATCTGGGGACCCCTGGTTGAGAACCACTGCCAGCACTCTAAAGAAAATTTGCTGGAATCAAAAGGAAATAGGGCTGCTTCCAAGTCATTGAACTGGTTCTGAACCAGATCTTTGTTGGTGATTTCAAGGACGATAGGGAAAGCATCAAAGTGCCACTGAATCAACTGAGTTTCATTTGTCCAATGCAGAGGGGGAAGTAAATTGTGAAAAAGTGCAGCCATGGTATGGCCTGCTTGTTGCAAGAGAAACTTAGCAACCAGGTTCATAAATTATTCCCAATTCTCTCTTGGATTCTGATATGCAGAACAGCTGTTGTCATTGCATCACTCAGAATGGGGAAAAATCAGTTCATGAGCATGAATCATCATTGTTGATTTGCATATCCACCTTCATATCAACTCTTGCTTAAAAAAAGTGTTTATTAAGCTTTTTCAAATATCAGACTAGCAATGATCTGCTAGCATCCCAACATAATTAAGGATGTTAAAACAATGAGTAATTAGACAGAAGATTTAAAAGGCAACGTGTAGGAAGAATTGGAGGTGAGAGGCAGAGACAAATTCAGGAAATAAAGGGTGGAGATAAATAAAAGGTTTGCTTCAAGATGTTAATCTTAGATATCTATTCATATTTCTTCCAATAGTGATTGCTAGGTTTGTTGCACCAGTATGGATGTGATATGCCAGCTGAAGTGTCAGGAAAAAAATGAAAGACACGGATGTCATATAAAGTGTTTAGACACCCCTCATTCCAAAGCAGATTGCAAAGAAAGGCCAGTGAATTTAGATCTGTGCCACGTTCTTTAACTATGTTTAGCAGAACTTTTCAAGCAGTGTTTCATGACACCTTTGTGCAGTGGTTCTTAACCTTCCTAATGCCTTGACCTCTTAATACAGTTCCTCGTGTTGTGGTGACCCCAAACATAAAATTATTTTCATTGTTACTTCATAACTGTAATCTTGCTACTGTTGTGAATCATAATGTAAATGTCTGATATGCAAGATGTGTTTTCATTCCCTGGACCAACTTTGGCACAAATACTCGATACATCCAAATCTGAATACTGATGGGATTGGGGCGGGGGTTGATTTTGCTATTTGGGAGTTCTAGTTGCTGGGATTTATAGTTCACCGACATGATAATCAAAGAGCATTCTGAACCCCACCAATAATAGAATTGGGCCAAACATACCACACAGAACCCCCATGACCAAAAGAAAATACTGTTTTCTTGTTTGGCAAGCCTTTTGACACCCCCTTGTGACCCCCCCCCCAGGGGTCCCGACCTCTGAGAAATACATAGTGTGTCAGGTTCACAGAGTAGATCTGTCATGCAAACATAATAAAAAAAAAACATATAAAAATCATATATTTTAAAAATGTAAATAAAAGGTTTTCAAGATATATGTTGTGTTCTCATATATTTTGTTATTACAGTTTATTTTTGCATCTCTTATGAGGGGTGGTTTAACCTCCAGTTTGCTAGTAAAACTGAATTAGTGTATTGTGAAATAATGCATGTCTAAAAAGCATGTTACCAACATGTAATGTTTGGGAAGCTCTGATATAGGGGGAGTGAAATGCCATGTAACCAGGCCCGTAGCCAGGATTTCGATTCGGGGGGGGGGGGGGGCGCTGAGGTTTTTTTTGGGGGGGGGCTGAGTCTGAGAGAAAGAGGGTCTACCCTAGCAAACATTTTGTATCATTACCCCAATACCCCCATGCATATGGGATATATTGAGTATGGTGATCAGATCATGATATGAATAAACATAACAATTTAAATCATGCACCAGTAAGGCCTTTTTGCGAACCACCATGAGAATTTCGGGGGGGGGGGTGAAGCCCCTCAAGCCCCCCCCCCCCCCCCCAGCTACATGCCTGCATGTAACCACTAGACCCAAGCAATATAGGAACATTTGGTTGTTTTCTCATTCTGGCTGATTAAGTTTAATGGAATAGCTGGAAACAAAGTTGTTATTGGAGAACAAAGTCTTCATGACAGTTGGGTCAATGGATGAAGTCACACTGTCATCCTTTCTCTTGTATATTCAAGAGGAATGGACACTCCACTTGAGAAGATCAAAAACAACTAGCTTGCTTTCTCCTCCATACTATCCTAACAGTTCCACTTAGAAAACATTTGGTTGTTGTTAAGAAAGAGATCTAAAGTTGCCAGAATCACAGACAACTTGGCTAATTCTCATGCAGTTTTGGGGCATTTGAGAGTTGTAGACCAAAACATTTCCAAACTCTGCACAGGTAATGTGATGATTACATTAGATGGCTACTCCTGTCATGTATTATTTTCCATGGTTAGTGGTGGCAGGCCTAGCAGTTGGTGATGGAAAGGTTTAATGTAAGTCTTAGTTTTAAAGGGCTGAGTAATCTGTAAGTAAGAGTTTACAGGTGAAAGCAATTAAAGTGGAGACATGCAAAAGATAGGTTGTAGCTGGGTATTACTGGTTATAAGGAGCTGGCTGTAGACTGATCTGGGGAGAAAAGTATTTGTTCTATTTTGGCTGCGGCTGGTCCCCCCCCCCCCCCCCCCCGGTTTGTGGATTTCTGATATCCTGACCTGTCTCCTGAACTCTTGGAACCTTGAATCTCTGGATTGGCTATTGACTACGGTGTAGACCAGGCATGGGCAAACTAAGGCCCAGAGGCTGAATACAGCCCCCTGGGTGCTTATCTCAGGCCCTCCTCATTTTCCCTGTTCTCTTGGCAGAAGGACACATTGGCCCACCATGTCCTTATGTCCAAAAGATAGAGGAGGAAGCCACCTAGCAACTGAGAGCTCTCTGGATCGCTCTCAGCCACCGTGCGTCTCGCCTTCCTCCCGGCATAAGGATGGTGTGAGCAGCCCCATCCTGATGCCAGGAGTATGGCTTGAGGAAGTCACACAGCAGCTGAGAGCTCCCCAGAGCACTCTCAGCTGCCACCAGTCTTGTCCTTCTCCAAGAGGACAACCTGAGGATTGGGGAGGAGGATCGAAGCAGTTGCTGTGTCCTGCCTTCTACCTAGCATAAGGATGAGGCAAGCAGCTCCATCCTTATGATGGGAGAACAACCTGAGGATGACTTGGGCCCTGCTCTGCCCTCTCCTAACTCTGCCCTCTCTCAGGCCCTCCCTACCCAGCATGTGCCCGGCCCCCTCTCCCTCCTGGCCCAGTCCTCCCGCTTGGGTCCACAATGCGGCCCTAAGGCAAAAGGGTTTGCACATACCTTGATCTTTGGGCTCATTGAACTCTTGGTGTTTGACTACTGGATTGGACCTTTTTAACTATGGTGTTCTCTCGAACCTGCATCAGCATTTGCTATGATTCTTTGTTTTATATTCTGTGGCTGAATGCTATCTTTCTGTTTTATATTTTGGACTATGAAAACAGCCAGGCAGTAAGTGCTGCTTTAATTAATCAGTTTGACTCAAGTTGGGTGTTTGTTTTGGTTCACCTCTGCCTGCGTATCGGCAGAGCCCTGGCAATGTGACAACTCCCTTCTGACAGACAGGCTGCACCAGTAATTTTATGTCAGAAAAGAAACAAATAGAAATGGCAATTCAGTACCAGCTAAAACACTGTAGATGTCACATAGTATTGGATATGTGCCAGATCCTCTTTAGTTCTTTTTCCAAAGCTTTCTGCCTAACTGTGTCTCTGGTGTCAAGCATTTTTGGGCTATAGTCCCCTATCTCCCCCTTATATACATTTGAGCACATTTCCAGTATGAACATGGCCACAGTGAAAAGGGGGCAAGAGAAACAAGCCATCAAGGCATATAATGTTCCGTAATAAGAATCATTTTTGTCTCTGTGCAAATCTTGTATAAATAGTGCATACATTTTCAATGAATCAAGCCTGGAGCTATTTGCAGGGAAAGAAAATGATAACTGAATGATAAGTGTCTTAATCTTCAAAAGAAGGAGGTCTTGCATAGCAAATTCAGGCTGTCAAACTTTGGCATCATTTGTCTCTGCCAATTCTGAATAGCAAATTGTGTGTGTGTGTGTGTTTTCTTGTTGATGTGGTTGCTGAAAGAGTACTTTTTTGCAAAAAAAATTGCTATTCACTTCTGTTTCCTTATTCTTAGTTTCAGACAGTCGGGGGGTGGGGGAGGATTTCTATGTCTTCCTTTTATGTTCTTGCCTCCTCCCACCTTTTAAAATAAATTATCACAATAATGATTTTCTTGTTTTTAATCTTACAAAAGTTACAATATTTGTATATATATATGAGATGATAACACTCACTGTTGTGCTAAAAAACCTCCAAACCCTCCAACTGCTTGAAGGCCAATTCACATTTTATGTATCAACAGAATTTTCCCACTGTGTACAATCTAGGGCTGCAGCACATTTTCATAATATTTGGTGTGAAAACTACCATTTCTGAGGATGCAGACAGGTCAGTGGAAGTCCCCTGTTTTCCATATATTTTTTTATGCTAGCAGATTGCTACTTTTCCATGAAAGAACATTGCCTGCACTCTTTATTTCCGAGGCTATCCACTAAGGTGCATGTTAATGAATCATAAGATTAGGGCTGTGGAGTTGATTCAATAAATTGAACCCATTTGGACCAATTTGTATAATATCTGGATTGGGATGGATTGACCCACTTCAGTTTTGGAATGGAACATCACACACCAATGCAATTCAGATTGAGCCAATGGTATGGGCATTAAAAATAAGTGGTAAGAAGCTAGATATCTTTATCATGTTTATATAAGGGAAATGCAAAGATGATATGATACAGAGAAGAGTGAAGTGTATGAGGTATTGTTCATTAAACACTCCACTGTGTAATCTGGGGAAAGAATCTCACCAATATTTTATAGCTGCAGTGCATATTGAGATTAGGTGAGATCATTGAAGGAATAACTGCCTCTTTCTGCTGTCTCTTCATTCTGTGTCAGTAACAGAATGTGAAAGAACTGTGGTGAGGGCTGCCTTGTTGCTGCTTGTATTTATTTATTTATTTATTTCCGGCACTTATACCCCGCCCTTCTCACCCCCAAGGGGGGACTCAGGGCAGCTTACACAATTTGTAATTTGTAATTTAGGTTGCTGTTTGACAGTGGAATATGCTGCCTTGGAATGTCTTCTTCTGGAGATCTTTAAACAAAGGCTGTATGACCAACAGTAAGGGGGTGCTTTGATTATATTTTCCTGCATAGCAGTGGGTTGGACTGGATGGCCTTTATGGTTTCTTTGAAGTCTTTGACTTTGGGAGTGATCCTGGACTCATCGCTGAGCCTGGAACCTCAGGTCTCAGCGGTGGCCGGGAGAGCTTTCGCACAATTAAAACTTGTGCGCCAGCTGCGCCCGTACCTTGGGAAGTCGGATCTGGCCACGGTGGTCCACGCTCTTGTCACATCCCGGCTGGATTACTGCAATGCACTCTACGTGGGGTTGCCTTTAAAGACTGCTCGGAAACTTCAACTAGTCCAGCGAGAAGCAGCCAGATTGCTCACCGGAGCGGCGTACAGGGAGCACACCACCCCCCTGTTGCATCAGCTCCACTGGCTGCCGATCCAATTCCGAGCACAATTTAAAGTGCTGGTTTTGACCTATAAAACCCTATACGGTTCCGGCCCAGTGTACTTGTCCGAACGGATCTCCCTCTACATCCCACCTCGAAGTTTAAGATCTTCTGGGGAGGCCCTGCTCTCGACCCCGCCAGTGTCACAAGTGAGGCTGGCGGGGACGAGGAGCAGGGCATTCTCAGTGGCGGCCCCCCGCCTGTGGAACTCACTCCCTGGGGAGATCAGATCGGCGACTTCCCTTCTAGCATTTAGGAAAAAACTAAAGACCTGGATGTGGGACCAAGCTTTTGGTCACTCTGACAACTAACTCAAGGACCTGGCGATAGACAAGGACAAACGGAATAGAACGGATGTATGGACTCTGATATATGGACTCTGACATGAGATTGTTTTAGGATTTATGATTTTATTATGTATTGATGTTTTAATTTAACTACTGAATTGTTATATTTTTTGGATTACTTGTTGTGTGATTTGGGCATCTAATTGTGCCCTCCCTGTAAGCCGCCCTGAGTCCCCCTCGGGGTGAGAAGGGCGGGGTATAAGTGAATTAAATAAATAAATAAATAAATAAATAAATAAATATGAAAGTTAGGCAGTCTGAATCATCACAGAAAAACCATAGTAATACCTGAGACCAAAGTGAGCTGGGAGTAGTTCCTAAGGTTGCTATCAGCCTTCCTTGTAAACAGCAAATGAACTAGGTATAAACATAGACATGCACCTTACAGCACTAGCTGTTTCAACTACAACACCTGAAGAAGCAATACCAAGAGATTTTGCTAAAGACAGAGTAAGAAGAAAAGTCAAGTAACCAAATGATATGGATCAGTTCTGTAGGACAGGAAAAATGTCATGGTAACAACAGGTGTCAGTCTTCTTCCCTCCTCTAGACCAGGAAAGAGATGGAGTGGAGGCAGTAGGGAATTATAACATTAAACTACTTCCAGCCATCATGCATACCCCTATGTGGTTAAAAAAAGACATAAATGTCCTGAAAGGAGGGAACCTCAACAATCGTGTTCAGGGACCTCATCACATTGGAATTTTTCCCGTCATAAGACACTTCAGTCTCTTTTTCAAGCATGGAGAGGCATGGAGCTTATCACATGATGTCAAACTATTTTGGGGTTCAAAAGAGGCAGAAATGTCCTGCAAGGAGGGAATTCTGAACACAGGCCAGCAACAGTGTTCAGCGCTCCTGCCATGTATTACTCCCATGGTTTCAGATGAAAAACAGGTGTGATGGGAACCATTAATGTTTCCCATTCCATTTCATTGTCCACCCCCATCAATCTGCTTTATCATACGGAGTTTGGAGCAGGGCAATTTTACCTCATGGAAAGAAGGAGTTTTAAACTGGGGTGCTGTCTTCTTTATCATTTGAGTTTTGGAGCAAAACAATTTTATCCCATGGAAAGAAGAGGTTTAAAAGTGGTGTCGATCTCCTTTAATGTAAAGGGCTTTGGATAAGGCAAAGAATCTCTTGGCTTTCGGGTATTGTAGTTTTTTCTGATTAAATAAATAAAATGCTACGGACCATGTAATGAATGTAAGAGAAATGTATAGCCAGCTCTTAGGTTTCCACGTGTGAGCATTATAGGGAGGCAAAACTCAAAATGGGATGGCTGATGATCTAGAGCAGGGCTCCTCAAACTATGGCCCGCGGGCCGAATATGGCTCTCCAAGGTCATTTACCCATCCCTCGCTCAGGGTCAACCTAAGTCTGAAATGACTTGATAGCACACAACAACAACAACAATCCTATCTCATCAGCTAAAAGCAGACCCACACTTCCCATTGAAATTCGAATAAGTTGATATTTGTTAAAATTGTACTTCTTTTTAATTATTGTATTGTTTTTAAAGTGTTTTTTTGCACTACAAATAAGATATGTGCAGTATGCATAGGAATTCATTCATGTTTTTTTCAAATTATAATCCGGCCCTCCAACAGTTTGTGGGACTGACCTGGCCCTCTGTTTACAAAGTTTGTGGATCCCTGATCTAGAGGGATCATTCTTTATGTAAAAAAATGGTCACTCATTCTTTCTCATCTCAATGTGATGAGGCTGTAAGATACATATCCTTATTGCTTCTCCTTTTGTTCCTTTGTCCAATTCAAAACAAATCTTAGGTTTGATTTGATTGATTGATTGATTGATTGATTGATTGATTTTAGCATCCTTCAAAAGAGAAACCTGGTTAAAGTAAAGGCCTCAATAGGATCAGGAGGATAATGATCTTGCTGAAGACAGCATTGTGCAAATGAAGAAGACTATTTCACAAAACTTCTATTTCCCTGACTTCAGCCTGCCTTTGCATCAGCTTATCTGTGCATCAAAATTCGTCCCAAGGATATCTGTATGAAAATTCCTTTATGTATAATTTTCCTAACCAACAGATTATTATGAAAAGTATCTTTTATCTTTTATCCTACAATGTCATTTTGTCTCTAATTTTTTTAGAAAGAAATCTCAGTATATACATTTTGTATATTTTATGCATTGTAGATTGGACGATAACATTCTGAAATGGGCTGATTTCCACATGGAAGTGGAGAGAGTCCTCCACATATACAAGACTTAGGAGTGCACAGCCCTTACAAAAGTGGTGAAAAGGTGAATGTCACAGATTTCTTTTCTGGCCAACAGCTCCAGCATATATCTCTCTCTGCCCTCTTGCCTCCATGATAACAAAGCCACATGTTCAATCCCTTCTCTGCATTCCACTGCCTCAGTTTGCTTTCCTCTCCTCCTTTCCATATCCTTTCTTTCCAAGGATTTATTTATTTACAGTATTTGTATACCACTTTTCTCACCCTGAGGGGGACTCAAAGTGGTTTACACATAAGTAATGGCAAAAATTCAATGCCAGTACAAACAATTACAATTAAACACTACAATTAGACATAAATTAAATTTAAAAAATACATCTAGGAGCAATAAAACAATCATTAAAACAATAAAACAGTCTCGTCTGTCAAATTGCCATTCCAGTCATTGTCTTTCTGAAATGCTGCATACATTTACTTCTACTGCCCGAAGGCCTGGTTCCAAAACCACGATTTTTTTTTCTAAAAGCCAGGAGGGTGGGAGCAAATCTTACCTCATTTGGGAGTGTGTTCCATAGGCGGGGGACCACAGCCGAGAAGGCCCTGTCTCTCATCCCCACCAGGCACATCTGTGCTGTTGACGGGAGTGAGAGCAGGAACTCTCCGGATGATCTTAGATTACGAGGTGGGACATAGGGGTGGATGCGTTTGGACAAGTAAGCTGGGCCAGAACCTTATAGAGCTTTGTAGGTCAAAACCAGCACTTTGAATTGGGCTCAGAGATAGACCGGCAGCCAGTGGAGCTGGCATAGCACGGGGGTGATATGCTCCCTATATGCTGCCCCAGTTAGCAATCTGGCTGCCATTCATTGAACTAGCTGAAGTTTCTGAACCGTCTTCGAAGGCAGCCCCACGTAGAGCGCGTTGCAGTAATCTATTTGGGATATAACCAGAGTGTGGACCACTGTGGCCAGATCAGACTTCCCGAGGTACGGGCGCAGCTGGTGCATGAGTTTTAACTGTGCAAAAGCTCCCCTGGCTACCGCCGAAACCTGGGGTTCCAGGGTCAGCAATGAATCCAGGATCACTCCCAAGCTGCGAACCTGCGTCTTCAGGGGAAGTATAACGCCATCCGACACAGGCTGTAACCTTATGCCCTGTTCGGCCTTTTGACTGACCAGGAGGACCTCTGTCTTGTCTGGATTCAATTTCAATTTGTTAGCCCTCATCCAGTGTGATACAGCGGCCAAGCACCGGTTCAAGGTCCTTAGTAACAGGTGGGAAGGAGTGACAGATTTGGACATCATCTGCATACAGATAACACCTTACTCTGAAACTCTGGATGATCTCCCCCAGTGGCTTCATGTAGATGTTAAATAACATCAGGAACAGAACTGAACCCTGAGGGACTCCACAAGACAACGGTTGTGGAGTCGAATAGGTGTCACCCAGTAACACCTTCTGAGACCGACCCTCCAAGAAGGAGTGTAGCCACTGCAGAACAGTACCTCCAAGTCCCATTTCTGCGAGGCATCCTAGAAGGATACCGTGGTCAATGGTATCAAAGGTTGCTGGGAGATCCAACAGAACCAACAGGGACATACTCCCCCTGTCCAGCTCCCGGCAAAGATCATCTACTACAACGACCAAGGCTGTTTCAGTGCCATGTCCCGGCCTAAAGCCAGACTGTGCCGGATCTGGATAACCAGTGTCTACCAAGAACACTTGGAGTTGCAAAGCCACCACACATTCCATGATTTTGCCCAAGTAGGGAAGATTGGAAACTGGCTGATAGTTGACAAATTGAGTGGGGTCCAGTGATGGTTTTTTTCAACAGCGGTTTTATAACAGCCTGTTTTAGACTGGCTGGAATCTTGCCCTCCTGTAAGAAGGCATTAACCACCTCCTTAACCGACTCTGCCAAACCCCCTCTGGCTTCTTTGATCAGCCAGGATGGGCAGGGGTCTAGGATGCATGTGGTAGGCCTCGCTTCTCCAAGGATCTTGTCCACATCCTCGAGCTGAACCAAAGGAAAAGAATCCATTAAAACCGGACAAGCAGGTGCTCGTGTTACATCCTCAGAGACTGCTGTTAACGTGGCATCAAAGTCAGATAAGATCAGTGCAACTTTGTCCGCAAAGAACCGAGCAAATGCTCTTAGGAAGGCAACAGGAGAAAGGGTTTTGCAACCTGACTAAGCCTCTTTGGTGAGAAGATGGTAAAGGGAATTAAACTTGTTAGCATGATCATAGGAAGCGGTTTTCAAAGAGGCTAAAGCTTCATGGTGGGAACATGGAAAAGAGAATAAAGGACTGGCATTGTTGGTGGGATCATAGGGAAGGAGCTGAGAAAGACTTGGAAACCTGGCTGTGACTTCATAGGGCTTTTCCACACAACCCTATATTCCAGAATATCAAGGCAGAAAATCCCACATTATCCGATTATGGACTCAGATAACCCAGTTCAAAGCAGAATAGAATCATGGAAATAGAATAGAATACTGCTTGTGTATATTTATACACCTTTAAAATGAAAAATTGACAATGAAGCTGACATTTGCCTCCAGCATATTGACCTCTAAAGCCCCCATTGGGCTGTGGCATTGCCT
Source organism: Anolis sagrei (assembly GCF_037176765.1). Taxonomy (NCBI): domain Eukaryota; kingdom Metazoa; phylum Chordata; class Lepidosauria; order Squamata; family Anolidae; genus Anolis; species Anolis sagrei. The sequence goes on along the minus strand of NC_090022.1, from coordinate 203,201,596 downwards.
TGCTTGCCATTGCTATTTTTCATCATCCAGAGCCTGTGAGTTGCCTTTGACTTTCTGCATGAGCCAATTGCTGCATGCAGATCCTGGATTCTGTATTAATTTTATCTCACATCGATAGCCTTGGGACAAAGAAATGAACTACTGAGAACCAAAGGGGTATAATGGCTTTCCTTCTGTCATGGGATATGTAAAGTTATACAAACCAAATGCTACTGAATGAGGGATAATTAAAACTTATGTTGTTTTCTATTTTGCCCATTTATAGTAGAGCCAGTAGTTTATGATCAAGCCAATTGTAAAGATGTCTTAAGGGCAATGGTAATACAGGTTTGAGAAAACTAGAACTATTTACAGTGTTTATTTTGGGTTTGATATTGCCAAAATATATACCAACCATGAACAGTTTTAATAATATTTTATAATATTTTATTTTTAATGGGTATTAAAATTGACCCATATGGGTATATGGTTCGATCTTGAAGTGGTAAATCCTGTTGGAATAGAAAATTCATTTTGCTTTATGAAACAGAAGCTTGATGTGGTTTATAATATCAATCTCCCTGGATGTGTGTGTCAAATCCATAAAATCAGCCATCCAGAATAAATATTAGGAATGGGATTAATATAAATTTGGAAACATATGTGCCTATAACCAGCATTCTACTAGTTCCCTGAATCTCTCCACATTACAGTAAAACCTGTCCTGTAGGGGTTTATAGCCTTTCAAATCAGACTTTTATAGTTCAGGGAATGCAACAGGAAGGCAAATCCTCCCAATTCTGCTAAAGCTGTACTATAAGTGGGAGAGCCTGGTCCTAACAAGTGTAATTGAAAAAGGATGAGAAAAGCAATAAACACTACCATGAGGGAACAATCGTAAGGGTAGATATTTCCCCTTGACATTAAGTCCAGTCATGTCCAACTCTGGGGGTTGGTGCCCATCTCCATTTCTAAGCCAAAGAGCTGAGGTTGTCTGTAGACACCTCCAAAGTCATGTGGCTGGCATGACTGCATGAAGCACCATTACCTTCCCACCAGAGTGGTACCTATTGATCTACTCATATTTGCATATTTTCGAACTGCTACGTTGGCAGAAGCTGGGGCTAACAGCAGGAGCTCACCCTGTCCCCTGATTCGAACTGCCAACCTTTTGGTCAGCAAGTTCAGCAGCTCAGCGGTTTAATCCACTGTGCCACCGGGGGCTCCATGAAGCTACAATACTATAATGGATAAGAGTATAAGCTGTGTGTCAGGAAGAATATGATTCAAATTGTGCCTAGAACATTAATTTAATGGTTAATTTTAGGCAAACTATAGTTCTTTTAGCCACCTATCTCCAATTTAAACTTACATGGCTGCTTAAAGGATTACAGTATCACCATGCATCCACATGTTCCACCATTCACAGCTTGAAAATATTAAAGAAATAACCAAAAAGGCAAATCTTGCTTTTGTAACTGTTTATAGGTCAGATTGTTTTACTATGCTATTGAACATCCATTGATTTTGCAATCCATGTGGGGTCCTGGAACCTAAACTTCAGTAGATATCAAAGGGCTACTGTACTGAGCTAAACACATGTAGTACTGCTCATGGCCCTTGATGTTTATGTGTTTTTCTTTCCTATTAGTGACTACTGCCTATTCTTGCATGCGACTGTGATAATTTACCAACATTATTTAATAGGGTTGAACAAAGGTGCTTAACTCTGCCAAACAGAGACACACTGAAACAGTTATTTGAACCTTCTTATCATATGAAAATTTTCTTTTATCAAGTGGCAGGACAAGGTATCAATGAGTCAGATCCATAAATTCCCTTCTGATGGGTGTTATGCTGCGATTATGCTGTTCTTAGCTGTGTATGTGTGCTGGGGGAGGAGTGTGTGGGTTAATTGTGATTTGGTAATTTGATGCTTTCTTTTATGACTTCTGATTATAAGTCACTTTTGGAAGATTCTCCAGATTTGAAAAATGACATGCAAATCTTGTAAATAAAGGGATAATTATGTACCTTTAGCCTAGTTACATTGCCAAGTCAAGATCAACTGTAGCTTCTATTCATGAGCTGTTTTATTGTGCCATTTGTTTCAGAACCTCTGTCATAACATTTTTCAATGAATGCACTTTGAAAATTGTCAAGATGACTTGTGCATTTTAATGCATTGGGGTCTGAAATGGGCTGCTTAATATTAGGAGTTAGCTAACAATTGATATAATTGTAAATGGTAACCATCATTGATTTGGCCAGGGTGGTCTACGCCTTGGTTACATCCAGATTGGACAATTGCAATGCACTCTACGTGGGGCTTCCCTTGAAGATGGCCTGGAAATTACAACTGGTATAACGGGCAGCAGCCAGGCTCTTTACTGGAGCAAACTATAGAGACCATACAACGCCCCTATTAAAACAGTTTCATTGGCTGCCGATAAGTTGCCAAGCCAAATTCAAGGTGCAGGTAATGACCTATAAAGTCCTAAATGGTTCGGGCCCCACCTATCTTCACGATCGCATCTTCATCTATGAACCAGCGCAAACTCTAAAATCCTCTGGGGAGGCCCTCCTCTCGCCCCCACCTCTGTCACAAGCACAGTTGTGGGGACAAGAGAGAGGGCCTTCTCAGTGGTCCCCCCTCCACCTCTGGAATGCCCTTCCTAGGGAAATAAGAAAGGCCCCATCCTTCTCCTCTTTTCATAAGAATTTGAAGACTTGGTGGTTTCAACAAATCTTCGAGATTGACCAGTGCTAGCTCAGCCCAGACACCATCTAGCCCCCTATGACCTAGCCCCCTATATATTACCCTGGTCATTCTCCTAACAGGCCCCTGGAAATATCCTGTCCCCGCTTTTGTTGTTTACCTATTACAGTACTGTACCCAAAAGCCAGTTCCATCTTATTTCAATTTGTATCAGTATCAATTTGTACCCAGCCTTTTTAATTGTTCTGACACAGTCTTTTTAATTGTTCTGACCCATTCCTTTTCCATGCCCTAACAAATAGACATGAAGAGCAGGCAGGATTTTTCTTTTAATATTGATGTGTTGTTGGGTAATTCCATGCTTATGTTGCTGTTACTGCTATTTTTTATTCATGTTTTGACTCTATATGCTTTGATGTTGTTGCTTGGAAACCACCCTGAGTCCGTCCCCATCCCCCCGAGGAGATGAGTGGTATATAAATAAAGTATTATTATTATTATTATTATTATTATTATTATTATTATTATTATCAGAAACTGGGTTGTTAGCCCACAGGAACAGTATAAAATGTACCATTTTTAATGTCCTTAGGTCCATAGCTAAGGTGCCTGAGTCAAAGGATATCTGCTCTGCAGTATTTATTTATTTATTTACAGTATTTCTATTCCGCTCTTCTCACCCCACAGGGAACTCAGGGTGGATTACAATGCACATATACATGGCAAACATTCAATGCCATAGATACACAACATATATAGACAAACACAGAGGCAATTTTAACATTCCAGCTTCATGAGGGTATGCTCGAATTCTGGTCACCAGGGGAGCTGTCGCTTCACTGTCCACATGTGACACTTAGTCCTTGATAGAGTACTTCCTCATTCTTTCACCCACTGCTGGAGATTTTATGGCATCATCAATTGTTAAATTAGCCTCCTCAAATAAGCGGTACCTAAATTTCCTAATTGACAGATGCAACTGTCTTTCGAGCTGCAAAGGTCGACAGCAAGCGAGAGCTTACTCTGACCCGGGCTGGCTTCGAACTCATGATCTTTCATCAGTGGTGATTTAATGCAACTGACTCCTATCCAACTGTGCCACAACCCGGACCTAGTTGCAACAATGTCATTCATTTTTCCTTCTATTATATGTACAAGGACTTCGAAGGTCATGTTAGATCCCAGCATCATATGAATAAGTATCCAAGGGTTTATATATAGGGTAGCCACTGTAAAGCCCTCCAGATGTTATTGGATTGCAAGTCTAGTCAGCACGGTCATTGTTAAGGAATGTTGGGAGTTGCAATCCAACATGATTCAACCCAAGTCTGTGGTATATCTATTAAACTTATTTAAGTGTTGACTTAGCAACTTCCAATGGACTCAGTGGGTCTATGCTTCCCTGGAGCTAACAAATGGATTCTGGTCCTCATCTTAAAATCTTTGAAAGCTTCCCCAAAACAGCATGTATTAGATTTTTTGGACACTGAAACCTCAGCAGGCTCTCCATCATTGCATGGATAAATTGTAGTTTTCACTGGGCATTTTAACAGGAAGATTTAATTAGGCTTGAAGCACAGGACAGCAAATCTTTAAATGCTTCAGTAAACTAGAAAATGGCATCGTCTTTTCTTTACTCCCCACATTGCCTTATAATTAGCCCCCTTTGAATTAAAACTATTGGTTGTAATTAATTTTTTTCCAAAGGTGCTGTTGCAAGAAACAAAAGGAAAAATGTATAATTACCATACATTGAGTCAGTTCAAGTGGTAATTAATTTTCAGAAGGCATAATATGAGTGAATCTAATAAAAGGTATTACTTATTATAGACAAAGTTTAACCCCAGAAGAAGTGTAAGCCTCTGCTTTTCTTTAGAAGGCTTGTTTCAAAAATAATCACATTTTAAAAGATAAATACAAGTTAAACGATTTCCCCTTATGCTATGGATAAATTTGAGTAACCAATGATATGTTATGTGCATTTGCCAAGATTGTGTCTCTCACACTATAAAAATGGATCACCAACTGTAGTTTATTGGTATAGCATAGTCTTTATGCCCAGCAAATACTTTGGTATACAGTTCTTATTACCAAGAGATTTGGGGTACTGAGAACTAAAACATTTTGGGTCACCGGATTGAATAAGGACCCTTCCATACAAGTTTCAAACTAGTGGTGGGTTTCGGATTAACCTGAGACACCCAAATGATGCCTCAGGTTAATCTGGATTAATCCAGAGCAAATCTGGATTTCTCAGTTTACTCTGCAATTTGAAATACCCTGAAAAGATCCAGATCTTACTGCAAGGTGAGGGTCTTTTCAGGTATTTGGCCTGTAGGGAATCAATTCCTGGGACCTCCTTCCACAATCTCAGGGGCCAATCTCTGTTGCCATCCGAGTTTATTTTGCTCTAAAAGCCCGAAGGAGCAAAGGGAGTGGGGTGGCATCCCCACCTCCCCCTGTTCCCAATTTTCCCTCACCAAAGCTACCAACACATCCTTTTGATGTGTCAGGGGCTTCCTCTGAGGGGGCTGAGGATGCAGCCAGGCTGTATCCTCAGCCTGTTAAGTTTACAGGGGAAATGGGGGATACGTTTACAGGAGAAATGTAAAGTTTGCAAGGGAAATGAGGGGCTAGGGGTTGACTAGATTCCCTCCCTGGTACACCTCTGGTCAACTCGGGAGGGCATGCAGCCACCACCCCACTTGCAAAATCCCGGTGGTTGAGGCTTCTATGTGGCCTCAATTCTGAGAGGAACTGAGATGTAGAATCCCAGTTCCTCTCCGGATTGTGGCCTTCCGGGAAGAGCCCTAAGATTGTTGAAGAAGGTACCTGGTTGATCCCTGATACCTGCAAGTAATGTTGTGGGGGTGGGTGGGGGGTGTTACCAATACTAAATCAGGCAGACCTAAATCCTTTGCTTTCACCTACCCATATCTGACAAAATATAATCTCTCTTGGAATTTTCTGTATCTTCTAGGGGGTTCTATCTTGTGCTTCTGCCAGACATTACCATAGAATTACATTGAAGGACCTTGGAAATGATTAGAAATAATGCCTCTTGGTCCTCCAATAGGTATCTTATCTTCTTGCAGGGATAACTTATTTCATTTTCAAAGACAAATACAGAATTTTACGCAAACATACTTTGACAAATTGTTATAATCCAGGTTGAAGAACATTTAAGAGTGGAAAAATTCAAACTGCTGAACAACACTAGTTTCTAGTGTATGGTGGGGGAATTCTGGCTTATTTGTGATAATGGTGAGTTTTACTTATTGTGCATGGTTCATAAAATTATAGAGTTGAAATATATCTCAAAGGGCATCTAATCAAATTGCTAGCCAGTCATGATATCATAGAATCATAGAGTTGGAAGGAGCTTCATGGGCCATTGAGTCACACTCCCTTCTCATTACAGAGTCTCTGGCAAATCAGTTATAATATTTTCCTGGTATCAAGGTCAGGCTGACTGCTCTATGGTTTCCTCGCCCATCTGTTATGCCTTTAAAAAAGAGAGAGGGAAATAGTGTTTTCTCATCTGTAATCCTTTGGCACCTCCCCCAGTCTCCAAGACTTCTCAAAACGAATGACAAGTAGTTTTGAGTGAAGTTCAGCAAGTTCCTTCAATACCTTGGGATATAGTTTATCTGGCACCGTTTTCTTTTGGGGGAGGAAATAGAAGCAAATTAAGTATTGAACTGTTCAGTTTTTTGGTTGTGGTCTGTTAGTACTGTACCTTGCTTGCTGGATAGTGGTCATACTAGCAGAAGAGCCCACTGCTAAAATAGCCCTAAGAGGAGGCTGTTCATACTTCGTTAAAAAAAAAGTTACAGTGAAATATGATCCACCATTTATTGATGGAGTGCACTGTACATCAAACTGATCTTACTATCAGAACGTTCTTCCTAATGTTTAGCTGGAACTTCCTTTCTTGTAATCTGAATCTACTTGTTCAGGGCTTGATTTCTTGAACAGCACAAAACAAGACTACACATTCTTCTACATACCAGTCTTATAATTTCAGTATAGTTATATTATTTGTCAGTGTTCTTTTTCTCCCTCAACCATCGCTAGTAGGATTTGATTTTCAGTCACTTTACTTTGTTGGTTACTCTTTCCCAAGCACATTCTAGCTAGTCAGTGTGCTTTTAAAATGGCAAAAAATAGTTAAGGTAAAGACTGACTAGAGCAGAATAGAGTGATAATATTATATCCCCGGATTAAAACACTATGGTTATGATTATTCAACTTAGGTTTATATTAGACATTTTTTTCTACCACATCAAGCACTGACATCAAGTGTGTTGTCTACCAGGCACCTAGATCTTTTTTTTGACACAACTCCTGTCAAGGCAGATGCTATCTATTTTATATTTGTGGATCTATATATTTCTATATAAATGTTATATCTTACATTTCCTCTATTGAAATTAATTATGTTAGTTTTTCTTCAGTTTATTTATTTATCATATTTATATACCGCCTTTCTCAGCCCGAAGGCAATTCAAGGCAGTTTACAGTCGGCACAATTTGATGCCCCCAACAGTAGAAAATACAATTAAAAACATTAGCATATAAAATATAAAACTGTACAAATCAATAAAAACATAAATCCTCAGCGTCTCCTTACTAAAATCATTTTCCAGTCACATCGTCCAGTTGTTCCATAGATTTATTTTGCCTTTTACACTGCATTTGCAAATGCTTGCTCGAAAAGCCAAGTTTTAACTTTTTTGCGAAATGTTAAGAGGGAGGGGGCCAATCTAATATCCCTAGGAAGGGCATTCCACAGCTGAGAGGCCACCACTGAGAAGGCCCTGTCTCTTGTCCCTGCCAAACACATCTGCGAAGAAGGCAGGACCGAGAGCAGGGCCTCCCCAGATGATCTTAGAGTCCTAGATGGTTCATAAGGAGAGATACATTCAGACAGGTAAGCTGGGCCAGAACCATTAAAGGTTTATAGGCTAAATCCAGCACTTTGAATTGTGCCCAGTATCCGACTGGCAGCCAGTGAAGCTGGCACAACAGAGAAGTTGTGTGCTCCCTGAACACTGCTCCTGTTGTCGCATCTATTAAGATCAGCTTGATTTTCATCATTTCTACTTATGTGTAAGCTACCTCTTTCCAGTCTCACATCATCAGCAAATTCGATAAACATGCCCTCTACCAAAGTATCTTACATATAGGATGCTGTTCATTGCTACATTCAAGAGAAAACTCTTTTGCATCCTATTTGTTTCTTCTCTTCAGAAAGACAAGGATCTATTGAGGAACCATATTTGGGTTTTCTTCCTATGCCATCTATCAACCACTAACAGTAGTGAATATTCAGTGGGTTACCACTGTAGTGGATTCTATTTCTTAAACTGTGCTTAACATGTAAATAATTAATTCAGTATTCCATCAGATTCAATCAATAGTTTTATTTTTCTATGGCTGTGGCACACTATCGATTACAAAATGGGCAGATAATGCAGTGTATCTGGTACTAAAAATCATACACTATCGACATATTTACTCACATCAGGCAAAAGAGTCACAAAGATCTACATTAAAAGAACAAAACTAAATGTTACTGGATAAAGTGTTAAATCAATAATAATACAACAGCTGATGCCCTTTGCAAACCACCGCTTATATCTTTAGGAGTTTGCAGGAGATCTCTTGGGCTGGTTTTGCATAGTGGCAACTTTGCATATAATAAATTTAGAATGATCTGCCACAAATACTAACAAGTCACAAACAACACCCAACCCCCTTGCTTTGAAGAGATCTCTCAAGAAATGCATCACTCTATAATTATACTGCATGTGTACACATACTCTAAGGATAGATGCATTTATCAGTTTTGCTTTCTCTACTGTTAATTTGTTTTAAATCTCAAATTCTTTCAAAGATGAAGAAATTGGCTATTTTAGGACCATTCCTATTAAAAGAGCTGAATGCAGGTCTCAGACAGCCTAGCTGCTTTCTCTTGAAAATCCCAGATCTCACTTTTCTTCTCCCTTTCATCTCAAGTGTAAACATATTGACTCCACTATGTAATCCATAAATTGCAAGGGAGTACCATCAGAATAGAATATGATATAATTATCATTTTTCAATAATTTGTGCTTCTCAGAGGTCACCTTCAGGAGGAGCTTAGAGCATTTTAAGTAATAAACAGAACTTTATTTATATCCCGCCATATCTCCCCAAGGGGACTCAGGGCAGATTCTAACAGAGTGAGATTCATCTTCTGACTCATCTTCTCAGCTGCCTATGGAATGGTAGGGCTGGCTCTTTGGTGCTTCCTCTCAAAGGAAGAGTGTCCGTGGTTATGTTAGGTTAAAATTGTTCTTCTTTGTTAGATTAATATTGCAACATCACCCAAAAAAGGAACCAAAAGGCAATGCTGGCCAGGGGCTACTGCCCCCCCCCCCCCCCGGTACATGTAGGCACTTTTCCCTCTCTAAGAGATGACCCTGGATTTATTCACAGGACATATTAAAATCCAGAATTCTGGCCCCTTGACTTGTACATGAGGTTGACTTATACATGATTATATACATGACTCATAAAACACAAGAAAGAGATTTATTTATTTATACTGTATTTATACCCTGCCTTTCTCAACCCTGTAGGGGACGCAAGGTGACTTCCATATATGCCATAAAACACATTATACACACACACACACATACACACAAACACACACACACATATACATTCTTCTTATGATATTGTAGATCAGCGCCTCCCCCAGTTTTACATGCAGTTCTTGAAGTTCATCTCACATTGGGATGAACAATTCTGTAAATTGCTTCCATTGCATTTACAGCGGGGTGGAGCATGGTCTTTGGGCCATTAGAACATGTTAACATGTTAAAGTAGATGTCTTCTGAGACCTAAGCTATTGTTAAAAAGATTGTGCTGCTGTTGAAACAGGCTCAGATAGATATAAGCATCTAATAGAACATATTTTCTGAAGTTCATCAAAAAGGAGGGGTGGTGAGAGAGAAAAAGAAGCCAGAAGCTGCTTGTACCTCAATTATAATCATTGGTTAAAGTTATGCCAGGGCATTGCTTGTGGCTGTTCAGTGCTCCTAGGAGGTTGCGTAGTGGTACAGGCTTCTTGCTGTTAACTTAATTAGGGTTGCCTCTGAGAGATGAGAGTTGCAGTGTGAAGTTTGTAGAACACCATAGGCCACACAACATGCTGAAACCTGGCCCTGATGTAAACCAGTGTGATTTTTGCACAGTACATAAGCCCGATTTCCCCTGTCATGTCAGAATGATAGATAAGCTCAGCACTTCCTTCAGTTTTCAAAGAGCCAATCATTTTGCATTTTGATATTTCTCAAGTAAACCATAAGAATTTAAATTTTAAGGGATCTGAAAGTGTTTATAAAAGAAGTACAGGGGACAACCTACTAACAACACATCTGGCATTAGAGTTTCCATTCATATCTCTGGCTGTCACAAAGAGGAGATTCCCTAAATATTATGTCTCAGCTAAGACAATTAAAATGTATTTCTATTTAAGTGTTAAAAACAGAATTTATATTGGCATTTAAAAGAGAATGGTTTGTCTGTTTGTGATGAGTTTCTGTGCTTTTCTACATAGGCCCCAAACCCCATTTCTGACCAGAAGTTAAACAGATGTCATCCAGGGATTTATGATCTGTAATGCAAGATAAATATAGTCAATTCAGTTTTACTCCATATTATGTGAAGTCAGAGAATGTGCTGAAGTTTCGGTGGAATTCCAAAACAGCCCAGCAATTTGGGGTTAGTGTGGAGAAGGGGAGTGGCTCAAATCCAAGTAAGTCCACTGTTCACATGGACTGACACCACCAGCCTCCTCCATGAACTGCAGTACTCTTCTTGGTTTGCATATGGAGATGCAGTCTTTCAAATAGTCTGGACTTGAACCATTTAGGGCTTTATAGGTAGTGACCAGCATTTTGTATTTAACTGGTGAGCAGATTGGCAGCCAGTGGAGCTGCCATAACATAGGAGTTGTCTGTTCCCTGTATGACACTCTAGTTAGTAATCTGGCTGCCAATTTCTGAACCAGTTGCAGCTTCTGAAAAGTCTTCAAAAGCAGCCTCACATAGAGAGTGTTGCAGTAGTCCAAATGGGATGTGACCAAGACATGGACCACCATGGCCAAGTCTAGCGTCTCAAGGTATGCGCACAGCTGGCACACAAGTTTTGATTGTGCAAAGGTGCTCCTGGTCAGATTCCAGGATCACCTCCAGACTGTGAACCTGTGTCTTTAGGGGGAGTACAACTCCATCCAGCACAGGCTGTAATCCCATGCCCTGGTCCACCTTCTAACTGACCAGGAGTACCTCTGTTTTGTCTGGATTTATTTTTGACATATTAGCCCTCATTCAGTTCATCACTGATGACAGGCACTGGTAAAGGGGCAGGGTGGCATCTTTGGAATTTAGTGGAAAGGAATAATAGTGTTGGGTGTCAGACACATAAATTTGACACAAAACTCCAGATGATCTCTCCCAGCAGTTTCATGTAAATGTTAAACAGCATGGGAGATAGATCTGAGTCCTGGCCAGGGAGTCAAATAGGAGTCCCCCAGCTCCACCCTCCTTCCTGCAGGAACTGACCCTCTAGGAAGGACCGGAGCCACTGTAAAACCGTGCCCCCGAGCCTCATCCCAGAGAGTCAGCCCAGAAGTATATCATGGTTAATGGAATCTAAAGCCACTGTGGGGTCCAAGAGAATTAATAGGGGCACACTCCCCCTATCTAGTTCTCTTCATAGATCATGCACCAACATGACCAACACCATTTCTGTCCTGTATCAATTTCAAGCCTGAAACCAGCTTGAGATTGATTCAGATAATCCCTTGGAGTTGTGATGCCACCACCTTCTCCAGAAACTTTCCCAGGAAGGGGAGATTGAATACTGGCCTATAATTAATCAATTTAGTGGGATCCAGAGTGGTTTCTTCAATAAAGGTCTATCACTGCCTCCCTGAAACTAGTTGGCATTATGCCCTGAGTCAGGGAGGCATTTACCAGCACCTTCACCCACTCTGTTAGTCTCTCCCTGGCTGATTTAATGAGCCAGGATGGGCAAGGGTCTAGAGAACAGGTGATTGGTCCCATTCCTCCCAGGATCTTGCCCATGTCCTTGAGTTGGATAAATTGAAAGGAATCCATAGAACCATGATAAAGAGATGCCTTCAGTTGCATCCACGGAGATTGCATTAACAGTGACGTCAATATTGGAACAGATCTGAGCAATTTTTCCTGCTTTCTGTAAATCTATGAGTTCTTAAGCTTCCAGTCAAGCCAGGAAAAATGTTTCAGAGTTTTGAGAAATGCCTTAACATTATTTTCACAAAGATGAGTGAGAAGGTACATATTTTGGCATGGTCTTTAATATCAGTGCATGCCATTTAGTATAGTGGGAACTTGAAAGTTTGCTACCTAGTGCTTTTGTGTTTGTATTAAAGTGGACCACTGTGGATTCAAGAGTTTTTATAATGTTGGGCTACAGTGGTTTCAAACTGGCCCAGGATGCCATTTTCATGAACCCTGTAATTGCTTCCATGCTCTCAGCTATCTGACCTAAACTCTCTCCACTATAACAGTGCCTTGCAATTTTGCCACAGTACTACCCAAATTCCTTTATTTTTGTCTGACTACATTAAAAGACAAATGACTTAAGAATGTTGCCTTTGAGTATAATAAATTCATGAACACTGTGAGTGGCTAATAGCTTTACAAATCACGTTGTGCAAAAGATGAAACACTGAACCTATTTCAACACCTCATTGGTTATCCCTGCTAAGCCAGCAGTTCCCATATCTTTCCATTTATTCCTTTGTGTGTGTGTTAACATCTACAGTGTTTTCTTTCTCTGTGCATTGGAATTACTCTGGACATTATTTGTCATTTTGTTCTTGAGTGGAACCGATGCCTCCTTGGCTCAAATGTGATACTTGATTGTATCATCACTGTTTTCTGAAATATTGAATCGTCCTGCCTTTCTAAGAATTGCCTCTGAGCCACCTGTTAGATATAAATTGCAAAGCATCATGAGACCGTTTCAAGCATATCCTTCACATTAAGTGCAATGTAAACAAGAAGCAAATGTAATGATTTCTTTTAGCAATATTCAGACTAAACTACTGTTTGCACAGAGTTAATAGCACACCTTGTTAGGTGTGTAGGAGAAGAACTATAAAAGAAAATTACATATCAGCATCATAGCAGCTTATCAGCATTGTCTTGTCATTCTTTAGACCTGATTGGAGAAACTTAACTTAGCCAGGTTATTACATGTCCTGTGGAGCTTGGTACAGAATAACTGAATAACTCTCATTCAAGAGGAGGTAATACCACCCTCTAATAAAAGCCCCTTCCATGCAGCTGAATAAAATTCCACATCATCTGCTTTGAACTGGAATATATGGCAGTGTGGACTCAGATAACCCAGTTCAAAGCAGATATTGTGGGATTTTCTGCCTTGATATTCAGGGTTATATGGCTATGTGGAAGGCCCCTTGGAGAAGGTAAAAGACAAATCCTAGAAGGACGTACATCTCAGTGATAGAACACATGCACAAATGGTTTAGCAAAATTGCATCAAGCTTCTGATGACCACCTTTACTCTCAACATCTCCTCCAAACACAGAAGTTACAGAGTGCACCTTGTAGATGAAATGAGTAGGCTAACCAGGGAAATCTGTTGAACCATTTGGGTTGAAAACTTGGAAATACATATCTTGGCAATCGAGGAAATACATATCATGGCAACTAGTTGGTAGATTTTGCACTCATTGAGCTTTCACTTCCTCATCAGAACTAGATTTGTTCACATAAAGTCCAAGATCTAACAATGACACAGTTTCTTGTCTTTGCTCCTGTTTCATAGTTTCTTTGTCAAGGCTTGTATTAGATGAACCATTGGTAGACATCTCCGTTTTCTCTGTTTCCATTTGCAATCCAGGTATGCATGTTCTATGGTTTTCATCAATACCAGCTGCCCCAATGATTCTCAGCCTTCTGCCTTCTTGATCTTCAATATTTGGCTTTTTCTTGCTTGCCATGAACTCAAAACATTCAGTTTCTTTGATAGATGTTTAGGGGAGTCAGGTGAATGAAAGGAAATGCTAACAGCAACTAACAGGGCTTTCAGTCTCAGAACAGCAACTCAAGTTAGCAGACAATTTCACAGAAAGACAGCTGTATTTGGAATGACCCACATCTGCTTATTATATTTTTAGTAACTATATGAGAATACCTTTAATCTGGTAGCTAGTTATTTAAAAATACTTGATAGTTTAGGAGAAATTAAAGTATAAACTTTTAAAACACGTGCAAATTAGTTTAGTTGTTATATACCTGAAAACACTGTAAATTGTATTTAAACTTAAGCCTTTTCTTATAAAGTTTAACCTAGGGAGTCAGTCATTTTTATGTCAAAAATGTTAATTAAACATCCACAACATCAACACTTGGTTGTGTCCACTATGTTGGCTATTGCTGTTATTGCAATGTAAAATGATGGAACTCTAATTTTTGCTTCTCATTGACTTAACATGAGGATTTGGTTAATCAGTTAAAATTCATGAGTAAAACAAGGGTGTTTTCTTTACTTGAAAAAATTCAAGGAGGTGGTGTTGATGGTTGTGATGGGCTGTGATGGTGGTGGGTTTTAGAGAAAACCTTACCCCAAAGATCTTAAAACTTAGGCATGCTCATAATATATGGTCTTTCAGGTACTGTGGAAAGAAGTGATCAATATCAATATCCCCAGGAATGGAGTGGTATCCAGTGAAGTTATTTCAGCAGTTTGATTATTTGTCCCCTAAAGAGAGAGAGAGAGAGAGAGAGAGGTAAAGATTGAGAGGCCCAAAACTGCAGTCCGTGTGCAATCCAATACTAACTGGATTTGAGTTTATGTCTTTATCAAGATAAGCTATATCCTACATTTCCACTATAAAAATTGCACTTGGAATTCAAAATAACCCAAAGTACATAAAGGCATGGTTGTTGAATATCTAAGTATAATTAATTACTAATTATAGGAAATGACAAACAGCAAATATATGAAATGAGAGATTAAAGAAGTTATTGCTTGCAAGCCATATGCACAAACATAAATCCTGCCATTTGCTTGCTAAGCTCTTTAATATACTATGAGGAATGCAGTAGCTTTCCATCTCTGCCATTTTGCACGCTCAGCTCATCTTTATTTAACAACTAGTGTATCATTAGCACCTCCAATTAAAAAAAAACAGAGGGAAATATAATCCATGAATTCTAAAGGCAAAATGTCAAGAAAAACAGCATCACAAATGGTAGATTTAAATATATTCTTTCGAGAACCTAATATATTCTAAATGATTGTACTCAATCAACTTTGAGTTTATTTACAGACAAGTAGAATTAACTCCATTTTAGAGACCCATGAGAAAACACAACCAGTACAATACAAATATTCATCAGTGCAGCTTAGGAACTGTTTAGATAAGCGCTGTAATGAATTCATGCATTAATCTCTGAATACTCAAGAAAATATTTATCTGTATATGTTACAGAAAATGCCCACATTTTGATGGAAGCTGACATTAAAATGTGATTGCAAGCAACGTGTAATTTCCCTGTAAATATGCCCCCTTATTTCTCTGAGGTATACACATGAAAGCTGGTGACTGCTTATGTCACTTAATTTTTTTGAATATTCACAACATTTAGCAAGAATTCTTAATATAGTAAATGGAAAAAGAGGAGGGGAAGGGTTGGGGACTGGGAGGATTTTGGACTTCAGCAGGGAAAGATGGGTTAAGGAAAAGAAGCTGGGAAGGGAGAACAGAGAAAAAGAAAAGAAAGATAGGGGAAAAGGGGAGGTTTTATTCAATAGATATATGGATTGAAATATTATCCATTATATCATAATAGTAGTGCTGTCATCACCATACAAGTCGTGAGATTTGTGTTAAGGTAGTTCACAAATGAGATAGTTGCTTTGCTTATGGAATTCATTTCTGCTTCTTATCTGCTCCCAAATGATATGCAGATTTGCTATATAAACAAAATTATTCAATCGTCTTATTAACAGCAGCTTTAAGTGCATTTGCTAGTCCCAGCCAAACAACACATACTGAATCAGTTACTGAATGGCATCACAATACCGAATACAATTCTCTTTGATTCAGTGGCGGCAAAGATTTCTGTCTTAATTTTGAAATGGGAGAATGTTCCTCTGTTTTCGAGTTTATGTGTATCGAAGTGTGTTTATGTGTGTGTGAGTGAGTGAGAGAGAGACTGAAAGAGAGAAAACTGTTCAGATTTCCGATTATGAAAGACACCAGTGGCTTGAAGAAACAAAGCAAAGGCTTTATTGTGGAAATTTCATTCTAAGACATTTATTCTGGGTGCTAATCTAATCTATCTTAATTCTAAAGATGAGCTAAATGTGGACTGGTGGGAAGAGAAAAGGTGGTAAAATATAGATAAGAGTATTGTTTTAAAGCTAACCTTAAAAATGTGTAAACATCAAGAACTGGCACTCAAGCACTGTAACTGGAGGTCAGCTTTTACCCACAGTGCTATGGAGTTTGAAAAGACACAAAGACAGGACAAAAAGAAGGAACGTGCTGAAAGGCACATCAAGCAAACCCTTGTTGTGACCGTCTTCCATCTGGAAAACTATGGCATCTATGTGAAAGATCCTGTAGCTCCAAAATTGGTCTTCAAAGTCATTTACAAATCCACCACCAAAGCTTTACCTGTTGAATACACTCATACTCAGCCATGAGTGATAGACTATGACAGGCATCCTCAAACTGGGCCTTCCAGTTGCTTGGGCCTTCAACTCCCAGAAATCCTGATAATTGAACAAGCTTGTTAGGGTTTCTGGGAGTTGGAGGCCCAAACAATTGGAGGGCCGCAGTTTGAGGATGCCTGGTTATGTTAGTGTCACTAAGGTTATGTAACCCCATTACTGCTGCCCAACAAGAAGTGCATTATTACACTTCCAACAAGAGTGAGGAGCTGTGATCGTCAGTAGCCAACATTTAATACATAGTGCTTAATGCTATAACAAGGACTATTATGTCCCCATGCTATTTTAATCACTTGGAAGGTGAACTGGCTGTGCAGGGAACAGCTAGTTGAATCAAACAAGAATGTATTAACTAACAAGAATTTTTGACTTTCTCTCCTCTTGAGTCTCACTACAAAGACTTTATGAGAAGTTAAGTTTTCAAGAGATAACAAAAACCTTGGAATATTAATAATCGAATAAAATAAGCATATCAGAGATGATTAAAAAAAGAGATAGACACAGTTCTGGACGAATTGAGATTCTTAAATCTTTATTTTTCTTATTGTCTCTTTCTTATATCGTCTTCAACTGTCTCTAAGATGGTCTCAGTATTTAACTAGGAGTAAATAGTGAGGGTCTTCATGGGGCACATCAAGGACTATACCTAGATCCCAGGTTTTGACCAAGAAACCTTGGAATCTGGAATGATCCTGAATTGACAACCATAGTTACCATTCTCTGTTGCTAGCATTATTAGGCTGGGCTTTAAAAAAAGGTTTCTCCATCATCACCTTGTCCTGTTGAATGTTTCCCAAGAAAGTGATTACTTGTTAGTATTTCCATATAAAACAGAATAATCACAGATAACTACCCAGTCAATCATGTTGGTGGAAAAATCTGTTTAGCCTATCTGACACTAACAATTTGCCACTTCCTTCTGTACTCATTCATGGTAGCATGATGCTTGTGATGTATCACTTCCAGGTATTATCTTATCATTTATATGGGTGTCCAAATGACATATTATGAGAAGAAGCTCTTTATTTTTTGGACTAGTAGAATGGACACTGTGAAAGTAGCATTTATCAAATAGGCTTACTTGGAAAGCTGTAATTCTACATTAAAAAAAATAAAATCCCCCCGGTTAGTTTTGCAAAAAGAAAAAGAAAAAAGGAAGAAGAATCAATAATGTTGTTCCAGTTCACTATGTGTGAAGACTAATGCTATTTTATACACTGCCCTCTTCTGAGAAAAAATAACATTATTGATATTTCCTTCTGTTGTCATACAAAAGGACTGCAATTCATCATGTTAGTTGGTTGTCCCAATGTGAGGATCATTTTTCTATTTAAAAAGTGGAATAGGACTATGCTGGGGATATATATATATATATATATATATATATATATATATATATATATATCTTGTACTACAGAGCTCATGTTGGTAAGAATTTTTGAATGTATCTTGCTGATATTTGAGTCAGACTGTCACAAATATTATACATCAATGGTTGATATTCATGCTGTGAACATATTTCTACAATAATATAATTATTGATTTTCAATGGATTTTATTTAATATTACTATGGGATTTTTTAAAAAAAATCAGTGTTATCTTTTATATGAAAAAGAGATAAGGGTTGACATCACAAATACTGGAAGAGCAGAGACAGATGAAATCATCCAGTAAGAGTTCCATAAGTGGTCAACCAAATAAAGGAGCAGACAAGCAAACAGCTAGGCAGACATAGAAGAAGATAGTATGGCTAACAGACAGAAAAGTCAAAAAATTGCAGAACAAAGTAAGGAATTCCTGTATTGCCATCAGTAGTATATGTCTCATTGGCCTTTTGGGATTTTTCATATTTCTTGGCCTAAAAGCCATAGTATGATAGATCAGGTTTTCAAGTTCAATTTAACACAATCATTCAGGGAGACGGGGAACAAATAAGATACTTGGGTGTTCTTGCAAGAATAATTCAATTAATTTGGCAGTTCTTGGGTGTTACATAGTAGTTACATATTTCTTACAGTGAATTCCCTGCTGGGATGGACTTTTCAGTATGGACAATGAGAAAACCATGTCGGCAGGAACCCAAAATGCATGGAGAAATATGTGTCATACTATGTCCTCTTATCACCTTCCATGCCAGTCCTGCCCTTTAGTTTAGTGGAGGCTATGCTTATTGAAAGCAGATATAATTGTCAGCCAGGTACATTTGTACACATGTGATCAGGTGATGGGTCAGTGAGTGAGGAGGATGCAATCCCCCCCCCCCCCCTTTTCCTCCTCTTTTAAGCCACCTTGTTCTTCTGTATCCAGGTCATCCATATAACTTGTGAGGAAAAGCAGAGGCATAAGTATTTTTTGCATCTTTTTCACTTGTGTGATATACAGAATAATCATCAATTTTCTCATCTTCAGCAAGAAAGAGTGTCTCTCAACACTTCAAGAAAATAATCACCTGTCACACAATGCAGAGAAAAAGAGAGAGAAAGAGCATGTAGAAATTGTTTCTCAAAACAGCCTTCATTTGCTCGTGGAAAATAAAAATAACTTTTGGGACAGAAAACAGAAGATCCTGTGCTCATCTACAGTGACACTATAATACAGCTTGTAACCGGTTGGCAGATATGGTTTCCATGGCATGGGTGATTAGATTGAGATGTCTGGAACTGGTTTGAAGCCAGATGGATAATTAATTACGTTCACTGTGGAACTTGTCTTCAAACTGCTCTATGGGTTTTTCCAATTTCTGGGAGAAATGTACGCCAGTTCTCTGTAGGCTTATGAGGTGAAAAAGGGAGAGAAAATGGCACGTAGGAATAGAGGCAACGAATTACCCCTTCCAGTAGGTCATTTAGCCCCCTGCTGCCCAGCCATGTCTTTGTAGCACCTTTCCACAGTCCCCTTTCTGGAATCTATAATATGCTAAAGCAGGGACAAGTATCTACAAAGCACTCCTCATTTTGTGGAGCCAGTTTCATCCCGGATCTGGGATGCTGCAACATAATATTTGGCTGAAAACAGACTTTCCTGTGATTTTAAAACATGTGTTGTATATCCTTCAATATGTTATTGTTGTATTTTTACTGTCAGGGAGGAGGAGTAAACAGAATTTTTTTGCTTCAGTTACTAAAACAAGACAAGACAGAGGTCCTCCTGGTCAGTCGCAATGCCGAAAAGGGTATAGGGTCGTAACCTGTGCTGGATGGGGTCACACTCCCCTTGAAGGCACAAGTTCGCAGCTTGGGAGTTCTCCTGGATTCATCACTGAGCCTGGAATCCCAGGTTGCAGCGGTTACCAGGGGAGCATTCGCACAATTAAAACTTGTGCGCCAGCTGCACCCGTACCTTGGGAAGTCAGACTTGGCCACGATGGTCCATGCTTTCGTTACATCCAGGATAGACTACTGCAATGCACTCTACATGGGGTTGCCTTTGAAGACTGCTTAGAAGCTTCAAATAGTCCAATGAGAGGCAGCCAGGTTAATAACTGGGGTGGCATATAGGGAGCATACAACTCCCATGTTACTCCATCTCCACTGGCTGCCAGTTTGCTACCGGGCACAATTCAAGGTGCTGGCTTTGGCCTATAAAGCCCTAAACGGCCCCGGCCCAAATTACCTGTCCGAACGCATCTCCCCCTATGAACCACCATGGAAATTAAGATCCTCCTGGTAGGCCCTGCTTTTCATCCCACCATTGTCACAGGCACGGTTGGTGGGGACGAGAGACAGGGCTTTTTTGGCGATTGCTTCCCGGCTATGGAACTCCCTTCCTGGTGAGGTCAGCCCCCTCCCTCCTGTCCATTAGAAGGATGGTAAAAACTTGGCTGTGGGACCAAGCTTTCGGAACAGGGCAATAAAGTGGTAATGGGAAAGATGACCAGGCCAAAATATTAGATTTGATGCGGATGACTGGGACGGTTTTGAATGGTGTATTTTAATATTTTGATGAATGTTTTTTTTATGTATTGTATGTGGATTTGTGTCCCGGCATTGAATGTTTGCTGTGTATATGCTGTGCTCCGCCCTGAGTCCCCTTCAGATTGAGAAGGGCAGAATATAAATATTATAAATAAATAAATAAATAAATAAATAAAACATTATTTCTGAACAGGACTATTACGTGTTTGCACTAACTGTGAGGTCACTTTTATTGCCAGTCCAAGCTTGGTGTGATATATTTTTAAACTTCTTATTTAAAGTGGAACACTAAGGATAACCAGGACCTGTTTAACTTATTCGGTTCGGGACCTGCTTATCTTCGCAATCACATCTTCCCCTATGAACCAGTGCATATCTTGAGATCATCCAGGGAGGCACTGCTCTCCCTCCCTCCGCCATCTGAAGCACGGTTGGTGGGGACGAGAGAGAAGGCCTTCTCTGTGGTGGCTCTGGAATTCTCTCCCTAGGGAGATCAGACAGGCTCCCACCTTGTCCTCTTTCCGGAGTCAATTAAAAACTTGGATGTTCTGGTGCGCTTTTGATTAAGCAGTCCACCAGTAATTTTTCCTGTAGCTACTGTAAGTTCAGCACTTTACATCAGCCCTCGTATTGTCTACCTCAATATCTTTGATGACATTATTTCCAGCCCTGCTTGCTGGATTATTCCATTTCCATGTGCTCACTTCAGAATATACTGTACTCAGTGAGCCTGTACCTCAGCTATGTTCTTTATCTCAGCCATATTGCTTGATACTGTTTACAATTGTGACTGTTTTTATATTTTCATATCTGATGTTTTAATCTGTTGTGTTTTATTGTAATTTTTGGACTAGTCCCTTGTAAGCCTCCCCGAGTCCCCTTGGAAAGATGGTTGGCAGGGTACAAAAATAAAATTATTATTATTATTATTATTATTATTATTATTATTATTATTATTTTCTCCTTTATGACCCAACTATTAGCAGCTCTTATTTCATCAGATCTGAGAGATGTTCAGTATTACTGATGGTGGAAAAATGTATTTCAGTTGGCTGTATTTTTTTTAAAAAAAATCTATTAAGTTTGATTACATTTTCTTGCCATGTGCCTTCATGTTGATCACGATATATGACAACCCATACATCAAGGCAGATAGATAGATGTATAGCAAGGTTGTCTGGTTGATCTTTCTAGTACTTTCTAGTTCCTTTAACACAATTTTCTGATATCATGGGACCAAAAGTAAGTTAATTTAACTGCAATCTGGCTAGAAATGTATCTCTCACAGATATAGAACTTTATGGACCTCATCACATGGGCTTTCAGTCCTGTCCTAGGATGGTCTGAGATGCAGCCAAGATGGAGCCTGCTGGAACCCATCACATAATGCAAGGCTACTTCCAGCAGGTCTCTTTACTGGTTCAGAAACACTGCATCTCAGAAACATGCTAAGTGACAGCCAGAAGAACATGGATGACTGCCTGTGTTCTTATAGGACAAGCTCTGGACAGTGCGGGAGCAAGCTGGGGTCAAACAGTTTTACACATGGGATGGTGAGGGAACCATGTGGGGCACTGCCTGATGATTTGCCCTGCTGACCCACAGATGATCCTCCTGTCCCCTGTCTTAAGGACCTCCAAGTGTCCTTAGTGTAATTGGACTTGGTCAGAAGTTAAAAGACCCACATAATGTTGAGGAGCCAATCCTTATGCTGCTTCTCTGTGTTAGCAATATGCTTATTTACACCAGCATATACTTTTTATTCTAAGACGCAAGCAAGCATTTTCAAGGACACTTAGATGAAAATAAAGTCTACATTTCACAGTGTCATCCATATTTTCTGCAAGAATCTTGCAATAAATATGTTTCTTCTCTGCACCTTCAACAGGCGCATAAAAAGGGAGAAAGGTTTGCAGCAGATTGTGATACTGACTTTCCTGTATTTCATTTGATGGGACACAACAACATGTCATGGTGAATTTCTGAAATATGCATATGTATTAGTCAATCCTAAGTATCATGCACCTCAAGGCTCATTGAAGTGTCAGAAGAATTGCTCAGTCTGTGGAGGATAAAATACATTCTGAAATCACAGTTGTGACAGATTTGATTTTAAAGGTCTTACTGAGAGAAACTAAAACAAAAAAGCAAAACACTAGAAACTAGGAATATATAGAATAATGTTGTGAAGGCGTATATTTTCCTACCACTTTTCTTGGCATTAAATTAAAGGTGGTTCTCTTATTGCTGTTCTTTTTTTTTTGTTCATTTACTTTTTAATATATTATTTAAATATAATACCATACTTTTTAGGGAATGCAGATTTCATGCTACCATCAAAACCCCACTGCCTCCCCCTAACCTCTTTCCCAATTGATTTTTTTTTACCAGGTTGACTCTAGATACTTCTTGTTTACAACAAGGCCCAAGTGCCAGCCTCCATCCCCACTGAAATCTGGAAATGCAGTGGTTAAGTTTATTATCACCCACCCTCATTCTCATTTTCAGTAAATAATAACATCAAATTGGGAGGTGGAAGTGTCTCTTCTGATGCACCCAGACACATCATTGTGATTGTGGGAGGATTGTGTGAAAACCACAATATTTTAAAAAGGATATAAGTTGACTATCTCTTATCCAAAATGATTGGGATTGTTATGGATTTTATTGTGAGGGTTTTTTTTAGGGATTATAGTGGGGCTTTTTAAAGGGAGAAACTTCGGGTTCTTTGAGGTTGCATATTTGTACCTAATTTGATATCTAAGAGTTGGGACCTGAGTCTAAATAGGAAATTAATTTCTATTTCATTAAAACATTATATGCGTGAAGGCTTAAAGGTAATTTTATACTCTCTCTCTCTCTCTGTGTATGTATATGTGTGTGTGTGTGTGTGTGTGTGTGTGTGTACATAGAACAAAGTTTGTGTACATTGAACCATTAGAAAGCAGAAGTAGCAGTAACTTAGACTCCTTTTCTAAGAGGGGGAGAGAATTCAAGATTTTGGAATTCCTGATATGGGATACTCAATGTAGCAAGATAGTAAGAGCCAGCACTAGTTAGAGCTGCTTCCATTGACTTGTGTATAAGTCAGCCCAGGTTTGGGGGGTTGATTTTATAATGCAAATTTTTAGTTATACATGAGAATATATAGTAGTTACAGCCTGCAACAAGACTAAAACAAAACTTACAACATATTTTAAACCTATACTAAATGTAGTAAAAGCAAGAGTTAAATTAAGAATCTATGCTAAATATACAACAGGTATGTAAATCCTGAGTTGGTGATTTGGCTTGCTCTCAAAGAGAATGAGAAAACACGAACCCTTTTTTTTCTGATGAGGCATTCTGCCTTTCTCATCTAGTACTGCTCATGCTAGGATTTTTTCTTGCCTCCTAGAGACCCAAGAAAGCACAGCAGTTCGCTAAGGCTCCAGGAATTGCACTGAGACTTAGCAATCATACTTGTGATTAGGAACGGGCAAATATGACAATGTTTTATTTTCTCCCACTTTGGAATTATTGAAACCTCAAGGTCTTTCTGTCCTGAGTATGAATAAACTTACGCTTGTTGCCAATTCTTCAAAATAACTTAAATTGTATTCTTTCCTTGTCAAACTCTCTCTCTCTGTGTCAAAATTACAAAGATTTTGTCTTTCTATATAGCATTGTGGAGAGTGAAACACAAGTTATATCAGAATTGCCTGTGTTCATTCTGCAAAGCCTACCCAGGTTCTCAGGCTATGCAAGTGAATGACCTGAGGTCCATCACAAAACATCAGCCCCACAGCTATGAGAGCCTTGTGCTGTTCCCTGTTAACCAGCTTTTCACGTTGGATTAGTGTCAAGGCACTTTGGTTACACTGTCAGCATCACAGCACCGGGAGGTGGGGGCATCTTCATCCATCATTTTGATCAGAAATCAGCCTGTAAATTGTTAACAGTTAGTGACCTGGCTAGTTGTCACCCTCTCTGTCAAGCTAACAAGAGCTTTCATGTTCCTTCCGCGAAAGGACACCCAACCGGCTTGTTTAACACAGCACAACACCTATTTGGAGAGATGCTTGTTCCAATTACAGTGCCCTGCACAAGGACATGGTCACTCAATAAGGATGTAATATTGAGAGAGGAGAAAGCTTGAAAAATAAAATTAAGAGTTGGTTTTCGTTCTGTCAGTATTTCAAGGACACTGCTAGGCATAATCTGATGCTGATAAAGTTCTAACCACAGATAAGGATAGACACAAAATAAGTCTTTCTTCACAATGAAAGTAGCAGCTAACTAGTTTTGTATCTTGTTATTAATTCTCAACTTTTTAAAAGTCAGTTTTCTGAATAAAATTAATCATTTTCATTTTTAATGCATGTCCTAGTCATGTATGTCTGATAGGAAGTCTATGTTACTAACATATTGCTGTATTTATTATGTGCATTTATTCAATTGTACACTCTCCCAAAAAAAAAGTGTTCAATATAAAACCACAATATGTAATATAGAAAGCAGTAACAAACCAATGATAAACCAAAATTAATAGTTTATTCTCTAAATTACTGCACTATGCAGTACATTTTTTGGTATTCAGTGAGATTTGGTTCCAGAACCTGCTTTGGATACCAAAATCTGTGTGTTCAAGCCCTATTATATACAACAAAGCAGTAAATTTGTGGACCTCATATAAATTTGCAAAATGCATGTCTATCTTTTGGATTAATTTTGTTTTCAAACAATAGATAGTTGAATCCATGGATGCAGAGAACCAAGAAATAATAATAATAAACCAAATAAAACTGTATATATACCAGTCCTAATTCAATGATATACCAGAGTAAACAGGATACTTTTTAAGTGCACACTTTAATGTCTGTAAAGATGAGGCCAAAGGGATGTCACTACCAATGGATTTTGACAGGCTAGGAACTACTATAAAGAAACCACCTCTGTATGATATCTCTCTGAGAGTCGAAATAGTTTCTATTACAATAAAATAGAATTCTAATTAAACATCTAAAGCATTAATTTCTTTAAAAAATCTTTTGCTGAGTACTACACATAGAATGATTTCCATTAAACAGAACAGAAGCTCTCGGAAGATCTAGGTGCTCTTACTGCCTATTACAGGGAAAACTAGCTGATTCCTTATCCATCTCAAACCCAGACGTGTGCTTTTCATCTTAAGAAAAGATAAGCATCTTGAGCTCTGAGGATTACCTGGGAAAGAATCCCACTGGAGCATTGCAGCACACCCAAATACCTGGAAGTTACCCTGGACCGTGATCTGACCTACAAAAAGCACTGTCTGAATACCAAGCAAAAAGTGGGCGCTAGAAACAACATCATAGGAAAGCTGACTGGCACAACCTGGGGATCACAACCAGATACAGTGAAGACATTTGCCCTTTCGCTATGCTACTCTGCTGCTGAGTATGCATGTCCAGTGTGGAATACATCTCACCATGCTAAAACAGTGGATGTGGCTCTTAATGATACATGCTGCATTAGCATGGGGTGTCTGCACCCTACACCACTGGAGGAATTATACTGTTTTGTCGGTATTGCACCACCTGACATTCTTTGGGAAGTAGCAACTAATAGTGAAAGGACAGCATGCCAATGACTTAAATCAATAAATAGTTTTCTAAGACCTACAGATACACTTTCTGGAACACCTCAGCAAGCGAGAGTCCAAAAGTGGCAGGCTCAAACCCAGAACCTCAATCAATGGCTGACACCAAATGAGAGACTCCGCCCTGGGCACACAGAAAACTGGGTGACTTGGAAGGTGCTGAACAGACTGTGCTGTGGTACCACGAGATGCAGAGCCAACCTTAAGAAATGGGGCTACAAAGTGGAGTCTATGACATGCGAATGTAGAAAAGAGCAAACCAACGGTCACCTACTACAATACAACCTAAGCCCTCCCACATACCCAATGGAGGACCTTCTTATGGCAACACCAGAGGCACTCCCAAGTGGCCAGCTACTGGTCAAAGGACATTTAATAGAATGGCAAGTTTGCAAACTTTGTGTTTTATAAAAATACAATACAACTGTTTGGTTCTCTCCTGATCCGATAAATAAATAAATAACTATTAAAGACCCTCCAGAAACTGGAAATCTTCCTTCTGTTAATAATAAATCTTCAGAAGAGTGTGAGTACATATGACATTGAACAAGCCTAGCAAACAAGTTTTTATTTAGGGATTTGAGGGAGCAAGGAACAGGAGGAGATCAGTAGCAAAGCACAACAATACCTTTGCACTATATATTTTGTGTTTTTCTACTGATCTTCTCCTGTTCCTTGCTATATATATACAGGATAACTTCATGTCTAGACCTAATTGAGACTAAGTCTTATGGAACCCTGTGAGGTTTTTAACTCGACACACATAATTGTTCTGTGATCCTATCCTGAGAACACACTGTGATTGAATTCCTGCCATATAAATATGCATGTATTTGTCTGCAGATCTAATGCATTTCAAAAGCCTTCAGTTTTGTGGCATAATGAAATCCCCCTTCACTGCATAGTACATCTTGTCTGTATGTGTCTACAGAACTAGAAAAGAGCTTGATTGGGTCAACCATGTTATAATAGCACCTTGGTGAATGCATGTTTTGTGATTTTTGTATTAGGGACATGCATGAGCAGCAGTTTTGTGCTGGCATTATTTAATACGCTGTTATGAAAAAACAGATCACTTGGTTTTCTTACAGAAAAACATAACAACTGCATGACCTTTGCCCCTTCTCTCTCTTTTCTACAGCAAATGTAATGTTGTGTTATTCCAGTGAAGAATTCAAGTGCTTTCTGCTCAGTTCACACTTCGTTTTCAAATGTTGGCAAAATAAACAGCACAGGTCTGAGACAGCCGCAAGTAAAGAAGGAAAGGAATGAGAATGGGATGGAGTTGGTACCCAAAATATTCATTCCTTTCTGCTCATTTTTTTTTAAATACGAGAAGGCAACAAAAGAGTAATTAAACTGAATAGAGACATGGTTTTCAAGTATAATGAACCATGGTTTAATCTTGGCCTTTCTATCTGAAAGGGCTGAATAAAATGTAGCAGGAAGTACTGAGATACTAAACTAATATTCTGCCAATCAGAATGGACAATGCTGAGCAAATAATGACAATCCACTCTTGGTACATATAACAGTTTCCTATAGCCATAATTGCCATTTTCCCCATCCCTGCTGGAAATGCAGTTTTAACAGTATATCTCACAAAATCCAAACAAAAATGTACCTCCAACGAGCAACTGGATTCACATCATTCAAATTTAATTTGATTATATGATCTGGCTGATTAGTTTGCTAACTGGAGCCTGAGTTTGCTATAATGGCAGGTGGAATTATGTTGACAACAGTGATTGCACGGACCCATTTTCCTCCTCCATATGAGGACTGTGAGGGCACCTTTCCTAAAATGTATGGAAAATTGTCAGACCTCAACTTTCAAATTATTTGACTGTTATATTAACATAATGTATTTGTATTGTTTTGACTCATAGCAACATTTATTAACTGCCAGGCTTGTCAGGTTGGATAGGTAAAGCATGGACAAGAACAATATGGAGTACATACAGAAAGGCTTTTCAAGGCAGCCCATCTGGAACGCTTTTACACCAAACAGTTACAATCCTGTGACCCCACTTTAACTGCCATTGCAGCATGCTACAGTATTCTGGAATTTGTTGTGTAGGTAGGGATTCAAATTCCCAGCCAGATAGCACTATTGGCTTCATCAATACTGCAAACAGAAGCCTCATTTGTTTCAACTAATTTTCCCTCTAGCCATCTAGCCATAGTTAGGAGTTCCTAAGGTGGATCCATTCACCAAACAAGACTGAAATTTGCAAGGCTCTGAACAGTTTACCTCATTTTGCATTGATAGAGCAAGAGGATACTAATATTTTATGGTCCTTTTAGCCAAGAAGTAACTCTAGAGCTGAGTGAATTTTTAAGAGAGAAGTCATGACTTTATCTTCAGAACAGCTAGTAAATAACTCATATGATCTTTATTATAGATGAAAAATGGTATAGTACACCATAGTCTCACATTATAAGTGTTTTTCCTCCTTGCTTTCATTCCCTTCCATTATTTTGACCCCCTCATCTATTTCCTTCCTCCTCCACCACTTCCTCCTTCCTCTTCTTTTTCTTGCTTTTATATATTCTTGCTTATGCCTAGTTTTTCCTGTACCACTTCAGACTGGAGGTGAAAGATGATTAATGGTTACCTAATATTACAAATAACTATGACCTTGCACATAGAAAAATAAGTATCAGGTAAGCACCTTTCAGCATAACCTTCTACCCAATATGATATATTTCCTGTCCGTAGATTTGTTGTTGTTTTTAAAACAAACAAACAAACAACAAGTCTCTCATTTGAATCTCTTACTGTATTCTGAAATACTGTCATCTGGAATGTTGTTCTTTATTTACTCAGTCGCTTCTGACTCTTCGTGACCTCATGGACCAGCCCATGCCAGAACTCCCAGTTGGCCGTGTCTACCCCCAGCTCATTCAAAGTCAATCCAATCTGAAATAGTACAGCTCAAATGCACTTCTTTGGATGAATCATGGGGTTTGTAGTTTGGTGGAGTAACAAACAACACTCTTTAAAAACTACAGCTCCCATAATTCCATAGCATTGGATGATTGCAGTAAAAGTGGCATCAAACTGCAAATTTCTGTAGTGAAAATGCATTTGATGAAGTTCCAAGCTAAAAAAAATTGTAGACCCCAAAGAATGAACGAAACTCAATTTTCAATTCCTAGTCATTGACCATTGTTAGTTACTGTCATAGTTTTAAAAAAAAAACGATTTGTTTTCCCATTTACAAGCATTTTCTGTTATTTTTAGAAAACATTGACATGCTGATGTTCTTTGGTACAAAATACACTGACAAAGTTTCCCTTGAACCATGTAATGTTTCTTTTCAACTCTCCACTGAGACTGTTATCAAGAAATCAACCCCCCTCCCAAAATAATAACTTAGATTAAGTCTCTGGAGCATGATATAAATGTATATATTTTTACTAACTGATACAAGCAGATCTTGGCTGGGTTTCAAGTAACCAATCCTGCCCAGCCCAAACATTTATGAACAGGTAAAGCATGGAAAGGATTAACTCAAAAGTCCCAGTAGAAGGAAAATCTTCCTCAAACAATAGGCAAACCCCACACTCCTCTCCTGTAGAGTTTTGCCTTGATAAAAATACTTTGGAGCTTCTCCTATATCTGGATTCATGTTATTATTTATTAATATTAAATGAATGGGGGGGGGGGGGTTATAAATATATGTAATAGGGATTGGGGTGTTGGTAGAGGGTCACCACAGACATGTTCCTAGGCACCCAAAAGAACACAAACTGTACAAGGCATGTGCTTGTTAAACTGTTGGGGTTTGTAAATCTGGGAAGCTGTTCTGGTGTCTTGCCAGGATGAAATCCCCTCAGGGAAGCAAAGCAAACAGGAGGAGATTCTTTGTTGAGAAGCAATTAAGATCAAGCTCCATCCGTAAGTTTCAGAGTTATCAGATATTAGCTGTACCTCAGTGGGATTTGTATTGTTCTATATTCTTTCCCTTACGTTGCCTATACTTACATAAACCTCACCTTTGTCTCTGAGATTGGGTTCTTTTTGTAGACTCATATAATCCCATTCTGGACTATTTACATTGCCACAGACCATTTCCCAAATCACGTCCTTTCCAATGGCTCTGGCTTCAAATGGACAAATAGCAGCTCTTTATCTTTCCTCCTGCAAAGAAGACTCCATCCATTTCTGACATCACAGGGAGTCCCCAGGCAATAAAAACTTGGATCCTGGTTTGGCCACCTTCTCCCCCCCCCCCCAAAAAAAAAAAAGATGGAGAGAGAGCTACATGTTTACTTAAACTATCTTTGAGGAGGAAGGAGAACTCCACATTTGTTTGTGTTTAATTTAAGACTACCTCTGACAATTATGCACAAAAGAGGGGAAAATGCAGGGTGACCATTATGTGGTGGCGACTATTATGTGATGAGATGCAGCAACTCTAGGAGCAACTACAAGGTACAGTCACAACACAAAAAGAGTGAATGTGTCGCATTTTGATAATATAATTATCCCGTTGTTGTTATTATTAGGAAAACAATCTAATAAAAATGTTCTAGGGTGGGAGAAAGAACTCTTGTCTGTTGGAGGTAGGTGTGAATGTTTCAGTTGGCCACCTTAATTAGTATTTGATGGCCTGACCGTTTTTAGGTGTGGCTTGTTACTGTCTGAGGGGAATTGGCCAATTGAAACATTCCCACCATCTCCAACAGGCAAGAGTTCTTTCTCCCACTCTGGACCTTCCACAGATATAGAAAACCAATTTTCCTAGTTTCCAACAGATCTCACAACCTCTGAGGATGCCTGCCACAGATGCAGGTGAAACGTTAGGAGAGAATGCTTCTAGAACATGGCCATACAGCCCAAAAAACCTACAACAACCCAGTGATTCCAGCCATGAAAGCCTTTGACAATAAATCTAATACAAAGCATCCCATTATCAGTTAACTAATTGCTAGTATTCTTAAGTTTTGCTTTTACTTAGATACTTTTTTGTAGTAATGTAACCTTGCCAATAAATTTTCTAATGCTACAATACATTTTTGTTGAGCAAAGTGATTCAGCCTAATCCCTGTGGTCTTCCTTTTGCACTCAACTAAAAATCTTTCTCTGCTAATAATACCAAATCTGAAATTGCAGTCCTAATTGCTATTTTAGGCATCTGAGGGCTGTCAACTCAAGTGCCGAAGAGCCTCTCAACTTGATGAGCTTCCATACATTTTGATATTGCAAGAATTTGCTACTCATGAATACATCCCCATAGTTGTTGTTAGTCTCGCCGCATTATCTGAGTTACATAGTATTTAGTGTAACTGAAAATGCAATGTGCACATTTAGGCATCAAGTGAAACTGAGATAGTATTCTAGTAATATAAACAGCCCTGTTTCAGTAATTAAATGCTGAAGTTGTGTATAACAGCAGAAATAATTTCTGTCAGAAATGAAATAGAATTTATTCTCAGCAGTGACATCCTTAGGGGATGCAAACCATAATGGGTGATAACACTACCAGTGGGGCGACACCACCAGGACTATCTATAATGTTTTTGTGTTGAGTTTTAAAAGGAATTTATTCCTTTATATGTAAAAAAAAAACCCTATCCTTGTAGCTAGGTATAATAACAAACACATTGTTGTCCAATGCTAGAAACACACATTGTTTCCTAAGTTACTCCTGGGTTGTTGGTTTTTTTTTTTTGGGGGGGGGGGAGGGTTGTGTGGTTTTGTAGCTACTGATTTGGTTACATTTTCTGGTGCTTTATCTACAATTTGTTTATTTATTATGGTCTAGTTTATGGAGGTGATATGATGTGTTACTGCACTGGTTGACACCAACCCTAGTGCCACTAATGATTCTCAGATTCACTGGGAATTTTCATCCAATCATTTGGCCCATTGGATACGATCAGACATTATATACTATATTTCCTTTCTTCTGTAGGCAGAGTCATTTCTAGATTTTACCCTGGCAAGTAGCACAAAAAAAACAAAATCATTACCTGGGCCCTTCAACAAGCTACAACCTAGGATAGCATTGTTCTGTTTGGGTGTTCAGCATGGAGGGTGTCATATTGCCTGAATACATGTGCATGACATTGGCCTTACTTGTAACTCCCACTGCATGCTATCAATGTCCTCCCCACTCCAGACCTCGACATGTTCATCCCTTTGCTCAATTTTTCCCTGTCCTTTGACATATAAAGCCTTCATAACAACATTTGTAAATCTAGGATGGTAAATAAAGTGGCAACTTTCCACTTATCTTGTAATGATAACACTTCATCTTCTAATGGTAATTGTCCTCTCCCCTAATAATTATATCTAAAGATCGTATATCTTGGTCTAGCCATTAAACATAATATTCCACCAAATGTAGTCTTTCTCATGAGACTTCCTGGTTGTGAATAAAATACTCATTGACTTGGCAAGGGGATCAGGAACAAAGCTGGCTAATGTAGTGAGGGTTCTGATTTACTGCTTCTCTTTGTATCGAAGGGCCACCATTAGTGCTGGTTTCCTGGATAGTTATCTCATATTAAGCAGTTTCCAAGTGAGGTTTATTATCTGCCCATCTGTTTATTCATGTGACTATTGATCCAGACAATGTCTGGATGTCAAAAAAAGTAGCTGGAACATGTTTTCTATTGATATATCCACCTTCTTTTGTTATCTCCAATTAATTAGAAACTAGTACCTGGAACACTCATTCTTGTGTATTAAAAGAAGAGTTCATTTTGCTTGTTGGCATATGATTTTTCTTTCACTTGATAAATGTTTACTGTCATGGCTCAACAGGATGAGCGACAGTCGGCTCATTTTGGCAGTTCATGCTTAGTTTGTTCTCCCGTATTACAGCTCCATTTGTTTTATTTGCTTCCATTAATCTTTTCTGGGGCAATTCTCTGGTTAGCAATATGGCCCCTATTTAGGACAATCAGGGAATTAATTGCATGTCAGCCTTTGTAATAATTTTGAGAGCTGAGAGTTTCTGAAAGAGTTTTCTGTATGGAATATTAGCAGGTGAAATTAATGATAATTTAATATAGGCAGTTCCAAAAAATGTACAATGAGTATCAGGCCCGTAGCCAGGATTTCATTTTGGGGGGGGGGGGGGCTAAAAAAATTTCAGGGGGGGTTTCGGGGGGGGCTGAGTTTCGGGGGGGGGCTGAGTCTGAGTGAAAGAGGGTCTAGCCTAGCAAACCTTTTGTATCATTACCCCAATACCCCCATACATATGGGATATATTGAGAATGGTGATCAAATCATGATATTAATAAACATAACAGTTTAAATAATGCACCAATAAGGCCTTTTCGCGAACCACCATGAGAATTTCGGGGGGGGGGGGGCTGAAGCCCCCCGAGCCCCCCCCCCCCCCCCGGCTACATGCCTGATGAGTATATGTAGTTAGAAACAATGATTCTTTAATCGTCTGTCCCATGAAATATTCCATAAACAATAGGAATATTCACCATGTAGACATTTTATAAAATGGTATTTATATTACACTTGTGGATGTTGTTTCCCCAACTTCATTCCCTCAAGATTTTTTTTTTGGGGGGGGGGGGTTGTGTCAAGAGTGACTTAAAAAACTGCAAGTTGCTTCTGATGTGAGAGAAGTGGCCATCTGCAAGAATGTTGCCCAGGGGATGTTTTTGATGTTTTACCATCCTTGTGGGAGGCTTCTCTCATGTTCCCACATGGGGAGCTGGAGCTGATGGAGGGAACTCATTTGCGCTTTCCCTGGATTCAAACCTCTGACCTGTTGGTCTTCAGTCCTGCCAGTACAAGGGTTTAAACCATTGTACTACCAGGGGCTCCTATTTCCTCCGGTGATCTTGGACTACAGTGCCCATCACCCTCAGCTACTCTTACCAATGGTAAGGGATCATGGGAGCTAAAGTACAGTCCATCTGAAGAATATTCTTTTAGAGAAAACTGAAAATTATTGGCATATGTTATATAAGTTATTCTTATGACATTGGAAGCAGAACACTAGCCTTGCATCTCTAATGTTGCGGCAAACCCATGATTGGCAGCTCTGTTGTATTCAGTGTTATTCAGAAAAGAGAGGAAATACACTGGGAGAAGAGAGATTGGGCCATTTAAGTTTGCAGCTTATTCTGTATAGAGGAGAGTATGGGAACACTTCTTTATGTTTATCTTCAGGATTTCACTTGAACTTGATATATGTGTGATGATAAGTATAAAATTTGTGCCATCTTTTTTTGGGGGGGGGGGTGCATAAACAGCAGGACTATATAATACACTTTTTAGTGTATATTTTTAAAAATAGCTTTTTATAAAATGAGATACTTGGCTCAAACATACAAAATAGATGGCGTTTATAACATTGATGGTACACTGGCTTGATTAGTGCACATGCACACACACTTCATCGCAACTGGGCTAGGCAATCTGTTGACCTCCAGTAGTTATGGACTGCTCCCATAAACAATTATCACTCTGGCTGCATTACATAGGGGATGTAGTGTCTGGGTACCTATATACACCCATCTATGGATTTTCCATAAATTCAATTCAATTCAGCTTTAGCCAGCATATGGGTGAACCCCAGAAATGATCGGATTGCACTTCAACCTTTGGGAGGCAATTTGACTTAGAACATGGACCAGGAAAAGAGTTCAAATAATTTTGATGTAGAGGTACAGGATGGCGAAGGACTGAGAAATTAATGTTGTCAAATAAGAGTGGGCAGATTTTTTCATCCAAGGGGAAGGCAGAAGTTAGGTGACTATGTAGCTGTGGAAAGCATAGGTATCAGATCACAGGGATAGACTATGGTGGTTGTGAGTAGGTGGTATTGATTGATTCCTGTGGAATTAAGCATAAGTGGTTGCAGTTACCTGGCTTTGAAATAAATAAAAGCCAAACCACTTCTCAGTTGGTTATGAATCATTAAACAGCACTGTAAGCATAGATTAGACTTTAATTTCTCGTTTTCAGTACAGTTTGCGATCTCTGAATAACTTCAGGAAAAACGTGCACAGCACTCATGTAAACAGCTCCACTTCTGAAAAATTCAAATAAAAGAATTGGATATGGCATTCTGAGCCCCTTCTACACTGCCAGATATTTCAGGTTATCAGAGGAAAAAATCCACATTCTCTGATTTGAATTGGATTATTTTAGTCTACGCAGCTATATAATCCAGTTCAAAGCTGGTCTAAGGAAGGTAAACAAACACCTTTCCCCTCCCTCCCCAAGAAGAAATGAAATTCCCCTTTTCGTTTTTGGGTAGGAAAATGAGTTTCATTGCTGATTGTTATCTAATGGGCTGCTCCAGTTAAGCACATTTCTTCAAATGGGATAAGAAAATAAGTCATTATTTTGGATCAATTCAGCACAGAGGTAGATTTATGGATGCCACAGGAGCTTCTCACACTTCCCGTAGTATGTGGATTTATTTAAACCACATTTCAATCCAGATTATGTGACTGTGTAGAAGCAGCCCTTGACTCAGGCCCCATTTAACTCCCATATAATGCCAGCTGAAACTGCATTATATAGTTGGTGCTCTGGTATGAAGATCACTCTGAATTAGGCCTGATTTCCCCAAAATTTCTGAATTCACCAGTTCAGAGATGCATTGTGAGTGCATTGACAGTTTTCATGTTTCAGTAGTTACTTGAAGCACATCCTTTTCATTTAATCAATGGATAAATCTTGTACACTCTCCTGTCCTTCTGTTGTCTTCAAGAGCCATATCAACATTCCTGGAAGCTTTCCATGTTGCTTCTTCTGGAACCAAAATGGATTCTTGAGCCAAGGTGTCAGTGTGATGCCAAATCAATACATAAGACACAATATACTACTAAAACATTGGTGTTCCTCTTCACTAACAGCTGAGCTGGCTGGAATGCTGAACATGATCCCTCCTGCTCAAAATAGAGGATGTAACTGCAACTGTAGACTGGAGGCCAAAAAAAAAAAAAAAAAAACAACAACAACAACTGTGGTATGCATAAAACTTCCCACTGAGTTCACTTTTAGTGATAAAAACAATAATTGTAGCAGTTCATGCTTACGTCGTATTTAGAGTGTTGAGAACACTTTACATGAAATAAGTATTGTAACAAACCCATGAGATCAGTATTATGATGACAAGATTTCAGGATGGAGATGAGAAAAGGTGTTTTTTTTTCTTCAAGCCATCTACATCCAATAGGTTTGTTATGGATGTGTGAATTTGACTTTGGGTTGATTATCCAATCTCTTGCCTATAATCTTATTTATTTCTAATTGTATGTGTTTATATCCTCCCTTTCCTGTAGGAAAATCAAAGTTTCTCCTAACTTTTATCTTCATACCAACTCTGCAGATGAGGCCCATAGAGTGTGTGATCAGCCCAAGTTCACTTATTGGAGATTTGAACCAGGATCTCTAGCATCATAATCCAATACTTTAACTGGTATAGTATTTAAAAAATCTTGAGCTTTGGCCCCATCTATGCTGACCATCTAGGTTGTGTATCAGCCCCATTGTGGCCAAACTACATAGAGCTTATTTGGCGTAATGTGTGGATAGGCCATATGGCGATCTAGTCATTTTGGCCTTGGGCAATATCTTCCTCCCAATTTTGTCCTCCAACAAACATGACCTTTGTTAAAACTGAATTTGTCACTTCATCACAATACCCACATGTTTTACATTTCTATTACTGTTCACACACGTTTCCTCACTTATGGATACAAATGTCTGTCCATAGGCAATTCTCTCCATGCATATGATGAGAAAGACTCAATCTATGCAAGCTTATCTTACAACCCTTTTTCTCCCAAAGATGCTGTAATACCCCTTTGTGTATGGGAGGGACTCAAGGGGCCCACACAAGCAAAAATGTATTGCTGTCATGTTTCCAAAATCCTGTTCTCAAAATTCCATTAATAAACATAAGAAGATTGAGCATCCGTTATACAAAATTCTGAAATCCAAAATATTCTGAAATTCAAAATTGTACACATGGGTAGCTGAGTAAATGAAACCTCTGCTTTAGGATGTTTCTGTGTACTCAAAATTTGATTAATGTACACAATTATTTTTTTTTAAATCCAAATATGGAACACTCCTGGTCTGTGGATGAAGGATATTCAGATTGTATCTTTAAAAGGCCTTGCCATCAAATCATTGGCGAGAAAGATTCTAGTGGCTGATATGTGAAGTGAAATTGTGTATGGGTATGTGGTATTTTTCCATGCAGGCTATATTGTTCTGTGCTTAATTTCACCCATCAGTCCATTTATGTTGACCTCCTGCAAATGTATTTTTTTATGTCACATGACCTTGGAGGTGCCTACAGACAATGCCAGCTCTTCAGCTTAGAAATGGAGATGAGCACCGACCCCCAGAGTCAGACATGACTGGACTTAATGTCAGGGGAAAACCTTTACCTTATGACTTTATTACAATAAAAAAAGACATAAACGTCTTTAGTAAGTGTGCTGAAGACTCTCAGAGTGCAGCTGCATGATACAGTTATTAGAGCTGGATGATATTACTTTAACTATCATGGTTCCATCCTACAGATACTTTTAAAAATGTGTATGTTGGAGATATATTTATAATTCATTGTCAGAGAGTTCTTGTTCAGGGTGGGGACTGAGGATTTCTCTAGCAGATAATTCAAAATATGTCACCAAACTACAAATCTCAGGCTTCCATGGCAGCTATGTTTGTGCATTCACTCTAGTCTTGATGAACCTCAGTGCAGAATTGTCATATAGTAACTGCTCTAAAGTTATCAGTGAAATTCACCTGAAGCAACATTTCCAGCCAATCTTGCAGGCTTTCCTGCTTGAAATGAAACATCCAAAGAATTTCACAGTGAGCTGAAAGCATACTGAAGTGTGATTTATAAATGGTCTCCTGGGTTAAACCTAGATGGGGATTTCTAAGCCTCTTTGGTCCTCCTTGTGGACACAAAACACTCAAGATGTTGGAAGGAACCAGAATGAAATCTGACAAGACTACTAAATGGTCTCAGGAGGGCTGTGTCCATCGCTAATCTCTCAAGGGTCTCATTTATTAAGTATCTAACAATGTTCCAATTTGGTAATCACATCTCAATTTAGGATTGCCTGCAAGAACTGTTAATTTCTTCCCTCATACTATGCACATGCAAACCAGAAATCATACAACAGTCACTTCCATTTTTGTCTCAACAGACTGATATTATGACCTTTGGAATAAACATGAACATTCATGGTCACCCCCTAATTAGTACTTGAATGGTAGATTGCCAATGTAAGTGCTGTAGGCTCTATTTCAGAAAAAAAGAAATGGCAAAACCACCTCTGAGTATTCCTTGCCTAAGAAAATGCTATGAAATTCATGCAGTTGCCATAAGTTGACAGGTGGTTCGAAAGCACATACACATGTAGGTACACAATATTTGGTGTATTTTAAAACTTGTAGCCACATTATTCCAGTTCAGATAAAATTATTGGTTTGATTGATTTGAGACTTCTTCGTTTGTTGAGGATTATAACTCACATGTAAAAGAGGCGAATGGGCTGCATCCATGGGCAAAATGCTCATTCTTTTTTGGTTTCTTGATTGAGATATGATTGTCTAAACATAGTCAGTGCAGTTGTTAGACACAAGTCTGAGGATGCATTGTAAAGATTCTTGTTCTATAATACTGTATACTCCTACAATGTCTTCCTTTGGGGCCCATGGAACATCCTATTTTACTTCTTTTTCTATTAAGTACATCTCTTGCACTTACAACCTAGCATCTTGTTTCCTTTCTACTGTTGCTGCGGGACATGAATTGAACTGAGGCATTCAGTGTGTTTCTACAATAACTATTGAATACTTTTCCTGACCATTGTACTGGATGATTGTTCAGTTCAGCACATATTTCTGGGTTTCCAAGGGAGTCTAAATAAAATACAGATAAATGTGTGCTACGAGAGGTTTGTGATTCAATCTGCCTATTTAGTGTTATTCTATGTTCTAAGTTGCATGAATACTAAATGTCAAAACATTAACATTGTCCCCCTACTAGGACCACAATATAAAAACTCAGTCTGCATATTGTGTTGATGATCAAGACTCAGAGTGAAATGTCTGTTCACTTTCCTTGGGGAACTTTTTGGCTATTGTGTAAACAGAATGCTGGACTAGATTGGTGTTTGGTCTGATCCCATCAATCCGGTCTTCACAGTATGGAATAGATTCAAACTGCATGCATCTATAGAATATAAATTTACTCATTATAATAGTATTGCCCGATATTTTTCATATATAATTGATTAATCTTGCATTTACTAAGGATTTCCTTTCACATTTTATTTTCTAATTTCTATTCTCTGCTCAGCTCCTCAAACATTGGCTTCAGCTGGTTCATGCTATTTTTGTGCACCCAATTCATTAATTATATTATATGCTTGGAGGTTAGGTTATCTCTAAAACACAGTTTCTTGAACTGTGAGCCCT
Source organism: Anolis sagrei (assembly GCF_037176765.1). Classification (NCBI taxonomy): domain Eukaryota; kingdom Metazoa; phylum Chordata; class Lepidosauria; order Squamata; family Anolidae; genus Anolis; species Anolis sagrei. The sequence goes on along the minus strand of NC_090022.1, from coordinate 203,162,110 downwards.
GACTCCAAATGGGGTCTCCTTAGCTCAATGTTGGGATCACAAAAATTTGGCAACAGTAAAATGTTTCTGAATGCTATCTATTTATACAAATCCGTTAGCAAAGATATGGGAGAAATAACTGATGGATTCATTTCTTATTTTGATTTGCATCCCAGTTTTACTTACAGAACCCACCCATAAAAACACACAGAGGATGAATCCAAATTGTAGAATCAATTTAGTTTGATATTACTTTATCTGCCATGGCTCAAATGTATGGGATTGTATGGGATCGCCAAAGAGTACTCACCAAGTTACAATTTCCGCTCTGAGTCGCCTTCGGGGTTGAGAAGAGCGGAGTATAAATACAGTAAATAATAAATAGGATTCCATTTATAGCAGTGAGCCATGGCAGTTAAAGTGGTGTCAAATTGCATTTATTCTACAGTGTAGATACACCTTTAAAATCTTAATCAGATATCAGATATCACAAACACCTACTAAAATAAAATAAAATAAAATCAGTTACACACAGACAAACAAGGCTACTGGAGGCATGAGGTATGTGTGTATATATTGTGATTTCAGTAACTGTGACAATCAGAGTTCAGAAGCCCAGTATGCCTCAGCTTCTCCAGAAGGCCAAATCAGGGCATGGAAGTTAGAAGTCAGGTTAGAAGGCAAAAATAAAGGTTTGTATTATTCTTGGACAGAAAGGATGTCAGTGGTGAAAAGGATTATGAAAATTGGGGCAGAGGTCTTGGATGCAACCAGACAACATTACAGGGGTGATTTCATGGCCAAGATTAAGGAAAGGTAAAAGGCACAGCACACTGGGTTTCATGGAGCCATGGTTACCAATGTATATTTGTTCATATAATTCATAATTTGGTGGTCCGATTTCTTGATAATGTGTATGGAACTGTAAATGCTAAAGCTGGCACTCACAGATTCCAGTTTTAGCATTTATGCCAAGATGATAGGAAGTCATAGTACTGCATGACAAGAGAGGTTAGCTAGGCAACCAGTGATGTCCTTGTGATGGTTGGCATGGTTCTTTATTGGACCAGGCTCTGTTTGGAAATACTACTACATTCTGGCAAGCAAAATGGAAAGCTCTGGAAGTGTTTCTAATATGTTTGATGTGGGGAGGATAGTTGGCACATAGCAGGTTGGTGTATAATATCACTAACAAAGAATATTGCCAAGGGCATACTAAAAAGAGGCAGGAAGCATACTTGGACTCAGCTCATAGCATTGTGTATTCTTTGGGATATATAAAGGTATAAGTACTTCAGAAAGAAAAAGACAATGTAAATTTATTCAAAACCAAACAATAATACTATGCATGCTTTTCAGGGAGTTAGCCAGGTTAATCTGTTTGCATGGACAAATGTATGTGGCAACATAAATCAGTCATGATGCTGTTTGATTCCTCCCCTACCCAAATTAATATGAATGGCTTACTTTATAATGTTCATTTTTGTCCTTTGTTTCAAAGAATCAAAGGGAAATGGGAAGGTCACTGTCAATCCATATGAGAGCAGAACCACATGGACCCGTTCATCCCTTTTAACATGAGAATCTGGGGCTATCCGCAGAAATGGATGAGTGGGAAAATCAAGCTTTTCATGTATTTTGGACCCAATTTTTTTGCTACAAGATGCGATAGAAGCTGCTAGCTAAATGGCTTTTGAAGGGAAACGTGCAAGTGCAAGTGCATGAAGATCACAGCTACCACAGATATAGGTTCTTATATGCACCAATGGCACCTCGCCTATGTACAAGGGTGAGTCAAACATTATCTGCACTCTTACAGTATTTAAAAAAAATTATGTCTAATCAATGCTTTCAATATGAGGTTGCTCATTCTCCATTCCCTCTGTGCAGTTTTTGAAAGTGTTACGTTGCAACTATGGTAAAATTAAAAATGGCTGCCTGCCTTTTTTACACAAAAGAAGAGCAGTGATTTGTTTTTTGTCATCTGAGGACATGTCTGGCGTCGATATTTATTGAAAATGTTGTGCACAGTATGGAGAAAGTGCTTTGTCCTGAAAACTGCTATCCAAGGGAGTTGTGAGGTTGCATCACTATGCTCCTTTGCATACTGCTACCCATACTGTCAACAGTCTCCTAAACCTTCATTTTGAAGCATTAAAGCATCCTCCCCATAGTCCTGAATTTGCCCCCTTGGACGATCACCTGTTTGGACCCCTGAAAGAAGTCCTATAAAGACAAGGATTCATGCCTGATGAAGAGCTGAAGACAGTAGTTTATTCCTAAATGCATATCAGACTGAAACATTTTTGAGTAAGGAAATAAAAAGCTTGATGACAGATGGACAGAGTGTACTGAAAAGTAAAGAGATTGGGTCAAAAAATATGTCTTTTCTGAAAGTTGATTAAAATAACTTCTACAGCCAGAGTGTGGATAATTTTGACTCACCCTCATATTTACCTCCATCCTACTAGTTTGTGTCAAGTAGAGCAGGCATCCTGAATCAGTTGTTGTGTAAAGAGCCTACACCTAGGTAGAATCCATTATTTGGGCCTACAAATTGCATTTTAATTATTGTCCACAGGCTCAGAGGCACAATGTTTCAGTCACTCTCAAACTCTGATTTTTCAGATGCATTGGAAATAACCTTTGAGAACTCAAAGAATGCTCAGGAATTCTGGGAATTGATGTCCCTAACATGTAGAACATCATATAGTTTCTGGCTACTAACTGAAGAATGTACTCTCTTTATTGCAGTAATTTTAATTCCTCTTAATTCAAATGTATTTCAGTATTATGATTTGTTAAATTATGATTTATTATTGCTTTCTGAACTGTATTGATCTCAGTTTGGCGAGAGAGTGGGATATAAATTCAGAGCTTTGAGATGTTCCTTTTTTGGTACTATAGCTCCCTTAATGCTCCAGCAAGTTTGGACTCTGGCTGTGGCAATCTAGGAGTTGTATTAAAGAAATGATTTTCTTTGGAATACACGTAAACCAAAGAAATAAATAAATTATCTGGTCATTTGTTTAGCCTCTGTGTGAGAGGGGATAGTGGACCAGATTGTTCTTGGTCTGATCTTGTGGGAACTTTCCATATTCACTGGATTTTTTATTTATACTCAGGTACACTCAGAAGGACTATGGGCCCTCCCATCCCTGTTGGGATTGACTCCTGGGACCACTTCTGTAATGTTGGTAGTCAATTCCCACGGCAATCCCACTTCTTCAGGGTAATACCCTCCCCCTCCTCTCCTAGCCCTCCCCATTACCCCCTAAACTACTTGACGGGCCTGGCTTCATGCTCAAACCCCTCTGTCAAAAGCTCCTGGTGTGGCAAAATGATGTGTTGGGAGGTTGGGGGAAGGGACCCCCCCCCCCCCAGCTTCTTGATGCATCATTTTGATGTGCCAGGAGCATTGAATGGAGGGACCTGAGCATGCCGCCAAACCCATTAGGGGGTAAATGGATTGCTGAAAGCTGACTGACTTAGGAAGGCATGTAGTCACACATACCCCACCCCACATCAGGGAAAGCCCAGGGTTTGGGGGAGGTGTAGGGCCTGAATCCTGGGAAGTACTGTGATTCAGCTCTGCCTGGAAGGGCCCTAATTCTAAATCAGCAAGACTTCAGGTCAATTCTTACTTCCACTGTGAATATTTTAGCCTTGGGTAAGCAACAACTTTTGTCTATCTTTCTGCAACACAGTGGGACATAAAGAGATAGGTGTCATAGCTCCCTTACAGGTCTGTTTCAAGGAATACCTAGGCAATGTATATAATATGTTACAAAGCTACCGCATTATATTGCTTTAGTTGAATACAAACATTCATTTTAACTTGGTTCTTGTGGGTTTTTTCGGGCTATAGAGCCATGTTCTAGAGGCATTTCTCCTGACGTTTCGCCTGCATCTATGGCAAGCATCCTCAGAGGTAGAGGTCTGTTGGAATTAGGACAATGGGTTTATATATATCTGTGGAATGGCTGGGGTGGGGCAAGGAGCTCTTCCCTGCTGCAGTTAGGTGTGAATGTTCAGCTGATCACCTTCATTAGCATTTGAAGGCCTGCCTGCGCCTGGGAAAATCTGTTGCTGGGAGGTGTTAATCTGTGCCTGGTTTTTTCCTCTCTGTTGTTTAGCTGTTATAATTTTAGAGTTTTTTAATACTGGTAGCCAGATTTTGTTCATTTTCATGGTCTCTTCCTTTCTGTTGAAATTGTCCACATGCTTGTGGATTTCAATGGCTTCTCTGTGTAGTCTGACATGGTGGTTGTTGGTGTGGTCCAGCATTTCTGTGTTCTCAAATAATATGCTGTGTCCAGGCTGGTTCATCAGGTGCTCTGCTATGGCTGACTTCTCTGGTTGAAGGAGTCTGCAGTGCCTTTCATGTTCCTTGATGCGTGTCTGGGCGCTGCGTTTGGTGGTCCCTATGTAGACTTGTCCACAGCTGCATGGTATACGGTAGACTCCTGCAGAGGTGAGAGGATCCCTCTTGTCCTTTGCTGAACGTAGCATTTGTTGGATTTTCTTGGTGGGTTTGTAGATTGTTTGTATGTTGTGTTTCCTCATCAGCTTCCCTATGCGGTCAGGAAGAGACCATGAAAATGAACAAAATCTGGCTACCAGTATTAAAAAACTCTAAAATTATAACAGCTAAACAACAGAGAGGAAAAAACCAGGCACAGATTAACACCTCCCAGCAACAGATTTTCCCAGGCGCAGGCAGGCCTTCAAATGCTAATGAAGGTGATCAGCTGAACATTCACACCTAACTGCAGCAGGGAAGAGCTCCTTGCCCCACCCCAGCCATTCCACAGATATATATAAACCCATTGTCCTAATTCCAACAGACCTCTACCTCTGAGGATGCTTGCCATAGATGCAGGCGAAACGTCAGGAGAAATGCCTCTAGAACATGGCTCTATAGCCCGAAAAAACCCCCAAGAACCTAGTGATTCCAGCCATGAAAGCCTTCGACAATACATTCATTTTAACTTGTTCAGAACTTTTAAAAATAACAAGGAGGAAGGATAGCCAGCCACATGTAATGTGAATTGCATGATAAAGTATATGCATTTATTAGTGCCCCAATGGAGCAGTCACATTCAGCAATCTCATAATAGCCAGAAATTTAAGCAATTAATTTTTGCTTGGAGAATACCTTGGTGCTACAGTCAGTCATATCAGATGTGTCCATGTGGACAGCCAACAACAGAGGTCTCATGGTGCCTATCAGAACCTGACATCTTTGATAGCTGAAATGTGTTTCATGATGGAGATAAAGTTTTGGGACACACTGCCAAGCAAGAGAGGAATCTGAGAGACAAAAAGCACTCCTGACCTTGAACACGTGCGCTAATTTCACACACAAAGGTCCCTTATCGGCAACAGTTCATCCATTTAAATGAGGTAAACAGTTTGAGGGTTACAGCGCTCACTTGTAGAAAGATGCTCTGTACTTTCTCTGTAATGGAGAATTCCTTTAATTTTGTATGAGCATGTGTTTAATTCCAGTCCAGATTTTTAATGCTTCGCTGAATTGGTGACATAAGGCCAATGGCTATTAACCTTCTTATGTATATACTATGGAATGTAATGTGGGGTCATTTAATGTAAAGAAGAAAAAAGTATACATTTTTCTACTATTTTCAAGCTGAACAACAGTTTACAGTTTAAAGGAGTTTGCTTCTTTGAGATGGAAGCAATGTATACATGTTTCTTTATAGGCAGCCAGATTGTCAACTAGGGTTGGCTTTGGGGAGAGCACAACTCCTTTATTGCAACAGTTGCACTGGCTGCTGATCTGCTTACAATCACAATTCAAAGCTCAGGTTATGACTTCCATATCCCTATTTGGGTCAGGTCCGTGTCATCTAAAGAATGGAATGATTATATAGCCCTATATGAACTTGCCTGTGCCTTGAGATCTTCTGGGGAAGCACTTCTCTGTTTGGAACACTGGTGGAGACCTTGGTATCTGCTCCCAGGCTCTGAAAGCCCTTTTCTAAGAGAGGCTAGCAAAAAATATCTTCACCTGCCTATGAACAGATAAGCAAGGGTGTTTATTTGTTCATAGGCAAGTGAAAATCCTTTTTGTCTTGGCAGGTTTGTGAGTGTTTGACTACTTATTGCCTTTTATATGCTATGTTGTTCATATTGGTTGCTTTTCTTTTAATGGCTTGCATTAAACACATTTTAATTTTATTGATAGTTTGATTGTTATGTTTTTAACTTTTGTACGATGCAAATGTTTCAACTGTATTTTTTCCTAACCTACCATATGTAAGCCATGTTGAGTCCCAGACTGGGAAAAAGCTGGGATGATGATGATTGTAGTTGTAATGGTACAGTGGGCTCTTGTTATCCACTGGGGTTTGCTTCCAGGAACCCTTGTGGATACCCAAATCCATGGATACATAATGAGAACATTATATGCAATGGTGTATTAATATGGTGTTCTTTATGTAAAATAACAAAACTGAGCTTTGCTATGTTATGAAATTACCTTTGTTTTCTCTACCATAGAGATATTTTGGTTGGGTTTTTAAAAAGAAAGGGAATAAAAAGGCCTACTTCTCTTGCTTTTTTATTACTCAAATCACTTCACAACAGGATAGATGCTATTATTTGGCAGCATGAAGCATCTGCCTCGGACCATAGATGAAATGGAGCAGAATTTGGCAGTTGCCTTTGCCTTCCTCTAAGATTGAGACAGTGTGACTTGCTTAACATTACCCAGTGTTTGCACTGGGTTTTGAATGCTTGTCTTCAGCATCATAGTCTTGCACCATGTTGATTCTCTGTGGTTATATTTTCTTTGAGGGAGCAACCAGTCTTAGTAGGAGCAGATTAATTAAATGGAATGAAAATTTTAGTCTAAAAATACATCTGCACTGTCAAATGAATGCAGTTTGACACCACTTTAACTATCATGGCTCAGTGTTATGGATTCATGGAAGGTCTTTAGCCTTTTCTGCCAAAAAATGTTCGTGTCTCACCAAACTATAAATTCCAGGATTCCATAGTGTTGAGCCATGGCAATCAATGTGGTGTCAATCTACATTAATTCTACAATGTAAATGTACCCAAAGTCCCAATAATTTCAATTTATTTACTCCACTTGCCTATGACCGATGTGTGATTTGGCTCTGTTTTAATAAGCAATATGTCTTGGATAGTATTTTAGTTGCCTTGTTATTCAGGTAAATACAACTTTGCTAAATTAATAGCTTTCTGGGTACTATAACATTTGGAGGGGCATAATTTCCCCCCATGTTGGCTCTGCACCTTTCAACTTTTGTAAAAGAAAACAACCCAGAATCTATGTTTTCCCTTCTCTCCCCATACAACATTGTATAACTCACCCATATGATGGGAGCCCTAGCCCACATTTCAGATCATTCTTAAACTGATGGCTCATACATGCTTGTGATACATGAATGACTCATTGTCCTCCATACAGCTGATCTAAAAGGCAAGATCCATTATTCCAGGTCAAGTGCTTGCATTTTCTCTCTCTCTCTTTCTGAACTTTATAAGCCCTGCTATAGGATATATTTCATGAGAAGCTGAACCTCTTACAAATGTGGTTTCCTTTGAAGGGAAAGTACCAGCAATTCAGAATCATCGTGCAAGCATTATCACTTCCATTCTCCATTGAAAAGTTGAGTGTCCTTTACCTTGTCAAACATTGTCCTTAGCTGCTGAAGGTGAAGTAGGCTGCAGTGGGTGAAAAATGGAATTTACCTGTCCCTTTGAAAAAAATAAGACTTCTAAACCCTTTTGTAGTGTTATATTTCATGGATTTTATGTCTCAGTCCCCTATAGTTACTGTCAGCGCTTTTGTTCTTCTCTGTTCTCTTTGGACCAGTTGTGCATGCAAGATGGATCTTTAAAAGTGGGTGATGGGCACATAAGGAAGGCAAATTGCCTAAATCAATTGGCTGTATCATAAGAGAGCATTTTCTCACCATCAGTGTCAAAAGCAGGAGGAAGGGGAATTACCAGAATACATTACACAGCTAGTAACTATGACATAATGGTTAAGAATACAATATATTTCTATTGCATTATGTGTGCCTGAAGCCAGTCTTGTTGGGCATTTTACAGTACAGCAAAATCTCAGATAGATAGATAGATAGATAGATAGATAGATAGATAGATAGATAGACAGATAGAGAACACAGATGTAAACTGACCACTGAACAAATATGCCCTCTTGTAACCTCTGTCACTTGCTGTTGTTTCCAGATCAGTGGATAAGGAAGAAATTTACTGAGCCAGCAAATCAGATTTTTTTTCTTTGTGGTGATTCTAAGTATGGCGGTCTAATGTTTTATTGTTTTTATGATGTTTTTAATGCTGTTTTTATCTAAGATGTATATTTATGCTTTTGTTGTCAGCTGCCCTGAGTCCCTCTGTGGAGGTCGAGATAGGACGGGATATAAATGTCTGAAATAAATAAATAGCAAGTTGTAGGCAAACATTACTGCTCACAGTTACTTTGGTGGGAGCATCCTTTCTCAGGAACAAGTGGTTGTTTGCCATTATTATTCTTAGTAAATAGTCTGATCACATTTTTTTTAAAAAATATTTATTCAGTGTAGTGAGGCAGCTGCCGCAGGTAGAAAATTTTAAGTATAATGAAAGAGCAGCGATTGGGACAAATTATCCTTTGATTGTCAGGGGTAGGAGAGATCGGCCGTGTCTACATAACCATTTAATCCGGGGTAAATCTGGAGCATTATGCTTTAGTTTGGTCCCAGATCAACTATGAAAGCAGCCACATGGACCAGGCAAATTTATGTGTGATCTTGTACCCACCTAGGCTAGCCAGGTCAGCATGAATTCAGCCCTGTTGGCCTATCCCCCATTTTTTGCAATGCTGCTGCGGCTCCCTCACCAGCATTGAATTTCTGGGGAATGCCTACCTCATTCACCATTGCTTCTTCTTCGGTCAGAAATTGACTACAGGACATGATCAACAAGGTGGGGTCACTCTCCTTCACCATGTTGATCACATGGGGAAGTTGGATGATGTAGCTTCTGCCATGTGGGCAACTGACCAGGTCAAATCAGACCCAATATACATGTCAGAATGGCAAAAGAACCCAAGGCCAATCCAGAGTTTCTGGGCTTTCCCTGGCCCTTTATCCCATGGCTGCCTTTTGCCCCTTACACACAGCTGTTTAAAATCCCACATTATCTGCTTTGTACTGGGTTATATGGCAGTGTGGACTCATATAACCCAATTCAAAGCAGATACTGTGAGATTTTCTTCCTTGATATTCTTGGTTATATTGGAATAAGATTTATTAGAAGTTCCCAATTTTAAAACCTTGCGTCTAACAGCAACTAGACGCAGAGCCTTTACAGCAGTGGCACCATCGCTCTGGAATACTCTGCCACCAGAAGTCCGTGCCTTGCGGGATTTATCAGCTTTCCTCAGGGCTTGTAAGACATATTTGTTTTGACAGGCTTTTGATCTTTGATATGTTGTTTTAAATTGTGTTAGACTCGAGTTTGTTCTGTAAGCCGCTCTGAGCCCTAGAGGAGTGGCGGCATATAAGTTTGAATAATAAATAAATAAATAAATAAATAAATATGCCTGTGTGGAATGGCCCCCAGAGTGCTGAATTCCAGATCAGCCCTGGATGGTTTTGACAGCTAGCCCCATGGCCATTGTGGAGGGAAGGAAGAGTCCTGAGCATGCAGTGGTACTGAATCTGGTTTGGTGTCCTTGACATCACCCTCCTGTTCTTGTTGAAGTGGCAGCCAGCAGACACAACATATTTCTTGTCACCTGGACTAATGTCAGCCAGGACATCAGAGCAATGTAAGAGATTGTCTTGTTTCTCCAGCCAATGTCACCTCAGGTGATGAACAATGGACATGAGTCATGTTGTGCTTTCTGGTAACTGAGATGATGAGAATGAGAGGGGAACAGTGAGTGTCATCCTGTGTCCCTGGTCTGCCTGTGCCCAGGGAATATAGAATGACCATGTAAATAACTACAGCTGGTTCCGTTACAACTTTCTTACATGGGGTCAAAGTTACAGTTTGCTCCAGATTCTCAGGGAGAATTCAGATAATAGCCAGCACTGGTTCTGGAGTAAATTCACTTTTTTCTGGTACAGACCTGGTCATAGTTATGAGATTTTCTGCTTCAAATGTATGGAATGGTGCTGAGAACTTGGAATGTGTGAGTGGTTGCAATGCATCTTGACCTGGATGGGAGCATCATTTTCTGCTCTGACAGAGGGAGAAAAATGCCAGAGGCTGCCTGAATAGCTATGTACGCAATGATAATTTCCCATCTGGGTCTCCACAATCTCTCACATATTGGACAGCCTTTGAAAATAGGTTAAACCCTTCAATTATCTTAGAATATATCTGCCAGAATTTTGACAGGTATTTTTTAAAATCTCACGGGCTACCTGTGAATGTCCACCTTGAAGATGGTGTTGAAACCTACCTTCAAAGCCCCAGATGAATGCTTTAAAAGAAACACCTTTTCTTGTACGTTGATCTTTGATTGATATCCTTACTTCCATCAAGGTAAAGTCTGCTGCAATGAAAGGCTCTTTTTTCAGCTTTGGTGTCTGTTCTGGCCTTTTGCTTCATTGGTATACCTTCAAACCATATCAATTTGACAACAGAAGTAGCATCTGAGGAAAAACATAGGCTGTGGCTTCAGCATTGTCACTTTTCTTCTCCAGTTTGATTATTAACACTCTTGCCTGAAGAAGAAGTTGGTGAAGCTTCAAAAGTGTTCATGGTGTATATTGTGTGTTTTAGTTGGCCCAATAAGGTATCTCTGTCTTGTGGATTTTGTTACATTTTACTGCATGTCCAGCACAACTGCTCCTGAATATGTTTTCAGTTATAGAGTGTAATTCATAAAGTGGAACATATTGTTTGTATGTAGTCAGTATGGTGTTAGGCAAATATAGTTTGCTCCAGTACGATATGTCTGTGTGCTTGTATCTGCTCTTATGACTCTCTGCTTTGCTAGTGGTTCTATTTTTTCTTGTTCTGAATCACCCTGCAATCCTTTTAAGGAAACATGAAGTATAAATAATTTGAACAAATAAATAATTTACCACAGATTTTGTTGGCAAAGTATCAGATTGTCACATTTTGATACTATATTCCGGGGATTTTATTTTTTAACAACATATTTTTTGCAACAACAGGAAGGATTTTCAATAAATACATTTAAATTCATATTCTAGCATCATGTATTTTGCAAGCTATTTAAATTTAGTGATGTTAGAATTTGAATTAAGATGTCTCAAACAATTTAGAACAGGAAGGCAGTGCACAATCATTCATCCATCTCATCTGGCAGGAAGCTGCTTGTGGGCAGTGATGCATCACTGAGTCTTTTGGATGTGTGGACTGTCTGCACCTACAAAACTCTGGAAGTGCCAGAGTAAGTTTCATTTCCCCCTTGAACTGCAATACTGGCTAGGCATAGCAACTCTGCTGCAGATCCAGCTTTGAATCATCTAGGCTCCCCACAGCACCTGAAAAGTGAGTTCACATTATTTGGGCCTCATAGACATGCCCTAAATTATTCCAAACACAATCACTTTGGGTATGATTGTGACTAAACATAATAGCAATTCCTGCAAGTGAACAACTAAGAAGAGTAACTACAGACTCCTTTGAAAGATCTCTACTACTATGTGGTTCATTAGGTTTGTAAAGGTAGGTAAAGTTTTTTTCCCCCTGACATTAAGTCCAGTCATGTCTGGCTCTGGGGTTGGTGCTCATCTCCATTTCTAAGCCGAAGAGCTGGTGCTGTCTGTAGACACCTCCAAGGTCATGTGGCTGGCATAACTGTATGGATTGTCGTTACCTTTCTGCCAGAGCGGCACCTATTGATCTACTCACATTTGCATGTTTTTGAACTGCTAGGTTGGCAGAAGCTGGGGCTGACAGTGAGAGCTCACATCACTCCCTGGATTCGGACCTGTGACCTTTCGGTTTGTAGTGCTGGTCAATTAACCTAGAGATTCTTGGGGCTCCTCTACCCTGGCCACTTAGGTTTGGAATTGGTTTGGCAAAAATGCTTTTGTTGTGCAGCTGATTAGATTGCCATTTCTGGGACACATTTGAGGCCAGGACAGTGATTACATTAGCCACAGAATGTGATCTTGAACCAGTTCCATAATCTGCAGTATCAATGGCTTTACAGCTGCCTGAGAATGTGGGTTGCCCTCATTTTTGGGAGAAATGTGTCCCAGCATCCCAGAGGCATACCAGGAGAAAACAGAATGGTAAAGTGACAGTTAGCAGTGGAAGTTATCAATTACCTGTTGCAGAAGGGTCACATGGTCTCCTGCTGCCCAGCTATGCTCTTTGGGCATTTTTCGGCAGCCCTTCTGCCCTCACATTCCTAATTTTACAAAGCACTTCAACACAGGCAGGTATTTACAAAGTGCTTCACATTCTCGAGAGCTAACTGGAGAGCCATGTGATGAAATACATTCAGAAGCTTATCTCAGACTTTTCCCCAATTTTGCTTGATGTGTTCCCCTTATCCTGCGCTGCAATGTGCTTAAGCAGTATGCACTATCTAGCTAGCTCCAACTGTGTTACAAGATCAGTGTGGAACATAAAGGAGTTCTTGGATAATGAGTCCTAACCTGTTTCCAGTAGTACGCATGTGCAGTGCTGAAGCATGCAGCACTATGCTCAGTAAATCAGCTTGAACATAATGAGGAATACCTTTTATGACCTTACTTCACATTAATTTCTCCCCATTTTCTTAACATCTGTGTACACTGATGCAACTGAGTCCCATGGGGGCTATCCCATGATGCACCACCATTTTTGATGGCTGTGTGTGGAAATCCATCTCATCAGCATGTGCAGATGGAGAAAGTAGTCCATTTTCAGGAGTCAGGTGTTCCCTCGACTCCTGATTGAAAATAGTGGCAGGAAGCAAAAGGAAAGTCTGAAGAGGTTGAGGAAACATTGTGGGATGACTGGCCATCCCCAAAGATGGACCTTGCCAGGTTAGGTAACATCCCCACTCTTAAGTATGCTTTTCCTCACTTTCTTTTGCTCTCCCCTCCACTTCCCTCCTGCTTGTGGGACAAGGTCCCTAGTCGATATGTCCAGGCTTGCACTATTAATATAATTTTGACTCCTATTCCGAAACCAGTTATGTCCAAATATATTAGGCTGCATCTTACATATAAACTAAATTTCTAAATCATAGCAGATTGTGGAGGGCTACCTTAAGAACTACAGAATTACTAGACATTATGGGATATGTTCTTATAGTTCACTTGTGTCTTGTTGAAACCTTTGGTCGAACAGCATCTTAGTAAACTGCAAAGATACTGATGGAAGTAGAGTTGTCTCTTTTTTATTTTCATTTGTGTTGTTCAAAGTGAAGTCACTCAAGTGAGAGCACATTTTTCCTGTCATATAGCATATTTTGATGATATTTTAACATTCATTCACTTTGGAAGGATTACAGATCTAGATTTATTTTAAGGGAAACAGCATAATGCCAAACAGCATGTTTGGTCTCTACTATTTATTAAGCTCCCAGTACAGCATTTGGTTGACTTGAGCAATGCAAGCCACCTTAATGCTACACTGGAATGATTGCCAAGGGTTTGATAAAGAACTACTGGTTTTGTGTTTGCAATTTGGCTTGGATGCACCAATGCTTTAGTGTTAGTAGGTTAGATGTTTCTTGGAGGAAAAAAAATGTAAATATGCCCAAGACAGAGGTAAATGGCTCCTATGTGCAGCTGCCTATGGTAATGGACTACCCACTCTCTAGGGGTGTATCTACAGTTGAAATCTCAAAGATATATAAAGTCCCAAAGCAGCCTATTGCTGCAGGGACAACTCAAAACTAGATCCTAGTACTTCATAGATCCAAATTCACCCCAAAACAAAGAGGTATCTACTTAGAGAATAAAGGCATGGAGTCATGAGTGATTTGCACAGTGGTAAGAGTACAGCTCAGTCCATGCTTTGCACTAGCTCATTCTACATCCTTATGTGTACTTTGACATCAAACACATAGGATTCCATCACACTCTGTATTGTAGCATTGTGATTCCCCTTTTATTATTATGGCTTCATTTTATGAAATCTTAGGTATGTAGTTTGGTGAAGCATTGGAGCTCTAGCAGAGGATTCAAATTTCAAGGGCCATGATTCCATGACATTTAAAGTGGAATCACTACATTATAATTGTGTAGTGTGGGAGGACCCATAGTGTTGCAAGCTGGATGGACCAGGTGAGACATTTGTACATCGTCTCTATCTTGATTTACCGAACTTCATCATAATCTGTAGGAACTGTTTGATTTTAGAGGACTATCAACATTTTGAGCCACCTTGAAGTCAACCAAAATAAGTCACATTTGGCAAACAGAAATATTGTGTAACACACAGCTGGAGGACCTGTGACTTACTAGATGTTGTGAGATTTTCACATGTATTAACACTGGTCAAACATGGCCACTAGTGAAGCATAATGGGAGTAAAAATTCATGCATATCTGGAGGTTTCCCACCTCTAGTGAGAAGTCTGAATTCTGAAATAATACATCTACTTTCTCTCAAAACATATTCAAAGTTAGCCATGTTGGCCATGCAGCAAAATACAACAGAATCCCAAATTCACGAAAGAGTGGTGCTTTTCTTGGCCAACCAGAAAACATAATATACACCATGCAAGCTTTTGAGGCTTCACTGTTTTCTATCCGGTCTGTAATCCTAACATCCATTTTCTTCTTTGCCTGATGAAGGAACCAATGAATTAATCACACTTTTCTGGATATGGGGTTCTGGATATGGGGTTCACTTTTGAGAGGTGAATATATGTGTCCAGGCCTGGCATTTGATATGTGTTTTTCAGCCCAGGGCCCCTGAGGTTAGCCAAAGCCAAGAGCTGAGCTTGTATTGTAGCTGAAGCCAGAAGGAATGACTTGAAGCCTTTTGTGTCCAACCTCGCCACCCTGCCTCTGCTCAGTTGCAAGTGACCTCAGCATAGAAATCTGTTAGCTCTTCTTAAAAATAACCTTCTGCGCTCTGAACCTGAAGGGCAAGACTGATACAGCTAAAAAGAAAATAACATGGTGCAGTTGTGGCCAGAAGGAAAACGTACCTGCAGTACCCTGGGGGGAGTTTTAAAAGTAGACATCAGATTGAAGACACCTCCGGCATTTTATGTATTTAATTGAGTAAACAGAACCCCATTCCACCTCTCACACTCCCCAGTTAGAAATGCATCTGAAGTTCTTCCCCTCTCTGTGAAAGGGGCAGGGAGCAAATGCCTGTTTTTCAGAAAAGGAAGCACTTCATGAAAGTAGACAGCAGGGCTCAACAGAGCATAAATATAAGTCTTATACTACACAGTGATTAGTTGCTGTGATCGTACCTTTTTTGGGATAACCGTGCTAAAGAACAACTCCTTATAAGGTCACAATTGCCAGCATCTCCACACCCCCTAATGTGAATATCCTTAGCAGTTTATCTACTCATGCATAGGTAAGATTAGACATTTTAATGAAAAAATAACCCAGAAAGTCAATAAGAATACTTTAACTTATTTATTTTCTTAAATCTCCTTCTCTGAGTAGCAAAAGCAAAGGCGTATTCTATCCCAGTTGAATCTAAAAGAAGCTCCAGTTTTCTCTACACTCACTTTGGTCATGTCAGGAGTGACTTGAGAAACTGCAAGTCGCTTCTGGTGTGAGGGAATTGGCCATCTGCAAGGACGTTGCCCAGGGGATGCCTGGATGTTTTGATGTTTTACCACCCTTGTGGGAGGCTTCTCTCATGTCCCTGCATGGAGAGTTGGAGCTGATAGAGGGAGCTCATCCACACCCTCCCCGGATTCGAACCTGTAACCTGTCGGTCTTCAGTCCTGACAGCACAGGGGTTTAACCCACTGCACCACCAGGATCTCCTCTACACTTGCTGCTATGGCACCACTTCAAGCATTTTTGAATGGCTGATCTGTGAAATGATGGCTGGCTTCTGAGGCAACACTAGTGCATTCCTCTCTCTGCAGAATGACCCTCAACTTATCATATCAAACCCCATAATTTGGCCCACAAACCTGCCATCAGTTTATTTATGTGTATACAATATTTTCTGTATATAGTACTAGATTAGAGCTTGGACACTTAAAGAGCATACTTCATTCCTGGATATAAATGGCAATCATCCTATTCCTTTGTTAAAATTTAATTTTCCCTCCCACCACCTTCAATTTCTGAACAAACAGCTGCCACAACATACCAGAATGATATACTTTTCTTTCCCCGAAGTCCCACACTGAGATGTGGTTTTCACCACTCAAAGAGGACATTAATAATTAAGACCATGGGCCCTTGAGTGGTTCAGATAAAAAGCTATCATTGAAAAGAAGCCCAACATTTCTGAAAAGTGACACTTCTCAAAAATGACAAGGAAACAATTTGTGCAAATTTTAAAAAAGAAAAAAGAGTATAAATATACTCTGAACAAGAAACATTTTGTCACAAACAGTGGGGTGGCAATTACTTTGAAGAAAAATGTGCCCTCACAAAGTCTGAAATCAATTACCAAGTATCTTTGAAAATTGTTTCAGAGAAACACAAGGCATAGCAGGTGATATGTAGAACAATAACTTTGCAGAAGGTTAGAAATAAGTGATTTAATAACATAGGCTGCCTGATTTTTTTTAAAAAAATGAAGTATATGGCATGCTCTTATAATGGCTATCAAGTAATTGAAGTTTGATTGGCCAATTAACAGTCTGGAATTTATTTGCTAAATCATTAAACTGCTGAAATCTTTGGATTATATTGAATTATTTTACCAGCTTAATGAATTCCAGCAAATAAATTGCAGACTGTTCAACAATCTCAGATTGTTGATGATTTTAAATGATGAGTAGATGTTTATATTGAGATATGGATACTTGTGAAGTGTCTCCTTACATCTCCCAAACCAAAAGATGTCCTGCCAATCCTCTGAGAAATCTTAATTGGAGGACAAGTCAGATTTAGCATGCTGTCAGGAAAGGAGTAAAACTTAGGAGATACTTGAAGACCAGCTAGACCCATTTTTGGTTTGGAAAGCCAGTTCAGGAGAAAGAGGAGAAAAAAGACCCATGCATTCCTGAGAAAAATGTATGCTGTTGTATCTAGTTCGGCTTTTCTCTCTCTCAAATATAACGTGCAGCTAGAATACAGATTCTTTTCATGAGAAATAAATCAGAATTTTCTTAACATTGCCAATTCCGCATTTATCTCCCACCTGTGTCTATCAATATTACTCCTCTCTCTACCCCACCCTCTAGGAACAGTACTTTTCTTCCTTCAAATATTATTTTAATTGATCAATCGTGGAGATGGTATGGTTCAATTCTTTATATTTTTCTTTTCCTTTGACTTTATCTATCAATCTTCTCCATTTCAGATCCCAGTTCTTCTTGATTCGGCCTGATGTGTATTTAGTTCGCCTTTCAAGGATGTAATCCTGGAGCATGAAGTCTGCTAGATATTTGAACGAATTTTTAACTTCTTCCATTTCCTTCTTTACTTTGTCAGAGATATTTTCTGTTTTGTCACATGCCCACCACATGTACATATAGGAGCCAATTTCTTCACATCTGTGGCAACACAATTTTGTGATTGATTTAGTTATGTGAGCTAATTTAATTGGGGTTCTATATCATTTGGTCAATATTTTCCTTTGTGTTTTTATAAACACATTTTTTAAAAAAAATGAATTGGTACTTATTCTGAACTGGCAGAACTTTTAAATGCATTGTTTTAACCTGTTTTTAAATTTTGTTTTTAACTGTAATTGTTGATTTTAATTTAGTTGTTCAGCATCTAATGGCTGCCTGTTGTGAAGCCACCCTGAGTCCCCTCCGGGGGTGAGAAGGATGGGGTACAAATGCATGAAATAAATAAATAAATTTAATGTCTGACTCATTGCTATTCAGGTCTTCTTTCCATATCTCAGCCAACATTTGTTTCAATTTATATTCTTTTCCAATTAATTTCTTGTATATGAAATGCATCGGCCTTTCTCCTTTTCTAATTTCCACTTTAAAATTTGGTCAAAATCTTTTTCTACACCTTTTTTTCTCCAATTCATAATCTTTTGTTTCAGACCATTCCATAGAAGTCAGTTACATTGACCACAGATATCCTTTATTGTCTCCCAATCCTTGATAGTTGCATCTGGGTATAGGTGGTCTCTTATCAATGTCATTCAATTTTGTTTTAAATTTGTTATCACTTTGCCAAATATCTGTTCTTTTATATTGTCTAGAAACCCTATTGGGAGTATATCTATTTCATTTATTAGTAATTTACCTTTCCATTTTTTCCAAAACTCCATGGATGAGATCATTGCCCCTCCCCCACTTAATCCCTTTTAGAGTTTTATTATCAACCCATCTTTTAAAGCATAGGCAATGATTCCATCTGCTTTTTTTTTTTTTTCAGTCCTGGCCCATCTTCTCAAATCATCGAAGTCTAGTTCCAATAATCCTGTAGACTGGCAATGTTAAGAAAATTAAGAGAATATTCTGTTTGCATTTTGAACTGGTGATTGCTTTTGATATTATTATACCTGTATTTACAATAAAAAGTGAAGGAATTCTTAGAATATAGGGAATAAATACAAATCATAAGCTTTGTGGGTCTGGAATCTTTCAGTGGTATAAGGAACTTTGGGTATTAATTGGAAAAATGCTCTCTCCAGTTATATTGTATTCACATTCTTGTTGCATTTTCAACTCTTGGATGGTTTACAACTTCTGGATTGTTTCATGGATCTCTTTACTGATAACTCGGTGATTAATGGTTCTCAAGCTAGGACTGGCAAGAGTACCTACTATCCTGCCTTTTGCTGGTAAACCTGCCTGCCTTTGGCTTCTTTGACTACATCTTCCCTTCACACCTGTGCTCTGATCCACTGAATGCCATGGCAATTAAATTTTGAACTCCCCAGCTGGAATAATGCAACACGTGTTTTCCGCATTTCAAAAAAGGTAGAACTGTCAGTAGGACAGGGAAAGATAAATGTTAGAAATGTGCTCATTCAGGGATTTCCTCCCATTTCTTGCCTCCAGGCCTGGTCAGTGCCCTTTCATTATGCTTCTTCTTGTCATTTTTAAGAAGAACAAAAACCAGATAAGATCCTTAAATGTGAATACTCAAGGAATATTAAAACCAAACTCAGAATTATCTATGCCTTGCTATTTCTGATATTTTTGTATGACTGAAAGCTAGACAGTCAAGAAAATTGACTGAATGATAATTCACTTGAAATGTGGAGTTGGAGAAGTGTTCTGGAGAAACTATGGACTACCAAAGAGACAAATAAATAAATTCTAGTACAAATCACTGGAAGCCAAGTTGATCTAACGGAGGGTATGGTACTTTGAACAAGCCACTTGATGGTGTGACTCATTAGAAAAGATAGTAATAATTAGTAAATTGGAAGATGTAGGAGAAGTAAAAGACTACATTACCTATGTATGCAACCCTGGATTTTAAAAATCTGAGCGTGACAGTAGGTGACCATGGACCTCATCGCATTGATGAGCCCAAGCATTGAGATTTGCCATTCTCTATGGCAAATCAGTGGGGCAGTGGGGCAATCTCAGTGCTCTGTACCGTGACTAACCTGCAGTGATGCTTCCCCATCACACATGTGGAAGCATTGCTGCACAGCTTCCTCTTGCACTGGCCTCATTGTTCCTTACAGAACACAGAAAGCCTTCCATGTTCCGGGTGCAGTATCATAGGATGTTTGCATCTTAGTTGGTCTATGGAGCCCACCAGAAGTGACTGTGTATTGTGTGATGGGTGGTATGGGGCTCCATAGATCTGCTATGCTGAAAATGTCCTATGAAGGTTGCAGCAACTTGTGTGATGAAGTCACATGGCTCTTGAAGGTTTGTTATTCATTGGCCAACAGGGGCGGCTCAACCCATTATGCAAAGTAAGCATTTGCAGTATAGTTGATTTTGCCCAGGGGCGCTCTTGAGGTGCTCTTGGGGGAAAATAGACCTTGACATATACGAGTTGTAGTTCCCGGGATGTATAGTTCACCTACAATCAAAGAGCATTCTGAACTCCACCAATGATGGAATTGAACCAAATATGACACACAGAACGCCCACGACGAACAAAATATATATATCAGTGATTGGTGGGGGGAGAGGAGGGGGGGTTGAAAATAACCTAGGGCCCCTCTGTTGGCCAATAAGTGGAAAGTGACTTGATAGCAAACAGTGACAAAGAATTTGTCTTCCTCTGTTTAAACAGAGGCTGGATGGCCATCTGTCAGGGGTAATTTGAATGCAATATTCCTGCTTCTTTGCAGGGGGTTGGACTGGATGGCCCATGAGGTCTCTTCCAACTCTTTGATTCTATGATTCTATGATTCTATGGTTCCTTACTTTCTCCCTTCAAGCACACACATGTTTAGGCACATGTTTTAACTGCATTCAGGAGTACACAACCAAAGCACTCCTAATGGATGATCATCCAGCCTATATTTTAAAATATCCAGAGAAGGGAGAGTCTTCCATTCCACTGACAGATAGCTCTTGTGATCAGGAAGTTTTTTTCCTGTACTTTGATCCATGCCCTAATCTCGAGAGCAGCCAAAATCAACCGGCTCCATCTTCAATATAACGTTCTTTCAAATATTTAAACATGACTGTTGTGTTATCTCTCCTCTCTGTACTTAACATACCCAGTGTCATGAATAACTTTTCAATAACTTTAAAGCACACGTTCTTTTTATTGTAATTTCCAGTGCGAGAAGGTATATCAGATTACAGAACTTATATTTTTACACAAAGAATGACATTAGACATACAGGAACACAGATTCTATGCAACTACGTTGGATTTACAATCACATTGCTAACAAAGAAACAATTAAGAATTACATTTTCAATCACCATTCACACACATGTGCATGCATCCATCCTCATGCATCCAAATATTACCACATCCTTTTCTCCCTCCTTGGAGAAGCACCTGCTTAGGCCAGATCCTGCTTCCCTGCAGCCTATCAACACACAGTTCCAAAACTTCCAAAATACCAAAACGTCTCTTTCCCTAAGAACAATGCCAAGGACCAGAAAGGAAAGTGTTAATCCAGTAGCCAATACAAGTATTTAATTGAGTTACATTCCTTTTCCCTCCCAGTATGTGTTTTAACAATATGTGTTAAAACAAAACAGAAATACAACAATGAATAATGCAAATGTGTTTTTTAAAATAAACGATCATATTAAAATATGATTTAAAGCAATTTTAAATTTATAGAAATGCAATATACCCCCAATTAAAAGATTTTACATGTGTATTTTTTACAGTTATCACCTAGTTAACACCCAAAGGTCTTCACATGCCAACAGAAAAAGAGCAGAGAATGTGCTAACCTAACTTTCCATGACAGGGAATTCCAGTCTGTGAACAGCTTTTAAAAACACTCTCTCTTTTGTCCTCACCAAACATTTTCCACAGAAACATATTAATAATCTAGCAGCTAAAATATATTTCAGGAAATATATCTACTTGTCTTCTGCTTTCCAAAGCCTAGTATTTGAAACTGGAAATATTTTCCCCAGCCCTAGTTACAACATAGAACTCTGCTGCTTTAAGGTTTTAATCATTTTATGAGGTTTTCACAAAGTTGAGTTATGTCTAAACAATCAAGAATGGAGTTAATTGTATTGCCAACTGGGGAAATAAAGTGTTGGGTTGTGACTAAGCCTCTTCTCTCTAAATCTTTAATTTCCATCCTGCGATTTTTGTTGTTATCGCTGCTGTTTTGCAATTATGAAGTGACATTTAATGTACTGTAGCTGAGAAATTTCAACAAGTATATTCCAAAGCTAATCTCAGGGTTTTCCAGTCAGGTTTACATGTTCCAGAACTTGGGAAAGATACCTTTTTAGACTTATCAAAAAGTTACATTCCCATTCGTCTTGTCTGTGCTTTGAGAGATCCTGATGGGATGTTCCAATAAACATAAGGCCTCATCAGGTGGGCAAAACTGTCTGTTGTACAACACTTTTATTTCACTTGCAACATGAAGTCTGCCAGTTCCCATACCACAATGTCAGTCTGCTTCTGGCAGGGTTCTGTGGCACAAGTGAAATGAAAGCATGGTAAGCTGCTGTAGCAGCAACATAAGAGGCTTCTCCTTGTGCCCCTCTGGGCCCCACCAGATCCGCCAGGATGAATGGCAAATTCCATCCTTAATGTGATGAGGCCCCATGTTGTGTTTAAAAGGGTATATAAGATAGGAAACATTTTTGTGTGAAGGCCTCCAGAAACAATTTGGCCTTTTGGATCATGGTGTATGGCAGGGGTCCTCAAACTACATCCCACAGGCCACATATGGCCCACCAAGGGCATTTATCCAGCCCACTGAGGAGGAGGCCTCCCTCTCAATGGAATCAGTCTTTTTCTCTCTCCTTTTCCTCTTCTTCTTTTTATATCTCTTTCTTCTGTGCAGCCAATAGGCAGCCCCAAAGCCTCCCCTCACCATCCAGCCCTCCCTCCTTCCCACTACCTGAGTGTATTTTAATCAAACCTCTCCAATATGTTTTGTTGGTCATGGAAGTTCTGCATGCCAAGTTTGGTTGAATTCCATTGTTGGGGAATTTAGAATGCTCTTTGATTGCAGGAGCTACCTCAACTCTCACATGTCTGAGTGTATTTTAACCAAACCTCTCCAGTATTTTCTGTTGGTTATGGAGGTTCGGCAGATAGGCTGATCAGTCAACATATGCATGGGTTCCCTGCTGTTATATTAAGACTGTTTGTTACCCATGCTACGACATGCTTGAAGTCAAAATTTCATTTATTTGTAATTAGAAATAAATATTTCACAATATATAATTACATATTGTTTTACATCAGAGTTCATACTTATTAGCAATATGTATTCCTGCCATTGTATTACCAATGTAAGATCTATTTCTTCTCTACGTTTAGAATAAATAGCACAGTGAAGATTTGCAAGTTCACCATTTCCTTCAATGTTTTTGGACTATTTAGCTTTCTTTCTTTAAAAGATTACAAATAATGTTGGCATCTTTAGGAATATCTTGGTGAACACATATTGTACTAATACAAGAACACTAGAACAGAAAGCAACAAGACTATGAGGTATCAACATTTTTGAGTAGAGCTCAGAAGTTACTATTATTTTTAAAGTATTTTTTACAGTTATGACCTAGATTCCCAAAATTTAGTCTTTAGATATGTTTCAGTATTTGTTTGCATTACTATATTAAAGAAGTACTTAAATTTTAACCCAAATTTTAAAAAGTCATCCAAAAAAAGATACTCTTGTCGTGCCCTTGAATATTTAACATTAATGTTCTGTAACTATTCTCCATCGTGAGTAACAGCTTTTGACTGCAGGGCTACAAGTCCCAAAACCAATATCAATGTTCTATAAATGTCATGACCTTTCTAAAATTTTGTTTTAGTACATCTCAGTACTATTCTATGGTGAGATCAATGCTTTTCTGTGGTGAATGGAAGGGCCATAAAACAGTGGTTGAGCACCAGCTCTCTTTGCACTGAAAGCTGAAAATCCAAACCCTAGATCTCCAGCTGAAGGAGCTGAGATGTTTGACTATGATCTTACAGGATTATTGTCCATCACAGCAGATTTAAAGGATAAACAGCCTAACCTTGTAAAAGGCTATTTCTTAAGTGCCCAATGAATTAAAAATATCTAGCTTATCTTAAGAAATTATTAAATATTTCTCATTTAAACATTCAAAAGTTAGCCTTCTTTAAGATACCAGCCAATCATTTAATGTAATATAGTATGTCCCCTATATTCATAGGAATGCATTTCTGTATTGTGTGCAGATAAATAAAACTGTGAGTAATAGTGAATCCAATTATTTTCAATAGGATGAAAAACAGACATGCTGGACAGATGATATAATTTGTACAGGAGACTTGCATAATGAGTAGATATGGAATAACAAGGGAGAGTTATACAGATATTAAATTAAGACTTCACTGGATTTGTGAGCATGAAACATCTAATATCCTACTATAAACTCAGAATTGTACTCATTCACAATTTAAGATAAAATCTGAATGTAACACAAACATGTGACATTTACTTTCTGTCTGATGGAACATCACTGCATTTCCCAGTAATTGCCATTCTTGCTTTTGTAAAATTCTGGGCACTTAGCCGACAATCCGGCAAACCTTAATTGAACTGGATTGTACCCCTGATCATCAAGGAAGTGATCTTGCTTAAAGCCTTTGTGTGTTTACAGAGCCAACTACACATCAATTCATTTCACAGTCTCCACATCCTCCTCGCCTCTAAGCAAATGTAATAATGTTGTGTAAAAACATTTCAGCTACATGACGAGAGACTTTGGGTTATGCTGTTAGAGAGGATAAAGCTGTTATTTAGCTGCCTTTGTTGAGTTGAGAGTAACTGTATTTTAATTGTTGAAACCCCTAATGGCTAGACAATTTTTAGGAAAGGCATAAATCACAGAATTAGTTGGATTATTCCTTTCAATGAGCCTTCTCCCAATACAGCAGAGGTGGGTAACTCTGGTCAGGCAGAGGGTCTCTTTAGAGTCCACTCAAGTTCTCAACGCTGCGTTATTGCTTTCGTTCTCATTAATAATCATAGCAAAGTAGAACCTAACATTTGAAATGTAGAAATATGCTGGTATACCTTTCAAAACTATCTTTTCTGCCTTTCTTTCCCTTTTGCAATATAGGATAAGCCATATTCAATAGGAATGAGGCTGTCCTCTTAGGGTGCATCTGCATTGTAGAATTAATTCAGTTGACTCCACTTTCACAGCCATTGCTCAGTGCTATGAAATTTTAAGTTTTGTAGTTTGCTGAGGCATCAGCATTCTTTGGCAGAGAAGGCTAAAGACCTTAAAAAATTACCACTCTCATGATTCCATAGCACTGAGCATGGCAGTATAATGGTGTCTATCGGCATTTTAAAAAGCAAGCTTTTCAGAAATTGTTGCCTTAAGAGGTCCTGAGGACAAACTTATTGTGGTGAGGATGGCTGGAAAATTGGCCCCAGTATGTGTGTGCCATGTTGGGGCTGGGGACCCTGCAGTCACTGAGGATGCAATTGCCTTGTCTTTGTGCCCCATTACTTCTCCTTCCATTTTACGGAAATGGTGCTGTCACTGAGGGCCCTTCCACACAGCCATATAACCCAGAATTTTAAGGCAGATAATCCACACTATTTACTTTGAACTGGATTATCTGAGGCCCTTTCTACACAGATGAATAAAATCCCACATTATCTGATTTGGACTGGGATATGTAGCAGTGTGGACCCAGATAACCCAGTTCAAAGCAGACACTGTGAGATTTTCTACCTTGGTATTCTGGATTATGTGGCTGTGTGGAAGGACCCTAAAATATCTCAAGTATCTCCAACTTATGGTTATCTAATATATCTCAAAGTACTTCCAACTTATGGTTATCTAAGGCCCCTTCCACACAGCTGAATAAAATGGCTGTCTGGAAAGGCTCTGTGTCTACACTGCCAGATAATCTAGTTTAATGTGGATTTTAAACGGCTGTTTGGAAAGAGCCTGAAAGAGAAGGTCAGAGAAGCAAAAGGAGGCCACAGTGGTAACCACTTGGAGGAGATCATTTCTATGACGGTGTGCCATCAAAAATATCAGAAGGTAGTAAATTGTGCCACTTTAAGACTGCACCTAGAAACATTTTTTTTTCCAAAATCCATAGTGGGTTGGAGAACTTTGGAGGCTTGATGGGAGACTGCAGAAAAAGGGTTTGGAGGCTACAGGCTGTGTACACATGCTGTCCATTGGATATATTTTCTCCATCCCTGTTCTCTACTTATATAGCATAAGAACATTTGAAAGACATCAAATCTCTGGATTCAGACAGAACTGTACTTGTTTGAAAGAAAAGTGATATCCTTTTGGCTGTTGAATAGCTTTTGAATTCAAGGTCACAATAAATGTTGCCTTGCTGCAAGGGTCATTAAAAGAGTATAGAATTTGCTGGGGTGCTAGCATCTTTTTGGTCAGTCTCCATGTCCTTTTGTGCTTGCTCTGGCATGTGCATTTTTAGATATATGGAGAGAAAAGTGTAAGAATTGTTTTACCCAAAGTGCAGAAAATATGATGGAGAAGTCATTGTGATGTGACAGGTCAAACTGTCTCAGATGTTGTAGAATCCCCAATAACCCCAATACTTGTCACAGGACTTGAATAATCCCTTTTATGTGTCTTAACTCAAAATGTCCACTGCAAGATTTTCCACATTTTCTCTTGTTGCAGTCAACTAGAATGATGTACATGGGTGATGACAAAGGAGAGTGCGATCTGAATCTGCATGTAGACCCCAGCCTTTCAAGAACATGGGAAACAGCATGTCTTCCAGTTACAATAGTCAGATGTAGTAGCCAACAAATTGAATGGCATTTTAATAAATAAATTTATTTATTTACTTTACTTTACTTATATACCGCTCTTCTCAGCCTTTCTCAGGCGACTCAAAGCAACATCAATGCAAAACATCACATGACAAGTATGAAGCAATTAAAACAGATTCTAGCATCAAGAACTAAACATTAGTATAACAATCATTAGCGCCTCAACAGTAAAATCAGAATCCAGTCTCAATATCCATTATTCCGTATTCCTATGTTCAATTACACTGTTTAGTCAAATGCTTGTTCGAACAGCCAGGTCTTCAGCTTCCTCCGAAATGCCAGCAGGGAGGGGGGCTGATCTGATATCTGCAGGCAGGGCATTCCACAGCCGAGGGGCCACCACTGAGAAGGCCCTGTCTCTCGTCCCTGCCAGGCGTGCCTGTGATGCAGGCGGCACTGAGAGCAGGGCCTCCCCAGGGGTCCATTCAACCTGGGATTTTTATGCTTAGATGAAGTCCAGTGGAGATGGTGTCTCACACCAGTCAGATTAAATCAAATCAATAAGAAACACTCTAAGCAGTGCTAGAGGGGCTGTCAGGAAACTGGTACATATATACAGATGTGGTGGTCTTGTAAATACGTTCAAAATTTTTGGAAAAATGTATTTCAAGAAATAAGAAGAATAACCCAAACAGAGATAACAGGATCACTGGAAATAGCACTGCTATCATTTATTGATAATGTTAAAACATCAAAAGAGCTAAAGGAATTAATTGTCAATCTGGTAACAGCAGCAAGATTGTTAATAGATAAAAAATGGAAAGAAGGAGGGGAGTGCCAATTGGAAGAGTGGTATAGGGAGTTCTGGGATATTGCAATAAACGATAAACTGACAGGTAGTCTAAAGATTAAAAGAGGACTACTGAAAAAAATGTTGGGGGAATATATGAGGAAAATTGATAGAATATGTATATATAGAAGGTAAGGGGACCAAACCATAGAAACAATGGAATTTTGAAAATAAGTATTGTAATTGGCTGGTCTAGGGTGAAGGGTCAGCACTATGTGATTGGACAAAATGTAATAATGCAGGAGGGTGAAATATTATAGGTATTAAGATATATATGTTCTGTATATAATTTGTTAAGGGCAAGTATAAGTATAAGAATGTATAAACACTGAATATGTAAAACTTGCAATACATAAAAAGTAAAAAAAAATAAATAAGAGTCCAAATCCATTTCCAGGCCAACTCTACAATGACCATCTCCTACATAAGAGGAATCACGTAGCTCCTGAGATACCATTGAATTGCAAGTCCCAATAACCCTTGCCAATGAAGCCAATGCAGACACCATTTGGAGAGCCAACTTGACCTATATTCCTGTTTCTGATAACTAAAATAAATATGGATAGGCAACTTTAAACTTTTGAAGGAGCTTTCAAGTGGTCTCTTGCAGATTCAAAACGTTCTTCCTTTATTTATGCAAGGTTTACATGATCTGATTGTCACATGTGCATTCATAGTGTTACTCTGGGATGCAAAGATTGCCAAAACAAATAAGATACAAGAACTACTGATGTTATTTATGCCCTTGGTGTAAAATTTAATGTTAAAGAAGTTATGCCAAGGAACATAACTATTTTGTTGACAGAGGTCTGATAGTAGTACTTTCGGATTTGGACTACTGCAGAACAAATAATAGAGCAAATTATTAAATTCTGATCTTGGGATACTGCAGTTGATTGTGCTTGATTCATTTCTGAAATAAATGTTGTGCAATGTTTCTAAAACAGTTTGAAGATTGAAATGGGGGTTTGATTGGCAGTCTGATGATGTTGAACACTACTCATCCATATGCCCTGAAGAGCTTAAATTAATTCTTTCTAGATTTCAAAAAGAAATGCTGATGCAGTTTTAAGCCTACAGAGGATTTTCTGTGTGACCTTATCCACTTCATGAAATGTGAGGTGTTAGACACCTATTACTGGTTTTGGAGGGGCATATATCAGGCATAGATAGTAGATAAATATATTTACTTTGGGCACTAACTACACTGAAAAAGTAGAATTCATTTGCAGTTTTTTAACCCCTCCCCCCCTCCCCTAGATC
This sequence comes from Anolis sagrei, assembly GCF_037176765.1. Lineage (NCBI taxonomy): Eukaryota > Metazoa > Chordata > Lepidosauria > Squamata > Anolidae > Anolis > Anolis sagrei. The sequence continues at coordinate 203,133,575 of NC_090022.1, read as the reverse complement.
TGTGTGAATTTTCTTGGGATTTGTCACATTTCTATGATTTGATGGCATGCAATGGCTCCAATTCATTCCTTTAACACAGTTGTTCTCAACGTGTAGATCCACAGGTACTTTGGCCTACAACTCCCAGAAATCCCAGCCAATTTACCAGCTGTTAGTATTACTGGGAGTTGAAGGCCAAAACATCTGGGGACCCACAGATGCTTTAACACAACCACTGCTTTAACACAACAGTGCTCACAATACTGAACCACAACTCTGACTATTTATGGACCTGTAAAGTCCCCATATTTCTTCCTTCTAAGCTCCCTCTCTGTGGACAGTGGTTACTCGCTTACATTGATAAGCACATAGCCTTGCTTGCTTACATCTGTTACCTATCTTTGGTTACTTGCTTACTATTTGTTCATCCAATCAGTTCTGGGAAGATGAACTGCAGCTATATTATAAAACACTAAAATATACTATACAGCTCCAACCTTTTTCTCTCAAGATCTTCTCTGACTAACCAATAATTGCCATGAATATAACCCTCCAGTCATTTTGGCCCAAAGCTCCCATCATGCCTAGCCAATCTACCCAATGGCAATGAATGATGAGAGATGCATTCCAAAAGCATCTGTTGAATCATACTTAAGATAAGTAGCAAGGACTCCTGACAACTATTTTTTGCCTTCTCCCTTTGGTCTCAGGATACATGTATTCATGGCTAGTAGAAATATCAGAGTATAGAAAACTGTTATTCATTTTTAATCCAAAATAATATACAAAGTAGAGCATTAATACATTGGGATGGCCCTGACTTCTTTTCTTGGTTATATGTGTGTGGAATTGTGTGGCATAATATTTGTAGGAGCTGGAGGCTGTTTTGCTAGCCAAATGAGGAAGGCTCCAGTCCACCAATATCTCATGCCATAATCAATATGTTCATCTTTATTAACCTCATGCGCCAACTGACTAATATGGTTTGCCCCTTGGGGCATTCTAAAACCATCATGTTCATTTGCAGGCCATATTATGAAACTCATTTCTAGAGGAATCATTTTAAACATAAGACTTGGTCCTTACAGCTGCCGTTGAGTAAATATAGCCTTGTGACATTCACTAACAGATGTTCTTGGGAAAACAAACATGATGACAAGCCTAATCAAGTATAAATCACAAAGCTTGTTAAGGAAAATTAATCCCTTCATTATGTCCACAATATCTCTATCTCTCTATAATTATTACTGAAAAATACACCCACACTCACACAAAAGGCTTATAACACTAAGCCTCAATGCAATGTCAGAATCAAAACATAGTTTACAAATATCCTGTATCTTTGTAACTTCAAAATCAAAACATATATAAAATTCCAGATAAACTTGGTCCAAACTCTGATCTTGAACACAAAGTTGAATTTAATGTCTGTTCTTAAGAGCCAGTTGGATCATATAAGAGCAAAGCAAGTTTCTATCCCTCTATTAATGGAGTAAATTAATGAACAGCTTCTTTTAGATAATTAAAAATGAGAGAGTTGCAGAGTGAAATGTTTGGGAATTAAGCACCACACTCGGCTCTCAGTGCTTCCAGGTAAAGCCAAGTTTATGTCTGTTAATTCGCTTGTATTTATTCTACATAGGTTTAGTATCCTTTTCCCAGAAATTTGAAATATTCCAAAATTGTCCACATGAGTAGCTGAGATAATGGTGCCTTTGCTTTCTGAAGGTTCAAGATATGCAAACTTTGTTTCATGCACAAAATTATTTAAATTTTTGTCTACAAAATTACTTTCAAGCTGTGCATATGAAATACAGTCCCATCTCCAAAGTATCTCATTATATATGGGGAAATATTCCAAAATCCAAGAAAAAACTGAAATCCCAAACACTTCTGATCCCAAGAATTCCAAATTATGGATGGCCAGCCTGCTGGTGACACCTGTGTCTGTGGGATGGTGAATCTGCTGTTGGCTTCATTCAGAAATGTAAGGGAGCTTCCCAAGGTGTGGGATCTTTTTTGGCAATGGGATTGTGCACCTTGAATAGCTCCTTTAAAATTCAGGCTAATCCTTCAAGCAGATTCGCTGCCCTCAATGAAAAGAGAGTCACTAGATGGAGCCCCCAGTGGCGCAGTGGGTTAAACCACTGATCTGCTAAACTTGTTGACCGAAAGGTCACAGGTTCGAATCCAGGGAGCGGCGTGAGCTCCCGCTGTCAGCCCCAGCTTCTGCCAACCTAGCAGTTTGAAAACATGCAAATGTGAGTAGATCAATAGGTACCGCTCTGGCGGGAAGGTAACAGTGCTCCATGCAGTCATGCCAGCCACATGACCTTGAAGGTGTCTTTGGACAACCCCGGCTCTTCGGCTTAGAAATGGAGATGAGCACCACACCTCAGAGTCGGGCATGACTGGATTTCATGTCAGGGGAAAGCCTTTACCTTTACCTTAGATATTATTAGATTTTGAGGTCCTGTTCCCAAAAAGCAGGAATGGGGAGTAATAACATGCAGGCAAAAACATCCTTGGAAGCTCTCCATACTACCAAAGCTCAGGGGAGAAGGAAGTTCCTAACACTTGGATTATACTATCTATAACTGCTCTTCTGAGACCATATTAAGCCCTGAGTGCCTATTACAAAGGGCTGCAATTATGGTCAATTATTTAATGACATAATGACATCAAGTGATTAACAGAGATTCTTGTTATTCTGTCATCAGTTAGTTCAGGCCTGCTTCTTCAGTTGACAACTATTGTGTGTATTTATGTGTGTGTGTGATAGAAAGGGAGAGGAAAGTGATTCACCCATTTTGACAAATCTAAAATCTGATTTATACGTCAAAATATTTGAAGGGAGGATGGCTATTTGATCATGACATTTATGATCTTGCAAGGAAGTCGAAACTCACAGTGATGTGCTTTATGGTTGCAATTTAAATTTTGTTAAATGTTCAGCAAGGACCAAAAAGGACCTATTCAGCTTTTAAGAAACAGAAATTAAGTAAGAAGCAATGCTTGTGATATCTTCTAAGCAGCACGATCATCTTGGCTACATGATTAGAACTATTTTTCAATTTGGGATTCTTCGATATTCTTTAGCAACCAATGTTGATTTCATTCTTCTTCTACATCAAGTTTGAAATTTCCCTTTGATGAGTCTGTTATATTAAATCACCACTGTCACCACTCCCCTAGAGATGATATTGTGGATTTGTGCTAGAGAAATGAAAACTCAGTGATTGCTTACAAAGCCTTGCGGGTTTATAGTTATTGTGTTGTTTTCTCCAAGGAGCTTATTAGCTTTCATATCCCAATGAAATCTGGTGTTTACAAATATGACCACTACCACCATCACCTCTGTCACCACTCCTTTAAAAAAATAGTATTTCTCTTAAATGGTCATGACATTGATATAAGCAGAATTGTTAGCATTGTTCCTGCTGCTCTGGCAAAAAAAGAAAGACTGAAGCATGCTGTAAAATATTGGTGTTTGTGAACTGTGGTTGTTATATGCCCTCAGGTTAATTCTGACCTATGGCAACCTTATCAAAGGTTTTCCATTACCTCCCTGAGATTTGCCCAAGGTTACCTAGTGGATTGAGTGGGGATTTGAAACATAGATTCATAGAGTGTGAGTTCATTGCTGAAACAATAATACCCCACTGGCTTTGCGTTGTTGTGGAGTACCTTCAAGTCAACTCTGACCTGCAGCAACCCTATTGTTATAAGTTTTTCTTGGAAAGATTTTTCGTAAGGGCAGTGCCATTGCCTTCCTCATAAGATGTGAAAGTGTGACTTCTGAGAGTGCCTTGGACCGTGAGAAGATCCAACCAATCCATACTTCAGGAAATAAAGCCTGACTACTCATTGGAGGGAAGGATATTTGAGACAAAGTTGAAGTACTTTGGCCACATCATGAGGAGACAGGAAAGCTTAGAGAAGACAATGATGCTGAGGAAAATGAAAAAGGAAGAGGGGTCGACCAAGGGCAAACTGGATGAATGGCATCCTTGAAGTGACTGAATTGACTCTGAAGGAGCTGGGGTGGTGACTGCTGACAGGGAGCTCTGGCATGGGCTGGTCCATGAGGTCACGAAGAGTTGGAAACGACTGAACAAATGAACAACAATTATGTGGAAAATGGCAAAATTCAATTTTTGTCTTCCCCAAAATGTGGGTGTGACTATTTTGTGATAGAAACTACTGTGCAATGAATTAACATATAGGCCTTTTTGGGTAAACATACTTTTGTTTTTTGCAAATGCTTGGCAAACTGAGCAAATACAGATTCCATAAGTGAGATGTCTTCTGTTAGCATCTGGAAATAAAAAAATCACTTTAAAATCTGAACCCAGCAAATATTGAGTTCAGATTCCTTGCACAGTTTAGGCAATACAATATGCTTTAAAGCACAATATGCATTCTTACAAAGTAATTAAACAAATGCAAATGCATTTCATGAAACAACTGCTTTCTCCAAAAGACCCTGGTCCTTCATTTGTTTCACTTTTTTATCTGGAATATTTCGCACAGTGAAACTAAAAAAAAAACTGACTTCATTGTTTCTAGATAGCTTCTATTTTCTAACACTCTCGATAGTTTAATTGCCTTCTCTATATAGAAATGGTGTCTCATCATGATGGCTGATGGAAAGGATAGAAAATGATCGCTCCAAGAGTTTTCAATGTGGATAGACTAACGTTAGTTGACATTTGGGGAGCATTTATCAGTAAAATTGAAAGTGTGGTTGAATTCAATCACAGCGTCTTGGAATCCCAGAAATATCTATCTGAGTAGAAAATGTTACCAATTTGCTGGTGCCTGCTTGGAAAAGGCTGCCAATGACATTCACTTATTGGATAGACTGTTCTTCCACTATAAGTCAATTCTGAGTAAAATCAGAAATTACATATAATGGAGTATAGGTGTCACACAACACTTCAGAATGGGTTCTCTCCACTCCATGCAGCTAGTATCAAGCAGAGATTGCTTTAAGTGTGTCTTACCCTTCTGTTTCTTACGCCTAGATAGTTTCATTTCTGCTTTTGGGTAAGTTTATGAAATGAAGCATCCTAAGTTTAAGGGTTATTTTGATGCACTTCACTAGCAACTACAGCTGGAAGTTATATAAGGTCTTTTGTTTTGTTTTGTTCTGTTTCTGTTTTTAATAGTAGTGCTCAGAAATAAGCATTGCCAGAGGAGGAGGAAGACAAGATTATTGTGTACTAGCTCTTTGCAGGTCATAATTTTTTTAGAACAGGCAATTAAATCTGATTAGTTTTGTGATGACACCTGCTGTTGCTTTCTGCAAAGCATGACATTAAATAACTTTTACCACAGGTATATGTACTCCACTTGCTTTGCCACAATCAGATCTTCTGAAAATGCCAGCCACAGATGCAGGCATAACATCAGGAGAAAATGCTGCTAGAACACAGCCATACAGCTCGGAAACCAGACAACACTCCAGTGATTCCGGCCATGAAAGTGTTTGAAAATACATTTGACTTCTACTTTACTTTTAATATGTTTTAATATTTTAATATATTTGAAATATCCGATAATAAACAACTTTATTTATACCCCGCTCCATCTCCCCCAAGGGAATTCGGTGCGGCTTACGTGAGGCCACGCAATTCAGGATAGAACAGCACAACCTCTCAGAATTCCCCCTATTTGATGTTGAAGGAGGCCCTTGAAATATATACATAGGCTACAACATGTTGGACTTTTTAAAAAAAAAAAAAGAAAGAAAGTAAAATATTATACACAGAGCACTTGGACAGGTGTCTCTCTCTTTTCCTCTGTGGATTCTGTTAGGTGCTCTCCAGTATTTGCCCTTTCTGATACTGAGGTGCCATTTCCTCAAGTTATTTTAGACAATTTCTAGTTTCATAGGGTGCATCAACACTGTAAAAATAATGCAGTTTGGCACTACTTTAACTGCAATGGCTCCACTCTATGGAATCATGGGAGGTCTTTAGCCGTCTCTGCCAAAGTGTGCTGGTACCTAGCCAAATTAAAAGTCCAGGAATCTGTCAAGCTTATCATAGCAGGAAAACTGTTGTGCTGCAGAAAAATCCTGCTGATCAGAAGGTCAGCAGTTGGAGCCCAGGTTGGGGTGAGCACCCACTGTTAACCCCATCTTACCTGTTCACCTGGCAGGTCAAAAGCAGAAATGTGAGTAGATAAAATAGGTACTGCTTTTAGCGGGGAGGTAATAAAGACACCCTTAAGGACATCAATCGGAGGAAAGCTCCTCAGCTTGGAAAATAGAGCGACAGCATCCCCCATGGCCAAAGTTGAGCACAGCCTCCAAGATGCCAGAAATAAGATAGGAAAATCTGCCTTTATCTCTGTTTGTTTTGTCTGTCATTATTAATTGTAGAATCGGCATTGAACGTTTGCCATTTTTAGTTACAGTATTTATCCCCACCCTTCTCACCCTGAAGGGGAATCAGAGCCACTCTGAGTCCCCTTTGGGGTGAGAAGGGTGGGGTATAAATACTAATAAATAAGTAAATAAATACTGTAGCATTGAGCCATGAGAGTTAAATTAGTGACAAATTGCATTAATTCTATAGTGTAAATCCACACATAGACTTAGGGCTCATCCAAACAGGCACAAATCCCGGGACCTGTCTGGGTTTTTACCTAGAGCATCCAAATGATGCCCCCTATCCCAAACCTTTTGGCCTCCTGGAGCCCAAAGATCCTTAACAGCACCCAATCCCTCTCTCCCAACCTCCAAAACAACCATTTAAAGTAAAGTAAAGTTACCTGGCTGCCATTGTGGTCCTCCTTGCATCTTCCTGGCATAAGGAAATGACAAGATGGGGTGGCAAGGAGTGATTTTCCTCCTTGTTTGCTATTGTTGAGATTGATATAGATATATCCATCTCCACACACAAACAGAGGGAGATAATCAACTCTCCATGTCCACAGATCCTATATCCACAGATTCAACCATTCACAGATTGAAAAAGATTTTGATTTGTCATTGATTTTGTCATTTTATATAAAGGGCACTGGTTTAATACACAATTGTATATCATGGGACTTGAGTATACATGGATTTTGATATCCACGGAGAGCCCTACAACCAAACCACAGTGGATACCAACAATGTTTCTCAATAAGCCAAGAAGCCTACCTATTGTTTGAACAATATACTAGTGATTTTTCTCATTTTTTTCCCAAGGGCGCCCCCTCCTTTTTGTTATTATCTGAAGAATACAGTTTTCTGAAGGAAGCCTTTTTGACTCCCTTCATTAGCCACTGATATCCTTGTTGGTCTTAGTGGTACACTTTATGGTCTGTATATATTCTAGCTGTGCCTCTCATGTTCTAGCATTGACTCATCCTGACTTTGTTCTTGTTGAGATTTAACCCTCCCAATTTTCTATTTTTTTACCAATTCCACATTTTTGAAGAAAGGTCCTTTACAAAATGAAACTTTCACTATGCCGTCTTCTTTGTGTATTCTCCACATGCAAATAAACATTTGGTAGCATAATGATTGCACTTTGACTTTTCAATATGCAACCGAGTATAAATAATACACATGAATGACATTACTATGGGAAGAGCTATGTCAGCACAATTGTACTGACACCTTAACACCTTCTATGTACATCATTAAATGGTCTGCACAGCTTTATGAGCTTTGTCCTTTTCACTTTGCTGTGGTATTTCAAGATGTATTATACATTTTGCATGTAATGTTGGACACATAAAGAGCCATGGGAATGAACTGCAAGATTGCTTGTGAGGAAAAAGGAAGAGGAGGTAACTATAAACTGTTGTATATACTACATTTAAGATACAGTTATATATACTGAAACTAAGGCTGTGTCTACATGAGCCAAATAAGAGGGATTCACACGTTAAGAGTCCACATGTTCTACTGCTGATTTTGGAAACAGAAGCACTGTTTCCAGCCATTAATCTACCACAAGGGGAACCAGAATGTAGTCCAGAGGTTCCAGGAAGCTCCAGAGTAATGCGGATGTTTCTTAGGTGTTGATAGCTGGATCAGGCTGGATCTAGTATTTGGTATGTGAGCTAGTGTCCACATACCAGATAGACCCATAACTGTGTTGCTGACTGCAAATAGCTCCCTGGCAGAGTCTTGCTGGTGGCATCACTTCTGCTGGGTGCCCAGCTGCAAGTTCACCAGAAACAACATTGATATTGAGTGTCTGTTAGGGAGGTACTTTGGGCCAGCAAAAAAGCAGCAGCTATAATGTGTTCTCAGCTTGACCGAATCAAAGGGCTCTGGGGACATTTCATTCTACATCCTGGCAGCTCTGGGCCATAGCACTTCACATTATTTTGGAAAATATAGATACTGTCTCATTCCCATCAAAGTCAGTAGGTCTTTTGCATAGCCATGCATAGCAATGTGATATTATTATTATATTTATACCCCACTTTATCTCCCCAAAGAGGAGATATAAAACTTCCTCAGTCCTGTGTACATTTATTTGTGAGATAGGGATACTTAACCCAGTAGGTCTAACTTCTGAGTTAATACAGATAAATGTGTTCTCTTTCTATCAGTTTAGGACCAATAGAGTTAGCTATTTATTTTCCCCATGAACATGGGACACATCTACTGTCATGGACAGCATGGTGAGTTTGAATGAGGGTGAGTTTGAATGAGGGAACTCTGAACACTGAGCATGAGATTAGTTTACTGATTGTGTTATGTACTGATGATTTTAACCTGTTAATTGTTTAATTGCAGTTTTGTATGTATGTATATTTGACATAGGCATCGAATTGTGCCTTCTTTGTAAGCCGCCCTGAGTCCCCCCTTGGGGGGTGAGAAAGGTGGGGTAGACGTAATCGAAATAAATAAATAATAAATTGCTAATAGAAGGCTCAGCAGTAGAACTTGAGCCAAGCAGTGAACAGCAACTCCCATAACCATTTCCTGAAGGAATACTGTATCTATAGAAGGGATGACTACTTAGCCTGCTGACCAAATTCAAGAGACTTCTTCTGAGCAGGCTGAGGAGGAGTTCCTGCATGTGTTGACTTAAGAATAGAAAGGTTTCAGCTGTGAAGATTGTTGAGGCTAGCTGAGAAGAGAGCTAGTAAGAGGATTTAAGAGACTGGTTGCTGGCTGCAACATCACTGCTTGAGCCAAGATCCTGGACCATTGATCTCTTGTGCTTTCTAGAACCAGGACATTTTGATTTTCCTTTTACATATTCCTTTGAGTGTTCGACATCTTTGCGGACTATTCAGCTAGATGTGGAATTGTTTGTATATACTCCACCTGCATTTGGAGGTTGTGGCCTTGACATCTACACTGATTACTTTGGCCAGTTTGGAACCAGATTGGGAAAACAGTCTCACTGTGTAGATTATTAGATTGACATGTCTGGAACAGGTGATTATATTAACCAGGGAACCTGACCTCAATCTGCTAATGTGGGTCATCCCCCCCCCCCCAGCATTCTGGAGGTGGAAAAGGGGGAAAGTGACAATTAGCAGTGGATTTATTCTGCAGACCCAATTTCGCTATGAGATGTAGATTGCTAAATGCACTTTCCCAGTCTTGATTTACACCGAAGCATGTTTGGTGGCATGCACTTTATAGCCACCACAGTTTCAAGTCAACTTGAAGTTGCATTAAATAGTCAGTGTAGAAGTGCCCATGGTTAATAAATCTAGGCCATATACAGTTCTTTTTTTCTAATAACATTAATAGATGAATAGATATATGGATCCTATGATTAGTTAAATCATAGTATATCTTTCTTTAGAATGCAGATTTTGAAGCAAGAATGACCAGTTGGTTTGAGAATCCAGACAGATGTGAAAAGCTCCCTTCAAGGCTATTTTGCTTAAAAAGATAGAGAAATATCAGCTGCACTAATTAACCTTCAGCAGTGTTGGCTAGCATTGGCTCCCCACACTGCCAATCTTGTAAGTTGGTGAATAAGTTAGCAGCTGTTGCTTTCAAAGGTAGACCTGAAGTCATTTTGATTTTTTAGGTCAAGGACAAGGTAACATCTTACCCCACACTTGAGGTCAGCAAAGCTAGTCTAAGGCTGCAGAGCAGACAGTGCAGCAGATATGCAACTCATTCCTCTGAAAGTGTGTTTGGCTATCATAGAGTGTTGCTGTTGCGCTTTTCTCCAGCTTCTGTTTCCTCGCTTAAAAATGGCATAAATGGCCCCACAATTCCTTCTTGGGGTGCTACTGGAGCTCAATCTTTAGGTTTTCTGGCGTCCTCCATCCCTGTCCATTTACCTCCACTTGTCCTGGCTTTTACAGTATTTACAGCTTTTGAACTTTTTATCACTATTTTTCCCAAAGAAAATGTTCTTCACCAACATGGGAACCCCACAAGTCTTAAACTAATTTGTTACTTGGTGTCGAAACCATCCCCAAGAGGCAGCTGTAATCTCTAGCTAAACCTGTTTTGAATATTTTTCACAAGTGAAAAACTTTTCTCTTTTATGGGCTACAGGCTTAAATGGGACATGTCATATCAACCAAGGGGTACACCAACAAAGGATACATCAATCAATCAATCAATCAATCAATCAACCAATGGAATCATACTCTGCCATTTTATAACTTTGCCTTAACACAACATATATTAAAAATGTGGAGTGAGACAAGAGTGTGCAAGAAAAGCAAGTCTCATCTTCTCACTTTCTTTCAAAATACATGTTTTTAGCACAATGATGTAAAGAAAGTGCTAAGCACATTTGACAGAACTGGCTTATTGTATTGTCGAAGGCTTTCATGGCCAGAATCACTGGGTTGTAGGTTTTTTTCGAGCTATATGGCCATGTTCTAGAGGCATTCTCTCCTGACGTTTCACCTGCATCTATGGCAAGCATCCTCAGAGGTAGTGAGGTCTGTTGGAACTAGGAAAATTGGGTTTATATAAATGTGGAATGCCCAGGGTGGGACAAAGATCTCTTGTATGTTGGAGCTAGGTGTGAATGTTTCAACTGACCACCTTGATTATCATCTGATGACCTGGCAGTTCTTTTGGCATGGCTTGTTAGTGCCTGGGGGAATCTTTTGTTGAGAGGTGATTAGCTGTCCCTGATTGTTTCCTCTCTGTTGTTTTGCTGTTGTAATTTTAAAGTTTTTTAATATTGCCAGCCAGATTTTGTTCATTTTCATGGTTTCCTCCTTTCTGTTGAATTTGTCCACATGCTTGTGGATTTCAATGGCTTCTCTGTGTAGTCTGACATGGTGGTTGTTAGAGTGGTCCAGCATGACTGTGTTCACAAATAATAGGTTGTGTCCAGGTTGGTTCATCAGGTGCTCTGCTATGGCTGACTTCTCTGGATGAAGTAGTCTGCAGTGCCTTTCATGTTCCTTGATTGGTGCTTGGGCAATGCTGTGTTTGGTGGTCCCTATGTAGACTTGTCCACAGCTGCATGGTATACGGTAGACTCCTGCAGAAGCGAGAGGATCCCTCTTGTCTTTTGCTGAATGTAGCATATAGGATTTTCTTGGCGAGTCTGTAGTTTGTATGTTGTGTTTCCTCATCAGCTTCCCTATTGGTCAGTGTTTCCCTTGATGTATGGCAAGAACACTTTTCCTCTGGGTGGCTCTTTGTCTTTACTCTCGTGGCTTGTTTTACTAATTCCAACAGACCTCTACCTCTGAGGATGCTTGCTATAGATGCAGGCAAAACATCAGGAGAGAATGGATTGTCTTCTGGCTTGTCCTGTCTCTTGATTCTTTCCGATTTTTCTTTATTTTCTTGATTCTTTTTATTTAGTGGGACTAACTGGGAGTTGGGAATGTGAGGGACAGGTGGGTGCAGTGCACATGCACATTTGAGTGCCTGGAGAGTCACCATTTTAGCTTCTTTTTCTCCTCCCCTCTTCTCCTTTAGAAAATATTTCTACAAGATAATAATTATTAATAATAGTAGTAATCCCAGCAAACAAAAATAAAAGCCTACTACCGTTACCTCTCATCTAGAGTAGAAAGTAGAAACAGCTTTAAGGAAACATCAAACCTGAATCAGAAAGGCATGAGAGGGGAAAAGGTACCACTCCAGACAAGGCCTGCAGTGCAAATCAAGAAAAAAGAGAGAGAATTTTGAAGGAAGCCCAGGGTGGGATAGCTCCAGTTTGATCACTCTTTCTTCCCTGGGAATTGAGAAGCCTCCTTAAAATGCCTTGGAAAGCTGCATGCAGGGAGAGAGTGTGAGCACCTGCAGTGCCTGTAGTGTTTGTCTCCTCTAGAGTAGAAAGAAACAGCTTTAACTAAGCATTAAACCCAGTCTCCTCTGTAGACAGAAGGGACAGGATTGCAGAAGGAGTTGTATCTTGACTCTGATGCTTTTAATCCAGGTCTTAATTAAGTCTATATGGACAAACAGTGCCTAAAATGATGGGAAAGTGAACCTGGGAAGTCCATAATGGGCCGGATAGGGTGCTTCCTTAACCTCCTTACTGAAAGCCAGGCTCCCTTGAAGGGAAGAAAGGAAAGGGTCCCCAGAAGGGTGCTTCCTTAACTTCACTGATGAAACCCAGGCTCCATTGAATGGAAGAAAGGAAAGGGTCCTGGGAATGGAACCTTTCCCCATTGCTGCCAATTGGCCTGATCTAACCATATTTTTTGGGTGAGGACTGAAAAAGGCTATCCAGCTAACCTTCCATTTTCGGAAGGCATGTGAAAATCGATAAGGAGGTCTGCCAGAATCCGAACAGCAGAAACGGGTTGAGGTTTAGCTGAAATGCACAAGCCTAATTGCTAAAGTTACTAATTGCTTGTTTCAATAAGAAAATTATCTTAAAATGTGCATTCTTCCCATGAATGCAAGCAAATCTATGAATCTAGCATACAAAAAGGTGCAGGAAAGGTGAAGACTGTGCCTAGCAAAAGGCTGATGCCAGGTATCTACTCAAGAGAGGATGGCTTGTCTTGAATTGCTTCTAACTATTGACCCAGCATGAATATGATAGAAGGTAAATGTTTTGTGAACAAACCATTCACAAAACATTTACCTTCTATCATTTACTCCGCCCCCCGCCCCCCACTGCCCTCTTTTGGTACTTAATGTGTTTTGGAGGTCATAATGTTATATAGTTTTATTGGTAATTGCTGTTTCAAGTATTTTATAAACAATATAACACACTATAACAGAGTCAGCTTCAAAAAAAGGTTTGTCTTCCAGTAATACCAGAATTTAAAACAATAATCTTCTTGGTCACAGCTGATTCGCAGATTTATGTTCTGGATTAAATAATTTAGGAGTATTTCAAATTTTCAGTTTTATTAATCCGTAGGCAGTAGGAAGGTAGCAATTTGACTTAATTCCTTAATCACGAATAACATCAGACCATATTATACTTATGACTTGGTTATAAGCAGTAGTCTGTATACTCATTTCCCATGGTGTCGCAGTGCTTTCTCCTTGGGTGCATCTCTACACTGTATAAATGAATGTCGTTTGATACCACTCTGTCATAGCTGAATGTAATGGAATCATGGGAATTGTAGTTCTGCACAATTTTTAGCCTTATCTGGCAAAGAGTGCTGGTGCCTCACCACACTACAAATCCCAGGATTCTGTAGCATTGAGCCACGGCTGTTAAAGTGGTGTTCAGTTGCATTAATTCTATAGTGTAGATGCTCCACTTGTTTCTATTCATTTGGCCAGTCTTTAATTCCAGTATAATTGCCCTTTCTCACATTATGCTACAAAGGTCTAGAATAAGGCTAAGGGTGTAGAGATGTTGGTGAGGCTCATGGGCATACTTATGTTTCTGATCATCAAGCATCCCCAGATGTCAGCAAAAGCTCTGAATTTAACTTTGATTTGTAGCACAATAAGTCATTGATACCTGAGTGCATGCAACTTATGAGAATGCATTCAGCCTCAGGCCATGAGGAAACAGTCCTGAAGTCTCTGACAAGATTTTGAAAGAACATAGACGAGACTTGGAGATATGAATATCAGCATCACAACCACCTCTCTTTATAGTGAAACGGAAGACTGGAAGCACTACACAGGATAGAACTATTGATATCTTTTTTTTGCACATCTACTGGACCTACCACAGTAACTGACAATTTTTTCTAAGGAAAATACACTTGCTTTCTTTGTTCTATGTAGCAGATAGTCCTGAGAGGTTGGGAAACAGGCAACTGGAATGCAGGTTTTAGGAAAATATACAGACACCACAGAAAAATAACTTCAGACTGTTGTGTACAACTTCCTTGTAGTTTTGTCTCAACAAAAAGGAAAGAGGAAATGTGACAACATTTTTTTTTAACATGATAGCATGCATATCATTTGAAGTCATGAATAACATTTCCTCATTTCCTTTTAGCCTTTTAACGCAGTAAGGTCTGCTGGATTTCATGTCAGTAAGAAGAGAAATGCACTGCTGATTCTAGTCCAAATTTCAAAAGACTAATTCACTGACACACGGACATATACATTTAAAAGTTCTTTTTGGAGAGTTTACAAAGTTTAAAAAATAATATCTTAGACTTTTTGAGAAGTGCAATGAGTCCTGCCTTAGAAAGAAATCTGTAGCAGAAACATCTTGGATACCAAAAGGAGTTACTTCAACTGCTGCTAAAGAAATTTAACATTTACTGCCCCATATGATCAAAAACATAGGAATGGCCTCTACTTATATGGGATCTATCAACTGAACAACAGAAATAACATCTAAGACAAAATGTCAAGGTGTAACTGCAAAACTGTCCCTTATCAAATGTTAACATAATTGTATGAGAAAGAAGCTAATGGAGCTTAGAAAGCTTGCATGATGTGTTTTATGCATTTGCATTGGCCCATAAAGGTATCACTCTTTTGTGGTTTTCGGATTTTCTTTTGTTTTGGTGCATGGCCTGAATATATAATTAATTGGCCACTTGCAAAGTAATGGCAAATGACTAATACTAATTGAGTTTTTTAAAAAAAAAAATGCACCAGGAAATATTACCTAGCAGATGGTATCTTTGCAGCCTTAAATTTTGAGTCTTTTATATATCTTTAATGTTTTTTTACCTCTTTCCTGATTCTCTAAGATATTGTGTATGCTTGTGTACAAGCTGACCTCATGTATAACTTGAGGGCAGGTTTTGAGATCAAAATTATGGATTGTGCTATGATTTGTGGATAAGGCAAGGGCAAAAGTTAGGGGCATGTTACAAACAAATCTTTAACTCTCCTTGTAACAATACATAGAGGGAATATACTTTGAAAGGGCTAAATAGATAGTTTGTTTATTTGAGGTATTGCAATGGGAATAGGATAAATTGCATTGCTGATCTTAAAATGTCTACATCTGTGCAAATACAGATAGAAAAAAGAATGAGAATGCAGCTTGGCCAAAAAATAATGTGTGTGTAGGGCCGGGGGGGGGGGGGGAGGAGTAATGGAAGCAACCTGACTGTATTGGGGATTCAGTTTTAAGGCAATCAAAAGAGACAAAGGCAAGAAACTCTACCATGCCATTTTCCCCCACCCCTCCCCTTGCCAAACTAGAGAAGGCAAAGACAGATTTATTGTCCTTCTCCCAACTTCTTTTTTGCCTGAGCAACTCAACAGCAACATGGGAGAACCATTTGGAGGACTTGAAGTGAAACAGAGCAGCATCTATTTTTAATAAGGGCTTCCTGCAGAAGCTTTTCTTTAGCACAATTGTGTTAGCCATTTTTAATAGGGTATTTTTTTTTCAATCTGGGAATAAATGCATGTGGTAATTTTCTCTTTAGTGCATGAGCCCATCAAATGTTATCCCTACAACAACTTTGTGAGATAAAGGATAGATGGGGTTAAAGTGCTAGCCCAAAATCAATTTTCTTTCATATGTGGGAATTATCATTTTCCTACATTTT
This sequence comes from Anolis sagrei, assembly GCF_037176765.1. Lineage (NCBI taxonomy): Eukaryota > Metazoa > Chordata > Lepidosauria > Squamata > Anolidae > Anolis > Anolis sagrei. The sequence continues at coordinate 203,117,744 of NC_090022.1, read as the reverse complement.
TATTGTTGTTAGTTGCCATCTAATAACAACATTGTTGGAATTCAAAAACATAGTCATGTTAGTCTGAATCAGTATGCAAATGGACCTTATGCTTGGGCATATTACCTATATCTAGTTTTTGGCATGGCTGACTTTCCAAGCCTTAGCAGGCATCTTTACTGCAAAATTAATGCAACTGCCATGGCTCAATGCTATGGAATCATGAGCTTTGGGGTTTTACATGATCTTTAGCCTTCTCTGCCAAATAGTTCTGGAGTCTCACCAAATTAAAATCCAAATGATTCCATAGCATTGTACCATGGCAGTTAGATGTGTCAAACTGCATTAATTGTACAGTGTAGCTTTAGTTTTCTTCTGATTTCTTGACTTCAGTTTCAACTTTGGTTAATGACTGAGCCAAGTATAGGAAAGCTTTAATTATTAATGTTCTTTGTTACCCATGTTAAAGTTATGTAAATCATTTTTGGTCATGCTTTTGTCCTCCTAAAGCCCAGCTTATTGCTCTCTTGTCTCCTTTTTTCTGCAAGTAATATGCCATCTGCATATCTTAAATTGTTGATGTTCTTTCCCTCCATTTTCATATCTGCTTCCATTGAGTTTAATTCTGAATTTCTTATTTCATGTTCTAAACATAAATTCAACAAATAAGGTGATATGGCATTTCTAGTCCCCTTGCCAATTAGAACCATCCTGTTTCTCAATATTAAATTCTTATAATGGCCTCTTACTCAAAGTATAGATTATGCATAAATTATCCTTGTGGTTTGTGAATGAAAAGTTCCTCATGATATGTGCCTTTGTGTTAAAAATATATGGCAGCCAGAGGTTGGGCCAGTGATTTTTCTCCTCCATTTTTCTGGTCTTCAATCCTTAGCTCTTCCCTAGGCTACAAATCGACATCAAACTTGTGATGCTTTTTTTCTTAAACCATAAGTGGCATGTAAATGAGCAATGACCTAGATTGCTTATCATGGCATTTATGTGCAGAAGGTTCATGCATTTTTAAAAGGGTCATATGTGTGAAACAAGGTTTCCATCATTTATCTGAAAGGAAATGAACACTTCCATTAAATGACCATTACCATAGTCAACTTCAGAAGAAGGAACTGACAAATTCATGGGTTCATTATGTTGACTGATGACTTGAAGCCACACATGGATTGAAATGTATATCCTTTCTGGAGATACGTTGGGAAGGGTCTAGAGCAGTGGTTTCCAACCAGTGGTCTGTAGACCGCCAGTGGTCCACAAGAACTAAAATATGGTCTGTGGCCTCAACGTTACTACACCATTGCAACAAGAACTACTAGTCTTGCAAACCCCTCTTATAGTGCCGAGGCTTATTAAATATGGTTTTCTGTGGGTGCACAGATGGTGACTACTGTATCAGAAACTAGAGCTGATTTGGTCTATCAAATGCAATTTTCTGAAGGAGCACTCCAAATAACCAAACGGAATCTAAAGTTGACCAAAACTGATTCGTAACCCTTTTGGTACTAATGTTGGAGAGTGGTCTCTGTTCAAAGTGTTTCCTGGTCAAAGTAGTCACTGGTAAAAAACAAAGTTGGGAACTACTGATTTAGAGTGCTGCATTTGCAGTGGGAATGTAGATATTTTGCTGGCCCTCCTATGCTCTCATGTTCTTTGCACTCCATCCGGATAAACAAGATATAGCATGGTGTGTTAGCCTCGTAGAAAGACTTTTAAGACTTCTTCTTTACCAGGTCCCCCAAGATATGCTTTCAGATTATCCTTATTTTCTAGCTGACATCCAGTACTTCTTTATTTTATTTTTTTTTACTAGCTTTGGGGGACTATTTCCATATGAAACTGTATATAATTGATCATAAGCTTCAGATGTGCAAAGTACAGGTAGATTATAACTGTTGTATGTTATAACAAATGTGCATTTAACATGAACATTCTATATAAAGCACATAGATGTAGAAATGACAGCTTTCAGAATTACTGACATTGTTTCCTGAATTTCTTTTAGTAAGAGAGAACTGGAGCTGGAAGCCCATGCTGTGAGTTTGCCTCTCTTCATTGTATCAATGGATTCTGGTTCTAGAGGGTAAGTGTTTGGGGCTTTGAGTCCCCTTCCTTCAAATGTCATTTGATTACATTAAAAACTAGTACATGTCATTTTCTGATATGTTTATTCATTTTCTTGTTTTTTGGTCTAAGGATCAAACTAGAAATTAAGAGGAATGTGTATCCCCAAGGACTAATCTGACTTCATCAGAGATATGTATCCAAGGAATCAGATATACAAATTCATGTGTTTGGTTATCACCAAAGCACTGAACGTCCCCCCCCCCTTTTTTTTTTTTTTGGGCCTGGAAGCCACTCTGAGTGCCCCCTGGGGAGATAAATAAATTATTATTATTATTATTATTATTATTATTATTAATCTTGAGTTTATTTTCTAGTGCCCAGTCTTAAAGCTAAGTACACTAAGTCCAAGATGAACGGGTTGGGTGAAATGAATTTTCTGAAAAATTACATGGTAGTGTTTGTTTGAGCCTTCAAGACCAATGTTGAATATGTTTATTTAGATGTAACCCCTATTGGGTACAATAGGCATTCTTTTCAGGTAAGTGGATATGTAATAGCAGTCCTTTATGAGTGGATTTTTTTTTTTTTACTACTGGCCAATCAAGCATGTGCTGTAGTAAGGCAGCATTTGCCTTCAAAAATACTACCTTTGTATAGCTACTACTTTTCTTCTTTTCTCTCTCCCTCTCCCCCCCCCCCTCTTTCTTTCTATCTTTCTTTTTTTCCCATGTTGCAGTATCAGATAATGCACGAAAGTTTAATAATTATTCAATCCAAATAGTGTAATTAACTCAGTTTCAATATTGGCATAGTGCAATGTTTTGATCAGAAAGTCCAATATGGTTACCTTCCGGACAGAAGATTGTTCAATACATTAAAAGAAAGCTTATATGAAGTGTCAGGAAGGTACGTTTCCCAATGAAAGCTTGGTGATTAATTTACAACTGTATAGCAAATACTCAGGTACAATCTATAATGAAGGACATGAACAAGTCAAAGAATGCTTATAATCAGAATTAAGAAAGGTATAAACAAAAATATTTTATGAAATATGTAGTTTTTTTCTAAAGGAATGGAGGAGAAAAACGCAAACTCTGGGGAATGCCTGTTAACAATAACTTTAAAAAATTGGTGACTACTGCAATCCCCTGTTGTATACACCTTCTATTCATCTGATATGTTCCCAAAAACACTGCATCAAAAAAAAAAAACAACCCACCGTTCAAACCATCTGATATAATTCATAAAGCACTCAAGAGTCTATAATTGGTCCCTTTGCCCTGCCTTTGGCCTTCTTTCAACTGCTTTTAACACCAGAAGTGATCAAATCGTCACTTCATGTTTTTTGGAGAAAAGGTTTATTGTACAGGCCTAACTTAGCCTGGGTATACAAAGATGGGATGACATTGTCCATTGTGCTCCTATACTTTAAACAGTCAGTGTGGCCTTTTTATTGTAAAAGAAATTGTGCCATGCGAGGTTGGAGTAACCTAAAGATATCTTGGAAACAAAAATAGGTTTAAGGACCAATGAGCTATGTCTGCACCAGTTTTTGTTGGAGATTAACATGGTCTAGCAAATTTGTGAGAGGGGGGAAAACTTTTGAAAAAATGCCTTTTTAAATATACCTTGCAGTCAACATGATGTGATTAAAGGCCAGATCCATATGAGTTGTTAATGTGCTACAAAAAGAAAAAAGAAAACAGAGAAGAGGAATAAAAGAACAATGGTCGGAAGAGAGCTGGGGATCTGGTGCTATTTGTCTTATTTACATATGATGTAGACTCATAAGACAGCAGGATCATCTATGGATAGATGGTACCAGTGTATTCAAGATATTACAAACACGGGCAGTTGTGACTAATTTTGCCAGGACTAATGTGTGGGGATTTGTAAAAAGGCACTATGATGTGATGGGTTGACTGGAGAGGTGTGAATTCTGATTGGCTACTGTCTCTAGCTTGCTGCTGAGAGAAATGGTTTTAACTGCCAATTTCACCTCAGAGAGTGAGAGCCCCTAGTGGCGCAGTGAGTTAAACCCCTGTGCCAGCAGGACTGAAGACCGACAGTTCGCAGGTTCGAGAGGTGGATGAGCTCCCTCTATAAGCTCCAGCTCCTCATGCAGGGACATGAGAGAAGCCTCCCACAAGGATGATAAAAACATCAAATCATCCAGGCATCCCCTGGGCCTTGCAGACTGCCAATTCTCTCACACCAGGAGTCACTCCTGACACGACAAAAAAAATCCTCAGAGAGTGAAGAGAGTGCTGACTGGAAACAGCCAAGAAGGAAATGGCTGCCAACTCTCTGAAGACTGATAATTTCTAAGGCATGAAGCATATTTTAAAGACTGTTTAAAAAGACTGTCTATTCCTCTGTTTTCTGTAAGAATTCAGAGACACTGCTATATATATTGCTGTTCTGTTTGACCTTTTGAACTGAAGTAAAGTTACTGTTACTCGTTATACAAATCTGAGTAACACATTATTACATTGCAGGGTATATTTTGGTTCAGAAACAGTGGTAAAGCTTCTGTTTATTTACATTTACATCCTCAACTATAACGGGCATCAGAAGGGCCAATGAACTTTATCTGAAGTGTATATTGATGTACATTTAGAAAAACAATGCCAAATTCATGTGTACATTGAGTTCTTAAATGGCTATGGATAAGAATGTGAATGTCTGTCAATCTTATCTTGGTTACTTTTCTCAGAATTTCATTGACATTCCTGTACTATCTCAGTCCTATGCCAGATTGTACATTTTTTTCTGTTTGTACATATAAAATAAGCAAATATGCAATTCTTTGTTTGCCTTTTGGTTAAAAACACATTTTGACATATTTTCCCCATTGAACAAAACCTTCTCAATGGACATTGGACAATGTATGCCCTTTCCCCTCCAAAATGTGTTCTAAGCCTCAACAAGTCAACTCTGTTACAGAATTAGTCTCAAGAGATGCAAAACGGATATTTCTGGGGTGATGAGATAAATGGTGCCACTATCATTGAATGAATGGTAAACGTGAAAAGAAAGAAAAGATGGGAAGGAAACTACTGCAGTGGGAGAAGACACTTTATCCTAGACTTTTTCAAACCTGGCAGTGGCACCATTAGCACCAGACTGAGAAAGGCTATTCTGCATTATTACAAATGGTTTCCAGTTGTTTGTTTTTGCTCTCTTTGGGCCATGCATCTGGATCATGCCTTGATGGATTGCCTTTTTAAAAAAATAATAAAAAAATAAAAATGCCTGTTACTTTTATGTGGACAGCAGCTTTCCTTTCCCGGATAAATTGCCATTGAACCATTCCTCCCAGTGAGAGGTTTGGGGGGTGTTTCAGGCTTTTAGTGTCCATTAGGAGAAACTGATCAATATGAGGATGTGCAGGCCTTCTTTATGTATCATGACCTGAATGAGCTCTGTGTTGGAGAAGCACTTTTCCTCCCTGCTGAAGTACTGCTGAGCGAGCACACTCTTTCAAGTAGAAGGAGATGCGTTTGAGAAATGGAATGGCAAGGGCTTTGGAGGAGGGTGCCTTTAGCTATTCTCTATTTCTTTGTGCAAAGTGAATCAAGTGCCACTCTGCTCTGTGCACTGCTTGGGTTCATTAATAAGAATGGTGTGTGGTTTCACCTTCATTTCAAGTGACAACTATCTCAACACTAATAGACAGCTCTGTTAAATAGAAAAGATCAGAAATGAAGTTTATCCTTAGGTTTTTCTGGATTCCACCCTAAGATGAAACTTCCATATCAAGACCGGAGCATTGGTTGCCTCCTGGACCAGTTATGGCCTTCTACCTCTGTTATTCTTCCTGATACAGTAGAAAGAGTCCAAGTTATGTTCTTGTTAAGTGAACCATGCCTTTCTAAGCAAGGCACATGTGTAATGGTACCTTACATTGTATTTATTCTCATTCTGCTGAGAAATCAGTTCTAAGTCTTAATCTCCTTTTGTCTCAGGGGGAATTTTCTCCAACAAGTCCATTTGAAGTCATTATGACTACTACTAGTAATAAAACTGAGGTCACACACATACAGAAAGACACTCTGTGATTCATTTTATCAATTAAAACAATCCTTCAGGGGTTCTCTCTAGACTTTACTGAGGTAAGATGGGGTGGGGGAGACACAGAAACTATAAACAAATAATATCATCTTTCCACTATTGAATGCTTTCTGGTTTAACAGGATGTTTCCAGTGGGATTTAAAGATTGTCTGTTCCTGTGCCTTTATAATGGATCGTGGCAGCTACAGGACAATGAAAAAAATAAGTTTGTGTGCCCTTTTTCCAGTCTAAAACCCCCCAAACAGGACTGAAACAGTTATAGAGTGTTTTATTTCTTACTCCAGATAGCACATCTTTTGTTATTTCTTTTCCAATGAGTATATTAATGTTTTTAAATCATTTCTCTCAAGAATGCAAGTTGATATTAATTATATTTTCTTCTTCTTGAATTATAAACATCTGACTTACAAATGTCTCATACGACCTCATAATCATTGTTATCCAGAGAAGTAAACATCCCTTTGCAGTGTTGAGAGCTATGTGTGTGCAGGAGGAGCTACAGTGAACATATCCTCGCTCCATACTATTTAGGGTTTGATAGGTAATTATTTGTCTCTTGAATTGTACTTGGAAACAGATCTGAAGCAGTAGGACTAGTGTGTTCGGAAAAATATATATCACAAAATAGTATAGATGCTGTATTTGCAGCAACTACCATTGCAAAACTCAGTTCAAAGTCTAAACAGTTGGTGAATGAGTAATTGATCATTGAGGCCAGACCTGTTTAAGAAATGGTCCAGCTAGTGTATATGAATGAATATTTGTGTGTGTGTGTAGCTTCCAGGAGTTTTGTTAGATCCCAAGGAATCCTATTTGGCTTGTCTGTTGACCACAGTGTTTTCCATTGTAAAAACGTTTATGAAATGGAATATTTGTGAAAAGCATATATATTTGATTCATGATGCATTTCTGCAATATGCTTTTCCACAAAACACCTGGCATTTAACAGCAATATTAACTTTAAGGAGCAAATAAATACTGCAGTTAAAAGTAGAGTATTTTTTTTTTAAAAAAATCCTGTATTATTTTGATATTTCCATAATGAGATCTTCAAGTAGACGTCTGTCTCTTTATCTCCCTCTCCTTTTAATTCTTCATTTGACTGGGCAACTTAGAAAGCATATTACACAGATTTTTTTATTTTTTATTTATTTTTGTTGTGTAAAAGTTGACCACAAATATTTATGTGCCATCTAGACAGGACTTCAGTCTACATCAAGCATGGACAAACTTTGGCCTTCCAGGTGTTTTGGACATCAACTTCCACAATTACAAACAGCCTACCTACATGGCTGAAGTTTGCCCATGTCTGGTCTACATCCATTGTAGTCAACTGTCATGTCCATTAATCAGATGAGGACTTCAGCAGCATGCTTGGCACTTGTAGAAAGAGAGAAATTAACCAGGGTATTACCACAAATCTGCATAACTTCTTGTAACTGATCTCGGGATTTGCTGAAAGATTAATTTATAATTATAGCTTCTCTATTGACTTAAATGTGTCAAAATAAATCAAAAAGTGGGTTGAGAAGGGATGGGGAAGAGATGGGGAAGGGATGGGTCCTACCAATCTAAACCTCTTCTAGACCAGGACACAGTCACAATGATGGCAAGGTTAGGCCAGATAAAGACAATCTTTAAAAATGTTCTACACCTCTAGGGTGATATGCACTTGGTTTCAGTACAATTTCAGTAGTCCAATGTCAAATCAGCTGGACACTGGCCAATCATAGTCAGTTAGGATGACATTCTTGGATTTTACACAGAAAAATAAAATCTCTGATTCCCATGGAATTCAATGAGAGACTTCACTTCTCTTCCCACGCTGTCTTCTACACTTTCAGCAAAATATTCCTGTTAATCTCAGGTCCTAAATTTGCTGCCTAACTGATCTAAAATTTCTTAATAAAAGCAATAAAGCACTTACTACAAAGACATTGTGGATTCTGCCCAATTTTGAATAGAGATTATTGTTATTATATGCACACACTTTGAGTAAGTGTAGCCCATCTATCATGCTTCATACCAAAATTAAAATTATAAAGATGGAAACGTTATTTAAAAATGGCGACAAGAGACTTCCCTTCAGCTCTTTTAACTAGTTAATAAATCTATATTGCAGCATCTCTATTATATTTGTAGAATGTGTTAATAATGATAATTTTAAAACATAATAATGCAGTCAACCATACATTTGGAAAACTCTTAAATACAATTCCCCAGACATCAGATAGTTGGCATAGTAGATTTTTATAGACAGACAGATAGATAGATAGATTTTTATTTTTGTTGTGTAAATGAAAAAAAAACATACATTAAAAAAGAAAATATTAATAAGACATTACACAGCCATCTAATGCAAATCATATACAAAATATTAATGACTGTACACATATCACATTTTATCAAACCCCTACCCCTGTTACCCCACACCCATGAACCTATACCCATGACCTCTGACATTACTCACTGTGGATCTCATATCTAAAAAGCATCCATCCATATTTCTTATCTTAAGAAATTCCCTTTGTGGCTACTTTGAAATCTACCTTTGTTTTCTTTTCCAAATAGCCAAATGCCAGCCTCTATTTATTTACAAATGTCCTCCTCTAATACCATTTGTAAGCATGGCCATTTGGATATACTCTAATACTTTCTCTCTCCAATCTTTAATAGTTAACTCTATTTCCCCCTTCCAAGATGTTGCTATTGTTAGTCTTCCTGCAACAAAGCTGTACTGGCAAATTTCTTCGTCTCCTACAATAATATTCTTTCCGAATATCCTAATAGGCACATTTCTGGATTTTTCTTAACTTTTTGATGATTATAGTATTTATTTCTATTACCACCCTTTTACAAAAAATGTGTACTATATTGCAGTACCACCAAACATGGAAAAAAGAGCCTTTCTGCATCCTGCACGTTCAACATCCCCCTCAAAACGTTTTATCTATTTTGGCCATTATCTCAGGTGTTATATAACTTCTGTAAAACATTTTTACATGTTTTCTCCAATTGAACTAGCTATTGAAAATTTGAACCCCCCCCCCCCTTTCCAGAGAAGTTCCCAATTCCCCAAATCAACACTTCTCCATAAATCTTTAGCCCACAAAATCATCCCAGGCAACTTTTCCCTACAATATTTGGCCACGATATGGATCCCACCTGCCTGCTGTCATCTGCAGTGGCATTAGTTTGAACAATGGGGAACCAAGGGAGAAAGGAGGGGAGAGGAGGAATCTCCTCTACCTTTCCAGCACACTCGCTACCCTGGCCAAAGTTACTGCAAGTGATAGTTGACAGGTAGAGCCCATGTTGCAGCCAGAAACCACTGTGACATGAAGAATGGGGTAGAAGGAAACTGCCATCCCATCCCTGGACCACCTAATCCTGGGAAACATGGGATGGAAGTGGGGACAGTTGCCTGTGGGGACAGTTTTGGAACTGGCCCAAGTTTTTGAATGGTCCCCAAATCTGTAGTCCAAATTATGTGGCAGAATTCAGAGTCCGTCCGTCCCATCCCCCCAACTTTGAGTAATGCCATCAAGGCTGCATTAAGGTGGGCTTCCCTCATGTTATTTCAAATCAGCCCATTTGTCTATGTAGATAGGGCCTTATTTAAAAATAGTTTGCACTCAGGATCTCATCATATTAAGGTCTAAAATGCAGGTGATAGCAGGAGAATTCACAGGGCAGGGTGGCAAATCCGTGGGGCAGTAAGGGAAACCATCATCTCATGTTCTGCATTGCCACCTTCCTGATCACATGGGGGAAAGTGTTGCCACCCAACTTCCCCCTGCGCTGTACGCTATGAGAACATGGGTAGCTACCTGAGTTCTCAGGGCTCCATCCTAGGACGCTTCCAGGACTGAGCCAGGATGGAGCCCTGCCAAAAGTAGCCTTGCATCATGGGATGGGCTCCAACAATCTCCATCCTGGCTCCATCCTAGCACAGAGCAAGAAGTTAATGTGATGAGGTACTCAGTTAACTCATATGGGGAGAGAACAGAAACCAGAAATCTTGCCTTTCTTTGAAAGATCTGACAAAAGCAAACATTTGCAGCTTCTTCTAGCTTGTGTGTCCTTCATTTTTTAACCTTTGCTCTATGTGATTGCTTGGCAGTTTTCATCCATTGATGCTGAAGGATATGCAACTGAAGTGAAATCAGTTCTGCTAAGACAATGAATTAATCCTCAAATTCTTGAGAACTAGAATGTTAAAATCCAAGAAAGGATGCAACTGGCAACCTATTCCTAGCAGCACTAAAATTTCTTACTATCGTAGGAGGCCTACAATTGCTGCTTAGTTATCTTTAAAAAGTGAGCCCTTTTACAAAACGTTTCAAGTAATCTTTTGCTTTTTGAATGCCATCTCCTGTTTTCAGCAGATCTACATTAACAACACCTTTAAAATATTATGTGAAAAGATGCCAATTATTTCCTGGCAGTTCCTCATCTGATCCTGTTTACTGTGCCATTGTCTAGCTGATAATGTGAAAGCATTGAGGGATAAATTGCAGTTATGCTTTGAAAAGCCCCAGGTTGCCTAGTCAGAAGAAAATGAGGCACGGATGGGGTATGTAGTATAGTTGGAAACCAATTAACTATTAGGTCATAGTAGAAATTAAGATCTCCCCTGGGCAATGAATAATAGCTTCTTGTTCACTATAAACAACATTATTCTGGTCCTAGGAGAGAGATATTGCTGTGATTCTAGAAAGAACTTGGCAGAAAGAAGAGAGCTCAGAATATTTGCTTTTGGGACTCTGTGTCACCAAATACCCAACGTTGAATGTGAATTCTGGGAGTTACAATCCAGAAGGCAGTACCTTCAAGCTCTGGAAAGATCGCTATAAAAGTACAATGGAAATGATATGGTAACTGAGTGGTATATGAAAAAAATAATGTTTGAAATGTGTAATATTAGCATAGGATATAGTTTTGTAAAAAATTAAACCCCAATTTTAGGGAGCTGATATGTATTGATGATATGTACAATGCTTTTCCAATTTATGAAAATGGCCGCATTCCTAAGTATCCAACTGCTGATTTTCTGTAAGACCTTCTACTCTGAATAAATTGCATTGCCTCCCACATAGCACTATGTAAAACTTTTAACCTTATGTAATAAAGACAGCTCATGTAATCACAAATATCCATTTATTTGAATGCTGCACACTCCCCAAATTTGACAAATTATGATAAATTGTATTAATTTGCCTAGCTTTGTAATCAGATTCATGTTGAATGAATCAAAGGAACTCCTTGAATGCAAAGGACTGTGCAAATGTCCATTTTGACTCTGCAGTGCAGATGACTATTGTACAAAAGTAATTGGCATTTCTTTGTCATTCCGTGCATTTAAATTTCAAATGAGATAGGGTAGTGTGTTTTACATCCATTATGCAACCACATGAAGAGCCTCATTTTAATGATGCCTCTGTAGTTCGATTTTTTAAAACATTTGATACAAACTCAACTCTCACATCCTGTCTTCTTCTTTTGAGAAGATTGTCAGAGCACTTGAATCTGCTGTCACAAACAGTGACACATTTTAGATGGTGCGACTTACTGAAATAATGAACCGTCTTTGACTTTTCCCTCATGCCTTGCTCACAACACAATATTCTGTACATACGTTATGCTTTTTTCACTTTCTTGACTAACATTTTCCCCATTTTTACCAATACCATAACACCTTTTTTGAAAATGATTTGTCTTTATCATGTACTGATCCTATTAAAGGTTTGCACATATTTGAAGGGTATATGCAGTGAGTAAATGGAAATCATGATATAGAAGTAGTTTGCTTGAAAAAGAAAAAGAAAATAAGTTCTCAACTCTGTGATTGGTTTAGCCCCAGATTTCTGATGAACCTAAGTGAACTATGGTAAAATGCCTGATTTTATGACATGCTTGTAAATACAAAAATAAAAAGAATACTGTTTTGTCAGAATAATATACTATTTTGGCAGTATGTTTCATGTCATTGTTGATGTTAATTACTGTTAACTTCCACTTATGGTAACCTTATAAACGGAATGATCTCCAATTTACCCTGCCACCAATAGCCCTGCTCAGTCTTGCAAACTCAGGACTGAGCCTATCCATCTGCAATGTGGTCTTCTTCTTTTTCCTACCACTCTCTACCTTACCAAGAATTATTATCTTTTCTAGTGAGTCATATCACCTCATGATGTGTCCAAAGTATGATAGCCTCTGTTTTATCATCTGTCTTCCTAAGAGAGCTTAGAACTGATTTGCTTTGGAAGCCATTTTTGGTCTGTTTGTTAGTCTTGAGGAGCTGCAACCCATCTCCAATGGGGTGATTCTGTCCCTATCAGCTCTATTTACCCTCCAGCTTTCACGCCTATAAGCATAGAAATAAGAATTATCATGGCAAGGGCAATCCTGACTTTGGCATTCAATGATATATCTTTACACATCAAGATCATGTCTAGTTCCTTATAGTTTCCCTTCCAAGTCCTAGTCTTCTTCTAATTTCTTGATTGCTTTCTCCTTTTTTTACTGAGTCAAAGTACAATAAATCTTTAAAATTATGTAAATAATCTATGGCCATTATTTTTTGTTTTCTTAATGTTCAAATGTAAAACTGACTGCACATTTTCCTTGACTTTCTTCAATAATCAACTCCAAATATTTTCTATTTTCTGCTAGCAGTCTGGTGTCATCTGCATCTTAAACTGCATGTGGTGCTTCCTTCAATTTTCACACCTTCCTCCAAGTATAGTCCGTGATATGTGATACATTCAATTTTCATCTATTCTTAACTGCTTGAAGAGTTTCTTCTGTCATCCATTAAGACACTACTTTCTATTTTGACTAAGGACCTCATCAACAAGCTCTGGTGAAGTGTTCCACTTCACTGGGCATTTGGGAGGAGAGAGGGAGCAGCGGGGCAAATCTGTAACCCGTGTGCCACTTCCTCTTGGTGATACATTCCCCATCACATTGGGAAAGCATAGTCATTGTAGTGATATCCAGGGGATGCTTTCATCCTAGTTGGAGGTGTGGCCTATATCAGATGTCACACAACGTCATGTGATGTTCAGTGTCAGTCTCTGTTCCCCAGATGGGGTGAAAGTATCCTAGGAGGCTAAAATCACCTATCTAATGAGGCTATAAACAGCATCTTTTTCATTCTACTCTGAAAATGCCCCTGGCTTCAGTCCAGAGTTGTATGGCTGCTGCTCAGTAACTGTTTGGCACATTTAGTCTGGCTCCTCACCAAAAGCCTATCTCATTTGGGGACCCTACCAGCAGCACTGCTATTATCAGCATAGCCTCTTGCCTTACAAGAACACCCAGTCCCACCATCACAGAAATGTAGTGCCATGGTGGGGAAAATGCTGTTTGGCTTCTTAAATCCAGTATGTCTTAAACCTGGTCCTGAGCTGATTCTAGAACTGATATTATCAGCTGAGAAATGTAATGTCCCATAGGTCTACAAAGTCGACTGTAGTTTTTGGTTATAATAGATGTCTTTTCTTTTTTTTAATAAAAGAAAAGAATTATGTGAAGGTATTGAGAAAATTGCCATATGAAATGGTTATAGTAATTACCATTTTTTACTCATAACATGTATGGGTCCAACTTTTGCAGATGCGTGGACAGTCCTGGGGATAACACTCCTGATCCTTGTGGTTATGTAATGGTCCTGTGCCATCCCATGGTGATGCCTTTGGAAAATGAGCTCCCAGGATTATATTAGGAAAGAATACTTGAAAAATCTTTGACCAGTGTGTTTCAGAAAGCCCTGAGACAGACAGCTCTAGAGTCACAAGAATCAAGACAGTTTTGGACTTGAGATGCACAAAATTTCTACCTAGTGGTTTTGAGTACTGAAAAATAGTGCACTTCTGATCAGAACATACTGCTTCCTATGCAGAGAATGCTGTCTTCTTTGCAAAATACCACATGCAGAGTTCATGCAGAACTGGGAAGACTCTTATCAGTCCAGCATTCTCCTCATCAAAATCTCATCAGGAAAATTGCCCAGCTTTCAAAGACTTCCTCGCCTGAAGATGAAAATTGTTAAAATTATGTGTTGTTTCCCTGAAGAATGAAATTAGTTAAAAATTGCAGGCCTGGGCTATATAGTGCTACAGTCAACAAAGGAAATCAGTCCTCACAGGCCGATCCATGTCTCATCCTCATAGTTATGAGAACACTACAAATAAGTTGGTAAAAGGGAAATTCCCTGCCTTGAGTTGCCAGACCAACATTTTAGTTTCCACTACATACAAACATATTATTTCTGTGCCACTTGGTTAGCTATTAACCATTAATTATAATGTGGCAAAACATCTAAAACCCTTCTGCATGGTAGCAGAGACTACACAGACTGCATTTCTATATGTAATGTATGGTATGTAGAAGTATTTAATGGGACATAGGTGGATCAAACATAGAAAGATTTGGGTTCTATCTGTCTAAATAACTTTCACACGTATTTCCCAAAAGCTTATTTCATCTCCTTAAGTTTGTTTCCACACACAATAAAATACATTTAAAAATAAATTTCTAACATTCTTTCTTCCTGCCACCTTCCATATTTGCTTGTTAGTAGCACCTAAAAAGTAAATATGATTCTTGGCTACATCAATAGGAGTATTATGTCTAGATAGAGGGAAGTAATAATACTACTTTATTCTGCTTTGGTCAGACCCCACGTGGAATATTGAGCCACAGGTCAAGGATATTGACAAGCTGGAACATGACCAGAGCAGGGTGAGCAAAATTGTAAAAGGTCTGGATCCCAAGCCCTATGAGGTGATAAGAGGGTGCATGGTAGCCAAGTTGAATATTTGAAAGATTTTCCATAAAGAAAACAGAAGCTTCCAGCCTTGGTTAATAGACTTTTCTTTGTTTTTTTAATTCTAAAGGGGGCCAGAGAGGGGAGGATTACACTGCTTGACCCACAGAAGTGGAATGGCTGTGGAATGGCACTCGGGATTGTGCATGTCAGTCCTAAGAGGCAGTCCGCACACACCTCATACCTGGAAAAATGTGTACCTTCCTGATATCTTTTTAACCTGAAATAAACCTAGATTTCAATGTTTATTCTGGATTAAACCCTAGAATAGTTTGGATGCCTCATGATAATGCACCCCCAACAGTACCTTATAGGGCCTATAAGCAAAACTCATTATAGGGTTGTCTTGGCAAGGTGTGTTCAGTGATATTTTGGCCTTACCCAAGGTCACTCAATGAGTTTCCATTGCAAAGGCAGGATTCAAATCTTAGTCTTCAAAACCATAACCCAATGCACAAACCATCACACCACAGCTATTGTTTTAATTTTTTATTTTCATAGTTGGGAACATTACTTTTCTCCAACTCTATGCCTACTTTTTATTGCCCACTGAATCTTTCTTTTCTTGATATCCTGGTACCATCCAATTGCAATTTAGTACACCTCAGCTTTGTTCAAAGACCTAATTATAGGAACTAATTTCACTGAGTGGGAATTTATTGTGCAGGAATAAAATACGATGAAATATTTATCATTGCTGAAGTCAGCAAAATACCCTTTTGTGAGCAGGAACAGGTAGATAGATAAGAGTTAGAGGAACTGTACCGCATATACAATGACAAACTTTCTGGATCACTAAATACACTCTATTCAAGTACAATAGTAATGGAATGTTACAAGCTTTTCTGTAAGATTTATGGGGATAGAAAAATAGTCCTGCATGGTCAATAAAGTAAAAGGAGACAGAAGGCACTGTGACTTTAGACATAGCCGTTATTTTAAAAACCAGCTTATTTGTGCACCTCACCTGTTGTGGTTGAGGAGTTCTGCTTGAAAGAGAAAGGAGACAGAACATTGTCAGGTCGATACTGAAAAGCAGAAATCTGTTAAAGAGTTATTGAATATGAAAAGTTACACACCTGCCAAAATACGGTGGTCAAAATGAATTGACATTTCTCTATTGGCCTATTTGAAAAATGGTTGGCCCATCCTAAAGATCAAAGCGGAGCACAAGAAAATGGGAGGGGGGCTGTTAAAGAAAAACAATGCTGAAATTGTTAACATTTTTTCTCATCTTTTTCTCCTGAGTAGGAGTTGAGTGAATCCTCAAGTTTGTCAGCACTTCGTGATAAATCAATAAAGTATTTAACTTGCACTCTTAATACCTCCAATTACAGAGACATCTCCTTCTGAAATCATATCCATCTCAGATTAGGATGAAAAATAATCCCTAATGCGACTAAATATTCCTACTATATTCATGCTATCATTGTTGTTCTGCATTTTTTTGATGTTCATGAGAAGGTATGAGGTTGGAGTTCCTTGGCCAGCCTATAACCAGGCTTTAGGAATGTGAGTTTGGGATCATTTCTTCTGTTCTTCATCAGCCCTCAAACTCTGTCACAAACATGAGAGTGTGTGCAAACTTTCAGTTTCTTATCTGCTGCTCATCCCCGTTGTTTCTAGTGATATCTGCCAATTCTTAAGTGATGCTATTCCTTTAAATGTAATCAAACCCTCCATATTAAGTGATGCTTCCTTAATAAATCCATATCATCAACTTGTTTACCTAGAAAAAAGACCACATTTCTTACCTGTGTTGCCCAAGAGTGCATCTAAACTGAAGTATTAATGCAGTTTGACAGCACTTTTAATTGTCATGGCTTAATGCTATGGAATCACATGGTATGGGGGCTGATCTGATGAGCTTACAACAACAACAACACTCTATTACTGTCCATGGACCCACAACTGTTAGGAGTTTACAGATCCCTCGTAACCAGGGAAATATGCTATACAAACACAAATTACACAGTATCAGGCGTCTTCTGATGATTTTAGAAAAATAAGAGGACAAAAATATGATAAGTAGCAGAAAGGGAAAGTGTAGCTCCCCCTCGTAGTGATTTTAAACTTTGCTAAACAGGCAGGATGTGAGCATTTACTTCTGGAAAGTACATGACGACAAGTGTCCATGAATCAGATCCTTAACAGCTAGTTTAATTCAACTTATTCTCAATGTGTTTAACTGGATGAGTCAGCTGTGCTCCACACTGTACAGAATTAACGATAGTACTTTTCCCCCTTTATTTTTTAAAATTTTTAAAGTTTCTTATCCAAAAGAAATAGAGAGAAACAATGCAAAAGTCCAGAAACAGATATTGTCAGCACACAGCCCTCCTGTAGCCCACTGAATGGGCCAAAACAAAACATTATGTGTGTTTTTTTAAAAAGACAAACACATACTACCAAGATAAGCCGCTATTGGTAATTGACATGAAAGAAGAGGAGACTGAGCATGATAGAATAAGTGTAAAGGGTTAAATGGGAATCAGCAATAACTGTAGAACAGAATTTTATTTTATTTTACAAGAAAGATCCCTGCCCACAGATGTTACTCACAGGAGATGGAATTTGGATTTAAGTAGTCCAGTTTAGAGGACTAAATGGCAAAATCTTCTTTTATCTGCTAAATTAAGTACTTTAGATTTACAGCTCCCATCTTATTCACCCTGAAACCCTGTGTTGAGTACATTTGGTGCTCTGCCAAATTATGCCATTTCAGACTTAGTGATACTCATTGGTGGTTCATCAAGAAAATGTCAATTTGGTTTATATGTTTGGGGGATATCTTGAAGGAGTACAGCTTTTGTAATTGGATTAATCTTTTTTGTTTTGTCACTGACTCTTAGCCTTAATGCTTGAGTCATGAGATATATATCTGTCCTTTCCTCCATCTTCTAAATTGGAAATGTGCAAGTCTTTTAATTTATATTTTAGATACACATTGTCTATATCTATACAAGCACTTAGAAACATTGCTTGTTGATTACAACTCCCAGAATCCTCTAGCCAGCATGGTAATGACTGAAGGGGATACTGGGAGTAATAATCCCCCCCAAAACAATGTTTTAAGGTTCTAATTTATAGCTTCATCTATATGTCCCTAAATAAACCTATATAAGTGGGAAGTGTGGCGTACTGACTTGAACATTGAACTATGGCTCTTCAGACCAGAGTTCAAGTTTCTGTTTTGCCATGGAAACTCATTGGGTTGCAGTAAGTCAGAAATGATTGAATGAACTCAACAGCAAAGATACAGGAAGAAAGGAATCCTAAAAGGAAATAAAAATTACAGGGAGTGATGCCTATTTGTGAGATTTAGAAATACAGCACCAACAAAGAATGTCTTCTTTGAGGGTCTTATTTGGTGTTATTGATATACTATGGAGCATATTTTTAAAGAATCCCAATGGACAAACTAAACTAAATATGTGTCATATAGCTTACCATTTTCATACCTGTTGGTTTGGTAATTTCTGGTACAAGGAGAGCAAGCTTGTTTAGGAACACAGCTGGGCAAAGTATCCTGCCAGAGACTACACTGGTACATCAAGAATGGCATTACATCACTCCTGGTCATCACTTTCAGCCATTTTGCAGCTGGTATTACCATTGATCCTTTAACAGTCATGTAGAAGTAGAATTTCAGCCAGTGTTGATTGTGTGGAAACCAACTAGTAGTTGTTACTTATGCCTGGTGAAACTCCCTTAACGGAATATGAATTCTGTCCCTTATTTCACCTAATTGCACCACAAACATCCATTTTCAAGGAGAGACAGAGGAAGCAAAACTGCCTTTTCCATGCATTTTGGTGGTTGTTGAGCAAAAACACATCAATTGGAGGGTTCTGGAGTGATGGTATAAGGCCGGATACGACCCTTGAAGGTCATTTACCCAGCCCTGGTTCAGAGTCAGCCTAAGTCTGAGACAACTTGAAAGCACACAACAACAACAATCCTATTTCATCAGCCAAAAGCAGCTCCACACTTCCCATTGAAATACTAATAAGTTTATATCTGTTGAAATTGTTATTCATTTTAATTGTTGTATTGTTTTAAAGTGTTTTTGCACTACAAATAAGATATGTGCAGTGTGCATTGGAATTCTTTCACATTTTTTTCAAATTATAATCTGGCCCTCCAACAGTTTGAGGGACTGTGACCTGGCCCCCTGTTTAAAAATATTGAGGACCCCTGGTATAAGGCTTGGGATTGCAGAAGTGGGGTTCAGTGGCTGTATTCTTTCTCTGTCCTTGATGGAAAGCAGAAACAAGAAACCCTCATTCCCAGGCCTGGAGACCTCATGTGTAGCTTTCTGTGGACGGTTTTGCATTGTAACCACACTTGGGGGGAAATCGTCCTTTTATACTACTACATTTCTTTTCAACCTGGGACTTTTTCCATTGTAAATAACAGAGATGGTGTCTGATCTGTAAAGTCTTGACCATAAACTATTTATTCTCTATCCTAGCAATGTGTTGTTCTTAGGGGAACCTCCAAGTAGCCCTATCATCAATCCCCCTCTATGGTTTAAAGACCTAGAGGTTTTGCTTTCTTGTTTGTTTGCACCCATCCAGCCTTTCTGTTTCACTATTGTTTTCTACACTAACCAAGCATTTTTTAGTAAATTATATCTTCTCATGATATGGCCAAAGTACAACAGTCTCAGTTCAGCCATCTTGGCTTCTAGCACTATGCTTTCTATCTCTTTAGACCTTATCCCAGCCCCCCTCCCCCATTTTAAAACAGTTCTAAACCATGAAGGCAATGAAAAGTGACAGAGCCTATCTCATGATGCAGGGGAACTTCCTGTGTGCTCCTTTCACAATTTGGTATTCAAACAGCATAAAAAGTCCAAAAAAGGGAGGGAGGTGAAGATGGTCTGAGTTCATCTTCTGGACTCAGGAGATGAGATATTCCATTTCAAAACTAAAAATAACACATGTCAGAATCAGTCACATTGAAACGAATGTATGATGTGGGCAAATGGGCTGTCCTGTGGGTGGCCTCCTATCCAGCTGTGGGTTCCTTGTACTCTTCCATAATGTAATCACATTTTTTACATTTAAAACTAAGAAATATCACTACTTTAGTAGAACAGTATTTTTCTTAGATCAATATTTTCAAATCTTGATACCACAAGAGTTGGATCCCTGACAATGTTGAAGACCCTTTTTAAGAAAAAGGAGGGTGGGGGAGGGGAAGTATTCCACTCATTTCTGGGATATGGATGAAAATGGTTAGTAATGGAGAAACCAGGAAATGCAGATGACATGTGAAAAGTAATTAATATTAGGATATAGTAATTTTCAATGCCACAGGACTAAACATCATGATTTCATGACACTACTCCCCTGTCCCATGCTATAAGGTCATATGACTGCACAACAAAGTTGAGAATGAGTCCTGAGAAGGAGCAATCTATAGACAATTGTTGAAAAAGATTGGATAAGTGTCCCAACCAACAAAAGGCCAATAGAGTTTGATGACTTTCTCCCCGTTTTAATAGAACTGTTCGGTGGTGCAGCTATCCATAATTAAGAATAAGCACTCAAAATGTTCTGCATCAGAAAGGTTATTGTTTAGGATAATCCAGAAGCTTCTAATAATTCAATAAAAGCATCTCTGTAAGGGAACTAAAACTCTAGCAGATAGGATCTTTAATTATCTTCTCCTCTGAAATACCCTCTTCAAGTTCTCATTCTTTAGATATCAGTATTTATGAATCAAAGGATTCTTTTCGGTTTTATCACAGGAAGAG
Source organism: Anolis sagrei (assembly GCF_037176765.1). Lineage (NCBI taxonomy): Eukaryota > Metazoa > Chordata > Lepidosauria > Squamata > Anolidae > Anolis > Anolis sagrei. The sequence continues at coordinate 203,097,011 of NC_090022.1, read as the reverse complement.
AAAATCTATCCATTACCCTCTACAGTGACCCAGAGCTTTGTGGGAGTAAAATAGGACCCATCTGTTTTAGGATGAGGAAAAGCCTTATTTGATATGTCATTCTGCTCTTCCAGAATGTAGAGCAGAACACATTTCCATCAGCTTTTCCCTTGTTGGTTATCTGCTATTCTTGTTTATATCTTTCCCCAAAGCTGAATGTGCATGAATTCAGGGGAATAAAGCAAAAGTGCATTGGAGAAATGAATAAAAGGGCGGCTAGCAATCTGAGGACTTATCTGCATGAGCCAAAAACTGCAGTTTCACCGCAAAAAGGATGGCTATTTTCACAACACAATGCTACTTATAATGATGTTAACCTTTAAACTGACTTTATCCTGCTTTGGGCAAAGTCAGGGGATACTCCAGAGTATGCCGGAAACATTAGAGTATCCTGAGGCCTTGTGGCAGTCTGGAGAGCTGGATTGGATTTGGCCTGGTCCACTGTCTAGACAAGACATGATCCCATCACCCTATGTCTAGTTCTGGACACCACAATTCAAGAAGGATATTGATAAGCTAGAACGTGTCCAGAGAAGGGTGATCTAATTATTAAAGGTTTAGAAGTCTAGTCTGGGTATGATTAGCTTAAGAAAAAGAAGGCTGAGAAAGGGACATGAGAGCCATATTTGAGGACCTCTTCACACGGCCCCTGGGGCTGTTCCATTTCTCTGTCAGTTGCTGGTGAAGCAGCAAGCATGTGTGGTCCTTGTGTTGCCCAGCACAGCCTCCCTCCTTCCCCCATCACATGGTGGGGATGAGAGAAGGCGTGTTGGTGCCCTGCCCCCGTCAGATGGGCAAAACGGTGGCAACATGCATTGCTGTGTTGCCTCATTGCCCTTTCCCCCATCAGACAGGTGAAAGGGCAAAAAAATTCAAGTAGCTTCATTAGAGCTACCCAAAACACACTTTCCTTTCTGTCATGGCAGAAGAAGCATTTTGTGATGCTTCCCCTCTGTGTCGGGAGGAATGGGGTTTCATGGCGCTCATCCAGATGAGGAAAAGGGGTCCATAACACCCCCAATGTGATGAGATCATAAGTATTTGAAAAGATGTCACATTGAGGAGGGGGCAACTTCGGTATCTGCTGCTCTACAGATTAGAACACAGAGAAATGGATTCAAACTGCATGAAAAGAAATTCTCCCTAAACTTTAGGAAGACATTCCTGATGGTAAGAGCTGTGTGGCAGTGGAATATGCTGCCTTGAAATGTGGTGGAGTCTCCTTCACTGGATGTTTCTTTTAAACAGAGGCTGGGTAGCTGTCTGCCAGGAGTGCTTTGATTGTGTGTTCTTGTAAGGCGGGGGGTTGGAGTGGATGGCTCTTGTGGTCTCTTCCAACTCTATGATACTAAGATCCCTGTGCACATCAACACAGGGAAAGGCTAGTCACAGAGTCTTATGAGAGCCTCCTGACGATCACAGACATCTCTATTGACATCAGAACAAAGCACCAATGAGGCCAAAAGGAAAAAGGATGTGGTCTTCCCCTTTCTTCTTGATTGTGTACATTGACAAAGATACCTGCATGACCATTCAATGTCCCCTTCTGTCTGGACACATCTGCTGATGTCAGAATCAGGCACCTGCAGAATCAGGAAGTGTGGAGGGGTGCTGGGGATAAGCATACCATTCATCTAGAAATACTGTGGCAAAAGGCTGATCCTGTTACATGTCAAATGCTTCCTTGAATTTTGCATTTAGCTTGAAACAGAATGATACTCAATCTTTCATCTTGCCAAATGGCAGAGGCAGGAGAGGTGGTGTATATAATGTTTATAATTGGCCTCCCATGAGTTTTCATATACTGAAAGACAATGAATGAACAAAATAAAGAGTAGGGACCTTCAGTCACAGCAATACTATTTTGAGGGTATAGTTATTTTCCTCTGCTGTTCCTATTTCAGTAGCAGTAGCCTCACACAACCAGCACTGGCATACATCCAAAAACTTTACAGACTCTAGCTTACCTACTATTTTGAGATGCTAGAGAACGAGGAACCTATCATTGGACAGCTTGAAACCTGACCAATTCACCATGTCAGACTGTGTTGCACATTAACAATGGGATTAGAAGCAAAATTGTTCCCATATAGCAAGGACCAGTGACTTAGCTATTATCCTACTGTCTGGAAGACATGCTGAACCCTGAGTTGGACCAGAGTTTTGGAACTCCACTTCACAATTCCTTACCAGGGTCCCCCTTTTTTAGGTTGACCACTTAAAAAGTTAATGTAAATGGGATCAGGTCCAATACTTTCATCTTCCATGATGGCAAAGTTTCTAACAAAACAAAAATGATAAACTAATCCACTGGTGAACTGTGCTTAAAGTGAAGGTCATTGTAATCTTAGGTAATTGTTTATGGGTTGTAGGATTTTATATGGTAACTATTTCCTCTTTTCAGTAATTCATTGATTTATTTTACAGCAATATTGTATTGTGTCAAACTTTCCCTCCAATACTTCCACCAGCTGAAAGAGGAGGGGAAACTGCTCATGCAGCAATTCATATACCTTGAAAATGTAATTTACAGAGTTGGGAAATATTCCAGAGTGGGTTTTCATTTCCATAGAAGAACATAGTAGAACACTGGATTTATGCATTTCTTTCTCAGTGGTTGTCTTTTAATTAATTAATAGAAATCAGCTGATTAGTTCAAAGAATTAAATTAACAAATACAATTATTAATGGTACCCCACCCCAGGTAAGGCATTAATTTATTATTCACTACTGCTATTGTATGTTTCTTCCCTACCCGCCCCCAACATGCACACAGATGCGTACATCACTACCACTTTCTCTTTCTTTTTGTTAATTTTACTTCCTTAATTCCATTCACCCACCACTTCATCTTCTGCATTTACTTCCTTTGATCACAGCAGCAGGATCAACTGTTCAAAGAGCACCACTAAGAGCTGCCTGGCTACCGGCATGTCTGTGATGCAGGAGGTTGTCCAGAGAGACCTCTGAGAATGCAGAGCAGAATGCTTGACAAGTTCTCAGCAGAGAGTTGGGGAGTGTGGTAAAAAAACAAAAAGGGAGATGAAAGGTTTGAGAAGTTAGGCAGTAAAGAGGAGACGGTAAGCATGGAGAAGAGAGGATTCTCCTTCTCCTTAAATTAGGAGAAAACATTGATACTTATAACTTATTGATTAGGAATTAAGTCTAGTCGTGTCTGACTCTTGGGGTGCTCCTTTCAATTTCTAAGCCAAAGAGCCTGTGTTGTCCGTAGACACCTCCAAGGTCATGTGGTTGGCATGATTGCAAGGAGCGCTGTTACCTTCCCGCCAAAGCTCAACCTATTGATCTAATCACATTTACATGTTTTCAAACTGCTAGGTTGGCAGAAGTTGGGGCTAACAGCGGGAGCTCACTCCACCCCCCCCCCCCCCCCCAATATTCGAACCGCCAACCTTTTGGACAGCAAGTCAGCAACTCAGCGGTTTAACCCAGTTCACCACCAGGGGGCCCTTATAAATCATTAGATGATAAATGCAATATATTTAAGAAGATGATTAGATTAGAATATTCATAAACCATTAGATAATAAATATTCCATTCTGATCACCCTCTTAAACAAATTGCATTTTTTAATACTGCAGAACAATCTGAGAGCATTCAGGGGAATTTTTAAAAATTAGATGAAATATCAGCAATAAGCACCTTGTTGAATGTATGAAACTGACTTTATTTACCTATCTGCAAAGCAAAATGTCCCATTTTTGTTCTGGTACTAAATAGAGAGTTGCATTCTTGAATCGACTTAGGCAATGTTTGACTCTTTTTATATTGATAAATCTGATTAGAATTGGTTTTAGGTTGGGCCAAACTAGGAACTGAGATCCTGGAAGTGTACTCTTGATTATCCCAAATACAATTATTTTGAGATATCAGGGAGAATGTCTTTTTCTGGCAGTGCAATCCATTTTACTCGATGCAACAAATGGCCCTTTTGCACTGCCCCAAAATGGAGTGAAAGAAACATTTAAAACATCAATTTCACGCAAATTTGGTAGCCAGATGGGGGGCCGAAAGAAATGTGGCCACAATCACAATCAGTACAAGTGGGGTGGAGTGGGATGCTATGGCACAAGGCTTCTCTGGAACTCCTGGCATTTCACAAAGAGACCAGATGCAGTGGAGGGGGAATCCTCTTCTCTCCAAATCTCTGTACCATCCTTTTGAAATGCCAAGAGCTCTGGAAAATCCTTGTGCCTCAGTTCTGAGGCTTTTACAGCAACAAAGGGGTCAGGGAAGGCAGGGTGGCACTGCCATTCCTCCTCCCTGGGCTGCTTGAATCCATGGAGAAGGGATAGTCATGGGAACTGCCCCTGGGATCATGCATGCCAATCCCAAGAGGCAGTTTCACATATCCCATGCCTGGAAAGATGTGTACCTTCCAGGAAGTTATGGATCTTTCCAGGTATCTTTTTTACCCAAAATAAACCTGGATTTCTAGGTTGATTCCAGGTCAAACTGCATTAGCCTGAGGCATCATTTGGATACCTCAAACTAATGAGTCCCCTATAGCACATTATAGGGCAGTGTAGATTATGCTATATTGAGCCTCCGGTGGCACAGCAGGTTAAACCACTGAGCTGCTGCTTGCTGACCAAAAGATTGCAGGTTTAAATCCGAGGGGGGGGGGGCAACATGAGCTCCCGCTGTTAGCCACACCTTCTGTCAATCTATCAGTTCAGAAACATGGAAATGTGAGTAGATCAATAGATACTGCTCCAGCGGGAAGGTAACGGTGCTCCATGCAGTCATGCTGGCCGCATAACCTTGGAGGTGTCAATGGTCAACGCCAGCTCTTCAACCTAGAAATGGAGATAAGCACTATCCCCCAGAGTCAGACACGAGTAGACTTAATCTTAGTGGAAACCTTTACCTTTAGATGGGACCATAGAGACCATTGTAGTAGTTTGACACTACTTTCACTGCAATGGCTCCATCCTATGACATTCTGGGATTTGAAGTTTCCTATGGCACCAGAGCTCTCGGCAGAGAGAAGGAAATATCTCACATAGCTATGAATTCCAGAATTCCATTGTATTGAACTATTGCTGTTGTGTCAATTTTGCAGTGTGGATACAGCCTCACTCCCAGGTAATTATGTATCGGATTAAAGTCTTTGAAAGTAACGTATGTTAAAGCTCAAGCATCTCTGCTCCTTAGATGTTAAAACAAATAATCTTTCTTCTAAATCACAGCCTGAGACACGATCACACAAAAAATTAGGATTGCATGTGATTTTGACTTTTAAGTTGTCACCAAAGTGCAATGATGCAGAACATCATAGCTGCAAGAAAGAGATTTTATGAGCAGTGTGTGATTGAGGAGAATTGGTTATATCTTTCTCTTCAAAAATACACAGAGTTTATGGAAAGGGTAAGACCTATGATGGTAAATACCTGCTGCTTTGTAAGAAAAACTTCCCAGCTGCTATCCATCCAGGGATCAGTACTGTTTGAATCTGAAAAGAAATATGTGTCTCCAAATCTATATTGATTTATTATTCAAGATAATCATCTTGAAAGAAGCAGAAGAAAGGTTTGTGGTATAAAAATACATCGTCACACTAGAGCAGTGGTTCTCAACCTGTGGGTCCCCACGTGTTTTGGCCTACAACTCTCAGAAATCCCAGCAAGTTTACCAGCTGTTAGGATTTCTGGGAATCAAAGGCCAAAACATTTGGAGACCCACAGGTTGGGAACCACTGCACTAGAGCATGGATCCACTTTAAATCCACTTGCTGCCTCATACAGAATTCTGGGGTCTGTAGTTTAGGGGAGGGGCTTTTAAACTGCTCAGCCAGAGAGGTTCTGGGCCTCACTAAACTTCAAACTCTTGGATTCTTCAGGAGGCAGCAACTGGATTTAAAGTGGATCCATGCTACAGTGCAGAGTTTCTCTAACTGTGCTCCTCTAGAGGTTTTGAACTTCAGTTCCCACAAATTCCTAAAAGCTGGTAAGATGACTGGGATTTTTGGGAGCAGAAGTCCAAAATACCTGGAGGAGCACAGTTTGAAGAAAACTGCTCTAGTGTGTTGAGGCACCCAAAACAAGACTTCCCAACCCTTGCACAGCTGGGGTTGGGGATGAGATTTGCCTCCTCCCCCCCCCCCCCCCCCCGGGGAAGAGAATTGAAAGTAGATCCAGCCGGAGGGGGCAGAGCTACTGGAACCAGCTTCCACCCCTCTGGCTTCATTCTGAAGGAAGACTTCGACCCACCATCGCGAACAGTATAATTCTAGGTTGCCAATGGGGGCTGGGTAGTAATTTTTTCACCTTTACGTTCTAGGGTTTTTTTCACCTACCCTATACTGTTTAAAAGACAAATTGGTAGTCTTGGGTCATTATGTAGGCTATAATGAAATTAGAAAAGTAATGACATATTTTGGCATACACCCAAGACACCCTTTGTTAAGGTCAGGAATGGAAACCCTCACCTGTGGTTCTTATAACCCAGGTGGGGGCGTACGCAAATGGCCTAGGGACAGGAGATTCTGACCTCACTTTCCTTGGAGCAGAGTTATCTTTTATGTCAAGGTCATCCAGGAGTACTTCATCTGGAGTTTCACCCAATTTCAGCCAAGGGGTAGATTGGGAAGGAACACTACCTTGGCTTTAGTCCTCACCAAATTCTTAGCTCACTTTAGGTATAGATGAAAACACAAGTTTCAAGGGTTAAATAAGGTAACATTCAATAAAGTTGCCCATATCTGTGTCTGTGTCTCTTATTTCGGGGGTTGGTTGTCAAAGGCAAACATCATTGCTATGGAATACAAATATCAAGAGGAGGTAATAGCAAGGAGTGATATATATTTTTGGGACTAGGCAACTTCTAGATGGTGGTGATTACCTGTATTTCTTTGAAGTTTGTTCTAAAAAAAAGTGGGCAAAAGGCTCTGGCACCCAAGATCATCTGCAGAGAAGGTTTGGTCAGTTAAGCCTCAAGGCCATAGAGGGAGGGAGGCTGTCTTCCTATGCCTTTATGTCTTCCAGATATGGAGAGGAATCAAAAAGAAGGTAACCTCTTCCTAATTGCTTTGACTTTATTTAAATGGATTGTGATAAAAAAGAGCAATGCCCAGATGCTCCCCTGTCTCTAGAGAGAACTGGTCATGCCAAGATCTGTCATCCATTTCATGTGAGAATAGAGGTATATCTAAAGGTGGGACTTCACTTTTGAACCTGGCAAAAACATGCATAAGTTATATATCAAGACAGAATTTCTAAGTTGTTATTTCTTTAAAAATTAGAATAAAGCAAGAGTTCTGTTGCTGAGACACTTAAAGAGAACTTGCGTTTTTTCAAAGTTCTGGAAGTATGGTCTTCCAGAAGCATCTGGTTGATCACTGTGGACTTGCTGGGGTTTTTAATCTAATGCAGAAGTGTTCTTGTTATGTGAAAAATTATGTAGAGAGCCACTTCACACAAGTACAAGTCTCACGTGGTACAGCAAACATGATGTTGAAAACAGCTTCAGTGCCACAGATGTAAATGGAATCAGTTTCCAAGAAGCCCGTGTCTGGATCCAAATGTTCACATCAACAGTCTCTGCAGATGCATTTTCTAGGAGCTGAGATCATTGCTTTCTTAGAATATTCCACGCTCCTGGAGAGTCTTATGTTCCATATTTAATAGGCTGTATTAAAAATGAAGTACATGATGGGATGAAGTGAAAATATCAAATGCTGGCTACAAGGAGAGTAGCTTTGGGATATACAGCACAGATTGTTCTATTTATGTTCTAGAATTAAGGATCTCTGATAAATCCACATAATCCCAAACAAACAAACCACACACTACATCTTGTACCATCTTTCGCTGCTTCACAGCTGCCAGCATGGTTTGAAATCGAAACCAGTGGTGGCAATTGAGCAGCTGTATAAGTAAATTCGCAGTGCAGGGAACAAAAATAGACAAACTAAAAGTGTAGTTAGAACAGTCGTGTTCATTTTATTATTACTATAAGTAGAACCCAGTATAGCCCAGGTGAAGGGGGAGGTTTGACTCTTTGTTTTTCCCATGGGACCAATGATTGACACATCCATTTAAAGTAACAGCCAGTACATTCAAAGTGCTGGCTGTGATCTTTAAAGCTCCACATAGCTTGGGTCCACATTAGGTGAAAAGCTGTATTTCCTATCATGGGAAAGCTCTTTCTCAGTCCCACCACATTTCAGGCACATCTGGTGAGATTATGAAGGAGAGAATGTTCTTGGTGATTGTTTCCAAGATTGGACCTCTTTTCCTTGGGAGGTCAGCTTGGCCCCCTTTCCTGGTGTTTTTTTCTTCTTCTTCTGGCTGCTAATGACCTCCTTTATTGTGATTTAAGGATGCCTTTCATTTTAATGAACTGCTGCAGTTAAAACTGTGTGTGTAGTTTTTTGTATTTTATTACATTTTAAGCACTTTCATGCTGTTTTTAACTTTTGGTTTTAAATACATATAAATTTACTACCTTATCACATTGAGAAATTTCCCAGTCAAACATAGAGAGACACTGAGCTCATCATATGAGTTAAATTACTTTTAGCTCTCCATGATTGAAAATAGGCAGAAGTGTCCTGAAAGGAGGGAACTCCAGCTATCGACCTCATCACATTGGGAACACTCCAGCCTGTTTTCAAGCATGAAAAGGCATGGAACTCATCACATGTTCCAGGGTTGAAAGGGGGTAAAAATGTCCTGAAAGGAGGGAACACTGAACACGGGCCAGCAATCATGTTCGGAGCTCCTACCTCCTATCACACTCTACCACCGAAGTCTCTGGTGGCGCAGTGGGTTAAACCCTTGTGCCAGAAGGACTGAAGTCCATCAGGTCGCAGGTTTGAACTCGGGGGAGCACAGATGAGCTCTCTATGTCAGCTCCAGCTCCCCATGCGGGGACATGAGAGAAGTCTCCCATAAGGATGGTAAAACATCAAAATATCTGGGCGTCCCCTGGGCAATGTCCTTGCAGATAGCCAATTATCTCATACCAGAAGCAACTTGCAGTTTCTGAAGTCACTCCTGACACTCTCCCATGGTTCCAACTGAAAAACAGGTGGGATGAGAACAATCAAGGTTTCAAGAGTCAAGAGTCTCTTGTATCCTATGGTGCTTGAGGCAAAACAATAGGATCCCATGGAAAGCAATGGTTTTAACCTGGATCATTGTCTCTTGCATCCTATGGACTTTGATGCAGAACCATAGGAACTCATGCAAAGAAATGGTTTTAACTTGAATCGCTGTCTCTTGTATCCTAAGTAGTTTGGGGCAGAACAATAGGATCCCATGGTTTTAAACTGGTGTCCGTCTCCTTTAATGTAAGCGGTTTTGGGCAGGGAAAGGCTTTCGGATATTGTTGTTTCCCCTGATTTTTTTTTGATGAATGCATTGCCAGCTCTTAAGTTTCTACATGCAAGTGTGATGGCGAGGCAGAAATAAGAGGGGCGATTCTCTACTCTTAAAGGGACGGTCACCCATTCTTTCTTCTCTCAATGTGATGAGTTTGTTTGTGTCTTAACTTCTGCCTTTTAATTGTGTTGTAATTTTAAAACCATGCATATTCACTTTGAATCTCATGCTGGCATCTAAATAAAATTAAATAAAATATTGAGGCAGCCATTTCTGCAGTGTGTATTGCTATTTGAACCCACTGGGTACATTTTTTTATAAATAAAAAAATAGTTGAAAGAGAGGGGCTGGTCAGAATCAAAGTAGGGTGTTAAAGTCAAAGGTTATTATTAACTATTAAAAACAATCCATAGAAAATCACCTTAACATGTGTAGGATATATGTGTTTGTGTGTATATGTTTTGTAGTTTTATCTTGAATGTATCCGACAAGTTCCTTTGAAATTACATATTCTAAGCAAACATGGATTGCTATTACAAAAAAGCTTTTGCGAAGCTCTGTGGGGGCAATGTGGACATTTATGTAACCATGCCTATAGCAGTAATATATGTATATTTGTATGTCTCAAAGTATGTATGCATTCATGTATGCTCTTGATGGTTCTGGTCCAAAATTGGTACACAACTTACCCATCATGATCCATTAAAAAATACTAGCGATATTCAATTCCATATACCAAATCAGTTCATTGTGGGTGTGGAGTTTTATGTAAAATGCATTGTTCACAATACTAGGCTAGCTTTTGTCAACAAAAATAAAACAAGAACAGAAACCTTTCAAATTCAAAATGAACATGACAAATTGTACCTAAATTGGTGGAGTGGTTTTTCCTGTAATTGGCTTTTCTGTAGTCTCCAGGGATATGACAAAAACACCCAAATTAATATAGCCCACTAGCACTGGTTTTTTCCGTAAAAGACATTTTATGGAATCTCAGGAGAATTATTTAGTAGTCAAATGTTATCGCATGCCTTGAGATATTTCTGAAATAGAACCAAAATTACCCTTGCCCATTGTAGGGCCCCGAATTATGTGTAATAAGTGCCAGCATGCCAGCAATTTTCATGGGGTTGTAATTATTTTAATGTAAAATTGGAACACGTTGCACACTGAGACTGTAAAGAGAGAGAGTGCACCTGTAATTTGCCATATGTCCCTTTCAGTGGGGCTTAATACAGAAAGAAAGCAAATGCAAGCAAGGAGATATGAAAATCGATCTATAGGATAAGAGGGAAGCCAAATGGAAGATATCCAATGGTTTATCCATCTGCCATACAATGCTTTGAAGCAAGAAAACCCTATATTATGAGGACAAACAGAGAAAACCAGGGAAGACAAATAAAATGTATCTTTTGTAAAGCATTGGTGCATTTACATTTGTTTATTTAAATTTAAATATGCACCTGCTGCAAAGCTCAGCAAGTCCTCAATGACAGCTTGCATTAAAAGCAGCAGTAAAGGCCATAGTATAAACATTCCCACAATCAACCATTTGAAACCAACATCAGAATTTTTTAAAAGAAGAGAAATATACTGTGCGCTATACCAGGAAGACAATGAGTAGTAACTATCACAACATACAGGTTCTAACAATTTTTAAAATATTCAGACTTTGCACATTCTTGTACTGGTTGACCTGTTTTGTACATTTTAAGGCATATCTACACTGACCACTTAGGTTGGTGTACAAGTGGATCTGCCCCCTGCCCCAGCAGCTAGCACCCCAGGTTAAGCCAACTCAGGGGATAATCTGAGTCTTTAGACATGATTCATAATGCCCCCCAAGTAAGGACAGTCAAGACAACTAGGCAGAACCAGTGTACCCCTCACTCCTTGAGCTCAGGCAACTTGGGGATGTGGGGTGGCTGTCCCTTCCCCTATGTCACAGCTGGAGACAATTGCGGCACAACCTGTTCCTCGAGAAGCCAGATCTGACCACAGTGGTATATGCCTTAGTTACATCCCATCCATAGCACACTCTATGTGGGGCTGCTTTTGAAGAGTGCTCAGAAACTTCAGCTGGTCCAAAGAACTGCAGCCAGGTTAATCACTGGGGCTAGGGAATAGACAACCCCCCTGTTGAAACAGCTCCACTAGCTGCCAGTCTGTTACTGGGCATATTTCAAAGTACTGGTCATGACCTTTAAAGCCCTAAATGGTTCCGGTGCAGGCTATTTGGCTGACCGCATCCTCTTGTACAAACTGGCCCAGGACCAGAGATCTTCAAGAGAGGCCCTTTTCTTGGTTCCACCTCCATCTCAAGCTCAGTTGTTGGGAACGGAAAAGAGGGCCTTCTTGGTGGCTGCCCCTTGAGTCTGGAACACCGTTCTTCTCAGGGAAGTCAGAATAGCCCCCTCTCTGCTGTCCTTCCAGCAGCAGGCTGAAACCTTTTTATTCAGGCAGGCTTTTAAAGAATAAGGCTTTTGAGATTGTCAGGGGATGCTGTGATTTTATATGCTCTTAATGGTATTTAATACAAGTTTAATACTTGTATATTTGTATATTTTAAGTTGTATTGGAATGCTTTAGTTGTGAACTGCTTTAAATCTCAGTATGGAGAGAAAAAGTTAAGCCTCCACCTTAGAAACGTTTAAAAAACTCAAGACGTGACTTTTCTGATGCGCTTTTGGGGAGTGATCTTTCATCTCCTTTGTCATGCTCCTCATATTGTATTGTCTCCCCTCTGTATGAAGGATTGTCACTACTACTCCGTTCATGAGTCTCCTTTACAAATATATAGGTTTTTATTTTTATCTCATCCCGAGTTTTTATCATTGTATTTTGCACATGTGGCCCGCTCATTGTGATTGTGTTTGATTTCTATTGTATTATTTTGTATTGTTTGTTATATTTTATCGTCTTACTTTATCTTATTATGATATTGCCTTGGTTTTTTTGTTACTGTATTGTAATGCATTTCTGGGTTTAGCCTCATTATTAAAAAGCAGGATATAAATAAACATAATAAACATAATAATAATAATAATAATAATAATAATAATAATAATAGTATCTACTTACCTTACAGTCTGTGATCTGGCAGCCTTTGGGTAAGCCTCAAGCTTCACTAGGAGGCTGGTAGGAGAAAGAACCATGAAGTGGACTCCATCTGGCACCTGGGACACCATATTAAGCCTACTTCGTATGTCAGTGTAGGACCAGTTTTAGACTGATGTACTTACTTAACCCGTCCCTGTACTCACCAGAATTAGACTGCTGGCTGTCTTCACAAAACCACTTTGAGTCCCTCTAGGGGTGAGAAAAGTGGTATTGAAATACTGTAAATAAATAATAATGCACAGTGACTTCTGATGAGTATCATGAGGCCTTTGGTTTAAACTAGCTTTGCCCCACTTGAGGGTGATACTTCAGAGTTTGCTGGAAACTGGAGAATTCCAAGGTTTAGGGGCAGTGGGATTGGGTCTGATTCTGGGGGATCCACTCCACACTGAACAATAACACCAGCACTCTTTCCTTGTGCCCATCAGACAAATTTTGCCTGTGTCACAACCGACACTGCTCCTATCATGCCGCAGAGTTCCATCCGAGTCTCTGATTATGACAAGTACCTCTGCTGATTTAAGAATGAGGTGCTCACATTCCCAAGAATAAGGAAGGGAGAATTGGTCTCCTACTTCTTGCTGGTAATGCTAACACCAGAAGAAGTACCAATGACAGCTAGGGATCTCCATGGCCAGATAAGAACAGCAGTGGCAGTGACATGGAAGAGGTGACAGTGCAACAGAACAAATGTGTTTCCAGGTCATATAGATAACTCCAATTTGGCATGAATGGGCTAGATTTACACCAGTCTAAACTGCCTGATGTAGATGAGTCCTTGATTTCAGCTATCCATCAAAGAATATACTTCCCAAATCTTCTGTAGTTTTTGGAATGCATTGAAATCTATGTTAAAAGATATTTAGAGAGATAAGACATTGGAAAATATTCATATCAATCCATACTTACATGTAAGTGTTCATACCATTTAAATTAGTCTGCAGATTAATGCAGAAACGTGCCCAAACATACTTATGGGTAAATACTCATGCAGAAGTGCAATGAACCAGAGTAATCTGATTCATCCATCCTTATCATAAAGATACACCATTGCTTCTTGCCTCCCAGAGAGACCTGTTAAGGAAGGAACTTGTTTATGATATTTCTGAGACTACAGAAAGCTGGGCTGATATATTTCTTTGATCAAAGTTCAGTGAAGAGGGTGCAGTTATAGGAAGATCTGGACCTTCGATTTATGTAAGCAAAAATGACTGACAGTTGAATATTATTTCAGCACTGGTGACATGATAATATCCTTTATCTCTTCTAGGGCAGAGCAGTTTTGGTCCAAAACACAGCTGACATGGCACACAGAAGTCTGTCATTCAGTTAGAAGTCTAAGGTGTCAAATCTCCAGTCTGGGGAAATTACTATGCTTCTGATTCTTTAAGATCCTTCAAAATGAGTGTTGTAGGGCAAACATACAAGGAAGTATTAGCCTCACTCCCTCCATTCTTCCTCAATTGAAGAATTATTTTCAGAAGAGGGGAACCTCTCTGTCAGGATGCAGTGGGTGGGTAGATGAATACAAAAGAGCCTTTGTTTCAACAATGAGGTTAAGGAAGCACCCTTCCTGGGACCCTTTCCCTTTTTCCCTTCAAGGGAGCCCGTGCTTCAGCAACAGGGTGAAGAAAGCACCCTATCTGGCTCACTACAAGGGGTACTTCTCAGGCTCCACTTCCTTTCATTTTAAGCATTGTTTGTCCTTCATTAAGACATGGATTAAAGGCATCAGTGTTAAGATACCACGCTTTCTGTGATCCTTCACCTTCTATCTGTAGAAGGTTTAATGCTTCATTAAAGTTGTTTCTTTCTACTCTAGAGGAGAGAGGTACAATAGATCTCCCTGCACACAGCTTTCCAAGGCATTTTAAGGGGGCTTCCACTTCCCAGGGAAGAAAGAGCGATCGATCTGGAGCTATCCTACTGTGGGCTTCCCTTTCAAAAGCCCTCTCTTTTCTCTTGATTTGCACTTCAGTCCCTGCCTGGAGTCGTGCCTTTCTCTTCCTTTTGCTGCTTCAGATTTAATGCTTCCTTAAAGCTGTTTCTACTTTCTACTCCAGATGAGAGGTAACTAGGTAGTAGTAGATTTTTGAGAGTGAGGCTTTTCTTTTTGTTTGCTGGGATTACTATTATTACTATTATTATTATTATTATTATTATTATTATTATTTATCTGGTAGAAGTATTTTCTGAATGAGAAGAGGGGAGGAGAAAAAGAAGCTAAAAGGGTGACTCTCCAAGCCCCGAAACACGCGCGTGCACCCCACCCACCCTTCCCGCACATTCCCAACTCCCAGTTAGTCCCACTAAATAAAAAGAATCAAGAAAATAAAGCAAAATCAAAAAGATTCAAGACAGAGGGGAGGAGGATCCGTGATTGGCTGCCACGTGTTCCTGTTATGGACAGGAAAACGTGACAGCTGTGCTTTTGCCGTTACAGCCATTCAGCCAAGCAAAACAAGCCGGATTGGCTGAAGGGAACTGACAACTCGGAATCCGTGCACAAGCTTAGTACACAGCTGAAAGATACAAGCTTCACACAATCATAAAGTAGATGCAATTTATTAAAGGATTTGATATGATATATTTTATGGTTTATCTGCTGCTGTGTTGATTATTGATGTTCTGAAGCCTTGAACTTGTGCAACTCTGGACCTCTGGAGAAGGCTTTTTAATAAAAAAGGGGAAAATCATACATTTATTTGTAAGCCCTTGATGAAGTATAAATCCTTGGAGGGGGGGGGGGTAGCCATAGCTCGATAACAACCCTTCTCTACTTGAAGATACGATGACTTTGCAGGAGAATTCCTTGCCTATATTTAATGCCTGGGGAGTCAATCCCTTTCCCCAGATCTGGAAAAATGGTAAATCTGCTATTGTTTTTTACACAGTGATGTTGGAAATATCATCCTCTCATGCCAGAGTTGTGGGAGTCAATGTTTTCAATACTGTAATGATATTCCAAAGTAACAGGGCTTAAATAGCAATACGCTATAATCTATCCATACTGGTTTGTAAATAAATACCACATTGTGGTAAAAACAATTTCCAGGTGACAAATAAAGCTGTTTTACAACTTTTTCTTTTGCATCTCTTCAACTAATGCTAAAAATGACCAGTGTGACGAGGTCAGCCAGGGAATATTTCTATAGACCAGAAACTCACCTTCATGACTATCTTACATCAAAATTAGATAGGCAAAAATAAAATAATTGGTTTGGCTAGATTTGGTGACTTCATCCCACTAAATATAAGTATCACGGGCTTACTTTGCCCTCTTTTATCAAGTATGTGGCTGGCAGCAAATCACTCAAACGTTTCAAAAACAGAAGAAATCGGTGCTGACTTAATGCGAAACCTCTGACATCCTAGTGTATTGCTGGTAGCATGCATTTGATAAACAACCAAAAGCTCTGTAAAATAGTAGTTGGTATCAATAATATTTAGTGTGAGTTAAGATTGTTTTCAGTAATGGTGTTGGTTCATTTTGTGGCTGCCATGGTGATAAAACCTGCCTCACAATTGCCATATGTTGTGTTCTCTTCTGAGGTTAGGAGATATTGTATTCCTTATAATCTTTGTTGTGTTAAAAGCAAAACATTAGCTTTCCTTTTTGCGTGTGCCTTTTATCTTTAGTAAATTCAATGAAGCTAATTTTAAGGACTGGTTTCTCATGCATACAATTTCTGCAGGTTTCATGTTATTTTGAGCCCTACAGAATATGATAATTCAGTAAGTATCTTCGATTCATTTTAGTGATCAGATGGGGGGGGGGGGGGTTACCCAATTTATCAATTAACATACAAAAGTAAGGATTGATGATCAGTCTCCCTATTAACCAGTGCAGAAAAACAAAATTAAATATGGTTGCATTACGAAAATAAGTATTATTACCCATTTTAACAAATACTTAGCTGCAGTTTTCTTTGCAAAATTCATGTGTATCTGATGGGACAAAGAAGATCATAATACCCATGTGATCTTCCAAGGTACAAAGTGATCAATGGCTTAACACTTTCTTGATATCTTGATTTTTTTTTTTAAAAAAAGCAAAACATGGCTTATTGCTTTAATCTCCTTTTAACTGCAGGGACATCTGCTGTTGAATAAGATATCCTCCTAATCTCCCACCCAAGAAAGCTGGAAGTCTTGCGTTCATTCACAAACTCAATCACTTTATTCATGCTTTATCCCCAAGACTGGGACTTTATCTGTTTTAGAGATTAAAATAAATAGAAATAAAACCACATATATCCAAAAAGATACAAAAATAAAGATTAAAATATAATTAAATTATGTTGAGGCGTAATATGTTTGTGTGTATGTGCCTTCAGGGCACTTCTCAACATATGGCAATCCTATGTTTTCTATATTGCAAAGAACTCTGAGAGCATTTCATTTCTTAGAAGAGTACTTCTTTTCATAAATTACTTTGGTCCTGGAAATAATCTGGAGTTAGGCAGTGGAAAGAACGTCTTGTTCTGTAGCAGTGCTTGGCCAGACAGAGATTACCCTTGTGACAACCACCCCCAGATCCAAATGTTCAAATTGTATTTAAATGTGTTAACTCTTAAGATTTATTAAAATTAATTCTTCTAACTACATTGTCACATTGATGAGAACTCTTTGATGAGGTGCCTCTTAGCTCTTTCTTTGGAAAGGCAGCTATGAAGTTGCAACACATGGATGTCTCTCAATGGTCGGGTACCTCTGTATTCCTTAGTGCTTCTTTTATGTTGGTTGGTTAACACTGTTCCTAGCTTCTTTTCTGACTCCTTTCAGCCATTCTTGTTGATTGATGGACTGTGTGTCCACATGGATTTCTGTGATTTCCATAGTTACCATTGTGCATGCAAAGCAACTTTTAAATCAACGTGAATGTATCACTGGTGCGGATTATCACTATTATCAGTAATGGTTTAGCAGAAAGATGAAATGGAAAGGCAACCACAGCATTGCAGTCCTCTCTCTCTCTCTCTCTCTCTCCACAGAGAGATACCATATAATCTGCTAGACACTGAAAGAATATTAACCCACTCCAACTTTTAAATGTTTTCCTTAATTGGTAACAGTCTTTTTTGAAGCAGGAAATCCTTTTTGTCTTATATAGGACAAATTGAAGAATTGGAAACAGACTAGATGCAGCTAAGCATAATAAATGGTAACACACTCCAGTCTATGACCTCAAGGTCACTATACTTAAACAAAAAGATGTTTGGGGAGCAGAGCATGAAGTTGCTGAGTTAGTATTCTTGCTTGGACTTGACCTTGCATTTTCCGGACTTAACTGGGTCACCAAAATACTGTAATTCTCATACATGTCTTACATGCTGGTTAAAAAAAATAAGATCACATGCTTGAGCTTGTCAATTCCCAGCTGCTGAATCTTTCTCACATCCATTATTTCTTTCTTATGTAGCACTGCTGCTTGTGCGGTAGTCTCACTACAAGATTTTCATAAAGTCTGTAAGGAAGCTTGCAAGCCCACACAAATCTGGTCTGGGGCCTTCAGATGTAACCAAGCCTCTGGCATGCTTTCCCTCTCACTCAAGAGCCACCATGCTTTAGAAACAGTAGCTCCGCTTTTATTGTACTATGATGCCAATTTTGCTTGGAGGAAGGTGGTCACCTGTTCCTTGCTCCAGTGATCCCACTTCTTTGAAAACTTTCCTGCTCCAGAAGGTCAGGGAGTTTGCCAGTCCTCTTGAATGAACAAGCTATGCAGGCAGTATTGAATGCCTTCCTCAAAGCACACTACGCACCAGCTGCAGACTTTGCTTCTAATCCAAAATGCCATTTATACTATCTGTCAATTCATTTGAGCAGCCAATGTGTGTTCCAGGGAGGAAACCTGCCTCTGTGAAGTTCTCTTTTGTGAGCAGGCTAAGCGAGAAGCATGAAAGGGGTCCTTTCCTCCAATTTTTGCCCAGAATTTTTATCGAGGCTTGGCTTTCTATTCTCCACCTGGGGTTCTTTTTCATGTGTTCAGATCCACTGAATTTTGTCTCTCTACAATTCAGGGGCACTAATAAGCAAATAAGGAAAGGAAATGAGGCTGGGATCCTTTTAGTTATGGATTACTACCACCTACAACTTAAGTCTGACTGAAGGATGGGGATAGCAACCCAGCATTGCAGGATTTGTTGTTGTTGTTGTTTCTGGGTGCTGACCAGTAAAGATTGGAGTAGCAGATCAAAACCCAACCTAGGTTCCAATTGTAAGTGACCTGCAATTTAAAAAGTTACCAGGAGTTACTGTACATCAGGAATTGAGCCAAGGCAGTGTTTTCTTCTGTTTGAGGTGATATGTTTCCAATCTTGGCAAGCCCACACTTAGTTTATTGCAGGTTGGATTGATTCAGAGGTCCTCAAACTAAGGCTTGCAGGTCAGATGTGGTCCCTGCCCTAAACCTTGGACTTAACATCACACTAAATCTGAAACAACTTGAAGGCAGACAGCAAAAACAATCCTAATTAACCTGACTGTCTTGTCAGCCAAAAGCAGGTCTACACTTCTCATTGAAAAACGGGTAAGTTTATGTTAGTTAAAATTGTTCTTCATTTAAAATAGTGTATTAATCTACAAATAAGATATATGCAGCATGCATAGGAATTCATTCTTTTTTTTCCAAATTATTATCTCCCCCCCCCCAAAAAAAAAAGAAATACTTTGAGGGAACATGAAATGGTGCTTTGCTTTAGGAGTTTGAGAACTCCTAAAATCATAGAATTATAAAGTTGGAAGAGACCTCATGGGCCATCCAGTCCAACCCCCTGCCAAGAAGCAGGAAAATTGCATTCAAAGCACCCCCAACAGATGGCCATCCAGTCTGAAGGAGCTTCCACCACACTCCAGGGCAGAGAGTTCTACTGCTGAACAGCTCTCACAGTGAGGAAGTTCTTCCTAATGTTCAGATGGAATCTCCTTTCTTGTCGTTTGAAGCCATTGTTCCGCATCTTAGTCTCCAGGGCAGCAAAAAACAAGCTTACTCCCTCCTCCCTGTGACTTCCGCTCACATATTTATACATGGCTATCATGTTTCCTCTCAGCCTTCTCTTCTTCAAGCTAAACATGCCCAGCTCTTTAAGCTGCTCCTCATAGGGCTTGTTCTCCAGACCCTTGATCATTTTAGTTGCCCTCCACTGGACACATTCCAGCTTGTCAATATCTGGTGCCCAGAATTGGACACAGTATTCCATGTGTGGTCTAACTAAGGCAGAACAGAGAGGAAGCATGACATCCCTGGATCTAGACACTATACTCCTAGTCTACTTCTTTCCTTTCCAGAATATGGTTGCAGAATTCCTCGGCCCGCTTGGATTTCAAAATGAAGGTGCTGTGCTTCTCCCCTTCCATGGAGGAGCTGAGTGCCCTCCTCTCAGGTTTTCAGGCAACTCAGTGACTTTGAACTTTCCTTTTCGAGGAAACATGAATTATGTTGTCTGCAATGTGATGGAAAGGCCAAACTCCTTGATACTCAAGCATAGTGGCACTGCATGCGGTGCCCAATGGGACAAAGAGAACAGAGAGTTCTGAAAAAGAGGAAATCATAGACAGACCTTTGACATTTTTAAAATAAAAAATGATGTTGAGGTCCTCAAAATCCAGATGTGAGATACCTGCCAGCATCTAAGTAGTAGAAGCTATGAATGTCCAATTCAGTGTCTACCCCAAAGTCCTCCTCTCCTCTCCACTTGTGACCTTGCCACCATTGCACCATCTCTCTTTCTATACTACTGGTTCTTTCATGTTGAAAGCAATGGTATTGGGATCCAGCAGGGATTCAAGGAGGACAAACATGAATGGTACTGTGTAAGGATAAGAGCTCCACAGTGCAGAAATCATAGCTGAGTACAGAAAGTCAGTCCACTCTTCATCAGTTTTCTGTGTGAGGTCCAATATCTAGGTCTCGGAAAGCTGCACTGGATTAAAACAAATCTTTTGATTGCCTCGCTTTGGACTTAGAGAAGCTCTCCAGGATTCTGATGAGTCCCTTTGCCTTTGACACCTATGAAAGTGTGAACATTTTCCCCAGTTAATCAGTTTTCCAAAACTGGCAGCTTTCTTTACAGTTAGGATTTTTAAATGAAATTTGTGTGTGTGTGTGTGTGTGTGTGTGATTGGGGAGAGAGAGAGAGGAGGAGGGAGAAAGAGGAGGGAGAAGCAAGTTCTCAATGGATCAGACTTTTGAGAATGAGCAACATACTGTTATGAATTTTTATTTCATACCTTCAGAAAGGAGAGGACATGGGAGGAACACTTTGGTTTTTCTGCCATGGGCTACGTAATAATTAATATAGCAGGAGGCTTATTTCTGCTGATCTCCCAAGTAACTTGCTATTTTTTTCTGATCCTGAGATTTGCCCTTTAGTTATTAGCTGGTCAGTTTTGAAATAGAAATGGGACTTTTCAACCATTTTGCTCATGTTCAGTCTATGGACCTCATCACATTTAGTTCCCTAACGTGGATGACATCAGAGGGATTTACCAGGCATCTTGTTTTCCCAAAGCCTCCCATGTTCTCCTTGCTCTGTCATAGGACTCAGAGAACACAGTTCCTGGATGAAGCCCCACAGGAAGTAGCTGTGCATTGTGTGAAGGGATGTGGTGGGTTCCGTCCAGAAACTGTTCTCAGCATCCTGTGACAGGTCTGAAAGCCTGTGAGATGAAGTAATATGACTCTAATGCCCAAAACCGTTTCTGTTTTGTTTTACTTTACTTCTTTATTCTACAGCAACATAATGCGACAATTTTAAAATAATTTACAGAATTATTCTACCTCCATTTTCTTAAGACGGATACTAGCACATCTGTGTTTGATAGATATAAGAATGGCAAATATACTGTCTGATCAGAAATATTGCAGTGTGAAAGAAACATGAATCTGCTATTAATCAGATGGGAATTGAAATAATATTTGATGTTATTAACTTCATGCCTATAAAATAGCTTCTCAATACTGATAAAACCCAGTTGGAAAGAATAATATAGCAGTGAGAAATGTAAAATGCTGTGTGTGTACATTGATATCCCTCCTGATCCCCCCCCCCCCTAAAATGAGCTCTAGCAATGTAGAGTATGGAAATCATAGTCCAGACCATATGGAGGGTCAAACATTTATTTCCTTAAGTTTACATTGATTATAAGTAGCCATTTAGTCTTTAAGATAGGCATCTCTCCCAACTCTTCCCAGGGATTGCACCTGTAACCTTTCTGATATATACAGTACCTTTTGCCATCATTGGACTTATATGACCACACCCACAATGCTTTGCATGAATTTGCATCCTTGTATTTTAACCTCTAGCCATTATTGCATCAAAGCTCTCAGTGTGATATTGCTGTTTTTTAAAGTCAGACTTTAGGCACTTCTAAATGGAGAAAGTATCAGGGGGGGAAAATCTATAAATTGAACATTAAAAAAATGAAAACTATTCCCATACAAGCCTCACAATCCACCCTGTCAAATGACTCAAATAGATGAAACAATTTTCTAAAAGGTTTCCAAAGTAACCGAACTTTGACCTAGTCATCTACAAGGAGACATTTTGGTCCATGATGAAAGAATTTTATGAGTGATAGAAAATTAGAGTTTAGATTGGAGGCACTATCTCAGTCACCTGGAACCACCATTTCTGAGTTCAATCTCTGGTTAGTTTTTTGATACACAACATTGGTCTATTAGGAAGAGATGACACTTTTTCACTAGTGAATTGAACTGGATGCTTTTACCCCTTTGTGCCTTTCAGTTTTACACTCAATTTATCAAGAATCTTTGAAGGTGGCAGTTACTGATACAAGTGTTTTTAGAAGGCTGATCCCACTTTATATAAACCAGTTTTCCTCTGTGAGCATGCATTGCTGCTATGGCTCCTCCCTATGAGTGTAGTGTACTTTCCTAATGACTGTAGAGTACTTTCTAAATGTTCAGCAGTACAATGCATGCTTTGAATACATGAGGTCCCTAGTTAAAACAAATTGATAGTTGCTGATCGTTTCCTATGGCTGTTGGATTTCATAGTCAGAATCAGGGTGATAATACCTAATAGGAAGTACGCAAGGAAAGGACTTAATGTCATTTTGAAGACTAACTTGATTTGGTTCATCACGAGTTTTCATGGATGTCAATCTACTTCTTCAGAAATGAGAGTCACTCAAAAGTAATGCACCTTTTTTAAAAAAAATCCAAATTTTATTCTACATCTTTGCTATTTGCCGAGGACACAGAAGAATCTGTCCTGCTTCTAATCAAATTTAATTCAACCCGCTCCAGCAGAAGGCATTGTTGTAGCACTCCTCCAAGATGTCTACTGCTCTTGATATCTGTCAGAAGACAGGTGCTGTAATTAAGCTCCTGATTTGTGAGAATGAGAAAACGGGGAACATCCACAAGAAACTGAAGAGTGTGTATGGTGTCAATCTCAGCACTGTTAGTTGCTGGGTGTGCAGAAGGTATCTTGTGAAAGGGGGCATGCCAATATTCAGGATGTTCCACAAAGTGGCAAACCACACACACAACTTACAAGATGAAATGTGTGAACAGCGTGGTTAAGGCCAATAGATATGTAACTGTAACTGTTACCAAGGGAGCATTTGCACAGTTAAAACTTGTGCACCAGCTGCACCCGTATCTTGGGAAGTTTGACTTGGCCATGGTAGACCATGATCTATGTGAGGTTGACTTTAGAGACTGTCTGGAAACTTCAAATGGTCCAACAGACAGCAGCCAGATTACTAGCAAGAGTGGCGCTCAGAGAGCATACAACTCCTATGTTGTGCCAGCTCCACTGGCTGCCAGCCTGCTACCGGGCACAATTCAAAGTGCTGGCTTTAGCCTATAAAGCCTTAAACAGTTCTGGCACAACCTACCTGTCCAAACGCATCTCCCCTTATGAACCTGCTAGGACTTTAAGATCGTCCGGGGAGGCCCTGCTCTCGATCCCGTCTGCATCACAAATACGTTTGGCGGGGACAAGAGATAGGGCCTTCTCAGTGGTGGCCCCTCGGCTATAGAATGCCCTTCCTAGGGACATTAGATCGGTCCCCTCCCTTTTAACACTCCAGAAAAGAGTAAAGAACTGGCTGTTCGAGCAAGCGTTTGAAAATGCAATGTAAAAGACATAGGAACTTGGAATGACTGGACAACAAGATTGTTGTGAGTCGCCCCTGGGCTGAGAACAGCGGTATATAAGCAAAGTAAATAAATAAATAAAGTAAATAAATAATGTTTTTAATTAGGAGACGCAAATGACTTACGTTTTTATTACTCTTGTAATGGTTTTATACTATGTATTAATGTTTTAAATGTTTTATGATGTTTTTGGGCATCGAATTGTTGCCTCTTTAAAGCGCCCTGAATTGCCTGATGGCTGAGAAGGGTGGTATACAAATACAGTAAATAAATAAATAAATAAATGTCACTCCAACTAGGCTTTGAGGAAGCACGTGTTTGTGGAATACTGAAACAGTTGCAGTTGAAAAAAGTCGGTTAAAATGAGTCAGATGAGCCGCTAAACTGTGGCTCAGATGAGCTGATCCAGAGTTTTACCATGCAGGCATACAGGCCCTTGTTCCAAGATGGCATCAATCTATTGAAAGGAATGTGGATTATATGGAAAAGTGACATTTTGTTCCTAATGCATGTATCAATATACTCTTAAAAAAAATAGGGGGGGGGGGGATAACCAGCATGGTCTGAATTTTGGACTGTGGCTGTAGAGACCAGGTCTTGAATCCTCAGTCAGCCATGAAAAAACAAGTGTGAGAGTTGGAGCAAGTCACACTTTGTCAAAGGCAAATAATCTTTGAACAAATCTTGCCATGAAAACCCCATATCTGTTGCCATATGTTGGACACAACTTGGAGACACCAACTACAACATCACCCCTCCTTCTCACTAGTCACATGGATCCCTCTGCTGATCAGTGTGGGAGGTGGTGGTGCCATGGCTAGGATCTCTTCTACAGTCATCTGGAATCAGTGATGGCGATACAGACATCAATGTGATGGTTGAGTGGAATGAAAACAGTCTTGTTTCCACCCTGCTGCCCCCACAAGTTGAGGACAAAATATGTGGTCACCTTCAGGATCAGTTCAGATGAAGCCATCCATGTATATGAGGATTTAGTCTTAAATTCTCAGAAGAGTTCTGATTGTTTATGGTAATTTCTGCCTTTTCCATCAGAAACTTTAAGGAAAAGATGGAAACACTCAGGTTGATATGCAGATTGATTACTATTTTTAGTTCGTGGGTGGTATGTGTTGTTGTTGCTTTTAAAGTTTTTTTCATAAGATGCTCACTTCATAGTGCTAGAGAGATGTGTAAGTTATTGATGTAGCAATGTCCCTATGTGTATCATTACTGAAGTCTATGGGTTGAACCGTTCAGGGTTTTTTTTCCTGTTGAGGGACTGAGTTACCCCCAAATCAAAACATGTCTGTCAGCACACTGTTGTGATTGGAATTAAAGTTTCAGCAATGGATCCTTTTCAAATAGGAATGCAACACATGGGAAGACGTTCAAACAAATTTATATTTTACATAGGCCAAATGCAAACTCAGCGAATCATTTTCTCCCTTTGAAAAGTGTGGGAGTCAGGTAGGGGTACTTTTAAGGCATGAAATGTAAGTCTGTTCCTTTCTTGACTCTAATTATGAGGCAAGCATTGGGTTTCTCGCTATTTTAAAAGAGGATGTGGGGAAAGAGAATGGGGAAGGGAAAGAAAAATTAGCCACTTTTCACCAACTTTAAGTGATAGCTTTGT
The DNA here is from genome assembly GCF_037176765.1 of Anolis sagrei. Lineage (NCBI taxonomy): Eukaryota > Metazoa > Chordata > Lepidosauria > Squamata > Anolidae > Anolis > Anolis sagrei. The sequence continues at coordinate 203,071,738 of NC_090022.1, read as the reverse complement.
TTGTCTTAGTCAATAAGCCAGTAGGGCTACCATGGCTAATAACAGCAGACATATTTTCATATTTTTAATGCATATGCAGGTAATGCGCCCACACTGTCCAATTTCCATCTATATAAATAAAAATGTAATGTTCATTTGTGGGATTAACATAACTCAAAAACCACTGGGCGAATTGACACCAAATTTGGACATAATACACCTATCAGGCCAGCGAGTGACCATCACTCATAAACAGACTGAAAAACACAGCAGAAGAGACTTACAATGCAAAAAAACCCCATTACAATGCATGCACAAAACCACATGTATACACAAATATATATACACACATATGCACAAAGCACATATACACAGACTGGGCCACAGCAATGCATGGCAGGGGACGGCTAGTAAAGAACTAAAATTGTGGATGTTCCAGTGTGTTTTTAAGTAATCAGTTCAGTAGACACTTTTGGCGCCTCCAGTGTCAGCCTGCTAATACCAGTTTGCAGAAACATACCCATATCCTGTTAAATATATTTTAGCCCCTTTTAATATAGTGTGACCCTGAACTCAAAAATACACATTAGTCAGTTGTGGCTTTAAGCAGAAAAGAAAATACAGTAGAGTATCACTTATCCAACATAAACGGGTCAGCAGAACGTTGGATAAGTGAAAATGTTGGATAAAAAAACATGGTTGTTCCAGTGTGCCTTCCCAGAATAAGGAAAACACACTGATATACTGTAGATTACCCATCTCTAGAATCCCTCTGGAATCCCATATTGAGCATAGAGGAATAGCAACATTGGAAAAGCAAGTTTGCTAAACACTGCTATTGGTCAACTGTCTCCAGAATCTCATCTGGAGCTGAGTGGCCCTATGTTGGGAGGGCTTGGCTTGTGCCTTCCAGCCTAGCAGAATGAGGCTGGACTGGATAGCCCTTTAAGGGAGGGGGTGTCTTACCTTTCTGGGATTGGGTTAGAAGAAAAGAAGAAGACCAGAAGTGCAAGTTGCTGCAAGATTGTCAGAGGTAAAAGATGGGAGGTGTAGGAAGAAGAAGAGAGAGCATGCGTGGGGGAGAAAAAGAGAGAGGGGGGAGAGGATCTGGAGCAAAGTGTGTGTGTGCACAAAGAAAGTGGGGGATCCTCTGCCCACCAAGGTTTTTTTTTTTTTTTTTTGTCTTGCCAGGTGTGACTTGAGAAACTGCAAGTCGCTTCTGGTGTGAGAATTGGCCGTCTGCAAGGATGTTGCCCAGGGGATGCCCAAATGTTTTGATGTTTTATCATCCTTGTGGGAGGCTTCTCTCATGTCCCTGCATGAGGAGCTGGAGCTGATAGAGGGAGCTCATCCGCGCTCTCACCAGATTTGAACCTGCAACCTGCCAGTCTTCCGTCCTGCTCCCCCTCCAAAATTTCCCTCCTCTTTCCTGCTCTCCCTCACCTCCCTCACTGCCAAAAGCCTTTTTCCTTTGACCCCCCTTGCCCCAAAAGCCTTTTTTCCTTCACCTTTCTTGCCACCCTCATCTTTTCCCTCTTGCTTTTATTTGCTTCCAAAACCCTATTTCTCTCAAGGGGGGTGCTTTGATTGTGCTTTTCCTGCATGGCAGAAGAGGGTCAGACTGGATGGTCCCTGGGGTCTTCCACTGAAATACTCTTAAATTTATGTTAGTCAAAAAGTTTGCTCATGTCTGATATGTATGCATTATATATAATATAATATATAAACATTTATTTGAGCTCCATAAGAAACTACTGTTTTAAAAAGGGCTCCATGGCTGAGAACCCCTGGCCTAGATCATTGCTTCTTAAAGTGTGGGTCCAAACCCCAAATGGGATCCCTTTTGCTCAATGTTGGGGTTGTGAAAAGTTTGGGAACAGCAAAAGGTCTCTGAACGCCACCCATTTACACAAATGTTTTAGCAGCAACTTGGAGTGTTTACAGTGAGGTTTGCAGAAAATGTTTCAGCTATACTCCTCAAAATGGAAAATTAGCCTGTTTAGCCAACCTTGCAAATACTGATTTTATATCAGTAAATATTTAATTTTTATATGTGTTTTATAAAACTGGAGTCACATAAAAATTTATTGGGTGAAAGGGGACACAAGTGGGACATGTACAAGAAGCCCTTGTCAAGATTACACAATAGGGCTCTCTACTTCCTGTCTCTTCTGATTCCCTTTGTTTCCTCTCTTAGGGCCCACACAGCCCTATATCCCAGAATATCAAGGCAGAAAAACCCACATTATCAGAGTGTGGACTCAGATAACCCAGTTCAAAGCAGATCTTGTGGGATTTTCTGCCTTGATATTCTGGGATATAGGGCTGTATGGAAGGGCCCTTACTTCCACAGAATGAGGAGCCAAGGAAAGTTCCATCAAGACAGAGCTCGTTCATTTATACCTGTTTTGTAGGATAAGTGCTGTCAGTAAGAAAGGAACACCTCTCCAAAAAGTATCTGGCCAGGAAGGCAAGGAAGCATTCAAGTGGTGGACATTGCTTTTCCTTGGGACAGCAACAGTGTGATACCTGTTGAGCTTTTCTGGTAGGCTATGTTCTGTTCCCCACCCCCTTCCTTCTCTTTTGGTTGTGCCTTCTCTTTTGGTGCATGCTCTCAATGTCTTCCAGCTTATGAAGATTCTTAGTTGAACCTGCTATGAAGCTTGTTTGGCAAGATTTGTTTAGAATGGGGGTAGCCATTTTCTTCTGAGGTTGAAAGTGCTTGACTTGTCCAAGGTAACCCAGTGGATTTTTTATCATAAACAGTCATGGAGATGGAAGGGAAGAGGAAAAAAAATAAGCAAGATCATGTTTGGGTTGTTGTAGGTTTTTTGGGTTATATGGCCATGTTCTAGAAGCATTCTCACCTGACATTTCGCCTACATCTATGGCAAGCATCCTCACAACCTCAGGAGATAATGCGAAACGTCAGGAGATAATGCTTTTAGAACATGGCCATATAGCCCAAAAACCTACCACAACCTAGTGATTCCAGCCATGAAAGCCTTCGACAACACAAGATCATGTTTATTTCTGAGTAATTTTGCTTTTATTACATTGTACAGGTTCTTGTGATTACTTCTGAATAAATATCCAGTGCGCCAGTTAGGGAAATATTTTTGTGATGCACCTGGATTTTGGATTCTTTCAGAACTCCCTACTGGGTTGTGTGAATGGTATCATTTGAAGCTTTAAATATGCTATACATGAAAACACTGTCTCATTGTTCTCACTCTAAAAAATACAGCCTCAAAACCGATTTGGTTGCTAGAGTTAATTTTCTGAATTTCTACTGAGAAGGTCTATTGACTGTCTTCCAACTTTACATTTTTATGGTTTTATTTTAGCTTCAGAATTCCTTTCCAGGAAGGAAAGTCATGATCCGGAGGGCAGAGCCCAGTGATCTCCTGTTTCTGAGTTGAAGAAATTGTGTTGAGTAACACTTAAATAGGTTTCAGGTTAGGGAAAGTTAATCCAAATTTCTGTCTGTACAGTGATTTCTCATTTGAATTTGCTTTGTGGTTTGAGCTTAAAGGCTCTTTTTTATGTTGCGGGATGGAAATGTGCCAAATGAATGTACCTGTTCTGAACTGTATTGGGAGTTGTTTTTTCCAGTCTAAAATCCAGCCATTTCCCCTTTTGTGATCATGCATTCTTTGCTACCGGGATGTTGTCAAAATCTCACTGCTGCACATGTATGCAAGGGTTTAGGATCACAGTAGAACAGTGGCAGCAAGCAAAGCCTGCATGTTGCCAGGGTGTATATCACAAAGCTACAGTTGGCTTTGATTGTAACAATAGGCATGTGTATTATATTCTTCACAAAGTAGCCTCAAGGCATATTTGAAGTGAAATCAATAGAAAAACAAATGTCGCATTTACCCTGAAAACCAAGATTATTATAGTTAACTTCATAACAGCATATGTTAAAACCTGAAATGTTTATAAGTAGGAGCATTGATTTTGCGGATGCCAGACTTGCTGTGTTATTTTGAGAGGCATTCGCGTCTGTGTCCTTTATTAAGTGTATTTCTCTTAACTGACTGAAAAGGACTACGCTATTAAGCTTTTTATAAATATCAACACTATCTTTCTGTGATGTATTTTCTGCCAGAGGTATTAGAGACTAGTGGCCTCATGTCTGTGGGATATGCTCCACTCTGCAGTATACTCCAAACATTAAGAGAGGCATCTAGACCTTATTTTGCCCATAGGATTCAGCTCTTTGAACCGAAAATGTGGAGTGAGATCTGGAATAGATTCTAAACCCAGCAGACACGAAGGACACCAAGGAACAGAACTGAAGTAGCCCAGTTTTTGATAAGGCCATTTTGTCTGAGTGAGTTCCATGGCAGGGTTGGGAAATGTTACATCTTCCAGATGTTATTGGCATCATATCCCAGAGGACTGAGCTAGCATGGCTAATGTAGATCCAACCTTCATGAGGTTCAACAGTCTTTGAGTTTACATTGGTTTGGCCCCATCGTGCCCTGTTAGTTTAGAGAGTTGAAAACATTGACTCCAAGGTGGACCGTGAAGCATGAGCTCATGAGCATATGGGTGATGAATGCTGCTATTATAAAATGTCATTGCCACAGGAAAGGAGGAGAAGGAATGCTAAGCAAGAAAGCCAACACTGTGCTTCAGTTAGGAAATTACTGCCACTCCATTATCTCCCACCCATGTTGATTATCTCATGCTATCTAATAGGAGGATCAAGCTCTGGTCCTTTTGTGAAAAAAATTCCAGGTTTATTCACTCCCTCTTTCCTTTCCTCCCTGCAACATTTGTTTAGATTCCTTCACGTAGTTCTTCCTATCTCACAGCTTCTGATTTCACTGAGCTGGACAAGACATGGCTGCACAAATGTTGATTACCCTAACTCAGATTAAATTATCAGTGGTGTTTTGTTAAGTGGAGGTGAATCTGAGCTTAACTGCAAAGGAAGATGGGATGAGGAGGAACATGCAAGTCCGGAGCTTTTTAATATAGCGCTTGAACTCAAGCTTTTAAGTGGTGGCATAGAAATGGAAAAACAACTGTTTCAGAACCAGAATCTGTGAAGAGATTTTTAGGGATGAGGAGAAGAGATACCATCCTTGATTCATAATAAACTCACTAGAAGTATATGGACTAACAAGCGGACAGTGCAAGGGAAGGGAGAATAGTCTGACAGGTTCATCAGAACCTAGGAAGTGGAGCATTCCTACCTAAAATGCTCAGATATTATTGTCAAAGATACACTCTATAATTGTAAAAGTTAAAGATATGGCTGCATTAATTTGGAATAGCAGTATGCAAAGGGATTTTTTTGGCACTTTAGAGAACATTTGAAAATGAAGTTAGAAGCATAAACTTTTATAGAGTGAATTTACTTCCACAGATGCATTTGAGGAAGTAGACTTAGGCCCCATCTACACTGCCATGTAATACATTTTGAGCTGCATTATAATGATCAGTATTAGCTCATATAATGCAGATTGAACTGCATTGAACTGGATCATATAAATCCAAACTGGCATGTAATCTAGTGCAATGCAATTAATCTAGAAAGTGTATGCTACCAACTTCATTCTCACAGTTCATCTCTGAGGTTCTACATGATCCTTTTGCACACTACAGTTGTGTTTGGTAGTCAAATTGCAACACTATAGCTTAAAAATGTACATTAATATTATGTATGAAAATATACAATTCATCCATTTTCTTATCCTCAATATTTCTTGGTTTTCCAATAGTACATAAAATGTATCTATCTCTGTTTAAAAATCCAAAAATAGTAATAAAAGTTAAAATTTTAATAAGTATGTGTGAAGAAAAAAAGTCTTTATCCAACAAACCCAGTTGTAGTGATTTTCTTATGATTGTTTATAAATTCCATGAAAGGTTTTCATTCTTCCTGAATTTTTGGATGTTTACTTATTGTGGCACCAAAGTTAATTTTTCCATTTCAGCCATCTTGAAAACTTTTGTAATCCAGTCTTTTGATGTTGGTATATTTTGCTGCTTCCATAATTTTGCATATTCAATTCTAGCTGCTGCTATCATGTAAATAATTTTTTTTCTGTTTTAATACTTGTTTGTCTAACAATCCCAACAGAAATCATTACAGTGGGATTTTAATCTTTAAAATAGTTTCAATATTTCTCTATATATTTGTCCAGAATTTCTTTGCTCTTGAGCAAGTCCACCACAAATGGTAGAAAGTTCCAGTCTTTTGGTTACATTTCCAACATAGGTCAGACCTTGAAAACACTTGTAATCTTAATGAGTATGGAAAAAAAACATTTATTTCTTTTCCTTCTTAAAAGAGTAAGTTATGGGAAGACTCTAATTTCTATGAAAGGAGTTGTGTGTGTCTAGCATACAGCCATGTGGAGAAGCATACCTTCTACATGATGATTGGCAGTGCATGGCTATACTCTAGGTTTGTGGATTACCAAAAAAGTGACCTTTTGTGCCACATTAAATATTAACACACTCCTTATTGAAAGGTAATTTTATCACCTTAGAAGATGGTGTCGATTATTGAACAATAACTATCTTGTGCAATAAAAGAAACATGAATACCCTCTGGTATCTCCACGCGATGAGCCATTTAATCACCTAATAAATGCTGCAGGCAACTGTGTAATAAATTAAAAACTACCAAGAAGGTCCACCACTGGCAAATTGTTTTACTAAGGAACAGTAGCAATTCTTGTGAGGCTGAGAGTATCTCTTCACAATCTGCTTTGTTAAATGACTAGAGTTGTGGAGCTAAGCTTTCTTTGTAAGACATTATATACAATTTTCTCAATTCCTGCTATTCTAATTTGGTCCAAGTGAGTTTCCCTCCTTCTCAGTTTTAGCTCTGTGTGCTTCCTGAATTTCCACAAACAGCAACTGGTAAATCTGTTTCCAAGTTATAGCATCTCAAATGGTAGCAGAGGATATCAATGCAGAAGGCTATTTACCGACAAAACAGCAAATAGGGTAATTCATCACAAAGTGCAAGGGTGCCAATGATTTGACCCTTCAGATGCAGCCTGTCCAACTTACTTAGCAAGGCAGTTATGAAATCGGTGGGAGTGGTGTTTTCGGAGCAGCTCTGTTCTTCGGTAGCTAGCTTTCCCTCTCCTGGCATGCTCCGCAATTGGATCAACAACTAATGAACTTGAACCTGTTGGTTTAATTTTATTAATTGACTTGAAGTTGTCTGGAGTGTAGACCCACAACCTCATCAAACAAGGTTTGTGCTCCATCATAGGATGCTTTCAACATGAAGCCAGCCAAATACCCATTCCATGGATCTTTGACTTCAGACCAGAGTAACAGACTCATTGATCAACAGTCAAGTTAGTTGTTGCAGAAATCCAGGTTCCATGTCTTATTGGCCAACCCTATTGTCAGCTGTGACCAATAAAGTTGTGACCATTGTTATTCCAATGTGTGTGATTATTCTGATGGAGCAGACTCGCCCTGTGTATGCAAGTTGTTGGAGTTACATGTCCCAGCAGCCCTAGCCAGCACAACTGATTTTAAGGAATAGTGGGATTGCACTCCAAAAACATGTGCATTCCCAGTCCTCAGGATAATTACTCAGAAAGAGATAGTCCATCACAAGTTGCTTGTGAAGAGATCTTTTCTCTGCTAATCATGCAGACCTGAGATTAGCAGCACATTCCCTTTTAAATTGTAAAAGAGATGGAGCACTTTGCCCTTCCTCAACCTGCATTGATGTACTGGCCTATGCTTGCTCCTCCTGATGGGAAATTACACTGACTATGGTAGTTTGAGGAAGCTGCTAGTCTCAAATCCAACACCGACCCTTCTGAAAAGTCCTTGTCCTTGCTGTCTGAGCTGTCCAGAACAGATCACGTCTTAGACTACATCTCTCCAGGAATAGAGCTCTCAGTTCTTCAGCATAAGAGCTGATGCATCTAACAACATTATTACAGCAGACTACCACACAGAGAGTTGTACGAAGTTACTGCAGTGAAATATGACACTAGCTTGCCATTTGGATAGCTTTTCAAAAAGGTTAGATAAATTCATGGAGGACAGATGAATAGCAGGATTCACCTTCATACCTGGCTTGTGAACTTTTTGAGATGTATGGCTTGTCACTGTTGGAAACAGAATGGTGGATTAGATGCAGCATGGGACCTTTGTAGCAAGGCCAATATTTTGTTGTCAAATATTTTTATGAGCACCTGAAAAATCTGTTAACTTATTAAAGCAATTATTTTACATGATAATTACTATAATTACAAATGGACATTGATACGGTAATTGCAAGTGGGCATAGACCTGTGTTGTTTACATTTGGTCTCTAGATATATTTTCCCATGATTTTAGCCCAGTATTCATAATTCCCATATGTAGGTTTTTCCCAGAAGAAAAAAAAGGCTTTTCTGACACTGGCTTGGAATCAAAACATTACTGTATTGTTGTATGATGTTTTAATTTGTAGTAGTAGCATTGAATCCTTGCTGTAAGCCGGTCTTAGTCCCTCTACGAAGGTGAGAAGATCGGGATATAAAAGTTTTAAATAAATAAAATAATACTGAAGCCACTTTCTCAGCCCTCCTCTGAAACCTTTTGGATCATATCCTTTCTTTAACTACCAGCTCTTGCTAGTTGTAAATGAAATGCCAATGTGCAGTTCTTTTAACAAGCTATATGTGTTCTTTTCTTCCCTTCCCTCATACTAGTGTTTGTAAAGTAACACTAGTTTGCCGGTAAGGTCGTGTTAATAATATTTATTTATGAAGTAGGAAATGTACTAGAACTGTGAGGACATCTGGACAAAATATACTTCTAAATGTTATATGTTTCTGCATCCTTAGTGGTTTCTAACATTGTTCCATTAGGAATTGTTTTCATTGCTAACTAACACGTATAAATAACTGCAAGTTTTAAAAGCAAATAGGTTGCTTTTAAAAAAACTATTAAAAGTACTATAGTAGAATCATGATGCCTGAGAGAAGAAATGCTTTACTCCATTAAAATCAAATTTAGTTAACATAATTTTAAAATTATTGTTTTAGTCCGTGTCTCCTTGGAATTTGTTTCTATGTTTTTTCTTTCTTTTCATAATTTTCTCCATCAAATAAATGTTGAACGTATATGCAGTGTTTTGCGGAACTGCTGAACCAGAAGTATTTTAGTAAGATTGTGTAAATATCTTTCCCAGTGGCAGAAAGAAATATTGGAGTCAGGACTGTGGTACTTTAGGACCACGATTGGAAATAATGTATTTTAGGAATGAATGCTATTCATAACACACTTTTTTCGGTTTAATGAGGTCATAATGACGCTCCTTTTGCAAAATAATGTATCAGCTGGCAAGCTTGACATTTGTTTCATGTGAAGAGTAGTGCTTTTTTTACTTCTCAATGCTAATTTTTGGTGTGGCAAGTGATATTTACCTTTTTAATTGTAAAATATTTGCTTTATGGAATGACTGTCAGGGATATTCAGCTGTTTCTGTATTTGCAAATCCTTAGAAAAAATAAAATTCAAAATATATCATGCTATGATTGTGTAATTAAGTTGTTATTCTTTAAATAATCAGCAACACTTGAAAAATATTAAATAGCACTTAAAAAAGCTCTAGGGTCCATTCATGCAACAGAATTACAACATGATTATTCCACATCAGCGGCCATTTATTTATTTATTTCCTATATTTATACCCCGCCCTTCTCACCCCGAGGAGGGACTCAGGGTGGCCTCACAAACACCATAAGATAATAAAGCAATCAACAATACATTAAAATATTTTAAATATTAAAAAATAATTAAAACAATTGATTAATACACACCTATTAAAATCAGAGTCTAAAATCCAGTCTGGGTCAAATCATTGTCATAAGTGTTAAAATCTTCTTTTACTTGCTGCTCACTAATTGAATGCTTGGTCCCAGGTCTTGATTTTTCTTCTAAAACACAGGAGGGAGGTGGCCATTCTGATGTCTCTGGGGAGAGTGTTTCACAGGCGGGGGGGGGGGGGGGCACTAATGAGAAGGCCCTGTCGCTCGTCCGCACCAATCGCATTTGCAATGTTGGTAGAGTCGAGAGCAGGGCCTCTCCAGATGATCTTAAGTTTTGTGATGGTTCATACCAAGAGATACCTTCTGACAGATAGTCTGGTTCCATCAAATGAAATTCTGGAATTTGCAGTTCAAGGAAAGACACTTAGTATTCTTAGCCAGACATCTCTGCTAGTGCCTCACCAAAGCACAGAACACAAGATCTCATATGGTGGAATCATGACAGTTAAAGATGAGTAAAAATACTATAATTCTGTAGTGCAAATAAGTTCATAATAGCTTTGCATCTGAAAAGCTCTGTTCATGACACTGGGGCCTCTTCATGGGTGGTAGCAGTTCCTATAACACCACATGGTTGAATTGGTATTCCAGAAACTAATTCAGAACTAAAGTGTTGTCTACAAAATGCACATGGAATTATTTAAATACTGTATATTTGGTAACCTCAGGTGCTCTATAAAGTTCTTTGGACTCATGTTCTCACCCCTAATTTCCATTTAGAAATGTTTTTGAAATTCTCCCTCAATGAAAGCCTTTATCCTTTCCCTCTGCCGAAACCACATGATTTGTTCAAAATAAAAGAGAAGTATCTGGCACAAGGCTAGGTGACCCTGGTGCCATAAATACCATCACTATTTTTTTAAAGAGAGAGAGAGAGACTAGTTTGGGGAAGGCAAATGTAATCATAGCCAGAGCTACACCAGAAAGAATGTGTGCAGCTTGTACACTAGTTTTAACTATGTAAACACAATGGAATAATTGAATGCTGAAACAGGGACATCCGGTTCAAAATTTGATTCCAGAGGTATGGCCAAGTTGCAAATGTGAGCTTTCAGGGGATGTGTTCACATCCAGCATAGACTGAATGCCTCCTGGCTGTCTTGTCTGAATTAAGCTTCAGTTTGTTTGCTATCATCAATACATTAGTGACAACAGACACTAGTTTAGTACTAAAACATTCCCTAGAATTTAGATGGAAAAAAGAGTGAAAGTGGGATGTCACCAGCATATTGGTGACACTCAACTCCAAAACTCTGGATGACTTCTCCCAGTAGTGCCGTGTAGATGTCAAACAGCATGGGGGATAAAACCAGATCTTGGGGCACCCTATGGATGAACAATCAAGGAGTAGAACAGGAATTCTCTAGCACTACCTTCTCAATTCACTCCTTCAAGGAGGACTGGAATCACTGTGGAGAAGAAAATGATTTATCTGCACAGAAAATGCTGTTCTCCTCCCAAAGCAAGAAGATGCATTTTTTTTGTTGAAACTGCAGTTTTATAAAGGTTTTCTTACAAAAAGCCTTTGATGCAAAAGAAAATTGCAACAGCTGCTTATGGCTTTCTTAAAACAGAAAATTAATAGAGAATTCCATCTAACTAATACACCATAAAAATAAAGTCATCGTCGAAGGCTTTCATGGCTGGAATCACTAGGTTCTTGTGGGTTTTTTCGGGCTATAGAGCCATGTTGTAGAGGCATTTCTCCTGACGTTTCGCCTGCATCTATGGCAAGCATCCTCAGAGGTTGTGAGGTCTGTTGGAAGTAGGAAAAATAGGCTTTATGGACTCCCAAAAACACATAAGGACTCCACCCCACTCAGTAGGTTCCTGTGGGTTTTTTCGGGCTATAGAGCCATGTTGTAGAGGCATTTCTCCTGACGTTTCGCCTGCATCTATGGCAAGCATCCTCAGAGGTTGTGAGGTCTGTTGGAAGTAGGAAAAATGGGTTTATATAAACCCATTTTTTCCTACTTCCAACAGACCTCACAACCTCTGAGGATGCTTGCCATAGATGCAGGCGAAACGTCAGGAGAAATGCCTCTACAACATGGCTCTATAGCCCGAAAAAACCCACAAGAACCTAATAAAGTCATCCCTCTCTGCCAAGTTCCCCCCTGTAAGATGAGCATCTTTAACAGTTCTGATCCATTTGTGTATCTGGGTTTGACCTCCTTAGATCAGTCTTTTAACATTCTGACTAAAACCAGCCACCTAATGTTAGAATCCCTAGGTGCCCAAGCAGGGATTAGACAGTGTACAAATTTTTTTATCAGATGTCAGATTTTGAGTGTGTTGTTTAAGCCAGTAAACTGTTAACTTTTTGATTTAATATACAAGATATATTAATGTACAAGTCAACCTCATAGATATGTTGAGGGCAGATTTCGGGGCCAGAATATGTATTTTGATATGACCCATGCATAAGTCGAGAGTCATTCCGCCAAGAGGACAGAATACTAGTACCAGCAGCTGCCCTTTCCACACCCAGGCATTCAACAATTCTAGAAATTGTGTTACGGAAGAGAGAGTAAACAGGGTTGGTATTTGTTTAGGTTCTCCCAGGATGGTCTAACTTCTTGCTTTTCCTCACTGTGCTTAGAGAAGGAGGTGGTTCCTTTTTTTTTTTTTGCAAAAGAGTGAAGATATAGTACATACATTGTGCTCGTAATGAAGTTGACCCAGGTTTTGTGCATCAATTTTTGACTAAAATTTTTAGACTTATAGGACAATTATACTTTTACTGGTGGGAAGGAGGAAGAGGGCTCTTTCACAGGTACCAAAATTGGCAAAGAGTATTAGGTTTTGATACCTCTTTCTTAGGTTCCAAAATATCTGGTATCTGAGTAGTGGCCAAATACTATCTTGGAAAGTGTCACAGCACTTGCTGCTCTGTCCCAGGTAGAAAAAATGTCTTGGGTTGATTATATTCCTATGTGTTGTCTTGGGCAGTGAAGAAAGTGTGGAGCTATGAACTCACTGCTGATTTCATTCAATCCACGCAAATTATAATATCCTCTATTTGATGCTGCTGTGAAGGAGCCTTATAGGAGGACAGGTGCACTGCCGAATCTTTAAAGGAAAAATTAGAAGGGAAAGAAAGTGTGTATCTTTTTATACATTAGTGGGGCAGGGAGGAACCGATATTGGCAAAGAGATTGTACAGATAGTTTTTCATTTTCTGAAAACTAAAGGTACATGTGGGGAGGAGAGAACAAGAGAAACAGACACATCAGCAGTTTTTCACAAATCTTTTGTGCCTACCTTTAAGCTGTAATTTCAAGTCATTCAAACAGGCAGTGATTTCCTTTCTAGGTTTTAAGAGCTGCAGACACAGCAAAATGGCTACATAGGCTCTGATAGGGGGCTGGATTTGGGAAAGCTGTTGGGGCAGAGGGCAAAAGAAAGGCTTTTTAATACCTAACTATTCCTTGGTAGTTGGCCAGTGTGCTCTATCTGAGATGTGCATAGTTGTTTCTCAATATCAGTCCCATTATGGTATCAAACCAGACTCTGATGGACATGAGAAACATACATAGCAAAACCTATCATTTTAAAGCTGTGTTTTTGGGTTCCTTTCTTTTAATGATTGTGATATTGCATCCTAAAACTGCCAATGATTTCCTTGTTTCTAACATTTACATACCAGTATTTGTTTCTGCAAATAGTTGCCCCTTGCTTGTTGAAGAATGTCATGAAACTATTTCAGGCCAAGAAAACCCTACTGCAATATTTATTGTTGGATTCTGTGCAGTGTCCATCAGGTTTTGTATCCAGATTTTCAGGTGCTTTTTGTGTTAAGACCTACACTAAGGTTTGCATTATATATCATTCTGTGCTGATTCATAGTAAATAAAAAAGGATGATTTGACTACTGAAAATCTGAGCATCTTTTTGCATCCTTCACATCTGTCAGCTGCCAAAATATCTCAAGGTACGTGTTGACAGTGTCAGAACAAAACTGATCATGAGGCAGTGCTATTGTTAAAAGCAACACACATTCTGTCAGTCTTACTTTCCTTTTTTGTTTGTTTTGAAGCTCTTGGTAACACAAACAGTAGTCTCAAATAAATTATGAAGCTTTCAATGAGCTTATAAAACTTAAAAGCATGCTAAATTTCCCAAATGACAGGATTACCAATGGATCAAATTCAACACCAAATGTCTCAGCACTTTGGACAGCTTGTTTAAAGTTCAGACTAAAACTTTGAGCATGTTTACTACTCCATTGACATGAAAGCCACCAGCCACTGTTACAAGTGAGCATATTGGGGCAGCATTCAACCAGTGAGTGTATTGGGGCAGCACGCCTTCTGCTAATGTATGGCATATATGACAAAACATCTTGTGGATGTTGAATGCAACATCGCTGAATATTCTCTGGTGAATAATCATTTTCAAAACAAGGTTGCTCTTGTGCTGGTCATTATATCTCTTGGTGACTGGCACTGAGCAAGAGAAAAATCCCCCAGGACTTGGTATTTATTGCAATATGATCCCAGTCAACCATGGGTCATGTTGTGAATGTAGCCGTTTCAAAACATTAAACTGGCAGTCAGATTTTTGACTGTAAGAATGTCACAGCCAATACAGCCAATTCAGAGTAATGGTGATGACCCTTCTACCATATTCCTCTTGCTACTGACAAACAAGAGAGAGGAAACAGCCATGTTTGAGTCAAATGCATGTTGAAGGAGTAAAGAGTTTAATACAGTGAGAGATTCTATAGCAAAACCAAGGGTGGATCTACACTGATCCAATAAACCAGAGCTGATTTGGCATGGCATACACCAGATTGGCTCCAGGAAGGCCCAGAGAGGCATGTTCCCAGCTACTGCAAAGGTGAGATAGAGTCCTGGTTAACCAGTGGTGCCAAATGCAATTTGGTGCCGCTGGATGGCCACCTTTATCTTCTCCTTCTATCCTCCATGTCATGGTGGTTTCTGACTGCAATACAGATCCTACCTTTCACCATTACCTGCAGTGATGCCAGAGGAGAGGAAGAATCCCCACTTCTGAAATTACTGCAGATGACAGTCAACAGGTTTTTTTTTGTGTGTGTGTGTCAAGAGCGACTTGAGAAACTGCAAGTCGCTTCTGGTGTGAGAGAATTGGCTGTCTGCAAGGACATTACCCAGGAGATGCCCACATGTTTTTTTATGTTTTTAACATCCTTATGGGAGGCTTCTCTCATGTTCCCACATGGAGCTGGAGCTGGAACTGATTAAAAGAGCTCATCCACACTCTCCAGGCATTGAATTCAAACCAGCAACCTTCAGGTCAGCAGCCCAACCTTCAAGTCATCAGTCCTGCCAGCACAAGGGTTTATCCCACTGTGCCACCAGGGGCTCCTAGTCAGGTCAAACCCACATTGCGGCTGGAGACTGCCTCAACATAGAGAATGGTAAGGATTAACTTCGATCTCATGTCCCCAGGCCACCCAAGGCTGGGAAAACAAGGATGGCAATTAGAAGAATTATGGATAGTTCCATTCCAGAATGGACCCAACTGTTCAGATGTGATTAAAGTTAGGGGATAGTTCAAATTCTGTCCTTGTCTTTGGTTAATGTGGGGCAAGGTCACATTAGGGTGGCTTTGCTCCATATTACCCAAGATCAGCACAGTGAAGTGATTGTCCTCTACAGAGCTGATCCAGGGCCCACCTGATCTAAGTGGTCAATGTAGATGTATCCCAAGTGAATGGTCACTATATAATGCAGATTATGCACTCCCAACAGCTTTCCTTCTTCCCATAATGTCAGGATTAGCAAACACGAGTGTTTGAGACTTCCTCTAAATACCCCAAAACTGAGCTAATGAAATGAATCTTTTGGGAGAACTTCTGTCCACTTGTCCTAATAATTGTGAAAGCTTAGATCATTTTGAAAGCTTAGATCTAATTTAGAAATTGAGGAGATGGTCGTCATTGGCTCTGCTAAGGGTCATATCCTTTGGGTATATAGAATAAATATAATTTGAAGTGAACTCATTTGTTAAGTTTTGGTTTAAAAAACTGGTAAGATTCATCCAGAGCAAGTGTTGATAATAAACCGTAAGAGTGATCTAAGCTAATCACTTATTTGAAGGATGGATAGTGGTACTGGTTAATGCTAAATGACTTTCTGAGTGGGAGGTTGATGCTTAGCTGTCAGTTGTATTTTCATTTGCTTGAAGGCTACAGTCATTCATAATTATTCAGACCTGAACTGCAGACCTGGGAACTGTCACCACACAGCAAATAAATCCCTTTTGAGGAAGCTCCAGGGTCTCTCTGGCTTAGCATTTTAAAGACTCCTTCCTAAACTACAAACCCTAGAATTCTTCAGGAGAATTTAAAGTGGGATGGACACTCTTTACCTCCTCTTTACGCTTTAGTGTGATAAAGTCCTTCTTTCCTGCTATTAGTTTACAGCAAATACTTCATTTCATTGTTTTTGTTTTGAATTGAACCCCTTGGTTCTGGTGTTGCATCAAATTTCTCTCCTAGTTCTCCCATCATGAGGATGAAAGATGTTGAAGTTGTTGTTGATGATGATGATGATTGAGAAGCATAGTCGTTCTGTTTCTAACTGACTTTAATCTATCCTAGAGGAAAATAAGATGGACCCAGCATTTGGGCACAGAAAAGTACTTCCTTAGATCGGGGTGGCATTTTTTCAGTTGGTCAACTGCTTCTGGACCAAAGGGGTGTGGCCTTAGAGGAAGATGATATAACATAGATGAAATGACATAAATCAAATATTGCTCAAAATCAGTCAGAGGGTTTCCATGGAGGAGGGGGAATTCAATCCACAGGCTTCCCTCCTCCAAATCTCAAACCACTATACCACAGTGGTGCTCAAATTGCCACTTACTATCTAGTAAATTTATTCTCATTGCAAAAGCCAGAAGCTCCACAGCTGCCTATGGAGTGAGATGTAGTGGTGACAGCCAGACTTGTGGAGCAGTTGTGTAGTTCAGAAGTGAACCGTGTCCACCTAGTGGAAATCCTGACAGGAGCAGGGTCATTGCCACCATCCCTTAGCACTCTTTGTGCCAGGCTTGCATAATTCCTTCCCCCATCTCAATCTGTGGAGTCATCCACCACCACTCTTCTTCTCTCCTGCCTCCCCTAACCCACCCCATTATGGACAGGCCAGCTTTTGAGAAAGAAGTACCACATGAGTTTATCTGTTTGTTTATCTACTCTGTTTTGGACCCCTCCGTGGACCCTTCATTCAAACATAATTGTGATAATTTCTTACTCCACTCCCCAACACAATGACATTTCCAGCTTCCAGCACACACTTGCCTCCTCCATCTTTCCCTTCTTCCCTCATTGTTCAACACATGCTCTTCTCTGCTGTGATTTATCCTGAAATTCAGCCATATCCCAAATTGGTTGGAAGATGTAACTGTATCGGTTTCAAACCACTCCCCGCTCCCCCAACTTGAGATTCCCCCCCCCCCACCTCTCAAACTTGGCAAAGAATCCACTTGGAAAAGATTTGGGGTTTCATCTTTGCAAGGATATATGTATACACAGGATCTAACATATTGAAAATAATGTATTATCAGTACCCTCTGACCCCAAATTGTGTCATACCTGTAAGGACTCATAAGGATAAATGCTGGCAATATGATAAGTTGATGGCAACAAAGCTGACTTCGTGGAATACAGATGAAAATACTTTCTACTATCTATTTTTATAGACTTATATATGCAAGATAAACTATGCATATGTTCTGAGCCTTCAACGGTCAACTTGGATTTCACATTAAGAAATTGTGCAGGTGTTTTTTTTGTTGTTGTTTGCTTTTGCTTGCTAAAAAATGTAGGAGCAGCATTATCAACACACTGAAGGAATGGTTCTGTAAAGTTTGCACAGATGAGTGAGCTAACAGAATATGTTTATTTAAAGGATGATAAAAGAAAATGCTATTAGATTTAATGAAGGCTTGATATATCTTGGGCCTGAATAGATATAAGAGAAATTCCATATTATAAGCAGTCTGATGAGGGTTTTTTAATTGTGAAATTAAACTAAAGGTTACTGTTGATATTCTTTTTAAGTGAAAGTTCAGTTCCTTTACATGATATCTCTGTATTATAATTACAACCAAAGAAGAAGGAAAAGAAGGAAAAGAAAAAAAAATTAAGAAATTGAATTCTGATAAAACCTATTAAGAATTATGGAATTGCTGTTTGAAAAATATTTGTTTCTCTCTTTTAAATATTATTGAATTAATGGCAGTTTTAAAAAGTGCCATTATTTCATACATTAAATTCAATATAGAATAATTTTGTTTTCTTGTAAAGTTTGTTTTTTTATTTAAATTAACTTTGGAGAAGAAAATAATAAAAAGTCATATTATTGGCCTCATATAAGGCCTATGGATGCCAGCAGGAAGTCTCAAAGAGATGCCCAAATCAGTTATACTTCATTGCACACACATAAAGTGGGTAAAACAACATTGTCCCTGATCTTTAAACCAGAGGGCCAGTTGCAACTCTGCACACTTGTTTGTGGGCACTTTCTCCTACAAGTTCATTCTTTGATTGACAAACTCTTTTTGCAAAATGTAGAAGTGTGCATAGTTCCATTGATGTTTCCTTTGCGTATTGGTTCACAAATGCAAAAATATGAGACACAAATGCAAGCAGAACAAATTTCTCCCATTCCAGGGAAGGAGAGATAAAGAAAGATTGAAAAATAAAGAGTGGGAGGGAGAGTTCTAACTGGACCTGGGAAACTGACACATATTGTCTGATTCTTTCCTTTTTCCTTAAAACTGCAATTACAGAGGGTTTTTTCTCTGTCTTTTGTATATCATACAAAGAAAGAAATCAGAGCGGGTAGGTATTTTGAATGAGCTGAACAATTGGATTGCACTAGGATTTGATCAAAGCTTGAATTATTTGTAAAAAAAAACTGTTTAGGATTGTAGGAAGCAGAAACATTTCTTTCATGAAGATTTTTTCCCTCTTTTCTTTTCTGCCTTGGCTCTAAAGTTAGGGCTGTTTTCTAAATCCCGCAGAGCAAAGGATGGGTTTGTTTTTGAGCATGGACAGGAAGAATATTGGCCTGAAGATGAATTTTCAAACAATGCCTCTGTGTAGGCTGTTTTGATGTGCCTTTGAGGAATGTATACAATCCCCACACCATGACCAGTTCAGTACAATATGTCCATTGATGCACCTTATCTCATCCCTTAGTGATATTCACCCCACTGCTTCTTCCCATCTGAAATTACCCACCAGGCACACTACCCTATCCATCCATCTCACCCAGAGTTTTTATATTTTAATTCCACCCCATGTAACTTGGCCCAGCCTGCTGTGCACATTTTTATTATTTTATTTTATTTCATTTCTTGTATTTGATTTTGTATTAGCTTGTTTTGTTTATATTTCATTTGATGTTTTTATTGCTGTATGTGTTTTATTTTGATTTGTTGTAATTGTTGGGCTTGGCCTCATGTTAGTCACCCCGAGACCCCATTGGGGAGGTGGTGGTGGGATATAAATAAAGTATTATTATTATTATTAGTATTATTAGTATTATTATTATCATAAGAACCCTTATAGTACTAGTTCCCCACTTGAGCTTGCTGTTTCATGCATTTTGGTTATGGCGGGGGTTGTTTACTTTCCTATATGCACACACTGTATTTCTTTAATTCTAAGACTCACCTTTTTTTTAGATATATGTAAAAATGAGATGTGTCTTAGAACCACAGGTATATCTTATGTATTTTTGTTGGTGGTAGTGGTTCTAAAATTAAAATTAGTCTGTATCAGGCATAACATATCCCCAAGGACTCACTGTTGGAATGAAACACGAATGTGTTGCATCTTTAT
This sequence comes from Anolis sagrei, assembly GCF_037176765.1. Taxonomy (NCBI): domain Eukaryota; kingdom Metazoa; phylum Chordata; class Lepidosauria; order Squamata; family Anolidae; genus Anolis; species Anolis sagrei. The sequence continues at coordinate 203,052,100 of NC_090022.1, read as the reverse complement.
CATGAATTCTCTTTGTCATTTGACTTCTCAGAGCATTAAATGCATCCTTTATTTTGAGAACTGATTCAGCAATGTGCCACTGCTCCAAATTGACACAAACAGTTCTTGGTTTCATCTACAAAGAGGCTTAAATCAAATGTTAATTTGCCATTTGGAATCCTGGACAAAGCCTTCTGCTCTGTAAATACATCAGTCAAGTGCCCAAGACATCAAATGATCTTCAAATATCTTTGAGAATATTGAGACTCTCAGCAAATTTCTGGATAAGAGCAAAATAACTGGCAAAGGCAGGCATTAGGCTCTTAGCCAAAAGCAGGCATTATGATGATCACAGTATTCTTCCTAGAATTTTTGATATTCTTGAACTTCTCAACCTTTTATCTTTAAAACCAGGTTTCTGAAGAATAGTAGTATATACACTCTTTGTAGCTGATATGATTGATCTATGAATTTTATTACTAAACAGCCCTTTTGGGGTTTGGTTCCAGGATCCCCCGTAGTTACCCAAACTGTGAGTACTCAAGGTCATTATATATAACAGGGTAATGAAATTGTGTCTTTTATATGGAATGGCAAAATCAAGATTTACCTTTTGGATTTTAAAGAATATTTTCATGTGGTGGATGGCAGGCTCCGTAGATGCAAAATCCATGAATAGCTGTACTATTAATAGCTGTACTACTAATAGCATTCTATTTTTTTAAAAAAAGTTTATATTTAAGGAAGAAGAGAAGATAGGAACAAGTCCTAGCCTATCTGCTCTTACATATTATTTTTTTTTTGTCATCTTGAACTCTTACTGATATTGTTCAGCTATATGTGTCTACCAGGTTTTCATTTGTAAAATATTATAGGGAAAGCATACCATGGAAAACAAAGCAAAATGTTAGTGAGGAGCCTTTAGCAGCCTTATTAAAGTACAAACCCCAGAATACTGCAGGAGACAGAAAGCGGATTTAAAATGGATTCATTTTCTAGTGTGATGAGGTCCTGAGAAGACTCCCCCCCCCCCCCCCCCCGTATTATCACTAGATGGTCCTGTGATGATGTTGGGGCCAAAAAAAATCCCAGTGGTGATACCGTGGTAAATCTTTCTCCACATCACCCTGGTGATAGCTAAGGCAAATATGGCAAATGTGTTGTAGCATGCAATTCAGAATTCACTTGTTAATATAGCCATGTTCTCCAGGAAACTTATTTTTCAGGGTCAAAATCTGTCAGATGCCGTGGCAGAACAGCTAATGTTCATTTATGCAGCATCTTCAATATATAGCTTGGCTGAATTTTAATATTTGCTTTGAAAATAGCACAGTCAAATTAAACATATTAACACAAAATCCTTTTCTTGTTGAATATTTGGCACCATCCCCCCCCCCCCCCCCCAGCATCTGCTACTACTCATACGGTTACTCACTGTCCTCATCCTTTATCTGCTCTTCCAATTCTTGCAAACATATACTTTTATAAACCCCCTACCTGTCCAGGGACAACCTAGCTACGATGATCCAGGCCACGGTCATCTCAAGACTGGACTACTATAATGCCCTCTACATTGAACTTCCTCTGTCGGTGATCCGGAAGCTCAAGTTGGTGCAAAATGCAGCCGCTTGGCTTCTTGCGGGAATTCCGATGAGATGCCACATAACACCAATCTTACTACAGCTGCATTGGTTATCAATTGAGCACCGGATCACTTTCAAAGTGATGGTACTCACCTTTAAGGCCTTGCATGGTTTGGGGCCAATGTATCTGAGGGACCGCCTCACCCCCTACCAACCCCAGAGATCCCTCCATTCTGAGGACCAAGATCTATTGGAAGTCCCCAGTGTCAAGACCTTGTGTCTAACAGCAACCAGACGCAGAGCCTTCACAGCAGTGGCACCATCGCTCTGGAATACTCTGCCACCTGAAGTGTGTGCCTTGCGGGACTTACCAGCTTTCCGCAGGGCATGTAAAACATACCTGTTTTGACAGGCTTTTAATGTTTGATATTGCTGTTTTTAAATTGTTTTAAATTGCTTTTAAATTTTTTTAGATTTTAGCCATTCTTGTAAGCCGCTCTAAGCCCCAGGGGAGTGGCGGCATATAAGTTTAAATAATAAATAAATAAAATAATGCTTGAGAGAATACTACCTATGCATTAAAACCCTTCAACTTCCTGGCCTATACTTTTGAGGTGATTTCCTCAAATATGTTTTTGGGAGTGTCATTGCTGCCTAACTGAATAAGAAGAAAGGGGGACTGCTCTGCGTTTTTGAAGAAATTTAGGATCTGAAGAATCTTCTGGTTTAAGGAGATCTAAGATCAGCATAAATAACTAACAGAAGAAGACAGATAGGGGAGAAATTTTTGAACAAATGAAAAAGGAAAGAGAAGCACAACACAACTTCCCTGCCATGCCTAGTCACAACAATTTCTCAATTTGAATAACTGAGATGTTGACAGCATGAAATTACAAGTCACGGAGGAAGAAGCTATTCAGCTGGGAACCTCAATGCAGTAGAAATATGATGATAAATGTACTCAGCATTACTGCCGTTTCCCTGTTGCCATTGCCATCTCTTGTGAACTTGTGCTAATTTTACAATCAAGATGAATTTGCAATTCAGAATACATGCACACCAGATGCCACAGAGGAATCCGAAGGTGACAGCAACATAACCATACTGCAAACAGAATTTGAAGATCACCTTGTCTTTCTAACATTAAGGATTTAGATCAACCATTGCATGCAACTCTTATATCCTGCATCTGTCTGTTCTCCCAACCCATAACATCCAGGTTGGAGGACAAACCTGAGGTTCACAACCATTTACATCATTATGGTTTACCAGATTTTCTTTCTCCAGAAAACAAAATAAAAACTGTCCTTGCAGAATCCGCCCCCCCCCCCATTGTTCTGTTAACTCTTTGCTAAACACCCCTTTCAAAATGAAGCAGGGAAACCATTATTTTACTGAAAATTGTCATTTTTTGAAAGACATGAGACCCACAAAAACAATTATTTCCAACCTTTCTGAAATGGTGGCATCTGAATGGATTCACATGATTAAATAGTCTCAAATTTTAAAATTGATCTCCCTAGCATATTTGTTCAGTAGAGTTTCGCTTATCCAACATAAATGAGCTAGCAGAATGTTGGTTAAGCAAAAATGTTGGAGGGATTAAGGAAAAGCCTATTACATGTCAAAATATATTATAATTATACATATTAAGCACCAAAACATCATGTTTTACAACAAATCAACAGAAAAATCAATTCATTACATGGTAAAATTATGTAGTAATTACTGTATTTACAAATTTAGCACCAAAACATCACAATGTATTGAAACAGCTGTGGATCGGAGTGGAAAGATGACTGCATTGGATAATACCGAATGTTGGATGAGCGAAGATTGGATAAGTGAGACTACCTGTATTTTATATCAAGGATTGAGTCTTTGCTAAGTGATTATTCACAGCATGAAAAATTGGTTATTTAAGCATCCTCATTCCACTGTATAGCCTGTAGGTTTACTACCTCTGTACATCTCACTCAAAGTGCTTGCATCTTCTTCAAAGAAACACTCTTTCTCTCCCAAACTACAAAAATGTGATTTTGGGATACATTGATCCCACAGAGTTGTCCTCAGGTTTCAGATGAGTACATTTTTAGTCTATGTGGACAAATTCTTAGAAGATCTCTACTAAAAATCAGACTGTAGCCTGAGGCTCACACAGTGGTTCATGAAGTGTAAACTATGCTTTAGTGTCACACCACAAGTAGCCCCAAAAAGGTTTCAAGGATTTCAAAAACTATGTTAGCATCCTGTAGTTTGGCCTTTCACACTTTAGAGTACACAGATATAAAGCCAATCATTTTGTGAGTTACTACAATGAAAATGAAATTGCTTGAAACACAGCCAGAAGCCACGAAGGAGGATGTCTTTAAAATTAGTTATTTGTCTCACTCTTGAAAAGAGAATGACCTTCGTATATGTGGTTTACATTTCTATTGCTTAATTCTTTATAGCTGTTCTACTGGATTGTCAATACCCAAACGTTGGCTTTATTATTTCATTGCACTTACCACATACTTTCTTTATCTGAAGTGGAGAATAATTACCTTTTGGTAATAAAAGCCCATCCCAGCATAGACACATCAAATGGATTGGAAGCGTGCATTTGCTTGCAGCTGAGTGTGGCTACAACCTGACAGCAAAATGAATATATTTTAAATCAATGAACCAAATATTTATAGCAATTGAATTCCTGGCTCTGCATGCAAATTAAGCAAAACTGCTATACAAAAGAGTCCCCTGTGAATGTCTTATCCTTTGTCCTGCCAGTTGGTGGAGATTTGTTGAGGAGCCTCCACAACTGGCTCAGATATATAGTATGTTTTGATGTCAAAAATACAATACTTTACTTCTTTCTAAGGGTGTGAATGATAGCAGCTTACTTCTGTGTGAGAAAACAAAAAGAGCTAAACTTCATCAAGGTGCCCCATTTTGTGGTAAGGCAGAGCAACAATTATAAACCTTTCCATGTCAAGCAGTATCACTGGGATGTACTGTTCTCCATCACAATCTCACATGGATCTTGGGTAGTTCACAAGTATCCAAAATGGGACAAACTATTTTGATGTGCAAGGGAGAAAAAAAAACATTTCTTTTCATTCAAAATATTAAAAATAGAGTATCAACAACAAATTAAATAAGTAATAAATTGCTGTTATTTCATGACATGCTAGCATGGTCATCTATGGCAGTTCTCTCTCCTTGAAGAATGGTCCTGTCTTTGTGGTTTCTTGCCCTCTTCGCATTAGTGTGGAGTTGACCTAGGCAGATCCCCCACCTAGAAATTTGTTGATTTCATTTCAGGCCCAATGAGAAGAGAGTCAGGATTCAGAAGGCAGAGTTGGGAACCAATGGAAATTCTTGTTGCTCAGATAACATCCAAATCTGCACAGGAAATATTTATAGCCTTCAGTGTTATAACAGCTGGTAAATAGACAAAGTCAGCTTTGTATAAGGGAACGTTTTTCTGCTAAGGGCAACTAAGTATCTTCTAACAGGGATAGTGGTTATATTATTTGAATTTGTGTAATAGTCTGAAATGTTAGGAAGGCATTATAAATTATAAGTATTTATAAGGCATTAGAAATTATTAGGTATATAAATTATATACCTCCCCATCTAGTAAGATATTGCACATTTAGGGATCATCCCATGGGCAGACCCACACATTCCTGTCTATAACATTGGCAGTTTGTGGTGTTATTAACATTGGATTCTGGAGTAGAGATGCATGATCTTGCTTTGCAAAATTAATTAAAAAGTCAGGAGGGCTTCCATCTAAAGACACCTGACCACCATCACTGAGCCAAAGTCTTGGGTCTAGAACCTCATAACATGGAGCATTTTCCCATTGTAGGACACTTTAGGTCAATTTCAAGGATGAAGGGGCACAGAGTCTGTCAAATGATGTTTATCTTCTTTTGGCCATGATCCATTGCCTTTCATTTTTGAAATGGAGTTGAAGTGTGCTGAAAGAAAGGAGTTCAGAACACGGGTGAGAAATTGTGTTTTAATCCCTAGCACGTGCAAGAACCGTTGTTAACACTGCAAAACAGATGTGATAAAATCTAACAGATTCACCCATGTTGAATCGTTTCAGTGACATGGAGGAATAGGCATTCCTCACCACTTTGCTTTCACTGCATTTTCTCCGTAATAGTAATCTAGTAATAGTAATTTAGGCTTGAAACTGTTCTCTTGCTAGTTTTTTGACCTAACACTGGTCTAATGGAGTGAAGGAAAGGCTAGCTGGAGGGGATCATGGCAAAGTAGTTTATAATGAAGAAAAGCAAAGCCTTGCAAAAGGGGATCATTGCAAAGCAGTTTAAAATTACATTGGTATAATGGAGGGAAAGAAGGCATAGGAAAGACTTATCATGGCAAAGGGATTTAAAAATTTCCTCAATTTCCCCTCCAAATAGAATGAAGACCATAGTATCTTGACTTTCAGATATTGAAGTTTTCCCTGATTAAATATATATATATATATGGAAAGGGTGGAAAAAAGGATTCCCTGTACGATGGTTCCAAATGCAGGCAAAAACGGGCGAAAAGCTGAAGAGAGAAATGTGTGATGGGAAGACAGAACTTGAAATGGGATGATTGGGGATCTAACGGTATGATTCCCTTTGATAAGCAGACGTTCCCAACGCTTCTCAAGATCCATGTGATGAGGTCCTTAGATTTCCTAACATCTTCTGTCTCTGCTACATTTGTATGTATGTGATGCTTTTCTATATGTTTTTATATAATCTTACTTTGCATATACATGATCAAATATTACATTACTTCAGTTAATTGGTAGACCAACCAACTGCCTCCTGATTTCCAAAAGTATTTTTCCAAGGAACAGCAGGAAGTAATGAGCCACAGACCCCTTTGAAAATCTCTCAATTTTATTTCTCAAGCAACTCATCTCTTCTATCTGCAAATGTAGAAATAATATGTTTTGTTTAGAATATTTTAAAAGTTTAAAGAGGGAAAAATCAAGGCAAATTTCAAGAGTATCATTTCACTTCATACTTCACCCCACTCTCAACTCAACATCTTTATTTGATCATATTTTTACTTTTTATTTTTACCTTCAAGCTTTGACCTTCACTGAACTGTATTCTGTGTAGAACACTGTAAGACCTTGCATTACATGACTATGTTTGTTCCTGAACTGTAAAGTTTTGCCCCTAGCTACAAAAGTAGTGATTAAATTCTGTTTGAAGGCCTTTCCCCTTTAGATGAATTGTTTAAAATGAAAAGTAAAGTCACTATATGTTAAAATGTCAGCTTCTTACCACTTGAGATGCTACGTGTCGATATGGCATCATCTCCATTTTGACAAATATATCTTGTAGTGTGACTTCTATTTCCGCATAGAAAATATAGCTGGTACAGAGACACTACACTATATTAATGTGAGGGACTGCTAGACAGATGTCTCAAGGTCAGGTTTGGTGATGGTGCAACCTAGACTTGAGAGTTGTCTAAAATGGAAGATCATGTACTCATCTTGTAACTTCTGTAGTCATCTTGGCACAAAACTTCCTTGACAATTTATGTTGAATGCTGTTCTTTATGATGCCTGAGGGTTTAAATCCAGTTCAATAATCTTGCCTTTCATTCACAAATTTCTTGAAAATCCAGTTTTTGGGATGTGAGGCTAGCCCTCTAAGGTGGCATCACAACACTATGGAGTTCTGGGGAGGAGTTAGTGATGGGTGGAACAGGTTGGTGGGAGTTGACCTGGACCAGATGATAACCTGATCATTCTTGCGATGAACTGATTGTTTCCCAGTATGAATTGGGAATGGGTTCTTTCCCTTCTGAGACATAGGAAATATGTATATTCATATTCATGGTGGAAATGCAAAAGTGGAGAACTCTATCTGAAAGGATTTCAGATAGAGATTGCCCATTACAGGTGAGATTGGTGGAAGAAATGTGTGGCAGGTTATGGTGATCTCACCACGATGTATGTGGTGTACACAGAGTCACTACGGACTGAGAAAATGTGTGCGGTTTTTTAATCAGAGTAGACAAGTCCTGGAAAGTGTGTTCCAATCTCACAGTTCAGGCACAATAGAAATAGAAAGGTGTGAATATTGGCCACTATGGTTGGCAGGCAATAGGCTGGATTTAAAAGGCTTCCTCTAACCTTCTGCTCTTACCTAGTCAACAAACAAATACATTCTTCTCGCTGAACTATAGACACCAGTATCATATGAGGAACGGGTAACAATTGTCATTTTAATCACTGTCAAAATGTAGCTCACTAACCCCCCCCCCCCTTTGTTTGGGACAAAAGAAACTTATTACTTTAAAAGTCAAATGTGGGCTTCAAGTACTTTAGGGCTTCAAGTACTTAACACAAGCAAAAAATATATATCTGTGGATCCCACCCTTCCGTACCATTCTTCTGATTCTGACTTAGGATTATCATATCCTTTTTTTTCCTGAGCGGGTCATGATTTTTATAGAGACAAATGCAATATGATTCTCTTCATACAGAAAACAGCTGTACCAAATGAATATGTGTTTTGCAAATGAGGAGAATATGTTTCTATTGGTTTTGAAGAATACTTGCAAACTTCTGCACATATAGGATGATATAAATGTGGAGTTTTAAACATTCAAATGTAAGATATAGTAAAAGTGGTAATTCAATCTGTAGTGCTTTGGAGGTTTTGGGCTGGCTGGGGCTTCTGGGAGTTGATGTCCAAAACATCTGGAGTCACATGATTTGTGAAGACCACAACCCAAGAAGAGGTGGCTTCTGTCAAAAATAAAAGCTGTTAGGAGCAATAAGATCAAGAAAGCATAGACTCAAAGAGCTGCAAGAGCTATCTCTAAATCAACCTCTTGCCATGCAGAAAGATATTATTAAAATGCTTCATCCAACCTCTGTTTAAAGAGCTCCGAAGAAGGAGACTCTACAATCCTCTGAAGCAGTTTCTACACTTGCACAGTTCTTACATTAAATATGTTCCCCCTCATGTTTAGGTGGAATATGTTTACTTGTAATTTGAATTCATGTCTTGTATTCTGGTCTCTGGAGTACAAGAAAACAGGCTTCTTCTATCTTCTACATGTCATCCTCTCAGATCTTAAATGGGCTATGTTATTACCTCTTATCTTTTCTTCAAGCTAAACACAATCCAGCTACGTAAGCCATTCCTCTTGGGGCTTTGTTTCCAGTCCTTTTGGTCACCCTCCTCTAGGCAAGTACTAGCTTGTCAATATTTTTCAACTGAGGTGTTCAGAATTGTGCAGAATTTTTAATGTGTGATTTAATCAAAGTAGTGGTACATCCTGGACATATTCATAATGTAGTCTAGAATCTCATTGGCTTTCATAGTTTTGCTCCTGTCTGTTTTCTGTCTCTTTTAGCAACACACAATTTTTGCTCAGTGGCCATACCATTATTATTTGAAACACAACAAGATGAGTCCACAGTAAACAAGATCACTCTGCTAGCTGTTATATTGTATCGAACGTCGGACACTTCCCAAGTGTCTAGGACTGTGTGATGTATTGGTGAATAATGTGTGCAGATCCCCGTAAGATGGCCTTCTGCAGCTGGCAGATGATAATTTTGTCAGAACCAATTGTGTTTAAGTGCAGGCCAAGGTCTTTAGGCACTGCACCCAGTGTGCCGATTGCCACTGGGACCACCTTGACTGGCATACGCCAGAGTCTTTGCAGATCTTTAAATCCTCATATCATGTCAGCTTTTCCGGTTGTTTCTCTTCAATCCTGCTGTCACCTGGGATTGCAACATTGACAATCCATACTTTGTTTTTCAACACAATTGTGAGGTCAGGAGTATTGTGCTTCAAAACTGTCACTCTGAATTCGGAAGTCCCAGAGTAGTTTGATGTGTTCATTTTATGTAACTTTTTCAGGCTTGTGATCCCACCAGTTCTTTGTCGCAAGCCATATTAGAAATGGCGTTATGCCTCTGCTTGTAGTCTGTCTGCACGATCTTCTTGCAGCAGCTCAGGATGTGATCTATTGTTTCATCTGCTTCTTTGCAGAGTGTACACTTGGGATCTGTTGTCGACTTTTTGATTCTGGCTTTGATGGCCTTTGTTCTAATGGCTTGTTCTTGGGCTGCCAGAATCAGGCCCTCTGCCTCCTTTTTCAAAGTTCCATTTGTGAGCCACAGCCATGTTTTTTCTTTGTCAATTTGGCTCTCAGTTTTTCATAGAAACTGTCCATGGAGAGCCTTCTTTCGCCAGTTTTCTCTTCTGCTCTACATTGTGTTTTTACGGTATTCCTTCTTTGTCTTTTGCACTTGAAGCACATGTTTCTCTTTTTCTACCGTTTGTTTCACTTACAGAAGCCCTCTGCCTCCTGATTTTCTGGGCAGGTAAAGCCTGTCAGTATCACTACACAGGTGTAATGAGTAGTGGATTGTCATCGGTTTTCTTGTTTTTCTGTCCAGATCATCCAGCTCTGCTTCTGTCCAGTTCACAATTCCAGCAGTGTATCTAATGATGGGGATGGCCCAGGTGTTGATAGCCTTGATTGTATTTCCGTCATTTAATTTGCTATTATTATTTGCTACCATTATTATTTTTATTATTATTATTTTGCTCTGAACTCAGTCAATATCCTCTGGTATTATTATTTTTTAACCTTTCTGGCAAGACAGAGCTCATTCTGAGCTTTAGGTATTTGTGACTTTCTCCTTGTAAGCAAAATGCAACAAAATACAAAATACAAACAATAATCATACTTTTATTGGCCAACCAAAATGCAGAAAATTCATCATACAAACATTCAAAGCTTCTCTGACTTTTTTGTCAGGTAAACTTATACAGGAGAAGAGGAGTGATGATGTTAGAGTCACAGGCCTACATTTTGTCTTGGGTATTGTTTCTGTTATCAGTTAAGATGGGATGGAGCAGCGGTTCCCAATCTTTGGCCCTCCAGGTATTTTGGACTTCAGCTCCCACAATTCCTAATAGATGGTAAGGTGGCTGGTATTTATGGGAGATAAAGTCCAAAACATCTGGAGGACCAATGGTTGGGAACCACTGGTCTAGAGGGATATCCAAAAGTCAGTTGTCAATTTCGGGTGACCCTATGAAATTCCTCGTTTTGGGAGGGGGTAAGGAATACTTTGACAAGGAATGTTTGCTAGTTCCTTCTTCTAAAATATAGTCTATAGGATCTAATATTCATTTGCTGTCTCTCATGCAACTACTAATCATGAATGCCCAACTTCTAAGATTAGACAGGATATGATGACTTTAGGGTGTTAAGGATTTTATACCAGTGTAAATCACTGACAGAATCTTGACTCTGGTTTTTTTCTGCCATGTTGGGAAGAGGAGCTTCTGAGCTTTCTTTCTGTTTCTGTTTCTTTCTATGTGATGAGGAGAAAAAAAGGATCAATATGGCTGCCTGCATTTTTTTACTCTCCTTTGGGTGATGTAGCTATAGGGACTGCCATGGTTAGCAGCTGCACTTCCAAATTTGCTAGTAAACTGCTGGATGAAAGGACTGAGCTTGTTGCAACTGCCAGCAGTGGCAACAGATTCTGTCTCATGAATTCCAAGCTTGCTGACACAAAAGCGGGATATCAGCTAGAAATGTATGAGACAGTCATAATGAAATATTTTTCAGGTAAGGGTGCCTGGATCCTAATACAAACAAGTGTCACAAAGAGTGAATGCACTTATCCGTCTCCTGTTATTAGTGAACTTTATCAGCATTGTGAGTTGTCTGACCAAGCCAGTGGAAATGTAAGCTCAAATACCATCACTCATGTTTTAATTTAGATTTTGTTCTTTACCATATTCCAAAATACCTTAGGGCAGCTAGCAGCATTTATCCACTAATGTTAAGTAGGTCATTACATCTTCTCATTCTAATGAATGGGGATGAAAATTCCCAATAACTAATAAAAACCCTCAAATATAACACTTTTTTTAAAAAAAAATCCATTAAATTTTGAAAGATATTTCAATATTACTTCTGCACATTACATTATTTTATTTTTATTTTAGGATTCCATGTCTCCCAAGCTATAATGCAGTGTTGTTTTCTCTTTGAATCTTCAATATTGTAGGACAATTTAAGGAAGGGGCCATTAACTGAATGGCATTGTGTGCTGCCATCTTGTGGCTTTTCCAATTAGGAGTATTCAGTTCAATAAAGCTTGTCATCATTATGGTTCAGAGGGATGTATCAAGTTTTAATTGTGTTTTTAAAAGCTTTATGTGATAATTAAAAATGACAACAACCCACAACCTTATACAACACGCATTAGAAGAAATCTGTATTGCATGATGTAGGGTTAAAGCTTGTTTATACTGTAGGGAAATATAATTTCTAACTTTGTGCTGTTCTAATTTTATTGTCAAATGATAAGGTTGTCTTTCCCTTGTGTCTGTGGCTGAATAATAAAGTCTGCAGCAATACAGGATCATTAATTAGAATATACTATATGAGGTTAGAAGTCAGAAGTGTAATATGTTGCATTTGTAGTATGAATTAACCATGCACAATGTTTTAAATAGGACAATTCCTTCCCAATCCTTATGTGAGCCACTTCTTTCTTAATTTATAATTATCTCTCTGGCAAGTAGCATGTGTAGGTTAGATCCTTTTCATCCCCCCCCCCATATATTCACATAATAATACAAAACTTTTAAAATCTTGTAAACCTTTTTCAACTTGTTCCTGAAATAGAATACATTTTATTTATTTTATTTTATTATCTCATTGTTTTAAATTGGTTTTAGTAGGTTTCTCTGTGATCTTTAATATATGGGGGGGGGGGGGGGGTATACTACCACCACCACTACTACTATTACTACTAACAAGAAGAAGAAGAACAGCAACAGCAACAACCACATCAGAGAAGTAACATGTTGATTATGTGCACTGTAATCATAGATGATTTTTCTCAGTTCAGAACATTTGTCATTTGGACATTGGGCAAATAAAATCTTTTACTCAAAGATAAATGAATATTTTGCAAAAAAAAAGAGTGTTCTATAATCACAAAAGCATAGTGTTTTATGCAAAAACAATATTTTGTGTGCAAATGATTTTTTAACAAAATAAATCCAATCACTATCTTCCAAAGCACAATGTGAAACATGTGAAGACACTTTTTTATGAACAACAACAAAAAAATTGGGGTGTTGTTGGATTCTCTTTGACTTGTTGTGCTTCAACATCCATGCAGAAACTGTTCTATCAGCAGCAGTTCAATACTTCATGTCCACCATGACAATGATGGGGCTTGCCCAAATGGTAAACACTCCTGTTTGTACAGTGGGACTTATATGAACAATTGTGGTAGGTTCAACAGATTTTAAAGGAATCATATTGTCAGGGAATTACCACATTTCGTAGCATCCAAAAAGCTGAGGTCTTACAGAGATAATTTTGCACACTTCACTTTGACATATTTCCATTTTTTTAATAAGCTGAGTGCCAGGCAGGGGATCATGAGTAATTTTTTCAGGATTAAAGCAATATATATCTGTGACCACATTAGGTGGGTTGAAATTCTCAGTGAGAGCACATTGCTTGAGTCATACCCTTACTAGACATTTTGTTTTGAGCTGAAACCAACTAACCAGATAATAAAAAAAGTTGGTGCATTATTCAAGTTGAATGGAAAATAGAAGGATATGTAAGCCTCTAACAAACTACAGCCACTGTACCAACACACATTGCTTACTAACTTTTATGCTGGATGAATGCCAGTCAGAAAGTACTTGCAATAGTGAAGACCTTCCTGGTAAACCACTCACTGCCTCCTGGATGCTGTGATTCTTATAAAAAGGGGGGCTTTGGTCCTGACTCACCATGACACATGTTCATAAGTAAATTAACATTTTAAGGATTGTTGTTTGCATTACAAGATTTCAAGATGATTCTGACTTCCACTGACCCTAAGGTGAACCCATAATGGAGTTTTCTTGGCAATATTTGTTCAAATATTGCCAAGCAGAGAGTGAAGCAGAGAGTGTGACTTGCATAAGATCACACAATGGATTTCCATGGTTGAATGTGGATTTGTTCCTTGGTCCCCCAGAATTTGGCAATGTTTTCATACCACATTATTACAGTCCAGTTATTCCAGTTTAACTGCCATTGAAACATTTAGTGGGTGATCAAGAACTTTCAGGAATTATAAGTGCTCCTTCCTAAACTGCAAATCCCTAGATTCCATAGACAGTTGCCATGCTCATTATAGTGGAACACACTTATTACAGTGTAATGTGATAAGGGTCTGAGTCGAAACTTCAGATCACTAGAGCATGCTGGCTCTCCACTAAAGATGACTAAATAAACATTAATTATGCCCTATCTGTCATAGAATAGAATCAAAGAGTTGGAAGAGACCTCATGGGCCATTCAGTCCAACCCCCTGCCAAGAAGCAGGAAAATTACATTCAAAGCACCCCCGGCAGATGGCCATCCAGCCTCTGCTTAAAAGCTTCCAAAGAAGGAACCTCCACCACACTCCGGGGCAGAGAGTTCCACTGCTGAATGGCTCTCACAGTCAGTTCCTAAGTTCTTCCTAATGTTCAGGTGGAATTTCCTTTCTTGTAGTTTGAAGCCATTGTTCTGCATCCTAGTCTCCAGGGCAGCAGAAAACAAGCTTGCTCTCTCCTCCCTATGAGTTCCTCTCACATATTTATACATGGCTAACATGTCTCCTCTCAGCCTTCTCTTCTGCAGGCTAAACATGCCCAGCTCTTTAAGGCGCTCCTCGTAGGGCTTGCTCCCCAGACCCTTGATCATTTAGTCGCTCTCCTCTGGACACATTCCAGCTTATCAATATATCTCTTCAATTGTTGTGCCCAGAATTGGACACAATATTCCAGGTGTGGCCTAACCAAGACAGACTACTGAATTGGTTGTGGAGAAGACATATTACAAAACAATTAGATTCATGCAACCATTCTCATACTTTGGTGTCCCTAAGAAGATTTTGGTTCCTTGATTAAAAGTAGCCAAAGTTATTCTAGTTTTGTGCTTAATAACAAACTTTGGCTAATTGAAAATCAAAAACAAAAGCACGGAGTGTCTCCATGTCTGTCCTGGAGGAGACAAGGGTTGCTCACAAGGCTGAGGATCAACAGTGGAGGTCAGTGGGGGGGGGGGTATGTCAGAGTAGTAAATCAATTCTGGACATTACTGTGAACTTTAAAGAAACTATATTATTCCAGCATTAGTTTAGCAACTTGGATAGCTGAGCTGATTCTCCACCTCAATGATATAGGAAACTGCAACCATCCCAAACCAAATTTGTCCATGGAATGCAGAGGTTGGAATCACTAAATCTTCCCTGGCCGGAAATGGCATTGTCAAGGTTTACTGGGAAATGTAGTGATGGCATATCTAGAGGGCTGTATCATCCATATTTAATAGGGGTGTGCAATTTTTTTGTTAGTTGTCATAAGTTGTATCAAATTTGTTAAATTCATACTTACAATGTGATATCCAACATGCAGACATGGCCTGCTTCAAAAACCTAAGAGTTGAAACTTACCCAATACTTTTTCATTTGAATTTTATAAATCTTTGAAGCTTCCCAATGTCACTTTCATTTTCAGTGCAAGCATACAAAGCAAAGCCAAAAAGGTTGCCTTTCCTCTTTAAATCAATGACCTCTCACCATTAGGAGAGGGAAGCAGCAGGGAGAAAACAGAGTTCACTGGGAAATAGATTGGGAAAGTACAGAATTCTGGGAAATGTAGTTTGGAAGGAGTGGAGCTCCATGCCAGAGAATTCAAGAGGCCCTGCTCTAAATTACATTTCCCAGAATTCTGCTCAGTATCAGAAAGCTCCAATCAGGATAGGGGAGAGATTTGTCTCGCTGTAGCAGCAGACAGCCAGAGTTCCAATAAATTTTTGAATGTGCAAAGAGCAGGACTGACTAGTAAGGAAACTTCTGTGCTGGCTGGGAAGAAATCCCTAAATGGAAGTTATATTGCTTAAAATGACAGACATTCAATGGGACAGATGTTGTGCCTTTTAAAAAAACAATTTTTGTCAAAACTTTAGAAAAATTCCTAAAATCAGTAGATGTATGAACATTTCTGAAAATTGGGGAGAAAGGATCCCCTGTTATTTTGTGTCATTGTATATAAAATTCAAGGAGATAGCTCTTGTAGTTTTTTAAAACAAGTTGTTTATAAGAACCTTGAAATTTTCCCCAAAAATTGTGGATAAGTGGAACATTCCGAAACTTGATGGCCTAACAGGAGTAAATGTGTTCTACTGTTGTAACAAGTTTCACCCCAACAGCTGTAAAAATGAGGGAGAAAGGAGCCCCTGAAATTTTCCCACTTGCACAATTACTATAACAAAAAGTAACAAAATTTCATACTTTTATAGCGATGAACTTTTCAGTAATGTCTTTTCAGAAACACTTTAGAAAGGAAACACCCGTGACGCCTAATTTTCTAATGTCTTTTGAAACATTTTTATTGATCTCACAGCCTTAAAATTTAACCGTGACCCTTTCACATTACACAATTAAACTTCCATGGCTCCATTCCAGAGTTTCTAGTTTGATAAAGCAGTAGAGCTCTCTGACTGAGAATACAAAATGCCCCTGCTTAAACTGCAAATCCCAGGATTCTGTAGGATTTTGCCACCATGACAGTGCCATAACTTTATAGTCACCCCCCCCCCCCCACACACACACACACACATTTGCAGATTTAACTTTTGCAAATTTGATTTTTCCACCTAAACATTAGGAAGAATTTCTTAATGGTAAGATCTATTTGGCAGTGCTGGGAGTGTGGTGGAGTCTCCTTCTTTGGAGACTGGGTGGCCATCTCTTATTTATTTATTTATTTATTTATTTATTTACTACATTTATATACCACCCGTCTCGGCCCAGGGGTGACTCTTGGCAGTACTTTGGTTGTGTGTGCCAAAGGGTTGGCCTCAATGGCTCTTTTGGTCTTTTCCATCCTATGATTCTATGAACTTTTGTTACCAAAGTGTGCTTTAGACATTTGATGAGCAAATGTACTGAAAAGGGTTGTTTGCTATTTTTTTACCATTTCAACCTGCACCTGCCCCCAAAAATGCACAAAGAAAGAGAGAGATGTATCCAGTTTATTGTATTCACTCCACACTTTATTGAACTCTGAAATGATAGGACCACAGTTGTGATGTTAGCTTAGGAAAGGGAAAGATAAAGCTATATTCCATTCAGTCATTTAAAAAATGGGCCAGGGGAGTAGGTACTTCATTTGATATTGCTTAATACTTTCTTTTAAAAAATTGACAGTATAGGAAACAAAGGTTTAAGGATGGTCATTTTAGGGAGGAAAAAATAAGACATTATTTGTTTCAATAGAAGTCTGCACTTTGTAAAACCTCACAACCTCTGAGGATTCCTGCCGTAGATGCAGGTGAAATGTCAGGAGATAATGCTTCTAGAACATGACCATACAACCCGAAAAACCTACAACAACCCTGTAAAAAATACTTAGGGATGAGGAAAGGATTTCAGGTAACTGTGTAGACATTAGATGTGAAAACACAATTTAAAAAATTGAAAGGTGGGATTTTCTCAAGTTTACATGCTTTCTAGGGTCATGCAAGCTCCAAATACCATAAATTTAACACAGCATTAACACTTATTTTATTTAAGCAAATTCCATAGTTTCATTATTTCTACCTGTAAAAGTATTTTAGTAGGGTGATGCATTTTAATTTTGTCTTTTTACTAAACCAGCCTTATAAAGCCAATGCAATTACAACATTCGTGCAACTGAAAGTGCCATTTTGAATTACAAGCACGTTGGTGGTTACCAATGCCACCTATGTTGAATGAAAGACCTTTTCATATCCATAAAAATCTGAGATGACAGTGATGTTAAGAATGTTTTCTGAACTTGATGTTTTAGGAGAATTAGCTTTCCGGGTTGTACGGCCATGTTCCAGCAGCATTATCTCTTCAGAACCACTGAAGATGCCAGCAACAGGTGCAACTGAAACGTTAGGATACAATGCTACTGGAACATGGCCTTACAGCTTGGAAAACTCACAGCAACCCAGCGATTCTGGTCACGAAAACCTTCAACAATATAGTTAGCTTTCCTTTTCTTTTTTAATCTGTACAGTCCAAAGATATGGTGAGAAGACCTTTGGGTGAGGCCCCTGATTAATAATGTCAAGCATGTCTAATTTGGGCAGGTTGAGAAAATGCCATCAAAGCCATAGAAATCCTGAACCCTGCATATTCCTCTTCCAAGAGTTTATACAGTTGGTACATTTATTTTATCCTGACCAGGTTTGGAGACTTCTGATAAACCTACACTCTCTTAGGCCTGATATGTAAGACCTGTATCTGGTATGAATTCTCCCAAAGTTAATGAGAAACTGCAAGTTTTATCATTGTTCGAAGGGACATAGTCCAAGAAGCAGGAAAGGTTTCAGGGCGTCCTCTCCCTGCTTGAAACCAGAGAATAGACCTCAAATATAGCCAAGTTGAGAAGTGTGACCCAATCTAGATCAGCTGCTGTGTGACTGGGCTCCACCCTAAGACAAATTTAAAAAATACTTGACTTGGTCTTCCAAACTTGGCATCTTTAGTACATAGATGCTACCATTTTAGTGTAACATAAAATTTCTACTACTCAAAATGTGGTGCATATTGCATAAATCCCATAGTGCAAATAGTAATAGTCAGCAGCTTTTGGGGTACTTTGAATTAAACTTGCAAATTGATTTTCATAAAAGTGATAAATTGCCTTAGTGAAATTGCACACTATTCTGTTTTAGAGTTATATAAAATCCTCTTATATAAAAATGTGTTTAAAAGTCACACCAAGAACCTGGGAGAGACATTGATTCCTGCCTCATGAAAGTATACCCTCTCTCTTTTCGGTATTGCATTTTAGCTGCAATTTTGGAGAAGCACAGTTACTTCTAATATAAATGATCTTATGTTCCATTCCTCTCCCTCAGGTCCTTCCTGTTCTACTTTTTTGGCATGATAAATGTATTTGAAATAGAGAAATCCTTGACTCATCAAAGCAGCTTTGAGGGCTGCTTGGGGCAGAAATGCAGCCTACAGATTCAAATGTAAACAAATAAATTTTGAAATGTCAGTCCATGAAGTGTGAGAAAACCCATGACATCCCTGACTGACAGCATTGTCATCCCCTAATGCACAGCCATTAATGCAGCTTCACCTCTTTGCTGAAGTCCATTATCCCTAGTGGCAACCAATAACTTGAAAGCAACCTAAGGCATCAAAGTACACTCAAAGAAGCTGGCTCAAGCGACATGCTGTCAACAAGTGATTTTGCCATCTGTCTGTCTTTTTCTTCACCATTAACATCTTAGCATTTTGTCTAGCATTTGCATCTGTTTACATGGATTTCACATTTCCCCATAAGAAATGTGTTTAGCAGAGCATGACATCTGCATGAATACTCAGCTCTCCATAGATGGCATGTGCATTAGCAAAAGTGCACTGGGCATTGCTCACTGTAATTTGCAAAATACTATCAATTTTTCAATTTGCATGAGGCACGGTTCCTTCCAGATAAACACTGGCTCTCCAATTCTAATTTCTCCCATATAGCCTGCAAAATCTCTATATGACTGTTGATGAAAAATTGTGTTCTCGGTGTTGTTGTGTGACCACCTCTTCAGTGGTATTTCTCATACTAAGAAAACAATTTGTGGTATTATGTTCAGTCATTGGCTTTCCTCCACAATGCAGCCAACATTTACAGTTCACAGAAGCAGGTACTCATATATTAAAGAACAAAGTCTTAAGAAGGTACCAAGGAAATTGCTCTGAGAAGAAAATACTACATAATATTTTAGTGGGTGAAGGGTATTGCAGACAAATATCTAAGATGTTTGTTATAATATACAGAAGTATAGGGGCTTGACAAATGCAAGGCTGGAGTTAAAATTGCTGGAAGAAACATTAACAGCCTTAGATATTCACATGATGCTACTTTGATGGCTGAAAGTGAGGAGGAGCTGAGGAGCCTTCTAACCAAAGTGAAAGAAGAAAGTGCAAAAGCTGAGTTGCAGTTAAACATAAGAAAAACCAAGATTATGGTAACTGGACTGACCAATAACTGGCAAATAGAGGTAGAAAATGTGGAGGCAGTGACAGACTTTGTATTTCTAGGTGCAAAGACTGCAGCCAAGAAATTGAAAGACGTTTACTTCTTGGGAGTAGAGCAATGACCAATCTCGATAAAATAGTGAAGAGTAGAGACATCACACTGGCAATGAAGATCCACATAGTTAAAGCAATGGTATTCCCTGTAGTAACCTACTGATGTGAGAGCTGGACCATAAGGAAGGCTGAGCGAAGGAAGATAGATGCTTTTGAACTGTGGTGTTGAAGGAAAATTCTGAGAGTGCCTTGGACTGCAAGAAGACCCAACCAGTCAATATTTCAGGAAATAAAGCCCCACTGCTCATTGGACGGAAGGATATTAGAAGCAAAGATAAAGTACTTTGGCCACATAATGAGAAGACAGGAAAGTTTGGAGAATAGAATGATGCTGGGGAAAATGGAAGGAAAAAGGAAACGGGGCCAACGAAGGGCAAGGTGGGTGGATGGTATCCTTGAAGTAACTGGATTGACTCTGAAGGAGCTGGGAGCGGAGACGGCTGACAGGGAGCTCTGGCATGGGCTGGTCCATGAGGTCACGAAGAGTCGGAAGCGATTGAACGAATAAACAACAACACAGATGTTTGATGTATTTAGGAACTGCATATATTCTTTTATCCTGATATGTGAAATATCAGTTCCAAATATTTAAAAGAAGGCTTGTGCCATATAACTTTTATCAGTTTTAGCATTAGACAAACATAAGAAGTACCAATCAAGATAAGTCCAGTAGTATGAGACAGTGCAATAGAGTGTCCAGTATCACATTGGAATACCTGCAATGAGGTACAAGATAATTTCCTTTCATTTGCATTTTAAGGGAAGCAACCCAATTCACATCTCCTTGATAAATTCTGAGTTGGAACTGGGGATGTAGTTTTTTTTATTTAAAAAATGCAAACTGATGTAGAAAATGAAATTGATATGTATCATGCATTCATTGATGACGAATAGATCTTTGCATAGAAATATATATTCAAAATGATAGGTTGACTGCTATTCCAGGTTTCTCTTTCTCTAGCCCAGCATGAAAGAAATGTAAATGTAAGACTGAAATATAAGGAAATGATATGCATACACAAATTGCTTAACTGAATTTTTCCCTCAGCACACAAACTGCTGTTGTATCTCGTTCCACATGAAGCAGGTCCCCTGCTTCTACCATCACCACTGAGGGAAATACCTAAAGCAGAATAATTGCCAAGAAAGATAGAGACCAAAACTACACCCAAAATTATACTGGCTTTGTTAGTTCTTAACAAACAGACTTGTTTGATTTCAAATGGAGAGTGATTACCTTTGCGCGGCAGTGTCCTCTCTGTCGCAGTGTGGCCTGCTGAGAAGACATAACTTGTGTAGCATTTTAGGAGAGTGATAAAAGATTCTATTACATAACTGTGCTGTCAGCATAAAGATTTTTGTTAATGGGTATTACTAGCTTCCCAACAGTATTCATTGACTATCATGAAGTTTTCGAGTGTGAAGGTCGAGAGAAGGGAACTGTAGTATATGAACCAATGCTGACTCAAGATACTTTACAACCAGAGGTGAAGAATAAGATTGAGGGTGATGTCTTTCACTAGAACTAAAGGCAATGGGATAGCTTAGGGGATTCAAAGCAGAACCTATGTCATACAGCTCACTTTTCTCACAATCAGGTGAAAATCTTACAGTTCTTCAGATCCTATAACTCCTCATCATTGACTATACTACTCAGGAACTGCTGTAAAACAATATCTGGGAAGCCTTGTGGTTCCCACTTCTATCCCTTGTCTCAGTTGCTAGTCCCATGTATATGAGTTCCATGAATCAATGTAAACTTTCTAAGTGTTGTCTGATGAAGTTCTAATTGATTCAATGGGCTGACTCCTGTTAGATTCAATCCTCTGTTGCAATCCTCCAATGCTGCTGCCTGAGACAACCATCTTACACTGCTTAATGGTCTGACCAGCCATTATAAGTACGAAGTGTTAAAACAATGCATTGTCTTACTTGATTCTAAGGAGGCTGCAGGCTCAAGAGAGGCAAATTTTGCCTGTTTCACCAAATACAATATTAACAGAAGTAGTGATGCAGTAGCCAACAACTGTACATACAGCAGAAACACAGATGTCCATCAAATCCATCTTGAACCCTAATGAAGCAGGAGCTGCATATATTATTATACTGTAATTGGAAAACTATGGATGATAGTTATGGGTTGGATTCCAGTTTAGGCATGCTTGAAATCTGTTGCTATTGTGTGCCTTCAAGTCATTTCTGACTTATAACAACTTTAAAACTGGGTACTTCTTGGTCAAATTTGTTCCATTGCTTTCATTGGGGCTGAGAGAGTGTGACTTGACCAGCTCCATCAAGTATAACTCCATGGCCAAATTGAACCCTAGTTCATTCATGTCATAATCCAACAACCAAATCACTACACCATGCTGGGTCCATTGCTTGCCTTAGAGCAAGGCTATTGAAATCAGTTGGCATGCTGGAAACCTGACTAAACCATGAATGCAACCACTGTCATAAATATTGATTTTCAGTATATAGATATGGACATAAACATTGGTATAGATATATAGATCCACAAATATTTATCCATTTATTTTGAATCTTAGTTTAGTTTTTTCCATGTTAGAAAAATCAACTTGAAAAATGTAAGTTGTTCTTCTCCAACCCTCATTCCTCAGTTTAAATTGAAACACTCTCAGTTAATAGTAATGGGCAGAAATCCCATTATGTTACATTGTTAGGTGCTTTCAAGTCATGTCTAACCTATGGCAAACATTTCAAAGGATTTTCTTGGCAATAATTTTTCATAGGGGGCTTGCTTATGCCTTCCTCTGAGACTTAACTTGCCCGTGAGATTTAACTTGCTCATGATCACCCACTAGGATTCCATGGCTGATCTGGGATTCAGATCCTGGTTTCCAGAGACTTTTTTTATATATGTTAGGAGTGACTTGAGAAACTGCAGGTCTTTTCTGGTGTGAGAGAATTGGCTGTCTGCATTGCAAGGACATTGCCTAGGGGATGCCCAGATGTTTTACCACTCTGTGGGAGGCTTCTTTCAGGTCCACGCATGAGAAACTGGAGCTGACAGATGGTAGCTCACCCTGCTCCTCAGATTCAAACCACTGACCTTTTGGTCAACAGTCCTTCTGGCACAAAGGTTTAACCCATTGTGCTACCAGGGTCTCCTTCCAGAGACTGAGACTCAATCTAATGCAGATTGAAACTTCTATATGTGCTGTTTATACTGACCATACAATGTTCAGTCTGCATTCTAATGGCGGTCTAGATAAGGCCCTAGCCCAATACCATTCCTGGCAAATGGCAAATTGCAATCCTGACCATTACAGCCTCACTACAAAAAAAGTGACAAGTTTTGGTAACAAATTACCAAAAAAAAATGTTACTTTCAAATTCTGGGCAAGAGTAGCCTTTCTGTCTCTCAGTTTGCACTCAATGGGATTTGAGTTCTGCTTATCCAGCTTTATATTGATTCTTAGGGGTTATTTTTAGAGACAAAAGAATAAGTGAAGTTTTCTTAAAGAAACCAAAACAACCTTTTAGATGTTTTTTTTTTTTTAAATAATCTTTATTATTTTGTACACATATAAAAATACAAGCTTTACGATAACAGATGAACATCAAGATAAGAACAAAACAAAAAGGGGGGGGGGTTACAAGAGGGAAGAGGAAGGGAGAAATGCAAGAGGGAAGGAAAGAAGGGGGGGTCAAAACACGAGGGAGGGGGATAGGAGGGGGGGGTTGACACACGACGGTAGTTAACAGGTAACTTGCTCCTTGTCCGCCATGCAGACTGTGACTTCCATTTAGTTCCTATAAAGAGAGTCCAAAGCACCGATCCATGAGACCACAGTTCATCTCATGGTTTATCTTGCACCTCGCTGTTTATTCTTGCTCATGTCTCTTCTGGTCTCCTTTGATTCCTTTAAGATTCGTATTTCTTTTTTCATATTCGTCTAAGTCGGACCAATCTGTCTGTTTGATAGGGCTGCCCGAATTAGATTTCAGCAAAAAGGTAAGTTTATCCATGTCTCTAAGTTCTGAAATTTTGACTAACCATTCCTCTATATCCGGTAGCCTGTCTTCCTTCCAATGTCTAGCAAAGACGATACGAGCTGCGGATGTAATATACATCCATAAAACATCTTCATTAGGGCTGAGCGTGAAGTCCTCATCCGTCAGCCCTAATAGGAAGTACTCCGGCTTCCTTGGAAAGGTCCTCTTGAAAATTTTTTGTGCTTCTTCCTGGATCCCAAGCCAGTACTTTTTTGCTACTGCACAGGACCACCACATATGGAAGTAGGTCCCAGGCTGCTCTTTACATTTCCAACATGAGTTCTTCAGATTCTTATACATTTGGTGGAGCTTATAAGGTGTTAGGTACCACCTATGGAATGTTTTTAGCCAGTTTTCTTTTAATGATACGGAATATGTATATTTTAACTTTCTCTGCCATATTGCTTGCCATTCCTGTAGCCTGATGGGACGCCCTATATTTCTGGCCCAGAGGGTCATGCAGTTTTTGATTTCCTCTGTTTCTGTCTCCCATTTTAAGAGTTGATTGTATAGCTTAGTTATAGATTTCCTGTCCGATTTCATCACTACATCCCAGGTTGAGTCTTTTTCTTCGAAGCCGAGCTTCTGGTCTTGTTTGAAGGTCTCTCGAAGTTGAAAATATTGCAGCCACGAGAGATTTTTGAACACCGGAGTTAGGTTTTCCAAAGAGTTTAGGACCCATATTTTTCTGACATTATCTCTGACCAGCAGGTCTTTGTAGGTAGGCCAACGCTGCCAGCCTAACAGACGTCTTTGTTTCGCCTCAATTGGGGACAGCCATCTGGGGGTTTTGGCGTAAAAGTAGCTCCTATATTTATTCCATACTTTAAGTAGGCTAGATCTAACAAAATGGTTACCAAAGTTGCCCTCCAATTTCGATCTTCCGTACCAAAGGTACGCGTGCCAACCTACTCGTAAATTAAACCCCTCTAATGTCAGGACTTTCTCATTCTTGAGTGAGGCCCAATCCTTTACCCAGATAAGGGCACAGGCTTCATAGTAATTTTTTAAGCTGGGAAGGCCGAAACCACCTCTCTCCCTACTATCCACCATAATCCGGTGTTTCAGTCTCGGTTTTTTCCCGTTCCAGACAAATTTTGATAGATCTTTATGCCATTTGTCAAAGACTGTGTTGTTTCTTATAATTGGCAGATTTTGAAAAAGGAAAAGAAGTCTTGGCAGGATACTCATTTTTATTAAGCCGATTTTCCCCAACAGAGATAGGTTCAGGAATCTCCAGTTCGCCAAGTCAGCCTGGATCTTTTTCCATATCGGCTCATAGTTATTTTTAAACAGTTTGGCATTGCTAGCCGAGAGCCAAATACCTAGATATTTTATTTTTTTGCTAACCGTCAGGCCCGATTGATTTTCCAATTCGCTCTGTTTACCTCGGTCCATGTTCTTTGTAAGTATATATGTCTTACTGTTATTTATTCTGAATCCGGATACCTGGCCAAAGTCTTCTAATTTGGCTAGCCATTTTTGTAAGTTGTGAATGGGATCCTCAATGATGCAGATAACATCATCGGCGTACGCCCTGATCTTATAGTCGAGTTTCCCTATCTTCATTCCCTTAATGTTAGGGTCTTCTCTGATTGATTTTAACAGAGGTTCTAGGGCCATGATAAACAATAGGGGGGAAAGAGGGCACCCCTGTCTGGTTCCCTTTGAAATCCGGATCTTCCCCGAGGGTTGAGAATTTACCAGGAGCCTTGCTGATTGGTCTGTGTAGATTGCGGCTATGGCGTTTCTAAAGGAGAAGCCGATGTCCAACTCCTCTAAGAGAAGTTTGAGGAAGTTCCAGCTTAAGCTGTCGAAGGCTTTCTCCGCATCGATGGTCAGCAGGGCGAGTTCCTTCTGAGTATTAGTATCATAATACTCAATGGTATCGATGATAACCCTCAGATTGTCTTTAATGCTTCTACCGGGGAGAAAGCCCGCTTGTTCCTCGCCAATCCACTCTACCAGGAAACCTCTCAGCCTCTTCGCTAGTATTGCAGCTAGAATTTTATAGTCGAAATTTAGGAGGGATATCGGTCTGTAATTCTGTTTTTCCGACCCGTCCGTGTTGCCTTTCTTGATAAGGGCTATTTCGGCCTCCTTCCAGGAATTCGGGATCACCCCCTTAGTAAGTGCCAGATTCAAGATTTTATGCAGTGATGGTAAGAGCTCCTCTTTCATAGTTTTGTAAAACCTGGCAGAGAAGCCGTCAGGGCCCGGTGCTTTGTTTGTGGGGAGGTTGGAAATTGCTTCTAAAATCTCCTTTTTCGAGATTTCTTTGTTAAGTGCCTCTCTATGTTCGTCTGAGATCTTGTCCAATTTGAGCTTAGCTAGGTAGCCTGATATTTCAGTCTCTTTTGTATCATCTCTATTATATAAAAGTGTGATGTTGATTTTAGATGTTGATTTCTTTGTTAA
Organism: Anolis sagrei; assembly: GCF_037176765.1. Taxonomy (NCBI): domain Eukaryota; kingdom Metazoa; phylum Chordata; class Lepidosauria; order Squamata; family Anolidae; genus Anolis; species Anolis sagrei. Next base: position 203,025,904 of record NC_090022.1, on the reverse strand, counting down.
TTATTGACAATACCCTGTCATTTGACCAGAAATTTACATCAAATTGCATCATATGTAGATCTGGTATTTTTTTTAATGCTGCTAGAATTACTATTGCCCAATAGTATATAGAAAATGCTAGCATTTTGCCTCTAAGTGCTCAAAGACATAAAGTAAATGAGACGTAGCTATTGATTGTCTTTGGCCTACATTATCAGCCCAGGAACTATTAAGAAGGCTTTTATATCTTCTTTTCATGCATCATTTTCTCACACTATCTAATTAAGAGCGTCACTTAAACCATAATGTGCTAGTCTCTAGAAAGTGCGTTTTTATGGTACTAAAACCTAGACTTGTGTATGGAGGCCTATCCCAATCAGCCTAGATTTGCTTCTTTGTTATACTATAGTGTTTGTTGCCTTGTCTCACTGTACACTACAATAAAAGTGTGTCAGGAGTTGAATGGCAAAATTATGTGTTTAATCGTTTTCTTCATTGAGGTTTTTAAATTGGTCGATTTTAAAAGAAACCGGAGAACTGCTTTTACTTTAGCTGTGAAATGAACCCTTGGTATTATTGTGAAAATCTATACTCGTTCAGAACCATAGCTGTCCATTGTGAGCATATCAAGTTGATGATAAAATGTATATGAACTTTTGGGAAAGATAGATCAATATTCCTCTTCACAAACTCTTGTTGCAGCAGTTTCTTTGCTGAATCCTGAAAGTGGGATGCACTGTTGCATTTAAATGTAGAAGGTAGACAAAGGTACAAGGTTTTACTCAGTTTCCTTTGCAGGAGACTAGACAGTTTTGGGTTTTGTTTTTTTTAGTAAAGAAGTGGCAGAAATATTTCCATAGGGTGGAAATAGCATTTTCTCACTGCTCATAAGAAATCCATTCACCTGGACCCTGGGACACCAGGTTATTGAAGACAAGTGTTTCAGGAGTGAAGAGAGGAAAAATATTCATACTTTTTGTCATTTCTAACATTAAAAGATCTTTCATATTTCAAGTCACACTCTCACAATATTGTCAACAACCAAACAATTTTTCACATTTCAGGATTTTATATGAAAGATGTGAAGGGAGAGCTGTTCAGCAGAGGAACTCTCTGCCCCAGAATTTGATGGAGGCTCCTTCTATGGAGGCTTTTAAACAGAGGCTGGATGGCCATCTGTCAGCAGTGCTTTGAAAGCTATTTTCCTGCTTCTTGGTAGAGTGTTGGACTGGATGATCCTCGAGGTCTCTTCCAACTCTATGATTCTATGATGCACAAAACTGTATTTGTTCTTTTATTATTTGAAAAATTGAGTGTTTTGTCTTTTCATTTTTTTAAGTTTTCACATTTCATAAAAAGAACAATAAAAAGAAACTACACACACACACAAACATATACATTTTAAATACTGTTTAACATTTGTACAATATTTATTATTAATTATGTTCTTCTCCTCCCACAATCCATTGCAGTGACTTTTCATCCTTTAGTCTGAAGACATTGTATGCAATGATTTATTTATTTACAGTATTTATATGTTCCTCCTTCCCAGTGAAATATTTTCCAATCCAAAATTCTAACAAATAGATATAACATTACAAAGCTGCCTATAAAAACCTTTTCCCTTTCTTCCTTTTTAAGAAATTTAGAAATGTTTTCCAGTCTTTGATAGAGTTTATTTGCGATTTTTCTTTGTTCATCAGAGCTAATTTATCCACTTCCACTGTTCTAAAAGCTTTTACTACTAATTCTTCTATTTTCAAAAGGTCAGACTTCTTCCAATGTATAGCATACATGCTGCATTGTGTATTAAAATATTATTGTGGAAACAAAATATTTTTACTGTAAAAGCTCCTGCATTAATTGTTTTTTTTTCCTCAAATATTCCCCCAAATGTGAAAACTGTTATCAAAATGTGCAAAACTTTGCAAAATCTTACCCAGCAAGGAGAAAACAAAGGATATTGTTGTGCTTGCATGCTGAAATGGAAGTAAGATAGAATATACATATGGATTTGGGAACATATGGCAATGCTACCAGGAATTACTCATGGGGTGGCACTTGCTATTGCCTGCTCATAGGAGTTTCACACTATGTGCCTGTGGTCTATAGATTAGGCAGAATAGAATTAGAAAACATGCATTTCCCATAATTTCCTAACAAGCTGGATGCATGACACTAATTGTATTGATTGGGATCCCCTGGAGCATTTAAGCTGTATAATGTTTCATTAATATTGAGTAAGATACTTGAGGAATGGCCTGTAGTTGTAGCAGAAGGACATCAGAGAAATTTGTCATGCTTGGGGTTTGGGAGAGCAGCTTTTTCCAATGGCAGAAAGTTTTTGCAGCCATGCTCCCTGTCATCAGAGTTGCCGTTTTACTTTTGCTGTCTACACTACTGCTATGCCCAAGTCCAGTACAGTTACACTAGTCAAGACGATGAACCTTCCAACATTTTGCAAATGCAAACTAGAAGACAAGCTACAATAGAGAGTGGCCAAAATGACAAAACGTATTAATGAGGAAGAACAAACAAGCTAGGGACCTCATCACATTAAGGCTGGGATTCACCATGCATTGTGGCAAATACAACAGGGCTCACTGGGGGACATGGGGAGTCACCTGGCTTTCCCCTCACCTCATTCCACTGGGGGAAGCATTGCCACCCAGCTTCCCCCGTTGTTTCCCGTGCAACACGTGTTGCCACCACTGCCTCCTGCTACACTTCCACTTCATTTGACACATGGAACCCCGCCAGAAGTAGATCAGTGTTGTGTGATGGGAACCAACAGGCTCCGTGCCTCAAGTGAAATAGAAGTGTTATAGGATGACAGTTTTGTCCATCAGATAAGGTCATAGGAGAGGCTGAGTTTTCAAGGAACAATAAGATTCTGCCCCAGTCTGTCTTCTCCCACAGCTGAGTCACCTTTCCTGATTTAGCGAAGGCACCCAAAGATGTCTTGGAGCTCCCTGCAACAGAACTCTACAACTGTCTGCCATTCTGATGGGGGTAACAAGGACCTGACTCCGCCTTCTTTCCCTGTCTTAAGAGCAGAGAACACAGGATGGTGCCTCCACCCCATGTAGCAATCTGACCATTTTGCATTCTGCCCACGCTCTGTCTGAAGTGCAGGTCTTTTCAAGAGTTTCAGTGAAATTCTGGCATATTAAGTTTCCTTAGTGCAAGTCTAAACTGTTTCACCCCAGTTTGCCCCATGTTAAGGACTTAATGTCTCTGGACATCCATGGGCCACTTCCGATCCACTGTAGTTTTAAGGATAGGGTAGACAACTCCCCTGTGGATTTCAGTTGTCTTTCAAGTCATGCTTGCAGTCTTTTATTGAAACAGTAGAACTTGTGGTTGATTAGTTAATGAACTAGTACTGGAAATCCTCTACTAAAATACTGAAAATTCTTCTTCAAACACACGTAAGTATACTGTTCTTACCTCAACTGTGTGGTCCAGATTCCTGGCATGCCTGGAATCTGGCTCTAATGGTCCAAATGAAGACAGAAATGGGCAGGAACAGACATCTTTATTGGGCCATCGATTAAGGAGGATGCTTGGAGACAGAAGGAAATCCCAAATCTGGCATACTTCATACTTACACGCATGGACATTTAATAAAGATTTACAGATAGTGAAGGCATCTACACTTGCTGTGAATAAACTACAATCTGTGATCTGATTGGTATATTCATTTACAGTGATTGTTGCATGGTATATCGGGAAACTTAATAAACTGTCCTTGATTAAACCTGGAACCGCCTGCTGGCTGATGTGTCTGCCCTCTTTGCAAGTGGGGAGGCTTAGGAAAGGAATGTGGGTTGAGGCACCAGGGCTGTCATGGAAAGCGAGGGTGAGGAGATGTTGGTTGAAGGCCTGGTGTTGGAGCTGGAGCCCAGCAGTGCCTAGCAGCTCCCACAGCCAAGCTTAGAAGAAGAACCTATGGAGGCAGTTACTACCATTCAGCATAAACCAAGTTCATGCAAGCTCATTGAAGCATAGAAAGTGTTAAGTGTTGCAGCTTTTGTACACCTGTGAAGAGAGAAGGCTCAACTTCTCAGCTCCTCTAAATTAGCAGTGAAATGAGCTAGCAATAGGTAACACCCGAGAACCTAGCATATAAGGAGCTCAAGTGTGGCACCTTGTTGCTGGGGGCATCAGTGTTTGAAGCTATGACCTTAGACTGTTGCTTGTCATGGATTCATGATCTCTGGACTTACCCTTAGACTCTGCGTTTAAATTGATCTTGGACTCTAGACTCTTGGATTTAGCTTTTGACATTGGAACTATTTGCTTCTTTCGTGTGTTACCCTGCTATTGTTGTCTCTCAACTGGACCATTTGACTTGGACTCAGACAGTTGAGGCTTGTGACAAGGACAATGGATCCTTTATGAGCTTCAGCCTGAGGAAGTGAGTACCACAATCATATCTGACTGAGGACAATGGGTGATAGGATTCATAGATGGTTCCTAGCAGTGAAAACTTTGGGTGTGGAGAGTAAGTTGATGAACTTTGGGAGTTGACAGGGATGGGTCCATTGTATCATGAGATGATTGACAGATAGCCAGTTACCACTTATTATGGCCAATTTGTTTGTCAGAGGCAGTCATGAAAGTAAATGACCATGCCCCCCCCCCCCCCCCAGGTTGTACTTCTGCATTCTGTTCCAGAATCTGGAAGAATATGGTTTGATTTATCTTCTTGGTTTTAGAGCAATGTACAGGGATCCTTTGAGGTCATCCATCTGGACCCCAATTTGAGTTCCACTGGCAGCATTTTCAATAAAAATGTCATTTCTAAAATGGAGTCACCTTATCTCAAAATGTTGAGATTTATAACACAATCTATAATACAATTTATAACACTTTCAGCAAATATTAGGCAGTCTTCCACAGCGCCCCTTCTTTTCCTCCTCTTTCTTCCTGGCTATCTCTGATACATCAAATCAATATCAAGATGCTCCAGAAGTATCCTTGGGCCTCACTTCACTTCACATGGATTTACTGCAGCAAAATGCCTTTGGAAAGAACACCAATATTAAGCTGCCAAACACCAAGCTCAAATTGTAGTCTCTGAGGTCCAAGCCAATTAGTCCACAAGCTTTCCTTACTTAAGCGAGTCACTAGCACCTTGGGACAAAGACAAAAACCATACATAAATCACTGAAGCAGGACACTTAAATATCATTTGTCATACACAAGCAAAATGAATTACAGACTAAATGTGAGTGTGACATTTTTGCGGCTAGTTCCTCCCCTCCCCATTTCTTTGCTTAGCTTAACACTTGTTCTTTCTGCTATTTCATGTCATTTTGTTAGGCCAGAAGTGGTAAAAATGTGGACCTGGTTCATGCAATACCCCTGCCACCATTTTGTCTACAGAAGCTCTCAGAAGCTCTGGGATGCAGGTGGTAGAAGCCTCAAAGGCTCATTGTCACTGTGACAAATCTTTATCATGTTCTTTGAATAAAATTAGTTGTGTCTGTGTCATTGCTTTAGAAGTGACAGGATCAGAGCTAGTACAGCTCAACTACAGCTCCATCTGTCCTTGTTATGGCTAAGGTTTCACTTGTGCCACCTGGGGATATGGGATAGCCAAGTGGAAGATGGCTAGCTACTGGATGTGGCTGGATTCATGTTCTTCTTGGTTATTGAAATTAAAATATGTGGTTCTCTTAAACCTGGAGTTGTTCCAGCTGCACGTGAAGAGATTGTGATGAAACATGTGGCGTAATGTAAAATAAACCATGTGTAGTTCACATTTGATCAGCCCACACACTGCCTTGACAGAAGAAGAAAATGCGCCACGCAGGTGAACAATAAAGAACAAGTAGTTTCCTCTTCTTAATTCAGAACAAATCCTAATACATTAGGATCAGTTGCATCAACTCACCAAATGTCCTTTCAGAGAGATCTAAAATGGTATTTCTTTGTCCATATGAGAGACCTTCTTTCAGCAACCAAGAAGCAAATCAGTCTGACTCTCTCCTTCTCTCTTACAACTGTCTCTCTGCACTTGCATAGATTGAGCCTGAACAAAATTGCAACAGTATTTAAAAGTTCCAGGCTCAGCCATCACCCAGTGCATTACCCGACCAATCAACTTCATGCATCTTATTTTGCAGTTAACACACACTAACTGATTGCTTGCATAGTTCAACAAAACAAACCCACAAGCTTGCTCATATGACCAGTGACATTATTGTCTGTTTTCCAATATTAATTACTTGGGCAAGACCTTCAGGCAAATAGAATCAGTTTTCAGTTTTTTATACCTCATTTGGGAACAGAAATTTCCTTTGCTGCCCTGGTGGATAGCCCATGCTAGGAAATTAATTGGAGAAATAAAATCCTACAGTTCCTATATCTCTCAGCTGAACCTTGAAAATCTGTTTTCTGGTAGAATATATACCAGCAGGCTAAACAAATTAAAGTTCTGATTGAACAGGTATCTTCATAAGACTACCAATGGCTGTAATTGTTTCATGTGGTTGTGAATGACATATTACTAAAAAATATCAGAGCATGAATGCACCTTGGCACCCACAAGTTTCCAAAATTCCAATTTTGAAGTAATGCACAAGTATGCCTCTGTGTTTGCTCGATTTTGCAGAGGAGAATGGGCACCTGCAATTCTCCCAGCAAAGTTTGGATTGACCTACCACCTTCCCATTATATCTGAAGACGTTGCAAGGTGACTAGTTCAGCGTGTGGAAATATTTGAGGGATATACAGGGCAAATGGCACGTCAAGGCTGGCAGCCTTGGCGGAATTAACACTGAATGAGACAAGAGTGAGAAAAGCAGAGGTGGAGAGGGTCATGGAAGGTCTGTCTTAGGCATGGGTCTGAATCTGGAAGCTAATGAGGAAGGGGGGATGTGTGGAGAGAGAGGTGTCAGAATCTGAGTGAAGAATTTGAAGACAGCTGGCAAATGGCAGCTTTAGAGCAAAGGAAAGAGACAGGTGGGTTTTCTGCAGTGCACCATCAGGAGTGAGAAAGAAACAAAGACAAGCTTGCAAAGGAGGCATTTACATATTTGAGGAAGTTTGATAGCCTTGAATGGGGAAAAAACTCCACAACTCCATAGTCAGGTTCATATCTTCTTACCATAACCACAGTAACTTGCAATGCTGTGGCAGAAAGATCATAACCTTACCTCAGGTCATATTTAGGTCCTTAATTAACTTCGATTAATGTGTCATATACCACTCAGTTCAGTTTAGAATAGCAATTACACTAATGCTATGTCGGCATCAATTTGACCAGTCATATTCCAATAATGTTGCATATTTGAAGCTGAAGGGACAATTCACAGAAGTCTTTTGTGAGGTGGTAAACACTTCAGGAAGTGACCTTCTCACCTCAGTGCAACTAGATGAGGATTTCAAACCACCTTATGGTACTGGCAATCAATATTACCACATCAGGAAAAGAAGAAGCTTTCTTGCAACTGAGGTACAAACTTCTCATTTGTGAATGTTAGTACCTTAGAAACCAATTACAACCAGAGGAAGGATTGTATCTGCTCCCTTGCCCATGAATTATAAGGGGTCTAGGTCAGTGGTTCCCAACCTTTGGTCCTTCAGGTGTTTTAGACTTCAGCACCCACAATTCCTAACAGCTGGTAAGCTTGCTGGGATTTCTGGGAGTTGAAGTCCAAAACAACTGGAGGACCATAGGTTGGGAACCACTGGTCTAGGTAGAACTGATTTATAAATAACTGAATTTTCATTCTGATCTTAATTATTCGTACAGATGTTTTGGGAGCACAATCTTGGATCAATTCTCACATTACTCAAATACCATGTATTGAGTATAAACCAGTCTTAGCTAATGGGGTGAATTAAAGATGATCTATACTTCTACAGTTTTATTAGTAGAAGACTACTCCAATATGTATGTGTGTTCATTTTTGGTGCTGGTCATTGACCGTTATATATATATATATATATATATATATATATATATATATATATATGCTCTGTTCGTTTTGAGTGACATTATAACTCAAAATCCGCTGGACGAATTGCCACCAAATTTGGCCACACAACACTTACTAACCCAAGGAGTGACCATCACTCAAAAAAATGATTTTGTCATTTGGGAGTTGTAGTTGCTGGGATTGATAGTTAACCTACAATCAAAGAACATTCAGAACTCCACCAATGATGGAATTGAACCAAAATTAGCACAAAGGGCTCCCATGACCAACAGAAAACACAAGAAGGGTTTGGTGGGCATTGATGTTGAGTTTGGGAGTATTAGTTCACCTACATTCAGAGAGCACTGTGGACTCAAACAATGAAGGACCTAGACAAAACTTGGCATGAATACTCCATATGCCCAAATATAAACACAGATGGAGTTTGGGGGAAATAGACCTTGACATTTGGGAGTTGTAGTTATTGGGATTTAGGGTTCAGCTACAATCAAAGAGCATTCTGAACCCCACCAATGATAGAATTGGGCCAAACTTCCCACACAGAACCCCCATGACCAACAGAAAATACTGTGTTTTCCGGTGGTCTTTGGTGACCCTTCTGACATCCCCTCGTGACCCCCCAGAGGTCCCAACCCCCCATGTTGAGAAATGTTGCCTTAAAGCCATCTAGTCCAACTCCCTTCAACAGGGCAAAAAAATGTTGGCTCTATGTATTCCTCCCACCAGTCCCTCAGCTGGCACTTACATTGCCAATTGCGCATCAGTCTGAGAACAGTTGGCATTCACTCAAATGATCTGATGGGGTTTATATACACATAAGAGTACATGCCACAATTTAAACAGAATAAATATAAACTATCCTTCCGGCCATAGAGATAAAGGCCAGCCAAGAGAATATCAGGGGTTGCAAAATGTCCTGTTCTTCTCTGAGCAGAAGGTGTTGATTCTCTCAGCCCCAGTGGACTCCACAGCTGGGATAGAGGGCACTGGCAGGCAGAATCTACTGAGTCATGGCAAGTGGTGGACCTGAGTCTGCAAAGAGGCAAAAACAATGTATCTTCCCTCCACAGATAAACCTTACGAGTCATGCTGGAGATTCTCTAGAGATTTCTAAAGATAACTGTAGAGCTGGCATCTCACAAACAGACTACCAAAATGCAATCTCAGTCTAAAACTACTATGGATCATTGTATATCAGTAATTGGAAATGTATAGTTCCCTAAATGTTGTTGGATTGCAACTCCCAGTAGTTCTATCCATCATAGCCAGTGGCAGTGAATGCTAATACATACAATTCAACAACCTCTATGAGAAAGACATTCTTTAAAAACATACCACTAGTGTCAGTGGAACACATTTTACTATTTTTATCTATTTACTATTTACTATGTCCATGCTGCCACATTGCCATGGCTAGTGTGAGAATCACCAGTAAAGGGGGTTTTCAATCTTCATATGCTACAGACATTGCATTAATCAGGAATGTCTCTGATAGATTGGAACATTTGGAAAATGTGCTGAAAACAGTTATATGGCCTGAACTTATATCATCCTGGATAGCTCTCTTCTCTGGTTCCTAAGACATCATCAGACCATCTTTGGGCACTGTTTCCATGCACTTAGGAAACAGAGCCCCAAGGGAGCCCCATGGAAGATATCAGACAATGTAAGGGCACTTTCAGTCGTACTCCATGGCACTCCATTTCCTAAGCACATGGAAATGGAACCCAAAGTTCATCTACAAGAACCAGAATGCAGGGGAAAGACAGGGAAAGCTGCAGTAGGCACATGGGATGGCTGGCCATCTCTGAAGATGGGAAAAGATGGGAGGGAATGGCATAAGATGGTTCTCTCAGCTTTTCCCAGCTTTCTTCACTCCTGTCTGGTGAGGTCCTTAATCATAGCCTCAAACCAAAAGCCAATTTCATAAGATTTAAGCCTAATATTTGAGCATAATATTCTAACATTCAGATTAAAATATGATGAAGATTTCCATCATTATTACTCATTTAATGTATCCTAGCAATTGCAGTTACCATTTTATTTAAACAGGTGTAGAAGTGTTCCACAATTTTTTTTGTTGCAATACTATAGACAGCTAAACTAGAGAGTGCTTGAGGAAAGATTTAAAAATATTCCTGGGAAGCATGGTTAAAGTTTCTTTACAGCACTGACAGGAACTATTGGTGAGTATGAATTGTGGATGTGCAGGGTTTGGGCAGGGAAGTAGTAAAAGGTGGCACCTCTCGTCAAACTCAAATTTGACAGGTACCACGCCCACTTTTGGGGAAGGCCCCTCCCACGCCCCTCCCACGCCCCTCCCACTCCAACCCCTGAAGTCCCGCCTCTCCTAAACAGGAAATGGATGCCAGAGAGCCCCTCCCACGGCCTGAAACCCCACCCCCCCCCTGCCCACCCCACCCCCACCCTAACCCCTTTGTGTGGAGCATAGCCCGGACAGACCTATCCCCGATGAATGGTGTGTGGAAATGAACAGGCAGGGGCGTGTGTGGTAGCTCTAAGCTGACATCACGTGAGGCATAGTAGCCAATAGGGAATGGTATAGGCCCCGTAAGATGACCATGTGATAGTGGGGGCCAATAGGCGGTGTTTTTAGGGTTTAAATAACTGTAGTAGAGTTTTAGGGAGACCGCTCTGACTATTTTGCAGAACAACCCATAATATGGATTCGCCCGCTGGCCCTTCAACCTCCGCGAGCCTTTCAGTACCAGATGCCCCTAGAAAGAAGCAATCAACTATGAAGAGAATAGCTGAAAGCGAGTACAGGTACTGGTCTTATCCGATCACAGAAGGGGCAACAGGGTTTTCCATACCGGGGACACCAATGAGCAGTCCTAAAAAGCGGCGAGAATCCTCAAGTGCAAAACCTCCGACAAGGCTCAACTTATTACCGGGTCTTTATGATATGAAAAATAAATTCACAGATGTTGAGCCTGATTTTTATGATCGGGGTACAGCCCGTGTCGAATTGAAAAAGCTTTTCCCTGAAATGCCGAGAATGCGATGTGGCGACGCTGATGTGGGTGTTAATGATGAAGGGTATGGAAGTCTGACTAATAACCTCGGCTACCTGGTCGAAGAGATAGTGCCTGATACAGACCCTGAGGATTTGAGAAGATGGCATGCCAAAATGGAGGAAAAACGCCGGGTGGAGGCTGAGGCTGAAAAGATGGATGTGGATGATGGAATGGACTGTAAAGCAGACTATAAGGATACGAAGAGTATGTGTGAAGGACCAAACCCAGCCAGAAGCATTCGGAGGTCTCTCCTATCTGAGCTGATGAAGGATGAGGCAGAGGAAAAGGAAAACATGTCTGTTGATGAAAACACTTCTGACGGTTTTGAGAGTTCTAAGGTAAGCGTTAGAATGTCCAAACTGTGTATGTGTGGGTGGGGTGGTGTTGGGAAAGAGAGAGAGTGATGAAATTGTGTTCTGTAGACTCATTGCTATTTATTTGATTTCCATAGGGAAGTATCCACCTTTCGGATGATGTGCGGAATCGTCAGATCGGGGACTCGCAGACCAAGGAAGTTTCCATCATGTCCTGGCTTTAAAACAAATCCTGCAGAATAGAGATGCTATGTGTGTTTTCTCAATAAAATGAGTTTGATCTGTACCCTTGTGTTCATTTCATGCATTAAGCATCATGTCAGAATACGATGAAATCCTAAAGAAAATATATTATTCGCCGGGGAAGGTAGGAAGTCTCGGAGGCGTTTATCCGCTTTTTCAAGAAGCCAGAAAACATTGCAAAAGTGTGAGGAAGAGGGATGTTACTCAGTGGTTATCCAAACAAGACAGTTACACGTTACATAGACCAGCAAGGATCCATTTTAGAAGAAACAAGACCGTTGTTTCTCGTGTGGATTCTCAATGGCAGGCAGATTTAGTGGATATGCAGCGACTTTCAAAGTTTAACCGTGGTTACAAATACATTTTAACAGTGATAGACATCCTGTCTAAATACGCATGGGGAGTACCTCTGAAGGATAAGTCAGCTAGAGAGGTGGCAGCGGGGTTTAATGCAATCTTTACACAAGATGGTCGAAAACCTGAAAAATTACAGACAGACCGGGGCCGGGAGTTTCTAAACAAGTCAGTATCCGCTCTGATGAAACATCATGGGGTCCATCACTTTGTCACCAACAATGAGGTTAAAGCCGGAGTTGTGGAGCGATTTAACAGAACTTTAAAAACAAAAATGTGGAGATATTTCACAGCTCATAACACTTTTACCTACATAGATGTTCTGCCTTTGTTACTCAAAACTTATAACCACACTTTTCACCGCACTATCAAAGCGAGACCGGTAGATGTTAACGACTCCAACGCCTTAGACGTGTGGAGGAGAGTTTACGGGAGCCCAGTGAAAAGAATAGAGGTAAAAGCAAACCAAATCAGAAAAGGAGACCACGTGAGGATTTCCAAAAGCAAGGGTAAATTTGCTAAGGGGTATGAACAGAACTTTACCACAGAGATATTCATTGTGGACCAGGTTCTTCAAAAAACAGACAAGCCGGTGTTTCTTTTGAAAGATTATGGGGGTGAAGACGTCATAGGCAGCTTTTATGCTGAAGAACTGCAAAAGATTAATACAGACAAAGACTGCATCTACAGGATTGAGAAAATTCTATCCACAAAAGGCCAGGGGGCGAGAAAGCAATACTTAGTGAAATGGTTAGGATGGCCTAGCAAGTTCAACAGTTGGGTTCAGGCTTCCGAAGTAACAGAACTTGACTAGCTGAGAGGTTTTTATTCCTAAGGAAAGAAATGGGCGATGGTAGTTTTTATGTCACACTACCCAGCAACGCCAGTGCTAGAGCCTTTCCAGGGAACTCCATTTCAAACTTCACTATATCATTAGCAAAACCTCTAGAGCTCTCGGGGGCCTGGGAAGTAGGCCTTGTTGAAATACAGTATCCCCACACCTGGGATAATCTGACGACCGAGCCTCTTTTTTATATTGTACAGGAAGAAAAGAAGTGGGTCTCCTTTCTGGAGAACGGGTATTATTCTAACATCCCAGAGCTGCTGAGGCATATGAACGAACGCATTTCATCACTATTGAACCCACCGAATACGGTTCTTAAGTATGATCCGGTGACCAGAAAGGTGCTGCTTAAACCCGAGAATAAGTATACAATAGAAGCTGCCGAGGAATTACAGTATATATTAGGGTTGAATCCCAACATTCCGGCCAAAGAGTCAGCTTTCTCAGCAGACATCACAGGAGGTTTCAACACCTTATATGTTTACACTGATATAGTCGAGCATCAGCTCGTTGGAGATTTCTACGTTCCTCTGCTGCGATGTGTGCCGGTGCAAGGGAAGAATAACGAACGTATCAACATCTGTTACGATAAACCCCACTACATTCCGGTGAGCAAACACCACATAGACACTATCACTGTTGAGATAAAGTCAGACCAAAACAAAAACGTACCATTTCGTTTTGGAAAGGTGATCGTGAAGCTGCACTTCCGCCCTAGGAGGACCTGGGATCTTTAAAATGACCATCTTGAAATCCTATGGGGATCCTGGGCTTTATAAAAACTATTACAGAGCACAAGCTGGAAACGGTCTACCGGGGTATCATGGTATTCCACAAATGTATGGCACGGGCCTAGGCGGGATTTTCAGAAGCCTTTTCCGAAAAGCTGTACCGCTTTTGAGAAGAGGTTTTGACATCATCAAACCCCACGCAAAAACAGCCGCACGTAATATAGCCAACGACATGGTCGGCCATATCACCCAAGCTGTTCTAAACAGAACAAGACCTGCAAACCCTCAAGAGGGATCGGGGCTTATGTATATTAGAAGGAGAAGAGGTTTAAAAAGAAAAGCATCGCAACTGAGATTGAAAGGCCCTCCTCAACCCATTAAAAGGAAAGTGCAACGTAGAAAGAAACCCCAGAAGCGTCGAGGAGCCAGAAAGAGGCGGAGGATACAGTCTATGAACGATATATTCTAAAACGGCAGCATGGCTTTTATTCACGGCTGTTCTGAAGAGTGCACCAAATCCGAACTTGATTTGTTTAGCATCGGGCCTACACAAACTAGTATTGAGAGAAGCCTTTATATTGAAGTTCCACCATTAACCGCCCTCACAGAAGCCTCACCCTTGGACTTTTTTATTGCTGGAAATGGTGAAGACTATATGGATCTCAACAACACTCTTTTATATCTGACGTGCAAAGTGGTGAATGAAGACGGAACAAACCTGGCCAACGGGGCTGCGGTAGGACTTGTGAATTACCCGATAGCCTCCATTTTCAGTCAGTTAGATGTGACTTTAGGTGACCGTCTCATCAGCCAAAGTAACAACTGCTATCCTTACAGAGCATACATTGAATCTGTGCTGAACTATGGCGAAGACACACTAGCCACGCAATTTACGGCTGGAGCTTTTTATAAAGACAATGCAGGGGAACACGAGATTACGGCTCTGGATGGGGCAAATAAAGGTTTTAGCAAAAGAGCATCCCTGGGAGCTGGTAGTAAAAAAATAGACTTGTTGGGTCATCTCCATGCTGACATGTTTTTCCAAGAAAAATTGCTGCTGAACGGTGTTGATGTGAAAATTAAACTTACCCGCAATAAAGATGCCTTCTGCTTAATGAGCAACGATGCAAACAGGCAATACAAATTACAGATTTTATCAGCCTCCCTCTTTGTCAAAAAAGTGAAATTGACACCTGGCGTCCGCCTAGGACATGCTGAAGCCCTACTGACGTCTAATGCCAAATACCCAGTGGACCGTGTAAGCATGAAAGTATTCAGCATACCGGTAGGGAGCCGTGTCTCCAATCAAGAGAACCTGTTTTTGGGACAACTTCCTAAGCAAGTGGTAATAGGATTGGTTGATAACGATTCTTTCAGCGGAGCATACAGTAAAAACCCTTTCAACTTTAAGCATTATGACATCAATTTTGCGGCACTCTACCTGGATGGTGAGCAGTATCCTATGAAACCATTTCAACCCAATTTTGAAGAGGGTAATTGTGTGAGAGAATATATGAGTTTAGTTCAGACCGCTGGCAAGCACATGAGAGACAGTGCCCTTTTAATTAACCGTGAGGAGTATGCAAAAGGCTACACACTCTTTGCATTTGACCTGACTCCGGATCAAGAATGTGCAGACCATTACTCGCTGATTAAAACTGGAAACCTGAGGGCGGAGCTGCGTTTCGCCAAGCCTCTGCCAACAACCGTCAATATGGTGGTTTACGGCGTTTTTGACAACGTGATAGAAATAAATCACAGGAGAAACGTCTTGTTTGATTATATGTGAGATGGATACCCTGCAGTTAACTCGTCTACTAAGCTCAAACCCCTATACTCAAAACAGTTTCTATGGTGTGTTACCCTGTGACAAGCTGCCTAGAAAGCACCTGCAGCAAAGACCCGTAGCGCTGATTATCAATACTCATCCCCATAACCTTCCCGGAGAACACTGGTTAGCTGTTTACCTACCGAATGAAAGGACAGCTGAATTTTTTGACTCATATGGACACCCTCCTGACTATGCTTTGTTTCCCAAAGCCATTGTGAACTTTTTAAGAAGAAATGCCAGCAAAACTGCGTTTCAATGCAAACCTGTGCAGGCCTCAGACTCGGTTGTTTGCGGACATCACTGCGTTTTTTTCATTCATCAACGATGTATGGGGGTATCCTTTAAAAATATTAGCGCGTTATATTCCGACGATTTGGATAAAAATGACAAAATGGTTATGCGTTTTGTGAAGAAAATGAACACAAGGACCCGTTCCTCAGATATGTTTCAAACGATGCAACATTGTATGTCCTGTAGTGCATTTCATAAACGTCTTTTAATAAACACACCCTCATAGGGGTGCTTTTGGAATATGATGTGTGGCTCTATTTTTCTCTTTTAAAAGAACAGGCAATGACAATAAATCCGAATTTAAGAAAAGAAGTATTTTATTCAGGTGAAATAAAATTATTATAAGCTAATCCAGGTAGGAGAACTAGCTTGGCGTTGTTCCCTAGAAGATTTGCGTCTTTGAGCTGGGGGTGAACCCGTTGGGTTTTTTAAATAATCCAGGAATTGACGATTGCTCGTATTACCTATCACGGTTGTCGGGGTGTTTATTTCAGCCAAGGCTTTCATAAAATCATCCCACCCTTTAGGGAGACGTGTAACAGAAACTGCATTAGTTTGAGTTGCAGTTTTGACTAAGTCCAAGATGTTAGATCCAGGAATGACTTCTCCTTTATACACGAAGGATCCTTTGTCATCCCATGTAGAAATATTCCTGTTTAGGCTTAATTTGTTGAGTATCAATCTTGCTTGATTCTTGTATTTAACAGGCAGGCTGTCTACCACTTCACGAAACACATTGTCAGCAACGGGGCCTGTTGTTTCTTCATCAGTTGGTTCAGGTAGAAACAGATTTAAATTTTGTTTCTCAGCATCCCTCTGTTTTACATGGATTAAATATTTTTGAAGTAAGGTATTGTAGAGTCGTGCTTTTTCATGTTCGGATAAATCAGTCCTGTGTAGAATCCCCTGCATTTCTCGATCTAGGGAGGAGATGGCCGTAGTTCGTATGTTTTCATCCTTGGGAAGCGGGGTTCTTAATTGATCCAGTTGACGGCTGGGGACCAGATACATTTTTTCAGCGTGCTCCATCACTGCTTTGTTAAAAGGCCGGTTAACAGAGGAACCGCAAAACTTAGCAGAGGCCCCAAAAACCCTCCGGACTGTTTCACAAGACACTTCTTTTTCTGAAGAGACACTTTGCTGTTTCCCAGAATTCTAATAAGTCGGCGTCTTTTTCTCAACGTTCTTAGCTGATGCGGGGCCAAAGGGATGTTTCCTTTTAAAGTATTGAGGGCTATTTCTGAGAGAGTAGCAATTAAATCGTTGGAGCCCGTGCACAAAATGGCTTTTCTCTGACGTGGAGGTACCTTAATAAGCAGTTTTAATAGTTCCAGGTTTCTCTTTACACGGGTGGACATGTTGCAGCGGTGGAGGAGCAGATGGCAGCTGGTCCTATGTTGCTTAAAACAAAGACCTTTTGTGATTCTGTGGATTTTTCTTCATCAAATATACCACAGGCCAATCTGGCGGAAAGATGCCGGTTCTTAGTCTGTACGCTTCTGGTGTAGTACCATGCAAATCTACCACTAAATAACCGTGAGGTTTGTTTGTTGCATCAGAAAAAGATTCCATGAAAAAACGCGTGTTTCCAGGGTACATCTGACGGGCCAGGGTTGCGATCTGTAGTTTATCCCTCGGGTTTTTAAATAGCACCATATATTTTGCATTAAGGCTGATGGTTCTGTTGCTTTTACCTTTGCAAAAAATATTCTGTGTGATGAGGAAAACACTTATATTCCGATGGTGGACATACTGTGTGAAACACATTTCCAAACCAAGGCTGTCGCAAGCAGACTGCATCAAATCATCGATAACGATAAAATTGACTTTATTGGCTGGTAACAAGTCATCATCATCAAATTTTTCAGGTAAGCCCTGCACAAACTGGATAAAGGCATATTTACATCGGAGTTCGTTGTACAAGGGCTGCCAACAATTGTAAAACCACACAATATTTTGAGGTAGTACAGAGAACACATTTTCAGCATGATCCAACATGTTTTTTATAAAATACGTTTTGCCACAACCGCTAGGACCAGCGAGAATTGCAGAGAAGGGGTGCTGCCAACGTGTCTCCAAATCAGTATCCATAAGGGAGCGTTGTAAACCCTTCTTTAATCACTCTTTTATCAAATACAACCTTTTGAGTTTTTTTGAGAGTTTTCGTGTGAAGCGTCCACTGGCGCTTATTTCGAACAATACCTGGCTGGTGTATCACAATTTCACGAGGCTGACCATCTTTCTTGTCTGAGACGTAATCAAATGCCAAGTCTTTAAGACTAGTAAAATTAATTTTCTCACAGTTCGCGCTATTCAGGGTGATTCCCTTCACCTTCATACATGCTGTACCATCAGACAGTTTATAGCCGTAGGATTTTGGGCCAATGCTGACAAACTCTGTAATAGTCTGATCTGGCGGAATTTCACTTGTGAGATCCCCTAAATAATCTCCTAGAGGTGGTTCCCATTCCCCTTCCTTACTTACAAAAATGACACTGTCCGTGTCATGATACAAAACACGTCTGCCTAGTCTATCTAACAAATTGTAAAGTTCAAGCCTCGCATATGCCGTGGTAAAACATGCTATGAATTCATTTTTTCTCCCAGAGGTTGTCACACGGTCCTCGGAATATTTCCACGAGAGACAGACAGCCTCTTCATCCAGAAACTCACACATGGACACCTTATAAGCCTCAGAAAATAGAATTTGAAAGAAATCCTCTGGATCTCTCAGCACTTCTGTGACTGGTAAATTTGTTCTCTGTCCAAACTTTCCCCACAAGGAGTTTAAAAACAATTTGGCAATTTGACGCTTTGCAGGATTCACCGCAATTTCTTTTCTACGTAAACGCACGCCCTCCCGTGCACGATAATCCCTTATATACTTAGATTTATCCTGCTTACTTACACACCATTGAGGGTAACCTGAAGCCTCCTGCTTTTGACGAAGATGCAATTTTATATACTCCGAAAACAGATCTACAGAACGACGCTCAAAATGCCAGACCTCGAAAATCTCGACAACTCTATAACCCTTTGCTATAGCTACGTTCAACTCAACTGTACACCATGTACCTGATAACGCTCTCTCCTCATCTGTGTGGTCACAAGGCTCCTGATGTTGGGTTTCTGCACAGCTTGAGCACAGGACGAACATGAGTTTTCCAGAGATTCTGGAAGGCAAAACTGGGAAATAGAGATTTCTAGGGGGAAAAACCTTGGCTTTTACCAGTCCGAAATAATTTGAAAGGGGCTTAAAATCCTTGTAGATGATTTTAGGATGCCCCAAGGGGTACGCTTTTGTTTTGTTGACATAGGGATACAGACTGGTAAAGTCATAATATTTCACAGTTTCCCCATCTTTAGGCTTGTAATAGAGACATACAGCATTTGTGCGACCGCCAAAAAGCGCGTCGCGAGGTTTTAGCGGATCTGGAAATTTGGCGTTTGCAAGATAAGCCTGGACTTCCAAATCTGTTTTTACCATATGTCTCCATTCATGCTCCCAAATGGTTCGCACTTCAAACCCTAAGCATTGGAGGTCGGCACTCCTTTTCTGTGTCGCATTAAAAAGAAACTCGTAACTTTTTCCCACCAGGGAATTGACCTCCTCTGGAGAATAACAATACAAACAACCATGAAAATAACAACCCAAAAATTCGTAGGCAATTTCCCTTCCACCCACAACTGCATAACCGTCTAGAAAATAATTGCCAACTTTAACCTCCCCGCCATTCAGAGCATGGCGTATTTCAACCTTTTCCTTATGACTGACAAAAGAGAGCCACTGTATAGACGCCGTTGAGAATCGTTTGTACTGATTATGATAATCATTACAACTTGGGATAGCTATAGTATCCTTCCTAAGAAATTTGAACCTGTACATTGCTAGAGCTACGCCTGCAATGGTCGGATATTGTAGAGGATCTATAGCCGCTCTGTATTTTATGACTTTTTCTTTTTTCTTGCCTACGAGAACTTTCCTGATCGCCGTTGTGAGTTGAACTATTTCGTGTCTGTACTTGGTACAGGCCTTCACCAAAATCTCAACATCCTTCTGACAGTAGTATGCTAACTCTTTTTGCATATCGAAGGTTTTTGAGCGGTTCTCTTCATACCACTTGGTGAAGGCTGTCTTTTCAGCAGGCATCATGTATTCTACGCCATAGTATTTGGGCATCGGCAAAGGCCCCACATAATTCCAATTCTCAGCTGTGTTGAAATAATGTGGGAAATAACCTTTGACCTCATCGAACCCTAAAGCTTTTGGTAATTTAGAGAGTGCCATGGGTAGGTGGCTGAGAGAGTCAATGAATTTTATGTCTAACGCTGCAATTGTAACACAGATTAACTTACCACCTTGTGCTATAATATTAACATCCAGCTTCTCTTTCACTAACTGGTTGAGTATAAAGTAACAGTCATATCCCTTTGAATTGTGGGCTATGAATGTTGATTCTCTGAAGGCTCCATCTTTTGTAAACGTCTTAATAAACTGTTCAATACAGTTTTCACCCCTAAATTCCCATGTTTTACCTGCAAACTTCCAGGGGTCTACACCCCCCACTATTTCATCATCACTATCCTCAGACCCGCTATCCTCTTCCACATAATCTGGTTTAAAACACTCCACTGTTTCCCCCGGAAAAGCTTTTATAAAACAATACACTGGCTTATGAACCCCCATTTCTTGCTGTGATTCAAAGTCATAAAACATGTATTTCACAGAAAGCTTTGGCCGAATAAGTGTTTGCATGTAACACACATGGTCTTCATCTTCAACAATGTACCCCCAACAAACCATACACTGTCTACCTTTGCATCTTTCATCATCATGATCCGCATCCTGATAATGACAACACTTTGCACAATACCTCCTCGCTGGACATTTGACTTTCTTCTCTAAGAACAGTTGTCGATGTAATTTTAAGCAAGCGTTAGACCTACAATGAAACTTACATCTCAGACAACGAACCTGCTCCTCAACTACATTAGAGCATTCCTTTCTCATACACATTCTACAATAAAACAGGCAAGAATGTCTGTCATGATTATAGAGTTTGCGACAAAATTGACAGTAGTTACGCATGCCAAATAGAGCTTTTACATTCAGTACCCCGTAGAAATGTTCTTCATGTAATAGTAAAGTATAGGCTTGGGGATAAATGGGCCCTTCTGTTTTAAAAACGCACCATCCTGTCTTTTTTGAGTAATAGGCTACATCGATGTTGACTCTTAAATGCTGCTCGACTGTAGAAATGTCCTTAAGGGTTACCTTTTTTTTATCAGACCAACCAAGCTCCATATGCAGATTTTGAGCAGCTGTCAACATTTCTGAATCTGTGGGTTTCTGTAAACTCATAACCCCGAATAAAGCACCCCCAAAGCATAGATTGCTTCCTGAATAATTCAAATCTATCAAATATTGTCTTTTTCGGGCTATTATTTCACTCGCGGGGATTGAACCCAGTTTTCGATGTGCTCCACCTCTTAGCGGTTTTGTTATAGTAACCACGAACTCAAAATCACCGTGCGCACATATTTCCATACTGCTTTGTAACAGGCGACTAAGGTGTGATAGAAACTCCTCAGCGTTAAAAAGTTCCCTACTTCTTTTAAAAGAAAAGAGTGGATTTCGTAATCCTGAGGCTTCTAGTCTCACCTGAACAAAATCATCAGGTTCGATTCTAGGCGCCAGCCGGTCTAATATGTCCTGGATTGCGCTGTATAATACCGTTACAATCTCTGCGTATGACCTAATCATTTCTAAATTTCTGAAACGGTATACCTCAACGAATCGCCATGTGCTGAAATCAGGAATTGGATGTTGCCATGAGCGCACGCATTCAGCAAACACAGGGTGTGAACCATTAACTTCATCAGCATTGTGGGCTTCCTGTTGGATTTGATCATTAACATTAGATACATCTCCTAAGTGTTGGTGCTCTGGAGAATGCGCCACCCTCTGACTGTCTGTACTGGTCGAAGAAGCCGCGTCTGGCCTCATTAAGGGGCATGCTCTTTTATGTTTTTTCTTACTTTTGGACCTGGCAAGAGTTTGTCTAGCCTTTTTTATCCATTTACGTCTTCTTTTCCAGTACAGATCTCCAGGACAGGGCTTCTTTTGCTTTCTTTTTCCCCTAGTGTGCACTCCCCCACCCCACTGATAGTAAGCTGACTTTGTAAGCATCCGATATTTTTCTAGTGCTTTAATTACTGAAAAAACATATGGAAAATCACGTGCCATGATTTGACCATTTCTCTCATGATTGCGGCTCACTTCCGCAGACAATCTATTAAGTTCAGCATAACATTCCTTCAACGAAGTAAATTTTCTTTTTTGGGGGTCTTGGCCTTGGGCATCTTTGACGTCTGCAGCGTATTTCTGCTTTTTGCTGGGTTTAGATGCCTTCTGAGTTTCTGGTCTGCCACGTTTCATGCCTTTTCCTAAAAGTAATGCATAAAATATCAATACATGAATAACTAATTCTCATATGTGCATCAAGACATTCTGTAGGAGAGACAAACACATCATTACCTTGATTTTTTGAAGTTGACGGTTTGGGTGTGGCACGGTTATCGGTATGTTTATCTAGAAAATACAATTACAACCACATGATTAGCTTGTCCTAAATACTTCCTTATGCGTGGTTATCTTATTTATTTTTAGTGGGATGTTCTATTGTTTTCTGTAAGTTTATTATTTCATAGGGTTGAGACTGTTTATTGCTTTGATTAAATTTTATTTAGTATTTTAATTAGTATTTTATGTTGTGTTTTTGATTCACAATGGTCAGTTTATAATGCGTGTGGGGCAACAATACCTGTTTTTATAGAATCGTGGGTATCAGCTTTTTGGACAGCAGCAGCAGCAGCAACGGCGGCAGAGGTGTCATCAATGAAATCAGAAAATACTTCTCCTTCTGAAAAATAGACATGTATTTCAGAAAAACACGCAGACACACTCATTGCGCATTCATTTTATTATTATTATTATCATTATTATTATTATTATATTATTTCAGGGTATACGAACAAACCTCCTGTCAGTTGAGGATCTGGATCTTCCACCATTATAATTTCATCATCCGCTAAAACATCATGTAGTGCCATATTTGAATCGCCGTATGGTGGGGGATGAATGATAGCGGCAGTGTATACGTGTCTCATTTCTGGCGGGATGGATGTGATGTATCTAGCATGGGCGAGAAGAGGGAAGTATGGATGAATTTAGAGAATTAAATTTGACATGGTTCTGTTATATATGCACTTAGAACTGTGGTTTAAAATTATGAAAAATAACAAAAACGCCTGTAAGTTTAAACAGTTTGAACTAATAATACAAATTTGGTTTGAGGGGCTGTAGAAGTGCTTGAAAAATGAAAGGAACAAATAGTAAAGGATATAACATTCTCAATGAGAAGTGGGATGAAGATTTATGGGTAAAATAAATGAAACAGTATGGGTAACAAATATGTAGACACAGACAGCTAAAATTATTACAATTTAATATGTAAACGCTGGCTAACATCGTTAAGAATACCAAATATAAATAAAATCTATGCAGCATTGCTGGAAAGGGTGTCAAGAATCATACACACAAGCGCACACACATACACACACACACACACACACACACACACACACACACATATATATATACAATTGTGTTGGCAAAATGTAAATATGTAAATAAATTTTTGGGGGTGTAAGTATTTAGAGAAATTGAAAGATATAAACAGCATTTAAAAAGTAGTCCTAGTATAGTCTCAATATATCTACAGCAAACAATCAGTGCATAACAATTGTTTTGAATCATGACAAAATATAAAAACATTGTGCACAAACATGTTGAGGCATATTCCACCCTAAGACCCTTTTATTATTGTCATATATACCCTAATAATATTAATTAAATATTAAACATGATACATTGTTTGAATATAATATAGAATTTAACATAATATTCCTAGTAATATTCAATATATTGTATATACACATAATATCGGTGATATTTTGTATTATTTATATAAAGCATTTAAAACAAATCAGAAATGAAATGAAAAGGGATGGCTTTTCGGGGGTAGACTGGATGACCCGGAGCTCTCCTACAAGTCTCTGATTCTTGCAATCTTTCAGTTAGAAAAAAGTGGCTCTAAGCCCACACCTCTCCCCCTTCCACCCTTTGGTAATCCTTGTATGTTTGAAAGGTTAGTATACTTCCCCAGGGGTGTGTTTGCTAATCCACTGATCAATTTCATGGTCTTTTCTACCCCTCATTTGTTAAGTAGTAAGATGTAAATTAGAAACACATGTTCCAATTGGAAACACATGTTCTGTGCCAGATTGCAAAATACCCTCTTTAAGTCAATTTAAGTCAGTCCTACATCATTAGTTATACACTTATTAAGTTATTTTAAACTAATTATAACTCATCCCATACAGTGTATTAATTATATATATATATTAAATATATATATTAAATATAATAGCCCTGAATTAACTTATAACATTCTTAAATAATGCAAAAAAGATAACACAGGGCAGCCTAGAGGCTTTTTAAAATCAAAAACTAAAACTACCAACTTTTTTACACACACACACACACACACACACACACACACACACATATATATATATATATATATATATATATATATATATATACAATTGTATTGGCAAAATGATAAAGGGAGGCTAAACATAAAATAACATTCTCAATGAGAAGTGGGATGAAGATTTTATGGTAAAAATAAATGAAACAGTATGGGTAACAAATATGTAGACACAGACAGCTAAAATTATTACAATTTAATATGTAAACGCTACCTAACATCGTTAAGAATACCGAATATAAATAAAATCTATGCAGCATTGCTGGAAAGGGTGTCAAGAATCATGCACACACACACACACACACACACACACATATATATATATATATATATATATATATATATACAATTGTATTGGCAAAATGATAAAGGGAGGCTAAACATAAAATAACATTCTCAATGAGAAGTGGGATGAAGATTTTATGGTAAAAATAAATGAAACAGTATGGGTAACAAATATGTAGACACAGACAGCTAAAATTATTACAATTTAATATGTAAACGCTACCTAACATCGTTAAGAATACCGAATATAAATAAAATCTATGCAGCATTGCTGGAAAGGGTGTCAAGAATCATGCACACACACACACACACACACACACACATGCATTCACATCCTGAGAAGAGAGTGGGGTAAATAGATACTCACCAAAGATGCCTCGAAATGGACGGATAGAGTGCGGTTTTGGACAGGGTTTTTATACAATTTTTAGCCAGTGGGGCGGGCTAACTCCCCCCAATTTTTGAAAGTAGGTTGATTTTATTTTTAATAAATCAGATATTGTATATAAATTAAATCAATGCCTCTGATGAAAAAAGCTATAGGAATTTTGATAATTTTCATATGTACGGTGTGCTTTACAGTATGATACCTTTTTGATGTAGTAGCCTTCAAAGGGTGTCACACCAAAGACCCCCCTATCAATCAGGAGACATATGGTAAAAATATTTTAAAAGTCTAGGATGAATTATTTTTAATAAATGAGAGATATTGTATATAAATTAAATCAATGCCTCTGATGAAAAAAGCTATAGGAATTTTGATAATTTTCATATGTACGGTGTGCTTTACAGTATGATACCTTTTTGATGTAGTAGCCTTCAAAGGCTGTCACACCAAAGACCCCCCTATCAATCAGGAGACATATGGTAAAATATTTTTAAAGTCTAGAATGTATTTATTTTAATAAAATGAGATATTGGAAATAAATTAAATCAATGCCTCTGATGAAAAAAGCTATAGGAATTTTGATGCTTTTCATATGTGCGGTGTGTTTTACAGTATGATACCATTTTGATGTAGTAGCCTTCAAAGGCTGTCACGCCAAAGACCCCCCTATCAATCAGGAGACATGTGGTAAAATATTTTTAAAGTCTAGAATGTATTTTATTTTAATAAATGAGAGATATTGGATATAAATTAAATCAATGCCTCTGATGAAAAAAGCTATAGGAATTTTGATGCTTTTCATATGTGCGGTGTGTTTTACAGTATGATACCTTTTTGATGTAGTAGCCTTCAAAGGCTGTCACACCAAAGACCCCCCTATCAATCAGGAGACATATGGTAAAATATTTTTAAAGTCTAGAATGTATTTATTTTAATAAAATGAGATATTGGAAATAAATTAAATCAATGCCTCTGATGAAAAAAGCTATAGGAATTTTGATGCTTTTCATATGTGTGGTGTGGTTTACACTATGCTTTTCAGGATGTCATTCCCCAGATATGGTAAAACTATATTAATAAAATGAAATATTGTTCTAAATTAAATCAAGGCTTCATGCCATAGGTATTTTGATAATTTTCAGATGTGCCACCTCTTCCCAGGCCCCCCCAAAGAAATGGGATTTTACCCGGTATGCTTTACACAGAGGGCTGTCTTCAATACAGCCTAGTTTCTGACTTAGAAAACACTACACTTTTAAAGTTTGAGGAGAATAAAGGCAGAAATGACATTCTGTTTTAAAACATTTATTCCACAGCCTTTTAAAATACATTTTACAGTCGCATTAGATTCCGTGCTTTTTAAAACTGCCGATAATACCCGGCGATTTCACAAAATCCGTATATTTTCTGTTTTTCAAGATGTGCCTCACCTGTCTAATTAAGTTCTCATTACATCTTTTCAGCTCATCAAATAAAAAATCATGTGGAGATTCAGAAGACCCCACCTTAATTACCAAATTCATGATATAATCCAATGTTTCATTAGTCAGAGATAGACATTTTTGGGAATAACTAAATAATATATACATGTGGAGCGTGTTTCTAAAGCACAAATTGTCACATATATCTCTTAGCTTCTTATTAAAGAATGTTATATTCCATGACACACATTCATGCGCTAATTGAGCCGGCTGCGCTTCCAAACATCCCGAGCATTCCGAATATAATATCTCGTTTAAATTGTGATCTAATAAAACCAAAATTAGCGTTCTTGCAAATGCATACATGTCTGGTTTCTGGTTTTCATCTGCTGGTTGAATATCCCTGTTCAAGCCTAGTATGCTTGACACGACCTCATGTCCTGGGCGCTGAATAGCTGCCATTTCAGGGGGCTCCTATAAAAACAAAATAATCATGTTAAAACACATACAATGATCATTATCCCAACACACACACACACACACATGTTCCTTTTTCAACTTACTTGTAGCTGGCCTGGTGCAACACCGCAGAGCTTCCAGAGAGCAGAGATAGGAGGATTTTCAGCAGCGCCCTAAAACGTTTTAAAAGATCAGAGTGTTAGTAATTTACAGGTTATACAACTTCATCCTTTTGAAACATACCCATCACCCCTTTTCAACCTAAGAGGGGTCAGAATAATAGCTTATAAGTATTACCTGCTCAACGTGTGATGGTGTTGAAAGCGTCTTCAACGGACTATTCACAGATTCATGAACTACACATTCTTCCTCCCGAGATCTTTTAGCTTCTTCCCCTTCTTCCTCATCATCCTCAGATGAGCTGATGTACCTTTTCCTACATAGATCATCATCCACTGTTGAATCAGGCAAGTCCATAGTTGATGGGTCAGCGGACGAATCCATATTATGGGTTGTTCTGCAAAATAGTCAGAGCGGTCTCCCTAAAACTCTACTACAGTTATTTAAACCCTAAAAACACCGCCTATTGGCCCCCACTATCACATGGTCATCTTACGGGGCCTATACCATTCCCTATTGGCTACTATGCCTCACGTGATGTCAGCTTAGAGCTACCACACACGCCCCTGCCTGTTCATTTCCACACACCATTCATCGGGGATAGGTCTGTCCGGGCTATGCTCCACACAAAGGGGTTAGGGTGGGGGTGGGGTGGGCAGGGGGGGGGGTGGGGTTTCAGGCCGTGGGAGGGGCTCTCTGGCATCCATTTCCTGTTTAGGAGAGGCGGGACTTCAGGGGTTGGAGTGGGAGGGGCGTGGGAGGGGCGTGGGAGGGGCCTTCCCCAAAAGTGGGCGTGGTACCTGTCAAATTTGAGTTTGACGAGAGGTGCCACCTTTTACTACTCAGGGAGCAACCGACATCTGTCTGTGGGTTCCCCTGAGGCAAACTTAGTGAAGTGAAGAGCTTAGACCTCCACTGAGCCTCACATACCTCTCCATGTCAGAAACATACTGGTAAAGTTTTGCTGCCTTTGCACTTCTTCCTCTCTCTCTCTCTCTCTCTCTCTCTCTTTCTCTCTCTCTCTCTCTCTCTCTCTCACACACACACACACCAAGTCCCTAAGGAAAGGTGCAAAACTGTCTTTCTGCATATAAATAATGCAGTTATTTAGAAAATGAGATGCAGAGACAATGAATAGTCCTCCTATTAGATTTACAAAGCAAGCTGGAGGAAGATTAATTTTTCAGGGAAAGCTCTTTATGTTGAATAGTGAAATGATGCACTGAGATCTTCAAGACACAAATAGCAACACCTATCCTGTTATCAATTAGAACAGAAAATGCTTCGAGATTGGCAGTGATTCAAAATAATGTTTCCAAACTTCTTTTTCATGTCCTTTTTCAGATCCCCCCCCCCCCCATACACACATACAATTCAGCACTAAGCCATAAGACACAGTTCACTGTGTGTACAGGCTCTGTGCCAGAACTTGTGTGATTAAACCTGCTCTTATATATACTACTTCCATGGTTAGAGGTGGGATGTCACAGCACATCTGTCTAGCTGTCATGAGAATATTTTGCCAGCTTCCTTAATGCAAGTTCTCTACTTCTCTATTTGTACTGAAATTCATTTAGTCTGATCCAAAAATGGTTTCCAAAATCCCTGTGATATATACACTTCGAAATGCACACATGTTTTAACAAATGTCAGTCTGTTTCTTTTTGAGCATCAAATACATGAAAAGGATTGTAATGGCAAGGACACAATATTTTGAAGTGGAAATCTTAAAGTTAAACCACAATTAGGGTCAAACGAAACATTAGATTTAATCTGCATGTATTTTTTGTTTATACACTATACACACACACATGCATACACACACACACATACACATATACACACACATATTAGTGTGCCAAAATCACATTTGGAGGTAGGGCTTGTCACAATCAACAAACATGATAGGCTCAACTCTCCCTCTTTTTTTTAAGAATCCCATTAAATTTAACTGTTTGTAACAGGTTGAATACATCCATTTGG
The DNA here is from genome assembly GCF_037176765.1 of Anolis sagrei. Lineage (NCBI taxonomy): Eukaryota > Metazoa > Chordata > Lepidosauria > Squamata > Anolidae > Anolis > Anolis sagrei. Next base: position 202,997,056 of record NC_090022.1, on the reverse strand, counting down.
TGTTGCGAGGAAGTGCAATTTTTACCATAGCCTCAAGTAAGGGAACATACTCTCCCATATTTCAGAGATGAAAATCAGAACACATACAGTCATCCCTCCACATTTGCAATTTTGATTTTGGCAGATTTGATTTAAAATGTCTTTAACAATCTCCACTCACCACTTAATTTGGTGAGCTTCAGATCAGCCCTTATATGGCTGATCTGAAGTTATATGGCATATGATCTGGATTGACCTGGGAAAGAGTCACCTTATCCTGGACTTAACCTAAGTCAGACAAAAGCCTGAATCCTGCCCCAAGATTTTGGGTTTTCCTCGATTTAGGAACTTTTTTCCTAACCTGAATCAGCCACAATTAGCTTGACTGCTATGCCACATTCCCAAAAATGACACAGCACTTACTTTTTTCCTTGGTGCTGATGAAGAGGGAAGGGGTGAATGTCCTCCATATGTTGTTTTGATTTTGGGTAGCATATAAAAGCACCCTTCCTTAACATGCTTTTTTCTGTCATGACCAGGAAAAAAACTACTTTATTAACCTGTAGCTTCTTTTCAGAGCTGTTAGCTCCAATGTCACCACCCTTACCTAACGAATAAATTGTGTCACCATAGTAAATAGTACTGTTAAGCAACTTCTTAAATGTAGAAGCTTTGAGAATGTAAATTTGGTAACCCAAATTTAAAAAAAAGTAGGGTGTTTTGGCTCTCAGCATCTGAGGGCCTAGTAACATGAACACAAACTCTGTGTTGTTGGATTTATTCTTCAACAGGCTTCAAATACCAAAAAGAGGCTGCATGATTTTACATATGCAGGCATTGCTTCTTGGCTCAATGACAGCAATTTGTATTGAATCTAATTAAGAAAGGAAAAGTCATCTGGGTCAGATGGCACTTACTCCCATGTTCTGAACACACCAGACATGTTGTTCTTTGTAAAATAGAAAATCCAAAAAGCAAAAAATGGCATGATTTTGCTACAGCAAAGAACAGAAGACAAAGAAAAGTTTTTAAAAAGAAGCCAAGATTATGTTCTTCCTTCACAGAATAAATGGGACCACAATTAACAATGATTGAGAATGCATCTTATAAGAGACAGTTTTAGATGAAATATAAGTGGTTCAGTTTTTGCCATGTTATGGTTTAGGCAGTAATAATGCATCTATGCTGAGATGTCTGAAGGACATGCTGCAATAGATATTCAATGTCAGAAGAGCGTTCTGGAGGAATAGAGGAATATAGCTGAGTATCATCAGCATAAGAATGATATTGAAAACCATATGAACTGATAAGGTTACCAAAAGATAATGCATAAAGAGGAAAAGCAATGGCCTAGAATAGAACCCTGTAGAAATACAACTGAAACGGGAAATGAAGATGATATGACCTGCAGCTACCACATTAAATGACCGACCTGAGAGGTGAGATGTGATTCAGCTGAGGACTGATAAATAAATCCTGGGTCATGAACTGAATCCAACAAAGGAGTATGATCTGTTGGGTCAAAGACTGCAGACAGATCAAGGAGAATCAGGCCAAGTCTTTTGACTTCACCTAATGAAAATTTTCATAAAAGTCTCCAGAGTGCAGAGAGCAAATACAGGTTTAAAGGGATCCATTACATTATCCATAGACAGGAGAAAGTTGAGGCAGAATAACTAAATAATAACATTTTCAAGAACATTCAAGAGGAAAGGCAATAGATACCATAACTTAACACTTCCATCAAAATGAATACTGAGCTAATTTAGTGATGAACTTACTATTATCTTGATGTTAACATTTATAAACAGATCTCTGCCTTCATCAGTTGCACATTTGGGGAACCTAGGCTCCGATATTTATTCCCATTGCTGGACTGGAATATAAAAATATCTATGGATAATGTGTTTTTTTAAAGCATCTGAATACCTAACTAGCAGATTGTGTTGGAGAGTGAAGCAAATTTTTAGCGGTATACAAGTTCAGTTCCTCCAAACATCACCCTTTTAGTCACTTGAGGCATCCATACTTTAATATCTATTAATAAATTTATCTGCCCCTTTAATAAATCAGCAAAGTACTTTTAAAAAAAACCCAAATGATTTTGAGGACAATAGTAGGTCAGCAGCAAGTAAAATCGTAAATAAGAATGAACACACACAAGCTCTTTTAAGAATGGTGCTTTGATGTATATTATTATTTTCACATATTTCAGATATTTGGCAAGCACAGCAAAGTGTAGACAAGATTCGATAAACAATCTGACAAGGGCAAGAGAGTCACGTATTAAAAATAAGTCTGGAGGGGAGTTTTTAGGCCAAGAGCAGCTGTTTCTATGGTGGAAGAAAACAGAAACACTCTCAGATGTTTGCTATAGCAAAAAAAGAGGGGGGCAGTGTCTTAGTATTAGATGTATTCTTTTTAATTATTAGAAGTTAAATAAAGCAAAGATGATGTCAATTCTCCAGTGGAAAAATCCAAAATATATCAAGATCTCCTTGTGTTAAAAATTAATTAGAAAACCAAATCGGCAAACATGGTGTTTGGTGTTGACAAAAACTGAAAATGCAAGCATTCACTGCTTACTAGAATCCTATGACGTCAGCAAAATATTCTGCATTTGTATATGTATTTTTATGTAGTTATGTGCATAATTTTAAAGTCATCAAAGAAGTCACTAAACAGTGTATCCAGTTGAGCAAAAATAAAGCAGATCATACAACACATATTTCTCTGATTGCTCACTCAGAGACTGTATAGAAAAATGGATTTAGCTATGTCAACTGCACAAAGAGTGATGGAATCTAAGAGCACCATTTTAAAAGTACAGAATCTCAGTATTGGAATCTGTATTAAAATGATGCGAACCATGATGCTTTTACAAGTGTTTCTTAAAGTAGTATGGCTAGTTTAACTTGTATTTCAAGGCTTCAAAATTATCACATCGTTATGCATCGTTGGAGCAAGGAATTTTTCCATCTAATTTGAAGCAGGCCGTGGTTCGCCCACTTATAAAAAAAGCTTCCCTTGACTCCACGGTGCTGAATAATTACAGGCCGATCTCCAACCTCCCCTTTTTGGGTAAGGTGCTGGAGAGGGTGGTCGCCTCTCAGCTCCAGGGTTTCCTAGACGATACCAACTACCTAGATCAGTCACAGTCTGGTTTCAGGCCTGGTCATGGCACCGAGACAGCCTTGGTCGCCTTGGTGGATGACCTCCGCAGAGAGCTGGACAGGGGGAGTGTGACCCTGCTGGTTCTCTTGGACATCTCAGCGGCTTTCGATACCATCGATCATGGTATCCTTCTGGGTCGTCTCTCCGGGATGGGCCTTGGGGGCACGGTTCTCTCGTGGCTCCGGTCCTTCCTGGAGGGACGAACTCAGATGGTGAAGCTGGGAGACGCCTGCTCTGACCCCTGGCCTTTGACCTGTGGGGTCCCGCAAGGCTCTATTTTGTTGCCCATGCTTTTTAACATCTACATGAAACCGCTGGGAGAGGTCATCCGGAGTTTTGGAGTTGGGTGCCACCTCTACGCGGATGACACACAACTCTACTACTCTTTTCCACCTAATTCCAAGGAGGCTTCTCAGGTGCTAGGTGAGTGCCTGGCCGCTGTGTCGATCTGGATGAGGAAGAACAAGCTGAAGATCAATCCCGATAAGACAGAGGTCCTCCTGGTCGATCGTAAGCCGGATCGGGATATAGGGTGGTCACCTGTGTTGGACGGGGTTACACTCCCCCTGAAGCCACAGGTCCGCAGTTTGGGCGTCCTCTTGGATTCTTCGCTTACGCTTGAGGCTCAGGTGTCGGCGGTATCCGGGAGGGCCTTTGCGCAACTGAGACTTGTGCGCCAACTGCGACCATACCTCGTGAAGGCTGATCTGGCTGGGGTGGTCCATGCCTTGGTCACCTCTAGAATGGATTACTGCAATGCGCTCTACGTGGGGCTGCCCTTGAAGACGGCTCGGAAACTTCAATTGGTCCAGCGGGCAGCAGCCAGGATGTTAACCGGGGCTCATTATCAAGAGAGGTCTACCCCTCTGTTTAAGGAGCTCCATTGGCTGCCATTTATTTTCCGAGCCCAATTCAAGGTGCAGGTGCTTACCTACAAAGCCCTAAACGGTTTGGGACCACCCTACCTGCGTGACCGCATCACCATCTACGAACCCACACGCTCGCTACGGTCATCTGGAGAGGCCCTGCTCATGATCCCACCCACGTCGCAAGCGCGCTTGGTGGGGACACGGGACAGGGCCTTTTCTGTGGCGGCCCCCCGACTTTGGAACGCCCTCCCAAAAGATCTCAGACAGGCCCCCACTCTAGCCGCTTTCAGAAGGAATTTAAAAACTTGGCTGTTCCGTTGTGCCTTCCCAGACTAGGAATCCCCACCCCAAGTCCTAGTAGCACCTTAGCATAACTAATTGTCGCTGCACACCGCACTTTTAACCCTACGTGCCTCCTGCCATTTCAGCATTTTTAACCCTTGTACCCCAGTGCGCCGGCCGAACCAGTTTTTAATAATGTCTTGATGTACTGCCATTGTTGTTATTTTGCTTATTGTTTGATTTGCTTAGCTATTGTGGTGTTATGTTATTTTGCTTATTGTTTGATTTGCTTTGTTATTGTGATGTTACGTTCTCTATTGTATTGTGTTTTGAGGCTTCGGCCTGTGTAAGCCGCATCGAGTCCTCCGGGAGATGCTAGCGGGGTACAAATAAAGTTAATAATAATAATAATAATAATCACAATACACCAAACCAAAAATTGAGATGCATCTGCTCAAGACCTTGCTTAGATTTGATGGTGATTGCCTAAAATAATTTGCAAGCAATGTTTACCTAGGATATAGTCGTCATCATCATAATTACCTTCATTTTCATTTTAATGTAGAAAACATTGCCATATGGGAGACCTCATTCATCATCATTTTCAGTTTTATGCAAAAGTAAATTTCTGAATAGACACATAGAACCAGTCGCACAGTTATTTCTACATAAGCCATTCTTATTTAGGTTTTGAGCCAGCCATGCCCTCTTCCATGTCATCTTATTCCAATTCCCTTGATGATTTTCTGGGGAGGTAATTGATTACTTCCACTTTTCCCTTTTTTCACCATATGTTCCTCCAGAACGTTGCTGTGTAACTCTACTGGAAAATTGGGGGTGGGGGGGGGGGATGTATTCACAGCAATTCCTGTGATACCAGGAATACTGTGGTCCCAAACCTGTTCCAACATGTCAGTCTAATCAAATCATTTATGTTGGTCATAGACCAGCACAGGCAATAAAAGTCACAGTTTCATACGAACTTGGTATGTTTAGTACATTTAAAATATAAATATTCATCCACACTGTAAAACCAGTTTCTGCCAAACAAGTTCCAAACCAAAATAAGTGGTCAATGTAGATGTTCCCTATGAGGTGTTCTAGTTTTGATAAATAATGAGCTTTGATCTGGGTTAAACTATACTAAATTAAAGCCACAAGACCTTAATCAATGATTTGCACAGTGTATAATGTAAAGCAGAAAGCTCTGACTGACAATAAATTCATAGCAGCTAGTGCAATGGCTGATACAATCAACTGGTAATGTAATCTGATGGAAGACAGCAAAAAACCAAGATCTATCTTTATCCAGATTAATTTATGCTATCTTCCAGAAGCTGATTAGATGAAGAACAATGTTACATTTCATCTAGAGGAGGCGACTGATCATTGACAAAAAATAAGGTTCACTAAAAATGTATTTTCTATTAGATCAGATAGGACAGCAGATAGTCTGGGTGAAGACTGGATAAACTAACATAAGATGAGAAGAGACAGAAGTTAGACTACTTTAGGAGTGTGCAACATATCAGGAGGGTTGCTTGATAATAGTTGTACTATTCTGATAAACTGCCCAAACATAGTGATCTGAACAGATAGTTCTAGTGACCAAAACAAATTAGGCCAAGCTAAATAGATATATTTCCCATTATGTTTGCAATAGATGCCAGATATGCATGTTTATGACTATGTTATTGATACTGCTAACTATAACCGTACTGAAGGATATTAATCCTTGAAAAATTGTTTGTTCACAGATGCATGTTGTCAAATGCAGAGTTCTTCAATGGGAGGGATGCTATTTTTTTCCTTAATGGATAAATGGCTGAACTCTATTGTTTCAGACTATAATGCTCATCCATGTCATAACTAAAGGAAAACCTGCTAGAGAGCTGCAGATGTGATAAAGCTTCAGCCATTATCAAAGTCTAGCATGTTACTAGAGATACTCTAATGTATATTTAGCATTGGACCAGGATTCTGGAGGCCACAGTTTGAATCCCCGCTTGGCCATGGAAACCCATTTGGTGGCCTTGAGCAAGCTGCACATTCTCAGTCTCAGAGGAAAGCACATTTTGCAAGAAAACCTCATGATAGGTTTGCTTAATGATTGCCATAAATTGGAAATTATTTGAAGGCAGTAATGAATGCATTATGCCTTACATGAAACGCAATGTAATGAAAGGAAAGGTACACCAAAACTAATCTGTGTTTCTCCCTAAGGGGAGTGTAAATGTTTGTGTATATGATCACATGTAATAAAATTATCTAAACAATCCATTTAAAGCCTACGCATTCTCCCATATATCTTCAGATTTCAATACTTAAGAATGCTTAAGAAGAATGCTAATGATAATTCTGCCTCTCTGGATTTCACCATCACAGCTTTGGTGTCCAGGCAGCACGAAAGTGATTAGTAGACCAATTGGCAAAGGATTCTGTCCCTTGGTTTAAAGGGATCTGGTGGTGAACCAGACCTATTTTGAATTTCTGATTTAAGAACTGAAAGTAACTGAGCTGACTAGTCATAAAATGGGATGAAACAAGTCACAAATGCAGCAGAATAAAGGTGGAAGTTAGGATTATTACCTGGCAGCGATTGCTATAATCTTATCTTGATATCTGATTTCTCTTTGGAAATTGCTGGAATTTTTTTGTCACAGTAGATTCCTGGTACCTGGCAGTTCCAGTGTGAGCATGTGTGGTTCTGATTCTGAGGGAAAGAGGGAAAATAAATGTGTTTGTGCCCATGCATTGGGACACTTGTATGTTGTTCTCTGCATGTTTGTAGGTTTGTTTTACCTTCCAATTCTCCGAAGAAGTACAGGCTTACATCAAGATATAAGTAATTTAATATAGATATTCAGAATACAGTAATTCATGAGATCGTGAGTGCCAAAATAAAGTTGGGTTATGAAGCAAGGAAATCAGGCACTTTTTATAGCATAGTCTTCCATGTGTACCTTAAGAGAGCTATGCCTGAGCCAATTGCCAGGTATATACCCGGTGAATGAGTACATGCTTTTTGTATGTAACCAATCAACAGTGAAATAATCAAATATTGCAACAGCAGGAACTAGAAGAGGGAAGCAATTCCATGGAGAGCTGATGCATGTATCTACTGTCTTGGATTAGTAGGCTGATGTGGCTGTCTTTTTATGATAAGGTGGCTTCTAAACTCCATTTTACACTCTTGCTCTCATTTGAACATGAGCAAATGAATTGCAGGTAATCAGGTCACAGGGCTTCATATTCATTCTTCAGGAAGGAAAACATTTCCACTTCAGATACATAATGTGAACCAAATAAATAATCTTGCATTTCCCACCCACACTCATTTTAGTTTTCTCTGAAATGCTAATGTTACCTAATTCCCTGCTTCCTCCTCCCCTGCAACCTCAGCTGGCAACAAGTCACAGTCCTTCACGTTTTACCTCTTCTCCCTCCTGGAATGCTTGTTGTTGTTTTTTTTTCATTTCATCACCTCCAACTTTTTGTGACTTCATGGACCAACCCACACCAGAGCTCCCTGTCGGCCGTCACCACTCCAAGCTCCTTCAGAGTCAAGCCAGTCACTTCAAGGATACCATCCATCCATCTTGCCCTTGGTCAGCCCCTCTTCCTTTTCCCTTCCATTTTCCCCAGCATCATTGTCTTCTCTAAGCTTTCCTGTCTTCCCATTATGTGGCCTAAGTACTTCATCTTTGCCTCTAATATCCTTCCCTCCAATGCTGTAAGAGAGTAATAAACATGTATCTGAATGGGCAAACTCTTATAAGCTCCATGATTATTAATAATGAAGTAAACTCATATTCATTTTTAAAAGTGCATGCAAATCATACTTATCCTGGGATAAATGGTATGTTGTATCTCCTCCCAATATGTCACAACTGGTTGGGAGAAAATATAACATTTTTTGAAAGATGCTGAACAAACCATGAAATTGACTGATAATGGGAAAAGAGGGTTTCCTCCATCGATCGCACGTGACCTGAAGATGTTTTCTGAGGCTCCCAAATTGTAGACACTTTAACAGTTAGTCTGATCATCACCAGTTTATCTCTTCTACACTAACAAATTTAAAAATCTACTTGTTGCAAGCTATTTTTTCTATTGTAAGATATATACTGACCTTAACTTCTGGTTATAACAGTGGTTCAAAATTCATTACACCAATCTTCACATTGTAGGGAACAAGAGGTCCTTTTCTTACGACCTCACTCTGCTTCATAGGGAGGCATGAGGAATTGGGTGCCCCACATCAGCCAGCTCCAGCCAAGAGTGATCAGATGGGGGAAGCATGAGGGCACACTTCCCATGCATTGCACATGGTTTCCTCCCATGCATTGCAATGGCAACATGGGAGCCTGCCCATTTTGCCCTATTGGCGGCATGTGCCGACTCCACCCTCCTTCATCCATGGAGTCGACACAGCATCATTTGATGGGAGCCAACTGGCTCAGTGGGTGACTGGGGCTAAATTGACACATGCCACCGAATTTAGCTCGTGTGACGAGGTGGCTAAACTCCTGGATTTTCCCCCTCCTACTTTATCAACCAAGTATGAATGTACATATGTTCTAATTCTGGGTTCTTCCAAAGTTAATGTCTCCAGTTAACTGTTAAGAATATATTTGCAGGCATGCCCACGTCCACACAAAGATCAGTCTTGATTTATTTGCATTAGAGAAGTTAAAACAGCTCAAATGTCTGAAAGTATTTTAACACTTGTTAGTGAAGGCTGTTCAACACCTAAGTTATTATAATAAAAGTTATTTTGCAGCAGGTCATCTAATGTCACTATAGCATCAGTGCATGAATGATGCCTCTTGGCTTGTTGTAGAAACAAGGACTGGTTAAAAAACTTCAGTGGAGACACCTTTTCCCCATGATAATTCTTTCAGGATGGAATTCCCTGCCTAGAGGTAGATTTCTCTCACTTTCTGTTGTCTCACCCCCGTTCTTAACTATGATTTGTTTGTTAATCGGATGCTTGTGACTCAGGGACTTCCTGTACTATCCCCAACTCTGAGAGGTTGCATAAGATATGTAGCAAGTCTAGGGCTTGTCAGCTATTATAAAATCATCATCATCATCATCATCATCATCATCATCATCATCATCATCATTTAATAACTTATTAATCGCCCTCCATCCGAGAATGCTCTAGGCGATTTACAGCTAAATTATAAAAGATAAAATACAGACATACAAAAATTAAAAATTAACAGAGATCGAATGCTCTAGTAAAAAGCCAGGTCTTAAGTGCGAGAGTAAAAGGCCCTAAGTCACGCATGGCTCTCATGTAGGGCAGCAAGGAATTCCACAAGGCAGGGGCAGAAATAGAAAAAGCCCTGCGTCTGGTCCTTTACAAGTGCACTTCTCTAGGACCCGGTATATGGAGTAAGTCACGTTGGGCTGGTCGTTGCAACCTCCGATGATGTGAGAAGGAGAGGCGGTCCCTAAGGTACGATGGACCCTGGCTGTAAAGAGTTTTAAAGGTCAGAACTAGCATCTTATACAGGCCATGGTATTCAGTTGGAAGCCAATGTAAATGTTGCAGCACTGGTGTTATATGGCATTTCACGGGCGTTCTTGTGAGTAACCTGGCTGCCGCATTCTGAACAATATGAAGCTTCAGTTAAACTCTTCACGATGCAGGTTGTTGTTGTTTCCCACCATTTCACACTGTTGTTTCCCACCATTTCACACTGTATGGTGTTTTAGTATAAATTTTGGGCTGCATTGGATACTTCGCTGCTTGTATTAATTACTGAGAAAAACAAAGATGGTTTGACATAAACAAAAAGATGAAACTAATGTGGAACTTTGAATGATAAGAGTAATATATATGTGATGGTGTTGCAAAGCTGAATTATCTTGAGAATCAAGATGTCACTCAATGCATAATATATATTTGCATCAGAGTGATTTGTGAGAAGGCACAAGTAGGAGGAGTGGGAATCATGCAACTCTTCCACCCTTTGATATTTTTGAACTGCATCCCCCAATATCCCTCACCAGTTTAGCAGCTGATGAGGTATACTGGGAGGTACAGTTCAAAAACAGTCAGATCACTAGACTGCTCCCACCTATTTATAGCGTGATAGAAATGTCAGAACCTCTCACTTGTGTTTCCAAGCAGTCAATCCTTTTAAATTTGTTAGCAAGGCTTGATTAGAGTGAGAGTTGTGTTCCTTAATCTGTTTTCAGTGACATATAGGTCATACATATAGAAGATACAAAAATGAGTGTAAATATAATTCGTAGGGATGCCAAGGATATTTAGAATGTTTCTTAACCTTGATGAAAAATTGTATTTTGACACCGGGTTGCCTGTCAAAACATTGTCAGTATATGTATTTGATGCTTTGGTACTTCTGTTGAAAATTTCATGCACGGGTTCTTCTTGTACACACACAAAAACTTTATCTCTGAACTCAGACAAGTATTCATCCATGGATAAATCCATCTGTGATGTGTATTGTATTTTTGCTACCCCACAAACTTTTTCTACATGTCATGATCAGCAGTTAATTTATTAGTAACTTCGTGCACCATTCTTGCTTCCTTGAACCTCAGACTTGTTTTAAGGCTTATTGTTGTTCTGAAGAGGAAATGACATGAGACTAGCTGCTATAATTAAATCAGTGTATTGAAGTAGTCAATTACCAATGATATATCTTTATTTCTAAATACAGGTTAGGTATTTCTTATTCACAATAACAAAATACACCAAAATCCAAAAATGCATACGTAGCTAAGATAGTGATACCATTGCTTTCTGGTGGTTCAGTGTACACAACCTTTCATAAACAACATTACTTAAAAATATATTGTATATAACTTTTTAAAATTGTGCAGAGAAGGTGTCTATGAGACATACATGAATTACGTATTTTGACTTGTCATCTCCAAGATCTTCTCAAACCTGAAATGAATAAAAGCAACTTGATGATTCCCGTTCATTTCAAGAAACAGATCCTTCACTCCTTTAATTGTGTTTTGCTCTATCTATCTCCTTTCAAGCACTAGAAGTGGCCAAAGCTCTGGTATCAGTAATTCTTAAGGTAATTAAATCCTTGTAAATGTATCTAACCAATACAATTGAATCTTATAACTTAGATCATAGAAAGAGCTTTGAATTATAGAGTTGGAAGATACCACAAGAACCATCTATTCCAAACCCCTAGCATGCAGGAAAGCACAATAATCCAGACTCTGCTTATAACATTTCAAAGAAGCAGGGTTCACCACACTCCATAGCAGTATATTCAACTGCTGAAGAGCTCTAACCATCATGAAGTTCTTTCTGTTTAGGTGGAATCTTTTTTCTGTAATTTGAATTCATTGCCCCATCTCCTAGTCTTCAGAGCATCAGAAAACAATCTTGCCCCCTCCTAAATGTGACATCCTTGCAAATATTTAAGCATTGCTATTATGTCACATTTTAGTCTTATTTTTCCCAAGCTAAACATACCCAGCTTCCTCAGCTGTTCCTCATAGGCTTGACTTCCAAAACTTTGATCATTTTCATCATAATTCTCTGAACATATTCCAATTTGTCAATATTCCTCTTGAATTGTGATGCCCAGAACTGGACACGGTACTCCAGATGAGGCCAGATCAAAGCAGAATAGATTGGGACTGTTACTTGCCTTGATGGAGCCTAGAATAAAATTGGTTTTTAGCTAATTTATCATACTATGTTCAGTTTGTGGTCTTTTAAGACTCCCGGATCCCCTTTCACATGGATAGTTTTCAAGCCAGGTGTCACTCATTCTGTATCGGTATTTAATTTTTATTGCCAAAGTGTAGTACCCTACAGTTCATTCTTCTGAAATTCATCTTGTTAGTTTGGGCCCAGCTCTCTAATCTGTTAAGGTCATTTTGGATTTTGATCCTGTCCTCTGAGGGATTAGCTATCCCTCCCAATTTTGTATCATCTGCAAATTGATAAACATGCTTCTATTCTGTCATTCACATCATTGATAAATATATTGAATAGCAGTGGCCCCAAGATAGACTCCTGTGGCACCTCACTGGTCGCTTTTCTCCAGGATGAGGAAGAGTATTTGGTGAGCATCCTTTGGGTTTGAACAGTCAACCAATTCCCAGTCCACCTAACAGTGGCATTGTAACCCATATTTTATTAGCTTCTTTGTGAGAATGCCCTGGGAAACTTTGTCAAAGACTTTACTGAAATCAAGATACATTATATCTCTACATCCACCAACCTTATAATTGTATCAAAAATAAAAGAGATAAGGTTTGTCCAGCATGATTTGTTTTTGAGAAACCCATGTTGACTTTTTGTGATTATGGCATTTTTTTCTAGTCTCTAGAGCAGGCTGTTAGGAATTGTGGGAGTTGAAGTCTAAAAATTGCCCATTCCTGCTCTAGAGCAACAGATAACAAGTTTTCTTCCTCCTCAAAGTGACAGCCTGACAGTTTTTTAAACATGGCTATCATGTCCCCTCTCATTCAATTCTTCTTTTAAACATTTCAGTGGAAGCCTATTTTTCTTCATGGATGCTAGCTTGAAACAACTGTATAATGTTAACTATACCATCATTCCAACTTTAGCTCTAAGTGCATAGGCTGGACAAGTTGGAAACACTCCCAACTTTTTATGCAATAAGCAGTTTTGGATCTGGGTTGTTGTAGATTTTTTCGGGCTATATGGCTATGTTCTAGAGGCATAGTGCGGATTTAGGTTAAAACGTATTTAAAATATTATAAACACATAAAGTAGCATTTAAAAATCACAGTGTCCCCATAATCCCAACCAAAACTTCCCCAACAGTGTGCTTCTTATCCTTTCTGAAATGCCTGCTGGCAGAGAAGAACTTTACCTGCTTGCAGAAGGCAAGTAGGGATGGGGCTATTCTGGTCTCTCTTGATAGGAGTTACACAGTCTAGAAGCAGCCACTGAAAAGTCCCTCTCCTGTGTTCCTGTGTTGAGCAGATGGTGGAACAGAGAGAAAATCTTCTCCAGTAGATCATAAATTAAATCATGTTCAAGGAGATGCAATCCTTCAGATAACCTAGACTATAGCCATATAGGGCTTTGTAGGTCAAAACCAGCACTTTGAATTGTGCCCAGAAACATATTGGCAGCCAGTGGAGCTGTTGCAAAATAGGAGTTGTACACTCGCTGTAGCCAATCCCAGTTAGTAGTATGCCTGCTGCTCAATGGACCAACTGAACTTTCTAAACACATTTGAAAGGCAGCCCCACATAGAGTGCATTATAGTAATCCAAATGGGATATAACAAAGGCATGTACTGCTGTGGCCAGATTTGATTTCTTCAGGAGCGGGTGCAGTTTTAATTGTGCAAAAGCACTCCTGGTAGCTGCTGATATCTGGGTGTCATCTGCAATTTGGGGCACCACACTCCAAAACTCCAGATGACCTCTCCCAATGGTTTCATGTATATGTTAAACAGCATGGGAGATAAAACCCTGAGGAAGTGCACAGGGCAATAGACAAAGAGTCAAACAGGAGTCTCCTGGCACCACCTAACCCTAACCATCTCCTGAGAAAGGAACAGAGCCACTGAAGAACAGTACCTCCAAGCCCCATCCCAAAAAGGTGACTCAGAAAGATACCATTGTCAATGGTATCAAAAGCTGCTGAAAGTCCAGGGAACCAATAGGGACACTCTCCCTGTCCAGTTATTACCACAGGTCATCCACAAAGGTGACCAAAGCTGTATCTGTTCCATAACCAGGCCTGAAAAATCTGCTTAATCCAGGAACCCTTGGAGTTAAGAAGCCACCACATGCCCCAATACCTTCCCCAAGTAGTTGGTCTGTAGTTATCAAGTACAGTTGGGTCTAGGGAAGGTTTTTTTTAAGCCCACGGGGACCCTTCCTTGATGCAAGGAGCCATTAATCACTTCCTGGTCCACTCTACCAGACCTTCTTTGGCCTGTTTTATGAGCCAGGAAGAGCAGAGGCCTAAAGCTCTCACCTCTCCAAAAATCCTTTCCACATCTTCAGGCTGCACAAATTAAAAGTATCCATCAATACTGGATAAGCAGGGGCCAAGGTTGCATCCATCGAAGTTGTATCAACTGTCGAGTCTATGTCAGATTTTATTTTGGTAGACTTCATAAAACTCAACCAAGTAAGTCTTATTAAAAATAAGTACTGATATAAAAAACCTTGTTGCTATAATAAACATAAAGTATTTATACCTTAAAGATCCAGAAGTTGCATACAAATACAAAAGGAAAGGGAAAAGACGAAAAGAAAGTCATTTCTTTGTATCAGAGGAGTATGAATATCTCCAGGACAAAATTTCTCCTAACTGTCATTACAATAATGAAGACATTCTGCCTGAAAATAGACAGATGACCCCAAATCTTTCCAGTGGTTAGTTACAAAGCAAGGCTTGTCCTTTTTCTGACCTTTTCAGAACAGATTGCACATTTGGCCACAGAGGTTTAAGGGAAGAGGAACAAATATAGCTTAGAATTTCCAGCAGTGTGTTTGTTAGTTTGTGTATGTTTATTTGTAAGGAAGCAAATAAAAAATAGGGAAAGGGAGACAGAGAAGAGTGGCATCTCTCAGGAGCATGAGCCCCAGCATGTTTGTTGCATGTTGCATGTAAGTTACTTGTAGTGGTTTTGTGTGTGTGCATGTGCGTGCAGTGGACAATGGGTGTTTTAATTTAACCATGTTGTCATTTGTTTACATAGTTTGGGATGCTGAGAAATTTCACTTTCTCTCACTAAGTAGGCAGTATTTATCTTTGTCTGGTAGATTTATTGCCTTCACCTGAAGAGGGGCATACATACCACCAAATATCTACAAGGCAATTCTTGTGAGGGATCTGGTATGATGAAGTATCTGAGATGTTTTGGATTATATGAGCCAATGAGGGAAAAACCTGTGCAAGAGGAACTCGTGTTTATTGACAAATGGGATGAAAGCCCCCATAATATTTGAATCACTTTACATGTAAATGTATTGTGTATTCACCCCTCAAGTCTAAGAACATAGATTGTACTGTGATGAAACCTATAAATTTATTTTGTAATTATTCACCCCTCAGGTCTAAGAACATAGATTGTGCTGTGATCAATTCTTTTTTCTTAAATGAAGTTTCTAGACTTTGAGAGCTTTCGTTTCCTGTGTGAGAGAGGGAGAAGTCACGTAAAAACTTTGCAATGCTGTTGAGTACTATTTCCATCTGTAGCTTTGCATTAAAGAGATGGCCAAGTGCATTCTGGTATGCAATCTCTGCTCACGCAGGACAATGGAAAGACTTAATTGGACTCTGTTCAGCTCTGATGCTGGTCCTTGAGAAAAGTGACAATGCTTGTTAATGTCATAGTACACTACTATTCACTTTGGAGGAGGAAAGAATATATATTGAATGATGTTCAAACCTTTATATTTTATATGTGGAAGGAAATTGTTTCAGTCAGTTCAAGCAGTACAACTGAGGTCATGAATGCCAAAACTTCTAGGGTTTTTTAAAATCATTTTTTAAATATTGTTTAGTAGGTTCATGTGTGCTACTTATATAGGTGTGTCAGGCTACACTTGTTTTATCTAGCAAAGAGTTTCAGGGCCTTCTTGAAGACAGACATGTATTTCTCTGTGCATTTAAAAGCCTTAAGTGAAAGCATGAAAGTCATTGCACTAGTCAGTTGTTCTTCATTCGGTATTTTTCTAATCTCCTCTTTATTTATTTTTATCTAAAGAAAAACCAGGAGACCCAAAAAACCTGCCGTACACTGAGATACAGGACAAGGTACATGAAAAGTATGAATGACTCATTTTATACTGGTAGGTGGTTCTTCCTTTTTCTACTTTTTATTCCACATTCCCCTTTTCAGTGATAAAATAGTTAAGTGCCAAAACACATCATGACAGCCCCCCAGAGCTAAACTCTGAAGAAGAATTAAAAAATACAGACAGTTGTGTCATTCATACCCTTCAATTATCCAGCTTTGGCAGCCCAGGCCTCTTCTACACTGCCATATAATCCAGATTATCAAAGCTTTATTTATTTATTTATTTATTTACAACAAACATCCGCATTATCTGCTTTGAACTAGATTATATGAGTCTACACAGCCATATAATCCAGTTCAAAACAGATAATCTGAGTTTTATATGGCAGTGGATGGAGCCCCAGGTAAGTCCTCTGTTATCCCACATTTCCAGTGACTTTTATCATGTCCCAGTTCTTCTCTCTTCTTCCCACTTTCCCCCTTCTTCCTCAGCTGTCTTGCTCCAAATTGAGCTCAAAGTTCAAAGGAGGGAAGAGGAAATATGCTTTCAGCAAACCTTCTTCAGTGCTTGTAGTTCTCCTGTGTTTACACATCCCATGTTTTGGATTCTTGGTCTGTTATAAAGCATAGATTCTTTGAAGAGCAAAGTTGAACTTCCTGTAGGATGTATCACTGATAATATAAAAACAGCAGAGTCTTTTGCAATGTTCACTGTCACCTCTAGTGAAAAGAAAAGAAATTTAAACTCCAAAGGCTAAACTGAGATAGGCTATATAATTTAATGAATATGAACCTCTTTCTATACAACCTGGAGCTGTGAAACAGCTGCTGTCAGAGCCTTAGAAAGATATTGGAGTCTCAGATGCTTTTTCTTTAAGGTGAAAAGGGATTCATAGGATTGTCAAAGGTGTTAGTAAACAGACATATAATATTAGTGTCTGAGGCTGTATCACAATATACTACTAGATTTTGCCCGGCTGTTGACAATCGAATACAAAGGTTAAGAAATGTAATATATTCCAGAATAGTTGTCGTTGGATGGAATTGTATCCTGCACATTTTCTCATAGCTATTTATATTGTCCAGTCCTAGGCACCACAATTCAAGAGGGATATTAACAAGCTGAAACATTTCCAGAGAAAGATGACCCAAATTAACAAAGGTCTTGATTTCCAAGTTCTATGAGTAGCTTAAGGAGCTATCCAACTTTAGACTGGAGAAGAGATGGCTTAGAGAGGACACAAGAGCTTTAAAAGGACATCACATTTAGGAGAGGGGCAGCTTTTCTTCTGCTACCCTGGACACTAGCAACGGATTCAAATTGCAAGAAAAAATATTGCACCAAAACAGAAAGAACTTTCCAGTGGTAAAAGCTATTTGGCAGTGGGACATACTGCTTGAGGGTGTAGAATCATAGAATCATAGATCTGGAAGAGACCTCATGGGCCATCCAGTCCAACCCCCTGCAAAGAAGCAGGAAAATTGCACTCAAAGCACCCATGACAGATGGCCATCCAGCCTCTGTTTAAAAGCTTCCAAAGAAGGCACCTCCACCACACTCCAGGGCAGAGAGTTCCACTGCTGAACAGCTCTCACAGTCAGGAAGTTCCTCCTCATGTTCAGATGGAATCTCCTTTCTTGTAGTTTGAAGCCATTGGAACAACTGGAATGCGTCCAGGGCACCAAAAAAAAAGCTTGCTCCCTCCTCCCTATGACTTCCTCTCACATACATGGCTATCATGTCTCCTCTCAGTCTTCTCTTCTGCAGGCTAAACATGCCCAGCTCTTTAAGCTGCTCCTCATAGGGCTTGTTCTCCAGACCCTTGATCATTTTAGTCACCCTCCCCTGGACACATCCCAGCTTGTCAATATCTCTCTTCAATTGTGGTGCCCAGAATTGGACACAATATTCCAGGTGTGGTCTAACCAAGGCAGAATAGAGGGGTAGCATGACTTCCCTGGATCTAGACACTATACTTCTATTTATGCTGACCAAATTCCCGTTGGCTTTTTTTGCCGCGACATAACATTATTGGCTCATGTTTAACTTGTTGTCCATGAGGACTCCAAGATCTTTTTCACACGTACTGCTCTCGAGCCAGGCGTCCCCCATTCTGTATCTTTGCGTTTCATTTTTTTCTGCCTAAGTGGAGTATCTTGCATTTGTCACTATTAAACTTCATTTTGTTAGTTTTGGCCCATCTCAAAACCATCTGTGAAGATGGTTTTGAATTCTGCTCCTGTCTTTTGGAGTATTGGCTATCACTCCCAATTTGGTGTCGTCTACAAACTTGATGCCTTCTAACCCTTAACTATTAAGCTTTTGTGCTTGTTGAAGTAAAATAAACATTTTTATCTGTTTGAACCAACTAGACGTCTCAGTGTACAGTCCCATACAAGCAACACATATAAGGAGGTAGCCTGCTGAAGTAATCTTAAATTGTTGGCAGTCAAAATAAACATCGCTAGTAATCCTATAAAAGGGTGGGATCGTGTCTAAGGTCCTTTACCTTGCCCTATTTGTTTCAGCATGCATCGTAGATATGCCTTTCATAATTTGAAGTTTTAGAAAGAAAGATTGATGCAACAGATTTACATAATGTGATAGATTGCTTTTAAAGCAGTAGGTTGCATACCTTCCTATGGTTCTTTGAATAATATAGGTTTGTGTGTGTGTTTTGTGTTTGTCAAATGTCACTAAACCATGTTAAATGATCTGCATATTTTCAGAAAGATATACATGGTTAAGAAGTTATGTTGTGGTTTGTTTGCTTGGTTTTTTAAATATATATATTTTTGTTCATTTTGATGATTACATCCTTCTTCAAACCATTATGAATGGAAACAACATTGAGCACCCTGGTGAATTTATTTTGGAATGCTAGAAGTGTATAAAAACCCTACAACCCACTCCTCTCCACCCTACTTTTCCAGCTGTTACTTTATGGAAAACATCCAGTGGAATACCATGATTTTAATGGATTAGCAGTCAGGAATGTATGTTGGGTCATCTGGGGACTTCATGCATCTGCACTGCCATATCATGTTGTTTGAAGCTGCATTATATGGCAGTGTAAATGGGGCCCAAGGCAGCTCTAAAGCTTTGGAAAGCCATGTGATTAGATTCAGGGTTAAGCATCCAGTTTGTCTGAGTGTATGGGATTCATCCAAACTATATCTGTACCCTTTTAACTATTGACTGAAGTTATCTCAAATTACTTTAGATCCACTGTCAGGACAATTTTAGAACAGTATGTTGTTCAGCTTATTAATGCATTGCAAGTGGGAAACACGGGACTGATACTGGAAGTGGCAACTTCCTATGTCAATGTAATATGTTTTGTATTTGAATCACAGCCATCATGGTTCACAGCTTATCCACTTAACTCTTACAGTTCATTAAAAATTACCTATATTATGTGAGCGAATGATACTCAACTATATACACATACTTCAGTATCAAAGGGATTTTTCTACTGCCATGGCATATTCCTCCAACTACTACTACTATCCATCCTACTACTACTTTAAGGGGTGGGGCTTTGTGCCATCACACCCAGATGCTATAATGTTAAAACTAAGATGTGCTTCTCTCTTTATCTGGGCGGTCTTTCTTTGAAGCAATAACTCAATACTTTCAGCAACTGATGCCAGTCAAAATATGAACATCAACAAAATATTTATTTCCAAAGTCCTTGGCAGACTTGGCACAGCTTGATAAAGTTACAACACAAGCAGTCAATTTGGGAAACATAGAGTTGTTCTTTCTTTCCTTTTCTTTCAATTACTGAGGTAACTTTTCTCCAAATGGTAGAAAAAATCCTGGGATCTTTCACCCTAACCCTGAGCTGCTATGGTTAGAAAGAACAGATCTTCCCCTTTCTAAGCTCAAGGTTAGCTTTGAAGATGAAGTAATGTTCAACAGTATTCAATAACTATTTTTCTCTATTTCTCAATAACTCAATTTCTATCTATAACTCGATTTCTTAATTACTCAATTCCTATTCTATCTATCTCAGTATTTCAATTGTACTCAATTACTCAATTGCTATTCTATCCATCTATCTCAATTTCTCAATTGCTTTTCTTAATAACTCAATTTATTAATTACTCAATTGCTAATCTATCTATCTATCTATCTATCTATCTATCTATCTATCTATCTCAATTTCTCAATTGTACTCACAGTGACTTTTCAGAGCTTTGCCTGTTTGACCAACAGCACATCTGAGGCTTTTTTCTCTCTCTCTACTGAAAGAGGCGGGGGAGATTCCAAAATGGAGATCTCAACCCCAGGGAAAAGGGCGGACTCTTAACCCAAAGAGATACTTTCTAAACCAATAACTGCAGAGGGCCTGCAGCCTGGCTTTCCACTCTGATATAACTTCCAGGGTGCTGCTGGGTCTATAGCCTGGGGAAATGCAAAGGAATGCTATCCGATGCAGCTAAAAGGCAACGTAAACCATGCTCCTGGAAGACGAAACAGGATTTTTTCATGTTTTCAGTCTTTCCAGTCAGTGCACAACATTTTTTCATTGTTGTGGATTTGATTACTCACAGATTTGATTAATATGACTTCTCTAGTAATTCTTAGGTCCTTCGGCACTATTCTGTGGCCAATTTCCAGCAGTAGTTGACCACAGAGCTATGCTAGAGAACTCAGGAACCTTCTAGACAGGGCCTATTTCTCAGTATGTGATCTCAGGTTTTCTGCTTTAAACTGGATTATATCAGTCTGCACTGCCAGATAATGTGAGATATACAGAAAACCCGAGAACAGATTTTGGGATGTAGGGCCTGTCTGGAAGGGCCCCTAGAGACTGCTAGAGAGATGTTCTCTCGAGTAGAAAAACACATATATTTTTTTTGCAGGTGTTCCACTTTCATGGGAGTCCAGCATACTTAACAACAGGAAATGTAGTGGGCTAACTGTATTAAGAAAACACTGAACTTCTTGTATCAAGGAGAGGGGCACAGTTGCCATATAAGGACAAGAGACTAACTGTATTTGGTATTCAAGTTATTTTAGAAATCCTGGCGATAATTAGTGGATGGGGAACTGGAAAATGCTGCAAGAAAGGATTATGCGGTGGGCAATCTGCATTTTTCTTATTTCCTTTTCTGATCTTTAAAAGCACACTTCATTTTGCTAGATGCCAGCAGCAAACTTGCAGGTGTGCCAAGCACCTGCCATTTTTTTCCACTGACTGCCTCTTTTGGAAATAAGTCTGAATCATAGTCATTTAGTTGCTAATTTTTTCTGCACCCACCCAGTCACTCTGGACTTATAATCTGCATAATTCCCAGTTTCTAAATATTAGGAGATGGTACCACTCTACCCATTTTTATAACACCCTTTCTTACTTACTTACTTACTTACTTACTTACTTTTTTATTTCACTTTGATGATCCTCTTGCTCAATAATCCCCCAATAATGTAGCTGCTATGAGAAGAGAATTAACTCAATAATGGCATTCTCGTGATTATCCTGAAGTGCTCACAATAGATGGGGCTTCCTGCTGCTTTTCTGTATGAGAAACTGCTCTGCTCTGACACTGTATTCTTCTGATTAGTATATTCTGGTGATAAGTGGTTAATATATGATTGGGATAAGCACTTGATATGTTATTACAATACATGTTTAATATACAATTGAGACAAGTCATTCATATGTGTTTTTGTATGTTACCATGGAAATACGCAACTCTGGCATGCAATGATGAAAATAATACTATGGATTCATAACTTTGAACGGTTAGGGATAGTCCCAATTAATCTCCCGTTGTTCCACTTTTTCAGGTGTTTTTAATATGTTCCAGTTTCTCTACTCTTCCCACTTTCTTCCTTAATCCTCTGCTTACTTCACTTGCTACAAATTGTGGGTGCATCTATATCAGTGGCTCTCAACCTGTGGGTCCCCAAGTGTTTTGACCTACAAGTCCCAAAAATCCCAGCCATTTTACCAGCTGTTCAGATTTCTGGGAGTTGAGGGCTAAAACATTTGGGAACCCACAGATTGAGAGCCACTTAGCTACACTGACCACTTCCTATGAGGTTATCTGGAGTCTTGGGTGAGGTTATCCAGAGTTTTGGAGTTGGATGGCATCTGTACACAGATGACACCCAACTCTACTACTCATTTCCACCAAATTCCAAGGAACCTTCCCAGACCTTAAACCAGTGTCTGACAGCTGTGATGAACTGGATGAGGGCTAACAGGTTGAAGCTTAATCCAGACAAGACAGATGTCCTCCTGGTCAGTCGCAGGGCCGACCGGGGTATTGGGTGGCAATCTGTGCTCGACAGAGTTACACTCCCTGAGGGCGCAGGTCCGTAGCTTGGGGGGTCCTCCTGGATTCAATGCTATCACTTGATGTTCAGGTGTAGGTGGTGGCTGGGAGGGCCTCTGCACAACTCAAACTTGTGTGCCAGCTGCGACCATGCCTCATGAAGTCTGACTTGGCCAGGGTGGTCCATGCCTTGGTTACATCCAGACTGGACTACTGCAATGCACTCTACGTGGGGCTGCCCTTGAAGATGGCCCGGAAGTTTCAACTGGTATAACGGGCAGCAAACTATAGGGAGCATACAAAGCTCCTATTAAAACAGCTTCATTGGCTGCCAATAAGTTGCCAAGCCAAATTAAAAGTGTAGGTTATGACCTAGAAAGCCCTAAACAGTTCGGACCCTGCCTATCTTAGCAAACGCATCTCCTTCTATGAACCAGCGCAAACTCTAAGATCTTCTCTTGCTCCCACCACCGTCACAAGTACGGTTGGTGGGGACGAGAGAGAGGACCTTCTCGGTGGTGGCCCCCCACCTCTGGAACGCCCTTCCAAGGGAAATAAGACAGGCCCCATCCCTCCCCTTCTTTTATAATAGCTTGAAGACCTGGTGGTTTCAACAAGTCCAGCCCAAACATTGCTGAATGTGCCCTTGCACTCTTACCTATTACCCCGGTCATCCCTCTAATAGGCCCTGGAAATGAGCAGCCACAGACCCGTACCTGCTATTGCTGTTAGCCTGTTATAGCACTGTACTTAATTCCCGCCCCCCTCATATTTTGAGTTTACACTAGCCTTTGCCCAGCTTTTTAATTGCTCTGAATAGGCAGGATTTTTTTTAATATACATGTGTTATTGTGATAATGTTATGCTTATGTTGTTTTTTTAATTTTATGTTATGCTGTTTACTTTGTACATTTTGGTGATGTTACTTGGAAACCGCCCTGAGTCCCGCTCAGGGAGATAGAGCGGTATATAAATAAAGTATTATTATTATTATTATTATTATTATTATTGAATTCCCCCTCCTCTCCTCCCTCCCTCCTTCAGTCATCTTCATTGACTTGACCACTGCTACTGCAGGTGACAGCACTCTCATGGCAGGACACCATCACAAAATGGAGAACAGGAGGGGATGGTAATAAGTTGGTCATCTAGTGGTGCCGAACTGGGTTCAGCACCACTGGGAATATGGTATTCCATCCACCCTACAGTTGGAAGTGAAAGGTTAATGTTTGGTAAAATATATGGGAAAAATGAAGAAGTAGATTTGTCTTTTTAAGAAGAAAATTATATGCTTTACTTGTGTATTCTTGTTATCTTTGTAAATATGAATATCAGAAATAGGCTGTGTTCCCTTCTTTCCCAGCATGCTATTATTACAAGTGTTGATACAGAAAATTAATAAGCTGAATCAAGAGAAAAAAGGGGCCTTGTTCAATAGAAGAGCATATGCTTTCCAGACAGATGGACCGAAGCAATTATTTTCTAGCATCAGCAATTTTACTAACAATTTGACTAAAAAGGCCCTTTTTTGCCAGAGCAAACAAAGCATAAGAGTTAGGTGGCCAATTTTCCAACATTTCATAGATGAGAACTGTTACACGTGCATCCAAAGAAACCTTAGGATTTTTATAATGTCATATGTTATTCATGAGCAAGAGCACAAAAGCTAAAAGAGGCTGCAGTAGTTTGCTTTTTCCCGAGTTTATTGGGGAGTATTTGTCTACTCCTCTCGTAGTCTGTCAGTTGAGTGCAAAACTACTCTGGCATATTTAATTTAGGTTGAAGCAATTGAATTAAACCATGACAAATGGGGAAAGTGGGAGAAGGAAAGCAGTGCTAGAATATTTTAAAATAACTGGGAAAAGTGGAATGACAAAGGAGTAATCATAGAGTTGGAAGAGACTTCATGAGGCATCCAGTCCAACCCCCGATAGATGGCCATCCAGGCTCTGTTTAAAAGCCTCCAAAGAAGGAGCATCCACCACACTCCAGGGCAGAGAATTCCACTACTCAACAGCTCTCACAGTTAGGAAGTTCCTCCTAATGTTCAGGTGGAATCTCCTTTCCTGTAGTTTGAACCCATTGTTTATTATTTATTTATTTACTGTATTTCTATACTGCCTTTCTCAGCCAATCGCCTCCTGCTTTCCAGTGCAGCAGAAAAGGAGCCTTTCTCTCTTCCTCATGACATCTTTTCACACATTTATACATAACCATCATGTCTCCTCTCAGCCTTTTCTTCTGAAGACTAAACATGCCCAGCTCTTTAAGCCGCTCCTCATAGGGCTTGTTCTCCAGAACCTTGATCATTTTAGTCACCCTTCCAGCTTGTCAACACCTCCCTTTAATTGTGGTGCCCAGAATTGGGTGCAGTGTGATTCCAGGTGTAGCTGACCAAGGCAGAATAGAGGGGTAGCATGACTTCCCTAGATCTAGACACTACAATCCCTATTTGTGCAGTCCAAAATCCCATCAGCTTTTTTACCTGCCTCATCAGAATGGCCCTTGACAATTCAAGATAGTTGGAGGATTTGAGATGCAATGCACTTAACTTACCCTCAATCTCCTTTACTTCATGATCAATTGAGTCCACTTTATTCAATTCTAGACTGGTCTGACACTAGTTTTTCAAACTTTATTGTTCTTGCTATTGTTTCTTGTGCTGTTTTGAGTTCCTTGGCCCTCCCCAGTTAATAAAACTTGATCTATAATTCTTTGATCCTCTTTCACTTGTTTATTATATGTTACTATATTTAGTTCTGTCAAGCAATGCAGAAATTATTGGGCACTCTGTTTTATAGAATTCAGAATGCTTTGATTGTAAAACATAAGATGGATCTATAGCACTGTCCATAGGTCTCAGAAATTTTGCAAATGTTTGTACCCTAGAACCCATTATACTAGGGGAAAAAAAACACCTCCATGCTTTCTGTTATCAGTCTTAAAAAGTAGAAATAATGAAACAAGTAAGTGTTATAGGATGGATGAACTGATAATGTAGCAATGATGCAAAGATGTAAAATGACAGGGAATTTCAATATAGAATTGTTTGAATACTTGAAGCTTTGCCCAATTATTTATATCTGTCTTTGTGGAACCTGACTTCCTAGATGCATCTGCTTCTTGGCTGCAGCAAATAAAAGGTTTTATTTGGATCTCCCTCCTAGGGTGCATCCATACTGTAGAATAAATCATGGGAGTTGTTGTTTAGTGAGACACCAGCACTCTTTTGCAGAGAACACTAAGGTAAAGGTAAAGGTTTCCCTTGACATTAGTCATGTCTGACTCTGCGAGATGGTGCTCATCTCCATTTCTAAGCCAAAGAGCTGGTGTTGTCCATAGATGCCTCCAAGATCATGTGGCTGGCATGACTGCATGGAGCACCATTACCTTCACACCAAAGCAGTACCTATTGATCTACTCACATTTGCATGTTTTTGAACTGCTAGGTTGGTAGAAACTGGGGCTGACAGCGGGAGCTCACCCCTCTCCCTGAGTTCGAACCACTGATCTTTCGGTCAAAAAGTTAAGCAGCGCAACAGTTTAATAACTGCACTACCGGGGGCCCTGAGAACACTAAAGACCTTGTAAACCCCAGCTCTCAGGATTCTGTAGCACTTATAGTTATAAACAGCAGTTGTATAGTTATAAACTGCATTAGTTCTAAAGTGTAGATCCACCCCTGATATGATCTGATTATTGGCATAAAGTCATTAGGGATCAAGAATCTTGAGTTGCTATCTTGGAACAGCCTGATGGCCAGGGATTCATTGCTGTCAGGAGCTGATGTTTCCAGGGGGAAAGATTTCCTTTCATTTGACCACTTTATTTGTGGTTTAAAACTCACATTGCACACAAAAAATCCTTGTACCAATTTGTCTGAAATTTGGTAGGTATAATCGCTCAAAATTGAGCTGTTCATCCTGCTAATTCCATCTGTTTCTGAAATGAAGAGGTAATCCATGAAACATATCTAAAATTGAATTTTCTGAATCTAGATGTCAGTGATTCAGAACCCATGATGAAAGAGAGTAGAACCAGGATAACAGGAAACCGAATTGGCTTAAAGATACACTGGACACTCCCTACTATATCTTTGTCTCTACCCCCTCTTTCCCTCTCTTTTTCCCCCTTTTTTTTCCTCCCCATACAGTGAGAAACTTTTATAAGTTTAAAAGTTTCCAGCACTATCTACTTGTATATCTATATTTCAAAGAAAAGCAATAAAGATTATATTTTTTTAAAAAAGAAAGAGAGTAGCTCTGAATCAGTGTGAGATGAGTCAGGTCACTTTCTGAAGCACCAAACTGGGATTAGAACTAAATCTTGTATATGCTGTTAAATCCTCAACTGGATCCAAGAGTATGTTCTAAAATTGATTTACAGCCTTTTACTTTGTAGTGACTAGGAACATTATTTTTTCCTAGCTTATTTCCACTTCACTCGTCAACCAATCTGATGTAAAATAATAATAATAATAATAATAATAATAATAATAATAATTTGTACCTTATTTGATTCCATACTTTGTCAGTAGGGTTGAATATATGTAATACTCTAAATTTGTGCTAGAACAGTTGCAGAAGACAAAGCGAAGGGCAAAGGTGCTGAAGACAAGATATGTTCATGTAACTACTCCTGATATTATCTACATCTGCATCTTATGGCTCTGCCCTAAAGACCATGCATTAAATGAACCAGGGAAATTAGATTTATAGAATATAATTTTGCTAGATTTTTAGTCCTCATAGGCAATGAGAAGTGATATTTGAACTGTGAATATAATATGTGAATCACTGAACAAATTTGAAATCCCTGTTGCTTGTGTTCCTACTCATGCTTGTGGTGAAGGAGAGTATTTTGCACAGCTTGATCAGTCTGTTGAGAGCTTGGCATGGGGAGTAGCTAATTGATCCAAAAGCTTCCTTTCCTGGTCTTACAACTAAAATTCACGATTGCCCTTGACAAATTGGCCCAGCAGGGAGGGTGGAAATAACTAAACTGAGTGAGGAAAGCCAAGCTCTTATGATCAATAGACTTTTAATGTTCAATATGTTTATTTTTCTAACTTTGGAACCCTGGTCGACATTCTAACTTCTACTATGACAGATGATTTTCACTACTAGCATTTTACAATTTAAAAAACAGAAACAAAGACACGTGAATTTAGAATTTAAAAATAACCTTGTTCAACACAGTATACAAGAGTTCAGGTTCTCTGAGGGCCCATCCAGACAGTACCTTTATCCCAGGAGCTCCCGTAGCAATCAGGAAGGTGGCCAAATCTGCATATCTGAACCTCCAGGGTTTCATGGAGGTTCATGAAACATCCAGAGGGCAAAAGAATGAAACTTTTGTGGTTATCCATATATCCGAATTTCTCCATGTCCACATCCCGTGAGATTTTTAAGAAAACTGACAGTTTCCAGCAGAAGTCCTGCGGCAGCCATCTTGGGAACCTCTATATCCCGGAACAAAACATCAAGTCTGGACAATGGAGGCAGCAATCCTGGGACCAACAGGTCTGCATGTGGACCTCTCCTGAAGTCCCAGGATTTTTTGTCCCTCACTAAAACCCATGATTAAGTGCTGTCTGGAAGCGCCCTGAGACAAATTAAATGGCATAAATGTGTTGGGAGGGAGGAACAGTAATAACAAGCCAGATGTTGCTTTGCATTTACTAGTTAAATGTAGGTTTAAGATAGAGATGAATCACTGAATGAATCACTGGTGGACATAAAGATATTTCACAATGCTTCCTAGAATGAAGAACCAACCAAACAAAAAGGGTGGTAATTTACATACAATATTTAATATATAAGTCAGGAATTTTCTTTTCTTTTAATGGTATAATGCCAGAAAGTTGCATCACGTGCGGGCTGTGTTCTAAATAAGTGTGCCTAAACCTCTTTTCAAATAAAACTTCAGAAGAGAATTTTGAGATTTCCATATGACCATAAAGTTTGATTCATAAAGATAAATTGCTTACAACATGAATGCTAATAAAAAGCACACGCTATTAGTATGATTTATTTGGAAGTGGGTCCCACTGTGTTTGATCAATGGTCCTAACGTGTCGTAAATGTGTTCAAGATTGTAGCCTAATAGCGACATCACCAGCATGTTTACTGTGAAGTAAGAATCACTAGAATTACTACCAAGTAATTAAATTTCAATATACATGTACTTGTGTGTGTGTGTATGAGAGAGAATGATTGTTTTCCAAGGGCTTGTCTAAACAAATCCAAACCCTAGACTCATCACATAAAGATGTATAGTGAGTTCCGGTGAGTATAGAAATATAGAAACATTTTTCAATTTTAACCAACTTTGTCTTGCTTTCAGCAGGGCAAGGTCAGTAGGGTAGCTGGAGTATACCTTCTGCCCTAATTTTACCAGGTCAGATAAGATTTTATTTATTTATTTATTTATTTATTTACTATACTTGTATACCATCTTTCTTAGCCTTATCGGTGACTAAAGGTGGTTTATAACAAGTCAGTACACATAACAACAAAATACAAATTAAACATTAAACAGTATAAAACCACAACAGAAGCAATAAAAACAATAAAAACCAGCATCATTATCATCAGCATCTCCTAGTTAAATAACGTTGTCCAAGTTCCATTGTCGAGTGATTCCATTTCCTATGTTTGTTACTCTGCATTTGTAAACGCTTGCTCACATAACTATGTCTTAACTTGTCTCTGAAATGTTAAGAGTGAGGGAGGCAATTTTGTGTCCTTAGGGAGGGCGTTCCATAGCCGACGGGCCACCACAGAGAAGGCCCTGTCTCTCGTCCCTGCCAAACATACCTGTGATGAGGACAGGATCAAGAGCAGGGCCTCCCCAGACGATCTTAAAGTCCTAGAAGGTTCATAAGGGGAGATGCGCTCTGACAGATAAATTGGGCCAGAACTGTTTAGAGCTTTATAGACTAAAGCCAGCACAAGATACTCCAGATATTGCAGGGCAGTCTGAACAGTGGGGTCTGGTCCATTATATGGATCAACAACACTGTACAGGGAAGGGGGATGGAATGTGCATGTGTTGCTGCTACTACCATTACTCCTAGCCAGCCACAGAGCTCCATCTGAGCTCCTGACTATTGCAAATTTTTCTACAGATGTCAGATGCCACCTGCCCTTGTTGGTCACGTGGGTGTCACATTCTGACATTCAACTGAGGCATCTGTAATGGCCAGAAGCTTGGATAGAATTTGTGGCCAGCTAGGAGCAGTTGTGGCAGCCACATAGAAGAAGTGAGCTGAGGACTATCCTAATGGAGTGGATACAGTCTGAGGCTTTCTGGACAATGGCCACACATTCAGCATGAATGTGCTAAATCCAGGGCTCTTCTAAGGCAGATTTACAAGAGACTGACCTGTCCAGCGTAGACCTGCCCAAAGATCTCATGTATTTATACATCATTGATAGGATGTGGACTGGTCCCTTCCTGCCCATTAATACAATTTTTGTGGATTTGTTTAGTCTTTGGTTTGCTGTTTCACAAAGCTCTGTGTTATAGGAAGACACTACCATTTTTCTGCACTATAGAGCTGCTGCAGTTGTTCATAGATTTTAGTGGCATTATAGTGATTTCGGGGGACAACATGGGTTATAGTGCGGCTAGTGTTTCCCCTTATGTCAGAGATGTTACCCATCCTTACAAAGTGTTGACAGAAATATTTATTAGACATTTCTATGATTTGACATTCAACCATGCTAATTACATTATTTAGCTAATAGGCCACACACTGAAATAAAATAAAATATCGTTTTATAAGTGGTCTCAGAACACAGTTCATTTAGCAGGTCTCCAAATGGCCACTTAAAATATTATTTTTGGTGCATACTCCAGTGCACTCTCGTGATCTACTTTTTTCTTAGCAACGTGGAAGAAATATGCTTTGCGATAACCTTGGATGTCTGTTGATATTCATGGAACAACCATGATGCTATAAAGAATTTTATTTGAGACAGTAACTATGATGTATGATCCCTTTCCTTTATGCTGTCAATGTTTTTAAGCAAGTATTTGAATAGGAAGATACTGGGTAAAAGCAGGAAGTGGCAATCAACAAACACTATCATTAACTATATAGCCCTAATTTAACTTTGAGTGTGTTAAAATAAAGCAAGAGGCACCAGTGTTTTAATATTAACCCAGTGCTACTTTAAAATAAAGGCACCAGGTTCTGTCTGATCTTGGAAGCTAAGCAGGTTTATGCCTGGTTAATACTCTGATAGGAGACCTAGGAAGGAGCTGACACTTGCCCAACAAAACTCTATGAAATTCATAGGATAGCCATAAACATAAACAGACACAAATGTACACATGCACACCTTAAAAGGTTCTCTTTCAGTTTCCAGGGAGGACTAGCACTGCTATTTGACAGATTGAGGCAACTGCCTCAGACAGCAAATCCTGAGGCAACAATCTCAATCTTCTCCTTTTTTGGAGAATTGGGTTCTATATGCTACATAACTTTACCAATCCTCCAGAATGATCATAATTTTGAGATATAATTGAGGAAGTTAGACCATCACTGGAATTTATCAATCTGATCAGATTTGGAATATGGACTTCTGTGAGTTGGCCTCTTCTGGTTTGCCTTACACAACATGCCATGGACTAGTCCTTCAGATTTTAAAATTTACCTTTAGTCTGTGCAATTGAAAATAGTCTTTAGAGGGGAAAGAACCATGCAATTCACTGACTTGATGTAGTTTCCTTTTACAGGCATGATTAGAGTAATCTTAGCCCTGCAACTTCATGCTCTCCAGTGATGTTGCATTTAGCACACTCCATCAAGACTTCGTGCCACTGTGACATTTTTGTTTTGTTCACAATGACCTGTATTTTAACTTGATTCAGTAGCCCTTCACAACAATTACTCAACAGCATAAAAACAAATTTAATAAACATGCCATAAAGTCACATAAAGTGATATTGTAAACCAAAATGGAAATTAGGGGCATTATGAAAAATTACATAAAACATGTAGATAGGAGAAAACATCATTTGGAAAGGAAAAGTTTAAACATTTCCTCTCTGCTGTGATACCAACCCTGCTTGCCCCCCTCCGTGCATCTAGCATTTATATATTGTCAACAATTATGTGTTTCTTTTTTTGAGGGGATCATTTTTTTTTGACAATTTCAATTTCACATATGTATGTGAGTATGACCATGATTGAAACCATAGCATTGGTCAAATAATTTAACCAGCCTCTCCTTGCAACTTGAGATGGGGTACAGTATGGTTAAAACAGAGAGATAAAACAAAACACTTATATATATATATATGTATATATATATATATATATATATATATACACACACACACACACACACACACACACACACACACACACAAACAAAATAAACAGGAAATGCAGATTAAAATTCACCAATAAAATGCAGGTTAAAATTAACAGGTTAAAATTGACTGGATAGGCCTGCAGGAAGAGATATGTATTAAATTCTGGCAACTGTTGAATTTCTTCTAGCCCCAAAAGTTTCTGTAGTTCTTATGAAATCTCCCAAAATTCTGCATATTTATTTGTGGCTCCCATACATCCCCATCTTAAACAGAAATACAGTTAGCCCTCTATACCCCTGGGTTCTGCATCCACTAATTCAACCAACCAGGTCTCGAAAACATTTTTTTTTAATTTCCAAAAGCAAATGTTGATTCTGCCACAAGCTGAGCAGTGTGCCAATGTGTAGATTTGTCCTGCTATTGCCAACTGCCATTTCATGGAGCCTCAAGCACTCTCCAGCACTTGTTTGAGTTGTTTTTTTTTTAAAAAAAAAATAAGGGACACCATTTCATTACACCATTGCATGTAATGTGACTTGAGTATCCATGGATGTCATATCCCTCCCTCTCCAGGGAAAGAATGTATATGTCCTGGAAACAGCTAATACAGAAGGCCCATTGTATTATGTTTGAGAGGGAGGGGAAATTATCAGCATTTACAGATATATTCATAAATTAAGAAGGAATGTCAAAGACTTTATTTTTAAATATCCAAAATGGAAAAAAAACCCCCAACAACACACAATTGTGATGGATTTAGCCATCTCGAGTTAGGATCTGCACAGAAATTAAAAAAAAAAAGACCAAGGAGCAATATATTGCCCACCTCTAAAACCGGTGATGCAGTTATAAGAGAATCATCTTTTAAATGCAGAATTTTCTCCAAAGCAATGTTTCTGTTCAACATGTCCATCTCAAGACACTTCCACTAATGTTGATTAGAGCCAGAGCTGCTTCCTACAGACTTTGATGAATCATCCTGTCAAAAAAGGAAGTGATGCAAATACAACATACTGTGCTTTTCTCTGATCAGGCACTGAATGGTTTAACAAAAAGAAGCAGTTAAGCATTGGCAAGGAGGTCGCATTATGAATTAAAGTGAATGGTAAGAGTGGATAATACAGGAAGCACAAAAACACATTTGGGAAGAAGGGGGTGACTAGCAAGTGAATTCCACTAAAGACCAAAATGAACCATGTAAATTGGGATCATTTTCTTCTACATTCTTGAAGGAAGAATGATCTGAAGAGAATACTTCAAGAAGTTTTGTCTTGCTTGGAATCATTGAGTGGGCAGAGATTACAAAGTACATCCAATTTTCAACCCCATTCTGCCTTCTGCTACACAATCAAAGCATCCATCCAATCTCGGTTTAAAAACATGTGAAGAATGAGATTCCGAGCACATCTCCATGAGCCACTTATTGCAGAGCCAATTCAGAGTGGCAGTACTCTGAAATGACCCTAGCTGCCCACCTTCATTGTGCTGCTATATCGTTGTTTGATGGCTATGGAGCCCCGAAGAGCTCCTGGCTGTTGCTGGGCACCTTTGACAGTGTTATCCAAGGCATCAACACAACTTGGAGAGGGAGGGGTAAAGAACGAGGTGATCTCTCACCCCTCTTCAAGTTGTGTGGGTGCCTTTGTCGACACTGGCTCTTTTGCATTCCATAGCTGCGGTATGGCAATGAGGCAATGACATATGTTAGTGCTAACCTATTCCATACCACAGAGTATGGAGGAAGTGGGATAGCAGTACTGCCCCCTGAGAAAAATGGAGCTAGTTCCAAATCAGAACCAGCCAAACAGTTCACACTACTATGGAGCATTCCCTTACATTTCCTAACATGGGACATAATGAAATCACTGCCCCATGAACTGGGGACAAGATGGACCCATGTGGCATGTAAATACCACAGAACTGAATCCTGCACGCTTTGGGTTATGGTGCCCTTGTAGATGTCCTTTCCATCATATTCTTTCTGAAGCAAAGTATCCCACTGTCAAAAAGTAGTTACCATCAAGAGGTTCTTCCTAATGTTTAGGTAAAATCTCTTTTCTTACAGTTTGTATCCATTGCTCCATATATTAGTCTTTGGAACAGCAGAAAAGAGAAAAATCTTGGTGGGGAATAATTTTCTGCAGAGAATAGTGCTCTGTACAAAAAAAGGGGGCACTGCCTAATGTTTTCTTCAAAGTTTTCATTGAATGTCCTGAAATGTGAAAATAATAAAGCCATTAAACATTTTTTTCAGCAACACATCTCAGTATTTTGAAACATTATTTCTGCTCAGTTATGGGAAAATGTGAATGAACACTTTAAATCTTAGTTGGCACAAGCCACTTGAGGAGTCCATTTAAGTAATTTCCATTTAGAATTCAAAGTCTTATTCTGGGACACTCTTTAGATGATAGTGTCTATTATTTAACTCCATATAGTCCCCAAGTTACGAATAAGTTTGTGCTGAAGTTGAATGTGTAAATAAGTCAGAACAGGTCCATTTTATAAGTGTAACACCAGCCAAATATGGCTGGATAGCATAGGGAAGGGTTAACACTCATGTGGTGTTAGCTTTGCTGTCTATGCCCCTGCTCAGAAAGTTTCACCTCACTTTCTATGATAATTGGGCTTGTTGTGGAAACATGGGTTGGTGATAAAGCTTCAGTTGAGACACATTTTCCACTGGATAACTTTCAGGAATGAATTTCCCTTCCTAGGGGTAGATTTCTCTCACTTCCTGTTGTCTCACCCCCATTCTTGACTATGAGATGTAAGTTGAATGTTTGCAACTCGGTAACTGCTTCCTGCTCATAACAAATAGAGGCAGGATTTCTGTCCCCATGGCCCATTCTGTGCATAATATAGAAAATGTTAAATACTTATAAATCTCATGGGTTCTGATGGGGAGGTGTTTTCAAAGTTTCATAGATGTATTATTTTCTCAGCTATCTAGTTCAATTTGCACCTTTACTCTTACAGCTCATTCTGTGCTGTATTTTATTTTCAGTTCCACCTGCATTTTCTTCTGCATTTGCCCTTTTAAGATCAATAAGAATTTATTTTTGGTATTTGTGTCATCATAAATTCTTTTCATGTCAAGAAATCTTTGTGTCTGTCATATCTAAATTTGGCAGTTCTAAAGGGTTGGTTTTGCTATCTAAAATGTTGCACATTTCTTCAATATTTTTTTTTTTTCGGTGCATGATTTTATTCTCTGAAGATTTCACTGAAAAAGATGCCCTTCTTTTCAATGCTTTCTCCTCATTACCTTCTCATATAAATATGGTGATGAGAGTTGGGGTTTGGATCAAATGAAATAAATCCAGTAAAAACCAGGTGTCGGTTTAAGCAGTGTGACATTAAATAATGTCTATTGGCATGTCTCCAAGGACACTTTAACCCAAAATGGGCAAGAAAGAGCTTTGTGGCATAAATCAAATCAATCAAACAATAATTTAGGTGGAAGGGATGGTAGTGGCCTGAGGGAGAAAAACACTCATAAATAACACTGATAGCCTTCCCCCACATATATGTTTCCCATATAGTTTGCTATAATCAGTAGAGTCGGTGATTATACTGATAATGAGATGTTGAATCGCCTCTGGATTTTATTATTCACCTTAAAGGAGCTGACCAGTGCACTAAAACTCTTTGGGGATAGTTTTCAGCACCTTGAACATTCAGCAAACATTCCTCACCCTATTGGTATCAGATCCAGCCACTTCCATTGAATTTAATGGTGCAAAACAAAAAGAACTGCATCCTTCCTGCTTATTCCTTTAAAACAAAATCATACTTCTGAACTTCTGAGACTGATTCCACTCATAGGCACACTCCTTGTTTCCAGGTAATTTGTACTTTTGGGAGACATCTGGAAGTGTGATACTACAGGTAAACAAAGCATACAGGGAAACCACGACTTTAAAAATGTTGGGTTTTTTACCACCATAACTGCAGTAATCACAGCTGGATTAAGTGGGTTGGAGATGTGGTGTCATTGTAAAAATATCCCCACCCTCTTTTATGCCTAAATGAGCTAATGAAGAAATAGTGGCATAGAAAATAAAGAGATCATTTGATAATAGAACAAAGGACAAAGCAGAAAAATCTTGCTCTCCTCCCTATACCTGCACACATAAATATGCTGGGTGCCTACATGAGAAAAAGATGGATATGTTTTGACATTTACACAGCAGCTCCTGTTGCTTTAAGAGAATCTGTAGTAGAGTTTCTTACCTTAGAAATAAGACTGCTTTGCTTTTGCTCCTGCAAAGTCATTTATTAAATCATCAAAGCCTACACTGTTCACTAGGCTTGTTTCTGGAGTTAACAGCACCAAAGAGTTCATTTGTGGATTGAGAATGCATGCAATTCTCCCAACGTGCTTCCAACATAAATGCAATATTTATTATTTTCTTTCTTTTATTAGTTTCATTGATAACCTGCTTTAGTTGTATTTATACCCCAGGCATGAGATATAAATACAACTAAATGGCTTCACCCACTTTACTCTCGCAGTCATCTGTGAAGTAAGTTAAATTGAGAGTAAACTAACATTGCAAGTGGACTTCATGATTCAATGAAGATTAGAACCAAGACCTTCTAAATTCTAGTCCAGTATTCTATCTTTAAATCCCAGATGTTCCAAGCTTTGCCTGGATAATTATGAGGTATTTAATAATGATGTACAGGGTTTTCTGCTATTCCAGTAATAAGGGAGCATCTGCACCATTGAATTAATGCAGTTTGACACCATTTTAACCACAGTTGCTCAATGATATGCAATACTGGTAATTGTATTTGGTGAGGCACCAGCACTCTTTGACTGAAAAGGCTGAAAACCTACAACTCCCAGAGTTCCATATCATTGAGGCACACAGTGGTGTCAGACTGCCCTAACTCTACAATATAGCTGCATCCTAAGACAAGGAGGGAGAATGGTACAACTAATCTATAGATTGACACCAATTTAACTGCCATGGCTCAATGCTATAGGATCACGTGAGTTGTAGTTTTATAGGGTTTTTAGCCTTCTCTAGGAGCCCCCAGTGGCACAATGGGTTAAACCCTTGTGCCAGCAGGACTGAAGACTGACAAGTCAGATGTTTGAATCTGGGGAGAGCGCAGATGAGCATCTCCCCATGCAGGGACATCAGGGAAACCTCCCACAAGGATGGTAAGATATCAAATTATCCAGGCGCCCCCTGGGCAATGTCCTTGTAGACAGCCAGTTCTCTCACACCAGAAGTGACTTGCAGTTTCTCAAGTCACTCCTGACACAAAACAGAAAAGCCACCTCTGCCAAAGAGTGGTGGTGCCTAACTGAACTGCAAATCCTAGGATTCCCTGTGCCATGACAGTTAAAGCTGTGTCAAACTGTATTCATTTTATAGTGTAGCTGTACCCAGAGTTGTGAATCACATGGCCTGGATCCTATGGGTTGTCCCAACTAGGGTTTGGATCTTATTGGTAGTCTGAACAAAAGAAGACCCATTGACTCAATTGTTGAACAGTAAGTACATATTCTCATTCAGTTGATATCTTGTGATTAAGCTGCTAATAATTTTCAGATCTACATTTTTAGTACTGTGAATTAAAACAGTTATTACCAACATAACCTATGTTGGGAAATGCAGGATACTACAGTCCAACATTGCTAGGGTCATGCTATTTCACCCTCTGCACTAAAGCAAGCGACTACAACAGTGGTTCTCAACCTGTGGGGCCCCAGGTGTTTTGGCCTACAACTCCCAGAAATCCCAGCCAGTTTACCAGCTATTAGGATTTCTGGGAGTTAAAGGCCAAAACATCTGGGGGCCCACAGGTTGAGAACCACTGGACTACAAGATTATAAATTTAAAACACTGAGGAATTGGGAATCCATATAGCATCATAATGAAAGTGGCATATAATATCTGCCGTCAGAAAGACTAGCAACCTAGTTCCGTATTAATACGGTACATATTAAATCAGGCACAAAGGAATTTAGTTCTGTGACCAGCTCAAGCTCCTGATTTGCTATTAATTAAAATCCATCTTTAAATAATAATAATAATAATAATAATAATAATAATTAATATTTAGTGATGGATTTTTGTGGACACTTCTATAATTTAGGCAGACACAAGTGGTCAAGCTGGATGTAAACTGTATGAACCCATTACCTCTTTTCACTGAAATATGGAAAAATAATTAATAGTTACACCAGACACCTCATAACATAACAAAACATTTGCTTTTTACAAAAGCTCAGATGCTGCTAGTTTTAAAAATAACATTAGAGGTTTAGTAATATCTGCAACTACATATGAGTCTGTTGCAAATGGAGACACAAATTTATGTTCAGATAAAGCTTGGTTGTATTTAGTGACAAACTTTGGGGGGTGGGGTGGGAGTTACTTTTTATTTCTACACAGGTGTAAAATTTACTCAATTTTACATGAAATAAAGTTGGATAAATACTAACAGTAAACATTTCCTATGTTATTTTCTCTTCATGTAGACATACAACTTATAATTTAGAGACTTCCTTTCTAGTTTTAAGGAGTATAGAATGGTGTATTAAATAATATGAGATTGTTTAAAAGACTCATACAGTAATCAAGCTCCCCCTTTTCTCTCTCTATTCTCTATTTCCATTGCTGTGTTGTCATGACATCACATCACATATTGTCAGGCTTCAGTGGGCATTTGTTTTTCTTTACAGAAAACAAGAAAACACAATGTTATAAACTTATGCCACACAAGAGAGAACAAGATTCTCTCCTTTTCACATGTATCTGTGCTCAAACTTGTACAAGTTTCTCATTCCACCTGATCATAAAGATGCCTTCATCCTTCATGTCCCTTCTCGTTTTCCCGCCTGTTTTCTTTATCCTCTTTCACCAAACCCTGCTCTGCAGCTTTGCATTTTGATACAGGAGGGAAGGAGGACATAGTAGTAGTAGCAGCACTACTCCTATGATGGGATTCTGGCTTGCTTGTCAACAGCTCTTTAGTGCAAGAAGGTAGAATAAGAACTACTCCCCCAATTATAATGTGGCAACTAGTCTAACAGGATACTCATCTCTGCTTTTTCCCAATCCAACTTCTAATTTTCTCTCCCTTCTCCTCATCCTATCACCTTCTCCCCCAGCTGCATAGGATCTGATGAGGCCTGGATCACTGGTCTTAGTTCAGCCACTAATTATTGGCTAATACACATTTTGGTGCCTCAAATATGACCTGTTTCTTGGTATATTTGACCTGCTGATTCCAAAAAATGGCACCAGTTTATCAGCTAGTTTTTGAGATACAGAACATATACCATATACCACTCTTCATTCTGTTCACCTATTTAAAAAAATCAGGATATCTTAATGTAGTGCTTAAACCCTTCCTATTTTTGAACATGAATGAAACATGTTAAAATTAAAAGAAAAGTGTACTGCATGAAAATCTTATTATTGTATCCCAAAAGCACAGATTTGTGATATAAACTTTCCAGTCATTTGACACACCATATCTAAGAAACTAGAGCTGATGTGGTCCATCTAATGCAATTTTCTG
Source organism: Anolis sagrei (assembly GCF_037176765.1). Classification (NCBI taxonomy): domain Eukaryota; kingdom Metazoa; phylum Chordata; class Lepidosauria; order Squamata; family Anolidae; genus Anolis; species Anolis sagrei. The sequence continues at coordinate 202,957,836 of NC_090022.1, read as the reverse complement.
AATAACTGCCCAAAAAAACCTCAGAAACAGGCCTAAAAACTAAAGTAAAAAAAAGTCTGCCCCTTGCAATAGCAAGTTTGTTCAGCAGGGACCTGGGGGCCATTCTTCGATAAGACACAAGAATGACCAAGAGAACTCATGTGATGACATTGAGCCCTTCCACACAGCCCTATAACCCAGAATATAAAGGCAGAATAACCCACAATATCTGCTTTGAACTGGGTTATCTGAGTCCACACTGAGCCATATATCCCAGTTCAAACCAGATAATGTGGGATTTTATTCAGCTGTGTGGAAGGGGCCTAGACCCAAATTTTGCTCACTTCTTATCCAGATATACTGATTTATATCAGTGGTCTCACCAGCCACAAGGCAATGTCTTATGTATTAACCACAACATGGTGAATGTTAAAGCTCGAATCAGCAATTGATGGGTTCAAATCCAAATGTATTTGCCAATGTAGAAATTTCAACTCAGGAGACAAAAGTTAACTCTACATGAAAACATTTGAGCCTACATGTTCATTGGTATGGATTTTCTTCAGATTTGGTTGTTGTGCCAGTTCTTCCTACTGTACATTTTATCCATATTTCTTCGCAGCACAACCAGTTCTTAGATTACAAACATGTGTCTTATATCCAAATCTTAGTTACAAATGGCGGTGAGAAAAGGAAGTGAGAGGAAATCTACAGGAAATTCAGTCCTGGAAGAGTTATCACAGGGAAAAGGTGTTTCCTCTGAAATGTGAAAACTAGGCCTGGGTAACAATGCAAAAATTTGTTTCTAAAATCGATTTGTATTTGGGGGTTTTTTTTGTTTCGATATTTAAAATAATTACAAACTTTTCCTTTTAAAAAGTTCGATATTTACGAAATTTCGTAAATGGTAAAAAATTAACGAATCGATTTCCGAAACAATAACGAATCGATTCGTTAATGGCGGGCGCGACCGCGAAATACACTAAAAAACCTCCAAAAACTTCTGAAGCTTCCCTCTCCCTCTGTTCTTGACTGTTGGTGTGATATTATAATTTTTTTTCACTAATTAAACCATAAAACTGGCCCAGACATGCGGAAATAATAACAAAACAACCTCAGAACAATAACGAAACGAATACAATAACGAGATACGAAGCATTTACAAAACGTGTTTAAAAATTTGTTTTTTTAAATGATTGCTCCAGAATGGTTCGTTATCGTTTTGTAATTGGAAAAATTAACGAATTATTAACGAATTACGAATTAACGAAACCGCCCAGGCCTAGTGAAAACATACTACCAATCCTTATTTCCAAGACAACCCAACATTTTCAAAATCCCATTGTTACAGGGACAAAAAGTAAGGTGAAATCTTTTGAACAAGGGCACAGACAGCAAAATAAACAATCTAGAGGTGTTAACCTTGCCCTATACTATCCAAAACTTGAAAACAAATTGTATGGTGTTACACTTGAAAATGCATCAAGTATTTCTTGAATGGATGAGACCAACCAGATCTTTTAACTGAAAGTAAACTGCATCAATCTCAGCAAAACTGACAGATGTAATTCAGTGGAAGCTCAGAAATTTCCAGAACTGGCTTTTGGGATTGAGTCACTCATATTTCACATTCTAGAAATGTTTGACTTATGAAGTATGAGTGTGCCACAACCATGACCGCAGGTGTTCAAAGAACTGTGGTGACCTGTCAGTTCATTCATTTTTCTTTGGGTACTATTCTCTATAGAATTATCCTGTCTACAGGAGAACACAAAAGGAAATTGGAGGGGAAACATTGGTAATTATAAGTTTCTTTGTAAATTGTCGTGTACAGTATTCTCATTGAAATGCACTTTACTAAATCTTTTCAAAGAGAATGCTTAGTGCTGTTGTGTTATTAATCAAAATGTATGCCTCCAGCAACCTGTTCCAACCAGGAAGGAAAAAGAAAAGAAGGAGCGAGAAAAAAAAAGAATTGATGCAAGAGGAGAAGAAAAGACAGTCAATGCAAAGTCTGTACACACAGTCCTTATTTTTTGCATTCCATATAACAAAAAAATGTTTTAATTTTCCTCTCCAAAAACTTAAAGCATAAATTAGCCACTCTCTTCCATAATGTCAAAAGGACAACACTGAAAGCAATAGCTGTCAGCACCAGATAGTTAAATTAACAATATAATTTAATAAGGTTTCACTAGCCAGTTGGCCATTGCCTTGTGAATTAGCAATGGAGCAGTTGTTTCACAGGATTACATTCATAAAGGTGAACTGATAGCCAAAACCTGGCTGGTGTGATGTTGTCAAGATCTCCAATCATGATCACCTTGTGATGCCAACTTCTCTGACCAATCTGGCCCTGGCTTCTTCTTCTCTTTCTTGTTTTTATAATATAATAATAATAACTTTATTTTATACCCCGCCAAGCATTTCCCCTAGGGGACTCGGTGTGGCTTACAAGGGATAAGCCCAAAAGTTACAATTAAAACACAGAAATAAAACACTTCAATTAAAAACATCATATAAAAGCAATACAACATAATTATAAAATACATAAAAGCAATATGGCTGGGAAAGAGAGCATAACTGAGGTACATTCAATACATTTTACTGGAGCGCGAGAAAAGTGCAACAGGCTAGTAGATTGGGTGGGAAATACTATCATAAAACTTGTTGTAGTAAACCATTAGAGGGTTGAGTAAAGTGCAGAGCTCAATGGGGAACAGAAAATTACTGGTGAGCCGCTTAATCGAAAGCACACCGGAACATTCAGGTTTTTAGTTGACTCCGAAAGGAGGACAAGGTTGGAGCCTGTCTGATCTCAATAGGGAGGGAGTTCCAGAGCCTAGAGGCCACCACTGAGAAAACTCTCTCCCTCGTCCCCACCAACCATGTTTTTTCTGCAAAATTCAAGGAGTGGCTAGGGACAGCAAAGCAAAAGCAACTAAACTGAGCAACATACAGTAGAAGACACAGATTGGGAGCTCCAGCTAAAGTAGTCAACAACAGTGATAGCATGTCTTCCTTCGATGGGGGCTGTTGGGAAGATATCCAAGAAATCACTGTTTGAACTAGCCCAATATTGCCTTCTGTAAAACTGGGCGCTTCTGCACAACCCCATAATCCAGGTGAGAATGGAGATTAAAGAAATCTAGTTCTGCTTTGGAGAGTATCAACCTCCTGCCCCCTTGGCAAATGTAAAAAAGCTCTGGTGGTGTCCACAAAGCTCGCCTCATGCCGAATCAATCCAAAATAACAACTTATTTTCTTCTTCTTATGGAGAAATGTGCTGAATTGTGGTAGCCCATTGCATGAGAATCAGCAATGCAGCTTATCTTCTAATTCTAAAACAAAATGGGAAAAGTTATTTCTTCTTGGGAGAGGAGGGAAAAGGCATTTGTTTACCTTCCTGGGACCACCATATCTAGTTCCTTTATCCAAATGTTCCAGACATGACACTGTTTACACCTCTCAAATTTCTTCTCTGCAGCATCCATACACTGATCAGCTGCAGTGCATTTTTTTGCTGATTTTGGACTTTCTACTGACTATTTTAATATGTGTTTTCCATGTGGATATGTGTTGCAGCATGCATTAGAGCTGTGCATTTTCTAGCCACCCCTCCCCTTATAATCCACATTATTCTGGTTTTTATGGCATGCGTAGATGGGGCCACGGTTCTTCTATTGAAGAAAAGCACCATGGATTAGAAATGCATAAGAAATTGCCTCTGTCAAGGCTTTTCTTTGAATTTTCCTGATTGTCATGGACTGCAGACGGTATCAGGCACAGTTTGAATTTATAAATCCAGGCATGCAACCTGTTCCTTAAAAAAGAAACCTAAAAACACAAACCTGGGATCATTGTTCATTGGATCGGAGCATTCATTTATGTGTTGGTTGTGTTCATTTATAACTGTGGACACAACAATATGTACAGATTGGATTGTCGTAGGTTTTTCGAGCTGTATGGCCATGCTTCAGAAGCATTCTCTCCTAACGTTTCACCTGCATCTATGGCAGGCATCCTCAGAGGTTGTGAGGTCTGTTGGAAACTGGGAAAATGGGGTTTATATATCTGTGGAATGTCCAGGGAGGAAGAAAGAACTCTTGTCTGTTTGAGGTAGGTGTGAATGATTCAGTTGGCCACCTTGATTATCATTTAATGGCCTAGAAGTTTCAAGGTATGGCTTCTTACTGCCTGGTGGAATCCTTTGTTGGGAGGTGATTAGTTGGCCCTTGTTGTTTTTGTCTGGAATTCCCCTGTTTTTGAGTGTTGTTATGATTGTAGAGGTTTTTTTTAATACTGGTAGCCATTTATGTGCTGGTTGTGTCCATTTATAACTGTGGACACAAAAATATGTCAAGATTGTTCCCTAATATATCTATCTTTGGTGACATATCTATCTATATTTTTATCTGTGTCCTTATCTGCATGGAAATGTCATTTGGAAGTGACAAAGCATATATGAAAGCCTCTTCCCATGATACAGCAGGCGAAAAACATGATGAAATAAAATAATGTATTTTGTATAATGAAATGGGCATGAAAGCCTTCAAAGTTTGTCAAAATCTGGGTAAATCATATGTAGATTGTATGTTGTAGGGGGAAAACAGTCTCACAAGGTTTTAGTCTAATACACTAATAGTATTAGTGAATTGAAAATAAATTATTTAAAGCCGCTTCTTTCACAGACTAACAAACCTAGGGTATAGTACATTCAGAATCTAGCAAACATGGATTTGAAAAAATATTTTCAAGATGTGGATTTGTTTATTTATTTATTGCATTTATATACCACTTTTCTCACCCCTGAGGAGACTCAAAGCAGTTCGCAACATAATCAATGGCAAAATTCAGTGCCTCACATATATCAACATCAAATGTAGTTTCTGCCTTTGAACTATATAGAAAGAGTACCCTAGAGGTTTCCATTCTGTTGGCTGTAGAATAAGCAATAAGGCACCTACTTAAATTCCATCAGACATGGATGAGGAAAGATAACCTGCTAGGTATACAGAAATCAGGACCTTGTCATATGTGATTTTCTCTTTGTTTCAACCATTTCTACACACTTCAAAGATGAACTCCAACGGATCCCATCAAATGACGCAGGACAGCTTTTGGTGGTTGCTCCTGGGACTCTGTCTCTGTAGCGTGCAGAAATGGGAGGATTTCAAAGTTGGCAGAAACCAACTCCATTCCTTCTCCTGCATATAGAAACACTTTAAAGTGGGTATTTCTCCTTGTGATGGGAAGTGATGGATTTGTCTGATTACTTTGTTATGTCTCAGGTGAACAGTTTGCTAATGCTCCTTCTATTTCCATTAATGGTTTAAAGCCCATGTTAAAGAAATGTTTTAAAAAGTATGCCTGTCTTCTTGAGTGTAGGGGCTTCAGAAGAAAGGCCCCACCAAGGATAGTGGTTTGTCAAAAAGGATACGTGTTTTTTTAAAAAAAAGTGTGCTGGTATCTTTAAAATGGTTGAGCTAGAAAGTGGAGGACATCATCCTGTGTGATGAAGGTGAGTAAATTCTCCATCTTCTTTAAAGACAAAATCCCATGGAATGCCATGGAAAAAAGATAATTCCACCTGCTTCCCCCCCCCCCCCTTTGTGGGATGAAGTCTTTAGGTGTTTTATATGTGAAGTGATCACTATGGGTGCATCTACACTGTAGAATTAATGCAACTTGACACCATTTTAACTGCAATGTGCTCATGCTGTTGAATCATGGGAGTTATAGTTTTACAAGGTCTTCCCTGGCACAGAGTGGTGGTGCCTCACCAAACTGCAACTCCCAGATTCCATAGCATTGAGCTGTGAGTAAGGTGGCATCAAATGGTATTAATTCTACAATGTACTGCCAAGCTCCAGACTTGGCCTATATGTTCTCAAGGCAGAAGTTTTCAGCAAACTTCCTCTACTGCTATCAATCAGGATAAATTCACCCCATGGAGTGAGGCCTGCCTGCATTTCCCCGCGCTGTGTTCCAAACACATTTACCAGCAATTCCTGTTTCCTTCTGCTACGATGATGAATTTCTCACACTTATTTTCAGCAGAAGGATGCTATAAAGACAGCATTATGACTCTGGCGAGATACCACCAAGATGCTGGATTAGCTGGTGTTAGGGACATGAAAAATGCTTCATCTACCTGTGACACCGCTCCCTGCCAAAACGCTGCTATCTCCCATAGCAGGAAGCAAAGCAAATGAATTTTCCATCCCCTCTCCTTTCCACATTTCCTTTGCTCTGAATGTATTTAAGATGTGTCATCAGAAGCACAGAAGGACAGTGAAAATTAAATGGTTATCGCTGTTGTTTCAAAAGATGGCAGAAGCTGCCCAATAACAAACATGCATATATCTGCCGAGAATAAATAGTACTAATAAAATCTGAATAGTCAGAGGAAATAATTTACATCCTATGATGTTACAGGAAGCATTTTTTTCCTAGAGTCACTCTGTTGAAATGCACATAGGACTCCCATTGTATATGATACATACGTTTCTGTGATACAGAATCTCTAGTGTCTATATCCAAAGACAGTCTTTTAAAAGCTAAGTATGCTGGCAGGATCACTTTTTACTTTCTCCTGCATTCTGTTTTGTTTTTTTTACTTAAAAAAAATCCCTTCCAGCCCTGCTCATTTTTCACTTTCAGGACTAAGATCACTGAGGCCCCATCGACACTGCCTTGTAATACAGTATGAACTGGATTATATGGTTAGTGTAGACTCATATAATTCAGATTGAACTTCATTGAACTGAATGATATGAGTCTACACTGCCAGATAATCTAGTTCCATACAGCTAATCTACTAAAAGACAAAGAGTGCATCTACATTACAGAGTTAATGCAGTCTGATGACACTTTATGGGCCATTTGACACTATAGTATTATGGAAGTTGGGGTTTTACAAGCTCATTAGCGTTCTCTGCCAACGAGCGTTGGCACTTCTTCAAACTGCAGCTCCCATGATTCCTTAGCATTGAGCCATAATGTCAAACTGCATTAATTCTGCACTGTAGATGCATCCTTGGTGCAATAAAAAGAGGATAATAAGTATGGATCATATTGCTTATGTTAGACTTTATAAAGATTTAGGTTCAAATTCCTACTCAGTCTTGTAGTCAAACTGGGTTGTCAAGTTGTGGTTAGATTTGAACTGAATAGTAGTCATGTGCATTCAGGCCAAAAGGCATACCATTTTCAGGTCCATTTTCATCTGACCCCTCATTTTGTTTACCAGAAAGTTACCCAAAAGGGGAGGGTTGTTTTCCATTTCATTTAATAGAGATTTGGCTACAATGGGAAACTTTACACATTTTAAGGCCTATCTGCATGGAACAACTATAGCCATGCCAAGTTTCAAAACAATTCACCAATATACTGATTTTTTTAGAATTATTTTAAGTTTTAAACATAACTTTAAAAAAAAAAGACAAACTGCAAGAGGGGTTCCGGGAATTGTAGTTGCCTGTTGTGTCCATTCTTAGCCAATCAGAGCATGGACACCACCAGGCTGTTTGTTGGCTGAGAGACACACAAAGATAAAGCCTTCAACTCCCATTATGCTGTGAGTGGAACTCTAAATGGCCTCCCTATGCTAGTGCCCTGGGCAAGTGAGTTCTAATGGCCCTCTCTGCAGGTGGAAGTAACTTTTCAAGAAAAAAAATGGAGGTTCGTTTCTTCTGCCATGGAGAGAAAAAGACAGCACAGATCCCCCTGCCTCAAGTATTTTGTGGACTCAACTCTTTCCAAAAATATCATCTCTCTGAATTCATTTCACTGGTCTTTTCATCTCTCTCTTCCCTTTTCTGTTTGCAGAAATTACATGAAAATAGCCCTCCAAAAACTACAAATCTTGTTAACAGTGATTTGGGCCCAACTCTATTGGATAGTCTTTTGTATAGTGGGATTCTTGGGAGAAGGATGAAAATAGGAATATAATAGAACACAACTCAACATAGCTGCCTCTATGTATTCAGACATTTTTGGGGTGCCAAACTGGATTTCCAGTTCTTTTTTTATGGCCAGTCTCTTCATTTCTGATACTTTCAAGTCTGATTCTTTTCATTGTGATCCATACCTAAAAGATTTGGTTGATACAGCAGGATGATAAGTTTATTAGTTTTATTTTTAAAATAAGAAACCACCATAATTCACACAATTGTCTTAAAGCTGGTGAGCAAAATCTTGATAAAAAACTAAACAGACAATTTTGTCCATCTTTAACACTTGAATTTCTGTAATAATTCCATCAACATTCCTTTCTCTACAGTTCTTAGATAAAAAAAACAAGTTGCTAGACTTTGCCATTTAATGGAATTACATTCTCTTACCATAAATGAGGTTGCTAAATGCAGTTCTACATTTGTGAATGCAAAGTGCATGTTTTAGTTTATACAATAAATTCTGGTTGTACTTGGGAGGCTGAAGTTAGTCAGGTTCTTTTATGAAACCAAATTAATCTGAATTAAAAAGAAGCACCAGAAATCTTGCGATTGAAAAGTTCCATTAATATATTTAAAATATGTTTCATAACAGCGTTTTTCTATTATGCACCTATAATTAATGTGACTATAAATGTGTTGAAAATGAGACAGATGAAAGTCCTGAAAGCATTCAAGCTGCCCTTTAGTAGAATCACATTAACATACATGAATGCATTTATTGTTTCCACACTCAGGCTGGTTATCAAATCAATCAAGGTGGAATCTGTACTAGAAAAGAAAAAAATATTATTCCTTTGCAATAACAATGTCGTATTTCATTCAGCCCTTCCTCCCCTATAAGTTATCAGCATAGTTATCTCACATTTGTCTTGTTTTTACAGCTGAAAATATGGTTCTGTAGACTACTCCCACCTAGAGAATACTTTTTAAGAAATTTGGGAAGCCTATGTCCCTGTTTGAGTCTATTTGCGGAAAGTTGGGCTGGGCAAACTCTCACTTCTCTTTCTGCCAACCTGCAACATGTACATGATTCATTCCAAGCTTTAGCATCTAGCTGGATTTGAATTAGAGATGGATATTGTTTCTCTGTTTTCAATTGCATTTCAAATTTATTTTTTTAATATTTTTATTTGCAATTTTAATTTGTTTAACTAATGTCTCCTTGTGTGTCATTTTGGAGAGCCAACATGGTATAGCCATAGCCAACACTGGACTATGACTTTGGATCCCTGCTCAGCCATGGAAACTACAGGGTGGCCTTGGCACATGCTTATCTACATTAATGGAAAAAACAGGCTTACTCTGCATTACCTCTGGCTGTCTTCAAGACACACAGTGGCTTCCAATGAGTACTATACAGGTTTTCAGTTAAACAATATCCTGTTTTTGTTTGATTCAGCCCTACTCACTGTCCAAAGAGGACATTAGCATCATTTATTTATTTATTTATTTATTTCACGCATTTCTACCCCGCCCTTCTCAACCCCCGAGGGGGGACTCAGGACGGCTTACAAAGGCACAATTCGATGCCAGCATAAACATAATAATGGATAAAACAAGTAAACAGCAATTATAACAATTAAGACAGTCAGTATATACATCAAAATCAATAAAAACAATCTAATGCTCAGTGTTCGCCATCTCAGACTCCGTAAATTCATTCCACATTGTCAAGTCCGTAAATTCATTCCACATTACACTTTCCCTATGATGAAGACTACAGGGAAAGGGGATGGATTGTGCCCATGTTGCTGCTACTTCTAGTAAGCTATGGAGCTTCATCCAGACTCCTGGCCATCACAGGCACCTCTGCTGATGTCAAAATGAATTGTTGGGGCACCTCAACAAGAGTAGACTCTATCGAATTGATTGTTGCATGATGTTTTGGACTTCAGTTCTCAACACTGTGATGGGAACTGAAGTCACTGTGGGAGTTGAAGTGGAAGCTGAAGTCAAAAAGACTTGTCTACTCGAAAGTTTTCCTGTTCCTATACTAGATGTCACTAAGAAGAGAATAGACAGAGGTCTGGCAGTGATAATTGCATGACACTCATTACCTTTGGTCCTATCCTTAAAGGGATACAACAGAAAACATTGATTTACCTGTCCTCACAAAGATCAAAATGTAAGAGCAATTTTGGAAATATGTTCTTATGTCATTTTCTTTGTTAGGGTCCCAGGGCAAAGCAAAACATACCCCCTTGTCCTGAGGTCCATTTTATAATATTGTTTCCTCCCATTCTCTCCCAATAGTAGTTTAACAAATGATTATCATCAAGTTGTAATTTGAGTGTGAAGCTGAGCAAGAAAGATCTATCCAACCACTAATTTATTTACAGAACAACTCCCATATCTGTGGCACTAACCCATGCATCTTCCCCCCAAAATTTTCTCTTTAGGTCCTCCAGAATGATTCTGTTGTATGCTTATTCTGGAAGTCATTCATTTCAAATGGGTTCAGTATTATCCACAGTTTTGTATTTCCACAGTAAGCCCAAGAATGTAATTTTTTTCATTGTTATGGAGATCATACTACATTAGCTACCTTTCCTCTAATGGGCTCAAGGCGTGTGAGAATGACTGGCCCAGTGTTACCCACTGAATGTCTTGAATCTGTGGCATCAAATCTCCCACAATCCAGTCCAACATTTTCACCACCAAACCGCATTTTTTTTCTTTTGCCAGAACCAATTTATGATTAGCTTTTGATTGAGCCACATGGAGACTCTCCCCCATCTGTGCCATTTTGCCAGCCTCTAGGGCAAAACAGCAGGGATGAAGGGCAACTCTGTCACCTGTGTGTGGTGATGCTTTCCCCATCACATGGGGGATCATCGCCGAAGGAGCGCAGATCCATGCTAGCTCCATTGGAGCCAGCACAACACGGGAAGGTTCCCGTATTGCAAGGGAAGCATCATATAATGCTTCCACTCCAGTGGTAGGCGAAGCCTCCACCAGAAGTGATGGGTACCATGTCCAAATCTCATCCATTGCTGAACGATGAGGAAGTGTCCTAGGATACTAAAAATCTCCATGTGATGAGGTTATTTGTGAAGTTGTGTTTCCCCTTCTGTTCTTTTAGGCAAACTGCTCAAAATGGCTAGCTGATTGGTAGAAATAATTGATGTTAAGAACTATGGGGCCAATTTTTTTTCAACTAAGTTGTTTAGAGGTACTCCTATTATTTCAAATGGAGTAATGAAAACAGAGGAAAATAAAATTCTAAGGAAAAAGCTAAACATACACAATATAGTTCATGCTTGTTTTAGTCTTACTCTCCCAATTGCTTTTGATATTTTGATTTACACAAGAGGCCTCTGCCTTGATTGCTTTATGAAGATGAAGTTTATGGAGAGTAGGGCTATATGGCTCATTTGGGTTTTGCTGTGTAATTTGCAGAAAAGCATTAATTTCTAGCCAACCTGTGTGAAAAATGAAAAATCATTCAGCATAATTTCCTAAAAGTTTAGTAAAAAAAATCATCCAATTCTTTCATGGGCTGTTTTCACTTATAATTCATGTTCTACTGTACAGATGTGGGGTAAAGAACCTCATGATCTCCAGTTGTTTTGGACCCATATAATGAGTCAGTGTGCCATGTGTCACATAGACCAAAATATATGAGAGGGTGCTAGCAGTGACAGTTAGTGGCTCTGTTGTCAGTGGGGCATTGAATCCATTTTATTTTGCACTATGAAGGAACTATGCAACATGCTGAATCTCAGCTCAAAAACAAGTTCAGTGCATTTGATTTGACAACTTCTAATGGATGGAGAAATGACATTACAAATTTCTTCATAAATACGCTGACAATTACAGATCTGCACTTGTTAGAAATGGAAAAGTGGGCAGAATTGAGTTCATTCACTTCTGATTATATTCATTTATTATATTTATATATTTATTTGCTATATTTATATACTGCCTTTCTCACCCCAGGGAGAGACTTAAGGTGGTTTACAATATTTATAGTCATACCTCCACATTTGCTGGGGGTAGAGGCACTGCACTCCTGTGAAAGTGAAAAACTAGAAATAAAAATTATGTTTTTATCTGACTGAACACCTTTCTAGGTATTTCTAAGTCTTCCAGCATGTCTCTATGGTCAACTCCCACTGGAAACTGACGATGGGATTGTACTGAAGAACCTAGAGATTGTTAGAGGGGTGATCTCTAAAAAATTCTAGGTCCCCCATCATGATTGGAGGAAGCTGACCATAAAATCTCACTGAAGGACCTAAAGAGCTAACAGTTTTAATTAGATCCATGAATAATCAAAACCACAAATATGGAGGGGAAACTGTACTGTGAAGCCCATGCCCACCCATTGCCCCCGCAAATGCTTCTAAATGGACTATTGGTAATGTGCAGTGTTTGCTGCATGGGATTATTTTCACCACTATAAATTTACCAGTATAAAGTATGCCCAGGTTGGGGTTTTTTCTGTATCTGGCTCATTATTTAATGGTTGGTCACCAATTGAGGAAAATCTTTCAGGAGTGCTTTAGTTTTGTATTCCTGCATGGCAGGCGGCTAGTCTAGAGACTTTTGCAGTCTTTTCCAGTTCTGATTCTATTATTCTAAAATCTCATGATTTTCTCCCTCATGCTCTTCCTTACCTAGTGGGGTGTTTGGGACCAACCAATAAGAACCTTTTGGGAAATTTAATTGCAGGTATCATGCTGACAGAATTTTCTCTCTACAAGCACACATACTCATATATCCTATCGTTGTTGTTTCCAAAAGAAATAATAATAATTTTGGCTGATATAGTTTGAGAAAATGAAGAGTCTTATGGTGCTTCAGAAGAGTGTGACTAAGCTGACAGCCAGAATGTTTATATTCAAGTCCTAGATGAGTTTATCACACAGTTCCAACTGGCTTCCACATTCCTCTGCTTCTGTTATGTAGATTTTTTTTGTTCTAATGCTTTAATTTAATTATTGGAGGACTGGCCCTAAGATATTTCAAAGAACACATAATTTAATTGCATTTGACTATTGCTGGCTTTTCCAAAAGAATATTATGGATACCACAGTATGCAGAAGTTATCAGTGAATTCCAAAAATCTGACCCAATAAATAAGTAGAACTTCATCTTTCAAATGGGGTATAGGGTTACAGCCTGTGTTAGACGGGGTTACACTCCCCCTGAAGACGCAGGTTCGCAGCTTGGGAGTGATCCTAGATTCACCGCTGAGCCTGGAACCCCAGGTCTCGGCGGTGGCTGGGAGAGCTTTCGCACAACTAAAACTTGTGCGGCAGCTGCGCCCGTACCTTGGGAAGTCAGATCTGGCCACGGTGGTCCACGCTCTTGTCACATCCCGGTTGGACTACTGCAACGCACTCTACGTGGGGTTGCCTCTGAAGACTGCTCGGAAACTTCAACTAGTCCAGCGAGAAGCAGCCAGGTTGCTCACCGGAGCGACGTACAGGGAGCATACCACCCCCCTGCTGCGTCAGCTCCACTGGCTGCCGATCCAATTCCGAGCACAATTCAAAGTGCTGGTTTTGACCTATAAAACCCTATATGGTTCCGGCCCAGTGTATTTGTCCGAACGGATCTCCCTCTACGTCCCACCTCGAAGTTTAAGATCTTCTGGGGAGGCCCTGCTCTCGACCCCGCCACTCTCACAAGTGAGGTTGGAGGGGACGAAGAGCAGGGCCTTCTCAGTGGTGGCCCCCCGCCTGTGGAACTCTCTCCCCGGGGAGATTAGATCGGCGACGTCCCTTCTGGCGTTTAGGAAAAAACTGAAGACCTGGGTGTGGGGCCAAGCTTTTGGCCATGCTGACAACTGATCAAAGGACCTATCGATAGACAAGGGCAAATGAAGTGGAACGGATATATGGACTCTAACCCTGATCATGAGACTGTTTTATTATTGTATGATGTATTGATGTTTTAATTTAACTGTTGAATTGCTTTGTATTTTATACTGTTTGTCAATGGATTTGGGCATCTAATTGTGCCTCCTCTGTAAGCCGCCCTGAGTCCCCTCCGGGGTGAGAAGGGCGGGGTATAAGTAAGTGAAATAAAATAAATAAATAAATAATTGAATCAAAGGAAACTAACGAATCTACAAAAATATGTCCCCCATTTCCCCTCTTTGATAATAAGGGAAACTGGGAAAAAATGATATAGACAAAAATGCATATAGATATCATTCTGTATACATCTTGCACATTTTGTTTATGTGTATCTATTCCATCAAAGAAAGAATGACACTAGAACAATTAAGATGGGTGTCAGACCAGTAATATTAGAGAAGGCCATTAAATAACTAGATGCTCTGGATGCCAGATCATTACTGTCTCCAGTAAGTCAGAACATTGAGTGACTGACTACATTACTAGAGAACTCATCTACACTAACTTAATAACTTGTACCCATTGTGCATATGATTCTGGGTGTCCCTACAATATTCTGATTCTTCCAATAGGTATTGTGGGATATGCTGGGAATGAGGGAGCAATCCCTTTCCTCTTTCTTCGAGGATTTAGCATGGAGTGTCCACAATGGCTAGGAGCTCTCACAGAACTCTGCTACTGTCTGTGGACAGTGACAATTGTGACATAGATGATAAGGTAGCAGTACTGCAGGGGATGGTGTGTATGGCCTCCTCCGGAGCCCATCTTGAGCATTTCTGCTTTAGACCAATTAACTGACCAGTATAGATGATACAAGTATGTGTAATCATCACTAACTCAATTGTTAAGTAGGTGGTGCCAAAACATGTTTGCTCATCCATTTTCATATAAGTAGTGAGTTGACTTCATATGAACATACCAAATATGAAACTTGTATTAACTATAGTATATGAGACTTTAGGCCAGGTCCTCAATCAGAGTGCAATAGTGACTCCTTCTTTAAGTTTCTGTAGGGTTCTGGGTTCCATATTTCATCCACCTGCATAGATCAGAGTTTGGAAAAATTACTTTTTTTAGTATTACAATCCCCACCGACCCCACATCCAGCCCTGAGGACTGGGCATGCTTATCTAAGAATTAAAATTTCAAAGCCATAGCCAGAGATGAACAACTGATATCCCTCCTGAAATGAATCAAATTAAAATCAAAAGATATCCAAAAGATTTTTTCCAATTGTACTTGCATCATATTCAAGTTTTCATCAGGAGATTTCAAGGAGATTTCAAGCTTGTTTTTGTGCTTAGTCTTTGTGTGTGTGTGTGTGTGTGTGTGTGTGTAAAACCTTTTCAAATTTTGATTGTTCATGGATTTTACCCCCTGTAAAATTTACCACCTGCCAAAATAGTGTGAGTAAGGGAAAAATAAGTCATCAATCTAATGATACTATGGAATTAAATATCTTTATTTCCTCAGGATAGGTATTGTTGAGATGTTCTCCATGGTTGTTGTTATTTCTTTTCAGAAAAATGTTGGATTTTGTAGATAACCTTCCTGGGGTTTTTTTTTTTTTCTGTCTCTGTAATACTGACCTGCTTATCCTTTGCTGCACTCTGCTCCTATCACGTGTCCTTCTGAGATTATGACAATCCCCTCTGCTCTTTTCAAATGCAATTTGAACAGTAGCATTTCTAGACTGAAAGACTCTTCTGATCTGATTTCTCCTTGGGAAGATTTGCAGCCTCTATGGACTGGGCACATCTTTCTGACATAGGCCTATTGTCAAGTTTTCCAAAGGGTTTATGAGACAAGTATTAGATCGAAGAGCCTTAAAGCGTAATTTAGCAGGCTTAAACTAGGTGTTTGCAAAAATCTGGAAAGATCTATAAAAGTTTTCTCCTTAAACCCAAAGCATTTTCAGTACAATAAATAGTAGATGTTTTTTCAAGTATCAATTAATACTTTTCAAGTATATATACAGACATTTAGATTTGTAGTACAATGAAGGTATTGAAAACACATAAATGCAAATTTATAAGGCATGCATGTTTAGATTTGAACACAAAGACTTCCTTGAGGCTCTTAGGTGCGTAAATCCAATTGTTGGGAGCAGGTTGGGTAATAATACTGAACACATCTGAATTTGTTTGAGTGATCACTTACATAATTCCTGATGAGTTTGTAAGTATATGGTTTCTGGGATTAGCAATTCAGTTTATTATATATGCAGTAAATTA
This sequence comes from Anolis sagrei, assembly GCF_037176765.1. Taxonomy (NCBI): domain Eukaryota; kingdom Metazoa; phylum Chordata; class Lepidosauria; order Squamata; family Anolidae; genus Anolis; species Anolis sagrei. The sequence continues at coordinate 202,941,798 of NC_090022.1, read as the reverse complement.
CCAGATCCTGTCTGATCTTGGAAGCTAAGCGGGGTCACCTCTATTCAGTACTTGGATGGGAGACTGTCTTTCATAGGAAGGAACTGGCAAAACCACCTCTGAGTATTCCTTGCCTTGGAAAACCCTATGAAATGCATGGAGTCTCCATAAGTCAGCAGGTGCCTTGAAGGTGCATGTACACATATGCATTGCAAGGCAGGGAACTTGAAGATTGCATTGAGTAGAGGGAAGACCCCAAGATAACCTGAAGGATGCCTGGAATATTGGGCATCACAGAACATAAACAGCAATTATCTTCATCATTTGGCAACCCCATGTCCCACCTCCCTATGTTGTGGTGGTGGGAGGAGAGTTTGCAGTTGAAGGAGATGCCATCATGATCTGAGGCAGCATTTTCCACTGCCAAACAGCTCTTATTATCAGGAAGATCTTTTGCTATTTTATATTGTTTGGCTCATCTTGTATCCCCCCTCCCTGAGATATAGGACTGGATATAATTATTTTATATGCAGTAGGACCTCCATATCTGCAGAGAAGATATTCCTGGCTGGACAGCAGTTATCTATATCTATGGACATGATCAAATGCCTTTACATTTCCAGACTTCTTTTTCCAGCATGTCATGTTGCTGGAAAACATACAGATTCTTAAAGTGGCATCTGTGGTAGGATTGTCCAGAGGACCTAGAAAATTCCAAGAAATATCTATTTCTCCCAAGCACAGGGAAGTGAAATAGCAGATATGGGCTCTGTAGTTACAAAGGTTTTTCTATACGTTAAACAAAATATATTTTCTTTATATGGTGAATTTAAATAACTGTGTTCTGTTTGCTCCAACTTCAATTGTCTTCTTAAAACAGGATTGTTCTGTTGTCCTTTTTTCCCCATGCTTCTTATACACACAGCAAGTGCATTGCACTTTTGCTGCGACTCACCATATGCTAATGGATATATTTACAGCTGTTGGTTGTGAGTCCATAGGTTGCCTGTTCAATTAAAACAATTGCAACAAAACAGGCAATCCGATTTCTTGCCATGTTGATAATATCTGACCACTGCAGCAGCAGAGGAATGCAGAAATAAATTGGTGCCGCTGGTTAATTTCTGTCAAGTCTTGCTTCTAATGCAGAGAACGGCAACCTTCAGGCAGGCACGTAGCCAGGATTTTGATGGGGGGGGGGGGGGGGGGGCTGAGGATCTACCCTAGCAAACCTTTTGCATCATTATCCCAATACCTCCATGCATATGGGATATATTGAGCATGGTGATCAGATCATGATATGAATAAACATAACAGTTTAAATAATATACCAGTAAGGCCTTCTCATGGACCACCTGAGAATTTTTTTTTTTGGGGGGGGGGGGGGAGCGGCTGAAGCCCCTCAACACCCCCCCCCCCCCCCCAACTACATGCCTGCCTTCGGGTGTGTCTGGTTGCAATCAGACTCAGCCAAATGGCCAGTCATCACAATTTATGGAAGCTGTAATCAAAAGTATCTGGAGAGCACTGAATGGCCTTATTTGGTAAAAGAAGTACAAGCTCACAATTCTTATTGAAACCTTAATACATTCAACTGAATGAAGTCATATACCTTTCTGGATTACCTTTTACTTTGCTGTCCTCATCCACTGTTGCCTTCCTTTGCATTATATTTTAAATTAGCAACTACTAATGATGCACCAGAGATGGAGATACTTGTCCATTTTGCTTGCTTCATCCTACTTTGTCCTTTCCTACTCTGGTTAGCCTCCTTGCAGCCATTTATCACGATAGGAAGACAATGGGGAGGAAACAATAAAACAAATTATGCCCCTCTTATATTGCTCATTGGAGAAGGCCCCAAATCACATAACATTTCATTTGGAGAAAGGTATTTTACAATCTTGTTTCAGCTTCCTCTCCCCACATATAATTCAATGCATTTCTTATTAAGTTATCATTCCTATGACCTCATCCCACTTGTATATTGAAGGAGAATGACTCACTACTGAGCCAAAGGCTAGTGCTTCGGGGAGGTCTGTGACATATAAGAGTAGACAGTCACATCTTATTTCTTATAGTCTTTTTCTCTTTGTAAAATTATATCTAATATTTCTACTTTCTTGTTTTCTTCATTTTCCTCCTCCTCTCCTTCTCCTTTTATTTATATGTCACCTTTTTCACAAAATGGGAAGTCAAGGTGATTTAAGGATTAAAATAAATACAATATGGGTAACTCATCCAAAAGATCAACATTAACATGGAATTCAATCATCAACAACTTTAAAAACAATCAATACATACAATTAAAAATAATAAAAAGTTTGAAGAACAGTACAATTAAAACAACAGAATTCCCTCTGGAAAACCCCTTCCTTAAAAATATTGAGTTCTCAAAAGCCTATTGGAATTTAAAAAAAATTCTGGATGATGGTGAAAGAAAAGCAAGATGAGAGCTATTGTCTGCCTGTAAAGGGAATTTTAGATCATATTGGCAATAGGCAATGAGAAGCCTGGTCTTATGTATCCACCATTCATACCATACCGCCCTGAGTCCCCCCTTGGGGGTTGAGAAGGGCGGGGTAGAAGTGCCCGAAATAAATAAATAAATAAATACCTTTCACCATGAGATGCAGAGCCAACCTTAAGAAATGGGGCCACAAAGTGAAGTCCGCGACATTCAAGTCTGGAAAAGAGCAAACCACAGAACACTTATTACAATGCAGTCTGAGCCCTGCCACATGCACAGTGGAGGACCTTCTTATAGCAACATCAGAGGCACTCCAGGTGGCCAGATACTGGCCAAAGGACATTTAGTATAATACCAAGGTTTTTTAAAAAAACTTTGTGTTTTTTAAATACTTTACAACTGTACCCTCGGTTCTTTTTCGATACAATAAATTAAAAATACCATTCATGCATTTAACCCCATAACCACACAGTACTATTGAATTGGGTTTTTAATGTTTGTATTTGCTATGTTTTAAAATGTGATCAAATTGTGTGCTTGTTAGCTGTCTTGAGTCCCCATGGGGGGAAAGGTGGGGTGTAAATAAAGTAAATAACAATAATAATACTGGTGAAGGTTTTAGATCTGATACAAGACTTCTCCTGGCGATCTGAGGGTCCAGGTCTCATATGGGAAGATACAGTCTGGTACACAGGGCTAGATAGCTTAAACCTAACCTATGTAGATTCAAAGTCACACTTTGAATAGAGCCTGGAAAAAGCCAGCCAGCCAGCCAGGAGCTTTACAATCCCTGCACCAGGTCAAGAAAGCAATGGTATTACTGATTCATCCATTTAGAGAAATCACTTTTAGATCAATTTATTTTTCCTTATTTGAGGACCCCCTTTCTAAACTATGGCTGACCTTATGCACATGAAATTCTCCTTACATGGGAACATTACATATCTGAATGAGGAGAACAAGAGCAAGGGCAAAGAAATGAGTGTAGCTATTTCTCCTTTAGCTAACTCTCACTGCTGCCTGATAATCTTCTTTATTGGGCAGTGCATAGGGCCCAGAGGATCCAGCAGTAAAATCTATGACTAGCCTGGACAAGGATAACTTTGGCACTGGTGCTAGTTGTTCTTTTTTGCTGCCAAGTTGACTTCAACTTGTGGCAACTCTAAGAATGGGAGACCCCAAGTCACCCTATCCTCAACAGAGTTGCTCAGGTCTTGCAGATGTAGGGCCATAGATTTTTTTTCTTTGAGTCTATCTAACTGGCATACAGTCTTCTTTTCTTCCTACTGCCTTGTACTTTACCAAGCATTATTATCTTTTCTAGTGAATCATATATCATGGTATGGGCCAAAGTACAACAGTCTTAGTTTAGACATCTTGGTTTCTAAAAAGAATTCAGACTTTATTGCACAAACAGCCTCATCAGACAGGTGATTTTAGCATTTTCACCCCATCTGTGGGACAGAGACCAACGCTGGACATCACACAATGTTGTGTGACATCCAGCGAAGGTCACTCCTCCAGCCGGAGTGAAAGTGTCACCGGATACTTCCACCCCAACATGGGAGGTTTCCCATGTTGTGCTGGTTCCAATGAAGCCATCACAGGGCCTCCCGCACTGGCAACACTTTCCCCATGTGATGGGGAAAGCTTTGCCAAGGAGGAGCTATGTACAGGGTGACAGATTCACCCCACTGCTCCCTCTTTCCTCTCAAAAGCCAGGTAAAGTGAGGTGCTTTGCCAGGGCTTTCTGATGAGGTTCTTAGACTCAGGAGCTAATGACACCTTCCTGGCTACCTTTGTAAAAACAAAGCACAATTTCTTCCAAGCTGAAAAATATTATTTTGACTGGTGTGTATTGGCTTCAGTTGGGTTACAAACAAATACTTGGCTATGTTTTAATATTTTAAAGTTCTGATATTTTAATGCATATTTATAATTAATTGTCTATTTAATGTTAATTTGCTTTGTATTGTGACTGCTTGTTGTTGTTGGCATCTAATGGCTGCCAATTGTAAGCCGCCCTGAGTCCCACCTTGTGGGGTTGAGAAGGATGGGATATAAATGTTTGAAATAAATAAATAAAGCGCTGAAACTGATATTTCCATTCTTACATTCTGGAGCTTGGGCATTATAATGGTGATGTGGATTAATTAATTATTGTGGCTTTCTATTTTTTTTCTTTACTTACTTCATTTATTGTCTGCCTTGCTTCTGAAGGCCTTAAGATAATGTATCTGAACTTATCATAATAAAACCCTGTGAGGTATATTGGAAGTGATGAGAAATTGAGATTGAAATTAAAATAATGAAAAAAAGAAAGAGGCTGAAGGTTGTGAAACGTGCTTCTTGTCTGAATAATGATTTGAAACCAGGCTTTCCTGGTCATAATCCATTACTCTGCCACACTTACTCCTATTTGTACCGTGTGTGTGTGTGTGTGCGCACGCGCGCACGCGCATGCGCATTTTAAAGTTACATTTCCTATAAACTAAAATCCTAACATGAATGCTGGCATTATAATACTAGCTTGAAGTCTCCACATCAGTATTCAGTAGAAATGATTAGCATTGGAGTGTTTTTCATTGGTAAAATTTCTACTCAACTGCTCTTTCCATCATACAAAACAAGCAAATCCAGAACATAATTATTATAATTATTTTTTGCCTCTTTCCATTATCACCTTGCGCTAAATGGCACTCTCCACAGCTATCATTCTCATTTGGTTGATTAGCTAGTCTGCCCAATAAAATCTATTATGTTGTGCACGGACAGCTCAATGAAACTGCTAATAATGCACTGTTTTAATTAGTTACTCAATAATGATCATGTAAGTCAACAATACGATTTGTACAAGTCGTCATTTTGCTGACACTTCAAAACTTGGCAAAAATCCTGCTTCCCCACAGTGTGGAAGGATTGTGCCAGCTTGGACTTGAGCGATTCAGTTTCTACTCTTAGTAATCTCCAACACTTAACTTTCTTATACCCTGAAAGGATATATAGTAAGAATATGGAGAGGCAGTGGATAATGTATTCTATCATGAATGCAGGCTGGATATAAATGTAATAAATTAATGGATTGTTTTAAAACTGAAGCAATTGAAAGACAAATACACCCTGTGTCATGTTTCCTAGGACTTGTTCATTATGGTTCATTGGCATTGTTGTACCACTACCATATGCTAGTGAAAGATGAAAAAATGGGGTCCCAGTATCCTACTGGCGTTGGGTCTGCACTAGCAATGTGAACAGTGCAGCAGGATGCCCACTAGTGTGGAGTGATGGGGGGGGGGGGGGGGGACCAGGGGTGCATTTTGAGCAGCAGTTGATTTTTTGCCTTAATTATCTCCAAATGATGGGATTCCACTCCCCTCCTCTCCCACTCCCCAGAGAAATTAATTGGTAACCCATTTTACAGCAATCAAAGTAAGATGGAGACAAAGAAAGAAATTGGGAGAGTTGTCAGGTCATTTGAAAAGTAGCTGAAAAAGTGGGGCAACCAATAATCCATTTGGACTGTCCCTGCCAGATGGAAAAAGTTGAAGGGCATTGTAGGAGACTTGAAGCACATCTACACTGACTACTTTGGTCATTTTGGAAGAAATTGGTTTTTTTGTGGGTTATCAGATTGATATAACTGGAACAGTTTTGAGGCCAAGAAGGTGATTACATTGACCACAGAAAGGTGGCCTCAAACTAATTCCAGAATCTGCAGTATTTCTCTCCCCCCCCCCCCCCATTTATGGTTGAGATGTATGCCAGAAGGTCCATTTTAAGCATTCTCAGTGCAAATATGTGCATGCTAATTGAGAAATAAACATTACTGTTTTCACTGTGGCATGTTATTTAAACAGACTTAAGGCATGAGTTCTTACCTAATATTGGAAGCTAAGCAGAGTCAGTCATAGTTAGCATTTGGATAGTAGACCACCAATGAATACCAGGTGCTGTAACCTATGTTTCAGATAAACTAGAAAAACCAGCTTTGAGTATTACTTGCTTAAGAAATTCCTATGAAATTCATAGGGTCAGCATAGGTCAACAGACAACTTAAAGAAATGTACATTCATAATCTTACTAAGGAGTGTGTCTAAATTCAGTGGGACTCACTTTCATTGAAACATACGTAGCCAAATGTGTAGCTTTAGTCTCTTCTCAATAAAATTCCACTCACCTCTACTCTAGATCCATTTTTCCCCAATTTTTAAGGCAAGAAATAAGATTACTTTTACTTCTGCTAACTGTATCAAATATGGTTCATCTGAAATAGATAGACAGATAGATAGATAGTGCTTATTATGTGAATTTTCATGATCTGCATGGCTCCTACACTGAAGTTTTAATTCAAATGCACTTTGTATCTTCATAAAATCTTGATATGCCAACTTCTACTGACATTAAGCAATGCTCAGACTGAGGTGAGAGGGGAAGTAGAGCAATGTGTGACACATACACAAAGTCTGCATATAATAATATGTTGACCTAGAATGACATTTCATCATCATTTCAAAAAATACATTTTCCTTTAGTTGCATTTGGTATGAGTTAAAAGATTTGTTTTTCAAAAGGATTTCATCCTCATCATATGATGACAGAGAAGATACTGATTGTAAGCTTGTTATATGGTTCATTGTGAGGTTGCTTGTCTGGTCTTCTTGATGTCGACAAATATAAGGCAAAGTTTGGGGATTCTCCTTTAGTTTCTATATATATTTCATTCCACCAGTGTCAGGCATGTAGCCGGGGGGGGGGGGTGCTCGGGGGGCTTCAGCCCCCCCCCCCTGAAGTTCTCATGGTGGTTCACGAAAAGGCCTTACTGGTGCATTACTTAAACTGTTATGTTTATTCATATCATGATCTGATAACCATACTCAATATATCCTATATGCATGGGGGTATTGGGGTAATGATACAAAAGGTTTGCTAGGGTAGACCCTCTTTCACTCAGACTCAGCCCCCCCCCCCAAAACCCCCCCTGAAAAAATTCAGCCCCCCCCCCCCCCCGAAACAAAATCCTGGCTACGGGCCTGACCAGTGTGTTCTTCTTTATGGCAAAAAAGGGAGATAGATTTGTGGAAGAACATTGCAGTGTTTCTCATTCTTAAGGATGCTTTCCTTCCTTTACTGTCTCAGATCTGTTCATCATTCCCAGGAGTAGGTGAGAAAACAATTTTTAGTAAGAAGTCAAAAATTGCAAATTTGTTCAGAATGGAGAGAAACTGTTTTTTTATTGTTTTAAGTACATGTAAGAGAAGGTGAACATGACAATTTAATCAGTCTAAACTCAACTGTATTCACTTAACTTCCACGTCTTGCATGAAATCTTTCTGTGTTCAGCAACATAAGCCCTGAATTAAGGTAGAGATTAGGATGCTAATTATTATTGCTCCCAGGTTAAAAAATGAGGTTTCCTACAGACATGGAAACTTTATTGAGAAGAAGAACAGGACAGCAAAAATCTTTCATAATTTTCTTCCCCTATTCAAATGTTCCAAGGTGTTTATTCAATATAGACAAACACATTTTACCACACACACAAATATATTCCTGTCCACTAAAAAATCAGACTTTTCCACACACACACAAATCCCGTTTCCTGTGCAAGATTTTCTACACATTTTAAGAGGTTTCATCTTCACTGAATTTCATGTATTTACAGACATATGCCAGTTTTTTTCCTCTTTGAAACAGAAAAAAAATCAGATTAAAAAATTAAAGTGAATCAGATATATTTTCATCTCCTAAAAAATGCCACGTGAGCAATTATTTTCTCCTAAAATTAGTCTACTGTCTTTAGCAGGGCTTTGTAAACTTTTGCTGCTCATGACCCCTTTCCACTCAATAAATTTTGCAAGACCTTGAATATATAGATATATAAAATAGGTATTAAATTAAATCAAGCATTTATTGATAACAAGCCAGCATTTGCAAACCAAGCTGATTTTACTTTTTGTAGAGTACAGCTGAAGCATTTTCTGCAGACTTCACTGTAAAGACTGTACCTTGCTTTTTTAAAGATGTAAATGTCTAAAATAGCCACTAGGCAACATTCAGAAACGTTTTACTGCTGTCAAATTTTTGCATCCCCTATTTTCACTTCTGGGACCTCATTTGGGCTCGCGACACATAGTTTAAGAGGTAGTTATCTAGAGAACCAGAGAAGATTAAAAGAGCCAATTTAGTATCCAGATAGGCAGCTGGGCCAGTAATAATAATACAATAACAATATTTATACCCCGCCACCATCTCCCCAAGGGGACTCGGGGCAGCTTACGTGAGGCCAAACACAGTGATACAGTAAAACAATACACAACAAAACACAACAGAAATAAAATAAAATAAAATACAAACCCAAGAGAACTTTGAGGTCACTGCTGCTGCTTCATTGGCCCAAAGCAGCTCTCTCAGGGAGGTTTGCAGGCAACATAACTTCTGATGAGAGTCACAACTGCTGGTGATCATCAGAAGCAACATTGCCAGAAAGCCTCTTCAAGGGAGTTGCTTCCAGGCAGTAACAGAGGTGGCTTTGTTAGCCATGTTGAAGCCCCCTCTTGATACAGGCCAGTGCAATTGTGTTTGTCACAAAAACACTGGAATCTCTGCAGAACTTCTTGTAAAATCTAAACGAAATTCCATTTTTGCTTGTTCTAGATTGAAGGCTAGAAGCACACTGCTGCTGTGAAATCAGTTGTAGACTACCTGCAGTACTTGCTAGCTAAGTCCACTTTATTATTCATTTATTTATTTATTTACCTTATTTATATCTCACCTTTCTCAAGGTGGCTTACAATCTCACCTCCACAGTGCCTTAAAACATACAACATCAGTTAAAAGCATTAGTTAGAAATTAAAACATAATTAGCATAGTAAAAATACATTTCAATGAACCATGTCATCCAGTCATCGTCTAAAGGCCAATCTGTAGTCAAATTGCTCATTTTCCCTATTAACATTCCTACACTGCTCTATTTTTTAAACACCTGCTAACCTATTTAGCCTAGGTTTAAATATAAAACAGATGCATAAAATGATTCTTATAAATAAATTCAGAGATTAAAAGGTTTCAGTAAAGAAAGATTTACAGTCCCAACCAGCAATGGGATATTTTCTTGGAAGAGAAAGATAGATATGTGTGCATGTACCCAAGCATAATAATTGACAATTTGCCTCTCTTCCTCATATTGTTTACTGGTTAGAACCAGTCCCGGAGGAAGGAAAGTTGCATATTGTACCTTTGTTATGAGTCTAACCAAAATGATATAATTAAGTTTGAAAGAAAGATTCATGAATGGAATTGTTTTGATAAACCCTATTGATGGAATATCCTTCAGCAGCTTTTTGAAAGAACAGTAACAGCCATCCTTGACTTTCTGGAATATTTGATATTCATGTGCATACGTTTCATATTGATCCACATTTATGCTATGCTTAAACGATTGACCGCATATCACTGACAGTGTAAAATAATCTAAGAAACACTTCTTAAAATCTATCATTCCCTTCATTTTTGGATCATTGCATTGCCATTTATTTGCTGTCTGTGACCTGCAAGCTTTGACAACACTTCATTTCGACACAATAAAAACTAAAAAGCTTAGAGAATACAAAAAGTATTGCCCTGCAGATCATTGAAGGCTTACAAATAGCAGCTGTTCTGCCCATCAGGTGAAAAAATCTCTTGAGATGATTTGGCAGGGAATTTTTACATAAATTATTGGTGTTTGTACTTTCTTCTCTTCCTAGGTTGTAGGTGGACCACTAGTATATTTTTTGTAGACAAGCCAGTGAATTCTTATGAGTATTTTTTTAGCTTACTTACAAAGAGGGCATTCGCTTAATCTGTTTCTATGTTCCACACCCAGGGATTTTAGAAGATAGATAGGATTATTGGGGAAACTACCTGTGCTGCAACACAAGCAGTTTCCATACATTTCCACTTTCCTTCCCTCAGGAGACATATTCAGGAAGCTGATGGCACTTCAAAGTAGTTTCTTTTTGGGGGTGGTGGTGAATGCAGGAATGAGGGGATGAATGGGTGGAGCACATTGCTTGAAGAGGAGAAAAATTATGAGAGTGGGAAGAAGGGAGAAGGAGGTGACATGAAGAGGAGAAAAAAGGGAGTTTGGAGGAAAGTAATACTAGTGAGTCAGCTATACTACTATAGGTGATCATCCATGGTTGTGTATAATTGTCTTCCAAGGGTAGAGTCTTTGCGGTGACTGTACAGACCTATTCTAGATCCATATGGTCTTTCATAATGAGGACATGGATTACTGGATGGATGGTGGTCCTGACAAGATTTTGCTTGATGCCCCTTCCTCTCTATATGTTTCTTCCTTTCACCTATTTCTTCCTCCTCAAAATACATGTCACAGTTGATTACAGCTGATCTCTAGGTAGAATGCTAAAGTGCCAGAGATTCCCAATTCTTGGTGTTTATGCCACATTTTTTAAAGCTTAGTTATAAGTCCATCTTTAAATCTCTTTTCTTGTCTACTGACATTCCATTTTCCTTTCTTAAGTTGAGAGTAGAGTAACTGCTTTGGGAGACAGTGATCGAGCATTTGGGCAACCTGACCAGTCCAGTCAAGTTGATGGTGGAGAATCATTTATTTAAGGTTGGTGGTCTTTGCTTTTTTCAGGACCCTAAGAGATACCATTTTATATAATAGGACTTGAGCATCCATAGATTTTGGTATTTTGGTCAAGCCACTTTGAGTTTTCTTTGGGGAGATAAAGCAGGGTATAACAACAACAACAACAACAACAACAACAACAACAACAACAACAATCTGGACAACATCAAACATGAACATGTGAAAACTGTAGTCAGCAAAGAATACATTCAAAGAAAAATTCTTAAAAGCAAGCTCAATGGAGGCAATACCATCAAGGCCATAAATTCCTGGGCCATACCTGTCATTAGATACACTGCTGGCATCATAAACTGGACGCAGGCAGAACTGGACAATTTGAACAGAAAAACAAGAAAACTCATGACCATTCATAATTCACTACATCCTCGCAGTGATATTGACCAGCTCTATCTGCCTAGAAAGTCTGGGGGCAGAGGACTTTTACAAGTAAAACAAGCAGTCGAAGAAGAAAAACACGCCCTGGCAGAATATGTCAAGGAAAACCAAGAACCTGCTTTTATTCAAGTCAATAATCGGAAACTTCTCAAAACACAGCAGACAAAGAACCAGTACAAGAAAACTGCACTACAAACCAGAGCTGACAGCTGGCACAACAAAGTATTGCATGGGCATTTCCTTGACAAAATTGAAGAAAAAGTTGAAAGGGAGAAGACCTGGTTATGGCTCATGAATGGAACCCTGAAGAAGGAGACAGAAGGCCTGATTCTTGCAGCCCAGGAACAAGCCATCAGAACAAATCAGCTGATGACCCAAAATGCAGACTGTGCAAGTAAGCTGATGAAATTGATAATATCCTCAGCTGTTGTAAGAAAATTGCATAGACGGACTACAAACAAAGGCACAACTCTGTGGCCCAAATGATTCACTGGAACTTATGTCACAAGTACAACCCACCAGCAGTAAAGAATTGATGGGATCATAAACCTGCAAAGGTAGTGGGAAATGAACACGCAAAATTACTGTGGGACTTTCGAATCCAGATTGACAAAGTTTGGAACACAATACACCAGACATCACAAATGTGGAAAATAAAAAAGTTTGGATTATTGATGTTGCCATACCAGGTGACAGTCGCATTGAGGAAAAACAACAGGAAAAACTCAGCCATTATCAGGACCTCAAAATCAAACTGCAAAGGCTCTGGCATAAACCAGTACATGTGGTCCCAGTGGTCATTGGCGCACTAGGTGCCATTACAAAAGATCTCAGCCAGTATTTGGAAACATTAAATATTGACAAAATCCCAATATGTCAAGTGCAAAAGGCCACCTTATTTGGATCTGCGTGCATCATTCGAAAATACATCACACAGTCCTAGACGTGTTTGACTTGTGATTTTGTGATACGAAATCCAGCATATAGATTTCATTTGCTGTGACATACTGTGTTTTTGTGTCAGAAGAAGAAGAAGGAGAAGGAGAAGGAGAAGTAGTAAAGGTAAAGGTTTTTCCCCTGACATTGAGTCCAGTCGGGTCCGACTCTGGGGGTTGGTGCTCATCTCCATTTCTAAGCCGAAGAGCCAGCATTGTCTGTAGACACCACCAAGGGCATGCGGACAGCATGCATTATTCATCCTCAGTAATCCAACAATTGTCTATTCCTGTATTAGGGGGATATTAGCAATCTAAATCCCCATATTATTAGAAAAAGTGAAGATAAGTATGTTAACTCTCATCTGTTGCCTCCCTGGACTGAAAGAAACACTGGGAATCAGTTCTGATTGTGTTAGTTCTCCTCAAGGTGCAACACTGATTTTTTATTTCTTCAGGCACCTAAATCGGGCCAAGTTGGAAAATAATACAAGTAAAGAAGTCTCCCCACTGCAGAAAATCAGCCTTCAAGCCTTTCACACTGCAGAATAATGATTCTGCTTTAACAGCTGTGACGGCATCTCTTTGGAATCATGGGGCTAGACATTAGAACTTTCTGAGAATTGTAAATACCTCACCCTAAACTTTAAATCCCAGGATTTTTTAGTATGAAACCATGACAGTTTAAGAAGAATCATAGTGCTATCAATGTATAGTGGGAAACAGCCCAAACCCAATGAAACAAATGTTCGGAGCTAGTACATGAATCTCTCTTTTTCTGTAGGCAATTCTAGCAGTGTTAAGAAAATGAATGCCTAAATAGGGCTAGTGTTAAAACTCACCATTGAAAATATATCCAAATAGGAAATGCATAGTATTTTAAAGACATACACAAAGTAATGATGCTGCTGTTAAAACATTAAAAATTAACATCAATAGGAGCTCTCTTGAGGTATTTTTCAAAAAGATGCTAGGAGACAAAACATAACATAGCTATGTCACAATGAGATGTTTTTGCACATATGGCAGTGTCAATACAATAAAAATAAGAACATAGGAGTCAATATTTAGCTATTTCACTTTCACTGAATTATTCCTTTTCTCCATCTTAATGGCTTTTTCTTGTCTCTAAAGGTGATTGAAATATCCAAGTTCATTCCAGAGTTTTATATTAACTTGGTCGTGTCAAAATATGCATAAGCGTATTACTGAATCTTTTCCTTCCTATGAGCTTTTTTCTAAATCACTACCTCATTTCTAAATTTAATATTTAATATTCTGGTTTTCTATTCTGGTACCTGGAGCAGTTTGAGGCTTGATAAGTGATGGGGACAGGAAGAATTAATGTGTCGTTTCTCTCTTCCATATGCTGCCATCTCATTTGAAATTACTTTTCTGTATCTCCCCATTGGGGGACATGTGTAAGATTGATTTCATATTCAGCTAAGGTGAATAAATTTGGAGAACACAAAGCAGAAATCAGTCGTCTATTCTGTTCAGTCATCTTTTCGACTGGTTTGGAAAAGTTCTTCATAGCAGCCCACCAAAGTTGTTTACTTTCTCTAGGAAATGACATGCTTTGGTTACTAGGTCTTTATGGAGAAGTGAGACAAAATCATTGTCAAATCACAGGAACCAGGGGTAGAGGAAGGTGGGTGTTGTACTCCCATGTTTTCTAGATCTTATCTGAGATAATTTAGATTATGTCTACATAAAATAATTATATCATAATAATGAATTTATTGCCCACCTCTCCCTTCGGCTCAAGGTGGAATACAACATTATTAAAACAAGAGATAAACTTCTACTACAAGATACACAAAGCTAAAAAGACACTGATAAAATGCAAATTAAAATTCACAACTCAAAATTGACTAGGTAAGCCTGCCAGAAGAGATTAATCTTCAGTTGTATTTTACATTCTGACAGGTAATCTAGCCATTGAATCTCTTCCAGCAAGTCATTCCACAGTCTTAGGGCAGCTGATGAAAAGGTTCTCTAGGTGATGGTTGCAAGTCGGGTTCTGGCAGGTTAGAGTAGATGCCCCTCCCCCCCCCCCCCAGAGTGTTTGGAATGGGTTGTTTGGGAGAAGGTGATCCTGTAGGTAACCTGGACCCAAACCATATAGGACTTTAAGGGTTAAAACCAAAACTTTGAACTCTGCTTGGTACCAAATCGTCAACCAGTAGAGTGACTTTGGCATAGGTGTAATCTCACTCCTGGATGTTCCTGTGACCAATCTGGCTGCTGTATTTTGAAATAACTGGATTTTCCAAATTGGCACAAGCAAAGTCCAATGTAAAGCACATTACAGAAGTCCAACCGTGAGTGTATGTACTATCATCTTTAGGTCCTTGGATTCTAAGAAGGGGCACAGCTGGTGTATGAGCCAAAGCTAATAGCAAGCACTCCTGACTGTTGCATTAGCTTGGGCTGATATTTGGAGAGAGGGATCCAGGAGCACCCCCAAGCTACATGTGCCAGATAAAGTGGACTCACCTTGCAACTGCTGTGGGGAGCCCACATGATGTACAACTGGGTTCACAGCACCCAGTACAAGGGGAAATGGGACTGATCCATATATTTTGGAGGTGTGATTTTTGGCTGGATCTGACCCAGTTGTTCACATGTCCAGTAGAACCTCTACTGTGTTGCTGGCCAAAAGCAGTGTTCCCATAGAGGCTTGCTGGTGATGTTATGTTTAATGAGGTCACAACAGGGTTCCCAACCATGTAGCTTTTACCCTTTCATCTGGTCACCAAAAGTACTCTAGGGATATTCTGGTGCTGCATCAAGGCATCTTCAGAGTAGTTTATTCCAGATTATTTGGATAGGTGTATACGCACCCTTCTTTCATTGTAAAAGACAGTTGCAGTGACAGCTTGTCTGGTACAGCAGGCCACTGATAAGCAGCTGGTAGCTTGTAAATGTGTTGGTGTCTTTTATTAAAAGCTTTCTCTACCGATACTGCTTTCTGATCAACGTATCTGGGAAGCAAGTGCTGAAAACATGTGGGAGGGTATGTGTGTTATCTTACTACAAAATGTACATTTGGCAGCCTTATTAAGGCTTGGAGATGTATGTCTCCTTCATGCAAAATGAAATCTTGTTAGGACAGGGGAAAACATAGCCACTGTATGTAGCAACAAAAGATATGACTTGTCAATCTGGGACAAAAAATCAACATGCAAACCAGTCCTTCCTGGGAAATGGTCCCCTAACATTCTCACATCTTCCTTTGAAGTGGATCAAGATGGAGGGCGGATGGGGGACATCTGACAGATTCTTTTTTTAAAAAATTCACTCCGTTACGCGTCGGACTTCATATGTGTGCATGTGAATATCTTAATATAATCAAGCAGATTTCTTATCTCTCTTTTCACCCAATTGTTAATTCAAGCTCTGTTACATATTATAAAGATTAAAATAGTTTTAGAGAGTTTGCATTGCTTTTCACTTGTGCTTCCCTTGAGCCACCTGTGTGTCCATGACCCCATGTCTTAACAGCCTGATCAGCTGTTTTGGGCTTTTAAAAACTGCACATGTGCTGGAGCAGTTCACACAGGGGAAGGGAAGGAAAGTATGTGTTTTACATGACTGCAAGGATATACAGTCATGTGAAAGTATACATTTTGGGGGCAGAAATGGGTTTTAAGAGTAAGCTTTTTTAACACGTGCTTTTCAGCTGTTAACTTGATTATTTATTTATTTATTTATTTAGAACTTTTATATACCGGTCTTCTCGACCTCCGCAGAGGGACTCAGTCCAGTTCACAACAAAAGATTCATAAACAAAAGTTTAAAACATCACATCTCATAATACACTAACACATTAAAATATTCTGCCCACACTTTGGCTAAATATTGTTTAGCCACCCCCACTTTTATCCTGGTTAGTTCCAGGTTTTTAGCCATATGTAGAAGGGCCCTTTGAGTCAAAGAAATACAGTATTTTAAAGGATTTCAGATTGAAGATGGGCTAGGGTTTTTTTCTGCTGCTTAAGAGAATAGGACGCAGAGAGTGGGTTCAAACTGTAGGAAAATAGATTCCACCTGTATCTTAGGAAGAATTCCATGATAGTAAGAGAAATATGCTGCCTTGGATTGTGGTGAACTCTCCTTCTTTAGAGATTTTTTAAACAAAGACAGGATAGCTACCTCTCCAAAGTGCTTTCATTGTGTGTCTCTGCATGGCAGGGGGTTGGACTGGATGGCTCTTGTAATTTTTTCCAACTCTATGATTCTATGAATTATGACTTCATCACACGGGGCCTTTTTCCTGTCCTAGGATGCTGCCAAGGTGCAGCCAGAACACAGAGCTATTTCTAACAGGGCTCTGTCCCAGCTCTGTCTTGGCAGCATGGTCAGAGGCAACCCTGGGAACATGAGTGACTACCTTTGTTCTCCTTCACTAAGCCAGAGAGAGTGGGGAGGAAGCTGGGGGCAGCTGAAAAATGTTGTGTGAAGGTATGGGGATGAAACAAAGTACTGGCCCATGGTTTGCCACATTGCTGCATGGATTTCCCACTGTCCTCCAGCTTATGGACCTCTATCTGATGAGGTCCTTTAAGGGAGAAAATTCTAGTTCCTATAATCTGGCTTTGTCATTGGAAGAATAATCTAGTTGCTTGGTTTTATTCTAAAAGAAAAGGGTGGAGGGACAATGGTTTCTGATTTATGTTGCTGTTATCTGCTCCCTAACATCTGAATTAGCAATGTGATATGAACAAACTCAAAAGCATCATGTTGACAATCTTGCTGTCACAGCTTTGATGTTGTGCAGCTATCTGTACATATTTACCGAGAAACCAAAGCAGAGAAACGGATTGATCTTAGCATGGTAAACTCTAAATGCTAGGTTCTTCTCTCCGAATCAGAAAGAAGCCTGCTTAATTATGTGAATGTGCGACTGATGAAGGGAATATAAATAAAGTCCCATCAAAGAATTGAAGAAAATCAAGCTTTAGATGTTGGAAATCATGAATATGCAAAACAGCTTTTTGCTTTTTAACAAGGGGAACAAACAAACCTGTAATTTTAGGCCTGATCATTCTGTTTTCATTTTTTTTCTCTTCCTATAACAGCTTCACAGCTTTACCTTAGCATTGTGCATAAGCTTGATAGTGCTTTCAGCATTCATAATGAGGATATACAAAGCTGTGGAAATCAGAATGGCTGTAAAAACATTCCTATACTGCTGCTTCTCGAGGTAGAAGCAAAGCTAGGGAAAAAACCTCACTATTTCCATTTTCTTATAAGTTTCTAATAGACTCTGACATGATTTGAAATCTTCTAACTATACTGAGGATGATAATTAAATATTAGGATGAGAGTTAGCAAGCCTTGGGCTCAAATCCTGCTCAATTGCAAACTTTTCATGTGATGGTATAGTCTACTAGCATAGAAAACACAATGGCATATTACATTGAATGGGTGGATGGGTAGGTTCAAGGAGTCATTTTCCCAAAGAAAGTAACTTCTTAAGCTCTGGTTTGACATGTAAACAATACCAAGTTGGCCAATTTTCAGCATCATGACCAAATAGAGTTAGGTAGAAACTACTGGGGCTTCTAATTGTAATCAAAATGGAGAGTCCAGGGGTAAACAAACAAACAAACGAACAAGAAGAAGAAGAAGAAGAAGAGGAGGAGGAGGAGGAGGAGGAGGAGGAGGAGGAGGAGGAGGAGGAGGAGGAGGAAAAGAGGAGGAACTTACACATGTACCCTTATATTCATCCCTAACTCATATTTTGTTGTGCTTGATTATGTCAGAATCTCTATATATGTCTGTCTTCATGCACGCTTCCTCAGCAACAATTAACAATTTGTAGACAAAACACACTTTTGTACACCCCCCCCCCCAAAAAACCCCACAATTTTTCAAAATTAGAAATAGACTGTAGACTTCTGATGACTCCTAGTTTTTTTTTGTTTTTTTCAGCCCTCGCAGCATGCTCAAGAGTCCCAGAACAAAAGGTAGACCCACAGACCCTACCACAGTGACTCATTCCAAGCTTCCAAGAATCTCTCTGTCCTTCTAGAGTAGAATACACTGAAATGCCTTCCTATAAACAGAAAGAGAAAACATATATGAAATAATAATAATAATAATAATAATAATAATAATAATAATAATAAACGTTATTTATACTCCACCACCATCTCCCCAGGGGGACTCAGGGGGACTTAAATATAATGAAAATAAAAATAAATACAAAAACAATATAAATGAACACACCTGACAATATAAAATCACAGTAATTGGGCAGGACTCTTCCTAAAGACTGCCAGGGTGGGGGCTTGCCAAATTTCTCTGGGGAGCTAGTTCCAGAGTCGAGGGGCCACCACGGAGAAGGCCCTCTCCCTCGTCCCCACAAGTCACACTTGCA
Organism: Anolis sagrei; assembly: GCF_037176765.1. NCBI lineage: Eukaryota > Metazoa > Chordata > Lepidosauria > Squamata > Anolidae > Anolis > Anolis sagrei. Next base: position 202,922,991 of record NC_090022.1, on the reverse strand, counting down.
AGGGGGGCGGGAGCAAGAGAAGGGCCTCTCTGGAAGATCGAAGGGATCATGTAGGTTCATAAAAGGAGATGCAGTCATGAAGGTAGGCGGATCCCAAACCATTCAGGGCTTTGTAGGTAAGAACCTGCATCTTGAATTGGGACCAGAAAATGAACGGCAGACAATGCAGCTCCTTAAACAGGGGGGTAGACTGCTCTACATATTCTCGGTAAATATGTACAGATAGCTGTACAACATCAAAACTGTGACAACAAAATTGTCAACATGATGCTTTTGAGTTTGTTCATAAATTTGAAATGTTCAAAGAAGTTGGTCAAAGGATTCATCTATACTGTAGAATTAAGGCAGTTTGACACCGCATTAACTGCCATGGCTCATTGCTATGGAATCATGGGAGTTGTAGCTTTGTGAGGCAGAAGCATTATTAACAAGAGAAGACAAAAGTTCTAGTAAAACTTCAACTCCCATAATTCCATAGCACCGAGCTATGGCAGTTCAAGTGTTCCCAAACTGCATTATTTCTATGGTGTAGATGCACCACAGACACTGGGAAACCAGGACACTGGGCAAGTCACAATTCCTCATGCTCTGAGGAAGGTAAAGGCAAACTCTCTCTGAACTAAACTTCATGACAGGTGACTTCAGGGTCACTGTACATCAGAAATGAAGTAAAGGCACACAACAACAGCTTCCAGTAGACAAAAAGATAAGACAAATATGAAACACAGTCAACACTTCTGAAGTGCTAAGAAAGGGATTTGTCATTCTTATTATTCTCACCACAATCCTGTGAGCAATCTCTATTCTTCTCTGGCTCAGAGTCAGAAACTGCAATTGCTCATCTTTAACAAAGAGGTGGTTGTAAGGATATTAGCTTTTGAGACATTCAGAAATTGATAGAGCCTGAGACTGGATTTTCACTGCCCTTTAATCCAGTTTCAGAATGTAGATTAACGGCAATGAACTGGATTATATAGCAGTGTAGACTCATATAGTCTGGTTAAGTACAATTAATCTGCATTATATGACTATAAATTCAGTCTTAGGATGCTCTCACACAACAATTTAATCTGGAGCAGAATGTAGATTTAAGAGACCTGTGGTGCATGTGGATTCTCTACACAAGAACTACAAAAACTGGAGAAAGATGGAAACCTCAGGAGTATTTTTTGCCTTTCCCCTTACCTTCTGGCAAAGAGCTGAACCAACAATAGTTTTAGTAGCTCCTGAAGGCAAGGCATGGAGCTTCAGCAACACAAGGCCAACAATGCCAGGGGCTTCATTTCCGTTCCTCAGCTGTGCTGTGCAAGAGCCTTATTGTTCCCCAACTGTTGTTTACATTTGTGTTCTGCCTTCCAAAATCACTCCTTCCTGTATCTTGTTCAGACAAAGTTCTAGAGAGGGTGGGCAAAATATTTATGTGATCTTTTGACTCTCGTTAAATGATGTATGTCTTTCTTATTAGGAGTATATAACTGGCTAGATTAGTGGGAAGTTTGTGTTTGACTGTAGCAATGGTGGGAAAAAACACCAGACATGCTCCACTGAGAACATCATCGGTTTATAAAATTATGAACTTCATCATATTGACTTATTTCCCCATTCAAGGATACTTCAGACTCATTTCAATGATGGGGAGGCAATGTCACATGACTACTTCCGGCTATCATGTGTTCCCATCTATCATTGAAGTGAACCTGAAGGAGGGAGCTCCCACCACAGGTGAGTAATCATCTTGTGGGCTGGTGTTGTGATTTGATCCACTCTTTATTTATTTATTTCAAACATTTCTATCCCATCCTTCTCAACCCCAAAGGGGGACTCAGGGCGGCTTACAACTGGCAACCGTTAGACGCCAACAAACAAACAATCACAACACAATAATTTAACATTAAGTAAACAAGAAGATCATAAAATACATTAAAATATTTAACATTAAAATATTATTAAAATATTGAAAAACCATGAAGAACCATTAATAAACAAAAGCCAAAAAATGGCTAAAAACATGTGGGATGGGAAGTATCCTTCCCTATCCTGTTTCATTGCTGCAAAGCAAGAAAGAGCTCCTGCAGACAGAGAGCAATGGGCAGCAGTGTTTAGCTGGGGAGGCAGTGGCAGAGGCAACAGAGAAAAAAGAGAAAGAGAAAAAGAGAGGTTTTTCATCTGATAGAGAAGGGGAGAAAGCAAGGAAGACATGGCAAGTCTTCACTAGTGTGATGAAGGTGAAGGCAGGCAACAAGGAGTCAAGAATGCTTCAAGAAAACAGTGGAATGAGAAGGAGTAAAAGTTCAATGGTTTGATTTGAAATTGAAAAGCATTATTGCCATCACTATAGGGACAGACCCCCATGCTTCTCTACAAATCTGTAAGTCCATGTGATGAAGTCCAAAGTCTCTAGTAGGGGTGTGCATGATTTCATTTTTGTGTATCGGATACGAAGGATTCAACAGATTCAGTTGCCAAATTCATGAAAATGAGCCAGGCACAGGGTAGCCAAAACCTTAGCCAGTACAGATCACAGCAACCATATATTTTGGCTAATGGGAGCTAATGGGGAACCAATAGGGTTGAGCAGCACTCTACATGAGACTGAGGTGATAGCATGTGGGCAGGGCAGCCTTGCAAAACAGGAAAGCTGCAGCTTCCCCCTTGCTTTCTTCCCCAGTAGCCTCCTCATCCCTTCCTGAAGGCCCTCCCTGCCCACATCCACCCACACCAAAAAGAGTTTTTTTGCATAATTTCTCTAGAAAAACATATTAAAATGTGAAATGTCTCAGAGGTTGAATTCTCAATATATTATGCCACCTTTTTACATCAAGGTATCATTTAATGATACAAAATTATAATATCGTGATTTCTTTGCCATGGTTCTATCCTGACCTAAATCCCAGGATCCTGGGATTTAGGGCAGTTTAGGGAAGGGTGCTTACTTTTTTCATCCGGAAAACTCCTTTTCACCAAACTACAAAACCTACATCAAACTCCTCACCAAACTACAAAACCCACAGCTCCATAGAATTCTGCCATGGCAACATCACTAGAAATGTGCATTGTAAAAGGTCCAGGAAGAACAAAACATGTGAATTTCTATCCCTAAACTTTAGCTTTAACAAATTCTACAGTACATTGTTTCCTTTCCCTCTGGCTGGTTTTGCTGTCATCAAGCAATTAGGCAAAAAAATGAACCCTCAGTCTTCTTGTAAAGGTGTCTCATCTTCTCTGGTTTTCTGAAGAAGACAGTAAGTTTATTAGCTGAACATTTTTATTGTTCCATTAAGGATGATAATACAATCTACTTTGCAAATGGAAGGGTTATGGGTGTGGGTAAAGGTTACACTTATTACTTACGAATTCCAAGTTCTTGAGCTGTTTGCTTGTGCTTAGGAAACATAATGAGTGATCTGGCATTTGACTCATGTCAACCAGGCAAGCAGAAAGAACAAAGGGATTTTCACACACCGAACACCACTAATTCAGTAATGAAACATTCTTACTGCCTGCAAATTGAGTCTTAGCTTCAGCAGAGGTGGCTTGATGTATTTAGCAAGCAAGGTGAAAACTTTGTTCCCCTCCTCTATTTTTAATACATTTATACAGTTTTCAATAATAAAATCAAACAGAATTTATTTGTTTGGGGTTGTTATTTACTGTCTTAATAAAACCCTCCAGGAAAATGCAGGGAAGAGAATAAATGGAAGCAAGAACATAAATATTGCATGTTGTTATGGTAAAAAAATATTAAATGAATATGCTCAGGAGGTATCTGAAGGCTGGAACAACTTTATATCAATCAGATCAAGACTTGTTTGCCATTCTTTAAAGTAAAATCTACTCTGTCTACAGTATTGTATAATTTGTAGGTTTGGTTTTATGGCCTTACTAGTAAGGAGTGTGTCAAGGCTTTTCTTTTTTACTTATGAGGATCTTTACTCCTGTGTAGTATTCCACAAGAGTGGAGCTACATGAGTAACTACGTCAAGGTCAGAACCGATTCCTGATCAGAACTAACTGCTCTTCTCACACCAGAAACTTTACTTTCCTTAAAAAAACAAAACCCTAATCATTAGCAGTGGGTATCCAATAGTTGGTAATCCCAATGGGGTGACTAGAAGGGGATCACCCCACTGAGGAAACATGAGACAGATGCAACATCTCTTCTTAGTTGGAGAATGGACATAGACTTTAGGGAAGAGGTAAAATATATTAGAACAGTGCAACTCACAGTCAGAATTTGGATTGTCTCCATTTGATCCATCTCCAAAATGTGTGGGTGAGAAACAGGCATATGTGTGGTGATCCGGGGTTACTCAGGTGACCGCTGAGTATTGGGATTTTGTATCTGACCTGCTGCATGCATCCCCACTTTACTACAGCTTGTTTCAGATCTGTATGTTTCCTTTATATGTGTATGGATCTCAAGAGAGAGCAGGAATAGGGTATCAATTTCAATGTAATTTCAAGCATTGGGCGAACAGTGCTGGGGGATAAATCTGCTGGGTAAAAGAAAAAATGGGATAGATATTTGAAATGTATCCCATTTTTAGTCCCACCCCGCAAGATCCATGTTGTCTTGTCAGTCAACTCTATGCTGTACTCACTTTACTGCTGAATGCCGGCTCCCTCCATAATAAGACAACAATCAGTCATGACATGTCTGTGAAAGAAGACGCTTCCCTGGTGTGCAGTATTAAAACTTTGATAGATCAGCTTATTGAAGTGGAGTTTTCAGATAAGGAGGGTTTCTCATCATTCAAAATTATTCTATTTCCCTCATAATGAACTGCACCTAGCCTAACACTAGATTTGAAGTTTTGTACTTTGTGATGGACTACCTGCTGCCCAGTGACCTCCCTGCCTTCACTAACCATTGTGGTCTTGTGTGATACTAGGATCCCCAGAACCAAGAATAGTGCCTGCTTTGAAAGACAGGACAACCATGGGATTGTCTCAGTATATCATTGACTTGAGACATGTGGCCCTATATTCATCCTGATTTTTGCTACTGGGTATACAGATCATGATCTGACTTGGAGATATGCGTGACAGTCCTATTGTCATGGTCAGATCACTTCTTTTTGGTAGTAGATCCTACATGCATGAATAGGAGAGTGCCAGTTTGCTTCACTCCCATACAATAAAGTTTTAATTTTTTGAAAACTGTACAGTGCCTGGATGCTATAATCTCTGTTCTTGCATTCATATGTCTTTTATATTGCTTGCATTCATATGTCTTTTATATTGCCTATTGATTGTTTTCTGATAACAGAAAATAGCAGGCACTTTAGGGTAAAATCCCTGTGAAATGATTTTTATCTCCGTTTCACTGCATTCTTGATGTGGAAGGGATAATGACAACTGCCAATAAAGATGGGTGGAATGAGAAGGTCTTGGTGAGTACTTCATTTCACTTCATTTCGTCCAGAGAGTATGGAGCAGCATGTTTTTCTCCTGATCTATCAGACCTGAGAATTGAAAAGATGAGCTGATAATGTAACACTGTCCCACAGCATTTGAGATTGAGCCTTAGGGACCTCTACCCCTTTCAAGATGCACCATACCTAAAAATAGGCACATAGAGTTGCCTTTGATGCAACATCGCCCCTATACCATTAATTCCCTAATTCGGAGCGTTGTGTCAATGCTACATTTATATATGAGATTTTTAGATACACTGCCAGGCCATTTGGGTTGGCATGAGGATTTTAAATAAATACATTTGGCTTTATCTCTCTTTTACCAAAAGCACAGTGGTTTACATTTGCAAGCCTGTGCACAGCATTCAGTGCACGAAATTCAAACGCTCTGATTTCTTACAGCCACTTGTGTTCCTTGTGTCTTAATGGGGACAGGATTAGGTCGATAGATGACACAGAAGTCATTATTCTTTCTGAGCACCTATCCTTGTGTAGTTAGAGGCAGGCATGGGTAAACAATGACCTTAATTCTGTTCCAGCTACAATTATTGCCTCAACGCCCTCCTGTAGAAGAAATGGCACAGCTCCTTCTGCCTCTCCCAGGCTCCTTTGTGTCCCTCTCAAAGGCAATTATCTCTTACTATCAGGCCTGGGTTCCCAGAAGGGCCAGTGCAGCAGTATTTTATTAATGATGCTCGTCAGTAAAATGTGTATTGAATTGTGCTGTTTCATTAAATACAAAACCCTTTCCGTTACCAAGAGGATATGGTTTCTCTGGTGGCTTTTGCATACCCTCTAATCTTTCTTCCTCTTTTCCCTCCCACCCACTTTCTGATATGCTTCACAGTTAGTGATGGGAAAGAAATCTGTGTTAAGTGAGGTTTTCTCTCTCTTAAGAATATGCCCAATTCATAGTCTAAGAGCTTATTAATGGAAGTACACACATTTTCTTTCAGTCCTCGGATATCAGGAGGAAACCATAATCATCTACTCCTTTTTTCTGTTTCAAATTATAGACACCACTAAAATGCAGATATTTCATAAATGCACACAAAGAAATTCTGGTAAACAGGGAAAGTATGCAAAAGTGCACCCATTAAGAATATGTAGCACAGTGTTTTTCAAAATTTCTGTGTAGGAAGAAAGCAAATAATTTCATATTCCAGTAGGAAACTGGAACAGGATAAGCTACCAGTGGGTTCCTGGGAAAAATGCAACAAATGTGAAATAAGACAGATTTTTACATTTGCACTCAGTGTCCCAAATTGTACATAAGTTTCCATTTTCAAATATGTCTTTTTACAAGCCAGGATATTTCACAAAACAAACATATGATGGTTCATAATGACGAATCAGTGACTGTATACATGAGCCATTGTCACAGCAAGCAAATATATGCTCCCATGCCATGTTTTGAGCCTAATTCCTTGTGTACTTTTACTCTTCTTCTCCTCAAGGCCTCTCAGAACCAATGCTGCCTCAAGGGATACTGCAAACAGAGATTTCTGTTACTTTCCTGAGAGTACCAAATAGATGTACTTGGACATTCAGAACCAGATAATGTTAATTTTAAACTAGGTTCTCCACATTTGTCAATAAGCATGGCCAACAGCTAGTGTTACCTGAGAAATTGTGACATTCCAAGAAATATCTTTCATCTCCTTACTCGGGAGTACTGTTCTTCTTTATCTTCTTATGGTACACATATGAATAGAATGTAATATTATCTCATGAAGTGTGTATCCAGAACCAATTACCTAGAGGGGTTGCTTAGGGACCTCAAGAAGAAACTAATATAAGAGGATTTAAAGAGGATTCTTTTTAATTCTAGACCATTCCTCTGGCCAAAACAGAAAATATAGAGTGAGTAAATCCCTAACTGATGGCTTTCTGGTTGTAGATATCCTGTCATGAATAGAAGTTGGACCTGCCACAATTCTCTGATTCTATCATGACTTCAACCAGCCTGAAAATCATGAAGAATAGGCAACCACTTCAACCTACCAAATATTAACCATAGCCCTAAAAAAACAAAGCATATATGTTCATAGAAATTAGACACAGGGGAAATGTGGGTCCCTTTGCAGCCTGGTTGGAGTCATGATAAAATCACGGATTCCTGAAACACCTTCTTCATGTCCTAGCAGTAAAAACACAATGGCAACAAATTAAAAAACAAATAGTTTTTATTTAGTTTGCTGCCATTGTGCTTTTACTGCTAGAACATGGAGAATATGTTTAGGGAATTATATACATAGTGTGGCTAATTGATTTGGCTGGCATTTGGTACTCATTGCGCTTGAAGAAAGGATGCTGTTGCTTTCCCTCTTAGATGCCTGAACCTAATTTAGTTATTTATTTATTTGCCATATTTATATCCCATTCTTCTCACCACAAAGGTGATTCAGAGTGGCGCATATAAAGGCACAGTTCAATGCCATACAACACATATCCAGCAAATAAAAACATATACATTAAAACACCAGTTAAAAACATTTCACTATTAAAATTATTAAAATCACATAATCCAATATCGTCGTCCAGGCCATTCCAGTTATTATAGCACCAAGTCCTACTAGGAACTCTTCACATGGGATATGTTTAGGTGGTAGCAGAAGGCTTTTGGCAGTTTTGCAGAGGAGCCCCCCAGCTCCCACCACATCCCAGAGAAGTACTTCTGTGGTAGCTCAGTGGCGAAACTGCCAAAAAGCCCTGCCATCAACAAAAAATAGCTGGTGGTGAAAGATGGGAGGCATCTCATATTTCCATAGCAATCTACTGGAACTGACAGCTGCCTGGCACTTCCCCTGTGTGATGAGGTAGGGAAAAAGCCAGGATGGTGTTGGACATGAAGCGACAGGTCCCCATGCCCCTACTGTAATCCTTGGTGATTCCGGCGGCACATTTGATGAAGTCCCTAGTCTCCTGGGCAGCAGAAAACAAGCATGCTCCCTCTTCATTATGGCATCCTTTCAAATATTTAGACATGGCTATCATGTCTCCCATCAACATTTTCTGGTAATGATTGAGCTTGAGGTTCAACATATCTTGAGCACACAATGTTGGGAGAGGCTACCATGTGGAAAACAGCAAACTTTACACTGATGTAGCAAGCAGGGCTGCAAATGCATCATTAGACTGAAACTTTCCCCTTAGAAATTGTACCACATTTATAAGAGGTGAAAACTGTGGCACTTTCCAGATGTCGTTTCAACCATTTTTTCTAAATTTTATTTAATGTTCTTTCAATTTCAATGAGGAATATTGGAAGCTGCAGATCAGAAATATCTGGAACATAGTTTTCCTCCTTCTTATAAATGGAGCTCTTCCTCCTTTTCCACTGGTCCTCTTCAGCATCCAATGACACAACATGGGAGTTTTACAAGCTCTTTGACCTTCTCTGCCAAAGAATGCTGGTACCTCACCAAATTACAACTTTGATGATTCCCGAGCACAGAGCAATGTCAGTTTAAGTGGTGTCAAATTGTATTCATTCTACGATGCAGATGCAGCCTTAGTTCACACCAGCTTACTTTGGCCAGTACTTCCAAGATTATCTCTTGCAATTAATGCAATGAATACAAACCTATATGTCTTTCAGTTTCTGTAACCTTTCATATATTGCATTTCTATTACTAAGAACTAATAAAGTGTGAGCCTCAGATGTTGAGAGCTAGTTTGTATGCAGTCAGACATATACCTCCCCTCTCCACTCAGGGAAAATCAATGCAGAACCATTTCATGAATGTGCATACCAATTTGAATTCAGATATATTCAACAGAGGAAAGAGCAACGAAACTATCACATTTCATTGGCTTGATATGATTCCAGTACCTCTGGAACCATTTGCACATTTTGAGCTGGCATTTCTATTTGAAATGTAGTAGATTGTCCCGAATATGCCCACTAAGCATCATTCATTGCTGCCATGTTCAAGATGAATGTTTTCTGTTGTTTCTTTCTTGACTCTCATGCAAAAAGTATATATGAGCCAATCTGATGGGGAAGGCAGGTTTCATACCTGAACATATAACATTGTGCTAGACAAGCACAATTTCTCCATTTAGTACAGTTTTCTCAACTTAGGGGTTAGGACTCCCATGTCTGTTGCAAGGGGTTGTCAAAGGGGTTACCAAGACAATCAGAAAACAGTATTTTCTGTTGTTCATGGGGGTTCTGTGTGGAAAGATTGGCCCAATTCTATTGTTGGTGGGGTTCAGAATTCTCTTTTATTGTAGTTGAACTGTAAATCTCAGCAACTACAACTTCCAAATGTCAAGTCTATTTTCCCCAAATTTCACCAGAGTTCATATCTGGGCATATTGAGTATTTGTGCCATGTTTGGTCCAGATGTATGTGAACTACATCTCCAAAACTCAATGTCAATGCCCATCAAACCCTTCCAGTATTTTCTGTTGGTCATTTGAGTTCTGTGTGCCAAGTTTGGTTCAATTCCATCGTTGGTGGAGTTCAGAATGCTCTATGATTGTAGGTAAACTATAAATCCTAGCAAATACAACTCCCACATGACAAAATCAACCCCCCCCCCCAACCCCACCAGCATTCAAAATTGGGAGTACCGGGTATGTGGTCCAGTGAATGAAAATACATCTTGCATATCCGATATTTACATTACAATTCATAACAGTAGCAAAATTACAGTTATGAAGTAGCAACGAAAATAATTTTATGGTTGAGAGTCACCACAACATGAGGAACTGTATCCCCCAACAGAAAGATCTTCTGACAAGCTTCTTGCAAGGACAGGAAAAATACACCATAATCAGAGTAAGCCTTTTTATTCTGAAAGCTATCAAGAAAAGAGCACATTTCCTGAAAAAAAAACCAGGAAAATAAGATTCTTGCTGTAAATAGAAGGTCAGGTGCTGTGCTCCCATTTTTGCCTTGTCTTTTATTTGTGTCTTTTATTTGTGTTGTATTTTGAAATGGTCATATGACTGGTCAGATAAATAAATTATTATTATTATTATTATTATTGTATTAAGGTGTCGCGGCATTAGGAAGGTTAAGAACCACTGATTTAGTACTTCATCCTTCAACAAGAGTATTGCATTGTTACAGTATTCCAGTTGTATTATTGTATTTCCTTGCTGGAACACACACCTTTGAAAACAGGTTTCAACATCTGAGTAAAAAAATACCTTATATTCAGAGTTGAACCTTCAAGTGGCCTCTGGATTATATTTCCAAACTGTCATCTCTGCATTCAGAGTTGAAGAATCAATGCATGTATTGTGAAGGAAAGAAAGAAAACCACATTTTACATGGATAGACTTAATCAAAGGAGCCACAGCCCTTAATCTGCAAGACCTGGTTGAGGACCAGGTGTCTTTGAGGTTTTTCATTTGTAATTAAAAAAAATCAGTGTGCAAATTTTATAAATGTGAATTTAATAATGATGTGTTGGAATGAATGGAAGTTGTATGAGTGGAGATAATAGTTTTGGAGACACCAGTAAAATACTAAGACCTGCAATAACTAACTACCTGCTTGCTGGACTGTAATTAAAAGTTGCTAATAAGACCTGAAATGTAAACTCTGATAAGAATTGGGACAGTGATAACAGAAATGTTTACAATGCTAAGAAGGAAGTCAACATAAGATCAACACCAATCAAGAAGAGTCAACATCTGGCCAGGAAACTGAGATGGATCCAGGGTGGAAGACATCTATCATTAATTTACAACTTTGGGTCTATATCAGCAGAATATTTCTATAAAAGACTCAGTCTAATAATGCTCAAAGTGTGGCTAACCTGAGGAGTCCATTCCACCCACTATGCTCTGCTCCATGGGAAGGAGAGAGATAGTGTGCCATGGAGTGGCGGATTTGCAAGGGAGCAGTCTGGTCACTTTGGGACTTCTTTCTCAAGGGAAGAGGAAGAAGTTCTTCTGGAGTCTTAGATTTTGTGCAGGGAGTCATGTTCTGCTGTATGGAAAACAGAGATCTGGTCCTTGGCATTGTTCTTAGGGAAAGAAGTTTTGGCATTTCGGCATTCTGAAGTTTTGGCGTTATGGAACTATGCATTGACAAGCTGCAGAAAAGCAGGGTCTGGCCTAAAAGGTGCTTCTCCAAGGAGGGAGAATATGTGGGTGCATGAGGATGAACGCATGCACATGTGTGTGAATTTTGAGTGAAAATGTAATTCCCCTTTGTTTGTTTGTTAGCCATGTAATTGTAAATCCAGTGTAGCTGCATATAATATATATGTCTGTATGTCTAAATGTTTCTTCTGTAATCTGTTCTACCCTCTCATACTGGAAATTGCAATAAAAAGAACCTATGCTTTAAAGTCATTGAAAAGTCATTCATGACACATTCATGGGGATATCCTGTAAATTGAAGTTGACTTGACAGCAGCCAACAACAACAGCAAAAACATGCACATAGGCAGAATAAGGAGGGGTGGAATTTAATTGAAAGCCCTCTCATTGCAGTGCCATTTAATAATTAAGCAAGCTGTACCAATAAAATGTTGCTTGTGCTTCTTTGGAGATTACAATTCCTCCTTATGTAGGTTAAGAGAAGAGACAGAACATGGGTGTTACATGATATGCTGTGTATTAAGGGGGGGGGGGGGATAAGGAAGCAGGAGACAAAAACTAGGCAAGTATAGCCCATGAAATATACTGGGAATATCAACACATCTGGGAGCAACCTAATTAGCTGGCTGAAGATGTTGCTCTATTAGTTGTAGGCTCAGCATGTTCTCCGTACAGCAGGGATATTACATCAGCAGTGCAATCAAAGAACTGCATCCCCTTGCTACTGTTTTAAGTTGTCTGTAAATTACAGGTTAAACCAGCTCCCTTGCTGGGGACTTGCTTATTGTAGACACGCTGAATTGTAATGTCAGGGATTCTCAGCCCTTTCTTTCCCTTCCAAGAAAGAAGTTAAAATGCAATAATTGTATTCATTTATCAAAGCCGTGGTGCCCGAGATGAACCTCTAAATGCCTTCTGCCAGGCCTCGAGGCAAGGGCAAAAACCTGCATACAGTGTGGGTTTTGGTCTGGTTCTGCATCTGCCCCTTATTGCTCCTGAAATCCCCGTGGATCACAAACTGAAATGATAATTTGGTTTCTTTCTGCTTTAACCATAATTGTATTCTACAGTAGGATTCTTCGCTTCTGCATGCACAGTTGTAGCTGCTGGGAACCGAGAGACATTAGTGAAAAGGAATAAGTGCTTTCCTGAAAGAACATTTGTCTTGAGAATAGGCTGTTATGCTTACAAGGAAAGCTTAGCAATATTGAGAATTTATAGCAGTATGAAACAAAGTTGCTTCCTCCTCAAATCTCCTGTCAGTTTTGTTGCTGAATATTATGTGGATAAGCTCTGAACATTAAAAGCTACACCAATTCTGCAATTCAGTCGGCCCTCTGTATCCACAGATTCTGCATCCACAGGTTCAACAATCCACATCTTGAAACTATTTTTAAACATTAAGTCTTGCAAAGAGCATTTTGCCATTTGATACAAGGGACACAATGTTATTATGCCATTGTATATAATGGGACTTGAGTTTCCACAGAAGTTGATACTCATGGAGGGTTCTGGAACCAAATCTCAATGGATATCAAGGGTCCAATTTATCTTTATTTGTCATCCAGTAACACTTGTTAAAATATTATTGAGACTGTCTCTCTAACATCCCATAGTAACTTGGCTGGCTTTAGGTACTTTGCACTGTGTTGGGTAACTTGATGGACCAATTGCTGTTCTGTCTCAGGCAACAAAATCTTTTGGCATCCCTAATCCATGTCTTAAATGGAGGGGTAATATGTACAAAGTTCCCATGCTCACAATACTGCATAGTATTAATTGATTGTTTTCTTAGAGTAGTTCTGTATCTGACATGGAGACACAACTGGAGGGGTTGTGTTCCCAAACAAAATTAAGTAATGGGTTGCTGTGAGTTTTCCAGGCTGTATGGCCATGTTCCAGAAGCATTCTCTCTTGATGTTTCACCCACATCTATGGCAAGCATCCTCAGAGGTGGTGAGGTCTGTTGGAAACTAGGCAAGTGAGGTTTATATGTCTGTGGAATGTCCAGGGTGGGAGAAAGAACTCTTGTCTGTTTGAGGAAATTGTGAATGTTGCAATTAGCCAGTTGGTTAGCATTGAATGGCATTGCAGTTTCAAAGGTTGACTGCTTCCTGTCTGGGGAGATCCTTTGTTGGGAGGTGTTAGCTGGCTCTGATTGTTTACAGGACAGTATATTTACTGTCCTGTTAGAGCAACACTCTAAAAACAGGGGATTTTAGGTCAGGAAACAATCAAGGCCATCTAACACCTCACAACAAAGGATCCCCCAGGCAGGAAGCAGCCAGGCTTAGAAGCTGGAAGACCATTAAATGCTAATCAAACTGGCTAATTGCAGCATTCACAATTTCATCAAACAAACAAGAGTTGTTTTTTCTCCACCCGGGACATTCCACAGATATATAAACCTCAATTACCTAGTTTTCAACAGACCTCACAACCTCTTAGGATGCCTGCCATAAATGTGGGCAAAATGTGAGGAGAAAATGCTTCAGGAACATGGCCATAGAGTCCAGAAAACTCACAGCAACCCACTGATTCCAACCATGAAAGCCTTTGACAACACAAAATGAAGTATGTATTTGCAAACAATTCCTCTGTGTTCATGTATTTTTATTACAGCAGAGTTTCCTCTAAATAAATTGCTTTTCAGACTTTGTGTGTTTTCGGAGAGAAACATTGATATTGGGGGTAAAAGAGACACTCACATCAAAACACTTATATCCACCACTTGAAGTATGGAACTACCTTTAGTGATGTGGCATACAGTTAAGATGTAACTACAGGATAAATGTCCCTGTTGTTTTCCAACTGAAATGTTAACTCTTGTTTTGTGTATCATTTTCTGCCTCTTATGCTGTGGATTGCGAGTTTTGTAAACAACTCAGATCATGCGAAAAACTCTTCAACCATGTAACCACCTAACCCTTTTATATTGTTTATTTTATCAGAAAGATATTGTTGCAGAAAACCAATCTTCCAGACTTTCCAGCTACGACACCCTTCGTGTTCATGCTCTATCCTCATGGCAACTGCCAGCTGTTTGTACAGAATAGAGATCCTTTTTTAAAAAATGTGTATTTCTATTTCTTGAACTGAGTCAAATTGAGTTGCTGTTTTAGGCTTTTTGGATAAACAGATAATCACCGGGGTGTAATTCTTCATTAATTTCCTTCTGAAAGGAATCCATGAGTAATTGTAGCAGTTTCTTTACCATTTCAGAACGTCTTTGAAAACAGTGCCATTTTCGAAGATTGTTTCCAATTCAGGACTTATTCATCATTAAATAAGCACTTTTTGCCCAGTAAATGCTATTTGCAAAATAAAAAAGAAACAAATGCAAAATTTGTAATTGGTGATTTTGTAGCTGGAGATTTATTCTGTGGAAGAAGGTGCAGGAAATGTGTAAAATGTACATTATGTTTATTGGAAATTCCATGACCTATGGGAAATAAGTACACCAACCTTATTCAAAAGGTAAACATGATATCACATCCGTTTGGCAATGTGAATCTCCATGAACATATGGAGACCACTTTTTGAAAACTACTAGTCAAGAAAAGCATGACCTTGTTAGAAGTCAACTCTTTGAACAAGTGATATTCACAAGCATTAATGTAATGGCATATAGGTAACTCAGCTGTTAAACTGAAGAACCATGTTGTTAAACTGCCAAGGATAAAGACATGCCACTACAAAAATATATCGGATCACCCTTAAAAACCTCTTTAAAACATGCACTCAAGAGACAAAACAAAGTCTTCTTTGAAAAAAATAACATATCTTGTTTACTCATGGAGCCCCCGGTGGTGCAGTGGGTTGAACTGCTGAGCTGCTGAACTTGTTGATCGAAAAGTTTCAGGTTTGAATCCAGGGAGCTCCTGCTGTTAGCCCCAGCTTCTGCCAACCTAGCAGTTCAAAAAGATGCAACTGTGGGTAGATCAATAGGTACCGCTCCAGCAGGAAGGTAATGGCGCTCCAACAGAAATGATATTCTGGCATCCCTCTTGCAAGGGCAGGAAAGATCCAGCATAATCAGAGTAAGCCTTTTTATTCTGAAAGCTATTAAGAAAAGAGCAGATTTCCTGAAAGAAGAACCAGGAAAATAAGATTCTGACTTATCACCTTGTTGCCTTGTTTTTTACTCGTGTTTTATTTTGAAATGGTCATATGACTGATCAAATAAATAATAATAATTATTATTATTACTATTACTCACATGACCTTGGAGGTGTCTACGGACAATGCCAGATCTTTGGCTTAGAAATTGAGATGAGCACCAACCCTCAGAGTCGGACACGACTGGACTTAATGTCAGGGGAAAACCTTTATTTTTATCCTGTTTACTCATAAACAACTTGTATATATTCAACATACTAGTCCATAGTCCAATGTCTATAAGCATAGTCCAAACTGTATAATTGTACTCATTGAAGTCTGAAAAGAGACAAACTGACCTCCATTGAGGTCTAAAAGCATACTGAATGCAAAAATGGATCCCTCCATTTGTACCAGAGGTACAAGCAAACTGGCAAACCAAAATGTACATACAATATAGGCTAAGAATTATACACATTTACAGTTAGTGGAGGCTTGGAAAGTTGCTATTTCCAACTATGTTTTCTGTTGCTTCTTTCCTGGCCCAAGATCATTCACAGAACAATCTGAGAATTCTTCAAACTCTCTGCTTCTAACATTCTTGCAAATACTGTTAGACAAGGGAAGAGAGATCAAACAAACACTTGGATGTAAAGATTGAAATTAAGACTTCCTCTTAATTCCTTTCTTTGTTCCTTGTTTCTGCTGTTTCCCGCAAAGGAAATGCTATTTTTGAATGCAAAAACTGGACTGCATATATTCTGTGTGGTCAATTAAGCTTGACAGGATGTCAACATATCTGAGTGTTTAACTTAGCTATTATGGTGTTCTCCTTAGGAAATGCAAGCAAGTTATTTCAATGTGATCATAATATGTTCTTAATGATATACTCTAGTGTTGCACTCACAGCAAATGAAAGTTTAGAAAATGTATCTTAAACAGTCTTCTATCCCTATTTGTCCACTTCGTCTGTTTCCATTGTCCTTTAATGCAGCAATATGATGCAGAAATATGTCTTTTTAAGTAGCTTGAGCTAGGGATTTTGTCTGTTTGTCATGGTTGCTCCATACCTTGGGTTGGCTTTCTTACTGGATTGCTCTACAGTCATAGGAGCTAAAGGAAGTCTTCTGGGGGAAAATTCTGCTCAAAATAACATCAATTTAGTGCTTTTCTATCTAGATAGCATACTAGTGAACACAGCCATGCTGTGCTTTCTTATAAATCATATCCATAGTTACATATTTTCTGGTTCTTTTTTTTTCTCCTGTCCTTCCACTGCATTTGCCTTTGATGAGCCATTATCAATGCTCTTTCTCTCCCTGTTTCCATCTATTTTGCTTTTAGCATCTCTACCTGCAGAAGAAACAGTCAGTCAAGGGCACATATATTCTGACCACTTAATGCAGTTTGAAGGCAGCTTGGGAGCACAGTGTTGACATAATACATGCTGTGAACATGCACTGCAGCATGTTTTGAGACCTCTGAACTGAGATAAGTGAAGTCCTGGGACCCTCCGGAGCTGAGCTTGTAATTTACATCAGTATTCGCTCATGTAAACCAAATCACATGGCAAAAGTGACTTCACAGAATGCAAATTGCTGCACAGACACCTGAAGTGCTCCACTAATCTGCACAGACATAGTCTAACAATTGTTAAAAATTTATTTATTTATTTATTTACATCACTTTTAGCCCACCCATATCAACCCGAAGGCGACTCAGGGCAGCATACAAATCGGCACAATTAGATGCCATATAAAAATACATACATTGGTTAAAAGCAAAAAAATAAATAAATCGCATTATAATACAGATTTGCCCCAAGGCATCGCATCATACATTATTCTTCAAAATGCACTGTCTTGTGGCTTGCTTACAGACTTCCTCTCAGCCTCACCAAATTCCATGGGAAGTATATCAAATTATACTTTGAATAAAAGTTATGATTAATTTGAAAAAACAAAAACAAAAATAGCATAGGGAGAACTTCAATTACTTGTATTCATTACTTTTGTTTTGACATTGCTTTGAATATTAAAGGCAAATTCACAAAAACAGTAATGTGTTTGAGGGCTTTCCCCCTAAAGTTAAGTGTCACCAACAGTCTTCTAGGAGGGACATTGTTTATATAGTTATATGCAGAAAAGGAGATTGTTGTGTAAGTCCCAGGCTTATCACTAAAAGAACGGATGTCATGGGGCACATATAGAATTAATGTGGTTTGATGCCACTTTAACTGCTTACTTACTTAGGGGATCCCTTGTAGCCCAAGGATGATGGTCCTCCAAGTGTAGTGTCTTGATGATGGGTCCCCAGGTGGCTGTGGAGCCTTATTCATGTTTTCCTGCAGTGAGGACATTGGTTTCCAAGTTGAAGGCAGTCCTGGTCAGGGTTGGCTTGACACACCTTCTTCTTGGCATATTTCTCCCTTTCGCCCTCCATTTGTGCCTCTTTGAATTCTGCAGCACTGCTGGTCACAGCTGACCTCCAGTTAAAGGCCTCAAGGGCCAGGGCTTCACCAGTTCTTGGTGTCTATGCTACAGTTTTTAAGGTTGGCTTTAACCCCATCTTTAAATCTCTGGAAATGATGCACTTGTTTTAAAGTTTTAAAGTATTGAAGTTTTAAATCTCTTGACCCTTAGACCTGATGTGTTTGTGCGGGACTGTGTCCCTCTTCTCATGAGCTGGTCATTGACCACAATAAAGTAAACTTGAAGTTGAAATCTCTTTTCCTGTCCACCAACATTATGTTTCCTCTTCTTGAGTTGGGAATATAGTAACTGCCTTGGGAGACGGGGATCAGGTATTTGGACAACATGGCCAGTCCAGCAGAGTTCATGACATAGGAGCATCGCTTCAACTGCTTTATCTTAGTGCTATGTAATCCTGGGATCTACAGTTTCACAAGGACTTTAGCCTTCTCTGCAAAATATTGCTGATGTTTGACCAAGCCACAGATCTCAGAATTCCATAGCATTATGCTATGAAAGTTAAAGTGGTGCCATTCAGTCATTCTGCAGTATATATACACCCATTGATTGATATTGTTTGAAACATTGTGTCTTGAGTTCTCTGATGTGGGGGGTCATTGGGGTTTTGGTTTTTGGGTTTGGGTGGTTTTTGTTTTTTGGGTTTTTTTTTTTGTTTTTGTTTTTTTGCACAGTGTACCCAGGACCAGCACCATATTTGCACCCTACAAACTGTATCTTTCCTTGGAAACTCTCGGAAAACAAGTCAGGTTAGCTCCAGACTATGAATTATCACTTCTTCGATGATCATTGGTTTAAAACATATTCCAGTAGAATGCTAAGCAAAAAATTGTGATCAATTAAAAATTAAATATTTATGGGAGTTAAAGTTGTACAGAACTTGAGAAATATTACGTTATATTTTTAAAGGACAGCCAGGAGGGAACCATTTTAATTGCTCTAGGAAGTAGGTATCAACGCTTAAAAGAAGCCACTAAAAGGTTGTTTCCCATCTTCCATCCAAACATGTTTTGAGTGATAGTGGAACAGGGAGAAAGACTCTGCCTTAGATCGCAGGATCTAGGCAGTCTTTCAGATAGCTTCAACCAAAGAGATTATTGGACATTAACCAGCACTCTCAATTGTGCTTGAAAACACAGTGGTACCTAATGGAGCTGTTATAACAAGGGAGGTGGATGCTCCTTCTAATTTCCCAGTTTTCAATCTGGCTGTAGTTGTTTGGGCCATCTGGAGTTTTTGAATGCATTTGGTAGAAAGAAAAAAAATAGATCTTGCATCCAGCTATTGCATCCAGCTGTTTTGGCCTCCAACTCCCAGAATTCCTGCCCATTGGACAAGCTGACTAGAGCTTCTGGGAGTTGGAGGCTAAAAAAGCTGGAGGGCCACAGGTTGTGCAGGCCTGATCTAGACACTATACACCTTTTGATGCAACCCAAAATCCCACTGGCTTTTTTAGCTGCTGCATCACATTGTTGGCTCATGTTCAACTTGACGTCCACTAAAACTCCAAAATCCTTTTTCACATGTACTGTTGTTTCGCCAGGCATTATCCATATTGTCTTTTTGCATTTCATTTTTTCTGTCTATGTGTTTTACATTTCTCCTTATTGAGATTCATTTTATTAGCTTTGGCCCAGCTCTCTAAGCTGTTGAGGTCATTTTTAATTCTAATCCTGTTTCTTGGAGTATTAGCTATCCCTCCTAATTTGGTGTCATCGCGATGAGCATGCCCTTCATCCAAGTCATTAGTAAATATAGGTTTGGTTGCTTAAACAATTACAAATCCACCTAACAGACAGTGGTGTTGTCTAGCTCACATTTTACAAGTTTGTTTGCAAGAAGATCATGGGGGAATTTCATTACAGAAATCAAGATATGACACTGTGGAGCCCCACTAGAAGTGTTTGTTGTGTGATGGGCGACATGGGGCACTGTAGATCAGCTGTGCTGCAAACGTCTTATGAAGCTTACGTAGACCCATGTAATAAAATGGTGAGTTTGCTCAAGGACTTGGTTGCCCAGTCAGGTGTACAATTGTGAGATCCAGTCTAATCATGCTGGTGAATATTTATGCTAAATTGAACATGTTTAAGATCCTGGCCATAATAATTTCTTACAGAAGAATTCAGTATTCTGAAATAAGTAATTTCTGTTAAATGAGAGGCCTTCTGTTCTATTACACTGAGAACCAGACATGTTTACCTTGTTTTAGCTGCCATTGTGAGTTTTGATTGACATTTAATTTCCGACTTTGCAGTTTCAACATATCTTGATTTGGTTTGGTGATCTTCAAATATGTGTACAATTGTTTAGTGCTCATTCAAATGGCGCTATTTTATTTCTATTTAGTGCTCCATCTAGTGCTAACCTAGTTATTCATGTCCTTCCTTTTTCTACATTTTCTAGAGCAATTTTACCTTTATCTTAGTAAGAAAACAGACAAGCTGTTTGAGTGAAGGTCAATGCTGGCAGCTTCTCCTCTTTCTGTCTAGCCCAAATCTAGTTAAAAGAGCACTGTTATCAATAATGACTGAAGAGTGTATGTTTAAGGGTTATCAATGGCTTCCTGCTGAAGTTTTGAGGTAATGAGAAGCACTAATCAGAAAATGTTCCTCTCCGGGCTTTACTGAGAATGAGTGCTGGCTCAGTTGGGAGTTATTCCTTACTATGAAACATAAATAAAAATAGACTTTATTTCCCTTACATAGTATAATATCACCATGTCCATTACCAGTTTGTCTTCCTCTTTTTTTCTACAATAGAAAACCATCCTTTGATTTGAGGCTCACGTAACTTGCAGGCTGCATGCCCCTCCACCTCCTGGTGTGTCTTTGGTACACTCCAGGAGACATGCAGAGAGGCATCATAGTGGCCCTGTAAATTTACTCTTATTTTAGAGTTTTTGGGAAAGGGATGGTTCTCAGTGTCTCCGTGCCTTCCTGGAAGTTACCAGGAGGGCATGCAGACACTCAACGAGCAAAGCCTCCCTTTTTTTGCTGTGGGGACTTCAACCTACTTTCGAGTGGGTTTAAATGATGTATAGAAGTGCCCCAGACAGGTTTATCTCTGGCCCAGGTTAGCATTAATTTGTTTTTGTTTATATTCTGTCCTTCCCTTCTCTCCTTTTTCTTCTCTCAAGAGCTCTCTGAGTCTGGTTCAGTTGGCAGATAATGATTAGCCAAATCTTATCCACTGAGGCTATTGAAAGATTTGGGATTTGAATCTGAGTCTATTCAATCCTACTGAAACCTCTAAAGATAAGAGAATTGAAAATGGGCCAATTTCTTTCCCATTACATTTTGCAGAATATTAGTGACACCTCTTTCTCTGCTATAAGTTCTTCTTGCAAAATCTCTTTTTTCCACACATGGAAATGATATTTTTGCTATGTATTTTTCAGAAATTATGCAGTTGTTCCTACTCTATTTATCAAAGGCATGGTTATATGCATTTTCCCATTCTCTAAAGTAGATTTGTGTGCATTTAAAATTCACAGAAACACACAAAAGCGCTCAGAAATGTGCAGATTTTCAAGTCAAGATATGTTTTGTGCTGGACTTCTGGTGAAGAAAATGGAGCTGGGAGCAATGTCTCAACAAGCTGGCTGAGCACTGGGACATCCTGGAGGACCATATGGAGTTGAGAAATACTTTTTCAGAAAGAAAAAGGACAGCCGCAAACCCCTCAATATTCAAAGGATTTTACCTTTCTCACTAAAACAGGAGAAGGGGAGAAAGGAAGGGGAGACATCACACTCCAGCAATGTTTTCATGCAAGCAGACGCAGGCAGAAGCAGCTCCAATTCACTTCTTAAAATTCTGTATTTACACAAGGCGGAAAAACTGAACTAAAAGATGCTCTTTAATCTACTGTATGTTTACCAACTTCATGGGCAAAAACATATCTGAGAGACAAATGTTTTTTTTTCCTCCTTTGGAAATTGCAGAGATTTTTTTAAAGAACTTAAAAAATTAACTAGTTGAATTATTCTTCAAAAATTTCTAAGTCTGTCTGATGAAACTATCTGGTGAGACCAATTACAAAGTGTGAAAGTGAATTAATTTTTTTAAAAAAATATGCTATAAGAATTGTGGGAATTAAAATTGTTTAACATATCTAAGAACTCGAGAGCCATAACATCCTGGGATCTCATGGAGCCACTGGACTGATTCCAAAACAGCAGGAGCAGCAATAACAGAAAGTAAAGATAATTGAAGTAGCACAAAAGAAATGGATTTCCCAAGAGATTCAGTCTAACTCCAAAGATTAGCATACACACAAAGGGAATACTCTTTGAGGTTGGAAGGAATGCTGAAATTTGTACAGGAACTTGATATGGCAATAACAGAAGTTGTGGTTGGAATCCTTGGTAGACCAGAGCATGTTGTCAAGACCCACATTGACAGGAACTTTAGGGTCCAATCTCAACATGCAATAATGAATAAACTTCCAAGTGATGTGATTGCATTGTTTAAAAGAAAGAAAGGATGAGATCAAGTTTTGCAAGCTCATGCCAAAGGTCCAATTGAAATAGGAAATACCAGGATTGCGGTGTTAAGAAGACAGCTCAGACAATAAAGAAAAGAAGATATTACTTTTTCCTGACACATAAACTTAAGAACAAAGGCTACAGATTCAGAATGGAAAAACCCAGATGGAGTGATGGTGTCTTAAAAACCCAGGATCATTATGAGAAATTTTTAAAAAGACCTAGATTCAGATTCAGAAGAAAGATCAGTAGACAAAAGAGAAAAAGAACATCCAAGAAGGCAAGAAGAGATGGCAATCTCAATAGATGCTGGATAAAGAAGACATTCAACTACAGGAGCAAGCCACTCCACATGAAGAAGAATTGGATGATCATTTGTTATTTGCAGAATAAGGAAATTAAATATACTTTCTGGACTAAATTTGCCCAATAAGAGAATAAGAGCTTTTCATTATTTATGATTACCAGAAACAAGAAGAAATTCCCACTCAAGATTTATGGATTACAAAAATGATAGCTCTGGCAGAAATTGACAATTTTTTTTTCAGTTTTATACAATTTCCAGACCCACCCAAATGTAAAGAAGAAATCTAACAGTGCAATAATTAGAGATGGACAATTTGACTAGGTTTATACAATCACCAGATTCTTCTACATTAAAAAAAATCCAGCATTTTACTGATTATATAAAAGAATAAAATAAAATGAAAATATTGGGTTTTCTATAGCACCTAGGGAAAATTAGTAGTACAAAGGGTGTATGAATAGCGAAGTTAGTGACAAGAATAACAGGATCTCCAATGATATCCAAGGCATCCTGGAAAGTTGATCTACCAGATAGAAGTTTTATGATAAAAATTGGGTTTTTTTATTATGAAAAGGAGAGCAGAGACAGGGTTGGAAGCATTGGTCAGGGCTTTTTATTTTCCATTTTTCAACTTTTCTATCCCCTTTGTTTCATAACACTTTATACCCATTTTTATATCCCTCTGTTTCAGATTAGAAAAGAAATGTGCTTTTTTCTCTCTCCCCCCCCCCCCATCTTTTTGTTAACATCATAGAAACCTTTTAAGTGTTAGTCAGAAATAAAAGACAACAATATAATATGTTTAAAATGTCCCTGTTCAATATCCCTTCTTATACATTTTCAATAAAATTATATGGAAAAAAAAGATACATTTTGTTTTGTTTCTACATGTGAAAGGAATATTTCCATATGGAATCATGAACCAAACTAATATCAGTTCTCTCCAAACTAATCACTACACTGTATTGGCTCTCCTTCATTGCCACCTATCTCATTTCAGACAGTAACATGGCTCTTTATTTTTTTGTCAAGAATAACTAGATCAGATGAGTGTATTTTTTTCTCTTGTGGCAAGTCTTCTCCCTGCCTCTGACTTCTTTATCACTTCTAATTCTCTTTTTTGCACATTTTCACTATGAATACCAGAAGAACTGGATGTTTTGTATGCAGCTGTTGTGAACTAAATATGCATCTGTAGGTTCATTTGTTATGGCCCAATTAAAATGCCATCAAGGAAAGTGGGTTAGCAAATGGGCTTCTGTCCCCTTTTGTGGGAGGGGCAGTGATAAAATAGAATTTTTGGCACCTATTTTAATTAGACTGATGGAAATGTTCTGCACACTCCAGTCATTTATCCAGCATCAGAAACAATTTGTAACCATAAGAGAGAAAACTTGTATTTCTGTGCCACAGTTGTAATTTTTTTTTTTTAGTGCAGATTGAATCCTGCTTCCAAATTTAGCTGGCGTATTCAGTCTTGTGAACATTGGCTTACACCTTTCTGTTTGTCGCAAAAAGTTGAGGAAGAAAAGGCACTGCAATATAGTTTGTAATACCCAAAGCACTTTGCTTCATCTCCCATCATCTAC
This sequence comes from Anolis sagrei, assembly GCF_037176765.1. NCBI lineage: Eukaryota > Metazoa > Chordata > Lepidosauria > Squamata > Anolidae > Anolis > Anolis sagrei. The sequence goes on along the minus strand of NC_090022.1, from coordinate 202,898,536 downwards.
CTACAGAGCTTTCAGATTATACCTGAACCTCTTGTTGACCCGAAATGTTTACTTGGCAACTTAATGGGTATTGAGAACAGAGCTGAAGAAAATGGATGCAAGAAGCACAGTTTTATTTTTTATATTTATTTTTTAGAATGTGAGCAGTAAGGGACATCACGTTCTTAAGTCAATATTATTTTCTTATTCGAGTTTAGCATCTAACCCCCTTTCTGTTCAGTTCTGCTCCTTGGTGTTTGTATTTTAACAGGCTTAACTAGAAAGGGCAAGATGATAGTAAGATTTCTCAAATGTAACAATTATGAACTTCTGATGTGGCTGCAATAGAGGAGTGATTTTTGCAAGTGCAGTAGAACCTCTTCATAAGAAAGTCCCAACATAAGTATGTTTTAACTTACAAATCCCCATTCAACCAAAAGTTACATTTTGACATCCAAATGCTGTTTTGACCTATGACAGTGCAAAAGAAGCCTCTTAGCCCCATAAACCAGTTCTAACAGAAAGGCAGAAAGAAACAAAACCTAGACTGGACTCCTGGCTGAAGGAGCTCTGGTTCTTCCTACAAGGGAGAAACTTCAGGTCCATGTGATTGCTTCCCCTGCATGTTCTGGGAGGTGTCCAATCCAGATATTTCACTCCAGATTGCAGTCCACCTGGTGTAGCAGAGCCTCAGCCTAAACAGGAAGCACTGTATGTTTTGCTTCAAGGAGGGAGAGAGAGAGAGAGATAGCAAGGAAGGAAGAGAGGGAGGCTAGAATGATAGTATGAAGAAAATGATGCAGTTTTGCCTTGCTGTTACACTGGACAACATATTTTTTGTTGCCTCAGATGTGCTTCCTTGCCACAGTGGCTGGATGGAACCAAGTACTGCCTATCTCTAAACATTTATAAGTTATTTGTCATTTATAAAGTACATTTTCTTATTTAAAAACACCTAACAAAAATGGGGTGGTTTTCAGTGAGCAAGAACAGATTAATAACATTTCAGTGGGGAAATTCGCTTTGAGATAAGAATGATTTTATTTAGGAACATGGTCATTGAACAAATTAAAATTTTAAGTCAATGTATCACTGTACTTATTTTGACATAAGAGCGTGTATAATCCAATAAAAAAAACCTTTCCAGACAAAAAGAAAAAAATTAAAATCATTAACTAACGCTCCTTACACATCACATCATCTTCTCCTTTTTGCCATTCTTCTTCTGCTTTTGCTGTTTACTGTTTTTCTTTTTTTTAAAAAAAAAAATAGAGCAATGCTATCTGTTTATATTTTGAAGCAAGCCCTATGGAACATGATGGTACTTTAAATTTCAAAATTGTGTTTTCAAGGTTTTCTTGGATGGATGGAGGAGCAAAAGAGAAAGAAATTGATAGAGAGAACATGAGTAGATGAAGAAAGTAGCTAGAAGAAAGGGAATGGAAGTGGAATGGGGGTGGGTGACTGAGACAAAGAATGTACATAAATATGAGGATTCAGGAGGGGTGATAGCATAAGGAGGAATGCAAGTTGGCATAGGGGCAAAGAGAAACAAAACAAGAAAAAGAAATGAAAGCAAGAAGTAAGAGAAAAATAACGAATTGCCTATGCAGAGATAAAAGAAGAAATACTTCCTGTCTCTAATTTTGAATACATTTGTTGTGATCAGATGCATTGTTACATTCCCATTCATTGGTTCTTGGGTCCGCACAGCCTGAAAACCTGGTCTGAGTTTTTCCTGCTAGTTGCTGCCTATCTTTCACTGATTGGCACAAGTAGAATACAGAGAGAACTTGCAAAAATTCAAGCTAGGTTTAGTTAAGATCAGTAGCCATCAACTAGCAGTGTTACAATATAAGTAATAAGTCAAGTTTCTCAAATAGGCATCAGCCTATTTCAAGGGTGGTATTTTCCAACAGAGGCAAAGAGCATGCCAGTCTCACCCTCGTCATCATCACTTTCCTCATATGAAAAGTGATGATTTGAAGAGGAGTCTCACCTGAGTATGGAAGCTCACCTCTTCAAACTGCCTGTGTTCACATGTCTACATTGAGAGTGTAAGGGCCCTTCTACACATGCCCTAAAATATGGAAGAAATTAGGATAAAAGAGGAGGTGGTAGCTAGGTGATGTTTCACAAAAATGCACCCTGATTTGGATTAACAGCTGAAAAACATATGTTAAAAAGGTGCTCTTAAAACCTGATTTTGGCTGAAAAATACATATATTTGCATGACTATATAACCCTGCAGTCAAGGAAAACACGTATTTCATTCATATACCCTGGTGTGGATTGCTTCAGTGCATGTGCACACTTTAAAATTCCAAAACAGCTGATCTGGGCTAAAATAAATCGAGTCACAGACACACAGGTGGCTAAATGGAAGCACAAATGGAAGGCAATTACAATTTTTATTAAGACAAATTAATACAAAACATATATACAAATGTGCAACAGTAAAAACCAATAAGCTAACACACATAACGAACAAACATAAGAAAAAGTTTAAAATACTTTTTCTAAACTAACAAATATTACTACTGCATTCTAAACGTCAAAAAACATTAACTTCATACAATCTACATTTTCTGTTCTAAGGGCTTTACATTCTCTGTCTGATGGTTATATTCTCTCGAATTTCTACACACATTAAGTGAAAAAGGATAGTCTACATAGGGACCACCAAACGCAGCGCCCAAACACGAATCAAGGAACATTAAAGACACTGCAGACTACTTCAACCAGAGAAGTCACCCAAAGCAGAGCACCTGATGAACCAACCTGGACACAGCATATTATTTGAGAACACAGAAATGCTGGACCACTCTAACAACCACCATGTCAGACTACACAGAGAAGCCATTGAAATCCACATGCATATGGACAATTTCAACAGAAAGGAGGAAACCATAAAAATGAACAAAATCTGGCTGCCAGTATTTAAAAAACTCTAAAATTACAACAGCAAAACAACAGAGAGGAAAGAAACAAGGACATCTACTCACATCTCATCAAAAGATTGCCCCAGCAGTAAGAAGCCAGACCTTGTAACTGCTAGACCATCAAATGCTAATCTAGGTGATCAGTTGAAACATTCACACCTTGCTCCAACAGACAAGAGTTCTTTGTCCCATCCTGGTCATTCCACAGATATATAAACCCATTTTCCTAGTTCCAACAGACCTCACTACCTCTGAGGATGCTTGCCATAGATGCAGGCGAAACGTCAGGAGAGAATGCCTCTAGAACATGGCCATATAGTCCAAAAAACCTACAACAACCCAGTGATTCTGGCCATGAAAGCCTTCGACAATACATTGAAAATGAATAATTGATACAACCTTTCCCTACATAATAACACTCTTCTAATTTGAAAAAAAATAACAACAGTGACTTCATCTTTGCTGGAGGAACACAATGAATGGGCCCCAGTCTTTCTTAAAGTTAGTTAGATATTTCTCTATAATCAACATAATAAGTTTATCAATTTCCATAAATTCACTTATTTTTATAAGCAAATTGCTTGAATCTTTCTATCTTTGAGCATAGATTATTCTTGCTGCTGCTATCATATATAACAATAACCTTTCACATTTTCTGTTGAATTGCTTACCTAACATCCCTAGCAGTTAGAGTCAGGTTTCCTTTCAAATTTAACTTTAACAATTTCTTCTAAAATCATGCATTTCTGTCTAGTTTCTCCGGGACCTTTTACATGACTACCGCATATGATAAAAGATATCCACTTTCCCCCCAACATTTCCAACAATCACCAGAACTATTTTTATACGTCTTAGCAATCCTTTCCAATGTCAGATGCCATCTGTACATTTTTTTTTCCTTTTAACTCATTACTCAACATAAATTTCAAACTCTTTGTTTGTTATAACTTGCAAGTTACCTTGAGTTCCAATCATGGGAAATGATGATCAAATGAGAGAGAGGAATGGACTAAGATATTACCTTTTAGAGAATTGAGTCCTTGTTCAAGGCCTCTCAAAACTGCAATACTAAACTGTGACTTCTATTTTTGACAGTAACAAAACTCCACAGGTTCTTCAATATTCACATTTTTCTCGCAAATCCAATTTCTATTTAATTTTAGTTCGGTGTCTGGATGCCATTCCCCTATGGTGGTAGTCATCTGTTTGCACGATGAATAATTATTTTGTGGTTTTGTGGCAAGCAGATTCGATTGAACCATCCAATGCACTTGTTTTGCAAATGACAAGTAAAAGTGGTGGCTTGTTTAAAAGCCATTTTATGTACTCTGGCTTTTTTCTATTTACTTCCTCAACTAATACAAACACTGAAGGCTGACATGAAAAATGTGTTGCTTAATTTCAACAGATGTATGTAACTCAACTTGCCAGTTTTCCGTGTCATTGCCAAAGGTATTTGTGTGTGTGTAAAAAATTTTCATTCCAGGTACACTTAAAAGCACACAGTGTCTAACATTCTCATGTGTACTGCCTCAAAAGTAATGCATTGTCATTTTAGTTTAGTTTGGTAAAGTTGAAAATTATTTTGTTGTTGTTCATTCGTTCAGTCATTTCTGACTCTTCGTGACCTCATGGACCAGCCCACGCAAAAGCTCCCTGTCAGCCGTCACCACCCCCAGCTCCTTCAGGGTCAATCCAGTCCCATCCATCCATCTTGAAAATTATTATTTATGCTAAAAAAAAAAAAAAGGGTGATTCTGCCCCTCTGCAGAACTCACTCCAATCCTTCTAAATTTTTCCCTAGGGCTTTGCATGGAGGAGGACAAGGAAGATCTCATATTGTACCAGCAAGGGATAATAATAATAATAATAATAATAATAATAATAATAATAATGCCATCAAAGCCAGAACTGACAAGTTGATAACCGATCCCAAGTGTAGATTCTGCAAAGAAGCATATGAAACAATAGATCACATCCTCAGCTGCTGCAAGAAGATCCTGCAGACAGACTACAAGCAGAGGCACAACACCATTGCTCAGATGATTCATTAGAACTTGTGCCACAAATACCATCTGCCTGAGACAAAGAACTGGTGGGATCCCAAGCCTGAAAAAGTTACAGAAAATGAACACATCAAACTACTCTGGGACTTCTGAATTCAGACTGACAAGAGTTTTGGAGCACAATACTCCTGACCAGGATTGATGAGAAACAACTGGAAAAGCTGACACAATATGAGGATTTAAAGATCGAACTGCAAACCCTCTGGCACAAGCCAGTAAAGGTGGTCCCAGTGGTGATTGGCACACTGGGTGCAGTGCCTAAAGTCCTCAGCCTGCACTTAAACACAGTCGGCGCTGACAAAATTACCAGCTGCAAAAGGCCACCTTACTGAGATCTGCACGCATTATTCACCAATACATCACACAGTACTAGACACTTGGGAAGTGTACGATGTGTGATCCAACACAACAGCCAGCAGTGTGACCTTGTTTGCTGTGGACTCGTCTTGTTGTGTTTCAAATAATAATAATAATAATAATAACAACAACAACAACAACAACAACAACAACAACAACAACGGTAACAATACTTTATGTATACCCCACCACTATCTTCCCAAAGGGACTCGGGGTGGCTAACATGAGGCTAAGCCCAAATAATTACAATAAAGCAAAGTAAAGTACATACAAAACAGATGATAAAATCAAATAAAAATGCTTAACAATAACTTAGTAATGCAATAAAATAATGACAATAACATAATAAAAACAAAGTATACAATGTTAAAGGAATTAAACAAGGGCAAGCTGCATCTAACTCCTAATACAGCATTGGAGCAAACCCTGCAGTACTTGAAAACAATTACTGAAAGCTACAAATGCCATTGAAAACTATAAAGCACTAAAGGTTATACATGTAAGAAATTAATTTATATCCTAAAGTATTCATGCTCACAATGGCAAAAAGGTGCATTTCAAAAGATAAAGAAAAGGCACTGTTTCTTTTTGTTTGGTCTGTGGAATGCTCAATTCTGAAGGAGTTCCCAAATGTCAAAATTAATAGAAGAACATGTTAAATTGTGGCATCCAGCTGTTTTAAGAAAATTAACTTGAGCATTATAAGAGCAATAGGGGGTCCTGTGGATAAAAATGTGTTTGAAAATCAGTGGAGCTCATTAATACAGTATTCAACACCAGGCCAAATAAGGCAGTGACTAATCCATTCCCATCCTTATAGATCAGATCGGCACAACCTGTGCCCCTCCAGCTGTTTTGGCCTCCAACTCCCAGAATTCCTGGCCATTGGACAAGCTGGCTAGGGCTTCTGGAAATTGGAGGACAGAACAGGTAATGGGCCACAGGTTATGCAGTCCCGTTAGAGACAGTCACATTCTTTTTCACAGTGAATTTTTACAATGCATACTGACCAGTGTATTGACCATTCACGAGAGTGAACATTGCTTTTCCATTCCGTCTTTCTATGACCATCTTTCCATGCTCCAAACCCCTTATTTGAAATACCTAACTTCTTCTTTCTGCTCTGGAGCCTTCCCAAACTCCCTGGAACAGATTTTGGACGGAGGTGCAGGAGAACTGAGAATCCATTCCACTAGCAGATGGCCTTCTGTTGGCAAACATACATTATTGGATGTAACCTGATGCTGGTTTTTTTAAAAAATAATCCTGCTGCTACAGAATAGTAATAGTAATAATAATAGTTTTACCAGGGATCCAAAGCCTCAGAAATCCAACACTCTATTTTGCAGCATCAACGTTGCTATAGTTGAATTAGCTTCCCTGTTTACCTATTGATTGAAAATAATTGCCTTAGGTCTCCTCCTTTTTTGCTCAAGGGCTATTAGTTTAGCAGCAGCAACCTGGATGCGAATATTAAGGGGGATATTTGTTTTTAATACTCTCTAAGGTTCTACTAATATGTTTGTGTCTGATCAGTATATATTAAAATGTATTTTTTTCTGTTTATGTACTCCTTCATTACACTAGTAACAGCTGCTATGCTTTTTATATCTTCTGAAAGGCATCTCATATAATATGTATTATTATTCTCTTTCTGTACATTAATTTTCATGAGGCATGCACCCATCTGTTAGAACACATACATTTTACCTTTCTATCATAAGAAATCTGACCATACCCCTCTTAATTCACTGCGATGTATGGCTCCTCCTCTTCAAAACAAGAAGCCATTCAAATATAATAGCCAACACCCTTCTCATTTTCTGAAGCGTCCATTTTGAACATTGCTATTCACTCGTGATTTCACCTTATTACTTTCTTCCCAAGAGTATCACCACCCAAGTAGTGCACCCAAGTTTTGCTCAGAATAATAAAAATTCTTCTCTAGTCTCATCCTTAGTCCTCAAAATCTAATAAATAAATAAATGGAATGTGCTGAATTACACAGTAATTGAACCTTATTAGTATTGCAAATTAGCTCGAATGTCTTTTCTTCTTTCTCAAGCCCCCCCACCCCCCGCTTTTGCCAAGATGTAGGATAATGCAGCCATTGATTAATAGGGCTTTCAGCTTTGAACATTTTCAAATCGCATCATTATGAACACAGGCAGAATAGAAAATGACTGTGGAGTACAACTTTTCAAAGGATGCTTGCTGGAAACTATTAAGAGTTTAATTAGACCTTTAAGCTGTAATGCTGAGCATATCTACTTGGAGCCACATTCTGCCCCTATAGCTTCCTTCCAGTCAAATGTGCTCAGGACTGGATTAAGACGTGTGAATTTCCTGTTCTCTTCTATAGAAGTGCTTCTTCTTCTTCTTCTTCTTCTTCTTCTTCTTCTTTTTTTTTTTTTTTTTTTTTTTGAGGCTTCCCACATTTTTCATACAGTTGAGCCTCCCATTATTTGGAGACGGTAAAGATAATGTTTCTGCCTCTATAAAGCTCCATGAGACTAGTGGGACTCCTGGTAGAACCCCTGCATAGATAGAGCTCCAAAAGGGCATTATGGTTACTGAGTCAAATTGTGTCAGTTCTCAAATCAAAGTTTGCATATGAAAATGTGGGCCATTATTCTCTATCAACTCAAATACACGTCTGTATGAGCTACAAGACTCCTTAAAATAACTTTCCTGGCCTCCCTCAAATTAGACAGAAATGTCATTCACCCATGTTACGATCGCCAGGAGTATGGGAAGAATGGACCTCCTTCTCTCCATGGAGTGATGCTTGGTGAAATAGGTTGTGGGGAGAGTTGCAGTTATGACAGTTGCATCCCAATTGTGACTAAATATCCATGAATGACTACAGAACTGTTACCTAGATTGACTAATTCATAACTGTTCCGTTTCACAATTGCTACTTAGTAATGATTGTTACAGCATTGTACAGTCTAATTCTCTCCCTCCCACTCATTTTATCAGGAGAGAAAGAGGTTGATTTTTTTGATGATAAGAAAGTGAATGACATTTTCAACACTGTTTGGGGGGGAGGGGGTAGTGGGATCAGGGCAGAAGAACAGAGTATTAGTCATCTCCATTAGGTGAAAGTCCTCACAAATATGCATATAGTAGGAGAAATAATGTTTAAATGTATTGTCACACCAAACTGGAAATAATGAGGCCACACACAAAGTTTGAGTTTAGTCAGGTCACATTATATTTAACTTTAATTAACATGAACTGGCAGGGAGACCTCTATACTGCCTCTTCACCCATACCTTAAGCCTCAGAAGCAACCCACATGAATTTAATTTGCTGCACAGATAGCACAAACCCCCAGTGATATGTATAGAGAGGATGGGCTCCAATAAATCCTAAGCACAGCCTCTTTGAGCCCACCAAGCTGCAAAACCAAAAGGAATAATTCCAGAGATGTTACCATCATCAGAAGGTTGCTTGTGATTTTCCTGCTTCTTGGCAAGGGGTTAGACTGGATGGCCCACGAGGTCTCTTCCAACTCTATGATTCTATGAATCTAAATGCTCACTGGAATTTCCAATCTTCCTTCTCCACTACCCAACTCAAAGACCAACTATTTAATGTCACCTTTGCAATAAACCGCTACCTCTAACATACAGGGTAGGATAGATAATAATGACCTTATCATAGAGGCCGCTGGAATCACCATGGATTGTGGTGATTCTAGAGAAACCCATGAGGGGGCATGGGGAACCTGTGACCCCATGCCCTGTGTCACCTGACACACCAATAGCCCCATCCCACAGGGGAAACTGTTGGCCACCCAGCTCCCCACCCCCACCCCCACAGTTGCTTGTGCAATATAGGAAGCCTGTCATGGAATGGGAGCCGGTGGGCTCTGTGGCTAAACTATCACTGAACTGGCATATGCCACTGGGAAAGCCCTGTCTAATGACATCATTAAGTTCATGGAAAAGGAGCTATCCACTTCCAACTTCCATCACTATTTCTGTTCCTGGGTATTCAAAAAGTCCAGACATTGCACTACTGCAAAAGATGTCACCACATTAGCTATAAAATTCACCATGCACTGTGGTGAATCCATTAGGATGGGGAACCTGTTGCCCTATGCCCCGTATCACCCGACTTACCATTATCCCATCTGATGGGGGATATGTCCACCATCTGATTTCCCCCCATGGTTGCAAATGCAACAATGTTATCATGGCATTGGCATACAATACTCCCTTTTCACTTTTTCCACCGAGCTGCACCAGAAGTAGTTTGACATTGTGGGATAGGAGCTGGTGGGCTCTGTGGCACAAGTAAAGTAGCGTCATCTTAAGCCACCAAATTTAGCCTGTCTGAGGTCAAAAGTGAGTAGAGAAGGTTAATGCTTTTTTTAGGGTTCTCCTGGAATAGACTACACATTCTACTCAGAGAAAGGGATGGTTCCTTATTTTGTAATTCTCACATTGACCCATGGATAAGTCAACTCAAAGGGTTTTTTTGTTTCTAAATGTATACATGCATATCTGGGGTACATTCAGAAAATTCTCCATGTCTGACGTGACCTGAACCTATATATGGAAAACATATGATGCAGAAATAAATAAAAATTGACCGATCTATCCATCACTGCTTCCAGACCTTTTTAGCTGCCATTCCAATTAAGAGAAAGGTGTTTGACATTATGTTCAGCTACTTCTCTATTTGGCAAAACAGCATTGATGTCAGCCTTTCTATGTAGGTGGTGTTGGTAAGCATATGTACATTTGTGTGTATTAGTGGCTGTCCCCAAAGAGCTATTTGTGAAAAAGCATAATGATTAATTGCTCTGCCAGGCATCTCATGTCACAACCTGACAGCTGACAAGGTCTTCTATTCTAACTGTTGCCTTGTCAGTCAGGCACTGTAGTGCTAGTGTTTTAAAAGGCATCATGTTTAAAGAATGCTTTTGTCACTATTAGGAATACCATGTTTTGCTTCAATGAATGTCTGATTTTCCAATTTTTTTAAAAAAAATCTGTTTAGCTGGCATCTTGAACAAGGGGCCTTGATCTTCCTCCAGTGATAATACTTCATTCATAAATAGTACATTCATATTCAAAGCTCTGTACAGGCAGCAGAATTAGGAGGACAGCTTTTTATGCTGGGAGCACATTCAAAGCTGTAGACAAGCAGTCTCTCCCATTTGCCTTGCAAATCACAATTGGAGTTTGAATGTCAGAGAACTGATGGTTGCAGTCTGTATCCATGGGGACATGACAGTGTGAGGAAACTTGGTGAATACATGATAGAGTTTGATGAAGTTGTAGATGGGTGGGAAAAATGGGGTGCTATTTGGGTTTTAGGTAGGAAGGCAGGATAAAGAGATTTGGGCAGGTAGGTTGGAAAACGGGATTCAGGAATCACATCAAGGATGAAAGAATTTGTGTCCTTTAATATCTATTCAAGATCAGCTCTTCTCTCTGTCATTCACCTATCTATCTAACATCTGACATCTGGACATCTACCGACCTACCTATCTATTGTACCTACCTTCCTATCATCCATTTGTCTATTTATCAAATTTTAAATCCTAACTATAGATAAAAGTTCCTGAGAATTATACCCCCATATTTGTGGAGAGTATTTTTGAGACTTTTTGTCATTGGGCAAACATGGATAATTGCGAATTGTATTGAAATGAAGGACCTCCAACCCAACAATTCTATAAACACATGCTGAAAGACTTAGAAAATGCCTAGAGGGGACATATGAAATATGGATAAATAAAACTGTGCATACTAGAGGTGTGCAATTTTTCATTAGTTGACATAAGCCATATTAAATTAATTAATTAATTAATAATTAATTAATAATTAATTTCATTAATATTAAATTCATTAATTCATTAAATTCATTCTTACAACATGATATCCGACATGCGGGCATGGCCCATGCCAAAAACTTAAGAATCAATACTTACCCAATACTTTTTAATTTGAATTTTGTAAATCTTGGAAGTGTCCCAAAGTCAGTTTCATTTTCAGCATAAGAAAGCAAAGCCAAGCCATAAAGGCTGCAATTCCTCTTTACTGGCCACTTGCTATTAGGTGAGGGAAACAGCAGGGAGAAAGCACAGTTCATTGGAGGGGGGGGGGGGAGCACAGGGTTCTGAGAAATGTAGTTTAGGAAAGCGAGGAGCCCTATGCCAGAGAATTTCAAAGGTTCTGCTCTAAACTACATTTCTCAGAATTCTGTTCAGCATGAGAAAACCCCAATCAAGATAGAGGAGATATTTGTACTTCCATAGCAGCAGTCAGCCACAGTCCAAATAAATTTTTGGCCTGCATCAATAAGAGCATAGTGTCTAGATCTAGGGAAGTCATGCTACCCCTCTATTCCGCTTTGGTTAGACCACACCTGGAATATTATGTCCAATTCTGGGCACCACAATTCAAGAGAGATATTGACAAGCTAGAATGTGTCCAGAGGAGGGCGACTAAAATGATCAAGGGTCTGGAGAACAAGCCGTATGAGGAGCAGCTTAAGGAGCTGGGCATGTTTGGCCCGAAGAAGAGAAGGCTGAGAGGAGATATGATATACATGTATAAATATGTGAGAGGAAGCCACAGGGAGGAGGGAGCAAGCTTGTTTTCTGCTTCCTTGGAGACTAGGACGCGGAACAAAGAGAGGAGATTCCATCTGAACACGAGGAAGAACTTTCTGACTGTGAGAGCCGTTTAGCAGTGGAACTCTCTGCCCCGGAGTGTGGTGGAGGCTCCTTCTTTGGAAGCTTTTAAACAGAGGCTGAATGGCCATCTGTCAGGGGTGATTTGAATGCAATATTCCTGCTTCTTGGCAGGGGGTTGGACTGGATGGCCCATGAGGTCTCTTCCAACTCTTTGATTCTATGATTCTATGACTCTATTAAGAGGAGGACTGACTGATACTTCTTGTAAGTAAATCTCTGTGCTGGGCTGGGAAGAAACCCCTAAATGGAAGTTCTATGAGTTAATAAGAGAGACATTCAATGAGATAGCTGTTATTGCTTCTTTGAAAAAATGTTTTTGTTAAAAAAAATCCTAAAATCTTTAGATGTATGAATATTTCCAAAAGCTGTGGGGAATTATCTCCTGTTATCTTGTGACATTGTATAGAAAATTTAAAATGTCATTGTATAGAAAAAATTGTTTTTTAAATACAAACTTTGAAAATTCTTCAAAGGTCTGTGGATAAGTGAAACATTCTAAAACTTGATGGGCTAACAGTGGTAAATGTGTTCGACCATTGTAGCAAGTTTCACCCCAATAGCTGCAAAAATGAGGGAGAAAGTAGTACTCAAAGTTTCCCCACTTGTGCAATTACTATAACAAAAAATCGATGAAATTTTGTTACTCTCATTATAGTAATGAAGGTTTTACTAATTATACTTTAAAAACACTTTAGAAACCAAACACCTGTGCCCCCGAATTTTGTAATTACTTTTGAAACTTTTTAATCGATTGCACATACCTAGTGGATACCTGTTCCATAAATATAGGGGTTGTACCATAATCACAAACATGTGGTTGTGGGGAAGGGTTGTACTGCAATTGATAACTTCAGAGATAAGATCCTTATTGTTGTTCCCCTCAACCTCAGAGTTAGTTAACGAATGAAAATGAAATTCCAAATAGTACTGCATTGTTTTTAGCACTATTCAACACTTTGCTTCTGTTTTAAGAAAGAAAAGTCATATAATAACAACAACCAAAACTATTACATTTATGTCTGTTTCCATAGTTTTATGAACCCGGGGGGGGGGGGGGGGAGAAAGCTAGTGTTACATACCACCAACAAAACATGGTCATATCTCAGCAATTATTACTGCTTAGTTGAAATTAATGACAAGAGTCCAAAGATTAATGCTACTGATTTCACCCAGTGTGTATATATCTTTTGCCTTCTGTTTCTTGTGTAGACATGTCCTTTGCCACAAGACTGAAAGAATTTCTAAAGCATGCTTTAATTCAGCTAAGCATCTCTTACCAAAAGGGGGAAAGATATCCGAAGTTCTATTTGGCATTACAAATTGCACAATGAATTGTTCCCGTGTGGTTCAGAATTGGTTTGGGCTTCCAGGTTCTTGCATTAAGGCTTGCTCAAGCATGTGGGTTTTAATTATTTTCTTAACCAGATTTTAATTGTGAGAGCTGGTGTTGATTTCCCCTATAACAAATCTAATGGTAGTCATTACATTTCCAACCAATTCTCTACACTAAATATTGGCATGGATCTCTACCAGGTTTGGCACTTGCATAAGTGATAATAGAGAGGTCTTTTTGTCCTTGCTGCCTTTTAAATCACTTTGTCTCCATCTGCCGAATGTATATATCTTTCATTTGTTTTGGGGGTTTTTTTAATCCACAATAACCTGTCTTAGAGTATGGGCTATCTGACTGGGTGGGCAATTGGAAAACTATTAATTCTGCTTTCTCTTTGTTGCATAAGAATGACTAGGAAGATGTATCGGTAGAAAAACATTTTGACAATTTGTGTTATATGTATATTAAGAGAATATTTGGATCAAGTACTCATTTTGTCGTTTTCTCACACAGATTGAGAGGGTATTTTCTCCTTTAAAATTTCACTCCAGGTACATTTCACCCAATAGAGTGGTTTCCCCATTAATATAAGGAGGCAGAAAAAAGATATTGGCAGCCACATTCACTCCTAGTGAAGCTATAGGATCATCAGAAAGAATGTATGTTGATGGTACCATTTTTCTTCTGAAAGCAATGGAGAAAGTTTATAGGTGCATCTTGGTGGACATATAGGATGAAACAGAAGGGTTAGAAACAATTCATTCTGTTTTGGAAGATGTTTCTTGAATCACAACTGCCAAATGTTTCCTCTTTACTTTCCGGAATTAACTTCAAATTGGAGAGACAGTGACTTCCCCTGTTTTCTGGGTGTCCTAAAGTCAGAGTCTTGAAATCTGAAGATCTCGGCAGTGAGGTCAGGCATGCTTCTGTTGGACAAAGCTCTACTACAAACATATAGCAAAAGAACATTACTAAGTGAAGTTGGTTTAGGAAGCTTCTGTTCATGTGTGATGCCATGAAGTTTTCATGACATATTGACGCAGTCCTCTGCCCATACTATGTCATGAGTACTATTTTGCTGTAAGAAATGCTTCCTGAACCAGATAGTATAGAAAAAAATGAAAAAAATGAGCCTCAATACAATCACTAATCAAGTCCAAAGTTAACAGCCAAAATTGTAAGAGGCAAAGACAGGCCACATTGACTAAGATAGGCTGATGGTTGATTGTAATCAATGAGGAAAAGTTTGGAGAGACCAGAATCAAGGGATGCAATGGTCCAGACTAGGTTGATACCATGTTCTGGTGGTAAGGCATCTTTCAGCAAGACATTCATCGGCTTGTAGAACCAAGCCTGTATAACTTGGCATCAGTTGATTTTTCCAAGGTGCTCAATTCTATTCATCTCCCTTACAAATTCCTGCCATTATTAGGGTGCTTCTTTGACATAGCAGTTTGGGTACAACTTAGACATTTTTCCCCCAAAATAATATTTTCCAAGTCTACCATATTGCAGATTAATTTTGCATGGGTTCTTTGTTCAGAGGTTTATAATTCAGTTTCCTATGGTGGTGAGTTTGTTACCAACTCAATCCAGTGTAAGGCTCTGTGATTTCTTGGAATGTGTTTGAACATATAGCTGTTTATAGACTTGCAGTGTATTTGCAGGACATAGTTCCCATAGTTTGATACCTTAGAATTACAGAGTTGGAAGAGACCTTGTGGGCCATCCAGTCCAACCCCCTGCCAAGAAGCAGGAAAATCACATTCAAAACAACCCCGACAGATGGCCATCCAGCTTCTATTTAAAAGCCTTCAAAGAAGGAGCCTCCACCACACTCCGAGCAGAGAGTTCCACTGCTGAACCCCTCTCATGGTCAGAAAGTTCTTCTTCATGTTCCGCATCCTAGTCTCCAGGACAGGAGAAAACAAGCTTGCACCCTCTTCCCTATTACTTCCCCTCACACATTTATACATGGCCATCATGTCTCTTCTCAGCTTTCTCTTCTGCAGGCTAAACATGCCCAACTCTAATTTACATGAGCCTGTTCTACAGAATCTTGCAGTTTGTTATTCAATGAAAGCAAGGGTTCTTGAACGGTTACCACTCATGTACCCTTTCTTCCGGATAATTTTTTTTGGGCCTGAGAAATTTTTAAGTGACCCCAGCCTTCTAGGTCTATAAAATAGGTATAAAAAACAAATATTTGCTGATAATAAAGCA
The DNA here is from genome assembly GCF_037176765.1 of Anolis sagrei. Taxonomy (NCBI): domain Eukaryota; kingdom Metazoa; phylum Chordata; class Lepidosauria; order Squamata; family Anolidae; genus Anolis; species Anolis sagrei. Next base: position 202,882,918 of record NC_090022.1, on the reverse strand, counting down.
GCATTTGCAAGACCTGCTAAGCAGGCCGATTTTCCTTTTTATGAAGTACAATTGAAGCAATTTCTGCAGAGTCCAGCATAAACACTGCATGCTGTTGCTAAAGGATTCCTGTAAAAGCCTAGATGGCATTCAGAAACCTTTTACTGTTGCAATTTTTTTTTTGCAACCCCAACCCCAGTGAGTTAAGGGGGTCCCATTAGGATTCGAGACTCACAGTTTAAAAAAGCAATCTAGGATCTCAATTAACGAGGATATATCAGAACTGTCTGAGAGAAAATCCTAAATTCTTCACTATCCTACAAATCTGAGAACTGCCTTTGGTAGAAGCTTTATATCCAGATGCACATGGAGTCCCGGTTTAGATGAACAAAGTCATCAATAGATTTTACACTACCTTCTTAAACAGTTACCTAGATGTGTGATAATCTGCATGCCTGAGGTGTTGTGTAACATGATTTTTTTCCCTGTATGCTTTCATCAGTTAGGGCCATCTGACACAGTAAATCACTATGCAATGTTTGTATGAAACAAAGCATGACAGTCAAAACCTTCACCATTGGAATGCTGAGTATTTTTCCTTCTCTCAGGGTGAACTTTAATAGTAAAGATATTTTCCCAAAGACAGTTCCCATGCAAAGCTAAATGAAAGGCTACAGACGGCAATGCGCTTAGTTTCATACATCATGCTCTGGTGTGCCATTGTGAGGCAGGCTTTGGCATGGCTTTCCCATTTGGAAGCCAAACATAAAGATGGGAGCAGCTGTCTCTCGAACTGAATTTCTGTCACAGACAAAGGTCCAACTCAGATTATGGCAGCAGCAACATCTTGGCTGTGACAATGGAAAGATTCTGGAAGAATGGATTAGCCCGCTTTATTCCTGCATATTTAAAGTGGTTTGTCATAATGCAATATTAAACTGCGATCTCATGAGATTTCACTTGGCATCCTTAGATGTTTCTTTATTTGTCATTATTTTAATATTGCATGAGGCTCAGATCCATTTTTTTTGTAAAGGACTGTAATCAACTACTGGTGTAGAAAAGCATGTAAGTAGATTTCTTCCCTTGACTCATTGGGAAGTTGTCTGTTTCTGTTAAAGTGGGCATATTTCCTGTGTGCTAATTAGTGCTCAAGTGTACCTCCCCTTTTTAATACCTTATTCTGGAAAATCACAAAAACAATTGCCAATTTGATTGCAATTCCAGCGTTTGCTTTTTGAGAATGCATTACTGGAATTATACATAGATTTCCAGATAAAAAACCTAACTTTGTAACAAAGTGATGCTCATGTAGGTTAGTGCAAAGTATTAGAGACAGAAATATTTCAAAATATTAAAAAATTGTTTTCTAAAATGGCAAAAAGGGGATTTTTTTTCAAGTTTGGGACAATATTGATGAGAAAAATCTTGGACTGATTAAAATTTTCACATTTCAGGATTTACTCCACAATATTTATACTTTGCTCCCCAAGTTTCATACCTTTTGTTATTTTCATGGCAGAAAATGCTGTTTTCTGTATATATATATATATATATATATATGCAAAAGAAACCAGATCTGAATTGTATACTCTTAAGTCCCCAACTAAAAAAAGCACATACAAAGTTTGTGCAGGGTAAATCCATCTGGAGTGATTTTAGTGAAGACTAACAGTCAGACCTCCAGGGTCTTAGATCCTGCATCCACAGATTTATTTATTATTATTTATTTCGAGGTTTTATATACTGACCCTCTCACCTTCAAAGAGAGATTCGGACCGGTTCACAACATGTGTTAACATACAAAGAATATACAATAACAACACAATGCCACTTCATAACACGATTAAAATATCAGCACTATACACATTAAAACATTATCATCACAGTTAAAAGAGCCAAATCGTCCGACACCATCACAATCACATTCATCATCCTCCTTTCATGTGGGCAAATAATTAAATCAGTTGTCAAATGCTGCGTTCCACAACCAGGTCTTTGTTAGTTTCCTGAACGTCATGAGGGAGGAGGCAATTCTGATCTCTAATGGCAGGGAGTTCCAAAGTCGAGGGGCCACCATCGAGAAGGCCCTGTCCCTCGTCCCCACCAGCCGTGCTTGTGCAGGCGGTGGGACCAAGAGCAGGACCCCTCCACACGATCTTAGTGGTCTTGATGGTTCGTAGGGGAGAATACGTTCGGCGAGGTAACATACAGGGGAGAATACGTTCGGCGAGGTAACATACAGATATTAACATACATGGTTTGAAAAAACTCCCCCAGAAAAAAATCCAAAAAGCAAATCTTGATTTTAACATTTTGTATAAGAGATGCCATTTTACTATGCCAGTGTTTATAATGGATTTAAGCATCACAGATTTTGGAATCCATGGAGCAGATACTCCAGCAGATAACAAGGACCCACTGGACATACTCACAAAGTGCTCAAGAGACAAACAATCTTCATCAGATTACAAATTTTTACTATTTTCTGTTTACTAACTAATATCTATATGTATTTTTTTTCTTCTACTGGCATCACAGTTCTACTGACATCAAGGCTTACCTTTTCCCTATTTCATTCCCCATACCAACACTGTGATTGTACCTCTGAGAGAGACTGGTTGGCCCAAGTTCACCCACTGACTTTCATGGCTTGGGCAGACTATGCCCAAGTCCAAGTTTGATAATTTCGCCTTTATATGAAATTCTGCTCTATCTCTTTCCTTTATTTTCAGCATTACTATTAATCCCCATTTTCACATCCTACTTTTCACTTACATTTTAGAGGAAATTCTTAGGCTACCATTCTGTTTATGTTGTTTCTGCATTAAAAAAAATATCTTTTAGGAAAAAATGCTAATTTGGCAGATTAGGAACTGGCAACAAAATTAAATTATGACAGGCTACCACCTTAAACTGATCCATTAATGCTTGGAAGCTTCCATGTCAGTGGGGCAGTGAATCTACTCTGGATTAAAGACCAAACTTTGAAAGAGCTGTCCAAGACCCCTTCCACCAAGCTGAATAAAATCCCACATTGCCTGCTTTGAACTGGGTTATATGGCAGTGTGGAATCTGATAACCCAAGGCCCTTCCTCACAGCCATATAACTCAGAATATCAAAGCAGAAAATCCCACAAAACCTGCTTTGAACTGGGTTATGTGAGTCCACATTGCCATATATTCCAGTTCAAAGCAGATAAAGTGAGATTTTATTCAGCTGTGTGGAAGGGGTCCCAGTTCAAAGCAGATATTGTGGATTACCTGCCAAGATATTCTGGGTTATATGGATGTGTGGAAGAGCCCATAGATATTGAACCTATCCTTGCTTTCATAGCTCAGAATAAAACCTGGAAAGAATTGATTTCCTCACAGCATGGAAGGCACCAGCCATCACTAGGCTCAGCCTAACTTGACACCATTGGGCTATCTGGATAAATGGAAGATTTCTAAGACTACTTGGCAAGGAACCATCCCATTAAGCTCAGGGCCCTATAAACATGAACGATAGTTTAACAACCTTAGAGTTTTAGCACAAGAAGAAATATTTAAGCAAGACATTCAAGATTTATATGTTACCATATCCAGCTGTCGGTTCTGGCTAATATAACTAGCAGCAGCTCTTTAATATTTCAAGCTGAGGTCTTTACCAGTTGCCCTGTCTGAAACCTTATTAAGTGGAGGTGCCAAAACAAAACCTTTTACTTCCAAGTCCCATTTGTATTCCCTAACAGTGCAATCTTGTACATGTCTGTGTGTATTTTGTGTCTTCAAGTTGTTTCCCATTAATGGGAATCCGAAGGCAAAACTATTGTGCGGTTTTGTTCAGAGAGACTTAGTCATTGCTTTCTTTGGAGACTGAGGGCCCTTCCACACAGCCCTGTATTCCAGAATATCAAGTCAGAAAATCCCACATTATCTGAGTGGGACCCATTATCAGACCCAGATAACCCAGTTCAAAGTAGAAAATGTGGGATTTTCTGCCTTGATATTCTGGGATATAAAGCTGTGTAGAAGGGCCCCCAGTGAGTTTCCATATTATCCCGAGTCCAACATTCAAACCACTATACCATACTGCATGTGTACTCAGAAGAAAGTCTCACTTTCCATAAGGAGCTTGTTCTGGATCAGGACTATGTTGGAAACAGTAAAGGAACATTGTCCTTTTTTTCTCTGTTGTAATTCTGATTCACATCACTCTCTGCTATTTACACACCCTGCACAAACTCACAAGTGGGAGAGGCATAGGTATCCAGTTCAATCCTGGATCATCAGTAGGAGGGACAGACCCACCATTCCTGTTTTGAGAGTCCCAATTTGCATCAGGTTTTTGTACCTGTAGCTTTAAAAAAATCTATTCACTTGGTAGCAATTAATTGAATGGCAGCCCATCTAAAGTTGTCTCTTGAAGCCTAGGCATGTAAGACTAAAAGAAGATTTCAGTTACATTGCAATACTGTGGGACCTAAGTATAAATAAGGGTTGGTTCCTGCACCTCTTTGGTTACCCAAACCCATGAATGCTCAAATGCTGTTATATGCAATGGTATAGTAAAACAGCATTTTTTATATAAAATGCCAAACAACCCTAAGTTCCAGAGGGAGCTTCTGTGAAATGGTGAGAGACTAGAGCAGAGTAGTCACAGCACATGGTAAACTCAAGATTTAATTTTTGGATTATTTCTCTTTCTCAAATGTAAACCATGCTTGGTAAAATCAGTGAATGCAAAGCCCATGGATACAAAGAGGCAGCTTTATCTAATTGGAATCCAGCCTGTATAAAGTAGGATCATTGGTGACATACACCAATTTCAGGGCCTGTTGCATGTATAGGCCACTTTTAGAGCAATGCATAGTGACAAAATGGGTGAGGGAAGCAGAAAAGGCAATTTCTGTCAGTAGCAGAGAAATAATAATAATAATAATAATAATAATAATAATAATAATAATAAGGGACTTGGGGCGGCTTACAAAGGGACAAGCCGAGGCAGCACAAAGTAAAAAAAATTACACAATAAGATAGCATCAAAACAAAACAAAATTAAAAACATATCACAATAAAACATAACATCATAAAAACCATACCATATAGAATGGTAAAAGTGCTGAGTTCAGAGGGCTCTGGGTTTGTGCAAATTCCTAGATAGACCTAAGGAAAAGTGCAAAATTCAGAAGATGATAATGTTCATGGCCATTAAAATGTCAGGATTGTAGAGCAGAGGGCCATTTTCAAGTGCCGGTACTTAGGTAACATTGAGCCAATTCTTTGGAACTGCCTAGTCAAAGACACAGCGGGACATCCATGTTTTAGGTTCTTCCGGAATGTGGACAGGGTAGGTGCCAATCTAATCTCCCTAGGAAGAGAGTTCTAGAGCCAGAGGCTACCAGCGAGAAGGCACTCTCCCTCGTCCCTACCAACTGTGCTTGAGAGAAAAGCCTCCCCAGATGATCTTAGGGCTCATGTTGGTTCATAGGGGAAGATGCAATCATAAAGTTAGGCAGGTCCTGAACCATTTAGGGCTTTGTAGGTAATCACCTGCACCTTGAGCAATGTGCCTCTTTGACTAATGAATAGCTTGGGAGTAATCAGATTAGGTTTTGCTCCCCGCAGAGCAATCTTCTGTTGCATTTCTCCCATGAATGAAGCACCTGTAACCATTTTAGTTTTGATTAGACCACCATCTATGGGCCCTTCCACACAGTCATATAACCCAGAATATCAAGACAGAAAATCCCACAGTATCTGCTTTGAACTGGGTTATCGGAGTCCACACTGCCATAAATTCCAGTTCAAAGCAGATAGTTTGGCATTTTATTTAGATGTGTGGAGGGGGCCTAAGTCAACAAATTGCATCCACCAATAGGATCATATTCACCATGTTGGTAAATGCAAGGCAAGTCCTTATTAGGCAGATTTTGAGTGTCGCGAAAGGGCAGAAAATTTCGAATCACTTGGGTTATTACTGTATCTTTTCGTTCCAGGGGTGAGGCATGCTTTTGTGAGATTGTCAGATGCAGCAACTAACCTTGCCTTTGGGCACTCTGAACCTTGATGGGATACCACTTATTGTTCTACTATAAGCAATAAAATAAATTGGGCAAATGCACATTCAAGCATTACATTGGGCAATTTGATGGTGAATAATACATGGATCCAAAATAGCAATTGCTACATGATTCTGGTGAGGATGATCTTAATCTAAAGAGGGCACCAAATCATAATTGGTCCATATCACTGGGGTGGTAAATCCAGTTTACTTTAGTCTGAATGTTAAAGAATACATCCAAGTTTGGGCATAGCCTTCAGGATTTGGATAGATGTTTTGAAGTTTGGACCTTGAGTAGAGCAGATTCACTTTTTGTCTGACGTGGAATCCACCAGTCATCTAAATGGGTTCTGGTTGCCCTGAAGGGTTATTGTGTCTTCCTTTTTAAACCAGGAGAGAAAGTTTAATAAAAAGGGGTTGCAAGTCAGCAGCTTTGTCTTTCAGGGGACTCATGCTGCTCTGTAGCCTGCATTGCCCCACATATCTGCTCATTCTCTTCTGATCTTCTCAACCTGTGTAATTGTAAATAATTATACAGTACAAAAAAAACTTTGATCTCCAGTAGTCCTTGATAGAAGGAGAAAAACCTTTTAAAGCTACCCTAAAACTTCACTGGGAAAATGCAGAATGTGAAAGAAGGGTTCAGCTGAGACACTCTTCTGCCTTACACAAAATTCAAGATGTACACTTCCTTGTATAGAGCTTGACTGAACTCTCCTTTTCCACTCATGTATTTTACAGCCACTTTCCTGCCAGTTCATGTCCCTAGAGAGCTTACAATTTATACCAAAACAAGTTACACCTTTTTAAAAGACATATGTAGTAACATTAAAGAGAATTGTAACACCATTAAACAGCCTACCCCATTAGAAGTAAATACTAACTAAACTAAAAGCATTGAAAAATATTTGAAAGCATGACAAGAAGAAAGCAAAGTGCATCCTCCTTACAACCCCACTGAAAGATCGTCTTATAGCAGCCATTTTCTGGCCCTAAGCTTCTCTAAATTCAAACTGAAATTGAAACCCTATTTTAGGGAACTTGTTTCCTATACCGAAGAGATAAATTAAGCTTGGATTTGTGTTTTTGTTTCACAGTGGCCCAGTGACTTTTGCTAACTTTGGAAAAGGAATACCAAAAATACCCCTGAAACTTTTGTGATCTTACTTTTGTAAAATGTCAATAGTGTAAAAATATAGATAACTTTAAAAGCTCTGCCCAGATTATTGGACCTATTTAGTGTATATAGTCAATCTCTCAGAGAGTCAATCTCTTAGTGTATATAGTCAATCTCCCTTCCACACAGCTGTATAACCCAGAATATCAAGGCAGAAAATCCCACAATGTCTGCTTTGAATTGGGTTATCTTGAGTCCACACTGTCATATATCCCAGTTCAATGCAGATAATATGGGATTTTATTCAGCTATGTGGTACGGGCCTCTGTTAGCTCTTTAAAAGTTCAGGCTAAAGGCTCCAAAACATAGTTGGCCTATCACCTCCTGCCCCCAACTTTCAGGAAAAAAACTTATTAACCCCAGAAAACTTATCTTCTCTAACTGAACAAAAAGAAATATATGACGAATTTGCATTTTATGCATGTATATTTATACCTGCTTCTTACAACCTGGTAAAGAAATGTATTGTTGTATTTTTATTTTTATTTTTTTGCAATAATTGTGTTTTTAGCATAGTGCCCACAGGTACAGGGTTGTTTTTGTTTTGTTTTTGTTTTTTTGTATAAAACGGTAAAATACAAACAAATTAAAAAACTAAGTACACAAGTCAACTGGTTGTTTGTTGTTGTTCTTTGCTTTGTCCTGCATTAGATAGATGTATTTGATATTAAATTGTCAAATATCAAACTAAATTTATCAAGAAATATCATTAAATACACATATTCCTGCTTGTTGTTTTTTTTTTTGTCGTGTCAGGAGCAAGTCGCTTCTGGTGTGAGAGAATTGGCCGTCTGCAAGGACGTTGCCCAGGGGACGCCTGGATGATTTGATGTTTTTATCATCCTTGTGGGAGGCTTCTCTCATGTACCCGCATGAAGAGCTGGAGCTGATAGAGGGAGCTCATCCACCTCTCCCCGGATTCGAACCTGCGACCTGTCGGTCTTCAGTCCTGCCGGCACAGGGGTTTAACCCACTCCGCCACCGGGGGCTCCTGCTGATGCATGTTGGACTTCCCAAGAATGTGTGACATTCTTGCCTGCCCACACTTGCTTGCTAAGCCCTTTTATAAGTTGCATTTTGGTTGTTTATTTGGAAAGTAAAGTTATCACTACAACTTTAATTCATTATTAAACAATAGACAAAACAGATGCAAATGGGTTGTCAATTTTTTCTACTCTCTTTTTTAATGTTTTCATTGCCCCCCGTATTTTTACTCAATGCCTCTCAATTGCATCCCAGGCTACCATCCCCTTGGATCATTCCAGTATCCTCCAGGGAGAAATATTGCTTACTTTGGGAAGCACTGATTCAGGCTAATCCTAATAAGGATCACTGCCTTATTGATATGGTAACTGGTAGAAATGTCTTAGGGCAGCCTTAAACATATAGAATTATATGTGTTCTCTCCATTGTCGGCATACACACACACACATACAGACACTCCTGGTTCAGTTTGTATAATGCAGTTTTATCAGGCAGTGTGGCTAATGTGGGACATAGGAACATGAATGTTTCTACCTCCCATTATTGCTAAGTGTGTCATGTCAAAATGTCTCATCCCTTACATGTAATCAATTGATCCTTTCCCTTCCAACACAATAGACTAGCTTCTCTTTGCTGTTGTTCTACCCCAGGGCAAGAACCATGTAACCTTCTAGATTTTATTGATTGCACCACCCAGCATTCTTTCCTATTGACTGTCCTAGCTAGGGCCAGTTGCAAAATGTAGTCTGAAACATTTGGAGGGAATTTTGATTTCCATTCCAGTTGTATTTCTTCCCAAGACAACATGTAATAATACCTCTTTAATGCACGTTGAGCACATTCCATATTGATTTTTGCCCATATGAAATTCTTCTCCTTTCCTTAGGTAATCATGATTTTGCATCAGCTAAAGATACAAATTCATTTGCCTGTAATTATGTTATCTTGCTAGGCATCTCATTCTATGATAGGAAATCAGTGATTAAATTTCCATTCAGCATCTTTCTTCATCAGTCGCAAAACAAGCCTGGTGATTATCCCATAGTAATTGTGAAGTGCATGCCTTCATTATCACACCCCTAATTGTTTTCAGTTGAGGAGTTCAGGGAATTTCAGGTTTTTTTTAAATAGATAGTTCAACTAACTCTTTGAGACACGGTGATCTTACCTTTGTGTTCTGTGACGCAAACACCTACACTAGACTACTTGAAAAATGGCTTGTTCTGTCATGATGCATTACAGCCTACATTTACTCTGTTAACATACATTAAAGCAAGTCAATTTTTCCCCTGTATAACTCTGATTTATGCAATTAATGGAAGCAAACATGTTTTAATTTGCTTTATACAAGTCATAATATACCTTTTGCTTCATTCATTCCTTTCTTTACATTGTGCAGTGGAGCTCTTCCACTATGGATAGTTAAATAGGTTCAATATGATCAGCCAAAGGGAAAATGCCTTCACTCTAAACAGATGTCTCCTCCCGTAAGCCTCACCCACTGCAGTGAGAAAGCTTCCTCCAACATACTATTATTATTATTATTATTATTATTATTATTGTCACAAAAACACAGTATGTCACAGCAAATGAGATATATATGCTGGATTTCATATCACAAAATCACAAGCTGAACATTTTCCAAGCATCTAGGATTGTGTGATGTGTTTTTGAATGATGTGTGCAGATCCAAGTAAGGTGGCCTTTTGCAGTTGACAGATCATGATTTGGTCAATGTTCATTTTTTCCAAATGCCGGCTGAGATCTTTTGGCACGGCACCCAGTGTGCCGATGACCACTAGGACCACTTGTACTAGTTTGTGCCTGAGCCTTTGCAGTTCAATTTTGAGATCCTGATAATGGCTGAGTTTTCCTGTTGTTTTCCGTCAATTTGACTGTCACCTGGAATGGCGACATCAATAACCCAAACTTTTTTCTTTTTCACAATCATGATGTCTGGTGTATTATGTTCCAAAATTTTGTCTGTCTGGATTCAAAAGTCCCACAGTAATAATAATAATAATAATAATTATTATTATTATTATTATTATTATTATCATTATTATTATAAAATAAATAAATTATTATTATTATCTTCATCATCATTATTGTTTATTTATACCCCACTTTTTCTCTCCACCTGATGATTCATACCACTAATCTTCACATCTGGGAATCTTTGCTTTTGTTGTTGTGACTCGTTACTCTTCATAATGTCTCCAGAGGCCCTTCTGGGTATAGGGTTACAGCCTGTGTTAGACGGGGTTACACTCCCCCTGAAGACGCAGGTTCGCAGCTTGGGTGTGATCCTGGACTCTTCGCTAAGCTTGGAACCCCAAGTTTCGGCGGTGTCCAGGGGAGCATTTGCACAATTAAAACTTGTGCGCCAGTTGCGTCCGTACCTTGGGAAGCCTGACTTGGCCACAGTAGTCCACGCTCTGGTTACATCCCGTATTGATTACTGCAATGCGCTCTATGTGGGGTTGCCCTTGAAGACTGCCCGGAAGCTTCAGATGGTCCAGCGCTCGGCAGCCAGGTTGCTAACGGGAGCGGCACTCAGGGAGCGTACTACTCCTCTGTTGAGCCAGCTCCACTGGCTGCCAATCTGCTACCGGGCACAATTCAAGGTGCTGGCTTTAGCCTATAAAGCCCTAAACGGTTCTGGCCCCACTTACCTCTCCGAACGCATCTCCACCTATGAACCTACTAGAACATTAAGATCGTCTGGGGAGGCCCTGCTCTGGGTCCCGCCTGCGTCACAGGCGCGCTTGGCGGGAACGAGAGACAAGGCCTTCTCAGTGGTGGCCCCTCGGCTATGGAATGCCTTACCGGTAGACATCAGACAGGCACCATCGTTGCTGGCGTTTCGGAGAAAGGTCAAGACCTGGCTTTATGAACAAGCGTTTGGTTAAACAGTGCAACCGAACATAGGAAGACGGTAAATGGAACATAGGAATGGCACAAGGATTATGAGTTCGGATCTGATTTCGTTGAGGCACTATGTTTGTTTCATGTTGCTTGTTAATTGTTGTGGATCGGTGTTGTTGATCCTGTTGTTACATTTGTTGTGTTTTTAATTGCACTGACACTGTTATGATAATTTGTACCTTGTAAACCGCATTGAGTCACCTGTTTGGGCTGAAGAATGCGGTATAGAAATAAAGCAAATAAATAAATTCTACACTGCCATATTATCCAGAATATCAAGACAGATAATCCAGATCATCTGCTTTGGACTGGATTATTTGAGTCTACACTGTCAGATAATCCAGATCAAAGCAGATAATCTGGATGTTGTACAGCTGTGTAGAAGGAGCCCATGCTGGTCCCAAGGGGCTTTCTATTAGGCTAGGCTTTATTTGTGATTTTTACATTCCTATACATTCACTTATAATTCTCAGTTCCATCCCGATTTGTGTATGTATGTGTGTGTTTTTTGGCATTTATATAGGTTTTTTATATTTCTCTTAAAGTTGCACATATAGGGGTTTTGATAAATAAACTAAATAAATCAACCAGCCAGTAAGAGTGTTTTTATGTGAATCTGGAACACATCAATCAAGATAGTCCATATCAGAACTTGCAAACTTCACATTTCACAAGCATTCCTCCTTTTTTACTGGGTATTTCTTTGAGAAATTTTCTCTGTAAGTACAATGCAGTCTGTCTATGCCTGTTAGACCAGGAGCCCTCAAACTTTTTAAACATAGGGCCAGGTCACAGTCCCTCAAACTGTTGGAGGGCCGGATTATAATTTGAAAAAAAAAAAAGAATTCCTATGCACACTGCACATATCTTATTTGTAGTGCAAAAAAACCACATGAAAACAATACAATAATTAAAATGAAGAACAATTTTAAAATCAGGCCCACACCTCCCATTGAAATAGTGATAAGTTTATATTTGTTAAAATTGTTTTTCATTTTAATTATTGTATTGTTTTAAAATGTTTTTTGCACTACAAATCAGATATGTGCAGTGTGCATAGGAATTTATTCATGATTTTTTTCAAATTATAATCTGGCCCTCCAACAGTTTGAGGGACTGTGACCCGGCCCTCTGTTTAAAAAGTTTGTGGACTCCTGATCTAAAGAATTCTGAACTGGGGCGGGGTGGGTGGGGGTGGGGTATCAGTTCTGTTGGAACCTTGTGAAAACTGCTATTGTTATAAGACATTATGAAGAGTAACGAGTCACAACAACAAAAGCCAAGAAACTTCTCATAGTCTATATTGTTTTGTGTTGTGATTCAGTCACCTAACTACCCTTATTCTTTTCTGTACTTCACTTTAATCATAACATCATCCATTCACAGTACCATCATGTCTCAATTACAAGAGGGTCACAGAAGGTTTGAGGCTCCACATATGGTTGGGCCCCCATGATCCCCCATATTTGACTAAGGTAACCAGACCTGATGGGAGCTGCTGTACAACAGTATTTATATTTCTGTTTATTTATTTATTTGAATATCTGGAAGTCCTCAGGTCTTATACTCCTTAAACTTTTTATTTTTTTATTCAAACCAACATTTTATTCAAGAGAATGATTTGCAAATGCACATGAAAGAGCATCTTAATTCTTGCTCTAGCACTGCCCAAGGGTCTATTGAGCTTCTCAGCTTTGTTTCTTATGTCAGTTGCAGTGATATCCCAAAGTCCCTGAGTCACATACTTGAATGTATAAATCTCATTGTATACCTGTTCCCACTTCAGATTATGATGTACTTGTAAAATTATAACAAGGTGTAATACAAATCACTATCATGTGCGAACAGTAATTGGTAATGAGAATGGATTTTGGGTGATACTGATGTTTTGAGTGCCTTTTTAAGTGGTTGTTTCACACCATGATCCAAGGTTGGAGTCTTCCTGTCTCCTTTAGCTTCTTATCATCTGTAGAAGGGTTTCTTAGCCTTCATCTGATCCTGAGTTATGACTTCTTTAAACTCAGGGGTGGACAAGCTCATCTTTATCTGGCCAGGTCCATTTTTGTACAGGCAAGTAGTCTGCACCATCCAGTTTCCACATTAATCTGTGATATTAACAAATTTACAATAAAATCCAGAGATAAAAGGAAGTACATGAAAGCCAAGCAGCAGCCAATAGTGCATTCAGTTTGTTTTAGATTTCCATCTGTATCATGTTACTACAATATGGCAATTGGGGAAAGCTGTCAATTCTTAGAGATTTCTAAATAACTTGCTAGAGCTATCAGCAAGCCTCCTATTAAAATTTTACATCAACTGACCAATCTCCAGACATAGCTAATAAAATCTGTTCTGAAATAATAATAATAATAATTCTTATCTTCCTCTCCTCATAGCTGGAGTCAGGTTGCAACATTGCTAAAACACATAATCAAAATGCATAATTGTTTAAAATCACTCTGTAGAATATACATATTAAAACATATTTCCATTAAATACATATTTAAAGACACAAAACAGAAGTGGAAGTTTAAAAGTCATTATTAAAACTGGTATGATCCTGGATTGCACCCTTGTGTTGCAATACTTGTATTTATCCCAAGAACACTATCACCTTTAGGAGTACATTGACTGATACGATTTACTCGGTTCAGCAGAACCACTTTGATTGCTTCTGAAATCTTATTTCTGTGATCAAATGCATTAATACAGGTTGCCATCTGCAAAATATGAAGAAAATAACCACACTACACATTTCAGTGGCTAGGCAGTTTAACTCAAAATACCACAACCTGCCTAGTTTGTCTATGTTTAGAATAGATTTACCATCTCTTGAGGAGGAGGAGGGTCCTGGATCCATAGTATTAAGACCCTAGCACTACATGATTTCAACCTAGATGGTAATACTTACTTTTGGGGGGCTGCTCACTTTTATTTGAGAAACTAAATAAAGCAAAAGTATTTATATATATCATAAGAAGAAGAGTTATAACAGATATATTAATTCATCACTCCAATATATGTATAACTACTCCACATGCACTGTGCTTAGGGGGGCAGGATGCATGTGAAAGTGGAAAAAATAATAAACTATTATTTTAAAAACTTCTCTAGGAATCTCTAGATTGTCCAATTTTACAAGACAATCATAGATTTGTGCCAAAGAATCTGCTAATGTCTAAAAAACCGTTCTCCATAGGAATCTCGATGTCTTTCAATTTTGACGTTATCATACTGGTGTGTTTTTTTTAGCCACTAAGTTGGGTCTGCTCTTTGTAACAGTTCATGATGGACCCCATCAGATGATGCAGGCCAATGCCCCACCCCATCTAGAGGTGAATTGATGAGGAAGTGTTAGATTCTGCTTCCTCACTACCATGGTAAGCCATGAGTCTTTTGGGTAGTTCCAATGCAACTATTTGCATTATATAGGCCTTTCCACTTCTGATGGGAGAAAGGGCAGTGCATATTGCCACACTTTCCCCTGTCTGATGGGGGCAGGGACAGGGCACCAATGCACCTTGCCCCAATGCCCGCATGTGATGGGGAAAAAGGGAGGGCACGTGGGTTGTGGAGAGATGCTATGTGTGCCTTCTGTTTCACCAGCAATTGCCAGCAAAACAAAACTGGAGGACTAGGCATGTAGCTGGGGGGAAGGGGCTTGAGAGGCTTCAGCCCCCCCACCCCCGAAATTATCAGGGTGGTCCACGAGAAGGCCTTACTGGTACATTATTTAAACTGTTATGTTTATTCATATCATGATCTGATCACCATGCTCAATATAGCCCATATGCATGGAGGTATTGGGATAATGATACAAAAGGTTTGCTAGGGTAGATCCTCAGCCCCCCCTCCAAATCAAACTCACCCCCCCCCCCCCGAATCATACTCCCCCCCCCCAATCAAAATCCTGGCTGCGGGCCTGTGGAGGACCCATCAATATGATGAGGTCCTTAAAATATATGGTCAATTTCTTGCAGAGGGCCTAGAGATTCCTAGAGAGAATATATTAATCAAATCTGTGAATAAACAAATCCACAAAAATTCAAACTGCAAAAATTGAAGGGTTGACTGTAGTTTCACAAAGTACATGTTGTTAAATATATTCTTAAAATACATTTTTTCTTCAGATCACTTCTATTTTGATATGCCTTTTCAGCTGAACACCATGCCAGAACATATGGAACATAAATCATCTAGCAGATAACTAAGTAGCTCAGAACATGCAGATCAGAACTGGTTCATCAGATACTGGAAATGATCAAATTCTTCACTCATCCCTAGTGAAAGTCTCAATCCTAGTAATAGAACTAAGAGAGTAAATGGTCCAATGCATGTTGCCTCAGTGTGGACTGATTTTCCACTATGCTGGAGACTCTGAAAGCTGCTATATCTCAGGATTGACAGTACCAGGTTACATGCTTTTTTGCTGTAAGATAGAGACATTATATTGATTATAAACTCAATCAGAAAGGAGTGTTGCTAAGTAACAGAGGGAAGCACTCCCTGACTTCTTTCAGATTGAACTTGAGGTTGATGGAGGTGTATCCAAAGCTTACTTGCTAACTACTATAGCTTTCTTCAGTGTAGCTGTTGGCTTCAGGCTGAAACAGGATACACTTAGCTCCTTAGATGGATGACAATGGCAACAAACGGGAGCCTTGAGCACCAGTCCAATAGGCAATTATGTCTTGTCAAGTTCTAAATCAATGTAATTAAGGATAGGTAAATAGGTGATGGTTGGCAACTTCTCTGTCTAAGTTAATCCAGCAACATTGGTTTGCTCAATGCATTACTGTAAGCAGGACATGAAAAGTGTCTTTCCTCTCATCCTTGGTTTGGATAACAGAAATTATGAGCAACAGCTTCACAAAAGTGAACCTTCCTGTCCCTTACAAATATTCTTAACTCCTTCGGTTGTTTTCAGTGATATTTTTTTCTATTTCTAAGCCAATGCAAAGAGTTTGTTTCTGGGATTCTTTTCACAACAATGGATATGCAGCATTTGCAACTTAGATCCCAACACTTGTTGTTCACCAGTTGTATAGAATTGTCCACAATGGGCTTAATTGTTTTCATTATGGCTGATGAGTTGTATGATGTTAATGTATACAATAGGAGAGTACCATACGGAATCACTGGTGTACATTAAAGTCAACTTAATAGCAAAACAAGTATCCAACTATGGCTTTTCTTTTTCAACTGCAATGATATTATCCCAGAGATACAAAAAAAAAGGTTACAAATTTCCTGGTTTTCAGTGGATAGATGTTCTGGCAAAAGTCACCATGTTGAAAAAATGGTTTCATCACTGCAGGATTTTTTTCATATTTTAGAACTTCTAAAAATGCTAACTGTGAAAACAAAACTATTTTTGTGCAAAAAAATGAGAAACACTATGGCTTTTTGAAACACAATACTGGGGTTTTTGTGCCAAAATATTTGGGCTTCATGCAAAATAAACTTTTACAAAAATGTTTTCAAATTTTGTTTGATTTTGAAGCAAAAAGAAAATAATTGATAATGTTATATCCATGTATCACGGGTAGGTTTGCAACCCATTTGAAACAGGCCTCTTCCTCATTAATGAAACCAGGAATTTGCAAATCAAAAGTGGAAAGGGAAGGTTTTTTCTTCACCAGACTTAGGGAAAGGGTTGGATATAAAATCTTAATGGTGATTGATCTCATAATACAATTGATTGAAATCTATCATGGCTGGTTGGATTCTGTGTGCTTGTTTTAGCTTCCCTCTTCGACTTGTGACTGAACATCAGGAGACAAATTTGATTTGGTGGTGTTTGTCTTTTTCAGCACTCAACTTCTGCAAGAATTTTATTGACTTTAGGGAGTTTTGTTTGTTTGTTTTAACCTAGCTATGGGGTTTCCTACTGAGCTTTTTAAACGAGAGGCACATTAAGTGAATAAGTTGGATGAATGCTATAAGCTGTGCAATTAGTGCAACAAAACAGTTACATGCACTTAATATGTACAAATAGCATTTTGTGCCATTTACAATGTAATGAAATAAACAGGCTTGGTAATAGGATAGTAACCAAAATACTGGTGTTATTGCCACATCTAGTTTACCCAGATCATCATCATCAACTTTGTCATTATCATCATTGTGCTCATCATTTGCATTTATCTCCCATCTTATTCCCAAGGAGCTCAAGGTGACACCCTCATCTCCTTTTTTAAATATACAAAGGATCAAAAGACTGAAAGATATAGTAGTAAAAATTAAGACTGGCATCCTGTTAGTGACTTGTGAAGGCATTCAGTCCAGTTTAACTCAGTATTGGAAGCCTTGTTGAGACTGACATTTTCTACTGACTGACAAACAACCAAATCACCCTCTTCCCCATCTTCTTTTGAAGCAGTTACACAGCCCTCCATATGACCATTTACTGATTGTTAGAAACAGTAGAGGTGGCAAGGTACTTTCTAGCTATGTTTATATAGTTGGATGCACAGCAATTCCATCATTCTTCAGGCTGTCTGGAGGACCCTTAAGAGATCTTCAAGGATACCTTTCCATTCACCAGCCTCCTGCTATTATTTATTTATTTACCGTACTTATATACAGCTCTTCTCAGCCCGTGGGTGACTCAGGGTGGTTTCTATCCACTTGCCAGTGAATGGCCATGTTGGGAAAGACTGTTACAGTTCAAACAGTGGATTGGCGGTTTGGCTAGACAGACACATCATAATTTTATCTGTGAATAATTTTGCAATACATTTCCCAGTCTAAGATCTTATTTATTTATTTATTTATTTATTTACTGTCCTTGTATACCGCCGTTTCTCAGCCTAACTGGCGACTCAACGCGGTTTACAACAGAATATACAGTACACAGTATACAATTAAAACCGTAAAAAACATAATACACAATATTTCACATAAATCACAATCCAATACATCTCCTAACTAAAATCGTGGTCCAATTGCATCATCCATATTACCAATCCGTAGTCGACACATTCATTGCACCGAATTAACCAAATGCCTGCTTGAACATCCAAGTTTTTAGTCTTTTTCGGAATACCATCAGCGAGGAGGCTGATCTTACCTCCATGGGAAGGGCGTTCCAGATCTTGGCTGTATCTCATATCTTGACAGCACCAGGTTACAGACAGTTGTTCAGTTTCTGATAGATGAAGTTTTGTACACTTCCAGAGACAGATGGGCTGATTTATCAGTTACTGCAATAAATTGTTGGGGCAACATTGCACAAAGTGTAAAATGGATACATTTGGAGAATCTGGGGCATTGATTAAAATGTATCTTGTGTTCTGGCATTGGATGTTGTTCAGTCACTATTGGATATTGTTATAGTGGAAATCTGTGAAGGTGGCCAAACTATGAATAGGATAATTTGGGGTGTGTTTTAGGAGATTTAGTAGAGTTAAGCGGGGTGAGTAGAGTTGAGCTGCTTTGAGTCACCTTTAAAGCAGTATATAAATGAAAATGATGATGGTGATGATAATGGGTAAATATTTGCAGTGTACAATATTATGTCCAGATCCAAATCTTGGAAATGATATTTTTTCAGAACTATAGCTCTAAGATTCTCTCAATCAAATCTAAAACTGTAACAACCTTTCAAATGTTGTGTGACAGTTACAATCTGGCCAAATACAGACCTGAAGAAAAAATTGGTATTTTCCACAAAGCAGAAAGGAGATTGAATCAATTTCATTTCCTGGTATATTGTGCTTGGATTTGCTCCCACACTCCTGCTATATATAAGAGGAGTAAGAGCTGGAAAGCATTCTCAAGTAATCCTGGGCAGCCTTTCTTGAATTCCAGGCTGCTCCTTACACAAAGCTCTCCAGTGTTTTGTCCAGTCTACTTCTAGATGATTCAGCTACTGAGTAATCAGCAAAAGTCCCAATGTTATATTCCCTCATGTCCCACTTATGAGGACTTTTAGACCAATACAATGATTGTGAGTCATTTTTCTGTCATTATTAAATCAGCGTTATTGGACAATAGGTGTTGGTTAAACCAATGAGGCAGTTTCTAGGAGAGCGCAGAAGCAGCATACTGTGGTCTACAATGTGGAATAGTCTGCAAAGAATCTTAGGATGAAGGAACATTCCTCATATTGCATTAAACTAACTCATGTTTATCAATATGCAAAGATGAAATTGGTGATTGGTCTGTTTCCATTTAGAAGAATCTCCTGTTAGATTCTAAGGTAAGGGGATGAAGCAATTTTAAATGTCTTATTTGATTACTGTATGAATGGATTTGCAAAGATTTTTAACTAATGTTTTAGGATTGCCATGCATGCAGTATTTACTTTAATTAATAACAGGGATGGGTGGGTGATTCTATTTAATCAGAAGTTACCAGAAATCACAAAAGTAGCATTTGGGAGGATTTGAAACGGATAGATTTGTCCACCACCAGTTAATGAAAGGGATGAAATATAGGTCATCTGGATGAGGTGCCTCCCATCATTCTTGGCTAAAGAGCTGCTATTTAGGTCATCAGGAAGACTCAGCAAAGAGTAACAAGAGGAAATGCTCTGTAGCACTTGACCATTGTTGAATGATGTCAAGTATATAATAGAACTAATACGAAAAGTGAAATCTTTTTAGGTGGAAGGGGAGCTTTTGAGAAGGAAAAACATTCTATTATAAAGTTCCACATTTGGTTAAATAAGCAAATGCTTTACAAAGCTGGGAAGAAATATCGAGTTTGTTTGGTTTGGTTTGGTTTTGTTTTTTAACAAAGTCAGTAATGTAGGGTGAACTGAGCAGAAAATTAATCCCTATTCAAAATAATAATTAGAACTAGATGTATGTGTTGTCAGTAGGCTATTTGAATATGAATGCCCCTTTCCTCAATCCCAGATTGGCAGTGATGATTGTCTATGATATCAGATCCAGATAGAATGAAAAAAAAATTCAGATGGTAACCAAAAGGCTGAGAGCTCAACTTTTGGTAGTTTTTAAGTAGCTATTGCTTTGTGATGATGTTGAAATCAATGTAATACTGTGACAAACAACCAAGATTTTTTCAACACATCCTATAGAAAAAAACTTTAATGAAGTATTTTGGGAAAATATATACAATTATTAAAAGGTGTTTTCTCTCTCAATTTGCTATGTATGTATATGATACAGGGTAAGTACTAATTTTGCAGAGATGGCAGTTCTGTGGAAAGTATATTTGATGCCTTGGTCAAACAGTGGAGGCACTGTGGGGTGGAATCTCCCTTGAGGGGTCTGGAGGATCCTCTAGACATAGTTTCATCATATCAAGATTGCCAATTTTGTCATAAATCTAGATTTTTTTTTTCATTCTTGGCAGTCTTGACCTCTTTAAAGCCATTTGCTTTTGAATTTCAAATGATAATATAGTCTTTGAATTTCAATACTCTAATGCACCAGTGTTCCATGACATTCACTGTGTTAGCATTTGTTCTTAAACTGAGAATTTAGGATTTGAATTGGCCATCTTTAGAAACGATTATAAAGCCTGTGGACAGTCGACCCACGTCTGTAGCTGAGACCTATTTCTGAGATCACAACTCTTAAAAGCAAACTTTGGTTTGTTTGAATTGAATATTTCTTGAGGAATTCTGTCCTTGCACAGTTATCCTAGTGGAGCAATAGCTTTAATTGACATTTTAAATTAACCTTTTCATTTTGTAAATAAATCTGTAACAACATGATCAAATTGCAAAACACACTCAACAAAAATGCTTCCTATGAAGCACATGCTTGTATGATTGTCAATATATCTTTTTGCCTCCTTTATAGTGCTCTGATAGATTAAGCAGACCTTCTTTTCTCTATAGAAATGGTTCTCTGAATTTAATCGAAAATTAAATATGTTGTGTTTTGTTTTGCAGGGTTTGTTTTGGACAGCTGGAATGCGGTAGCTTGAAAGAGTCCATCATCCATGACGCGTTGGGATTATCATGATTGCATACTCCATTTTGATTTTAACCAGTGGCCAAGAGGAGTGCATGGTCGACAGGGAGGATTGGACTTTTAAAGACAGTACAACAGGTAGGAGGCCCATGAAGTCAGTTGGCTTCCTGACATCTTTACAAGACTTTAAAATGGAACACTAGCTATCGATTCCACTGTGTATTGCTTTTTAACTTCTTTCCCTTAATAGGTACAGCAGATGGCTTGACATAAAAGGTGCATTTTACTGTGAAACCTCAGGAAAACATGTGTAGTTTAATGGGTCCTTCATTTCTTGAGATGCACAAAGGTTAAAAAGAGAACATGCATTAAAGAGGTATAATAAAATTAATCACATAACTCAGAATGGCAGAATGGGACACACAGACTGTTCAGACATTATATTTACTGTCTCACTCAGGCAATGACAAGGTAAATACTTGTTTAGCCATAAAAAGAACTAAAAAAGAGATTCGATTTGCCAGGTTAGAATTCTTGCAAAAGCAATCACATTTGTGTTCTTTTTATATCCCCATCAAACTTCTGCTGTACAAACACAGATGTGAAGAGCACATTTCAAATTGAGATTCCCCTTACCAAAAGGACAGGAGGGAGGGGAAAAAACACCTTTCCTCCCCCAAGAAAATCTATGTGCACACATTTCTCTTGGCTTCTGCCTTTCCTTTGATGGGGAAAGTCACACTGAGTGCAGGGAAGGAGGTAGTCTCAGGTTTCTAAAGGATGGAACCATAACAATTACATTGGAATAATAGCCAGGCTCTATTTGAAAACCATGCTTATTTAGAGTGAGTGCATCCCAAGACTGTGATTCATTGGCTGCATGTTAGAGGATTTGTACAAAATTAGTTCAGTAATCTCTGAGGTTGACCATAATGTCCATGTTTTGGTGTTGAGGCGGGTTCTCCTTTTGTGATTCTCTCACACATACATTTCTGGGTGGCCTGGTACATTTCACAGCAGATATGGAGAGTGAATCATCATCATCATCATCATCATCATAGGCCATCACTTGTAGCTAAGTGTGATTGTCTTCCAAAGCTAAGTCCTGGCAGTGAGTAAGAATGACTGGATTCATATCCACCCCCAATTGTCTGGTTCATAGCTAGGGTTTTCCAAATTTCACAGTTCTAGCCCTGTTGCCAATCAGTCATTGCAATGGGACTTTTATTGGTTTTGGTTTGATTGGAAGATGCCTGTGGGTGAATTTATTTTATGTGTTGGGATTGGTACACAGTAACCAACACACACTCTTCACAGAAAGAGGTTCTAATACAGTGGCAGGGATACAGTCATGATTGTTTGCCTCTACTATGTTGCAGTATTTGTCCATCTTCACGGCCGTTGTAACACAGATCATGTTATCATCTACCTATTCTACCATTGAGGACTACCTCGGATCGTTCTATGTAATACAGAAAACACAATGTAGCTGTGTCTTTCTGGATGACTGCCTCCCATTCAGTGGCCAGCAGAAAGGATTGAATATTAGAGCTTCAATGCCACCAATAGTTATGACTGATGATGAGAAGATACAGCTCATGTCTAATGATATGATCAAGAACGTCAAATTCCCTGGAGAATGATAATGCTTCTAGAGAAGGGGTTCCCAACTTTTGACTCTCCAGGTGTTTGGAACTTCAGCTTCCAGAAGCCCCAGCCAGCTTGGGCAGTTGTCAGGAATTCTGGAAGCTTAAGTTCAAAACACTTGAAAGACCAAAGTTTAGGAACTGCTCTAGAGAATGAATTCCAGGATTGAAAGGATTTATAGGCATAGATTTCAGGCAACACAAGAAAGAATATAAATGTTCCTATAATCTTTGGAAGAGTTAAGGCACTCTTCAAAAAACAACCTCTTTATATAAAATGCACCGTTGTTGATTTTGGTGCTGACAGTGCAGCCAGATATTTTCTTCCTCTCCAGTGTCATTAGAAACTCTCATTTTAAAGTAACAACTAAGAAAATATGGCCCACTTACTGTATATTACTGCTTCTGCAGACATAAAACAATAATTACACAATAAGACAGCTTTAGAAACCTGATTACAAACCTATCATGCCTATCCTTTAAATTCAAGGCAAATGATTTAATTGGATGTATTTGTCTCTCCTGTTTTTTACCAAGACAGTGTTTTGTTGCTGTCATGGCAGGCTCCTGAATGAGGGGAAATAGCCAGGCTAATGAGTAGGAAAAGGCTACATATCATTTCAAATTAAACTCCCACAATTCTGTTGAAATGACTGAGATAAAATTGATTAAAAAATGGCTTCCACCCAGTCCCATTGAGTGAACGGCTTCAATAATGCTAAGCAGGATGCACATATTTGCAGAAGTTCAGAACACAAGACTGTTCAGTTTCAGTCAGGGTGGGGGAAATATAGCTTACAAGCTTTGTTTAGCTCTCCAGAACATTTATCTCCCATTCCTCATAGGCAGCAAGGGTGGCATTTTATTTTCATTTTTTTCATTACTTTCCCAGTTTATTTAGTTAATTTAGTTTGCCGGTCCAACACCAGATAATTATAGAGCTGGAAGAGCTCCCCATTCCCCTCTTTCACATAGTTTACTTGCTCTGATTCTTGTCACTCAAGGTGCCGAACACTGAAGCGATAGGCACGGCAAATGGTAGATTGAGGGTGTTATGGAAAGATTGTGGTTGAGCAGTGCCAAATCAGTTTATACAACCATTGTCAAGCCAGTAATGGAGTTTGGGGCCCCACAGCTTAGACTGACCCAACTTCTCAGCTGGCTCAAGGACATGCAGTTTAACTTTCAGCCAACCTGATCCAGAATACCTCAATGTGGATCAGCACTGACGTTTCTGAACTATAAAGATTGTATATGAGTGCCAGCTAGAATGAAACTTGCTTACCTTTGATAGCATTGTGCAGTCCTTGATCTTTCTCTTAGCTAAAGCTTTAAGAGCATCTTTTAAGAGATCCTTCACCTTGATGTCCTTGGCGTTATCATTTCTGATAAGCACAATAAAATCAAACTATGCCACATCTAAAAGAAGTGCTTTTGGAAATTGGCATTTAATTCTTATTTTATCTTTGTTTTCATAACTCACCACTTGCACCTTCTGCTTTCTGCTTGTTAACAAACCTCTTTGGTAACTATTTTTGGAAGCATCAGCTGCATTTTATTTCAAATTCTGTTTACACATGTTTTCTGCAACTTCACAGATAACTGTACTGCCAACTTCACAGATAACTGTATTGTTTCTTGTTTTCAGTTAATATATTGTAGGTGATGAAAAGAAATATACTGACAACATGTTTTAGAAGCTACCACTCCCTGTTAAACCATTTATTAAGTATTTTGAAATCCTTGGGGGGAAAGAAGCTAAATGAAACATACTTCATGATCCAAAAGTGTTAATGACAACCAATATGACAGAACTAGAAACACATGTAGCTCTCCCATTGAAATCAAGTCACCATAAAGGTACTTTGATTTGGCTAAGTTGTACCTTGATGTATTTACTACTGAAATATTTTGATAGGTGGAAAGTGTGTTATCAGAGAATATATATAGCTCAGGAAAAACAGAGATAATTGTTGGTATTGTGATCACCACACTGTATATAATGGCTTCCTGGGCAAGTCTACAAGCTAGTCTTTGACCTGGTTTACTTATTTCATGTCAAAAGCATTGCATAAATAAGTATAAAACTGATAAAATAGAGGAAGCACAAGTGGCTAATAATTTTTGACAAAATTTGACCTGGTGCCAAGGTTTCATGGATTTATTACAATCTGAAATAATGTCTTTCAGATTAATGGCATCCATGGCCCTTTCCCATACGCACATTAGGTACAATGTACATTAGCTTTTTCACTAATGTCTTAGTTTCTCTTTGTTGTAATGTCTTTCTGTATTTGACCCAGCAAAGTGTAGTGTATGCATCTTAATTAGCCTACATACATATCCATATATAAATATGTTCACGAATGTGAAATTTGTGTAATCACTGTATATTCAGAAGCAAAGAGTTTGGGGACTATTCTGTCACTTCTCCCACTTAATGCAATAGGAAATATATTCAATAAATTTAACCCTAATGATAATGCAAAAGTTATAGATCTTTCTTTGAGACGTGTATTAGAGTTTGACCTCTGTGCTTCCTATATTTTCTGGGTTCTCCCTCGCTTTTCTCCTCCAAAGTTAATCTGAGGGATTTTTAAAAAAAATCTAGTTGCATAGGTAGAAAGCATGCAACAGCTCTCTGTTTTCAAAGCCAATTATTAATTTTAAACAAATGTAAAGGCTGCAATCCTAAACATGTGTGTTGGGGATTTAGACCTATTAAGCTCAGTGGTATTTCCTTCAAAGTAAGCTTGCTTATCTCAGCACTGTAGTATTCTGCCAGATCATAATCCATCAAATAAAGGGAGGGAGAAACAAAGTACAGCAGCTTAAAAGAGGTTTAGATAGCTTGATAGCATGGAACTCACTGTATAGCTCTGGGAGCCACAACAGCCCTAGGCAGCATAATCAATGATGAGGAAAGCTGGAAGTTGATGTGCAACAATATCCAGATTCGTAGCCCTGGTGTATCCATTAGAACTGCATGCTCAACTGCATGCTCATAAGGCCTCCTAAGTGAAATTATTCTTATACCCAAGCAATATAAAATGGACTAGAGAGAGTGAAAAGAAAACAGAGTAGACAGGGGAAGGATGGCACAGAGATTGGGAAAAGCTTTAATGAAGATAGGACAGTCAACCAGAGGGGAAGAACTGAATAGAGATTTAAGGAGCTGGGAATGCCCCCCAATACTCAAATAAAAATGCTCCAAAGTTATAAAGAAAATAGCAGCAACAATGTCAAAATAGAACTTTCAGTGATTTCCTATCTGGATCAAAAGAAGTGTGAGAGATACAGCAGACTATGCAAGTCAGCTAAGAGTTATTTCACTACCTTGTGAAATCTGATTTGGCTATGGTGGTCCATGCCCTAGTTATCTCTAGGTTGGATTACTGCAATGTGCTCTACATGGGGTTGCCCTTGAAGACAGCCCAGAAACTATAGTTGGTCCAAAGATCTGCAGCCAGACTACTTATGGGAGCTGGTTACAGGGAGCAGTCTACCCCCCTGTTTACACAGTTCCACTGGCTTCCAATAAGTTTCCGGTACCAATTCAAGGTGCAGGTTATCACCTATAAACTCTTAAACGGTTCGGGACCTGCTTATCTCAGTGATCGCATCTTCCCCTATGAACCAGTGCGTACCCTGAGATCATCCGTGGAGGCACTGCTCTCTCTCCCTCCACCGTCTCAAACACGGTTGGTGGGGATAAGGGAGAGGGCCTTCTCAGTGGTGCCCCCCCCCCCAGCTCTGGAACTCCCTCCCTAGGGAGATCAGACAGGCTCCTACTTTATCCTCTTTTTAGAGACAAGTAAAAACCTGGATGTTCCAGTGTTCAGCACTCTATGTCGGCCCTCTTATTGTCTACCTCAATACTTTTGATAACAGTATTCCGAGCCCTGTCTACTTGATTGTTGCATTTTCCATGCGCTCCCTTCAGGATGTATCGCAGTCATTGAGACTGAACCTCAATTATGTTCCTTTTCTCATCCATATTGTTTTGATGTTGTTTACGATTGTGGTTGTTTTTATATTTTATTGTTTGTTTTATTTATAACTTTTTGGGCTTGACCTTGTAAGCCGCCCTGAATCCCCTTGGGGAGATGGTTGGCAGGGTATAAAAATAAAGTTATTGTTATATTATTATTATTATTATTATTATTATTATTATTATTATTATTATTATTTTAATGCACTTTTGAAATCTTCACTCATTAATTCAGTAGTGGGTTGTTGTTTTTTTATAGTTGTGTTGTAGGATGAGTCAATGTTGTCTTGAAATATAGGGTGGCTGACTCACTACGTGCCTAAGATCATGTAATGGGGTGACCTGAGCAATCTTGCTGAGATGGATGAAGAACAGCCATTTCTCCCAATGATGTCTGCTTTCTCCTCCTGCTCCTTACTATGTAAATCAAGGAGGAGTCACCAAGTAATGTACATGATCAGATGGATTTGGACCATTATCTCCCTATTCCAAGTTCCTGCACTATAACCATTGCAGTGCACTGTACTATATTTCCTTCAGACCAGTAAATAGTTGCAAGTCCGACACATATGGTAATGGTAACCATCTAGCAGACAGGCAAGCAGTGTTATAATTAAAGTGTATACTTTATAGATCACACAATCTGAGGAGACTATGCACAATAGTCTCCTCAGATTTGGAGAACTGAAATGTGACAATCGTATTCTGGCTGGCTGTGTAGTTTTGTATTTTGTAAATATTAATAGATAAAATTCAAATGTACAAATCAGTTTGCAAGGACATTTAGTTTCTAACTAGGAAAGTATGTTCTGCATATGGGTGGGGTTAGGGTTAAGGTGCATGCATTTTGGAATGATAAATTGTGAATGACTGTACTCATGGACCAGTATCTACAATTTCTGTAAGAATTTTCTAGCTCCTTCAGGAAATTCTATGGCATACTTACTGGAGGACGTAGAAAATTCCTGGAGATTATACCTCTCTGGAAGTTTTTACATCCTCCTGGGTGACTCTATATAATAACCCAGCAGAAATCATTCATCTCATTGGGATTCATTGTTATCCTTGGTTTCTTATTTCCACAATGGGTTCAGGAATGTATCTCCTGCAGATCTGGGGACTATAATATATTTTGCTGCATAATGCATAATGCTTCTTGACATCACCAGGACCTATCAATAGGTCACATGTTTTGGACCAGAAATTTCAAAGATTGTCCTGACCTGGCAACCCTAGACATGAACTATTTAACAACAACACTCAACCATTCTTTCACAGTGTCTGGATAGACAGTTCAGGGTAGACAATATTGCTAATCCTGTGGTAGGATCCCAGATTCCTACCCAGTCCTGAAATAATCAGCTGTAGCCTTCACAGAACACACAGAGGACAAGATGGTGGTGTAACCTAAAACAGGAAAACAGGCCAACACCCAGGGAAGCTGGAGGTTTACATTTGGCTGAACTCCACCCTGGCCTTTGACTTCCTCTTCCTGCAGAGCACACATACATTAAAAATGTCATCTGGTAGCCCTGTATGGAAACACACATCTAGATTATAATGACAATATAAGTGAATGCCAATTTGTCCCAAGTAAAGCAGACCCATCAACAGGGCTTCTATACATGGCTGTGTCTCATTTAGTAAATGGCTCTACTATATTTGGAACTAACAACTGAATTTAGCCCAGTGTTTTAAGTTTTTTTTTCCAAATTCTGGAGGACTGATATATCATGTTATAGCTGTCCCTGATTTGTTAGAAATTTTTAATGTTACAAACCTCATGCTCCCACCATTAGAAACGCTATTAATTCTGTTAATGTCTGCCTTGCATTGTGTTCCTCCCACACTGTTAACAGCATCTGTGCTGGTATGAGATGTACAGTTTGCTGTAAATGTTTTCAGTTTCCGCAAATATGATATTCCAGAAGGAGCAGCCTAGCAGAAAATGGTCACCAAATGGAAATATAGAAACTTTGCTGATTACAATATTTTTCCATACCCATTAGTACGAAGGTTATTTAGAATGAAAGATACTCATTCAAAATGGGATAATGAAACCCAGCTAGTAAAATCATGGAGTGGGGATATAATGCTACCAGCCAGATATTTTCAAATATTCATGCTATCTTATTGATTTCATTACTAGCCTATAACCTGTACCTGTATATTTCTTGGCTTTAAGAACTGCCATTTTTATTTGATGTTAGTCACTGTCATGTGCCAACATGAATACTATAAAAGAAGTGCATATATTGCCTCAATCAGGAATCTGAATAGCAGATACTGGTTCCTATATATTTTCCTGCAATTTTCAGGCATGTTTATTCATCATGACAGGTTCAAAATATAAAGCCAGTATATAAACCTAACATGTGTAGATGTTTTTCAGAAATACCTTAGGTGTATATAAAATCTAAAGGTTTGGCTGTGACAAATTTCCTAACACAAATGTCACACTGATATATTTATTGGCAAGGCAAGATTAGTTAAATCTTCCTGTTCCATACACATGAGGTAGCAAGTGAAGTTTTCCTCTACATCATATATGAAATTGATTCTGCTATAAGACCTGTCAGGGTTTTGTAGTGATACATTCAAACAGCTTTGTGCCTCCTTGTAGCTAAAGTGATGCCTCCTTCAACTGTCACATTCTGTCATGAACAAATTAAAATAGGACATCATATTTCCAAAAGTGTGTTGCATGACATTGCTGAAGAAAATCTTAGAATATTATGCCAGTAGGTGTTGAATGTGTGTGTGTGCACTTATACATCTGTATTGTAGCTGGCTAATGCAATCCTCTCATTTGCTGTCTATATAAATTTAAATTGGGTAAATGTTAAATCTCACTGGTGTCAGTTTGTTGAGAATCTACAATGTACTTTTGACTGATTGTAAAAAATAATAAAGTACTAAGGCTATTGTGTATAATTACACATTGATATATTTTTATCGATTTTCAAAAATGTCAAATTCTCTCTCTTTCTATGTGTGCGGCACATACAGCTATGCTGATGAATTTTGCAATCTCCTTCCCAAACCTCTTTGTATAGTAGCATTTAAGAAGCAGTTTGGCACAGTATAAGAAAGGTGGGATTTGTGTGCACTCTAGATATTGATGGACAACAGATCCTAGTATTTCTCATAGTTTCCCAAACTGCTTCTACACAGCCACATAATCTGGATCACAATGTAGATTAGAGAAATATAGTTCCATTCTGGAGAGTCTCCACACAGACCTTGGGAACAGTCAAAAAGCTCCCACAATGTCCACAAAACTTTCCTCATGCTGAATCAATTCAAAAGAATGACGTTTTTTCTTATTCCATTGGAAAAAACACACCAAACTGCTGCAGCTGATCAGGTGAGAATCAGCAATAGAACTCATCTTCCAACTCAAAAAGGGGGGATGATTTCCTCTCGGGGGGGGGGGGGGGGGTAATTTACCTTCCTGAGAGCCTGATATTCAGTTCTTTTGTCCACATTTTCCACAGGGGGCGCTGTTTATACTAGTGTTGCATGTGTTCCGAATTTCGGCTCTGCTGCATCCATGCACTGATCAACTGCAGCACATTTTTTGCTGATTTCAGACATTCTCCTGACTTTTTAAAAACGTATTTTCCACATGGATGTGTGCTGCAGCATGCATTAGAGGTGTGCATGTTCTAGCAACCCCACCACCCCCCCCCCCTTATAATCCATATAATTCTGGATTTTATAGCATGTTTAGATGGGGCCAAAGTAGCTATGCTTGCTAGAAGTTACCTTCTAGTCACATCACTATGATAAATATTAATTCACATGTGCACCTTGTCTTTTCCTACCCCTGTATGAGAGAAGCACAAGAACCTCACCATTATCCAAGAAAGTTGTCTGCTCAACCTGAGCCCTAAAATAGAGTGTGCGTGTGTATATGTATATGTGTGTATGTATATATATCCATATTTATATACCGCCTTTCTCAGCCCGAAGGCAACTCAGGGCAGTTTACAAACGGCAAAATTGAATGCCCCCAATAACATAAAATATAATTAAAATATTAACATAAAATATAAACTATATAAAAACAATAAAACACAAGCCCTCAACGTCTCAGTAATAAAATCATTTTCTAGTCGCATTGTCTAATCATTGCATGGATCTAAAATTGCCTGTTGCACTGCATCTGCAAATGCTTGCTCAAAAAGCCAGGTTTTGACTCTCTTTCTAAATGTTAGGAGGGAGGGGGCCAATCTAATATCCCTAGGGAGGGGGTTCTATAGCCGAGGGGCCACCACTGAGAAGACCCTGTCTCTCATCCCCGCCAGTTGCATCTGCGAAGGAGGCAGGACTGAGAGCAGGGCCTCTCCATATGATCTTTGAGACCTAGATAGTTCATAGGGAGAGATACCGCTTGTCTTGATCGTCTGGTGTGTGTGTGTGTGTGTGTGCATATATATATATATATATATATATATATATATATATATATAGTGTCAGAAGTGAATTGAGAACATACTAGAAGTCACTTCTGATGTGAGAGAATTGGCCATCTGCAAGGATGTTGCCCAGGGTTACCATCCTGTGGGAGACTTCTCTCATGTCCCCGCATGGGAAGTTGGGGCTGGAAGTTTAGCCCATCTCGTGAATTCAAATGACCAACCTTCAAGTCTTCAGGTCAGCAGTTCAGCTGGCACAAGGATTTAACCCATTGTTTCACCATGGCTCCGCGATTTATATGAAAAAGTGAGATGAGCCTGCTCTAGTGTGTTTATGACTTTTAACATGCTCTTTGCGCTCTATTGCATAATAACTGATGTTCTGTTTTCCTCTTTAGATTGACAGTGACATCTGTGTTGTTTCATTGAGGTTAAACCTAAGGTTATTTGAGGGTTTGTCAATACTACATTTCATTTCACTCTTTTTTTGTTTTTACAGTTGTAAGAATTCTAGCCCACTCTTGACACCTGAGCAATAATTACGTTGTTAGGAAAATTTCCTAGATCATGTTGACAGTCTTTTAAGCTTCTTGAAACTCCTCCTTCAATTATTCCCTTGATCAGTGTTTCATGAATAATGCTTTAGACATTTTTTCTTTCTATTCATAGCCAATGATCACTCAAGATCCAAGATGATGCAAGTCTAAGTGAAATGCTATTAAGTGGAAGGTTTTCTGTTGTATTCTGAGGCAGCGGGAATGGTGTATGATGGGGAAAATGAATTAAAAGGACATACCATATTATTAATCTGAGCAGTTTGCTTTATTTTGGTTCATTAGTAAAATGAACCCATTAGTAAAAAGCTTCCTGAATTTGTATTGTACATGTCAGACCTGAAACATTCAAATTTTGGAGGTATACCAACTTTATCATGTGATCTATTTGAGACAGAGGTATTTCATAAACATCAGCAAAACACTGTGCTGAAACAGTGAATGAACCTAAGCTTCTTAATGGTAATAGAATCTGCTCTTCCTTTCATTTTGGTGATGATAGTCAATAGAGCCAATAACGGGTGGGGAGGGGTGTGTGAACCATACTGGGTAGCATCAGCAGAGGGGATATACCAAAATGAATAGCAATTAATATTTTGTGCAGATATTTATTATTTTAATAAAAAATATCTCTTGTGTTTTATATGGCCCCCTGCTGGCACAGCGGGTTAAACTGCCGACTTGCTGAACTTGCTGGCCAAAAGGTTGACAGTTTGAATCTGTGGAGCAGGGTGAGCTCCAGCTGTTACGTCCAGCTTCTGTCAACCTAGCAGTTCAAAACATTAAAGTGTGAGTACATCAATAGTTACAACTTCTGCAGGAAGGTAACGTACTCCATGCAGTCATGCTGGCCACATGACCTTGGAGGTATCTTCAGACAATGCTGGCTCTTTGGCTTCGAAATGGAGATGAGCACCACCACCCCAGACTCAGACACGACTAGACTTAATATCAGGGGAAACCTTTATCTTTACCTTGTAGTGTTATATATAAGCACAAAAACATTTTGGAGGTCAGGTTACATATACTGTATCAATACAACTACAAGGTTAAATCTCTACATTGATTTAATTTTTGAATCTTCTAATGTGTATGCATTTTGGTCAGAGCTGTCTTTATTCCTCATCTACAGTGTTGCTTCAAATCATGTGGTGATGTGTCATATGTGTTGTTTTTTATTACTGCTGTTTTTTAAATAGTTGTTGATTTTGTCATTTTTTTCTGGTATTTTAGCTACAGTACTGTTGTATGGTGTGGTGTGAGAGGGAGTCGTGCAGCTTTATTACTGTTGCTGCTTTTTGCCCAATGGACCTTATCAGTTCTGTTCAGGTCAATAATCTATGACCCAAATGCCTTTAAAGGATCCCTCAGTAATATTTGGATGACATGAAATTTCATAATCTTGTTGCTGAAATATGTTTCAATTAAAGAACGGGTTGAATCTACACCAGTTTATTACTCTTGTGTGGTTTCTTTAAAAGGCCTTTAGCATTCTCCCCATCATTTAATGACCTTCATCAATCATAACATTTCTGCTCTAGAAGAAACTTGAAAGTGAGATAAAAAGCTTCTTGAAAAGCAGTGAACCCATGAAACGTTAATACATTGACTAATAAAATTGACTAGATTGCTATGTTGACATTATGCAGATGAGTTGCTTATAAACGCTGATAAAGTACTGAGTTGCAACAGGCTTAGCTTTCTTTTGGCAAAATCACACATGGTATCTTCACTTTTTCCCAATATTCAAATCTTCACAAGACTTCCTAAAAGGCATGTGTTAATTTTCCCCCTGGTTTCTGCATTAGTTGGCTTGGTAGAAGCATCTGCTAAGAGACTTTAGGCCACCGTTGTGATTTTCCACAAAACATCAGACTAATTCCATGTCAGGAACAGAGTGGAAAATTTAAAATATTGGTTTGAAAACAAATTTGCCCAGTAGACAATCTGCTCTTGTGCATGATTCAGAATTGCTGTAAGCTATTTCAACCAACTGTCTTGTTTTAACTTGTCAAATTATTTGATTTGTTTTTACTCCATTTAACTTATTTAATAAGGTTTTGAATTATTTTAGAGTGATTAAATTGATCTTATTGTATGTTGCCTTGAGATCCCAGAATGACAAATTAAAATTAAGATGAATATTGGTGCTAGTGGTTTTGTAGAAATCTCTTGGTACTAGTGCAGCTCCCTGTGGGATGCCATCTATAGATGTCAGACCCGGTCCCACCTGTACTATAGCGGAAATATTTTATGCCATTATTTCAGTGAGAAATCAGGTGTCCATTTCACAAAACAATTCTAAAAAAAACCTGTATGGCCAAAGGGGGCAAAAGAAGACATGATTTTGCCTAAAGCACGTATATGCTGCTATATATGTATAGACTCAACTATAGAAAAATGGCTTTAATTTAAATAGATGCCTGCTTTTTGTTATTAGGTGACTTCAGGTTGTTCCTGTCTTATGGTGACCCTAAAACAAACCAATCATGGGATTTTCTTGCCAAAATTTGTTCAAAGGATCTTCCTCTGATACGGAAGCTCCATCTACACTGCCATATAATTCTGTATAATTCTGAGTCCAATTTATCTGCTTTGAACTGGATTATATGGCAGTGTTGATCCAACCTCTGATAATGTGACTTACCCAAGGTTACCTGATGAGTTTTATGACTAAGCAGGAATTTCAAACCTGTTTTTGATTGTCGAACACTCAACCACTACACCAGCCGACGCTCACAAACATATCATACTGCTTGCCATTGTGGAGAAGGCTATGGGCTGCTTCCTGTGTTGTCTTGATGTTGATCGACAATTTCAACACTTTTCCTCATTTAAGGATATTAGGGTGATCAAAACTGGGTATTCTTTGAGAGGACTCTCCTCTGGAAAAAAGGAGTCAGGGTCCTTTACCTATAGTTTGGCCTTAGCCAATTTATTCTTTTTGAGTATTTAACCTGTCTGTAATATACTGGCATATTCCAGTTGAGAAACACAAACTTTCAGAAGGTTCATATAGCTTTATTCAGGAAATGGGACTTGATCAGTTCTCGACAGAAATGAAAACATTTCAGTTACACGGGATACTTAAAGCACACAGCAGTTCAAATGTTTCCATGGGATTTCCTGCCATTCACAACAACCCGAAATATTTCGTCTTCCTGGATCTTACGCCCCCCAACCCCCATACCTTGGCAGCTCATGGTTCATTTTCTTTCCCCAACATTCTGTGGCATAGAAGGCTGAAGACTTTGTAGAACTATAACACCTGTGATTCCACAGCATTGAGCCAGTTAAAGTCGTGTCAAACTACATGAATTATGTACTGTGGATGCACCCTTAGTGAGCACCTGTAACATTGTGTACTGGTACATTTGCTTCATCCAAGCCAAATACATCAATATGTTTTTGGATCATTCTGACTTGAAGGAGACATTAAACTGTAAGATATCAGCATAACTGTAAAACGCATTTCTCATCCTTACCTGCTTAAGATAGAGCAACTGCCTCCCCCTTTAGAAAATTTAGAGACTATAACAAAAAATTAGAAATTAAATTTCTTCCAGATTCATCTGATAGACCAGCTCATGCCATGTCCTCTCCCCCTTATCAGATGGTGTTGGACTAATTTCCAAAACCTATTTTGCCTTTCTTCATGCCGGTGAGAGAGATAAAACTCCATGTCTCTCTTTGCAAAGGTGCAAACATCTTCATTCTTGGAAGGGCAGCTTTTCCAAGCATACACCAGTTTGACCAAGTACTCATCTTGACTGGAAGGACAGTAGCTGTTGCGCTATCCAACAGGTGTTGGGCTCCTCCAAGTTCTGAATTCCATGCCTTCTGCTTCTTCCCTACAACGGAGAAGGTAAGGAAGGAGTGGTGGACTGAACTATGGCTTTGAGGAGTAGCTTTATTTTTTTCTCTTGAGAAAGACATGATAGGAGAGAAGCTGGATTAGTAATTATTTCCTAAAGACCATGAGTCATTTTCTCTCTAGGGCTTTAAGAAGATACAGCACATGTATCAAATGCAAAGACCATGGAACAAATCCAGCCCACCAGATCATTTTATGTTGCCTACGAGGCTTTCAGGCCAACATAGTTACATTTACACATTTACACAGCCTTATAATTACAAATGGCCCTTTGAAGGCAACCATAAGGATTATGTGATCCTCAGTTAAAAGGAGTTTGACATCCCTTGAGTAGGGAGACTTTGACTGAGGGCTTTCAGTCCCAATAGCTAGCCTGTTGGCCTATGGCTTTGATGTACTCCAAACCGATCTAGAAGCAGAAGCCCATTGCTGGTGGGAATATTCATGATTCTGGCAGGTGGATATCTAAGACATTCTACAAATCAATAGAATGGCACTAAGAAAATATTATTATTAAAGGGGAAAAAAGCCAAATATTTCAGAAGCAGTTATTTCCTGTTAATGTTCTGAATTGAATCAAAATTGCTAGGAACTCTGCTTTTCCATCCTCATCAAGTGATGTGAAGGGTGGGAAACTATTCAATATTCTTTATGATTCCCCAAGTGTCACACATCAGTGAATCAGCTTATCACCCATACTAGGGGTTATACAGAAAGCTTGACTTTAGATGAAGGACAATTTTAACCTTTTATTTGGGATTTAGAGGGTGGATAATTCCCCCTCCCTCCTTTTATTGATAGAAGAACTGTGCATTTATAGTAAGAGATGAAGAAATCACTTTCACTTTAGTACGCAGGGAATGCTTCCTCCCTTCATGAGGCTAGAACGGAGAGCTGATGGAGTATGATTCAGATGATGTAAACTGATGGCACTGCCCTAATAAAGGAAATGTCCTTGTTGCCATTATAAACAGGAGAAGAAAATATGTTTGGCCGTCACATATGATCGAGCTGAAAACCAGCTTCTTATGAACTTCCTAATCCGGATTTGTGCAATAGTTCATGGTCTGTCAAGTAAATAATATAAATTTTAAGAAATCCCAGAGTATGCATTTGAAATGATAGCAGTTTCAAATGAACTGTCATGGTCTGTTGAGTAAATTCTTTATTTTTAAAAATATGTTCTAATATAAAGTTGCATGATGAAATGTCTTTTGTAATGCCCTTTGGAGTCTGTGTGGCTTAACAAACAAGGGGCTTGAAATATATCAGAAAATTTATTTGACTTTTGAAGAAGTTGTGGGAGCGGGCAAAGGAGGGGTAATGGATAAAAACAGAATCCGTGATGGAAATTGTAAATAACTACATGATAGTAACAGCGCCAATATTTGCTTCATTTGTGATGGAGTCCTACCTTAGATATTAAGGAGAGTCCTTTGAGCCACAGTTTATGATGATGTTCATGGACAGCTCAGCACTTAAAAAGGTCGGGCTTAATTGATTCTAGAGGTCAAAAAGAGTCCTCCATATTAAATAAGAATGACTATACTGAAGCCAAAGGAACACATTTTCCAGTTCATTATTTAGAGAGCTTCTGGGATGCCTGGGAATTAGTCATACTGCTTTTCCATAGGAAACAGGACAGTGTCTTAACTGGCAATTTGCTGCCCTTAGTGAAGAATGGCAGCCTCACCACACTACGGCATGGATCTACTTTAAATCCAGTTTCTGCCTCCTGCAGAACTCTAGTTGAGTGAGGCCCAGGACCTGTCTGACTGAGCAGTTTAAAGGTCCCTCCTTAAACTCCAAGTCACAAAATTCTACAGGAGGCAGAAATCAGATTTAAAGTGGATCCATGCTCTAGTGCAGTGGTTCTCAACCTGTGGGTCCCCAGATGTTTTGGTCTGCAACTCCCAGAAATCCCAGCCAGTTTACCAGCTGTTAAGATTTCTGGGAGTTGAAGGCCAAAACACCTGGGGACCCACCGGTTGAGAACCACTGCTCTAGTAGGTGAGGTCATAATATACCCCAAACCCTACTCAGGATCCCTTCTCAGTTTCATCAGAAGTTAGAAACTCCCAAGATGAGGTCAATTCTGGGCCAGTGTGTTAAAGAAAACTTCATTAGCAAGAACTTGTGGGTCCAGAAATGATATATTAGTGAATGACAGACTGGTAACATGTTGGAGGAGGTGGATGAAATATCAATTTTATTGCTAAGAACCAGATGAGTGAATAAAATTAGGTCAAGTGAATACTTTTCTTGCTTCTCTATTCTTTCTGCTAGTTTTGGCATTTCAACAGGACTGAATAATTTAGTAATACTGGTATTTGGGAAACTCTGGATCATTTATCTAAACAATAACTAGGACTGTGAGCTACATGGACCGATTCAGTGCATGTCAACTAGAAAAAAGGCACAATGAGTTCAGTTGCAATATGTGTGCATCAGATTGCAAAACTTTCTTGGTTGAGTCAGCAGTTTATTTTGGTACATTATTCATTTCTAAATCAGTTGTGTTTCCATTCAGGTGCTATGAATTGAGCTATACTGAACTATGAGTGGAATTATATATATAGTGTTAAGCGTAATGCAAAATGAGATAAAAAACACAATATTCGAGTTCTGAAAAGCTAGCTATATTTTATGCTGTAGCATAAGCAGCATAACATCCAGTGAAGCCACGTACATAAAGGTTGTACCCCACTGTAGAATTAATGCATTTTGATACTTCTTTAGCAGCCATGGTTGAATAGTATGGAATCATGAGGTTTATGTTTTGGTGAGGCTAAAGACATTGCAAAACAATAACTTCAGGGACTCTATACCTTTGAGGTATTACAACTGAAGTTTGTTAAACTGCATTAATTCAGCAGGGTAGGTGCAGTCCATTATAATGTTACTGGTTTCCATAAGCTAAAGGTCTATAGGCCTTCTTTTCTCTGAATGCTGCATGCAACAATGAATATTTCCCAAGGTTTTGCCTACAAAGAACAAAATTATGAGAAGCCATATGCATTTTAATTATTTTTTGCACTTACCATTGATTCATTTGTGCAAAACTCTTTTTTGCACCAAGAACAAATCTTTGGACAGAAAACAGTGTGTAAACTGGCTTTTGGAATTTTTTTTGTACTGCCTTAAATTATAAAAAAAAATATGCAGTGGTTGCCTGGCTCCTTAATGGAATGTCAAAGTACCAAGGTAACTCTTTTCACTGGTGACAAGTAAATTTGCAAGTATTCTTTATACTCCTAAACTTTCATTAATCAACATCACGTTTTTTCAGCTGACAGATATTGCATATGTCCACGAGAATGGGAAAGAGAATTTAGTGGCTAAACATCCGTGAGAATTCAGTGTAAAGCTTCAATATGTCCCTTTACAGCAACAATAGTTGGTGATAATACAGTCATCCCAGAGCTGATAAACGTTACTTTTCTGGACCACAGTTCTAAGAATCTCCTAGTCACCATGTTCAAAGGATATGCTTTATTTCAGGATAATAACAAAGGGCATAAATGACAGTATGTTATTGCTAAGTCTGACCGGTCAGTAATTGTTTGGATCATCCTTTTTTCCCTTCTTGAAGATGGGAACCACATTTGCCCTCCTCCAATTCTCTATTTGGGGTTGGATTTCCCCTAAACCATCCATTCCACATTGAGGGCGGATTTATTTTTGTGAGAAGACTGAGGCAAAGGAGGCATTAAGTAGTTCTGCCATTTCCCTATCCCCTGTCAGCATTGCACCATCTTCTCCTCGTAGAGGCGCTATCACCTCCACGTTCTTCCTTTTTTTACCAATGTAAGCAAAGAAACTACTTTTATTGTTTTTATTGTTTTAAGTTGGAATGAATAGTGAAGGATCAGCTAGACCAAGTGGGGGAAGTGATGACAGCAAGGAGGACGATGAGGAGGAGAGTAGTGACTCAGACATTGATAAGGGCAACCTTTGCCTTGCTGGGTGGAAAAAGCAATGAAGATGAGAAAGAGGGCTGCCATTCTGCCCTTAGCAATATGTTGTTGTAGGTGCACAACAGTGAACGTGATGACAGAGGCCATGACGACCTTCTTTTCTTGTAGGATGTGAATTAAGATGGAATCAGCCTGGGACCTGCTACTAATAACACAGCTCCTGTTGCTGCCACCAATGCCAGCCGCCACTATGGCTCAGTACTAAGTATGTGGAAGTCTGTGTAGCTATCAAACTAGCACTGAGCCAAGAGGTGTGAGGGCGGGCGCATCAGTGATGGTGATACAATTGGTAACAGGACCCAAGCCACTCCTACCTCATTTCATGAGATAGAAAATAAAATGGTAGCCTCAATTATCATTTTTGCTCAGGGCAGCACCAATAATGTGTTAGGGATTAAATTGATGCCCTCCTTCGTGTCTTTGCTGCTGCTACTTCTTCCATCTGATAATGTTTCCTCCTCTTTATGAGTTTGATTTTTACTTCCTCCACCCAGCCCAGGCTAGCTTTCACCTACCAGAGCAAGCAATAATGCCTTACATTTGCCTTGGGAGGAAGCATTGATTTGATGGTACTAGAGACTTTTAAAGGTATTTGAAGAAGACGAAGGGGAAGGAAAAGAAGTAGTAGATGGTGTAGCTTGCAATAGGTAAGACTGGAACGTTTTAAAACCCAAGTGAAAAATCAGGAGGGCAGATAAGTAAGTGTGACTATCTCACTTAAAAAAGAAAAGTAGCAAGATGTGTCATGAATTTATTGCAAGTCTGGAATACTTTTTTAAAAATAGAGAGAGGGGTACAGTTATACTCCTATATCCAAAATGCTTGGAACCAGAAATGTTCCATATTTTGGATTTTTTAAAAAAAATATTTTGGAATACTTGCACATACATAATACTTGCACATACATAATGAGATATCTTATTGATGAGACACATGTCTAAACACAAAATTCATTTATGTCTCATATATCCTGTAAACCCATAGCCTGAAGATAATTTTATACAAAATATTTTTAACAATTTCTGCATAAAACAAAGTTTTTGTATATTGAAACATCAAAAAATAAATATGTCGCTATCATAGCCACCCATGTGAGTCATTTTGGAGTATTTTGGATTTTGAAATTCTAGATAAGGGATACTCAACCTGTATTTTCAAACCATCAAAATTTAAACAAAATGGAAGTTTTCTAGCTTGCTTTAAAGGGAGCAAATTAACCTTTTAAAGGAAGGAAATGTCAAAGTCAATGTGCTGCAACAAAAAAAACAGACCTTGTCATCTACACCCCCTAATGTAGTCTCTGATCTTTGATGATGATCTCGTATTATGAACTGGAGCCAAAAGAAGGAGGAGGAGGAACAGCAGCAGCGCTTCATATGTCCAAACCATAACCTATTAGGTATCTATCGGAAAATTCAGCATTCCAAATTGAGCTCAAAAACCAACTGAAAGTAAACACAATTGATTTAAAATTGGCATTATCAGGTTTGTAAAGCACATAGAAAATAATGGGAGGGCTACTTTATTTTGTCCCAGCTGAAGTGTACTTCACTTTGAATATGTGTGTAAAGGCAAAAGGAAAGTTTGAAGCTGGACATTCCCATTCTACAGGAAGCTTCTGGACTGAAATTCCAAAAAGGACTAGAAACAAATAATCTCGGTAATTCTCTTTAAAGTTGGCAACAATGAAATATCATATTGCAGTGGTGTATCAAACATAGTTGATAAAAAAGCCAGATTGTGCTAAATGGTTTCCTTTAATCAAAAGAGGTATTTAATCAAATAATCTACTCTCCACAATAAAAGCAGCCCAAGGCAAGCACTATATTAAAGTTTTATCTCATTTGCTCAAAGGTCTACACATTACTCACTCATTCAATATTGAATTATGGAGCTTTCACACTCATGAGATAACTCACATAAGTCATTCCAGTCATTGTGTGGAATTGCACTAATAGATCTATATTAGAGAAATAATGTGATTGTATGGAAGCATGTTCTCTAATTAATCAACAAGTTATTGAATAAAGTCTTGTATTTAGTTGGCAAGAGTTAATCATGCCATGAGTAAACGTGCTTTGGGCTTTGTGGTGTGTTCCGCTTCAGTTTTGTTTATAAAATCAAAGAGAATTAGAAATGTATTTTCCAGTTGTGTTAGCAACACAGCTGAAGTCAAAGCTGGACCATTCCTAATTTTTTTTTTTTTTTGCAAAATTAATATTCATGCACATGTGAAGTCAGTGATGGACTGGGTCAGAATATTTTTTCATTTTTTTTCTCGCAAAATAAGTGTATTAATTTTTTAATTAAAATAGTAATATAACGTAAATTTGCATGAAGTAATAATATTGGATTTTTCAAGCTAATAAAAGAGCCCTAAGTTTTTTACATATTATTTAATGCCATTGGGCAAGTTCTGGCACTCTGAAATGAAACAAATCAATGAGATTTTTCTTGCATATGTGAACAAAAACTATCTGAATCTTCTAGAGATCATTTGA
This sequence comes from Anolis sagrei, assembly GCF_037176765.1. Classification (NCBI taxonomy): domain Eukaryota; kingdom Metazoa; phylum Chordata; class Lepidosauria; order Squamata; family Anolidae; genus Anolis; species Anolis sagrei. The sequence goes on along the minus strand of NC_090022.1, from coordinate 202,840,950 downwards.
AAGCTTCTTCACAAATGCATCTTAGGATTTTTTTTTCTTTTAACAACCTCCAATTTTCTTATCATTTCCATTTGAATGGCAATTTTTTGCTTTTTCAACATAACTATTGAAGCAGGCTACTCTCCTTGTCCCCTTCCTGGTTTTCTTTTGACACACACTCAGTAACGACTTTGTCACATGGCTGCCAGAGGTGCTCCACTTCATGGAGGAGCATGGGGTGCCCCATGCCCTGCATCACCCAGCTCCAGCTGAAGATGATCAGATGGGGAAAGCGTGAGTGTGCGACTTCCCCCATGATTGCAATGGCAACATGGGAACCCTCCCATGTTGTCCTGGCAATGGCATGCTCCGGCTCCACCCTCCTTCACCCACAGAGACATGCCAGCATCATCTCAGTGGGTGACCTGGTCTAAATTGGCACATGCACCAAATTAAGCCCCATGTGAAGAGGTTGCTAGTAATGCTGGAGGGAGCTGTGTACTTTACCTGTTGTATGTCAGCACCCACGGATACAATGGAATCATCCAAAATAGAATACCATTTTTCCAAGGTGTTTATTGCATTGTTTACTAAAGACATGCTGCTGCAACCAACACTGAAAGTCTGTCTTTCTCTGGCCCTCCATTGCCCAATACAAATCATCCTCATCACCATCCAACTTTATAGAAGTGGATAGTGCTGGGCTATGCTCTTGCAAAAGGCTTTTATAAAAATGATCTTTTTTGCCAGTAGCTTTGTTAACTGAGGTGTTTCTGCATTTCACAGTTAGCTGTGACTTTTAATGTGCCATAATTATTGTGAATGATGATGGAACCAGCATGACATAGTGGTTAGAGCCGAGCTTTTTAAATTGTGTGACATGACACATTAATGTGCCAGCTCCAGTGTGTAAGAGTGTCACACAAACGTAACACAAAATGACAAATATATGTTTTTTTCTTACGAATCGTTTTTTTAAATGAAAGGTTTTCATCAGATATGTTGTGTCCCATATATTTCATTTTTACAATTTATATATGTCTGTATCACTTATAAAGGGTTGGATTAACCTCTGGTTTGATAGTAAAACGTTTGTGTCGCGAAATGATGCATATCTAAAAAGTGTGTCACCAACATGAAATGCTTGAAAACTCTTGAGCTAGTGTATTGGTGTATAACTCTAGAGAATATAACATTTTACAAAATGTTTTTTTATGGAAACCCAGTCCTTCTATCCTCTATCTAACTGGAAATTCTTTTTGCAGCATTTGCAGTGAAGGGTGATTCAACATGGCATTCATATATACCTCCTTCTTTTGTATGTTCTCCTGAATTGTCGCTTTACTTAATCCTTCCTCTTTTTCTTTGTCCTCCAAGTGCTCATTTAAGATAGATAGGATAGGCTGACTTGCTTCTACAATAGAAAGAGTGCCCAGGGAGAGTAGTTATAGATTCAGACAAGGTGGGAGATGGGCGGTGGAGGGAAAGAAGGAATATAAACATACATTTTAAAAATCATTTACTTGACAACTATTCCTTTCATTATTATATTATTAGCAATCCAGATAGCTAGACAGACAGAACAAATATTAATTTGCACCATTTTTTTTTATGAGAGAAGTTGTTATCATACAATGGAACATTATCAGCCTGTCCTACTTGGTGTTATCTTTTTTTGCCCAAAAGCACTTTCTTGACATTCCATGTGTGAGAAAGTGTGTCAAATGTGGACCTTCCTGATGTGGTTTAGAGATATCAAGATGTAGTTTAAAGAAAGCGGGGGGAGGGTAAATGCATTATCTTCAAAGGCTCGTGGTTTTTATTTTTTTCTTTGCTTGATAAACCAGATATATTCTTGTTGCTGCTGTTGTTGTTGAAGATGAAATACTTTCTGTTCTGTGGAGATGGGTAAAAAAGGTCTTACGTTGGAACTGGGTATGTAAATGAGAAATTATATGAATGTAACACATGTAGCTAAAGGGAGAGAAAAGGAATCAAAGGCTGGTAATTGTTAAATAAGATAGCATCATTACGATCTCGCTTGTCATTGTAAAAATCATGCAGCAAGCAACCCCCGATGGCATTGTTCGTACACACAAAACCTTTCCGTACATTCAACTATCTGCATTAAGCAGAGCAGGATTGGATTTGATGTTAGCATATTTTTTCCGGCAACCTTTGAAATCTCTTGGAAGGGGAAAAAGTGTCTGCTGTTGTTAGCTGGCTTTGGGCAAAATCTATATTGTCAAATGTGACATCTTGCTTTTCAATATATGCTAGGAGTTGGGAGGCGCTATTGCCACTGCCTACTTCTCCCTTCTCATACAATCAAATGCAGTCCATTTCACAGTATAAGCATAACAGTGATTTTTTACAGGGTCAGTTTGGTTCAAAACAATGGCAAGCAACAAAATTAGCCAAGCAATATGCTTGCTAATGCGCAACACAATGTAAGTTCCTCTAAATAGTTTTAATCAGTAATAATCTGTGTAATTCTTAAATGCAGAGATGTACTTTGCTAATAGACTCTAATAAAAATACTAACCAAGTAATGAAAATGCAAATTCTGGAGGTTTTTAAGCAGTCTGTAAGTTTTGTGTTGCTTGGCCAAAAGATTCAGGCAAAAGAATACAACAAGGTTCAGGCAGGATTATTTTTTAATATATATGTGTTATTGTGATAATTTTATGCTTATGTTGTTTTGTTAATTTATGTCATGCTGTTTACTCTGTATGTTTTGGTGATGTTACTTGGAAACCGCCCTGAGTCCCTCTCGGGGAGATAGAGTGGTATATAAATAAAGTTTTTATTATTATTATTATTATTATTTCTTACCATTAATATTCATTTCCTCTTCAAAATATTGCAAAAATGCTGCTCAACAGTGAAGATGCATGGAAGGATGAGTCAAATTAATATTATAGTGTGTTTGTGACAACAAATATTATAATATATATGTGCAAAATACACTTTTTGTCATAAAAGACCCAAAATGAAAAGAAAAAAAGGGGGAAGGGCTCAAAAACCCTGCAAGGGAGATAGTTTTTAATTAGTTATTGTAATATTCTTTAAAAAAATAAAAAGAATGAAGATTTGCATTGCACTTTTGAAAGCCAAAAGAGGTGCGTCTGGGAGGAATGACATGTCAAGAAGATTGTATTGGGATGGAAACAGTGAGTCTCAGAGACCTTGGCATCTATTGCTATGCAGCCAGCAGTGCCTCACACCTAAATCAATGTGTTTGGTACCCAAAGCCATTCAGGTTATTTTGGTGCCTGTAGCAGAAAATGTACCAACATCTCTCATATTCCCTATGCGTAAAAACACAATAATAGCAAATAAAAAGCTGACAATTTGTTATCCTTTTATGAAATTTGAAATGTGCTACATTGCAGTACTTGCCTCACTCTGGCTCATGATCAGGCTGACCCTAGGCAATAGGTAGGGTACATTATCTGGGATGTGCAATGAATAAAGCTATACCTTTTCTTTTATATTTCTCTTAGCTCTCCAGAGACAAGTTTGGAGCTGCATTCCAATGGAGTAGGAGAGTGTTTGTGATATTTAAATCATTGTGGTTGATATAAAAAGAAATAATGTCATGGCTGGTGGTTGAGGAGGAGTGAAAATTCACCTTCCGGAAACTGTAGATCCTATTGACAATGCCGGCTAGCTGAGAAAATTGTTAGAAGGGAGAGATTCGAGTCCTGAATTTGAAGTGCAAAGCATCTCTTCAGGCAACAGTACATGAAACAGCACCAGATACAAACCATAAGCAAGGTGTGGGTGTCAATGATTGGCAGACATGCTAAAAATGCAATTCAGAACTGAGATTATGAAGAGTGGAAAAAATAGCTATTGGCCAGTCCAGAACTCGGGAATGTTATTTTTTCACTTTTGCAGTGGAATGCAAAAGAGTCCTTAGCCATTGTAGCTAACGTTTATGGCACTGAGTAGCTTCTTCTTCACAATGCTCCGTTGACAGGCTCTTTGACAGTGGGGAAATCTGTCAGCCAATAAATTCAAAGCTATTGGCTGCTAAGGAGGACCTGAGTGAAGCTTGGGGATTCTTCACTCAGATGATGTGCTGGGTATATACCTAAGCCAGTACCCCACTGCCTGAGTCTTTGAGTGCACCTACACTGTCAAATTAATGTAGTTTGACACCAAAGGGTTTTCATGGCTGAGTGTGGAATCAATCCCTGGTCTCCAGAGTCATAGTCCAATGTTCAAACCACTGCACTGTGGTGGCTGTAATTTGTAAAATACAAGCAAAAGACTCATAAATAACCTCCATAACAAAACTTCAACATCATACAGAAAACACATGAGAACAATATAAATTGACAGCTTCTAGAGCAACATTAAATGGTTTGCCATACATTTTATTAAAAAATAATCTTGAAACTTGAAAATTTTCCTGGAGTACTCAAGCCATTCTTTAGCTGATATGTATATAACAACAATTTATATAACATTTTTAGAATGCCTAAAGTGTTTCACATGTATTACCTCATTAATCCGTAGTATTGCTTATTCAAGATAACAGGATTAGGCTGAAATCTGAGGCTACCTAGTGAATTTATGCCTAAAGTGAAATTTGGAGTGGTGGAATGCTCTGCTCAATCACACAGCTTACGGACAATCCTGGTTCAGATGTAATGGGAAAATACTTCAGGAAACCTTTGGCATCTATGTAGTTCTCTCCCACTGGGCAGCTTTGAGAAGATCCGAAGCTTTTATTTGCAATTTTGAAGTTTTAGGAAAATTAGGTTTAGAATTATAGAGTTGGAAGAGATCACAAGGACTATACAATCCTACCGAGTGATATGTAAGAGTAACACAGGATACATCAGACATGTGCTGCTATGGTGTCTCACCTCAACTACCATTCTGAGAGAATAGAAGTGATATCACATTTTTCCTGAATACTTTGGATTGTCAGAGGGTTTGTTTTTTTAAAGTGTGGAGCTCCTTGAGACAGCATCATTTGCAGTTATTTATCATTTTTTCTGCCAAAACCAAGTTTTTTTCAATTAAAAAATATGGTATATTTTCTGGCAAAAATAAAGCGGCACTTACTAGGATCTGAGATTTTCAAAAGTTACATTGAGTCTCCATCCATCATTTTAAACCAGGCATGGGCAAACATTTTTTCCCTAGGGCCGCCTTGTGGACCTGGCTGCAAGGGCTGAGCCAGGAAGGAATGTGGGTGGGGCCAGAAGGGGTGAGGCTGTGGGCCAGAAGGGGTGGGGTCAGTGCAGGAACAAGTGGAACTAGGGTGGAAGGGCAGGGCTGGGGCCTTGGAGGGGCTGTGGCCAGGAGAGGCAAGGGGCAGGCCTGTCTCCAGGGAGACAAACATGCTGTTGCCACTTGGCAACATTGAATTTCTCTCCCTGGCTCTTCTGGGCCCTGGGAAGGAAGTGGCCTGTCTTCCCCAAGTCCAGAAGAGGGAAAAACATGGCACTGCCAAGTGGCAAAGGTGTGTTTTTCTCCCCAGTTGTCCTCCGGGTGCCAGGAAGGCAGCGACACACCTTCCTTGGGCCTGGAGGAGGGAGAGAAACACTGCTTTCAAGAAAACTTGGCAGTGGTGTGTTTCTCTCCTCGGTGTTCTCTGGGTCCCAGGAAGGCAGTAGCCTGCCTTTCTCAGCCCCAGAGGATGGAGAGAAACACAGCACTGCCAAACGGTGGTGGCATGTTTCTCTCTCTGGTTGTCCGCTGGGCCCCAGGAAGGCAGTGGCTTGCTTCCTCAGCCCCAGAGAAGGGAGGAAAACACCGCTGTCAAGTTCACTTGCCAGCGGCGTGTTTCTCTCCTCGGCTGTTCTCTGGGCCCCAGTAAGGCAGCAGCCTACCTTCCTCAGCCTCAGAAGAGGGAGAGGAACACAGCGCTGCCAAGTGGTGGTGACATGTTTCTCTCTCTGATTGCCTTCCAGCCCTTAGGAAGACAGCAGCTCGCCTTCCTCAGCCCTAGAGGAAGAGGATAAACACAGCGCTGCTGGGTGCTCTCCAGAAAGTGCTTGGCAGAGGCATGTTGCTGCCTCAGCCCTCCTCTCAGTCTGGGAACGTGATGGGCAACTATGTCCACATACTGAAGAGGAGGCCAAAGCAAATGGGGGCTGGGATGAAGAGCCCAAAGAGCCGCATCCAGCCCACGGTTCTGGGTTTAACCATGCCTGTTTAAACTGTCTCAAATATTTTCTTATAAATATGATTTGATGGGAAAATGTATTTTTCCTACATGTTTCTACTGTATTTTTATATTTTTGTTAAGACGTAGTTACATTACTAATTGTCTGGAGTTTCCGATATTTTGTCTTTTGCTGAGAAAATGACATAGAAAAAAAGGGGGCAGAGGTTCGTGTCTTTATCTGAAATTCTGGAACCAGATTGAGACCTGGATGGTGATTAATTATACATACCACAGAGGACTTCTGTTCTTTAAGGGCTTTTTTTGGATGCTTTTGTGGGAGTTTGTTTTCTGGCTGCAGCAGTTTGAAGCTAGATCGGGTCAAAGTTAAGAATTAACTTTATAGAGAACTCATTTCTGAAAGGGTTTCTTGGGCAAAACAACCATGAGTTCTGCTGGCCAATAGTTTCTATATAAGGTATCACATGTGCACTGGACATAGCATGAGAATTCATGAGATCTCCCAATCCCCCCCCCCCTCCACAAACACACCTTTTCACAGATGAAAACTGGAACACACATAGCCAAATAATATCACTGTATAATCAAGGTGTAAAAAGGCAATGATGAGGAAGAACACATGAACTAGGAGAGGCCGCCTGCTAAGTTAATTAAATGCAAACTACTTTTTCACATTGAACACAAGATTCCAGCAATGGGAATAGCAGGGGAAAGTGAGAGAAGAGAGAAACTGGAACATTTTTTCAAACAGCTGAAAAAGTGCATCAACAGAGAATTTATCGGGACTGCCCCTACTAAATTGGGACAGCTGGGGGCTATACTTCTATGTATCCCACTCTTATTCTTAGTTAACTCACAAAATGCAAAGACAACACATTAAAATGCCAAAAGAAAGAACTGGATGGATTTGTGCATGATGGAGGCATCTCCCGGAACCTCAAGCCTCCTGTTATACAATTCCTAACAGCTGGTAAGATGGCTGGGATTTCTTAGAGTTGAAGTCCAAAGCACCTGGAGAACCAAAGGTTGGGAACAACTGCTCTAATACAAGGTTATAAATGGCTGTGGCCCTGTCTTACCTTATTTTAAAGCTGTAGTTTTCTTCCTTTCTTGTTTTTACAGCTACCCTTATGCATCTTTCCAATGTCAGTGATGAAAAGCATAAATGAAAATAAAACTCCATGGGTCATTTTACAGTTTGGGAATGTTTATGTGTTCGACTGTAAGTTTCAAGAATGCCTTTGTTAGCAAGGCCAGTTGCCTCGCTGATTGGGAGATTCTGGGAACTGTACAAGAAAAGAACTTTTCCAACTGCTGTAATGGAGATTAGATTTCGGGGCAGACAGTTCTAGTTAGTCGCTGTTTCCTGGCCAATGCTGCCTTTGACAACTTCATATAGTGTTCTGAGCCACTAAAGAACAGCAGAAATCTTGAAACCCACAACTGATTTTGTTTTCTGTGAATGCTAACATAAATCCCCTTGGGTCTCTGGATTCAGACAACATGTTTTTAAAACCTCCTGGACTGTGCATGGTGAAAATAAGAGATGCTGGTATTCCCTTTTTGCCACTTGCTGCCCTAAAGCTCCCCCCAAGGAGCAGGTTTCAGGTAAGGTTTGAGACTTGACATTTACTCACCAAAGCAACTTCTTTTGATCAGCCTGCCTCCGGAAATAAATGTGGTGCTGGCCTTGGGGAACAAGTTTCCTCTGATTCACAGAAGAGAGGGTTGAATTTCTATTAGGATGTAATAAAATTTACATAGACAGTCCTTGCGCTCTTGGCAAATATTCATGTGCTCAACACCACACTATCTTTTTATGATATTAGCTGTATTTTTTGTATTTTGGGAAGAGATTCTCAGAAAGATTGCTTTTTTATGCACCTCTAAATGTAAAAGAGATGGCACTGTGTTGTTTCATTAAAAAGAAGAAAAATAATGAAACTTCTAAAGATATTAAAATCATTACTGTTTTTCTAGCTATGCCATAGACTAGAGCAGGCATGGGCAAACTTTTGTGCCTTGGGGCCTCATTGTGGGCCTGACTCAGAGGGCTGGGCCTGGAGTGAGGGTGGCTGGGCACATACTGGGTGTGATGGGTCCAAGAGGACACAGCCGGGAGAGGGTGGGGCAGGGCCCAGGTCATCCTCAGGTTGTCTTGGCATAAGGATGGGGCTGCTCACCCCATCCTGTTGCCAGGAGGAAAATGAGACAACTGCAACTGTCCTGATCCTCCTACCCAGTCTTCCTCTCCTGATCTTCAGGCTGTCTTCTTGGCATTATGCCGGGAGGAGGGCGAGACAGGCAGTGGCTGAGAGAGCTTCAGAGGCCTCTCGGCCACTAAGTGCTTTCCTCAGGCTGCCCTCTCGCCATAATGATGGGGCCACATGCACCATTATGCTGGGAGAAGGGTGAGTCATGCAGTGGCTGAGAGCACTCCATAGGGCTCTCAGCCTGAGGAAAGCATGCCTTTCTCCCTTGTCCTTTCTGCATAAAGATGCAGTGGGCCAGGCATGTAGCCAGGGGGGGGGGCTCGGGGGGCTTCAGCCACCCCCCCCCCCGAAATTTTCATGGTGGTTCGCGAAAAGGCCTTATTGGTGCATTATTTAAACTGTTATGTTTATTCATATCATGATCTGATCACCATACTCAATATATCCCATATGCATGGGGGTATTGGGGTAATGATACAAAAGGTTTGCTAGGGTAGACCCTCTTTCACTCAGATTCAGCCCCCCCAAAACTCAGCCCCCCGAAACCCCCCCTGAAATTTTTTTAGCCCCCCCCCCCGAAACGAAATCCTGGCTACGGGCCTGCAGTGGGCCACCATGTCCTTATGCAGAAAGGACAGGGAAAATGAGGAAGGCCTGAGGTAAGTGCCCTGGGGGCCACTTCTGACCCCCAGGCCTTAGTTTGCCCATGGCTGGACAAGATGATGATCTATAACTATATCACATGTGTGTGTGTGTATACACACACACACACACACACATATACATACATATATATATATGTACATACACCTGGTGTTTGTACATCTTGCTAGGTCATCCAGTGCAATTCTATAGTATGCTTCCAGCTCGAATGTAATCATAACATTGATTCACTATTATCCATGATCTCAGGTACATGTAAGGGTATGTTATCTTGGAACATATCCTATATGGATGCAGGGGATGTATTGCATACAAAAGGGAAAATAGAGAAAAAGTAAAGTTTTTTTAAGCCAAACAACAAAGCCAGTTCACAATGATACTAAAAGGAGTAAGCAATCATAGATTACGTTTGGTAGTCCATCTGTTTAAAAAGATATCCAGATAGAAACAACAACTATAAGGTACAGTTGCAAATGCAGGTTGAGCAATGAGATCTTCAGACTACTGGATGATAGATCATGAGTCTGCATCTTTCTAACATTGATATATGCATCTCTTTGCAACTCTACTGAAGACTCTGTGTAAGCTATCTTCTCATTAGACCTAACATTACAGAGATGTAATTTAACAATGCATGTATATCTATCAATAGGACCGGTTAGTAGTTGCCATGTCATTATGGTGATAAATATGTTATGGCTTTTAGACTGAACTTCAATAGAGCTGTCCTAGGTGCTGAACCTATTTTTGGAATATAGTTTTGGACTTTGCATAACTCCTTTAAAGCAACCGATAGCAGGCACAATCATATGATGTAACTTAGCAAAACATCGTCCACATTGTCTGAATAACATCCTCTATAAAAAGGCACTGTGTCCAGTATGTCTGAATTGTTTACTGAACCAATATCAAGTTTATATCTAAAGATAACCTAAGATAGAAGATAAATAATCTTTCCATTGACTATGTTCTACAGGAAGTTCTTGTTCTACTGAAGTCCAAAGCCTTGAATATCATATTTACTACATTCCAAGAAAGCTTTAGAGATATTTATTATTGGTTAAAGTTGCATCTCCTGATATCTTTTGCTTTGCTTAATGACTGGGGCCACACAACATGAAATCTCACTTTTAACTTCTTCCTCCATCATTTATTGACTTTAACAGAAGTATCCCTTCCCTCTGCAGTTGATGTTAGACAAATAATAAATTTATCCAATTATCACATTCTGTCACTGGTTTAGATCTGGTCTTAAACTTTATTTTCAAAACCAATATGTGATTTCTTTTCAATGTCTTCCTCAGAAGGCTTAATGGCTAAGATATGTGGCAAGTGGCAACATAGATTTAATGTGGCAACATAGATTTAATAACCCTTTATCTGCATTCAGACATTAAATTAAGTTTTGTAAGTTAGTTCTGTAGAAATGAACTTTGGCAAGCCACAGACATTTTTGTTTCACCCTACTTGCTTCTTCTTTGGTATGTACAGGTTCTCATTTCTTCTTAATCCTTGATAGGAGGCAGACTTAAGATCTTCTGTTTGGAGGATAATTGTCAATAGGTGATTAATAGAAAACCATCATTCATTTGAATGGTCTTTTAAATTGGTCAGATGAGGAGGAAATAAGAATGAAACATGGTTGTCACTCTGTCAGCCTTCAAAGTACAAGAACTGTTGCTATGCTAAGTTCCCACCATGACAGAGGATCTGTGGGTGAAAATCCAACAGATACTGGAGCTTCTCCCACTATTATTATTTACTTCATTTCTACTCCACCTTTCTCAACCCCAGAAGGGACTCAAGATGACTAGTGATAGAAGACAGTACATCACAACAAGGAATGATTCACAGAGCAGCTGGGACTCAACATTAGATTTGTTATGTCTGTCATTTATCTTGGATCCGGTGTAGTTCATTTCCTTTCAGTCCCATGTTAACATCAGTGGGCAGGAAGAATTACAAATACAAATCTAACAGTATATGCACATGACACATGAACACACACACACATTCTTTCCTAGCCATGTGTCAGGGCTGTAGATGAAGTAGTACGTTCCATATCCCGATCATCCCCAGCCCTACATACAATTAGGTATGTAAAGAGACAGCAAAACATTGAAGAGGTGGTCCTACATCCATATTACTTGGTCATTGGAAAGTTATTCCTGAGTAAGCATGTATAGTCTTCTGCTATAAATCAGATGCTGTTATTATATTCAGTTGCATCATCAATGTATGCATATAGAGAGAAAGAGAGAGAGTAAAATAAGTAAAAGAAAGATCCCTGTCTCCAAGGCATTTACAAAGGGCTTCAAAATAAGGAGAGGCAAAGATATGAAAGAGGGGGTTCTGGTAGAACTTATACAGTTAGGTTACTTTCAGGTAAGCCTTTCCATCTACTGACATTGTCTTTTTTTCAGAGAATGTAGTTATGATCCCGTTCAATGTGACAATCAAAACTCAATATGTTCATTCCGAGCAACATTTCTTTGAAGATTTAATTTCAAGATGGTCCCCTTGTTCTCTCTTTTGTGCTTTCTCTCTCTCTCTCGCTCTCTTTGGGGATTTTGCATAGCTAAGCTACTTTGAGAGAAAGTGAATATTCCCAAACGCTGAGAAATGAAGAGGTTAAATTGGGCAATCAAAAAAACCCGAATCAAGCTAAATTCTCCTTCATCTCCCCCACCTCACTTTCATGAGAAACTTGTTAAGCTTCATTACTCATAAAATATTCAGCACATTGTTTGAAAGATAAAACAACACTTGTGTCTCTGCTGTGACTCTTTTGGGAAGAAAAAGCAGGCAGAGGGGAAGAGAGAAAGAGAAATTCCTCCTGGATATGATTTATATTCATGGCGTGAGCTTGGCATGGTTGGTGAGTCAGTGAAAGTAAAGATGAGGGGGAAATGGTTTGAAGAAAGATGTTCTGTGTTGTAGCTTGCAGCTTTCATCATGAGGACCTGATTTCTCTCTGCACCTGACTAACAAGGTTCTTTGGCAAGAGGAATGCTAATCTCCCCAGATTGCTCACCTCATGGGTGGAGTGAAGTGTGAGAGAAAATCCTAGAAAGTGCTTTAAACTTCCATTGGTGCTTTATATCTAAAATGAAAGCAGGATGTTTACGAGGGGCATTTTCACATTACATTATTACACTATGGATCTTATCACATTTATGAGTGGCAATGGGGAGATTTGCCAGCCTCCGTGGTGAATCTGAAGGGACAGCAACACTTCCCCTTCACATCTGGGGAAGAATCGCCATGCAACTTCCCCCGTGCTGGCCCCATTGCTGCCTACAGAACACAGGAAACCTTCCGTGTTCTGGGCAGAGCATCCTAAGATGCTTGTGGCACAGTTCACCTATGGAGTCCTGCAAGAAGTGATTGTGTGTAATGTGTTGGGTGGCGTGGGGCTCCATAGATGAAATGTGTGTTGCAAGCATTCTAGGACACTTGCAAATTCCCATGTGATGAAGTCCTATGATTGAACCACCTTGGCAGTCCTATGGGATTTGTGATTTGTAGAGGGTTTTTTTGAGGCACTAGAGGTCTCTGGCTGAAAATTCTAAATACACGCAAGTCCCCAAGTTACAAACATCTGACCTACAAATGATTCATAGTTACAAACAGGGTGGAGACAAGAGAAAGTGAGAGAAATCTATCCCTGGGAAATTCACTCCTGAAAGAGTTATCATGGAAAAAAGGTGTCTCAGGTGAAGCTTTTTAACCAATCCTTGTTTCCACAACAAGCTACATTTTTCAAAATCCAGTTATCACAAGGGCAGAAAGTGAAGTGAAATCTTCGGAACAAGGGCACAGACAGCAAAACAAACACCACAGGGATGTTATCTCTTCCCTATGCTATCCAAAGCATTATACTTAAAAATGTACCTGTTCCAACTTACAAACTTAAGAACAAACCTTTATAACCTATCTTGTTTGTAACTTGGGGACTAGCTGTATTCCTACCTAAAATGTAAATCCAAGGATTCCATAAATTAAACCATCGTAGGTAAAGTGGAATGATGCTTTTGTAATTGTGTGGTATGGACAGGGTTCAGCAAGATTATAATTGTCATTAGTCTGATGAGGAAAAGGAGTAAGCTAAAGTGAACTGTTCATTTTGCATATAAAGTATATCAATTTTTAACATCAGTTCTAGTGGCATAAACAAATTAAATTCTTTTAACGTGGTCCGACCCTCAAAGAAGCTGCCCATAGCTTGGTATGGTTTTACAAAAGTCCATGGAGTAAATCAAACTAACAGTAGTAATTTGGTAATTTGGTAGATCAGTAAGGACCTTTGACTCTCCAATATATAATAATGCCACAAGCCAAAAGATTCCTCTCCCACACTAAATTATACTATTGAATAGAAGAAAAAAGATCCCAGGATTAGTATTAAGACTGAGGCCTATGTTTTGAATGAGTCCAGCTGCTCTAGCCAAAAGAGACAGCGATGAGAAACGCTAGGAGTTTCAGTTCAACTGCAATTTCTATTTATATATCTCTGTGTATATGTGTGTGTGTGTCTCTTGGCCACTCATATGTTCATAAACAAACATTTCCACCATTCCCTGCCCTTGACCAGGTTGCTTGGTCAGAAGTGATCAGAAATGGAGTTCTGCAACATCTTGAATGACACAAGGCCCTCAGAAGACGAGGCCTCACAAGCATAAAATCATATACTGTACCATCTAGAAGATCTTCATTGTTTTCCTGATCAATTTTGAATCATCTTCTTCATCACCATCTTTTGTTCCAGAAACCACATGATCAGAAATGTGTATTTACCAATATATTCCTTACAGCCACAAATATTCCTTACCCAATCACATCCTCTAGAGGGGAAAAAGGCAGCTGAATCCATACATCTTCCTTATTTGAGCTGTTGGGACCAATTCGCAACAACATAAAAATAATAGGATACTTTCCATTCTCCAGATGAAAGGGTTTGGTTTGGAACACTTAGCAAACAAACAAAATAAATTTACATAAATGAATTACTTAAAATGTACTGAAACTGCAACTGAGTGGGTTTATCAGCTAACAAAGTGATCTTGAAATTTGATCAGCAGAAGATCTAGGTTGCCGAATGAGTCTCTTAGGAAATTCCCTACCTCGCAGCAATTTTGAAAACGAATAGGCATGAAACCTACATGAATCAGTATCAATGCAGCTCCTTTGTAAATAAAGAAAGTATATAAAAGGCAAATTATCTTTTTTTTTTAATACCCAGGAGGTTGAATGAAATGTTGCAATTTGGAGTGCTTATCATTTATTTTAAAAACGCTGTAGAAGCATTGGCAGAGTTAAGCATTTCTACTAATAGACAGAGGTCCTGAACTTTTAAATACTGAAGTCTCCTTGAAGCAACTCGCCTTATTTTCATTATGACTAACTTGCTCCATTGGGTTAAATCAAAATAGATTGGGTTGAATTAGGTGGCGATTAATTGCAGCAGGATTAGCGCCATAATGTTTTATATTATTAAAGTATAGGTGGCTGCCAATAGGCCTAAAAATTAAGGACAGAACTGGACATGCTCAAACACATGAAAATAGCTCAATTTTAGACTGAGGACATCAGTGAGATAACAGTCTTGATGTGAAGAAACTAAGGCAATCTCAGTTTGTTTAAACTCATCTTGGTTATGAGGGATTCCTCCAAATAGCTGAAGATTTAAATAATTCTCTGGAGCCCCCTCCACACAGTTATATAAAATTTGCATTGAACTGGATCATATGGCAGTGTTGACTCAAATAATCCAATTCAAAACAGATATTGTGGATTATCTGACTCGATATTCTGGGTTATATTGCTGTGTGGAAGGGCCCTAGAACTTTATTCACATATACCCATATATTCATGGATAAACTGCAACCCAGGAGTGTCCCTGGAGCCCTTTTGGCATCCAGATGGCAGGCCAAGACAAGACCACATTGAAACCTCTGTTGCTGCTATGGTGCTGACCACAAGCAGCTCCCTTGCAGATGTTGCTAGTCCCAGTCACATGACTGAATGCCCTGTTGTGAACTCACCAGAAGCAATGTCACCAGCAAGTGATATAGCAGTGAGTCCATGGGACATGTGGACAGTGGATTAGACCAATTCAGTCCAATCCAGCTGCACACCTCCAAAACTCTGAGATTCTTTTGCACCAGATTAACATTTCTGTTTCCACCAGATTAACTGCAGGAGAAAGTGCTTCTACTAAGAAAACAGCCATATGTATTTTATTATATGTATTTTATGTTGATGTGCTTTGACTGTGCCTTGAACCATATCGTTGTTGTTACAGCATGTGGACTTTGCTCAGCAATTAAAGCGTGAGTCCACTTAAGTTGGCTCATGTAGACATGGTCAAGATGAACATCTAAACATTGTCTACTTATTTGACTTCATTTCACCATTAATAATTATGGTGTGAATTAATTAGTCAGATTTGCAGAATATTTCAAATAGATTCCTGTGTTTTCGGGTGATGAATTTGTATGATGTAGCAAGCACCATATCAGAAGAGATATTTTTCTCCTATGTAGCTCTAGAAGACTGATGTGACCTAAGATTCAAATAAGCTTAAATGTATTACAGTTGCAAAACAAAGAAATTTCGTTGCACCTTTGAGAATGAGAGAATGACAATTGTACCAAAAGCTTTCAAATATTCAATCTACTTCATTAGATGCAGTGTAGTACTTTTGTTTATTAATTTCTTATATATTGTGAGGTGTGTTTATCCCGTATCTTCCTTCTAATAAATTCAAGCCAAAGTCATATGTTTCCCAATCCCTAAGTTCCACCATTTTGGAAGTGACAGACTGAGAAAGATGGGGGTGCAATCAAACCACTGTGCTCAAGTAAAATAAGTACTAATGTGGAAGAATACATAAAATGTAGTATTTTAAGGAGATAGCTAATATTATTACTGGGTTTCTATACATTAATGTCCCTGCAACCAAGGAAATCATACCTGCAGTTTCCCTTCCCTGCAACTCAGGGGATGGGGGTAGTCCCTATAGGCATTTGCTAGGTCATTTAGGTGATTCTATATTATACTTCCCCTAGAAGTTACCATAGAATTGCTTCCCCTAGAAGTTACCATAGAATTGCTTTTGCAGATCCTCAGGGAATCTCTAGATTCTCCAACACAATTCTATGGTATGCAGGCACCAGAAGGAAAATAACTCAATGGCATTATGGCCAGGAACATATCCTTTGCAGATATGGAGGTCTTCTTGTACTGGATTAAGACAAACATAAAAACCCCTAGACATAGAAATTTGTTGTTGTTTATTAGTTCAGTCACTTCTGACTCTTCATGACCTCATGGACCAGCCCACGCCAGAGCTCCCTGTCAGCTGTTGCCACCCCCAGCTCCTTCCATCCATCTTGCCCTTAGCCAGCCTCTTTTCCTTTTTCCTTATTTCTGGTTGAACAACCTGAATGAAGAAAGATTAAAGGAAAGGCATGGACAGAGTTGTAAGAGACTTCACATGTGCCGCCAAAATTGACATGGATTGTGGCAATTCTGGTAGTGCCATCTGGGGACATGATCCAAGGCAACATGGAAAGCCTTTTGTGTTGCTGCCATCATGGGATGGGGTTTGCCTTCTCCTTTACAACGGAGCTCCACCGGAAGTTGCAGTGCATCAAAGGATGGGAACCAGTGGGCTCTGTTGCAAAGGAGAAGGTAAACCGGTGCATGCCAATTTCCTTCTCGTCTGATGAGGTCAAAAGAACAGTTCAGCATTTCTTAAGAAAGTGCAGGGTTGTTTCTGTGAATGTGGAACCTCCAATTTATAGGACTTTTAGAGACTTTTAGATGACACAGTATTTCCCTTTAGATGACATAGTATGTCATCCACCATTTCATTTTACCATATTGGACAAAATACACCTTCTCTAGGTATTTTCTAGGTCTTCCAATACAACTGTATGTTATTATTGGGGCAGGAATCCCTCTTTTCAATAAATTTCACTATTATCCATAGTTTTCTATATTCACACAAAGGTCAGGAACATATCCTTCATGAATACAGGGGTCCTATTCTACTCTGCTGAGTAGCACAGGTTCACAGCTTGGGTGTGATCCTGGATTCATCACTGAGCCTCGGCGGTGACCAGGGGAGCATTTGCACAGTTAAAACTTGTGCGCCAGCTGTGCCCATACCTTGGGAAGTCTGACTTGGCCACCGTAGTCCATGCTCTGGTTACATCCCGTGTAGACTAGTGCAACACACTCTATGTGGGGTTGCCTTTGAAGACTGTTTGGAAGCTGCAAAGGATCCAACAGGTGGCAGGCAGGTTGCTAACAGGAGCGGTGCTCAGGGAGCACACAACTCCTCTGTTGTGCCAGCTCCACTGGCTGCCTGTTTGCTTCTGGGCACAATTCAAAATGCTGGCTTTAGCCTATAAAGCCCTACATGGTTTTGGTCCAACTTACCTATCTGAATGTATCTCTCCTTCTGAACCATCTAGGACATTAAGATCTTCTGCGGAGGCCCTGCTGTTGCTACTGCCTTCTTCACAGATGTGTCTGGCGGGGACGAGAGAAAGGGCCTTCTCAGCTGTGGCCCCTCAACTGTAGAACGCCCTGCCTAGAGATATAAGATTGGCTCCCTCCCTCCTGACTTTTTGAAAAAATGTGAAAACCTGTCTTTTTGAGCAGGCCTTCCCAAATATGGCATAGCTACATGGAATTATGGAACTACTTGATAACGCAATGGAATAACGATTTGACATGGAGATGCTCACAATAATGTTTTAAGGCTTTGTATGGTTTTAATATTTTTATATCATATGCTATGGTTTTTAACATTATTTCTTAATTGTTTTTACTTGTTACAATTGTTGAGGCATCGAATTGTTGCCAATTTGTGAACCGCTCCGAGTCACCTCTGGGCTGAAAGGGGAGGCATATAAATATAGTAAATAAATAAATATTTTACCATTGCTATCTTTGATTACGTTTTTGATCCAGCTTCTGTATAATCTTAATATATTTAAGAAGATCAAAACCATTCTTAATTTTACTGTCTTATTCTTGTTTGTTTCCTCTGAACTTTGTTGACATTTTAAAAACAAAACACAATGGAGACATTGAGACTGACCATTTCCATTAGTTGTCTGCATCATGGCTGTGCATTGGTTGAATGCCAGGCTTTGGGAAATGATTTTCTAAGCCAGAAAAGAAAAAAGGGAACAAAAATAGTTGCTTATCTTCTGCCTTTGGTAGCCAGACTTGCTGAGTTTTTTCTTCACTCTGAGTTAAAAGATGTGATAGGAAGGAGACATGCCTTCCCATGGGATATTGAAGTATGTCTAAAAGCTATCAGCTGCAGCAAAATATAAGATACCCTCCTCGTTTCATTGTCGATATCCATGACATTTTCTTTGCCTGATGTGAAATAAACACACATCACTCTATTCTTTCATCTTGGCTGTCTCTGGCTGCATTTATCAAACAACAGAGGAGCGTGGGAAAGGAAAGAAGCACTACATCCTGTTCATTAGACAAAAAGTCACCAAGCAGAAATGGTTCTCTTGGGTAGTATTTATCCTCTGCCAGCTCATCTCTGAAACTTCAATGGGTAACTCGTTAGAATTATAAAAAGGCAGAATCTTTCAAGCACTTGTGTGCGTGTGTGTGTGTGTTTGCCTTAATCAGCCATTCCAACTTCATACACATACCTAGAATAGCACATTGAGCTTCCATTTACTTATAGAGGATGGACATGCCAAACTTTTATCTACCAGGTTCTGACACAGTCATAATTTCCAAATTATTGACCTTAGACTCTGTTGGTGTTTCTGAAAGTTGGCTCCAGAGCATCGGATCATTGGAGTTGAACAAGTGGGAGTTTTCCATTCTGTCACAAATTATTCTGTTTCATCTCTCTGGGTGACAGATTTAATACTATCAGAGATCATTTAGAAAGAGAAAATAGTGGATTTTTTTCATCCACTATTTCAAGTTCCTTTTACAGTTAGTAACATTGGCTAATTCCTGTCCCCTTCCTTTGGAACATTAAATTAGTTGTTAAAAGTATGTACAAATAAAAATAATAATAAGTGGATGTCAAAAGATGATGAAGGTTTGTCTGCATGATGAATTGAGCAAGGCAGAATGAGTATCTTGTCTCGTGCAGTGAGTAACATGTAGTTCAGCCTTCAGATAATGCTGGGTGTATTAGAAGCTGAGGGTGCAGTATCTGTCTGCTGGCAAAGGCCCTTGCTCCAATGATTTCCCTGGATGACTCTAGTACTGATAAAATACTCTTAAAACAGATAGGGAAAACTATAATTCTCCTTAAACAGAGGCCTTCCTTTGTTCTCTCCAAAGCTCAATAGATACATTCTACTTTTGAATTGTTGAATGCAGAATAAAAAGCCAATTTTGTGTTAATGATCAGGGAAGAGCGTTTTAGTTTTGAGTGAAAGAATTATAGCTCCTCTCTACCTTAATGGGAATAGTAAGTAAAAATAATTATTCATGCATGCTTGCCATCTCATTAAATGTTTGATGTAAAATTATGCCAATAAAACTCTAAACTGGATAGATCCTTTTTTTCACCCTCTTTTCCTACTATTGAATTTCAGATGGTTTATTATTTCCATTAAGCCTGGGGAATTTGATTGTATAATCAACTCTGTCGTCCTGTGTATCTCTTATGGTCCATTAATGTAGTGATACTTCTCCCTGATTTTGTACACTTCTAACTGTTTCGTCATTCCCCTGGCTGGTTTAGTATTCCTTGTTCAACAATTTGTGGGCAATGAGGACTTATTGACAAGGACGTAAAAATTAGAGACAGACCTGCAGATAAAAGCAGACTTTCCCCTCTTTTGGTGAGCCTTTTAGTTGTTAAACCACTTGCTTTATAATAAGTTATCTTTCTCTTTCTTTCCATTTAATATTACTTCAGGCATCAGAATTGTGGAGCCCTCCAAACGTTGATCCTGTAATTTGAAGCAGCCCTAAGAGCATGTTGAGGTATTCAGAAAATTACAGTTCAATAACATCTGAAGGGCCACATTCCTATCTGCTTTAATGGATTTTGACTTTTTCTAACAGTTTTTCTAAGATAACTCTGGTATTGAACTTAGTAGATGGAGAAAGCTCATCTAAACATGGATTTGCACATATTCTTGTGGCATGGATTTTACCCAGAGTTTGCAAAAGTTATCTTTTGAGGCTGGGAAATTTCTCAATGTGATAAGGTGATTAATGAATAGAGTCTAAAGCCCTTTACTCAGCCATTTCACGCTTTATGGGGAACAGGGAACATTGCAGAAACATCTCCCCATAGCCTCATGCAAAATAATGACTTCAACTGGGGTTCTCTGGAGGTCTTAGTGCTGTTCTCATAATTACATATCTGCTGTGGGAATATAGCCAGATACTTCTGTGATCCTGCCCACACCTCACAAAGAAAAGAATGGCAATGTCAGGAGAGAACTTCTGTAACTGTACTGTTTATTGGGGGTGAGTGGGTATAGTTCATTTTAGCAAAGATCTGTATATAGACCTACTACTCAGTGCTGTTACTGACTAGATTGCCTTAGACACCCTCTCTGACTTTTCCTCATTGTTTTATTATTCACTTTCCTGTAACTTCTATACATTTTTTAACTGTGTAGCAGCTTCATGGCTGACCCAAAGCCTTTTTCTACTAAAGCAAAGCTGAAGCAGGCATGTAAAGATGCTGATTGAACTGATAAATGTTTTAATTCAACACTTAAAATTGGACAGCTTCTTCCACCATGACTGAGGACAGCAGCCAGTTCAGGGAAATTAGCAAAGATATGTCTCCGGGTCCTTCCACACAGCCATATAACCCAGAATATCAAGGCAGATAATCCATATCTGCTTTGAACTGGGCTATCTGAGTCTACACTGCTGTATGATCCAGTTCAAAGCAGGTAATGTGGGATTTTATACAGCTGTGTGGAAGGGGCATATGTCTTTCAGTACAGAGGAATGACCAGGGAGAAGGAATAGCTCAGGGGCTATAATTATTGTCCCTAGCATCTGCCCTCTGATGCACTTATCTTAATCTGCCCAATAGTAGGAATCCATGTAATTTAGTCAAATATATGCTAAGAGGAAAAATCTAGTTCATAGCAAATCTTAATAATATCATTTGGGAAATGATACGAGCAGGGTCAATGTATCCCACCACACTAAAATGTAGTATGGTGGGACAAAGTAATAAGAAGAGAGGTCTTTTTAATGGTGTCCTCCCCAGTTTGTCGAATGCTGTTCCTCTAGCATTCCACCCAACTCCTACAATTATTATCCTGTCTCCTCTATCTTCTCCACCCAAGGCTTTTAACATCTGTTCAGAAAACATTTTATACCACTTAGAAAACACTTGAAGGTGTTATTTAAAAAGTGATATTGAATATTATTTTTTCCACTTTTTGATTTTTGAAGTCTGGTTGTTTTATTTTTGCCTTTAGGGAAGTATTGCACCCTGGTGTATGCGTTTGTAATTTCATGCTGATGGATTTGGCTTTGCTTGGATACTTCATTGATTTGTATTTTATTTTTATTTATTTATTCCATTTAAATCATTGCATGTCACCTAAAGGATTAATTTCATGAGTGACTAATAAATACATAAATGGGAAAAAAGTAGAGATTGACAGGCAGCAACTGATGCCTAAGAGATGACAACTGCAGCAAGACATGCTAATGAATTTTGAGTCAGAACACAATGTTTATCAGGGATGGGTGCCAAAAAACAGGGATTGGGTCAGGTAGCCAGTGAAGGAAACTGCAAAGTTAGGAAAATCCGAGGCCCAAAGAGTTCAGGGCTCTAACCTGAGACCAATTATGTCAGAGGAGGCAGACTATCCCCACTACAGAATTATGGTGGTGTTATTCCACTTTAACTGTATAGCTCTGGGCTATGAATTCCTGGGACTGTAAATTTATGAAGGACATTGAAAATCCTCAGCCAGAACACTGCAGTTCCTCTAACCAAGTTACAGATCTCACAGTTTCATAGAAAGAAACCATGGCAGTTAATATAGAATAATAGTACAGGTCATCCCCAAGTTACGAACAAAACAGGTTCTGTAGATTTGTTCTTAAATTGAATTTGTTTGTAAGTCAGAACAGGTCCATTGTTTAAGGGCCCTTCCAGACAGGGCCCAAAATGCAGACCCTGTCAGACTTTTACCGCAGGCATCCAAACAACGCCTGCAATAAAAGAGAATTAATTTGGGATGAAGGCAAATCCTGCTTTGGCCAGAAATAACTAGATACCCCATTAGACCCGGGCCTTCCTGAAAGACTTGGTTATAATGGCGTTTGGCACTGAATGGTGCCTGTTGGTAGCTGTCCTGAGTCCCTCTTCAGAGGTGAGAAGGACGGGATAGAAATGCTCCTAATAAATAAATAAATAAATAAATAAATAAATAAATAAGGGGATTGACTACCAAGTAGTCTCATGACTACCAAGGTCAGTCCTCTCTTTCCATCTCACTTCTTTGGGCTCCCTGAGCACAGAGAAGCAAAAGGGCAAATCACTCCTGCCCCCACCTCGGCCTCCTAGCATGTCATTTCTACACACTAGGAGGTCTGCCAGAGAGGTGTAATGATGGCCCGGTAAATTTATTTTATTTAAAGGGCTTTTTGTGAAGAATGGAGTGGCCCCATGCCCTCCCAGAAGTTACCATGCCCTCCCAGAAGTTACCAGGAGGGCATGGAGATGCCCCCTGGTTTTTTCCGAAAGGACATGGGGACTTAAACCCACAAGAAGTGTGTTTTTTAAACACGAAGCATGTTTTTTTACACTCACTTTGTTGTGGGTTTTAGCCCTGTCTGGAAGTACTTTCAAAATTTCATTATAAATGGCCGTTCCTAATGGTTTTGTCATAAAAATCACCAAAACTAAATAATAATGAAATTTTGAAAGTTTTGTTAGAGTTCTGAAAATTTCACCACCAGAAATTTAGCAACACTTTAGAAGCAAAGCACCAGCGCCCTCTAGTTTTGTAAGTACTTTAGAACCATTTAGAACCATGGATTGTCCATGCCTAATTGCTAAGTCCATCAATAGCTCTTACTCATGTCACCTACCTTGGTTCAATGGATCCCTTCCTTTTCCATTCAGTAACATGACATGAGGATTTGGGATTCTCCGTCTCACTATTTCCAAGCTATTTATTTTCTTTTTATTTTATACATATCTTTACTTTTTATTTTTAATGCTGAAATCATGCCAAAAATAAAAAAATAAGAATTAAACTCTAAGTAACTGCAGTAGTACAGGAAGATGGGGCTATTAACATGTGTAGAGGACAAGTATGATAGTTTGAGCCAGAAATGATGAGTTGATGCAATTGTGCTATTGAATAAAGGTGCAGTATCAAAGGTGATCAACCCAGTATGTAGTTATAAAAGAATAGCAGGTTGGCATGATAAAGTCCTCTTTGTGTAGTCTGAATAGGCTCCTGGTAAAGTCATTAGGGACATAATTTACCATGATATACATTAAGCACCAGTCGCATTTGTTTGCAGCATTGTATTTTTTAAAAAAACTTCCAAGTCTAACAAATGCAAAAATATTTCTCTTGTTGGAAATAACATTTTCCTACCACTTCACTTAATAGTGTCACACAGGCACTAACAAATCCAGCTCTGTTTTTCACACCATCAGAAGCAGTGCTTTGAAGACCACGTGGGAACTGTAATTCAACCAAAGAATTTTTTTCGGACTCTGTTCTGAACAGAAAAATCCACAATTTTCAAGATCTGCTTTAACATTTTTGGAAGCACTCGCTTTAGCACATATAAGAAGAAATTCAAGCAAATAAACTTTTGCAAGTAAAAAAAATTCTGGAAAATGCATGCTCCCATCAACCCCTTCATTGAATTTTACACTTTGTTGTGCAGCCCTCGCTCATTTATAAAAGCATCATCAACATCATCCTGTACAAGAAGAAAGGCAGAGTATAAACTAAATAAAGAAATCATGCAACTCAGTATTTTGACTGGGGGGGGGGGGGAGGGATGAAAATGATACAGAAGTGGACTAAGAAGAGAGAAGTTATTATAGCTGGGAGATGGATGGCACTGGCGAGAAAAGAAAGTGAAAAGAAAGGAAAAGATGTTTAGCCAGGAGTTGCAGCAGGCAGAAATAGAAACTACAGTATGAGGAATGAGAAGGCGAATACATTCAATGTGGATAATGCCTTGGAGAGTATACTAGAAATTCAGAAGAACAAACAAAGGAGAAAAGAAGCCAGACGATGCTCAAATGCAGGACATCGGTAATATTGAACATGTGGTTAATGTCCGGATTCTGAGCACAAAAAGATCAGTAAGGAACAAAGAAAGCTGCAAAGCCTGTTAAGAAGTCATCGAAGGAGAGAGGGCAAGGAACAAGCTGAATGTCAAGAAGAGAGACTAGAGAGTGAAAGACTAAGGTGAGCAGAGATAGTGGTTCAGTTGCCTTGCAACTGTAGCTAGATGTAAATCAATAGATCTCGACTCAGCAGTTCAAGTCTTTTTACAGAGCACCATGGCAGGGCCTGTTCCTTCATTATTTCTGATTTAATGTATATGGGTACAGCACACACACACCCCTCTCTCTCCACTTTAGGTTCATATGAGATGATTCAGGGTCATCTCCAAAACGGAGCTGCCAGCCTCCTCTTGGTCCAAGGTGTGGTTGTCAACCAACTTTAGCTCTGAAAGTCTGACATGAAAGCTCTCCTCTTCTCTTTGCTCATCAGAAGATGAATCTGTAGAACATCGTAAGGAGACTAGGAAATAGATGAGTGTGATCATAGAGCTCCCTTTTCAGTCTAGGGACCTTATTGCATATAGTCTGTGCTCTGTTTCAGTGCACTTCAGTGCACTCACGGAGGCAATCACATGACATATGGGCACTTCCTATGGGGTTCCACAGTGAATGGAAACAGGGCCCAGAATAGTAAAAGTGGAAGAAAGGTGAAGAAAGGACATGGGATGTCTGGCCATCCCAGAAAACGAACCTCAACAACATAAGATGGTAGCTCCCACTTTCCCCCTGTTCGTGGAATGATGTCATAGGTGAACTCTGCATTTCTTATTTGTATGATAGTCTGCTCTCATGAAACTCAATATGTTTATCTTGCCTCAATACAGACCATATAGATTAGTGGTTCTCAACCTAGGGTCCCCAGATGTTTTTGGCCTACAACTCCCAGAAATCCCAGCCAGTTTACCAACTGTTAGGATTTCTGGGAGTTGAAGGCCAAAAACATCTGGGGACCCCAGGTTGAGAACCACT
Source organism: Anolis sagrei (assembly GCF_037176765.1). Classification (NCBI taxonomy): domain Eukaryota; kingdom Metazoa; phylum Chordata; class Lepidosauria; order Squamata; family Anolidae; genus Anolis; species Anolis sagrei. Next base: position 202,815,656 of record NC_090022.1, on the reverse strand, counting down.
GATATAGATAGAAATGGTTGCTTTGGACATCCCTCTTTATTACCTTTCTTTCATCTTAAGAAGGTAGCATGGGATGCTGCCAGTAGGGGCCAATGATTGTATCTTGTCTTCAGTACACTTGGTAATATTTTGCCCCAGTCACAACACCAGAATAAGCACACCAAAATAGTTCAGCCTGGGGAGACAGTTCATACAAATGCAAAATCAGAATGAAAGACAAGCACACTCCATTGGAATGTAAAATTACCCTAACTCTGCCATCTGGACTTTGGTACAGTTCACTTTGAAATCATGAGGAGTTGTTGTTATTTGGCATCAAGTCACTTATTCACTTTTTAGGAACTTTGTATTAAAGGTAGTTTTGCCAGTTTCTTCCTCTGAAATATAGTCTACATGCAAGTACTTATGAAAGTTGACATTTTAAACTACCAAGATCAGATGGGATCTGGTACCTTTGGGTATCATGATTAATAGAGAAATCCTAAATCCAATGGGACTTGCTCTATATAACTATGCACAAGATTTGATTCTAAGGCTCCATTCGACAAACCTAATTGAAATTGTGTCATCGAGTTCAGTGATGAAAAATCTGTAGAAATGCACTACGAATCTCCTCAACTTATCTTTATCCCAGATATATTTGCATTGATATTTTACAGCTGACGTTTTCATAACATGTTACCTTTTTTTAAAAAAAATGGAGTGGAACTCCTAAATATTAGCTAATGAGTGCTATTCACTATATATAAGAGCCTCAGGTCTCAATTAGCTTTTGTTTTAACATATTATTTAAATCTGCTTATGTTTTCAGGCATCTAAATTTGGAACTAGATGTTTATTATTCCTAGCTACCCCAAGAACAAGTTGGAATAATCATTTTCTACTATGTGAATGAATAAATAATATTTACTGCTTCTATAGAAACCCCAGTGCCTACTCTTTTTCCAAGAAAATTAGCAATAAAAATACCCTTTGTTTTGCTGAAAAAGTGAATATAATTCTTTTTCTGCCACTCACATTTCACATTCTTTAAAATTGCTTTGGGATGAAACCCCGATGCCTCACATTTTTGCTGAGCTGTATCAATTATATTATGACTTGCCATGTTTTCTGGCCTAGATCCACAGGTAATTAATCATTTCTTGCAAAGCAAATATTCCTACTTCTTTTGGACAGAATGAATTCATTTTGTTATGTTTGACATGTAAAAAACTGTGTTGGGGCTATGGTTTCAAACACACACTTTGCATACATAAGATCCCAACTTCCTCTGGCATATCCAAGAATCAACCTAGAAAGGATTTTGTATGGTACTCTGGAGAGCTGTAGCTTGTCATGGTAGGCAACACTGAACTAAATAGGCCAATGGTTTGACTCAAAACAAACCATGCTCATCTGAAATCTTTTTTGCCAAATGAATAAACCAGGCAGCTTACAAGCAGAAGTTCTTGGAAAGAACTGGAGTTCCATGGTATAATATATGCTTTTTATGCAAGAGTCCCAAATTCAATGCCTGGCATCTATGGATTTCTCCCTAAAAACCCGAGAATGAATGCCAGATAATATAGATAATAATGATTGATGTGGTTTCCTGCTCTGACTCAGCATATAAGGAAGCTTTCTATGATCATATATTATGGCTACCACACTGAACTCTATTGTTCAGAGCTTTAATTACAAATGTGTTGTGTCCCTTATGAACACGTTCTTATTCAATTGGTCCCACTAAGATAGGGCAACTATAGCTGACTGCCTAGTTGCCTTCTGTGCCCTACGTAATTCACTGACTGCCCAAGGAAGAACGGGATCCAACTATGGTAACATCATCATCATCATCATCATCACCCCAGCCCCAGAAGACGTGACAAAACTGTACCCTTCACAGACAGTCCCATCATGTATGATCATAAGAAACGTCCTTCCACACTGAGTCAGAACATTAAACCATACCAATCTGCTGTCAGCAACCGGTTCTGGTGTGTACTATAAATTGCTGGCTATTTCCGGAGGGTCCTCATAATCAAACGTGGTCACGGATAACTGTACTGTACCACAGTATAGGTAGTTTTCAGTGATCATATACTAGGATTAAATATGATGGAACTATGGCAGTTAGAGTGGCATGAAAGCGCAACAATTGAGTTCAGTGCATAAGAGACATTAGTCACCCATTATGTAAAGCCTGGCTGGTCCTTCAGGAACCAGCTGATTCTGTAGCAAATCTGGATTGCAATGGCGGAGCCTCGTGCCATGCATTTGAGGGTTGTCCTGCTTGATCACTGTATCATACTCCCCAGGCAGCTGGGCAGAGGACTGCATGAACAGTGAGCTGACCACTGAAAACCAGTGTGCTTCTCCTTTCCTTCTTCTTTCTATTGCAATGGGAAAATTCAAGCTCCGGAAAACTGTTTAGCTCAGCGGCATCCCTCTAGAATAGCAAAGTCCCTGACAGAACAAGTAGAAATTAGTTGCCTTCAGTTCACCACTGCCTAAGGCAGGGCCAGCCCTGATAACAACAGGAACAATTTTCTCTTCTCAGTCACTTAGTTAACTATGCTCTTGATTTTTCAATGCAGATCAATACAGTTGTTTTCTTAGCTCCAGCTATTGTGTTTTATTTGTAAACACAAGTGGTTCATGTTGCCTTGAACGGTGTGACCATGGGATGTTTCTGTGCCCCCACAGAGCCCTTTTGCTCTGTGAGAAGACAATCTGATTGTTGTTGCTGGGTGTTATTGACAGCGCTTCAAAGAAAGCTGGAGAAATGATTTGCAATGTGTGTTAACTGAACTGGGAAACCTTCAGTAGTCCTGTCACTTCTGATGATCTAAAAATGTATGCATTGTAGCAGTGAGCCATTAATTTACAAATCATTCTTTCTCTGGAATCATCGGAGAGAACTCCTATGCCAGCTAGAAGTATTTTACTTGCTACAGATTTTTTTGGACAGGAGATCAATAAAAGTGAGTAGGCTGAAAATAACAATAAACACCTGCCTCCAAGGAGCAGTGGTGAATTTGTCTTCATGCAGAGGGATTTGGTATCTGTTTTTGCTTATTGCAAAGGTCAGTCAACAAACATTATAAAAAAGGAGTATTATTTTTATGTACTCTAACCTGCAGCTGTAGTTCTCTTAAATATTTGTAGTTCACCGACACATGTTCATGCTTCCCAAAATGCCAAGTGGCTCTCCTCGAGGGAGGTGTCAACAGTTGCTATAACTCCTGTGTGACACAGTTTGTAGGTGTATTAAGTGCACAACAGTGCATTCGCACCCTCTGTATTTTTACTAAGATGTATTATTAACTAACTGGCATGCTAGACTTGAACCTGGGTTCAAATGACTCCTCAGTTTCTCTCGTTTAGCTCCAATTTTATCACTTTAAAGGGTGAAAACTCACTTTAAACTGGTGAAAACTCAGTTCTTTGTGCATGGTTCCTTGCAGCATCATTAATTTACAAGAGCAATTTCTGGGACTTCTTAAATTCGTTATTGATTACTTGTCTTTGTGCTCTTTGAAGGTAATTATTTGAAAAGTGACATACTAGTAACATGTTAGCAATGCATTGATTTTTAGCTTCTATTTTGTTAATCTTTTTACCCTTTGAAAATTCCAGAATTGGCCCCAAATCTCTCAAAGCCTTTAAAAAATTCCTCAATGTTTACAGAGTATCTGTTGTTCCTGCTGCTGTTGTTATTGTTATTATTTAGATACCATTCTTTTACCCAAACTGGGACAAATAAATTATTCCCATTGTGGTGACAACGTAGCAATATACCATAACCAGTGATCATTGTTGTTGCTGCTGCTGCTACTGCTGCTGTTGTTATGTGCTTTCAAGTCATTTTTTGCTAATGATGACCCTAAGGCCTAATGATGACCCTATTATAGGGTTTTCTTGGCAAGAGTTGTTCAGAAAATATTTTCCACTGCCTTTCATTAGATGCAGCTTTCTGTCCATCTTCTCTGCATTCCTATGCATTGCTGAAACAGAGTCCCACGGAGATCATCACATGCTTACCTGTGGGACTTTGTTGCAGCAGTGCAAGGAAACCAAGCAAAAACAGATGCCCCTTCTACACTGCCATATAAAATCCAGATTATCTGCTTTGAACTGGATTATATGGCAGTGTAGAAGGGGCCTAAGTGTTCTGGAACTGGGTGCTATCTGACTACCAATGACAGAAGACAAATGGTTTTATAGTTTGATAAAGTATGTTAATTGCTATATTGGTTTTATTGTTATGTCTATGATGCGGCATTGAGTTTTTCCAGAGTTTGTAAGCCACCTTGTGTCTTCTGCAGGGTGAGAAAGGCAGGTTATAAATGAAGTAAATAAATAAATAGACATGGAAAAGTGGGGAGAATGTGGGATGGTGGCCATCCCTGAATAGGGAAAGATGTGGGAGCTTGATGGTAACTTCCCACAGTGATTACATATTTAAATGAACAACATTATATCCTTGTTACCCCACAAGAGTCATATGCTACTACTGATGTCATGACTGGTAATACCTTGTTCCCAAGATCTGCAGAAAAAAAGGCATCAGCGGGGTTTGGAAAATCCAGATGTGGCAGAGGAATAACTTTTTCCTGAGGCGAAGCTTCAAAATATTCTTTACACTTGAAAGACAAAGCTCTAATTTCTGAACCTCACCTTGCTATTAGATTCTCAGAACACAGCAGTTATCCAGGTCTTTGCAGCTGAGCTTTCTCCAGCTTAAAATCGTCTGCCAACTACATCTTTTGGTGGGGGAAAATAAGCTCACTCATACTCATGTGTGCCTTGGTTTCAGCAAGATTAATGTACTGTAATCTGTTTTCTATAGAGCTGCTTGCAAACAAAAGTTTCAGGTATTGTCGAAGGCTTTCATGGCCGGAATCACTAGGTTCTTGTGGGTTTTTTCGGGCTATAGAGCCATGTTCTAGAGGCATTTCTCCTGACGTTTCGCCTGCATCTATGGCAAGCATCCTCAGAGGTAGTGAGGTCTGTTGGAATTAGGACAAAGGGTTTATATATCTGTGGAATGGCTGGGGTGGGGCAAGGAGCTCTTCCCTGCTGCAGTTAGGTGTGAATGTTTCAGCTGATCACTTTCATTAGCATTTGAAGGCTTGCCTGAGCCTGGGAAAATCTTATGTTGAGAGGTGTTAAGATGTGCCTGGTTGTTTCCTCTCTGCTGTTTTGCTTTTGTAATTTTAGAGTTTTTTTAATACTGGTAGCCAGATTTTGTTCATTTTCATGGTCTCTTCCTTTCTGTTGAAATTGTCCACATGCTTGTGGATTTCAATGGCTTCTCTGTGTAGTCTGACATGGTGGTTGTTGGTGTGGTCCAGCATTTCTGTGTTCTCAAGTAATATGCTATGTCCAGGCTGGTTCATCAGGTGCTCTGCTATGGCTGACTTCTCTGGTTGAAGGAGTCTGCAGTGCCTTTCATGTTCCTTGATGCGTGTCTGGGCGCTGCGTTTGGTGGTCCCTATGTAGACTTGTCCACAGCTTTTGCCAAAATGTAACAAGCCGGTAGGGTTCTTACTGCAATTTAGTAGTGCAAAATTACTGTACCTATTTTACACTTCTCCAGTATTTATCAGTGTACTCCTTGGAACAACTGAAAACCGTGTTTGATAACTATGCAATGCTAAATAGCTTGGGCCCAAAGTTAACAATTTCCTTTTAATTCAAAGTTGGAGGAAATTTGGTCCTCCAAATATTTTGTGTTGTTTTGGTTCTCATAATTCTTTACCATGCAAGTTGAGGATTATGGTACCCACAACCTAAACTATCAGAAAGGTCAGATATCTTATATTGGCCTGCCCCCATCCTGAGATCCAACTGAATTGTTTTCATAGCTTCATTCCAGTTGTGGAGTTCTCCCCATGGAAGGTTAAATTCAGTTTCTCTCTCTTCTTGCTTCCCACCCTGAATTGGAAGAAACCATGGCTGGATGCCTAACAAGCAGCCTCAGACAGCTCTGGAGCCTCAGCATGGAGATGATTTGAGAGTTGATATAGATAGATATGTTCAATAGTAGATAGTAGTTATATAGGTGACTTTAGTGGGGAATCCTGTAGGAAACCAGTAGTGATACTTGAATATTTTCCAAGTTCAAAAATGGAAGAGTACAGATTAGTAGTCCTAGGCTTCTGAGACTTTTTTTGTGACATAGTTCTTGGGATATCTTTTTTCTCAATAAGTTTTTAGTAAGCATTTTCAGGGGGGGAAATCAACGCAAAAATAAAAGAAAATAGAAAAGAGGATGGGGGTAGTAGAATTCTTGTTAGTAGATTAGATCTATACAGTGTCTACTATGTTGCCAAGGAAGAGGAAGGGAGTGGGGGGGGGGGTGAAGAGAAGCCTTGCACTTTTTTTATAATACTTACATCTATATTTTCATCTCAATTACTATTATACACACAGTTATTGAGAGATCTTTTGTGGTTCTAAATGAAGAAACCTCCCTTCTCAAATCTGTGCTTTCTTCAGATTTCTCTGTGTTTTGTTTTTTTCAGGTTTGTGGGATGAGTGACTTTGACAAAACCCAGAAAGGATTTTTTTTTTAGATTTCAGCTCCTGGAATTCACCAAAAAGGAGTTGTAGTTTGTGTGTTGTAGTCTGGAAAAATAACGCTTCCAAGCTTTGGGTGATGATGACTTGTCAGTCATTCGATCTCAGCTTCCCTAGGGTTTCCTAGATTATGGCAGTTTGGTGTAGTACAGGCATGGGAAAACTTTCTAACTTGAGGGCCCCATGCTAGCACTTCCTGGCAGAAAGGAAGGGAAGGGGGAAGGGGAAAGAAAGATAGAGGAAATGGATGAGGAAAGAGGGAAAGAAGAAAAGACAAAATGGAAGGAAGGATGAAAGGGATGAATAGAAAGACGGAAGGAAGGGCAGGATAAAGGGGAGAGAGAAGGAAGGAAAGACAAAAGGAAAGGATGGATGGGAGGGAGAAAGAGGAAGGTAAGGAGGAAGGAAAGAGGGAAGGAAGGAAAGACAAAAGGGTGGAAGGAAGGAGGGAGGGAGAAAGAGGGAGGTAAAGGAAGGGAGGGAGGGAAGGCAGGAAGAAGGAAAGGAGAATGAATGGGTGGAAGAGAAGGAGAAAGAGGAAGGGAAGGAGGAAGGAAAAAGAGAAGGAAGGATAGGATGGTGAGAGAGAGGATGGTCTGAGAAAAGAGCCCAAGGGGGTTCATCCAGCCCCCGGGCCTGGGTTTGCCCATACCTGGTGTAGTACCTACCCATTACATTTCAATTAGTTCTTCACTTATCTCAAGAAAGAACATATAATCTGGCATTTGAAAACTGAGTCCTGATATGCTTCACAGTGCAAACCCAGCTATTCTGTGTTGAAATTCCAGGTGAAAACTTCTAATTTAACATGGAAAAGATTACTTTGACACTTTACAAACCATTTGATGTCTTAGCTCTGAAACTGTTGAGCGCAATTATAGTGCATAAGATTCAGTGATAATCAAAATAATCCCCTTGGCTCCAGGACACTCGGGTATTTTTTCCCAGCAATTTTTCTCATTGCTCATGCTAGTCTTCTTGGAAAAGAACAAGCGTAGTACTGTGAACATGGTAAAAGGGCATTTCACCAGGGAGTAGGAGGGTTAAGCACTGCTTCAAGCACCACTTTTCCCTTTCTGCATTTTAAATATATATTCAGAAGGAAAGTACTCAACAGGGCATATCTTTTTTAGTAATACAGAAATGGGGAAATAATCAAAATGCATGTCAGCCATGTAGTACATCCTAAGAGCTTTGCATATCTCATAGTAGAAGCATATTATTCATGTCAACTTCTTTTTTGCTTAAAGTGGGATCTTACTTTAGAGTGGAAACATGTCATAGTTCAGATGGGGTTCACCAGTCCCTCCATGGTGCTTCCTATGTTTAGATTTCTTAAAGCTGATGACAGGCACATCTATATTTTTCCCTTCTCTCTCACCAAAAGATATCACAGTTTAAGTATCCTTCTTCTCCTATAAAACCAGAAGCTGGTAAAGGTATTTTGGACCACAACTACCAGAATCCACTGAACCAGTGATTCCCAACCTTTGTTCCTCTAAATTTTGATTTCCTTCAGGTTTTGACTTCAACTCCCAGCCTGCTTGACTGATAATCAGGAATTCTGGGAGCTGAAGTCCAAAACCCATGGATGAGCAAAGGTGAGGAACTACTATGCTACATAGGAGTCCTCCTGTCTAGGTGTTCCAAGAGTTGTAGTCCAAAATGATTGACTGTGCTGCCAATAGGGATGTAATTCTTCACCATTTTTCCTTTAGTAATTTTCTTGCTGTTGTAAAAAAAAAAAAAGATTAAAAATTGTGCAGCTTTTGAAACCTGTTCATAATTTAGGTCTTACTCTGCACAGAATGTTAAAATGAGAGGTTGTTGCCCCCAAACATGATCCTTTCTGTGCAGAAAACATTGTCCATGAAGAATGATTGCAGAGTTTCTCAATAGTCCAAGATTCACCTCCCAACACTTTTTTCCTAGTATTTTTAATATTTCTTCTACCCCAAATAGTTCCCTGGTATAGCCTGTCTAGTGTCGCCCACAGAGTCAGGTGCATAATATTTTGCTTTCCTAACCTGCTCGTTCTCCCAGTGGCACAGTGGGTTTAACCCCTGTGCCAGCAGGACTAAAGACTAACAGGTTGCGGGTTCAAATCCGGGGAGACTGCGGGTGAGCTCCCTCTGTCAGCTCCAGCTCCTCATGCGGGGACATGAGAGAAGCCTACCACAAGGATGGTAAAACTTCAAAACATCTGGGCATCCCCTGGGCAACGTTCTTGCAGACAGCCAATTTTCTCACACCAGAAGCAACTTGCAGTTTCTCAAGTTGCTCCTGACATGACAAAAACAAAAAACTCTGCTTCTTCATGAATATAATTTATGGTAAAAACATATGACTAACAAATAGACTTTAAACAAAAGCTATATAGCTACATATGAAGCCTTTTCACACCCTTTTTGATGCATTTGAAAGGTGCATTTCTTTCTTACACTTCTAAAACAGGTACATTTTTTCATGATTGCATGTATTCACAGACAGCCTGCAATGTGAGTATTCTCCAGCACAAATTGTATCAATCCTACAGACAGTTTGAAAAGTGCGAACTGAGGCAAGTTGATCAATTGTTGTATTGGAATTAGATTCTACACCCAACCTCCAAAAAAAGAGCTTCTGTGTAGTCAACTAGGTGTCATCCGTGTTTGTGCTGTGTCTGTGCTAATCCACCTGATCTAGCCAAGCAACTGGCACACAACAGTCTCTTGTGAGCCCTAGACATTCTGTTTCAGTTCCATTGCCATCTAAGGAATGCACAGTTCTACAATCATCTTCCTTTTTATAGAACTGTCCCTTTATACTTTTGGAGCCCAGCCATTTCCCATACAATAGTATTTTTCAAAGGCAAGCCCATGATCAGCCAACTGTAGCCAAAAAAAAATCTTTTCCCACAAGTATATCCACAGTGCCTTCTGTTGCAAGAGAAATGGAATTGCTTCACAGCAAATTGCCAGACAACCTCCAAGATTAAAGTGGCAACATGACTTTAAATTTCCAAATCTCTTTATCTCAGCTCTGCAGTTCCAGTAGGTGATAGGAACATTTAATATGTGAGGAAGCCAGCAGACTCACTGGGGAGCACAGAATGCCTTGAGTCCATAAGCAGCCCTGGAGGCGCAGTGAGTTTCCAGGAGCTGACTGTGAATAAGGTAAAGTGGGGTGTTCTCCTTAGATCTTGGCAGCCAAGGAATTCATCTGGCAGCATTCTGCTCATGTTTATGCTCTATTCATTTCAACACATCGGTTATGTCATTTTAACAAGACAAACTTCATAAAGGTTGGAATCCAAGACTGCATCAGTAGTAGAAGCAGTTAACGCTTACCTAGTCAGTGGGGTAGTGAATGACCTTCAGATTTTAATCTAGGCTTTAAAAAAACTCTCTGAGACTAATAGTGTCAGGAATTCTTGCATGTCAGGGGCTAGACTGCATGGCTCTTGTGGTCTTTCCCAACTCTGTGATTCTAAACCATGTTCCTAAATAGGTTTGGCACCTTGGATAGCTCTTCCAAAGATAGCTAAAACCTGGGGTGGACACACTGCCCCACTGATCTAGGATCCACTAGCTGCAATTGAATACACCTTTCCCAATATCTGCTACACTTGTCCATCTAAAATTCTTCTCTAGAAGCCGTTCTTCCAGCTTGTTGAAGAAGATGTTGAAAATGTGTTCCTGCAAATAATCAGGAAGTAATCCTGCATTTGATGACACCAATGGAAACTATGCAAGAAGCAGGGTTTGCTACTTGGATTAGGCTCTTGTCTATATGTCATTAAAAACCACTTTTCATGTCACAAATTATTCTTTTTTTCTAAGGCTAGCCCAACATTAATCAAAGAGAGACAAATAGCTCAGGAAGCAGGGTTGGGGAGCCATGAATAGGCAGTGATTTCTTATTTTCTTTGTTATTATTGCTTATTAGTGTCAGGAAATACACTACTAATGGTTTTTTCTGTCCTGTATCCTGAAATTCTGTATCTGGCTATGACTAATATTCCTCTTGACTTGAGTGGATGAGCAATGCATTTGCACTTCTGCCTCAGACAACTAAATATCTACTACCCTATTCTCTTGCAGTTGTGCTTGTTCTACATATGTGACTCTAGGTTCAGTCTGGATCTGATTAGAGCAAAATCACTAGACCAAAACAACATTAGTTTGGGTATAGTGTTGTTGAAACTGTTACTATATTGATTGTGCTCTTTTTTCTCTCTGACAACTTTCCTAAAACAACGAAAAGTTATTTTTGGCAGATGCAACTACTGGCATTGCTGTCAAAGGGTAGTAAAACTGTTCCATTATTTACTTTAAACTTTAAAGAAACCATCAAATGTTCTATAATTAGGGTTCTATCATGCTACAGTGTTATAATGCTACTATTCCATTTTAACTACCATGATAACATTCCAGGCTTTACAGTTTAGTGAGGACCAAGAGCTCTCCAGCTGAGAATTCTTAAGGACCATTCCTAAACTGCAAATTTCAGGATTCTATGACATGTTGCCATGGTACTTAAAGTAGAATAATGGCACTATAACAGTGTGGTGTGATAAAACCCTCAATTCTCAAAATAGCACCAGTACCTTGGATAGCTCCTTTAAAATTCTGTCAGGTCCCTTCCACACAGCCATATAACCCAAAATATCAAGACAGAAAATCCCACAATATCTGCTTTGAACTGGCTTATCTGAGTCCACACTGCCATATATTCCAGTTCAAAGCAGATAGTGTGGGATTTCCTGCCTTGATATTCTGGGTTATATGGCTTTGTGGAAGGGCCCTCAGAAACCTAGAAGCACTGCTCTAGTAACATGTGACTCAACAGACTACAATGAGTTTTGGTCTAGTGTTCCCACAATCCAACAACTAGCGTAATCAGTGGCCATTCTGGCTGGATGATTCTGGGAGCTGAAATATTTTTTAAAAATAGATTTCAAAGTTCGGATCAAGACTGATGCCTCTATTATTGTATGGGTGATCCCATCCTGTGGACCACATGATGCTAATGGAAAATGATGAAAGAATATAGCATTTTTATGTTGCCTTTATGATTCAGAAAAGTGAAGCATATGCTACATGAATATATCCTCATTCTAATTTTTATAATAACAATGCAGATTCCATTATTTTGTCCATGATTTCTATTTGTAGGACATTTCAAACTAGTTGAATTGACTTTCCTTTCCTTTTGACAGTATCATTCACTTTTTCAATTTCTACAAATGCTTTCAGCAAGTATTCCATGAAGCAGAAATAATGTGACAAGTTTTCCATTTGTTCAGATCAGAAGAAGCATGGGTGACCGAGCCATCATGTACCTCCTATAGATTAAATATCTGAACTTGGAGGTCTTTAAATACCCAGCATACAATCCTAGAATTTGAAATGCTGTAGTAATACACATAAAGACACTCAGAACTAGAGGAATACAATTTTTTTTAAAAAATAATAGAAGGGATCTAAACTAACTTGCATATCTCAAAGTTGTCCCTTTTAAAAATTGTCAAAGATTTTGGGCATCACAAAAAGATAACAAGGATTGTGTATAACTTTAGAAAATTCCATCTAAATATCCATATTAATATGCACTTTGACTTGAAAGTGTGGTGGCACTATTAATTGCTCTACCTTTGGCAACAAATTATTCTGCACATTTCTTAATGGCAATCACTTTACTCATTTTGAAGGGTCCTTGACTTATATATTTGTGTCCTATATGAAGAGGCCAATGCTTACTACCTTTTACAACATTTTCTATTAGTGGAGGTGCTTCTCTCCATGCCCTCCTGCACTATATGCTCTATATCTTCCTTTAACCTGGAGAAGTATTAATGAGACTAACCACTTCATCACATTCATTAAATACTACTGAGCCACCCACTTAAGAAATGACAACCTACTGTGTTCATCACATGATATAGGCTTTAAGTGTAGGGTAGAGATATCTTGGGGTTAAAAAAGCATTGCAAAGGGTTGTCTTTTCATATGCTTTCGAAGTTGGTTGGCTGGTGACTTTTTCAAAGTATCCGGATACAGATGGGCAAAATGATCAATTCTGTTATGTGATGGTATTTATCTTTCTCAGATTTAAAATGATACCGTTAGAAAATTTGTGAGAGGAGCCAAAAATCCCCTTTGAGAAAAAGCTCCACCATTACCTTTTGCTCACAGAGGAGGGAAGATCAGCAGTATGTTGTGTTCCTTTCTGTCTCATGCACTTTCTAGAGGCTTTCCTATGATTATATATGACAACAACCATTTGTTACTTCTGCACTTTAGTTCATTACTTGAAGAAGCACAATGACCCACAGTTACTACTGCGTTTTATAAATTTTAAATTTTCATTTTATCATTAGATGTTGTCCATTGTTATGTATTTAGTTAATTTATGTATTGTTTTTATGACTATGTAATTCAGTTTTATGTGTGGCACTTTGGAGTTCTTTTGTGAGCCGCCCCATGTCCCTTCAGGGAGATGGTGGTAGAAACTAAATAAAGTTTTATTATTTTATTATTATAATCATTCCTTCCTTCCTTTTTTTCCTTCCTTCCTTCTCTGTGTTGTGTGTATCATGTATTAACTCTCCCAGACAACTCCTTTCTTTCTCCTCCTCCTTTGGTTGACACCAAAGGTCATCTAGTCCAACCCCTTTCTTCCTGTCATGTAGCAAAAAGCACAAGCACCCCTGTGAGATGGCCATCCTGCCTCTGAATAATAATAATAAAGAATATATGTTCCTAGTTTGCAAGTGTTATTTCCTGTTTACTTGTGTAGTCCTTACTTTGAAAGTAGTTGTTGTATCCAAAACTTTGTTTTTGTGCCCAAAAATTATGTTAAATTGATGGAGATGCCACAAGATATTCAGTCATTGAGAAGCTAGAGCAAAATGTGCTATAGCAGGATATCCCTCCTGCAAAGACATTTTTTTTTGCAGTTTAATAAACTTTTCCCATGTGTTTATGATGGAACCAATTAGGAGATTACTTTTATAACCCAGGAACAAAAAATATCTATCTATTTATTATTTATTTGCCATACTTGTACCCCACCCTTCTCTACCCCGACAGGGGGACTCAAGGCGGTTTACAATGGCACAATGTCATGCCTCAACACAATCACCTAAACATTTCAAAAATTGCAACATATTAAACAGAGTTAAAACAGCTTTAAAAATCATAGTTCAGGAGAAGAGGTGCTTCTTTTTACAAAGAAAATGGTGGAGGGACAGTGGGTGGTGGGAACAACTCTCTACAATGTGATGGCAAATCAGCTGAGAACTCCTGAATAAAATGGATAGTTTGCTAGTGTGTGATGGAGGTAGGAAAATCATCCATTTAATTTCAAAATGGATTGTGTCTGAGCTGTATGGTAATCTACTCTTCCAAACACTTGACACGTTCAGTGGGATAAAGTCTTAAAATAAACTCTTTCTGTGGATGATAGTAGAAGCAAGTAATAATTTGCAAAAAAAAAAAAAAAAAAGGATGAACTAGATAACGTTTGACACTCATTGGAAATCTATTCTCGATGTGACACAGAGATCAGCAAAACTGAAAGGACTCGTGTTACCCTGTTCTTATTAACTGTGAAATGTGATTTGGTGAAAATGTTATTTGTGTTGCTGTTCAGATTTAACTGAAACTCAATCTGCTACAAAAGAAAACTATAATGATTGTTTTTGTTTGGCTTTATTGGTTTGTATTTTTGTCTGAATACTAAGCAGCATTTTTTGAATTGGTCTCTTTACTCTTTATGACATTTCACTGAATGCTGGAAAAGTGAAGAGTTTTGCTAAGGTTCAGTGCTAGGCCACAAAATCAGCACCTTACAATTTCAACTTTGCAAAGGTTAATTTGGTGAATATTGCAACCTGACACTTTGAAGGGAACACCACATTGCACTTAATAAATGGATCCATGCCAATAGGCATTCCCCCATTTGAGGTTAGAAGATGCCAACAGAATTTATAGAGCCACATATATTAAATAGAACTGGAGCAAAAGAGGTAGCCATGGCTTATATGGAAAATAAATAAGAGAGAATGTGGAAGGGTTCTCTCTTAGATATTTAATAATCCCATTAGTCTTTTTATACCATATTTGACTAGCTGTAAATTTTGAGGACTATTGTCCTTAGGCAGGAGTGGGAAACTGCACAGAGGGAAGGCCATTTTCCTCCCTGTTTCTTCTTGGTAGGCTGCAATGAAACATTTTGGTGTAGTCCAAATGATGTGATGTTACTTCTGGTTGTCGCTTTGTTTAATTTTCAGATTAGTTTTACTTTGTGTGTGTGTGTGTGTTTTGGAGAAGTTAGAAACAGTTTCACGAGGTCAGGGGAAACAAAAAGTTGCATGGGGGAAGAAATAGCTGTTACGGGAGCATTTTTCTTTACATTTTGGGTGGGGTCTAGGGACTTTGAAAGTTTCTTTCAAATATGAGCCATTATGCAAAGCAATTTCTAATACTACAGTCTGCAACACATCTCCATGCATGAATTCTATTCTTTCTTTCACTTTCTTTGCTGAATTCCTTTAGCCGTCCCATAACATAAGCTCTCAGTTGAATTCACAAAACAAACATATAATTAAAATGCAATGTAAAAGAAAAAAACTATTCAACCAATAATGCAGCGGGAGCTTAGACTTTAAACCTAAACATTCAAGTCATAAGAATTTTGTAACCCCAGCTGAGAACTTTGTTTCATAACTAAAATGTTATTAACAAGATTTTATTCTTTGGTGGTGAGAATGTAAATATTCACTTATTTTGTTGTCAGATGCGGAAATGAGTAATTTGAGAAGCTTTGTACCTTCTGGGTAGAGTTAGAAAAGATTTTATGCAATTTTGATATTTGTTTTCATATTTGGGGTCTACTGTTCCAATATGAAAGCTGTTTCTATGCAGTAGAATGTTGTTTTCCACAAAAGGATTGTGAAAATTTCTCCCAAATGTGTAATAAATCTTTCGGTGTTTGGATATTCTCTTGACAAGTATCCAGAACAGGGGTTCTCAAACTTTTAAAGCCACAGAGCCCTTTTTAAGGAGAAGTTTCTTGTGGAGCCCCAAGAAACTTTTGGACACAGTGGCCACATTGCATTTTAAAATTTGACAGACCGCAGGTCTAGATGTATCAGAAATGAGGAAATCTGTGAATATTCCTCACCTCCCTAGTCAGTTGTTATCCACTTTAGATCAATGGTAGTAGCGTTCATAAAAAAACACTTCTGAAAAAGACCTTAAGGTTCAGGTGCTGCCTACATTGCCATATAATGCAATTTCAAAATGCAGTTTAATCACATTGAACTGCATTATATAGCAGTGTAGATTCACATAATGTAGTTCAATGCAATTAAGCTGCACTATGAAACTGCATTATATTGTCAGTGTAGCTAGGCCTTGGATAGATACATATGGAAATAAGTGATTATTAGGCAAAGAAATTTCTAAACCAAAGCTTTAGTTTAGTTCACAAAATGGGCCAGGAATCAATATGGCTGCCATCAAGACCTTCTCTCCATTCCTTTGGCCTCAACATAAAGAAGGCTAATGTAGGATTTTGCACTTACAATTTTTCATTTTAAAAACTGAACTGAAAGTATTTCAAACTGTAAAATTGAGAAGATATTTGTTTCAAAAAACTGTAAAATGCATTTCTTTTTTTAAAGGAAGAAATGTTTATGTTTAGAACTTGAAACAGAATGAGTAGTCATATTTCAAACGTGCTCACTGATAGTCAAAACGTACGTCAACAGTAAACCAATTCAATCCAAACACATATATTGTATAATGAGGAATGTATTTTCATCTTCCATGCAATACTTGTCATTACCAGAGAGAAATGCAGAAGATCATTGGTATGATCAGATAAACAGGCGTGTACTCTGGAGATATACACTGCATTTAGGGTCAAATTACATTTTTCTTTGAACAAGGCTTTTTATTTGAGTGCACTATGAAAGAAAGCAGGAAATGGGATAATTGAATATGAAATGTTGCATAGCATCAACAAAGAATAAATACTATGTCTTCCAGCCTTCATTCTGTTTCTTCTATTTGAAAAAAAAATAGAGATTATGAATCAGAATGTAATTCATAGAATATATCTATGTTGGCTTTTGAATGATGGAAATTATTATTTCATTGAAAAAGTATTGATTCATACCAACAGTTAATTTGTTTGCCAAGAAAAACAAGCTGAAAAATTGAGGTATGACCTTAACAGTATAAATAAATGATATATACCTTAAAAGTGGGAGTGATATACTTATTTTGCATATGTAGTAGAAGTAGTAGTAGTAATTATTATTATTATTATTATTATTATTATTATTATTATTATTATCCCACCCTATCTCCCCAAGAGAACTCAGGGCAGTTTGCATACATCTAGATTGTTCTTGCTGGATTTTGATTAATAGTAATTACAGAATGCGTATCTCTTACACAAAATGTTTGGGACAAAATTGTTTTGGATTTTGGATATTTTTGGATTTTGGAAAATAGGTTTTTACATATATATCTATAATTAGATATCTTGGAGATGGGACCCATGCCTGAACATAAACAGAAATTCATTTATGTTTCTTGTATACTAATAACATGACCTGAAAATAATTTTATACACAGTATTTGTTCTAATTTTGTACACGAAACAAAGTTTGTGTACTGTACATTGAAACTTCCATCAGAAAGCAAAGGTGTTGCCCATGTTTGAGGTTTTGGAGTCTTTCAGCTTTTGAATTCTCAATACGGGGTGCTCAACCTGTATTGGCTTTTTCGAGCAGGGAATTCAGGGAGCTATGCTTTTAAAAGATCTTTCCCTTGCCCTGAAAGTGACTGGATTTGCTCATTTATTCACTATTTGCAAGAAACCATACATTTCTTTGTCATCTCAATGAAGAAACTGGAGCTACAATATTAACTCTGCTCTGTGCTAATAATGTCTAAGGACTACATCACATGATTGGTTTTCAGCATCATAGGATGCTTCTGCTCCAGTTAAGCCACAGAGCCCCATGTCACCCATCAGAGGATTCTGCTTCACTTCCAATGGGGTTTTAAGGCTCAACTGGATGGTACCGTCTGCAATTTTGTGCCAGCAACACGGGAACCTCCCCATATTCCATGATGAACAATGGGGTTAGCACAGGGGGAAGGCATGTAACAATGCTCCCCCATGTGTGATGGAGAAAAGCTTTGCACCTGCCACAAGGATTGCCCCGCTGCCCTGTTGAATCACAAGGGATGAGGTCCTAAGAACTGCTTTGATGCCAAATATAAATAGGAAAGTACAGTCAGTTCTCAGAATCCACAGACTGCATCCATAGATTTCATCATCCATTGCTTGAAAAAAACATTAATGTCCCAAAGCCAACCATGATTTTACCATTTTATATACTATTGACATAATGAGACATAATGATAGTTGAGCACCCAAAGATTTTGGTATCCAGGGAGAGTTCAAGAACCAAATCTCAACAGGTACCACGGGTGCAGTGTAAGTATTGCCTTAGTTACCTCTAGATTGGACTATTGCAATGTGCTCTACATGGGGCTGCCCTTGAATACAGCCCAGAAATTTCAATTGGTCCAACGGGTGGCAGCCAGACTGTTAACGGGAGTGAATTACAGGGTGTGGTCAACCCCCCTGTTCAAGGAGCTCCACTGGCTGCCATTTATCTTCTGGTCCCAATTCAAGGTTCAGGTTCTTACCTACAAGGTCCGTTTACGAACCCACAAGGTCTCTTTAATCTTCCAGAGAGGCCCTTCTCTCGCTCCCGCCTCTATCGCAGGTATGATTTGTGGGGACGAGGGAGAGGGCCTTCTCTGTGGTGACCCCCCGGCTCTGGAACTCGCTCCCTAGAAAGGTTAGGCAGGCCCCCACTCTGGCAGTCTTCAGGAAGACCTTGAAAACTGGGCTGTTCCAGTGTGCCTTCACTGAATGAATGTACAATAATCCCTAGACTTGACCAATTCTTGCAGAATGCCCTCGGAAGCACTTTATTTTTCCCGTTAGTGCAATCAACCCTACTTTATCCTTCCGTTCCCCTATCCAGATATATTACTTTGTTGTCTCACCCAGTGTTTTAATTTTTAATTTCATTAGAATTGGCCCTGCCCATAGTGTTTGACTTCTGTGTCTTAAACATTGTGATTTTACACTGTTGTTGTGTTATTTATAATTGGTTTTGTATTGTATTTTTATTTTTTATTGCTGTGTTCTGTTATGTTGATGTATTGTATTGCTGGGCTTGGCCTCATGTAAGCTGCCCCGAGTCCCCGTGGGGAGATGGTGGCAGGGTATAAATAAAGTATTATTATTATTGTTATTATTATTATTATTAAAATAATGCCCCCTTCATATAATTATTTTAACATTTTATTCTTGCAGTCAAAAATTTTCATATTTATAATCTTGTGAAAAATGTGGAAATCACTTCTTGACACATTTATTGTCTCATCTGAATTTTATGAAATTCAATTTTCACCCTCAATATGAAAAAAAAAATGATAAAAGTTTCATCAGTTCTTCAGAATAAGCAGAAATTAAATTCCCTCCACTGCCACCTGCCAATATTTCCATAAATGTTCAACAGGGTAAGTGGTGAAAGTGACATTCACTCAGCATGGTTTTCCAATCTTCTCAGTCTTCTTGGAAAAAATGAATACAGTCTGTAATTCTCTATGTTGGTTCACATGAACACTTTTTAACTTAAAGAAAAGAAAGAACAGGAAGAAAGTTAAACAAGATAGACTCTCCACTGAGCTCTGTGGTAGAAATCAATTCTCCCTGCTTAACTAACATCAAAGCAAGAATTGATTTTACTGATTTCTCCCTTGAGCACCGCTCTGTCCTCTTAATTGTACATGCAAGGACTGTTCTAATGCCTCAGAAACTCCCACTTGTTTCCACTGAGATCCTTTTCCTCCATGTACTGGAAATCTGCTAAAATGGCATGCTTAGCAAGGGTCAGTGGCATCTGTAATTCATGAATAAGACATCATCCATAAATAAATACCATAAATATGACATACACCAATTCACACACTTAATGGGTACATGATATGGGAACTTTTATGAAATCTTACATAAACATGGGCTGGGGAAACCTACAGATGTGTAATAGTTCTCATCCAACTTTGGCAAAGGAGCAGAACCATTGAATTAATGCATACAGCTCCCGTGACATGGTTATTGTACCATATAGCTGTTTATACACATAGATTGCATGATTATGTAGAGGGAGTACTGGTTATAGTGGTGATGTGGTGTACTTTCAAGACATTTTCTGCCTTATCCTAAGACAACCATATCATGGGATTTTTTGAGGCTAAGAGTTTGACTTGCCCAAGATCATCTGTGAGTTTCCATGGCTAAGGATGGATTTGAACCTTACTCTACTGAATCATACTCTAACAACTATGCAATGCTGGCTCCGCAGAAGTATTAGGGAAGACCAAATATTTCAATTATGGGAAAAGGGGGTGGAAGGGGCTTTTATACAGTCTACACTCAAGCCCCTTCAGATAATCTACATTATCTGCTTTGAACTGGATTATATGTGTCTACACTGCAATATAATCCAATTCAAAGCAGATAATCTGGATTTCATATGGCAGTGTAAAAGGGGCCTCACTGTCCCTGACTATTCCCAACTTTAACGTGTAATAGCATACTATACTCTTCTAAAAGCAAAGACCCATTATAAGAGGAAAGGGGAGTCTTTCATTAATATTCATGTAACTTAGATAGTTTAAAATTTGTTGTGTGCCTTCACTTTGTTTCTGACTTATGGCAGTCTTAAGGTGAACCTATTATTTATTTATTTATTTATTTCTGCTACTTATACCCCGCCCTTCTCACCCCCGAGGGGGGACTCAGGGCGGCTTACAAAGAAGGCACAATTCGATGCCCTTATACAAATACATACAGATATAAAAACAGTAATTAAATAATTAACAGATTAAAAACATCAATATATAGCACCATAGCACAACAGTAAGCAATCTCATGGTCAGTGTTTCGCGTTCCGTAGGTCCAATAGGTTGAAATAGGTTCCTACAATATTTGCCCTTCATTATGGTCCTTCTTTTTAGCTGCCGGAGTTTCCGAAAGCCTGGTCCCACATCCAAGTTTTCAGCTGTTTCCTGAATGAGAGAAGGGAGGGGGCTGTTCTAATCTCCCCGGGGAGTGAGTTCCACAGGCGGGGGGCCACCACTGAGAAGGCCCTGCCCCTCGTCCCCACCAGTCTCACTTGTGATAAAGGCGGGGTCGAGAGCAGGGCCTCCCCAGAGGATCTTAAACTCCGAGGTGGTGTGTAGAGGGAGATCCGTTCGGACAAGTACACTGGGCCGGAACCGTATAGGATTTTATAGGTCAAAACCAGCACCTTGAATTGTGCTCGGAATTGGATCGGCAGCCAGTGGAGCTGGCATAACAGGGGGGTGGTATGCTCCCTGTATGCCGCTCCGGTGAGCAATCTGGCTGCCTCCCGTTGGACTAGTTGAAGTTTCCGAGCAGTCTTCAAGGGCAACCCCACGTAGAGTGCGTTGCAGTAATCCAGCCGGGATGTGACAAGAGCGTGGACCACCGTGGCCAGATCCGACCTATCACAGGGGATTCATTGTTCAGGGGATATTTGTCATTGCCTTCCTCTGAAGCTGAGAGAATGTGATTTGCCCATGGTCCCTGTGTAATTTTCTGTGGTGCAGTTGTGGATTGGAACCCTGGTTTCCAAAGACAGTTTCCAATGCTCAAAACAGTACACCATGCTTACTCTACACCTAAAATGATTGATCTAGTACCTTATATAATGTGGAACACCTTAACAAAAGACATCCAACAGTTAAATGAGCTATTAGAACTTAAGACACAATTGAAGACTCATTTTTTCTGGCAGGCCTGCCTAGTTTGAACCCTTTGGCGTTCTATTGCTGCTGTATCTTTGTACCATGGGTTTTGTTGTATTTATTTTATGGTGGTGTGTTTTGGCTGTGTTGTATGGCTGTGCTTTCAGCCGTAAGGGGAGGCAGGTAAGACATAAAATAATTATAATTATACTTAGCTGTGCCACCCAAAGACAGAGGCCATCCAGCCTGTCGTCAGGGCTAAACTTGAATCTTTTAAGCCTGGTAGATTGGCACAGCCTTGGAAAATTCAGGATCACCTTCACCTTGCAATGAGGCATCATGTTGGAATTTAGGACCTCATCAGACAGACAGGGAGAAAGAAGGGGAAAGCATAGGGAATGATCCTTCTTCATCCCCTACTATCTTTTCCCATCTTTTGTGGTGACAAGCCACGCCATGTCTTATCCTCATCTTCTGTCCATCTTTCCCTGTTTTAAGCCATTTGGAGTCAGCTTTAGGGCTCCTTTTCCATGCACGGTGAAAATAGAACCCCAGAGAGCTCTTATGTCATGTGGGACTCTGGTAGAGCTCCATTTTTACAGTGCATAGAAATGGAGCTCTAAAGCTTTTAATGAGAAAATTAAATGAATCCTACTTTTTTCCATTCAAGTTTAATCACCTACATCAATATGGAAACTGCCCAATAAATGTATTGATACAGACATTATTATGGTAATTTAAACACCTAAAAAACACTGCTTTTTGTTAAGAAAACTCTTAACATGAGAAATGTGAGTGCATTTCTGTATTTGAAATTGTGAATATAAAGCGTGTGCACACTTAGACATTATTCACCCTCATTGCTTTCACTTGGGGCTCTTCCAGACAGGCCCAAAAATACAAGGCTTGTCTCACTTTTACCTGAGGTGTCCAAACAATGCTTCATGTAAAAGCGAATTAATTTGGTGTTATCAAAATTAATTAGATAGCCCATTAGATGTAGGCCTTTCTAAAAGGCCCAGGTTTAATGAGATATTAGGCCTGTGGGGACTCACCTCCAGATAGTCCTGGGACTACCTGGGGATGAGTCCCCACAGCTATCTCACACCTTTTGGGCTCGTGGAGCCCAAAAGTGTGGGATGGCACCAACCCCTTCCCCAAACCCCAAATTTAGACCCTAAAACTTACCGGAGAGCAACTGTCAGGCATGGAGCCTGCTTGTAAAGTTTTCCTGGCTTGCTAAAATGGATTTCCACATCCCTTCTCCTCATGCACCATTTTAGCACACCAGGAGAACTTTACAAGCAGGCTCCATGCCTCTCAGCTGCTCTCCGGTAAGTTTTAGGGTCTAAATTTGGGGTTTGAGGGTGGCTGGCTGCTATCCCAATTACAATCAGGATAGCATCTAACCACCTGGGAGGGAAAATCCAGGATTTGAGGTGGGCTGTGGGGACTCCAATGTGGGTGAAAATGGGTTACTTTAACCCAATTTTGGCTGCTTTTTCCAGCTGTGTGGAACCGCTCTTCGAGGACCTTCTTTAAACAGCATGGTGCAGTTACTCATGCATGACATTCACCTTTAGAAATGGTTTAAATATTCACAAGAATTCCATTGAAGTATGGTGGGAATTTAGATTTTCAGGTTCAAGTCCTTACGCTGTTATAAAACTTGGGCCAGTCAGTCACTTTCTGTCTGACTTACCTCACAAGGTTGTCATGAAGATATAGTGCCAAGGAGAAAAGCCACATTGCTTGCTTTAAGTTTATTTGAGGAAAAATAGGTAATAAATATACGTAATAAATTGCAAAAAAACCCCACCTCACAACTATGCAAATTCAAAGCTTTATATTATTTTGGAATACAAGATAAATATTGATATTCTTTATGTCCCACTGATAATCAATGACATAATAAACAAATTTAATTTTATTAAGATTCTTCCCCACAGAATAAATTAGTCAAGTTCAAAGGAAATATAAATAGTATAACTAAACTATAATTTCACTTTTTTGATAGAATAGCTGTTACATGTCACCCCATAATTTGATATTTATGACATGTAAGATTGTGTCATTTTGGCCAGTTGACTGCATCTCATGCATTCTTTAGCAATGAGGCATACATTTTCCCTCTTTCCAATTATAAAAAGATGCTGAAGTGATTTAAATGAAGTCAAATTATTCTACTTTCTGTGTTCATCAAAGGACAGAGCCACTACCATTTGAGCCACAAATGAGGACAGGACTTATCATTGGCAGATTGTGTACAGACAAAAATGTGTACAAAAAGAATTTCTGATGAGCACATGCTTGTAAATTCACAAAACAAAATGGTTTCTTTAATCTAGCCTTGTTTTTGACCTTGATATCAAAAAGTAATGGAAATTGCTGTTTGAGCCAATTATCTTAAAACAAGATAACTTTGCCAGAAGCATATTTTTGGTAGGGATTCAACATTAGTCACTGCCAGTGTTTTATACGTTTAGCTTTACATCTACATCTGCAAATTAAGTCTCAACAATTACAGGCAGTATTCCCCTGATAAATCCTGTGCTCATGTGTGCATCTTGTCTTCAGTATCTTAATGAGCCTATGTATAGGGTTACTATATCCCAGTGCCTCAAACCTAGGTAACCTCATATGCCTGTTATGCAAATTGCTAATTAAGCAAATAAGTTGGGTATTTTATACCAATTGCTTTGTGTTTGTTCCTGGCACAAAACACAAATCACGTAGAAGTAGCAGTGGCAGATACCTGATTATTTGCTCTTTGTCGTCAAAGAGGGGGCTCTTTCACATATATCCTTTCACATGTATGTAACAAAGAATGCACAAAAAATATGTGTCAAGTAGCTGACTTTGAAGACCTCTGTTTTTACTGCTTCTGTGATAAAAGGATCTGCACCTGTTTTGTTAC
This sequence comes from Anolis sagrei, assembly GCF_037176765.1. Lineage (NCBI taxonomy): Eukaryota > Metazoa > Chordata > Lepidosauria > Squamata > Anolidae > Anolis > Anolis sagrei. The sequence goes on along the minus strand of NC_090022.1, from coordinate 202,791,320 downwards.
GTGAAAAGCGGGAACCAAGAGACTTGTTCACATCACAGAATAATAGTACTTTAGTTCTTTTTTAAGGGTCTTGGTTATATCTTATGAGTCCCTCCAGGGAGTCAGGGCGGAATATAAATATAAATATTATTATTATTTGAAATACAACAAGATGAGTCCACAGCAGACACTGCTGGCTGTTGTATTGGATCGCACGTCGGACACTTCCCAAGTGTCTAGGACTGTGTAATGTATTGGAGAATAATGTGTGCAGATCCCAGTAAGGTGGCCTTTTGCAGCTGGCAGATGGTAATCTTGTCAGTGCTGATTGTGTTTAAGTGCAGGCCATGGTCTTTAGGCACTTCACCCAATGTGCTGATCACCACTGAGACCATCTTGACTGGCTTGTGCCAGAGTCTTTGCAGTTCAATCTTTAAATCCTCATATCGTGTCATTGTTGTTGTTGTTGTTGTTGTTGTTGTTGTTGTTGTTGTTGTTGTTATATCCTAGGTTTGTGGTCTACATCTCTCTGCTTGAGGTTTCTAAATATTTCTCCCTAAATTGCTAATCTCAAGATTCCATTAGCTGGAACCATATGGAATCACAGCACTATAACTGTAATTGTGAAGAGGTCCCAAGTCTACCAAGGTAATCTTGAATCCTTATTTGTTCTCTAGGAGCCCCCAGTGGTGCAATGGGTTAAACCCTTGTGCTGTCAGGACTCGTGACTGACAAGTCAGTGGTTTGAATCCCGGGGGAGGGGTAAAGCTCCCTCTGTAAGCTCCAGCTCCCCTTGCAGGAACACGAGAGCGGCCTCCAACAAGGATGATAAAACATCAAACATCTGGGTGTTTCCTGGGCAATGTCCTTGCAGACAGCCAATTATCTCACACTAGAAGTAACTTGCAGTTTCTCAAGCCACTCCTGACATGGAAAAAATTGTTCTGTATAGGATGAGGATCCCTTACTCAGAATGCCAAAATATTCCAAAATCCAGAATTGTGCATTTGGAGGGCTTTCTGGTGCTTCAATGTGCACATACCTTATTTCATATGCAAAATTATTACAAATATCATATATGACCTTCAGGCTATGTATACATGAAACATACATGAAATTTGTGTTCATAGAAACATACATGAAAATTTTGTTTCGATTTGAGTCTTATCTCTAAGATATGCCATTATGTGCATATCTTCAAACACGGGCATTCCAAAATTGGGGGGTGGGGGAATCCAACAGTCAAAACATTTTTGATTCCAACCATTTTGGATAAGGGATATTCAGCCTCTGTTAGATCCTACTTTGCTAGTAAATTTGCCAATTGTTAGAAAGAGGTATACTAACCTTGTAATCCATGGGTGTTATACCTTTACCCGAATCTAATGCATACCTTTTTGGGCTAAATTACATCACCAAAATTGAAGTGTGCATTAGATTTGATAGCACATTAAAATTGCAGACGTAAATCCACCCGTGTCATTGGGCAAGAGATCCCGGCTGGGGACAGAAGAGGAAGAGATGGCAGCATATAAATAAATATTTACTACTACTACTACTACTACTATTACACACAAGGTATAGGTTTGTACTACATAGCTCTTGTGTCTTCTTCCAACTGTAAGGCTCTAAGATTCTGTGTGGATTATATATCATGTGAGTCACAAATGTCATAGTTCATCCAATAAAATTAAATATTATATATATATTTTTCTCCATACTTGTTCAAAATGTTTTTATCACACCTGAACAATGTCAGCTTTTCAGTTATTTGCTTCCATGAAAAAGAGAAATGGATACTGAAACAAGAAGAGAGAGAAGGTGATTTGCACTAAAGAAGAAAGCAGAAGGTTGAAAATAGCTTTTCCCTTCATCTAGTTTCTGAGAGATAGTGAAGTTTTTCTTCTCGTGTCCCTGACAGGTGTTACAATAACAACAGTTGTAGATTAAATTGGAAAAGTTGCCTCTGTAGGGTTAAATTTTGTTCATTGAGTTTTGTAGCAGTTAGCCTCAGTATTAGCAGAGATCATCAAAGGTTCAGACTAAAGTAGAAGCATGGGGTGACATTGCTTAGCAACTAAGTGAATCCTAGACTGTTCTGTCTAATATAGATTGCCACTGCCTCAGGTAGAAATAATTAAGAGTTCTGCTGCAACAGAGCTTTGTATCTGCTTTTTGTGTTGTTAGTCACTTTGGGTCTCCTTTTATCAAAAAAGAGGGATATAAATATCATCATCAACAACATTATCATCATCACAATCTGTGCTAATGAGTCTCTTCACAACTATGTAAAATGTTGGTTCCACCAAGTCTCCAGTTTGTTCTCATATGTGTATAAAGTAACCATGTTGACTATAGAACAGTCTAACATCATATTGTGATACAGGTTTAATATTCTTCTTCCCAAATGTTTGGGACCATAAATAATTTAGATTTGGAATGTTTTTTGGATTTTGAAATATCAGTATTTCCTCACGTACATCTATATAAATAAAAATGTAATGTCCACTTGTGGGATTAACATAACTCAAAAACCACTGGACAAATTGACACCAAATTTGGAAACAATACACCTATCAGGCCAATGAGTAACCACCACTCATAAAAGCACTGAAAAACACAGCAGAAGGGACTTAAAAAGCCAAAAAACAAAAATTACATTACAGTACATTGTAGCTCTTTCCTCTCTCACTCACCCTCATACACATCTTCCCTTTCTTTTCTAGTGACATCACAACATGACATTTACCTATGAATAGCCAATCCTTCGCCTAGCATCAGGCAGTCTGATGATATCACAGAGAGCCACTTCACCTAGTAACAGACTTTGTGGTACAAACAGACACATATATTTTAACTTTTTCTATAGATAGATAGATAGATAGATAGATAGATAGATAGATAGATTTGCACCTTATATCCATAGCCAGAAGGCAATTTTATACACACTATTTGTAATATATTTGTGTATAAAACCAATGTGGTGTACGATGAACTATTAGAACACAAAGGCATTGCTATGTGGACAATTTTGGATTTTGCAGTATTCAGATTTCAGAATTTTGAATAAGGGAGGCTCAACCTGTAATATTGTTATTTGGTCAGTTGGAAGGCAAATAAACCATTACACTAGCTTTTAAAGCCCACTAGCTTCTTCATTAGGCACAAATTGAAAGATATCATATAGGGAGAGAATTGGGTAAGCTATCAAATATGGGAGAGGTGGTATTGTTGGACTCACAGAGTTGTGTCTTGCTTGTTTGAAATATTGCACAGCCTGAAAATAAAGGCAATAAAAGAAGACAATAACATTTCATTTCCCTATTTTGCAAATGCAACGTCTTTCCCCTTGCAATCTGGCTCTATCCCTATCCTTTACGAAACTACAGACCCTTAGTTGTTAGAATTGTGGGCGATCAGATGATCTTGTGCCTTCTGGCCTTGTTTGAATTTAGGTGGTTTGACAGGGACGTTTTGTCACTCCTGACATGGAAAAAAAGTAGTTGGGGCCACAAGGGGCATCATCTACACTGACAATTTAATGCTATGTCAAACCAGTGTTTCAGTGTCCAGAAACCCTTGAATTAGTTTTAGGCCCAGGTGATGGTTGCACAAACCATAGGGCACAGATGCACATTAAGTGCTTTCTTTTGCATGCTTGGACACCACAGAGTGAAGCTAGCTTTGAACTGCATTATCAGTGTAGATGAGATCTCTGCTTTTAGTGGGGTAAAAAGGTGTAAAAAGTCCCTCTAGTCTTTATGGCAATCATCTTCAAAGAAGGACCAAAAAAATCAGGCTTTGAATAATTTCTCTGCCTGAGACCTGGAGCCCATTTACATTACAACATTTCAGTCCAACCCCAGAGACTATGGATAATAGCAAACCCTATATTTTGATCTTTTTGGGGTGGAAGCACACTGTAGTATCTCACTGGAGTACTGAGAGAGACCCACAGAATTTATAATAATCATAATCATAATACTTTTTATTCCTCCCTCTCTCTCTGAGGCAGCTCAGGGCAGATTACAACAAAAATGGCAAACATTCAATGCCAGTTCCAATACATGAAAAACTACATAAAATCAATTAATCATCACATAACATATATTAAATATAAATTGTGGGTAGAGGGGGATAAAGACTTTTTTAAAAAATAATGTTCTTCCCCCTGCCCCAAAGGGGGAAGATGACACTTAGTCATCTTCAGTCAAACTTTGTAGGTCATTACTGCTCCCCCTCCCCCCCAACCCCTAAAAAGCTATTTGCCAGTATCAAAAGAATAATTATCTGCCATCAAGTAATTTTGCTTACCTTTGTTTATTTATACTGCCATAATTGTATCTTAAAATATATTACATAATTTGGGGAAATTGCAGAAGGAGATATGTAGCACCTCCTTTTTCTGCGTTTTCTCCAGGCCTTTTAAATAGTAACTGAGTGGCACTAAGCGGCATAAAGTGCATTATTATAGCTTCATTTTCCCTAGCCACAGATTAGTAGCCTGTGTGTGCTTGGGCATTGTCCAGCAGTCTTCAGCCTCCTAAATATGTAGATGATACCACTTAGATAGCCGAAAGCGAGGAGGAGCTGAGGAGCCTTCTAACCAAGGTGAAAGAAGAAAGTGCAAAAGCTTAGTTGCAGTTAAACATAAAAAAACAATATTATGGCAACCAGACTTATTGATAACTGGCAAATAGAGGAAGAAAATGTGGAGGCAGTGACAGACTTTGTATTTGTAGGCACAAACATTACTGCAAATGCAGACTGCAGCCATGAAATCAGAAGACATTTACTTCTCGGGAGGAGAGCAATGACCAATCTTGATAAAATAGAGACATTACACTGACAACAAAAATCCACATAGTTAAAGCAATGGTATTCCCCGTAGTAACCTACGGATGTGGGAGCTGGACCATAGGGAAGGCTGAGCAAAGGAAGATATACATTTTTGAACAGTGATGATGGAGGAAAATTCTGAGAGTGCCTTGGATCGCGAGAAGATCAAACCAGTCCATACTCCAGGAAATAAAGCCCAACTGCTCATTGGAGAGAAGGATATTAGAGGCAAAGATGAAGTACTTTGGCCACATAATGGGAAGACAGGAAAGCCTGGAGAAGACAATGATGCTGGGGAAAATGGGAGGAAAAGAAAAAGAGGCAGACCAAGGGCAAGATGGATGGATGGTATCCTTGAAGTGACTGACTTGACTTGGAAGGAACTAGGGGTAGCCATGGCTGACAGGGAGCTCTGGCGTGGGCTGGTCCATAAAGTCACCAAGAGTCGGAAATGACTGAACAAATAAACAACAACACACATTTAATTAACCTTTTCAAAGCACGGCTTACTGAAGACCTCTGTTCCTAGTATGTCATTTTAAGCAGTGGCAGGAATTAAGTTACACTCAGAACCTCTTTGATTGCAATATTTTTCAAAGTGTTGTTTTTGTTTTGTATATCACTCATCAAGAACTGGAGATTAGATGGTACACTGCTCACTGTTCAGTGTGAGCACAATGACAAAATTGCATCAATATATAGAATGAAGGTCATTTAGATTAATGTGGAAATGTTTCTGAACTGAAATACTCTAGTGTTTCTTCCCCTCCAAACCCCTTCTCCTTGTTAAAGTGTTGCATTTAAATAGCAGAACTGTTAGTATTTTAATATTAAACTGTTCAAATATTTCTGAATGGTTGAAGCAACAGTGTGCAGAAAAGCATCCCAGTCTCTAAGGTCTAAACCGCTTCGAATGAACAAACCCTGTGTGTGTGGATGTGTGGGCTCATGTGCATGTGTGCAGAATTGTTCGTATAAATACATATTTTAGTTGTCTCCTGCAATCCCATTTTTATTTCCTTTAACTCAGATGGATGCAATCAATCACTCTAAAATAATGTTGACATTTATACATTCATCCAACAAGACAGTTTCACACTCTGTTCAATATATTGTTGCTAGGGGATTCAGAGAGGAAAGGAATGTGGAAGCCAGGTGCTGGGTGAAACAAATCATTTCTAGCCTGCAATATTTTTTTTCAAACCTAAATTTTCCTCCCCTCTCTTTTCATGTTTTTGGTGCTGTCCCATTTTTGGTTTTTTTGGACTGAGAATAGATCTCTATATTTGCACCTCTAGTTATCTATGCCTGTAAGAACAGACCCATTAAATCATTGGGAACTCAGTAAGTCAACACTTGGCCATGGATTCAGTTGGTCTCATCCAGTCGACATTAATAACTGGATTCATGTCCTTGCACATCAGGTGCAAGGTCATGAAAAATAACAAGAGTCCCAATTTTTGGTGGTGACTACCTGTAATCACCAGTCACTGATCAGAAATTACAAATAGGCTGTTTCTATCCTGCTTTCCATATCTAGCCCATGAACCAGAAAGGGGTTGTCTATGGGCATCATCACAAAGGCCAGATGAAGTGTCCTGAGGAGGGGCAGCGGGGCGAAACTGTCGCCCTGCGCACAACTCCCTTTTTGCAACACTACCACCATTACATATGGGGAGCATTGCCTGAGGATCTCTGCTGGCTCCATTGGAGCCAGAACAGCACAGCAGTCTCCCATGTTTGGAGGGAAGCATTATATGATGCTTCCACTCCACTTGTGGATGGGACCTCCGCTAGAAGTCCAGCGATGTTGTGGGATGAGCAGCGCACTGGACTGACTGCTGGTGAAGCATCCTACAGTGCTTAAAAAGCCCTGTCTGATGATGTTGTTCCTGTGCTATAGCTCTATTTCCTCTTTCTAGTTCTGATATTATGATATTTCTTTCCGTATGTGTACTTCCTTTCAAGTTGGATGTGGTACCCAGGATCTCAAAGCTGAGGAAATACCATCTAGGAATTTATCACAACACAAACTATAGCAGTGTGGTTGCACTGTAAATGCCGTGTTTCCATCTGATAGAATCCTGGGAAATGTACCAGATTCCATCTGATGTTGGGAGCTAAGGCCTGATGGTTGGATAGGGAACCATCAATTGACACTAGGTGCTAAGGGGAAAGGAACTGGAAAAACACATCTGAATTTTCCTTGTCTAAGAAAACCTTGTGAAAAATTCATGAGATAGGTAGGTGATTTTGACCCCATCTGCACCACCCTATAATGCAGTCTGAAACATTGTAGACTCATATGAACAGTGTAGACATAAATAATGCAGCTCTGCTGCATTGAGCGGCATTATATGGCAGTATAGATAGGGCCTTGGAAGCATATACATGTCATCCCAATCTCTTAAAAGGTGCCGCTCCAGAGATTCGGCCAGCAAAATAAGCAGGCATTTTTTGCTCTCAGAAAGAGGCAGACAAAAATACAGGGAACTGGAGATCCAGTGATGCCTCCAAAATAGAGGAACACCGAGTGGTGACAATACATTGGCTTTTATAGTTTTAGAGCGTTTGCAACCCTTTGGGGGTGTTACTCTAGCCCCACACTGCATCCTCCCTCTGTCCAGTTCTTATCATTAGGGATTGTTTGTATGCAGCAAGTGCTGATGTCAGTCAGCAGGGGAAGATCCAGCAAGCTTCCAGCTCATGAGGACCATCTGTGTCCAGCAGCATGGGTGATGGGATGTTCACATATGTACACACACATTTTCCTGCCAAAAACTCCCAGTCCTCCCTAAATTGCAAACCCCAATATCTCATGGGATGCAGCCAGACAAGTTAAAGTGGAATCATAGTGCTATAATGGTGCAGTGCGGGAGGGCCCTTGGGAATCAGGAAAAGAAGAGGAATTACTCCAAGTACCATTCCAGAATCTTTCCTAGCCATGCCCATTTCTGAAAGATAATAAATCATGACTTGTTTAAAACCAGAGTGAAAGACCCCAAAGAAAAATCGCTCTTGTGCTCTTAAATATTTCTAAGCCCTTTTCCAGTGAAAGAAAATAATCTGGAAAAGGGAAGGGGGGAGGATAACAAACACTCACAGTTGGAAGATTTTTTTGAAAAGACAAACAGGGAATTATTCTTGCTACCTACATTATAAACACGTTATCAGTTTTAAGCTAGTTGTATATGTTTTGGCTTCCTACAGGGAAACCTGGGAATGTTTGATGAGGACACTGAGAATTTTCTTTGGCAGATTCTTAGGTTTAACTATCCACAGAGACCTGGAGTTCTCCAGAGTTCCTTGCTGTAAAGGAGAAACCAATAAAGCAGATGACTGTATTTTAGATAGATACACCTTGAAACAGAACATAAAGGTTGCATTTGTTTTTGACAACAGAAAGGTCATTTAGGCTGAGTGATACGCACATATAACTTCACAGACATATGTGGATGCACATGCATGCATACACAAACATAAACATTATGTGAATGTGTCACATGGGTTTAAAATCACTTCTACAGTTATGGCATTCCAATACTTAAATGCTTTTGAGTTCAATTTCTAACATAGAAGGGACCCCAAGCAGGTATAACTGATTGGGAACCCTAGTCATTTTCCACAATGGACATGAACTTATTTATAATATTATTTCAGAGAAGGGGGAGTGGGTATTGTGGATTGATAATTTTATATTAGCATTGTCTGAATATTGACTGGTTTTTATTGCAGAAAGATGGAAACTGGCATTGAAGCAGAACCATCCCCTTTTGTAAGAGTTCTGATTGAACAGCTTGATGTAGATGTATTTTTGGTCTGCTTTCTCCCTCCATTTGTGCCTCTTTGAATTCTGCAGCACTGCTGGTCACAGCTGACCTTCAGTTCGAGTACTTAAGGGCCAAGGCTTCCCAGATCTTGGTGTGCTTCCCTGACTGCATTGCTTGTCATCCTGGCTGTTGTTGCCTGTTTGCCTATTCACTCTGTGGAGGATCCAGGAGAAGCGACAGCATTCTCCATTCCTTTCACTGGGTGGCTGGGTTAATGGAGCCAAAAGGAAGAGGCCTCCCAAATGGGCAAGAGGTGCAGCAATGCAGAGGCATGATGAGAAGAGCTTGTTTGAGGCTTCCCCCAAGTACGAAGCCAATATATTGAATGGAAAACTGGAAGGTCATGCTAGTCCTTTTTAATAAGATGAGGATGACATCAGCTTCACCTTCCCTCTCCCTGCCAAATGTTTGAAGCAGGTTTCAAGAAAGCACTCAGATTTGTGGCTATTTTACATGGCATATTTTCTGATGAATGCATTTCAAAGCCAAGGCAATTGAAAACGGCTCTCTCAAACATCACAATGGCTTTAATAACTACTGATTGTCAATGAAGTAGACACACAAACAAAAGAAATGTCACAGTCCATCAGTGCATTTTTATTTCTCCAGTTGACTTTCCTTTTGGTTCTACTTGCCTTGAATTATAAAGAGGAAAGGGAGAAGTAAGAAATGTTTCACTTCAAAGTTCTCCACTCAGCTGACAGCTGAGAATTATTCATATGCTGATTCCTTGCCTTGCCTTCTCAGCAGATCTCTGTGTGAAATCCATTCTATAATAATCATCATCATCACCACCACCACCACCATCATCATCATCATCACCATCACCATCATAATTGGATAATCCTGGCTTTATTGGTGTCTCAGACATTGAAAATAGGATTCTTTTGGCATGACAATCTTCCTCCCCATTCCTCCTTCTTTGTATTTTCTTAGCTGGAAATGTATCCCAGTGCAGCTTTAAAAGATCAGCAGTAAGACAGAGCATGCCCTCAGGCTTACAATTTTTCTTTCTGGCAGGGAATGGGGAAATGAGCTCCCTGAAGCTGCTCCTTCTCTGTTCAACCCACAGGGCTGGTTTGGTCTCTGCCTGCCGTTACTATGTAAGGAGGAATCTGCCAGCTGTGTTTTAGCTTACTTTGGAATGTCTTTCTTTCATCTCAAATTCTTTCTATCTTCTTTACAGTAGGAAGGGTGAGTTGTAAAAAGTTCCTGTTATAAACAAATGGAATGAAAGTCCCCGCCATCTGTACAGGGTGGGTTCAACTATTCTCAGCATGGAGAAGACCAAGTTGTAGTTAACCTGACATTCAGCCATTAAATATGAGAGGCCATTGAAGAGGGGGCAAGGCATGATGCTCACTGATGAGAACTGAGATTCAACCCCAGTTTTATATGGCAGGGGTGGGTTATCTGCACACCACTTTCCATGTCCATACCCACACATTTTTATGAAAATGGAAGGTTATTTCTGCCTTCATAAAAATTGGTAGCTAGCAAGGCTTCCTTTCATTTGTAACAACATAAGCATAGTTACTAATGTCCTAAGAAACTAACCTCAAGAACCCACCTTAAACATGAAGGAGCAATTCCTTGAGATAGAGGTCTGTGGTGTTGACCTTGGGTTGCTTAATAACATGCCTGATCCCCTTCCATCTCCATGTCAAGATGCAATAAACAAAAACCTAGAACTGTGGCTTAGGGCTAGAAGAGAGCTGCCTGCTTCATTCTGAAGAGCACCACCATTGCAAAGAGTAGTGTCCTTGGATTCAAGGTAAGTTCCAGGGGTTACATCATGACATTAGTAATAAATTCTAACAATGATCTTGACTATGGACCATAGGTCAGTGATGTCACTAGGTTTGGTGTCCCATAGTGTAGTAACTCCTACGACCTCATCAGATGGGCCAAAATGCCTTTCCTACAACACTTGTACACTTGTACTTCAGTTGAGGCTCGGAGCCTTCCAGCTCCCATCACACAACATTGATCTACTTCTGGTGGGTCTTCGTTCCTCAACTGAAGTCCAAGTGTGTTAAGAGATCATTTTGGCAACATGGGAGGCTTCCCGTGTTTCATTGGAAACAACAGGGGTAAGCCATGTGGTGACCCCCCCCCCCCAGGATGGGTGAAAGACAAGTTGGGTGATGCGGGGCGTGGCCCAATGGGTTCCCCATGCTGGGCCCTACTGGATTCACTACAATCCATGGTCAATCCCAGCCTCAATGTGATGAGGTCCTTAATGTCACTCCCCCTAACCACCTCCTGTACCAAACCAGATCACAATAACATAACTGAAATTCCAGGAAATTTGACATAATCAACACCTATTTTACAAAGACCAGTAGGAATGAAAACAACAGTGCATACATTTAGTATGTGCATTCAAAACCATATTTAATTATCCAATTACAATGACATTCAAGGTGTCATTGTAATTGGATAATAATGACAGCTCTGAAAGAGTGCATGCACATTAGAAGGTTCAGAAAATAAATTAGCATAGAGTTTTACCTGCCTTGTACATATATTTCATAGATGTCACTCCCTCTGATGTTATCACCCAGTGCAGTTTGCACTTTTCGCATTCCTTAGTGACACTACTGCCATAGGTGCATTCAGATAAATTAGGGATTCATAACTCTAGACTGCAAATCCGTAAAAGCAGTGCAGCATGACAGCCATTATTTGAGGTACAAAGAAGGTATCAGAAGAGAAACAAATAGCCTTCAATGTAGAATGACAGCTCCAGGATGTTTTTGAAATCAGAAATGTCCACTTTTCATTCATTATGTGGGTCATAAAATTCCCACACATTTTGAGAGCCAAGAGCTACCAGGATGAGCCATGGTTTAAACCTTCTCCTACAGTCATTCTTGCAAGCTCAAGCTCTTTCCATTGTGTCTCTGAAAGTATGGCAAATTTTGGAATATTCTTATAAAGAGCTAAACAAATTAAATAAAAAGTATCATGTTCTTCTGTGAATATGTCTTCCATTGACCTCGTGGTTTTCTGGCTAATTATTAAGGCCATAATCTGCCGCTTTTCCATGATTTAGAGTTGTCAGGATTTGCCTGCTTAAGAACTTTGCGTGGTAACTACAAAATATTTCATTTACATAGGTTGAGGACTATAAGTACTGGTCATAAGAAAGCAGTCTCCTAGAGTTCCTGTTGTCCTTGCACGGTTGACTTGTACTTAGACTTCCTTGTCAATGCTTTGTTTATGTATGCGTGGCATGCACGTTCCCCAGTATTCTCTGAATTAGTACACTGAATTTTCTCTCATTTTTTTCCAGTTAGCATTTCTCTGATATATGTTTGCTCTATCTGTCAAAACTGCAAATCCCCCAAGCAAAACATCTTTAATGGGGAAAAAAAGAGTTTGAACAAAATGACTCTGAACAAGGGACAGAAGAACTTAGAGTAGAGCTTAACATGATGTTTTATTCAAGTTTTATGGGTACACTTTCAAGTCTCTTATTTTATTTAGTTTGCTCCAGAAGGGGAGAAAAAAACCCTTTTGATAGGCTTTACTCAGGGCTAAGGGAAAAATATTGTCACAGCTAGCTAGCTTGGCTTGGAAAAACTGGCCAATCACTTTGAAACTAAAGCATTAGTCTGAGGATACTTTTTGAAACCCACTGTACACAAACAAGGACATGCTGTCACTTCCACGTGAAGTGAAGAGGTACACTCTGTGCATACAGTTTAAATAACATCGAAGTGCTCTTGCAAGTCACTCTCGTGTTGGAAAACGTTTTGTAGAAATGTTTAATGGATTCAACAAACACAGAGGCAGACATATAGCACTCAAAGAACTTCAAGAATCATAGAAGTCACATGCCTGCTGTATAGCCAGATCGGAGTAGTTATTATGTGTGCTTGTCTTATCACTAGTCAACATGTGATAGTTGCCTCTTATACAGATACATGTTGAAACAAAGAGAAACATGTTTTAGGAGTGGGTGCTATTAATGTTTTTTTTTTCTCCTCATGAGCCTTTAGTATTTATTTATTTGTCTGTATTTCTGCACATTTTTGTTGTTCATCCGAAAATACTGGTATTTCTTTTTGTGTTTTCAGTGCTTCCATTGTATCTTGACATTCCCTCAGCCCTTTTAGCACTTCTGTGAGGATGTTAAACACCTACAGAAAAAACCTATAGATGGCAACAATATCATCCATCACCATTTCAATACGAAAAAATTCAATAGGAAAAACAGAACAAATTAGGCTAGAGGAACACATCAGGTTTTTTTTCTTCCCAACACAGGAAGGCCTAAAGAGCTATCAACATGATCCTTATCTTCTCTGGAGTTTTAGGACTTATGAGAATAGGCTGACATCGCTACTAACTATGTAAAATGAGCACCTTATATCTACATTCATTTATCATATTTTTTTTATTGTGTCAGAAGCTAATTGGAGTTGCTTCTGGTGTGAGAGAATTGGCCATCTGCAAGGACTTGGCCCAGAGGACACTTGGATGTGTTACCATCCTGTGGGAGGCTTCTGGGGCTGACAGATGGGACCTCACCCCACCTCGCGGATTTGAACTGCCAACCTTCAAGTCAGCAGTTCAACCGGCACAAGGGTTTAAATCATTGCACCACCACAGCTCCTAATATTTGTCATGATAATTTCCTAATTATAGTTTCCTGTAGGAACATTGCTACCCACCATCACCACTTTAACTCTGGGATGTCAGATTGTGGAATTATATGATTTTCTCTCAAAATCAAATCTGGCTTTTCCATTCCACCATCACCACCACACTCTTCTACGTGTTGATTCTAGAAAATGTTGCAGAACAGGTTCCCCTGGAACAGGGTTAAGCAAAAGGTAGCCCTCCAGATGTTGGATTGGAACTTCCAGCATCTTTGGTGACAATCATTAAGCCTGATGGAAGTTGTGCTTGAACAACTTGGGGCTATACTTTGCCCTTTCCTGCTGTGCATAATCTAATAGAGATGTGATAGTTTCTGTAAGAAAACTGCCAGAGATGTGGTTGACTCAGCAATATGTTTTCCAGTAGTGAAAGAGTTGGTTATATATACAAAAAGTGCCACACAGGAAGGAAGATATGAAGCTGCCCTTAATATATAGTCACTTTCTTAAAGCTAATAATAATAATAATAATAATAATAACAACAACATTATTTTTATACCCTGCCAACCATCTCCCCAAGGGGACTTGGGGAGGCTTACAAGGGACAAGCCCAAAAATTACAAATAAAGCTCAGTATGCCTGACAGCAATCAGAACTCCACAGGGCATACATATGTAAAAATCTGAATAGATCATCTTTAGGTCATTATTTCCATGGCTTTAGATACATCTAGGAATTTCATTCACTGATGGAGAAAAGTGATTTCATGTTCCATCTCACTCAAATTTGAGGCAAGGCTGTGTCTGGGTTAAAGAGATGGCTAATGTACATGTACAGCAGGGCGAAGCTGTTCTTGTTTTCTAAGTAGAAGTCATAATCAATATGAATTTGTGACCTGATGCCTATATTATGAAAGATAATAATGCGCTGGTTAGAGCACTATTGACCTGGCATGCACTGAATGTGACTATGTGATGAAGAACAGGGATCACATCAGTATCTTCTATACTTAAACAGCTGAAATGACCCATTTCTGACATTTGTCCTTTTGTGGGGACAGTATTCAAAGCAGCAGGGTGAAACTGGTAAAGACACAGAACCTGGTAAAGTTGTTCTTTTGGATTGTAAACCCACCCCCTGATATGGGAGAAGGCATTTATAATGTAATATTTCCAAGATTTGTTGAGCAGGTAGAACAAAGCGCATGCCATACTGTCCTATCGGATATCTTACACAGATGCTTCATTCGATGAATAAAAAGCAAGATAAACTTTTCCTGGTAGATAGTTACAAAATTTGGCCACAGTCAATAATGACATTTGTTGAGTTTTGAACCAATTTAAGGAATATGGGCTTGCTTTCTTGGATAGCTCCACTGAAATTTGGACTGAAACCTGGAGCTCATTCATCACTACAATGAGATGGAGCCACCTGCTCAAAGTCTTCAAAGGGAGGTTTATATAAACACATTGCAATAGCCCAGAAACAAAGTCATTTTGTAAACCTAAAGCAGAGATTGTAAAATAGATTGGGGAAAAAATAGTTTAATATGCGGAGAAGTGAGCAAGCAAGCAATATTCACATTTTTAAAATATTCAGTCTTAACTATTTGTAATTAGCAAAGACTTTCTATAAAGACCTAAAACATGGTTGTTCAAATGTTCCTTTGATTAATCAGTTCACTAAATGAATTGTCCCTTTTTAGCCATAACTTCTAGCCCTTCTAGTCATAACTTCAGTCTTGACTCTTGCACTTTACTATTGTCCCTGCCCTGGAGTTGTACTGTATTAATCTGATTAGGCCCTTTCAGCCTTACTTATCATCTACCTCTTGCACTTTACCATCAGCCCTTGTCCAGGCAATTATATTGCACAAGCCTTCCCTATCCCCTTAACTCAGAAATGCCCACTATGCTCGGCTACTGATTGTTGTATGATGAATTATGTTTTATAATGTTGCATATGTATTTTATTGTGTATATTTTAACTTTGTTGACTGGTCTTACTCCCCATATGAGCCTCCCCGAGTCCCTTCAGGGAGATGGTGATGGGATACAAAAATAAAGTAGTAGTAGTAGTAGTAGTAGTAGTAATTGTTGTTGTTATTTACACGGATTAGGGTTCCCATTGGCTATCTGTGTAATGTATGCAGTCAGAAAATGGCAATGGGTCTCAAAGTTAATTGTGAGATATAGTCTCTACTTATCTTGCTTCAGCATGCCAAATAGATATACTAATTTCTCTTTAGCCAAGGTTCATAGTAATGGATCTCAGTTTTCAACTATTGAAAGATACATGTTTATTTTTACATTCCAAACATGAGAAAAATCTGTACACCATAATATGATAAAAATAATAATTAAACTTCATTTAGAAGGACTGAGGGTTCAATACAAAGTATGCTTACTCTATAGGAGTTCACTTGACAAGATTTGTTCAGAGGGGATTTGTCTTTATCTTCCTCTAAGGCTGAGAGCGTGTGAATTTCCCAAGGTCACCAATCGGTTTCAATGCCTGAGTGGGGATATGAACTGTTCTCTTCATAGTTATAGTCCAACACTCAAGCCACTATACCAGGGGTCCTCAAACTTTTTAAACATAGGGCCAGGTCACAGTCCCTCAAACTGTTGGAGGGCCAGATTATAATTTGGAAAAAAAATGAATGAATTCCTATGCACACGACACATATCTTATTTGTAGTGCAAAAGACACTTTAAAACAATACAATAATTAAAATGAAGAACAATTTTAACAAATATAAACTTATTAGTATTTCAATGGGAAGTGTGGGCCTACTTTTGACTGATGAGATAGGATTGTTGTTGTTATTGTGTGGTTTCAAGTCGTTTCAGACTTAGGTTGACCCTGAGCGAGAGCCGGGTAAATGACCTTGGAGGGCCGCATCCGGTCCCTGGGCCTTAGTTTGAGGACCCCTGGACTATACCATACTGTATGTCACAAAATGTAAATAATTACTAGTCTCAATGGGTTGAGGAGACTGGATCCAGCATAGTTTCAGGTGGCCTTTTGGCTGGTCTGCTGGACTTTGGCAGTTAGTAGGGCATTATTAATTTTAAGTAACTATGCAGAGTATAAAGTTTGACATTGCAATTTCATAACACTGTGTTGGTGGAGTTGGAGGGTGGCGGAGAGAACCAAATAATGGGAAAAAATTGTTGTTACAGAGCCCGCTTTCTCTCCAATTATCTCTGATGCTGAAAGCATTCTGCATAATTGCTTTATTTGTTAATTGCTACTGATTATGTAGATAGATACTGCTCTTCATGATGGAAGCACAAGCCAACGTAGTGAACTTGAAATCTGAAAAAGCCCATTAGTCCCAAACTCTAAGGGTTACACAGGATTATCATATGGGATAGCATGACTGAAACTATTCCTCGGTGTCAATACATTATGAGGCAATATTGCACTATACTATTTTGTCTTGTTTGCTGTTTAATATAACCAACTCAAAATCCTTCAGCTCTTGGGAAGGAGGGAGAGGAGTCTTTGGAGGACCATGCCCCCCCCCGGGGGGGGGGGGGCGCTGAAGGCTTTGTCATTAGAGCAATTAATCTGCTCCAGATTATAGTCCAAATTATAAAAGAGCTATCCAAATTACTAATAGGGGTAGGGTTCAACACTGGAGAATGCACCTCTGAAGCTTAGACTAACACAGTCAACTAGGATGGCTCCAGAAACCAAGGATGGTGTTTTGAACATATAGGCATCATACAAAAGAAATGACCAAAGCGCAGACCATGATCAACATTAATGCTAATCAAATAACTAACATGGAGACCACAAAGCTGTGTATCCCATCTTGCTTGCTTATATGACAAGGCAAAGTATTGATTCTCAGATGGTTTAGGGCTTTTGGCATCTAGCAACTGAAGATAATCCCAACAAAATTAAGGAATGTAAATCTGTAAAATGTTAAGTATAGGTATACTGCTTTCAGACATGTCTCAATCTTGTTATAATGCTTAATTGTATCTAATTTAACACATTTCCATCCCAGTGTGAATGGTTTTAGATGATGTTGGTGTGATATAGATTGAGTATCTGTTATCTGAAATGCTTGTAACCAGTATTGGATTTTGAACTTTTTCAGATTTTAGAATACTGCACTTGCATATTTATACATGGTGAGATATCTTGGAGTTGGGTGCAAATCTAAAAATGAAATTCATCCTGTTTCATATTGACTTTATGAATATCACCTGAAGGTAATTGTATACAATATTTGTAATAATTTTGTGTATGAAACAAAGTTTGTGTACATTGCACCATCAGGAAGCAAAGGTGGTACTATCTCAGCCATGCATCTGGACAATTTTGGATTTTAGAGTGTTTTAAATTTCAGAATTCTAGATAAGGAATGCTCAACCTTCATTAGAAATAATTTACCAATGTTCTCCAAAGATTGACCTTTGGTCCATATACTAGTAAGCAATAGCATATCTTCTACTGCTGAATTCTTCGATGGGCTGCCAATGCATTTACACCAAAAAAAAAAAACACCCTTTATTAAGACTTAATGTGTTGTTTTTTAATTATGTTGTTATTATCCCTTCAAATGTGCACAACATTCACAGAACAGAGATATGCAAAATTTCAAGAGAAATTGTGCTCAAAATTATTTTTGTTCCTTCAAAATATCTGGATTGTTTTTCCATGTAAACTTAAAAAAACTATGTATTTTCAAAGGCTTTCATGGCCAGAATCACTGGGTTGTTGTGGGTTTTTTCGGGCTGTGTGTCCATGTTCTATAAGCATTCTCTCCTGACATTTCACCTGCATCTATGGCAAGCATCCTCAGAGGTCTGTTGGAAACTAGGCAAGCGGGGGTTATATATCTGTGGAAAGTCCAGGGTGGGAGAAAGAACTCTTGTCTGTTGGAGCTAGGTGTGAATGTTGCAATTGGCCACCTTGATTAGCATTTGATGGCTTGACAGTTTTTAGGTGTGGCTTGTTACTGCTTGGGGGAATCCTTTGTTGAGAGGTGATTAGCTGATCCTGGTTGTTTCTTGTCTGGAGTTCCCCTGTGTTTGAGTTTTGTTCTTTATTTACTGTTAAAATTTTAGAGTTTTTTTAAACTCTAAATTTTGTTCATTTTCTTGGTTTCTTCCTTTCTGTTGAAATTGTCCACATGCTTGGGGATTTCAATGGCTTCTCTGTGTTAGAATGGTCCAGCATTTCTGTGTTCTCAAATAATATGCTGTGTCCAGGTTGGTTCATCAGGTGATCTGCTATGGTTGATTCCTCTGGTTGAAGTAGTCTGCAGTGCCTTTCATATTCCTTACTTCATATTTGGGCAATGCTGCTGCTTTTGGTGGTCCCTATGTAGACTTGTCCACAGCTGAATGGTATCTGGTAGACTCCTGCAGAGGTGAGAGGATCCCTCTTGTCCTTTGCTGAATGTAGCATTTGTTTGATTTCCTTAGTGGGTCTGTAGATAGTTTGTATGTTGTGTTTCTTCATCAGCTTCCCTATGTGGTCAATGATTCCCTTTATGTATGGCAAGAACAGTTTTCCTCTGGGTGGATCTTTGTCTTGACTCTCATGGCTTGTTCTCGGTCTTCTGATGTCTGAGGTGGAGTATCCATTGGCCTGTAGAACCCAATTTAGGTGGCTCAGTTCATCTTGGAGGAGTTGGGGTTCACAGATTCTTTTGCAAGGCCTGCCAAGGCTATAATGGTCCTTCTTTTTTTACTTGGGTGATGGTTGAAGTTTTTATGTAGGTATGTATCCATGTGTGTAGTTTTTTCTGTAAACTGTGCGACCCAATTGTTGATCTGGTTTGCAGATGACTGTCATCTCATTAATTTTATGTTGAAATTCAGTGGCAGGCAAGAGATCAAAATAATTTTTGTATGCCTTCAGTATATTTTAGACATTTTTCCCAAAGCAAGGACTTGCAAATTCCCCTTGACATTTCACTCAAGGTTAGAAGAACAGAGCACACTAGAAAGATATGGCACAGAAAGACATTGCTCCCAAGGCATATCTTGTGCTTAAGGCTCTCACCCTCTGGAGAGTTCAATATAGGGTAGAACTTGGAAGCAGCCAGTTAGAAATAACTACTCACCTGCATTTAATTTGTTTTTACTGTAACAAAAGCATAGTAAAGTTACATTATAATTTCACAAAGGAGATCTTCATTCCTTTTCTGATGTAATTATAATTTTTTACTTTAAAAAAAAACTTGAGATGTATCCTCCTCATAAAGTGATGGAGGAGGAACACCATTGGTTTAAATGGTGAGTGCTGTTCTATTCCGTTGTGAATTTTGAAGTGACAGTGAGGTGGACCAAAGCACAGTTTTTTTACTATAGGCTTTCCTTTGTTTTCCACTTCTAAAAAGAATAACTGTTTCTGTTTCTATTGTGAAACAGGAAAGGTTTTTCAAAAGCCATAACTCACTAGGTAGAAAGCATCTTTGAGACTATTTTAGAATTAAGCATTTGCAAGAGAAGCTGTGTGTGTGTGCATGGAAATAATGAAAATGCAAAACATGTTTCAGTGATGACAAATATCCATTTAACCATGGTTACAAAGAGTAGTTAAAAGGAGAAAGGCAATAACCAGGTTTTGGACATAAACAAATATACTATTGCAGAGGAAAGACTTTGAGCCTTGCCACACTACACCTTGTTCTGTTTGAAATCTGCTACGGCTAGTGTTATGAGTGTAAGTGATTGCTGATGCTTTCTGTCACAGCCTTGCCATAGTCACACTTTAACAGCACCATTGTGTGTAAGGTAAAGGTAAAGGTTTTCCCCTGATATTAAGTCCAGTGGTGTGTGACTCTGGGGGTTGGTGCTCATCTCCATTTCTAAGCTGAAGAGCCGGCGTTGTCTGAAAATACCTCCAAGGTCATGTGGCCAGCATGACTGCATGGAATGTCGTTCCCTTCCTTCTGGAGCAGTACCTATTGATCTACTCACATTTGCATGTTTTCAAACTGCTGGTTTGGCAGGAGCTGGGGCTGACAGCAGGAGCTCACACCGCTTCCTGGATTTGAACCTGTGACCTTTCAGTCAGTAAGTTTAGCAGCTCAGTGGTTTAACCCACTGCGCCACCGGGGGGGGCCCCTTCCACCAGGGACTCCATCGTGTGTGTGCCCCCCAAATAAATTGCATTATTACTGACTCCTGTTCCCTGCCCCTCACTTCATAATTGGTTTATCTGATTTTTTTTAAAAAAAATTATCCATAGTAGTGCAATAACACAATGACAATGTCATTATGATAGGACTGTATGGTAACATTACAAATCCCTTTGTGACTGCTGAGATCTTGGAAGATCTCTTTTATTAGAGAAATGAAACAAGAAAATAAAGTGACCTCCACCATTCCTTGCATTTTATTCCTTTTTCCTGGAAAAAAGAGACTGCTACATTTTAACTGTGTCATTTTTCCCTTCTTTATAAACACTGGTTTGCAATGGAACTGGATAGAAAGTGCTATAATGTTATAGCAGTATAACAGGAACAAAAATGTTATACCATGTGATGGGCTCCAGCTGGCTCCGTACTGGCTCCATGTTGAAAGCGTCCTTCGATGGGGCAGAAGCCCCATGTGATGAGATCCTCTGTCTAATAGTATTTTGTAGGTTGTGTATATTTACTTATTTTTGCATTTTGCTACATAGCCATCACAGCCACCTCTGAATATGTCAGACACTTTGTTAACAGAGATATGCCTGTGGAATAAGTTCATGAAAGCTTATTCTGTTAATTTCATCCTCCCAATCAATCTCTAAAATCCTACAGGATTACTTAATATCTTTTAATGTGAAAAACAGATTAACCGAGATATCTCTTTGAATGCTACAGAGATGAGGAGACGGGCTTGCAACTATGATTCATATAATGGGACAATCATTACCAACTCACTAGTATTGGGATGTGTTGTCGGTTAAATCCTATTGTCCCCAAAATAGATGGAAGTTGCGAGGATAGTGCTCCATCAGATCTGACAAAGGTTGAGAAAGACTGGGATGGGCTGAGCTCTGTGATATTAGAGATAGCATTAAAAATAAGAGAGGCATCCTTTAAGTCAGTCCTAATTTGTCAAGAAATACAGTGGCATGTTTTTTGTCTAAATTTGCATTGACTATGGGTGGCTCAATCCAAAGACCTTTCTGTAATAGAATATGGGCAATAAAGCCATATTCTTAGAATGCTACCCATTTGAAACACACCTTTCTTTGAACTGTTTTGCAAGTTTTTTCACCTTTTCCAAGCCACAATTTTGGGTGATTCTCAGCTGCTGATTCTCAGCTTGCCATTTTATTGCCCTAATAGCTCCCAGTAGTGCGATAGCTTCCAGAGAATTGCTTTGCATTCGAGACTGGATCTGACAACTTGTCAGGAGAGAAAACAAAATTCCAAGCATTGCTGCAATTTGTGTACAAAGTATACTGCGCAAAGCCAGATTAGGATGATGTTCTAACATAAACAGTTTGACAGGCATGACTTTAATAAGATTTGTTTCCTGCAGCTTTTACCGAAATTTCATTAGCTATTATTCTCAGTGGTCATCTAAACCTGGCTGTCTGGTTAGCAGAAAGCACAATACCGAGCATCCTTCATCTTAAGAGCCTCGCGGTGTTTAGTGCAGTGTGCTGCAGATCTTGACATTACGGGAAATTGTGTTTGAAGCTTCCAGGATTAGCATCCAAAGACAAAAAGGAATAGTCTCGGGTAAAGCTGGAATGTAGTAATATGTTTGTTTTTTAAAAAAAACATTGTTGTTTTTAGTGGAGCAAGAAATGTGAAGGACCCATATCTTAATAGCAGACTACAAATTTTGCAAGCAGATGGTGCATGTTTGAAATTAGTTTGAAAAATGATCCATTGGTGGATGACATCAAAGGCCCCACTATGAGGGTGCATCTACACTGTAACGTTAATGCAGTTTGACCACAAACATTTTAACTTCCATAGCTCAATGACATAGAATCCTGGGATTTGTAATTTTTCCTTTTTGTAAATACAGTTCCCATGAACCCATGGCATTGAGCCATGGCAGTTAAAGTGGTGCCAAACTGCATGCTTTGGCTAATGCCAGGACCTCCCTCTGGTGAGTGCATCCATCTACAACGTGAATTGCACATAGTATTTAATCTTAATGCCAATCTATGGTATTGTAGGCCATTAGAATTGTGTAGCTATTTCCTCAGATGCTTGAGAAAAATAAAGTGTTTTTAAGTAACAGTAATTGTAACTAACTGCCAAGGACTCCACGCAGAAACAATAACAAATTACTTTGTTAAAAATTCCCAAGCATTGATCCCTACACAAATATTGATTTTTTTAATGCTTTGATATATAAGATACCTTATGGTCACAACTCCCTTGATTCCATAACATTGAGCCATGGTATTTAAAGTGGTGTCAAACTGATACAGTCTCTACATACACACTCTACCCGTGGAGTGCTAATACCAATGTATACAATACTGGAGTAGCTTGACAAATACCATATATTCTTCAAGATGCTTTCGAATGTAATACGCACACTAATTTCAGTACCACCAACAGAAAAATGCTTGATTTATATGAGATTCTAAGACACAGTCCATTTTTAGAGATGTTTATATGGAAGGAAAATGTGTGTTAAAATTGAAGAAATAGGCTAATTCAACTTAGTATGAGTTACTTTTCTATGTAAGTTAAGTATCATTTCTCTGGAATCCAAAAAGTTCCAAAAATCCAAAAATGTCCGTATGGATAATTGAGATATTGACACTTTTGCCTTCTGATGGTTCAGTAGGTCATTAGAATTGTGCAGCTACTTCCTCAGATGCTTGAGAAAAGTAAAGTGTTTTTAAGTAACAGTAATTTTTATTTATGTATTTATTTATTTATTTCAGGCTTTTATATCCCGTCCTATCTCAGCCTCCACAGAGGGACTCAGGACGGCTAACAAATCGGCACCCTATGGTGCCCACATCAGAACATAAATACGCAGTTTAACATCAATATCATAATAACAATATAAAACATTATAAAAACAACAAGCAGTCAGCGAGCACCGGTTTAAATCATTATCCAAGGGGCAGTCAATCTGCTCTATATAAGAACTGATTGACTGCCCCTTGGATGATGATTTAAACCAATGACCGCTGACTGCATGTTGTAACTAATTGTAACTAACTACCAAGGACTCCACACAGGATGGTTTAATGTGCACAAACTTTGTTTCATGCACATGATGATTAAAAAATATTGTGTATAAAATTACCTTCATGTTTATGAAACATCAAAACATTTTATTTTTAACCTTGGGTCCCATCTTCAATATATCTCATTTTATATATATGCAAATATTCCAAAATCTCCCCTGAAAAAATCCAGAAACATCATTTTAGAGGCTGATCCCTGAAAGGAGAGAAATTTGTGCTTTGTGAGCATGTGAAAATTGTTTATCTTTCAACATCAAATACAATATAAAGCATCCCCATAGGACACTGTTAATTGTGAAGACTTCAGACAGATCTGAATATCTGCAAAGGCTTCATTTTACAAAGATTCTTCTTGAAATTAATATGATAGTCCTCATTTGCAGTTATACAGTTTTGACTTTTGTGGATTTCATTATTCACAGATTTAATTAAGAATTTCTCGAGGAATATCTAAGTCCTCCAGTGTGACTCTATGGTCAACTTCATCTAGTCATTCTGAAGGGCTTAGTGATTTCTAGAGAGAATCTCTAGCCATCTCATCATACAGGGCTTAAACCAGCGACATACGCCAGTTAAACCCTAGGTCATCCATGGAGCCTGCTGGATCCCATGAAACAACACTGGCAGGGCTCTTTGGGGGATGTAGGCCAGAGCCGGCCCATTCTGCCACCGCAGCAAGACAGAAGGCTTCCTGTGTTGCCATAGGAAGCAATGGGGGGAGCCACACAATCGATGCTTCTCCTCATGGGATCCCCTGACTCAGGAGCCAGATGATACAGGGCATGGGGTGGTGGGTTCCCCACACACCCAGTCTAAGGTCAGCATATTTGCCGTTGACACGTGGCAATTCCGGCGGCTGTGTGATGAGGTAGTAAGTCCTCCAGTGTGATTTTATGTTCAGTTGGAAGATGTAGAATTTCCTAGACAGAAATTCTCAGGAATTTCTTTATTTAGAGTTTTCAATTATCATGGTAGTCCTGTGCCCCTAACCCCAGCAAATGTGGAGGGCTGACAATATAAGCCACTGGAGAAGCCCAAAGAAGATCAGGCTCTTCCAGACTATATTCGGAAGCTTGCATTCTTATGATATAGCTCCTTGGATTTTACCAGTTGTTGCGACCTGTCTGATTACTCCTTCCATTCTTTTCATAGAATCATAGAGTTGGACGAGACCACATGGGCCATCTAGAAGAGCTATTGGTTGTGAATAGTATTTGGACCTAAACTAGGAATGTACTGGGGAAAAAATTGTTTGCTTGAAAGGTTAATGTATTATTCTTTGGATTTGTATAATTTTTAAAGAGGTAAAGTAAAGGTAAAGGTATCTCTTTACATTAAGGCTAGTCATGTCCGACCCTGGGGGGGTGGTGCTCATTTCTATTTCTAAGCCAAAGAGCTGGTATTGTCCATACACACCTCCATGGTAATGTGGCCAGCATGACTGCATGGAGCACTGTTACCTTACCGCCAAAGCAGTACTTATTGATCTACTCACATTTGCATGTTTTCGAACTGTTAGGTTGGCAGAAGCTGGAGCTAACAGTATGAGCTCACCCCACTCCTTGGATTCAAACCACCAACCCTTAGGCCAGTGGGCTCAGCAGCTCAGCAGTTTAATCCGCTGCACCACCAGGGTGTGTGTATAGATAGATAGATAGATAGATAGATAGATAGATAGATAGATAGATTATATGAAGAGTTATAGTGTAAAATTGATATTTCACTGATGCACCGATGCATTATAGCACTGTAATTTTTAAAAAGACAGAAGGAGAACAAAAAGAACATATCATTCCAATGTGTTTTGGAACTAAAAGAAACTCACCAGATAGGGAGTAAAATGTTGCATCTCATGCTAACAATTGCCAGAAAACAATATGCCACAACAGAAGCATTGCTTGATGATGATGATGATGATGATGATGATGATGATGATGATGATGAAAAGAACATTAATCCTATTTTATTTACAGTTTTTTTAAAAAAAATATATGATGTAAAACCACCAGAGGAGAAATGTAACAGTACTTTGTAATGGAACTGATACCACCCTGTACTTGTAATGAATTCGTCAGTATCATTGCTAGAGATTTAAAAAGAAAGAAAAAAACATTCACATACATATATATAAGAACATTATCTGTTGGAGTATATCCATTTTCAAAGTTTTTGATTTTTATGCAAGCATATTAAAATAGCCCACAGAAATTTTCCATACAGAGAAAATCTCTACCCCAGGCAAGAAACTAAGCTGACTTTATTCTTTGCAGCCATCAGCAGGGGGCAGTACGCAGGTGATTTTTAAAAATGCAAACTTCCAAGCCATGAAACTTATTTAAAAAGAGTAATCCACCACATGTAACTCCAGGGTTTCACCCGCTGCTTGGGCTTTTATTACCAGCAGCTCAAAGCACTTCAGATGTTGCCAAATTAATACTTGAATATTTGCCTCAAGGTTTGCTTAAAAAAAAAACAAACCTAGAAGACAAATTCTTCATGCAGTGTGTGTGCATACATGTGTAGTAGATTTAGAGTCTTTTAGACTTTTCCATACTTGCTTCTCCTAAGCCATGTCCCCAAAAATATCCCAAGGGTGGCTCTTTGATATTAAAGGGTCTTGATAGCCTTTGCTCTTTTGC
The DNA here is from genome assembly GCF_037176765.1 of Anolis sagrei. Lineage (NCBI taxonomy): Eukaryota > Metazoa > Chordata > Lepidosauria > Squamata > Anolidae > Anolis > Anolis sagrei. The sequence goes on along the minus strand of NC_090022.1, from coordinate 202,765,228 downwards.
ACCAAAATGTAGCTGGCAACAATTGCAGATTGGATTGAAGCACAATCACACACACTATTTCCAATCCTTGAAATATAGATTGACCTCATTTAAAATTGCTAGATCTCTGCAAACCGCTTATCATGGAATCATAGAATCATTGAGTTGGAAGAGACCTCATGGGCCATCCAGTCCAACATCTGCCAAGAAGCAGGAACATTGCCTTCAAAGCACCCCCGACAGATGGCCATCTAGCCTCTGTTTCAAAACCTCTAAAGGAGGAGCTTCCACCACACTCGGGGGAAGAGAGTTCCACTGCTGAACAGTGAGGATTTGTCTGTTGCCTTTTAAGGGATATATTTCTAATTGTTTAAAATCAAGCCTTTGAATTTAATTCTTCATTTAATATGAATCCTAACTTTTTTTAAGATGCTTATGAATGAAAGTCTTTCAACTTGAAAGGCTGGGACATAGACTTTCAAATGATTGCCACTAGATGCCTCTCCCTGTGCACAAACAACCCCTAGCATCAATTATTTGCAAGATGATGACTCCACAACTTTGAGGCACTTTGTGTTCTGCAATTCAACCAGACTGAATCTGTAATTGTTGCACAGTGTGTATCTTAACAAGATTTTGAGAATCACATCTAGTGATAATCATTTGAAACTCTGTCCCACTCTTTCAAGATTTCATTCATGATAGGGTGATTTCAAGTTGGGTCCATCTTTTTGAAACACCCTGTATTTCAAAGCTCATTGTTGATGTTTTGTCTTATGTCTGTTATAACAGGCTAGGTTTTTTATTTAATTTCATTTGTTAAATTATAATTCATGTTTATATGTTGGGTTGTTTAAATTTTGTTTGTATGGATGTATTGTTGTATTCGGGCATTGAATGTTTGCCTTTTATGTTTGGAATCCGCCCAGAATCCTTTCGGGGAGATAGAGTGGAATATATATAAAGTTTATTATGATTATTATTTGAAACGCAACAAGATGAGTCCATAGCAAACAAGATCATTCTGTTCGCTGTTGTATTGGATCACATGTCAGACACTTCCCAAGTGTCTAGGACTGTGTGATGTATTGGTGAATAATGCATGCAGATCCCAGTAGGGTGGCCTTTTGCAGCTGGCAGATGGTAATTTTGTCAGCGCAGATTGTATTTAAGTGCAGGCCAAGGTCTTTAGGCACTGCACCCAGTGTGCAGATCACCACTGGGACCACCTTGACTGGCTTCTGCCAGAATCTTTGCAGTTCAATCTTTAAATCCTTGTATCGTGTCAGCTTTTCCAGTTGTTTCTCTTCAATCCTGCTGTTGCCTGGGATTGCAACATCAACGATCCATATTTTGTTTTTTAACACGATTGTGAGATCAGGAGTATTGTGGTCCAAAACTCTGTCTGAATTTGGAATTATTATTATTATTATTATTATTATTATGCAAGAGCTCTAAAAATTGCCATAACACACTCACACTTAGGACTTCATAATACTGTACAAACCTGCAATTCTATGGCGCTTGTTCTATCATAGATAGTGGATACAGACCAGTATGCGTGCCTTGTTATGTCACCTATCTTCAATCAAACAGTTGCTGTGATTCAACAATCCACGGTCCTGCAACTATACTTCTGCATACTCTCATAACCCCACCTTCCTACACTTTCACTGCTGCTGCCGCTCCTTCTTCTTCTTCTTCTTCTTCTTATTATTATTATTATTATTATTATTATTATTATACTGGAGCCCCCAGTGGTGCAGTGGATTAAACCACAGAGCTGCCAAACTTGCTGATAGAAAGGTCACAGGTTTGAATCCAGGGAGCGGCGTAAGCTCCAGCTGTTAGCGCCATCTTCTGCCAACCTAGCAGTTTGAAAACATGCAAATGTGAGTAGATAAATAGGTACCGCTCCAGTGGGAAGGTAACGGTGCTCCATGCAGTCATGCTGGTCACATGACCTTGGAGGTGTCTATGGACAACGCCAGCTCTTTGGCTTAGAAATGGAGATGAGCACCAGTCCCCAGAGTCAGACACGACTGGACATAATGTTAGGGGAAAACCTTTATTTTTACCTTATTATATTAGAGTAGTTTCAGTGATGTAAACCAAAACAAAGTAAACATAACTGTAGAATATTAAATTAATTGGGATTAGCAAAGGGAGAGGCGAGGATTTGTCTGTTGCTTTCTAAGGGATGTATTTCTAATTGTTTGTAATCAAGCCTTTGAATTAAATTATTCATTTAGTATGGATCCCATCTTCTTTTAAGATGCCATCTTCTTTAAAAATGCCATCTTATTCCAAGATGGGACTAAAGCTATCAGAATCTCATATTTGTAATAGAAGTGGAACATAAGTCCCATAAATCCAAGTAATTAAATGCATGAATTTTGGGGGCATGCTTGGATGCACAATTGTCATTTCTCTGCAACGTGTTTGAATAGAAATGATTAGGGGTATAGAGAGTATTTGAGAATATGCAAAAACTGGTCAAAATGTGTTTCTCAAGTGCCAAGAAACCCTAGACAGAAGAATCCTGGACTGACAGTAATCTTCACAGTCTAAGTCTGTGCATAGAAAATAGCATTTTTCCTAAATAAAAAATAATGTTTCTGTGCAGAAAATGGTCTTTTTTTCTGTGCATTCTATTCTGCACAACCTGCAGACTGACTATGTCCAAAATCACCACAGCCTTTTTATATAGAACTAGCCGTCCCCTGCCATGTGTTGCTATGGCCCAGTCTTCATATATGTGTTTTGTGTGTGTATATATGTGTATATGTGTGTTTGCATATATGTGTGGTAATGTAATTTGGGGGGGGGGTTGCTTTTGAAGTCCCTTCTGCTGTGTTTTTCAGTGTTTTATGAGTGATGGTCACTCATTGGCCTGATAGGTGTATTGTGTCCAAATTTGGTGTCAATTCGTCCAGTGGTTTTTGAGTTATGTTAATCCCACAAACAAACATTACATTTTTATTTATACGGATAAGTCTCAAACTGTGAATTGTCTTCCAAAACTCAGTTCTTTGAAGACTACCTTGAAGTAAAAAGTTGTAATTTGCAAACAGAAAATTAATGTATTTTCCCATCACTTAGCAAGTGTTTGTGGCTTTTTGGGACAACCTCTCTCACTCTTTGAATAAGGATGCATCTACACTGGAGAATTAATCCAGTTTGACAGCATTTTAACTACTATAGAATCCTGGAGCTTATCATTTTCCAAAGTCTTTAGCCTTCAATGCCAAAGAGTTCTGGAGCCTCGCCAAATCCTAGCTTCCAAAATTGCATAGTATTGGGCCATGACTTTTAAAGTGAGATCCCTAATGCACTTTAATAGGGAAAGAAGTGAGCTCTGTCATATTTTGTAGTGAGTTTTTTAAAATTTTGTTTTAAGAAAATCCCTCCTCCCTGGACACAGGTGAGGTCCTGGCGATTAACCAGGAGTGCCTAGAAAAATTGATAGTTTGATTGTCTTTTTTTATATCTGGTGAGAGAAGCCATTCAAAACCTAGAGGGTAGAGCCTGAAACAAATTAAGAGCCCCTTTAAAACAAAAACAAAAAAAGGTTCAGCATGATCAAAGACATTCAGTAAAGATGTCATGAAGTAGAAATGGTTATACCGCCTGCCTCTGTGAAAAGCCTATGAAGAAGTGGGCTTCAAATCTCCTTCCATCGATTTTTGCCATACCATACATCATCCCTGTTTTCATTATGGAGAAGAGACATGCCTTCAAAGCCCATGAAACAGAGCATTTATTGATATTTTTCTTCTGCTTCCATGTCCCTGTCATAATAGGAGCGGCACGAAGAAAGAAGGAGGGAGGGCGAAAGTACAACTGTATCTTGAGGGTGGAAGCACAGTCCGTGGAGCTGATTTTTGTGGTTCACTGAGCAATACTCATGCTATTTATGTAGAACACTCTTAAATGTAAAAGGGGGCAACAGGTTGAATATAGAGACAGGTGGGTTAGTACACTTGCTACATTGGAGTATAAGGAAAAGGAAGACCAATTCTTCCAACAAAGTATAAATGTGAGAGAAGAAAATACTTTGTTTTGGGGAAAGTATTACTAGGTTGTTTGAAGGAGCTAAGCAGTGCATGAAATGTCTAGAAGATAGCTAGAGATGGATAACAAATGTAAAGCTCTGTCTGAGATGTTGTAGCACAGGAAGACTGATATGTTATGACAAGACAGCATTGATCCACCTAATTCAACATCTAACTAGCCTTCTCCTGTCTGTTGACAACTCGCACCAGCCTCCATCAACATAACAAATGATTGGAGATTATGGGAGTTGTAAGTAGAGGGACCATATGGCTTTTATATAAAAATGCAGAAGTAACTGTATTGACCCTGAGGCAAATTCCCAAATTTATAATGGTTTAATAACCTTGTTAGCCAACCAAAATGGAAAAAAATATGTGCATGTTTTCAACATTTCCAGGTCCTTTTGGCAGGCAAGAAAGATTTTTAAAAAGTAGGAAGCATTGATTTGATCTTAGAATTATGTCATATGCAGATTATTTATTTATTTATTTATTTATTTATTTATGACATTTATATGCCACCCTTCTCACCCTGAAGGGGACTCAGAGCGGCTTACAAGATATATATACATACAATATATTATATTATTAGCATAGTACAATATCAGTATTATTTATTACTATATTGTACTATACCATTATATTGTAATATTATTAGTAATATTACATTAATATAAAATATATATTTATAATATTGTATTATTAATAGTAGTATTATTTTGTATTACATTATAATATTATAAATATTATATGTATATACAATATATTATATTATATTACATTGTTAGTAAAGATGGAACTGTCTTCTGCCCCCCTCTCTCTTCACTCCGGTCCCAGAGCAGCAGTTGGTGCCGGGGGGGGGGGTTACCAACCAATGTTGATTATATTTAAGCCACAAGACGAGACTATCCTAACTCGCAGATGCAAGGGACTGAAACAGTATAATTTTAAATTTAACGTGAACTTCTCCTAGACCCATATCAAGAGAGAACTGCAACTGTACACAATATCACTGCTTGACAGATCTATATACAGGCATCATAATAATGATTTAATTTGAATCCCAGTAATCTCTAGCATTTATTTTGTTGTCTTTTAGCACTACTGTATTTTGAGTTTCTATTAAGCTGTTTATGACCAATAACAGTTTTTATTAAGCCGTTTACCACCATCCTGCTATTTTTTTCCTGGTTAATAATTACAAAGCCCAACAAAAATACCTTGGTGTTTTGGTCATTAGATATTTTTTGGTAAATTGTATTGGGTGGACCTCATCAGTTCTACTTCCTTAGAGATGGTTATCATGATTTTTTTTATGCACGAGCAGATGAAGACTGGTATGTGGCATATGTTCTGTATCTCAAAACCTAGAGCTAATAGGGGGGAATGGGTGCCATTTTTGGAATCAGCAGGTCAACTATGCGTAAAAACAGGTCTAACATTTGAGGCACGTAAATGTCTGTTGGCCAGTGTTATCATTTCAAACATAGTTATGGATTATTTGTTTGCATAAGTATTTTTCATTACTTAGCTATTTATTCCTGATCTTTTGGGAGCTACAGGCCACAGTCTCCCCAATAGCCAAACTGGCTGAGGTATCTAGAAGTAGTCCAAAAAATAACTTTTCCATCTCTGTTTATTCACAGTATGCTGAAGGAGAATGAGGTTTGAGAATAACAGCCCCAAGAAATATCCTTGTACTTTAGGAAAACAAGGGAAATGTGAAATAGGCATATTTGTTCATCTAATGCACAGAATAGAATCAAGTAGACATCTATGACATCTCAGAATCCATTTTAAATCCATTACGTGAAGCATATTGCAGCTGCACTCCATGCCTCCCTATCAGTGCATTTATCTATGTAATGTCTCTTTCATTTTGAATTCATTGTTAAGTAATATTTAAAATGAAAAGAGACCATGACCTGAAATTTGATTTAGTGATTTGCAGTGAAGAGGGCCAGCCATCATCCAAATGACATAGTGAATTTGCATTCCCAAATGATGTTGGGTAGATTTTTAGATAGGTGTGGTTATATTCTGTAGCTTCTATATTTATCAATGTTGGCTAAAATAAATTGGGGGGGGGGGTCTTTTTTAAAGTAAAAAAATGATCTGGTTTAATGAAATCTTCTTACCAGTTTCTTTTGTCCCTTGAAAGCCGTCCTTAGTCCCTTTGGGAAGATGGTTGGCGGGGTATAAAAATAAAGTTATTATTATTATTATTATTATTTTGCTGATTTAGAGTAGGATTTTCTCTCCTGCCTGCCAAAGACAATGTGAATATATATGCATTTTCTCATCTGACTATGTTTCTGAAGATTTGTCTGTGGTGAAACATGTGTGTATATTGAATGTATACTAGCTATTTGACTAAAATTCACATAGAATTATATTGTGTACTTGAGTATTTATATCAGCCTGTTATCAGCCAAGCTTGAAATGCATGGTTGCTTGGGGATTGCATTGTTTGTGTGTTTTGAGACTGTCAACAAAATGATGCTATAACTTGGGACCAGAAGTGTTCAGATTTCAGATTTTTTAAAAATATTTGAATATATTGTATGTAATGAGATATCTAGGAGATGGGATCTAAATCTAAACACAAAATTAACTTATGCTTAATGTTTTGTTCATCCACATAACTTGAAAGCAGTTTCATACATAAAATTGATTTTACCATTTTGATTGCACATAAAATTTGAACACGATTGTCCTGCTTCTTGGCTGGGGTTGGACTGGATGGCCCATGAGGTCTCTTCCAAATCTATGATTCTATGAATTGATTGCAAAATGTACACAAAGTCTGTGTACATTGAACCAATAGAAAGCAAAGGTCTCACAATGTCAGCTATTCATGTGGATCCATGTGAAATATTGAATAAAGAAAACTCAACCTGTGCTTACTGTACTTAAGAACACAGGTTTATGTGTTTCATTGAAGTCTCTGTATTAATATCCATATTGTTGTACTAGAATAAGGGTGTGTGATGTGCAGTATAGCAGTTGCTGATCAATTGCTGCTCTAAGCATGCCTCACCATGCTGCCTGCACTTGATGGCAGTGGCAGCCCAATAATATTTAGAGAGTCAAGTTTTGCCAATGATGGCTTGAGGAAACAATATTTAAAATCACTTTAAAGGCAGCCATAGCCACTTTAAAAACTATAACCATCTAAAACCATGTTATTGTATACTTTAAATAAATTAATCCCTGAAGGCTGTAATAAAATCGTGTTTTAGCTTGGTAGCACTCTAGAAGGGGTTTCATTTGAATGCCCACACTCATTAAAATATACAAACAGCAAACATTAAAGTGGAATTAAACATGCTACAATTCTTAGTACAGTTCAATGAATCAATAGATAGATAGATAGATAGATAGATAGATAGATAGATAGATAGATAGATAAACAGACAATCACACACATATGTATATGATAAAACCAATTCACAAGCACCATGCAGTGGACTATGGGCTGTTCTTTTAAAAAGTTTCTGTCTTTAAAAATATAAAAGGATTTTATTTACTTAGTCCGAGACATTGTTCAGGAGACGGCAACAAAGTACATTCCAAAGAAAAAGAAAACCAAGAAGGCAAAATGGTTGTCTGCTGAGACACTGGAAGTAGCCCAAGAAAGGAGGAAAGCAAAAGGAAACAGGGATAAGGGGAGATATGCCCAGTTAAATGCGCAATTCCAGAGGTTAGCCAGAAGAGATAAGGAACTATTTTTAAATAAGCAATGCATGGAAGTGGAAGAAGACAACAGAATAGGAAGGACAAGAGACCTCTTCCAGAAAATTAGAAACATTGGAGGTAAATTTCAGGCAAAAATTGGTATGATAAGAAACAAAGATGGCAGGGACCTAACAGAAGCTGAAGAGATCAAGAGAAGGTGGCGAGACTATACAGAAGATCTGTATAGAAAGGATAATAATATTGAGGATAGTTTTAACGGTGTGGTGAATGAATTAGAACCAGACATCCTGAGGAGTGAGGTTGAATGGGCCTTAAGAAGCATTGCTAACAACAAGGCAGCAGGAGACGACGGGATCCCAGCTGAACTGTTTAAAATCTTAAAAAATGACGCTGTCAAGGTGATGCATGCCATATGCCAGCAAATATGGAAAACACAGGAATGGCCATCAGACTGGAAAAAATCAACTTATATCCCCATACCAAAAAAGGGAAATGCGAAAGAGTGCTCAAACTTCCGTACAGTGGCCCTTATTTCTCATGCCAGTAAGGTAATGCTCAAGATCCTGCAAGGAAGACTCCAGCAATACATGGAGCGAGAGTTGCCAGATGTTCAAGCTGGGTTTAGAAAAGGTAGAGGAACGAGAGACCAGATTGCCAATATCCGCTGGATAATGGAGAAATGCAGGGAGTTTCAGAAAAACATCTACTTCTGCTTCATTGACTATTCTAAAGCCTTTGACTGTGTGGATCATAATAAATTGTGGCAAGTTCTTGGTGGGATGGGCATCCCAAGCCACCTTGTCTCTCTCCTGAGGAATCTGTATAAGGACCAAGTAGCAACAGTCAGAACTGACCACGGAACAACAGACTGGTTCAAGATTGGGAAAGGCGTACGGCAAGGCTGCATCCTCTCACCCAACCTTTTTAACGTGTATGCAGAACACATCATGCGATGTGCAGGGCTGGATGAATGCAAAGCTGGGGTGAAAATTGCTGGAAGAAACATTAACAACCTCAGATATGCAGATGACACCACTCTGATGGCCGAAAGCGAGGAGGAGCTGAGGAGCCTTCTAATCAAGGTGAAAGAAGAAAGCGCAAAAGCCGGGTTGCAGCTAAATGTCAAAAAAACCAAGATTATGACAACAAGAATGATAGACAACTGGAAAATAGAGGGAGAAACCGTGGAGGCCGTGACAGACTTTGTATTTCTAGGTGCAAAGATTACTGCAGATGCAGACTGTGGCCAGGAAATCAGAAGACGCTTACTTCTTGGGAGGAGAGCAATGTCCAGTCTCGATAAAATAGTAAAGAGTAGAGACATCAGACTGGCAACAAAGATCCGCCTAGTCAAAGCCATGGTATTCCCTGTAGTCACCTACGGATGTGAGAGCTGGACCTTAGGGATGGCTGAGCGAAGGAAGATCGATGCTTTTGAGCTGTGGTGTTGGAGGAAAGTGTTGAGAGTGCCTTGGACTGCGAGAAGATCCAACCAGTCCATCCTCCAGGAAATAAAGCCCGGCTGCTCACTGGAGGGAAAGATACTAGAGACAAAGTTGAAGTACTTTGGCCACATCATGAGGAGACAGGAAAGCCTAGAGAAGACAATGATGCTGGGGAAAGTGGAAGGCAAAAGGAAGAGGGGCCGACCAAGGGCAAGATGGATGGATGGCATCCTTGAAGAGACTGGACTGACCTTGAGGGAGCTGAGGGTGGTAACAGCCGACAGGGAGCTCTGGCGTGGGCTGGTCCATGAGGTCACGAAGAGTCGGAGACGACTAAACGAATGAACAACAAAGGTGATCCCTCATAGCCCGAGGATGATGGTCCTCCAAGTGTAGTGTCTTGGTGGTGGGTCCTTAGGTAACTATGGAGCCCTATTTTTAATCCACATGTTCCCCTCAGTGAGGACATCAGTTTCCCAGCCAGGTTTGGCCTTCCACTTGGCATGTTTCTCCCTTTTGCCCTCCATTCGTGCCTCCTTGGAATGTGCTGGTCGCGTTGACCTCCAGCTGGAGCGCTCAAGGGCAAGGGCTTCCCAGTTCTCAGTGTCGATGCCACAGTTTTTAAGGTTGGCTTTAAACCCATCTTTAAAACTCATTTTCTGTCCACCAATGTTACATTTCCCATTCTTGAGTTGAGAGTATAGTAACTACTTTGGGAGATGGTGATTGAGCATTCGGACAACATGGCAGGACAGCAGAGTTGATGGTGTAGGAGCATCACTTCTTCCAGCACGCTGACATTTCTCTGCTGTCTTCTCAAGAGATTTGGAGGATTTTTTGGAGGCAACGCTGATGAAATCATTCCAGGAGTTGAGTGTGGCATCTATAGACAGTCGCCATTTTGCAGGCGTATAAAAGGCATAAAAGGGTTTTAACTTGCTGCTGGAAGGACAACAGAAGGACAACCCATTCTGGCTTTCCTGGGAAGAGAGTTCCAGAACCCAGAGGCAGTCACTTAGAAAGTCCTGTCTTTTATCCCCTCCAATTGCGCTTGCGATGCTGATGAGACTGAGATTATGGCCTCTTCTGATGATCTCAGAACCCAGACTGGGCCTTACAGGGATATACAATCTACCTAATAGCCTGAATCTAAGCCAATACTAGTACTTCAAGTTGTGTTTGGAAACAAACTGGCAGCCAGTGGAGCTATTATAATAAGGGAATTGTGTGATCCCTTTTGATTCAAGGGATGAGGAATTCATGGAAATACAGAGGGCTGACCGTAAAGCATTCAGTTTCTTTGGGAAGTTGCTGAATGTGTGATTGGGTGAGGACATAACCAACATTTTCCTCACCACACAAGGGTACTTCTCAGAACACCTTGTCAGCACTACTTGTCAGAGCTGCTATTGTACCCTTTTTTAGTCTATGTGTCCTATCCTATTTCAGATTTTGGAATTCCTGATAAGAGATGCTGAACTTGTATTAATAAGCTGGTTTTGAACTACTTTGGGTAAAGAAAGACTCATTTGATGTGATATTTTTAATCAAATAAATAAATATTAAAAATAAAAATAAATTCACAAAACTGGAATTTTGGAAGGAAATCTAAACTATAAGTCTTTTCCCTAAAGACATTTTTCTCTGTGGAAGTCAATGATACATCATTCATCATGCCCCCCCCCCCCCACCAGTCAAACATGGTACAGCCCACACAGAGCTTTATCTCCCTAGTAGAAACTAGACCTCAGGCAACCAGTTGAACCAAGTTCAAGAGAACACTTTGTTCTGTCTGTTTACAGATGCACAAACCCAGCATAATTTATACATATTTATTTATTCATCCCTTCAACATATGAATCATCCTATAGCCAAAGCTCTCAGGCCAATGTAGTAAAAAATAGATAAAGCAAGTATAAGTCACTTCAGGATATCCTCATTAGCTCTATCATTACAGATGCACTTTTGAGAAAAGAGCCTGTCATACAGGCTGTTTGAAAAAATTATGTACATCATTTCTTTTTTCTAAACATGCATTTGAGGACAAATAGACAGACACGGGGTGGCGTGCGTTAGGATGATGAATCATGGAGGAGGTTGCATAGTGCCAAGGAAGAAGCCACTTCATCCAGCTTGGTTTCTGCACAGCTAAAAAAAATTAGATAGCCATATGAACAAAAACAATATAACCCACAACTACTTTCAAGAGAATCCAAACATATCAAAACAATGTGGGTGCTTTGGATTAAAGTGGCGCCGTACTAAAGTGAAGGGCATCATCCACTCAGCTCTTTCCTTCAGCTCCTAGATTCTAAGCCCCTTTCCCAATTGTCGACATCCTGCCCTCACTTTTTCTGTTCCCACATTTTAAACCTTTTCCCTAATAATTCATCTCCTACCATTTCTCCTACCCTAGTAAAGGTTTTCCCCTGACATTAAGTCCAGTCATGTCCAACTCTGGGAGTTGGTGCTCATCTTCTTTTCTAAGCTGGCATTGTCCATAGACACCTCCAAGGTCATGTGGCCAGCATGACTGCATGGAGCACCGTTACGTTCCCGCCAGAGCAGTACCTATTGATCTACTCACATTTGCATGTTTTCGAACTGCTAGGTTGGCAGAAGCTGGGGCTAACAGTGGGAGCTCATGCCGCTCCCCAGATTCGAACCTGCAACCTTTCGGTCAGTAAGTTCAGCAGCTCTGCGCTTTAACCCACTGCACCACTGGGAGCTCCTTCTGCTACCAGCTTTATACCCCTTTCTCACATTATTTCATGTCAAAAGCATTGCATACATATATTGTAAAGCACAGGTTTAAAATTTTGCAACAGAAAGGCAGACAAGGAAGTGAATCAACTAGAAGTATCTCTGTTGTTGTTTATAATGTTTGTTTATTATTGTTCATGATGATGCTGTTCTTATGTAGTTTTAATATTTAATTGTTCTGTTTTTAAATGTATGTTGCCTTGGGCTTGGCCCCATGTAAGCCGCCCCGAGTCCCTTCGGGAAGATGGAGGCAGGGTAGAAGAATAAAGTTCTTCTTCTTCTTCAACTGGAAAGGGGTTTAAAATCTGCCTGAATCTTCATAGTGGGAAGTTAGGAAAGGGATGTGCTGAGGCTGTTGATGAGAAAGAGGTCTGTAGCATTCATGATTGGGATGGTTTTTCCACTTTTGTATGGGTCCTAGACTCCTAACCTCTGAAAACACAGAGAGCAGGGAGGATAACAACTATAATTGGTTACCCTGTGGTTGACTAGTCTATGCTGCCCCACTGTCTTACTTAGCTATTATTGCTAATAGCTCATTGATAGATTTGAGTGCCACAGCAACATTTTTCATTGAGTGCTCAATTATAACAAAAAATAAAATCCGCACCTTTTATTTATTTATTTTCTAGGAAGACAGATGCACATTTCCAAAACTTAAAAAAACAGGTTACAGCTAATTGTTGTATTTTGGAGTACTTCAATTATTAGAAAGTGATTCACAAATAGTATTTCCAGAGTTATTTTCTTTTGTGGCTAGGTGCTCAAGCATTTCTTGAGAGAACTGTGAGAAACTGGTTGCAGAAACAGAATGATGACTTCTTCCATGATGGCTTCAGAAAACTTGTTCATCGTTGGCAGAAATGTATCCAATTGTCTGGTGATTATGTGGGAAAGTGAATAGTGGTACCGTAAAAATCGGCATATTAGACGACTTTCTAAGCCAAGAAAGTCATCTTAAAAGTGGGGGGGTCGTCTTGTGTGCCGGCTATAAGTTCCACCACTTGAGGATGCCGAGAGAGAGGGATGCGAGCAGCCATTAGAGGCCAAAGGGAGCCTGCTGGTATAGCAGCTCAGCTGGCCACCACTCCCGATCCTCCTCCTCCTCCCCCCTCGCCATCCCCAAGCAGCGCAGCCGCTGCCGCTCCTCCTCCTCCCCGTCCTCCTCCTGCAGGAAAAAGGGGCAGAAGAGGCTGCCCCCAAGCCTTCAATTCCCAGCCTCTTTCTCCCTCTCCTCTCCTCCCTCAAACAGTGCTACTCAAGGAGAGTCAAACCAAAGGCACCTCCGAGAAAGTCCTGGTGCAGAAACTTCTTCTTTCTCCCCTCTTTGGGGTTTCTTTCCTGTCTCTGTGCTCAGCTCCCTCTGAAAGAACAGCCCCTCTTAAGTTTTAAAAGTTTTAAATGGCCTGCAGAGGGAGGAAGAAAAAGGTCTCTTTCCCCCGTTTGGTTTTGTTTCTGCAGCCAAGAACGAGGCAGCCTTAAAGGGGAAGTCCCAGTGCAAGGGCCATCTATTCTTAAAGGGGAATCCCCCCCCCCCCCCAAATAACTGCCACAGATTCAGTGCCATGGAATCACAGGAGTTGTAGTTTTACAAGGTCCGTAGCCTTCCCTGTTTAAGAGAGCCAGTACCATACCAAACTACAAGTCCCAGTTTTCTATCAGATTGTTTTGAATTTCAACTCTCACAATTCCTAACAGCTACTGGCTGGGTTGCTGTGAGTTTTCCAGACTGTATAGCCATGTTCCAGAAGTGTCCTCTCCTGATGTTTTGCCCAGATCTATGCCAGGCATCCTTGGAGGTTGTGAGGTCTGTTGGAAACATGGCAAGTGGGGTTTATATATCTGTGGAAAGTCCAGGGTAGGAGAAAGAACTCTTGTCTGCTTGAGGCAAGTGGGAATGTTGCCATTGGCTACCTTGATTAGCAATGAATGGCCTTGCAGCTTCAAAGCCTGGCTGCTTCCTTCCTGGGGGAATCCTTTGTTGGGAGGTGTTAGTTGGTCCTGATTTTTTATTGTCTGGATTTCCCCTGCTTTTGAGTGTTGTTTTTTATTTACTGTCCTGATTTTAGAGGAGTTTTTTTTAAATACTGGTAGCCAGATTTTGTTCATTTTCATGGTTTCCTCCTTTCTGTTGAAATTGTCCACATGCTTCTTGTGGATTGCAATGGCTTCTCTGTGGAGTCTGACATGGTGGTTGTGAGAGCGGTCCAGCATTTCTGTGTTCTCAAATACTGACCGTTAGGAATTGTGGGAGTTGAAGTCCAAAACACCTGGAGGGCTACAGTTTGCCCATGCCTTAGATCTATCTCAAAAAGGGTATATTCATCAAACCCTTTGGGCATGACCTTGGAAATATCTGGCTGCAGTGCAAAATGTTCTCACGTGTTGGGTTTTGGAAGCTGCACAAGATGGCTTTATGACAACTCAGCTTACCACTAGCTGCTGCATTTCCCTCCCCTGGCTTATACTCGAGTAAATAAATTTTCCCAGTTTTTGGTCGTAAAATTAAGTGCCTCAGCTTATATTCGGGTCAGCTTATACTCGAGTATATATGGCAACTAGAACTGGATGGCCACCTGTTGGGGAGGCTTGCATTGTGTCTTCCTGCCTGGCAGGAGTGAGTGGGTTGGAATGGATGGCCATTGGAGTCCCAACTCTAGCGTTCTGTTGTTGTTATTGTTAAGCAGAGTTGTATGGCCACCTGTTAGGAAGGCTTGCATTGTGTCTTCCTGCCTGGCAGGAATGGGGTTGGACTGAATGGTCATTGAGGTCCCTTCTATTATTATTGTTGTTGTTATTGCTATTATTGTTGCTATTGCTATTATTAAGTAGAACAGGATGGCCATCTGTCAGGAGGGCTTGGACATGTGTTCCTGTCTGGCAGAATTAGGGTTAGACTGGATGGCCATTGGAGTCCCTTCCAATTCTAGATTTCCATTATTGTTGTTGTTGTTGTTGAGGAAAGGACATTGGACCCACCCCTGGTCTCACTCTAGGTAAGGTAAGGTAAAAATTTATAGAACTTTATTACGCTCCATGGACCCACAACTGTTAAATAAATAATAAACATACAGGAGTTTACAGGTGAGGTAAAGGTTTTCTCCTGACGTTAAGTCCAGTCGTGTCTGGCTTTGGGGGTTGGCGCTCATCTCCATTTCTAAGCCGAAGAGCTGGATACTGCTTTGATAGTCTTGGATTTGAAATCAAATCTGATGTTTTTATTTTTTATTTTTATTTGGTGTGTGATGGAAGAGGGGTGGTCTTATACGGCGAGTATATACCAAACTCTATATTTTAACTGGAAAAGTTGGGGGTCGTCTTATACGCCCAGTCGTCTTATATGCCGGAATATACGGTAGTTAAAGAGCACATTCTAAGGATTATTTTTGCGTTTGATTTATTAAAATATTCCCATCCAAACCCAAATAACGAAGGTGGAGGCATTACTTTTCATTCAACCCTGGTAAATAAGGGAAAGGAGGGAAGGCTTCCTTTCTTTCTCTGAGTCAAGTAAGGGAGTGATAACTACGTGGAAACACTTCTCTGCCTCTTGTCATTCAATTCATGCTAGATACGGTGTATAAATGGACTGCGGTTTTGGAAGCAATTCTGTCATTTTTTATCAACTTATGTATGAGTATATATAGTGTATATGGCATTGATAAATTTCAGTCAGTATTTGAATTTAGCTTTCCCTGGCTTAATTTCTGCAGCCAAGATTTTGAAAACAGAAACATCATAAGAATATGCCAGCTTTGTGGCTGTACTATTGAAACTCAGATCCATGCCAGAGATATGATATAAGCAAGGATGATTTCAATCAGAGGACTTGTATGTTCGGGTGACTGTTCTACCCTTAAAGAACCACAGAATTTCACCCTGATTTGTTTTAATGAAACTGTCAAGAACTACAGTGAATTATTTGACAGTTCACAGAGACATCCAAGACACTGTGTTCTTAGTGGCATTGACAGCCACTGGAAGAAAGGCTAAGGGCTACATTTCTCACAGTAATATAATTCTAGAGGAGCCTTCGTCCCACCCACCGCAGTCCCTAGTATGTAGTCTCAGACAAGTGCAGCCTTGTGATATAATCAAATTGAAAGTAAGATTGACAGGTCAAGAAATATAAAAGCCTCCAGGTCATCATAAAGCTTCATGGTAGTAATAATTTCAACAACAGTTCTTGAAAAGTCCAGGCTAGAGACAAGACAGTAATTAATTATTCAGAAAATCAAAGTCGGAAGTTGTATGTTGTGAGCCGGGGCCATATTATTACAGACTTCACTGTCAGGAGGCATTGATATTCCCAGCCAGTATTCAATTTCCCCCAGCTGGATTTCAGCAGCTGCAGTAGGCCTAGATTCAGGTTATATATGGGTCATCCATGGTCATTTTGCCAATCATTTCAGTGTCTGAGTAGGCAATGCTAAATGAATGCGATCCATTCAAACATCTTGCCATCTTACTGTTCTTCATTAGATGGTGAAAACCAGTATATTTTACAGACATGGAAAATATCATGAATGTTTAGTGTGAGTGCCTGCATGCATGCATTACTCTACTATACCCTCATAAACCTCCTGAACTATATAGTGAGTGCCTCCAGATGGGTGATTTTGTTCCTGTAGAAACCAATTTTATTTTAGAGATGCATATTATTTTTTCTCCATCTCAATGTGTTTCATGGAAATTCCCATCATTATGAAATAATTATTCTTATTTCCATTCCCCAGGTTGATTTAAATTCATCCAGTACTTTACTTGTGAATTTTTTGCCATCCTGCGTCCAGTAGATGTCAACAAAATAAATGCATTTATTGTTCCCAAAATACAGATTCAACAAAGATTGTGTGAAATGAAATTATTAGAATTTTAACTAGTAACTAGAACTTCAGTATTTTAACTATTACCCGTATATTCCAGCATATAAGACGGCAGGGCGTATAAGATGACTCCCAACTTTTCCAGTTAAAATATAGAGTTTGGAATATATTCACTGTATAAGACTACCCCTCTTCCAATGCACACCAAATAAAATTTTTAAAAGCATCAGATTTGATTTCAAAATGGTAATTTTCCTATTACTGTACCTCCTTCTCTGCCTCTCAGATGCACACCTACACCGATTCACTGCAGTCTTCAGGAGCGAGATCTGAGAGGCAGAGGAGGAAGTATGGTAATAGGATACAAGAGTGGGCCAAACAGGTAAAAGAGTTGTGTTTTTCTGGGCCCAGAGCCACTCTATCTCTTTTTTCCATACCCCGGGTGGGCGCCTACAGCTTGCGGCCATTGCCATTTTTGAGCTCCCCCCACCATATGCAGCAACCACATATTCTCCAATCCGATTGGAAGTTTCAGCACCCTTTCTATAAGACGACTCTTGTGTATAAGACTACTCCCACGTATAAGATGACCCCACTTATAAGACGACCCCTGACTTTTGAGAAGATTTTCTTGGATTAAAAAGTAGTCTTATACACCAGAATATACGGTGCTTTTCATTTTAGAAAAACCTCAATGTAAATTAGGGAAATCCATTTCTGAAATGTTGCATGAAACTGGATGGAACACAAGGAAAACTAGATGTGGGAAAGGAAAGGGGGCAGATACAAGGGAGGGTGGAAAACCTGTCATTTTTCAAGTGGGAACTGAATGTCTTCTTGTGAATATGCAAATACAATTGAAACAAAAAGAATTCTAAGGAATTATATTGAGACATCCACATTTATGGAAGGCTTGTGGGAAGCAGTATGATAGGTTGAAGCATTACAAGGGTTTTTTTCTGGGGTTTTCAGAAGCAATTGCTATTGTAGTAGCCATGTTTCCTGGTCTGTATGTGTTGAGAGAAAAAATCATTTATTATTACAACATCCACTATTTGAAGTATACAATATGAACCTTTTTTGCCCTGTGTTTGATGGTAAAGAGGACAACTCAGGTGTACCTCTGAATTATTCACCATAGCTGGGGTACTAAATTCCACATCATGCCAAGGTTGGTAATCAGAGCTGGATCCGGGGGGGGGGGGGGGGGTTAGTGGTTCAAACCCCTTTCCCCAAAAAAATTCAGGTTTAAAAAAACCTGGTTTACTCATGAATTTTAAATGATTAACCAAATCCCCATGTTAAGTCTATGAGAAGCAAAAATTCAATTGATTTAAGGCTATATAAAGTATAGAATGAACTATACTATTTAAATTATTTTGTGTTGTGGAAGTACTCTTCATGATTTGCTAAAAAAAATTCAACCACCCACCGACCCACCCCACCCCCCACCCCCATTTTTTTCTGGCCATGGCCCTGTTGGTAATCAATCGGACAATTGAAAGACAGCTGGACTAGATGGCCCTCATGGTCTTTCCCAGCCCTGATTCGTGTATTATTTTAAATCTGTAACATCAGTGTGATCAGAATTTGGATTCTTTTCATGAGCTCTCAGAAATCCTTCATGAAATGCAAAGTTTAATTCAATCTGCATTACTGCTTTTAGCTTGACAAAATGGGGAGCAAGCTTAAGATGACTGCAAATATGATCTGAGATTGAAAGTGGTTGTCCTTCTCAATGCCACTTAGCACGGATCAGTAGGTTTCATATCAGATTATAGAATAAAAAGATGCAGGGAAGGGAACAGCAAAAGAAAGATATTTCCAAATGGATCACACACATGACTAGAAACTTCCACATAGCTAATATTTTTTAAAAAGTTGTCCTAGTAACAGCAGAGATATTATTCTTTAGTATCACAAAATAAACCAGTGTCTGTTTATAGGGATCGACTAAGACCCAATAGGAAGTCAGGAGAGTCCCTAAGTAGCAGCTGGAGAGAGAAGGTCCCCAGGTCAGTCAGGCAATGAATGTGATCAGGATGTCACTCTGACATTCAAAGGAACTATTCAGGATGCTGAACCTATCTTGACCAGAGGATTTTGTTGCTTGGGTAGCTTCCATAAAGTTCAAGTTAAAACCCAGAGAGATTTTCCTACCACAATGACTAGGAAAATCCTGCTGATTCTTCTCTTATACTCCCAATTGTTATACCAAGTAGCAATTACCTGCCTTTTTGGGTGCTATGCCTGATTGGTCCCTCATATCATCACTTTTCCAGATCTTCCAGATCACACTTCCCAATCTCTACCACATCCCTGGTTCCTACAACATTGTGTCCTAAAATGTGTGAAAACTGGGAAATTCATTCAATATGATATCTCTGATACATTTTTTTTAATTTTGTAAAAGCTGTAGATTTATGAAAAAATTGAAGGCAATGAGCTTGTTAATACCGAACCAATATAAAATATAATAAAAATACAGTCAAATACATAAAAATAGTTATAAATATACATTAAAACAGTTCACCAGGTTAAAAATATCATCCAAATCAGTCCAAATTGGGGTCAAATAAAATCTCTTATTCGCCAGTAAAATCAGTCTATTCCACAAACGCTTGTTTCCCATAAACAGGATTTAAGTTTCTTCTGGAAGGTCAGGAGGAAGGGGGCAGATCTAACCTCCTTAGGGAAGGAGTTCCATAGCTAAGGGACCACCAAGAGAAGGTCTCTTGTCCCCACCAAACACGGCTGCGATGGCAGTGGGACTGAGAGCAGGGCCTCCCCAGATGATTTTAAAGTCCTTGATGGTTCATAGAAGGAAAAGTGTTTGGACAGGTAAACTGGGCCAGAACCGTTAGTTGGGCCGATGTTATAGAAATGTAAAATAAAATTTTCTTTTCAGATAACTTTGCAGGCTTCTGATTTTGAAGTACCTTTGGACATCCCCCTCCCCCTCAAGTTGTGGAGAAGAGAAAATTAGACATCTAAAGATTGAGAACATCTAACACATGAAGTGCCTCACAACCACTGCAATCTTTATAAGGACATTCAAAGGACAGCAATGAAAGAGCAGAGCTCTCTTTGGTTACTGTTGCCTGGTGGTGAAGCCAAATGCTATGTTGCTGCTTGGAAAAGGAGAACACTCTCTTCAGAGCCCCCGTCCCCATGAAATAGAGTTATTTGGGATGGTTCTTGTCACCCTTAGATACATAGATATGAAGCTAGGTAATTTAATGCAACTATGAAGAGAACTACTGGGAGGCACAGAATGTAACATCTTGCCATTCTAAAATTCAAATTATACCTGTGCATATTTCTGAAAAGCCAGAGAGGTAATAGAGGAGGGGGTTAATATCCATATCAGCTCCTAGTGCAAATTGTAGTAATAACCTTCTGTCATATCAGATTCATTGAACGAGCTGAAACCAATAATTTCTCATCCTACTGCCGAATCTCCCTTGCTATTAGAGTCATTACCTGCCTTTCTTTGTAATAGGGCAAGAGATTATTTGGATTAAAAAAATCTAAGAAGTGCAAGTCTTCTTATTTCTAATAAAATCTATGTCAGGAGATGCCAATTCAAGCACTGAGCAGATTTGTGACCAGGGTCCTGAGGGCGAGGGTACATTACTGGGTAAAGATTTAGGAGAGCACATGCTTTGCATCCAGAATACTAAAGGACATCAGGTAACATAGTTGGGAATGCAGTGGCTAGGTATGGTGACAGAGGGTTACAGGCCATCAATCCATAGAGCCAAACTAATATGCAGGATAGAGTTTCTTCTTCCTGTCTGAAAGGCAGGAAACAAGGTTCATGGACACGAGGAAAGGATTTGGGGATCTAGGAGTGTGAGGTGGTGGCCAAAATGCCAATGATATTCCAGGCTGCATCAACAGAGGGATAATATCAAGGGGAAATGTTACGGAAAATTATTCTGCATTATTCAGACACCACTTTCAAGTACATCCAGTTCTGGTGCCATGGTGTAAGATGTGAGAATATGTGCAGAGGAGCATAGTCAGGATGGTCAGAAGTCTGCAAATCAAGGGGTATGTTTAGAAAGCTGGATATGTTTAGCTTGAAAAAAATTTAGATGATATGATAGTTATCTTGAAATCTCTGAAGGAGATAGAACCATATGCTTTTCTGCTTTTCCAAAGACTAGAAACTTTATCACACCAGTCTATTGTCTTATTGCCATCTCCTTGGAAGCATACTGTTGTTGGAACAACCTCTTTCACACCTTGGTGTCGTTGCAGTGCTGGTGATGCAAAGTCACATGATTGGACTTCAACACAACTTCACTTCCTACCCATCTTTACCCTACCCAGCATATGTGCACTTTGGAGTTTTTCCATCTTTCGTTGCAATTGCACAATCATGAAGTTACATAGTTCTTGGGAGGCCTTCCTCTACTTTACAGTACCAGGACTGCAATGGAAGCAAATGATAACGTAAGAAAGAGTGGTAGAACAAGAGTGATATTGGATTCATTGACAGGGTTTTCTGTGACAAATAAAAGAGACCACCAAAACACAATTCAAGTGTTCAGTTTCAGTTAATCGGAGGATGATTGTCCTCCAAGTGTTGTGTCTTGGTGGTGGGTCTGTAGGAGACTGGAGCCATATTCTTGATCCACATGTTCTCCTACCATGAGGACATCGGGTTTCAGATGGAAGGTGGGCCCAGTCAGGATTGGTTTGATGCACCTTCCTCTTGAATTCAAGTGTAGTGCTACTCAGGTAAGCTATGATGCTGGGAGGTAAGCTTCATCGAGGACGAACAAGCTGAAGATTAATCCCGACAAGACAGAGGTCCTCCTGGTCGATTGTAAACCAGATCGGGGTATAGGGTGGCAACCTGTGTTGGACGGGGTTGCACTCCCCCTGAAACCACAGGTCCGTAGCTTTGGAGTCCTCTTGGACTCATCGCTCACGCTTGGGGCTCAGGCGTCAGCGGTGGCCGGGAGGGCTTTTGCACAACTGAGACTTGTGCGCCAGCTACGACCGAACCTCGCTAAGGCTGATCTGGGTGGTCCACGCCTTAGTCACCTCCAGACTGGATTACTGCAATGCGCTCTACGTGGGGCTGCCCTTGAAAACGGCTCGGAAACTCCAATTGGTCCAACGGGCAGCAGCCAGGATGTTAACTGGGGCCCACTACAGAGATAGGTCAACCCTTCTGTTTAAAGAGCTCCACTGGCTGCCGTTTATTTTCCGAGCCCAATTCAAGGTGCAGGTGCTTACCTACAAAGCCCTGAACGGTTTGGGACCACCCTACCTGCATGACCATATTGTTGTCTACGAACCCACACGTTCACTCCGGTCATCTGGAGAGACCCTGCTCGTGATCCCGCCCGCGTCACAAGCGCGCTTGGTGGGGACACGAGACAGGGCCTTCTCTGTGGTGGCCCCCCACCTCTGGAATGCCCTCCCGAAAGACCTCAGACAAGCCCCTACATTGGCAGTCTTCAGAAAGAATTTGAAAACCTGGCTGTTCCAATGTGCCTTTTCAGACTAGGAACCCCAGTACCAAATCCCAGAAGCACTTTAGTTAGAACCAAGATCACCGCACACCGCACTTATATTATAACCCCATATCCCTCCGACACATCAGCACTTTTAATCCTGTACCCCTACTCTGGCCGGCTCAGTTTTAATAATGTCTTGTTGTACTGCTATTTTTACTGTTTTTGCTTAACTGTTTATTTGCTAGGTACTGTATTGTTGTATTGTGTGGGCTTCAGCCTGTTGTAAGCCACATTGAATCCCTTGGGAGATGCTAGCGGGGTACAAATAAAGTTATAATAATACTAATAATAATAATCAAAATGTTTCAGCTTTCCATAATTGCATTTAATCTGTCTCGTGTGATTTTTTTTCCTATCAGAAGCGAATTGAGAACATACTGCAAGTCGCTTCTGGTGTGAAAGAATTGGCCGTCTACAGAGACATTGCCCAGGGGATGCCTGGATGTGTTACCACCCTGTGGGAGGTTTCTCTCGTGTCCTTTCATAGAAAGCTGGGGCTGACAGATGGGAGCTCACCCCATCTCATGGATTTGAACTGCCAACCTTCAGATCAGCAGTTCAGCCAACACAAGGGTTTAACATATTGCACCACCGCAGCTCCTGACTCATGTGATAAAGTCCTAGAACTCAAATGAATGGGTTCAAATTGGAGGAACACAAATATTAAAAGGAACTATCTGAGTTTAAGTGGGAAAGACTCTCATAGAGTATGGTAGATTCTCATTCTTTGGAGGGTTAAAAAGGGATGGTTAAAGATGAATCATGAACCTAAGACTCTTTAGATTTAAGCTGATGTCAAGGAAACTAATTTAGCATTAACAACAATTTACGTCCAGGAGCTCAGACACAATATGCTGGGTGCCTTTTGGTGAAAAATAATTCTGCATTTAAATAAGCTTGTTTCTGAAACGCCTTATAAATCCTCTGCCTCAGAGCTAAGCAACATTTGTCTCTCATCTCTAGAGACAGCTTTAATACTTTCCTGTAGTTTGAGGTTTGCTTGGGAGGAGGCGAAGAAGACGAAAGAGCACTCTCCTTTCAAAGGACATAATTTTAAGGGAAATTAAGTTTTACTGGTACTCCCATCCAAATTATGCAGCATTAGTTACATTTTGCCATCTACAATTGGATTAATCTCCTCCAGCCTAATGAAGTGCAATTTGTAAATGAGCTGTTTGTTTCTCTGAGAGGATAGCCTCAGTCATCTTTTCTGTCAAGACTCCTTTCCCGTCACTGCATTGTTAATCAAGAATGTCAAAGTCGGGCTCTTTTTAAATTAGGGAGGCTTTTAGGAGTTGTCACTCCACTTGGCTCTTTTAATGAGGAGTATGAAAGGCAGGAGAAATATGTGCTTTAAAGAAACAATCATGTTCCCTCCCCAACCTCTTTCCCCAAACTCTGTTTCAACTGAAAGGTATGTATCTTATGGCTCATCTTCCCAATCATTTTTTTTAAGGAAGAAAAGAAATAATAATAATAATAATAATAATAATAATAATAATAATAATAACCTGTTCTCAGCAATCAGGTCTCCTTGTAAAACAGTTTCCAGCCATGCATCTGTCATACTTTGCTATGACAGAGGGCAAAAGCCAAGAACAATTGGTTTATGATTATGGGGGGGGGGGGGGGGGTTGAAATAATGAGATGTTGGGGGGGGGGTCCTTTCTATCCTGCTACTGAAGTGGCAATGTGATGTGGAACACAGAAGCAGTAAAGCAGTAAAGCTGTCTTGTGAGTAAACTAAATTCTTACAAGACAGCAACAGGGTGGTTCCAACTGCAGTATCATTATCTGTCTGCTGTATCATTAGAACTGAGGCAAAATGGTTCCTATTAAAGCCCACTGTAAAGTGGTTCCCATCATATGGCAGTTTTTAAGGGTACATAAGGGCATCTTCCAGTGTAGCCTCCAGGTCCTGGGACTCAGTCATAAATCTCAAGCCCTGGGCTCTCTTTCCCAGTCCGCTGGACAAGAGGGAAGAATTGCAGGTGAGGGTAGTACTTTGGAAAAGGTGTGTGTTCCACATTTGTTAGCTGTAGTTTATTTATTTATTTATTTATTTATTTATTTATTTATTACATTTTTATGCCAACTTTTTCAGCCCAAAAGCAACTCACTTAATGACATCACTTGGGGCTGTCCATTACAGCATCTCTCTTTTAGTATCTGCAGGGCCCTCCTCCTGTGCCATCACAAAGGGAGATCTTTCATGGTTTCGGCTCTGAAATGTCTGAACCTGAGATAGTCTTAATCTGACAAACCTATCTAACTACGCTGACAACAATTGATGAGAATTAGCCATTTTTTTCATGGTGGCCAAATCATCTCTTTAGGTAAAGGTAAAGGTTACCACCTGACATTACGTGCAGTCATGACTGACTCTGGGGTATGGTACTCATCTCCATTTCTAAGCCAAAGAGCCGGCGTTGTCTGTAGACACCTCCAAGGTCATGTGGCCGGCATGATCGCATGGAGCACCTTTACCTTCCCATCAAAGCAGTACTTATTGATCTACTCATATTTGCATGTTTTTGAACTGCTGGGCTGGCAGAAACTGGGGCTGACAGCGGAAGCTTATGCCGCTCCCCGGATTCGAACTTGCGACCTTTTGTTCAGCAAGCTCAGCAGGTCAGCACTTTAATCCACTGCACCACTGGGGGCTCCTAATCATCTTATATATTATTTATAATATTAGCTTCAGGCTATTTGTATGAGTTATACATGAAACATAAATTAAGTTTGTGTTTAGACTTATGTCCCACCTCTGAGATATCTCATTATGTATATGCAGGTATATCCTAAACACAGAACACTTCTAGTCTCAAGCATTCCATATAAGATATACTGAACCGGGCTGTGGTGCAGCTAGTTAGTAGCCAACTGCATTAAATCACTACTGACTGAGAGGTCATGAGTTCGAAGCCAGCCCGGATTGGAGGAAGCTCCCGACCATTAATAGTCTAGCTTGCTGTCGACCTATACAGCCCAAAAGACAGTTGCTTCTGTCAAGTAGGAATTTTAGGTACCGCTTTATGCGAGGAGGCTAATTTAACTAATTTACTATGCCATAAAACCTGCCAGCAGCGTGCAGAAGAATGAGGAAATACTCCATCAAAGGACCTGGTATCACAAGTAGACAGCTCCCCTGTGGCCAGAACCAAGCATACCCTCATGAAGTCGGAAAAGCTGGAATGTTAAATTGCCTCTATGTCTGTGTATATATGTTGTACGTTTAAATGGCATTGAATATTTACCATGTATATGTTCATTGTAATCCGTCCTGAGACCCCTGTGGGGTCAGAAGGGCAGAATATAAATACTGTAAACAAACAAACAAACAAATAAGCCTGTAATAATTCCTTCTCACAGATTTTTATAGGGACTTTAGCTATGTGTGTTTTGGAGCTTTTAGATGAATACGTGTACTCTATACTTAACCTAAAGCTGAAGTTTGTTCTGCAAGAAATCACAAATCGTTCTGATACAGAGTTATGACATTCTGATCTGGCAGAAGCTGGCAGGTCAACCAGCTAATATCTATCAAGAAAATGGGATTTTGGCTTTCACTGAGCTGCCTCCCATTCTAGTTTTTTTAATACATTCATTCACAGCAATTGAAGTGCGAATAATATGTAGGGCCATATTTTCTCACACAACATGCAATCTTCTTATAGGATTTTTAATATTTTCCCCAGCGGTACTGTCAGTAAATACAGTATACCTGATTTGTACTCTACAGGGTTTTGAGACCGAATGGTATGAAATGAAAGAAAATTTATGGTGTAAACCAGGAACAGGGAGTGATAGATTGTGTTTGTGTGTGGGGGGGGGGGGGGAGAGAGAGACCACTCTTTCATTTGTTCTTCTCTCTCGGTGTCCCTACCTCTAGCAGTTGGCCCCTTGCCCAGTATTTTTCTTCCAGCTGATAATGAAAGCAAACAGCTGCCTTCGAGGCTGTCCCTTTTCTTGGTTAAAGCCAGTGGGACACTCTTGATTTAAGCAGTGCCTGTGGACCCAAATTCTTTGTTGCCACATGCAGCCTGCTTGTACTTAAGCCAGTCAAAGGGCAATAAAACCAAGAACTCCAGATAATGAGGGCAGGCTTTTACAACCGCATCCTCCGGTTGACAGCATCCAAGTATAAGTGTTAAAAGAGACGTTAACTGGACTCTAGGACTAGTCCTCCACTGAGGCAAGAGGTCATAAGGTGCAGCAAATCATCACACACACTCATACACATACACAGCCTGGCAGGATCTCTTGGGAGATATATTGGCCACTATCCAGCTTCAATAAATACGATGACAGGATAAATGCAACAGAAATAGAAATAGAAATAAACATTGACTTTCTAGATCAGTGTTTCCCAACGGGGGGGGGACCCCTGGAGGGGTCGCGAGGGGGTGTCAGAGGGGTCACCAAAGACCATCAGAAAACAGGATTTTCTGTTGGTCATGGGGGTTCTGTGTGGGAAGTTTGGCCCAATTCTATCATTGGTAGGGTTCAGAATGCTCTTTGATGGTAGGTGAACTATAAATCCCAGCAACTACAACTCCCAGATGTCAAGATCTGTTTTCCCCAAACTCCATCAGGGTTCTCATTTGGGCATACTGGGAATTCATGCCAAGTTTGGTCCAGATCTCTCATTGTTTGAGTCCACAGTGCTCTCTGGATGTAGGTGAACTACAACTCCAAAACTCAAGGTCAATGCCCACCAAACCCTTCCAGTATTTTCTGTTGGTCATGGGGGTTCTGTGTGCCAAGTTTGGTTCAATTCCATCATTAGTGGAGTTCAGAATGCTCTTTGATTGTAGGTGAACTATATCCCAGCAACTACAATTCCCATGGGATAAAATAAATCCCCCACCAACCCCACCAGTATTCAAATTTGGACATATTGGGTATTTGTGCCAGATTTGGTCCAGTGAATGAATGTACATCCTGCATACCAGATATTTACATTACGATTCACAACAGCAGCAAAATGATAGTTATTAAGTAGCAACAAAAATAATTTTATGGTTGGGGGGTCACCATAACAAGAGGAAGTGTATTAAGGGGTCGTGGCATTAGGAAGGTTGAGAACCACTGTTCTAGATCTTCAAAGAGGTCCTCAGAACAGGGTACTGTGGACAAGGTAAACAGGAAGAATGCCAGATGGAGGGAACATCTGTATAGGAGAGGTAAATGTGTGCACGTGTGTGTGTATGTGTATGTATACTAGCTGTACCCGTCATGCATTGCTGTGGCCAACTTTCTCTCCTTCTTTCTTTCTCCCCTTCCCTTTTCTTTCTTTCTTTCTCTCCTTTTGTTCCTTCTCTTCCTCTTCCCTTCCTTCCCCCACTTTTCTTTCTCTTCCTCTTTCTCCCCTTTCTTCCTTCTCTACTTATTCCTGGACTGCAACTCCCAGCAGTCCTCCTGATCCATCTATCTATCTATCTATCTATCTATCTATCTATCTATCTATCTATCTATCTATCTCTATCTAATCTATCTACCTGGAGGATTGCTGGGAGTTGCAGTCCAGGAATAGGAAATTGGAAATATGCAGGGATTGGGATGCTCACAAAGAAATCCAAGGAGAAGAAAGCTTGCAGCTTGGAAACACGCAATTTGGATCATCCCCCTCTCCTAAAGGGCCTGGTCTAGGGGATGCTGGGATCTGTAGTCCAGAAGGGAGTCATTTCTGCACATGTGCTGTAGCCTCTTTTTACTTTTTTGGTTTTTAAGTTCCTTCCTCTGTGTTTTTCAGTGTTTTATGAGTGATGGTCACTCATTGGCCTGATAGGTGTACTGTGTCCAAATTTGGTGTCAATTCGTCCAGTGGTTTTTGAGTTACGTTAATCCCACAAATAAACATTATATTTTTATTTATATAGATGTTTGTGTGTGTGTGTGTGTGTGTGTGTGTATCCTCCCCATGTATGGAAATTACGCATCTCCACACTCATTACTCACACCATTAAAGTGGGATGAAGTGAGATACCCAAAATTGGGGTTGTGGCGGTATATTGATAGGTTGTGTAACAGCTATGTTAGAACCTCTAATGCTTTTAATTTCATCTAATCAAAACTCTGCTTATCTGAATTGGGTTACAACTGGCTGTTGGCTGATATACTATAAACAGGACTCCCATTGATATTCCGAATATTCTCAGATATGCTGTATGTTCCTTTTGGATACATGTTACCTTAACATGTTAGCAAAGAAAGATTGTAAAATGACTTCAATAATGAGCAATAAAGAGTTATTTAACCCATTGGCACCTTCTCCAAAATGAAGTATGGTAAGTTAGACATTGGACAGCCTTCCTCCTCAATTCTGTTGCCCAGCATGTGTTTCCTTTAACGTTTTGTAGCACGTGCAGTAGAGATTTGTCATAGAATCATAGAATCATTTAGTTGGAAGAGACCTCATGGGCCATCCAGTCCAACCCCCTGCCAAGAAGCAGGAAAATAGCATTCAAAGCACCCCTGACAGATGGCCATCCAGCCTCTGTTTAAAAGCCTCCAAAGAAGGAGCCTCCACCACACTCCAGGGCAGAGAGTTCCACTGCTGAACAGCTCTCACAGTCAAGAAGTTCTTCCCCATGTTCAGGTGGAATCTCCTTTCCTGTAGTTTGAAGCCATTGTTCCACATCCTAGTCTCCAGGGCAGCAGAAAACAAGCTTGCTCCCTCCTCCCTATGACTTCCTCTCACATATTTATACATGGCTATCATGTCTCCCCCGGTGGCGCAGTGGGTTAAAGCACTGAGTTACTGAGCTTGTTGATCGAAAGGTCGCAGGTTTGATTCCGGGGAGCGGCGTGAGCTTCCGCTGTCAGCCCTAGCTTCTGCCAACCTAGCAGTTCGAAAACATGCAAATGTGAGTAGATCAATAGGTACCGCTCCGGCGGGAAGGTAATGTCGCTCCATGCAGTCATGCCGGCCACATGACCTTGGAGGTGTCTACGGACAACGCTGGCTCTTCGACTTAGAAATGGAGATGAGCACCACACCCCAGAGTCAGATATGACTGGACTTAATGTCAGAGGACTACCTTTACCTTTTTATCATGTCTCCTCTCAGCCTTCTCTTCTTCAGGCTAAACATGCCCAGCTCCTTAAGCTGCTCCTCATAGGGCTTGTCCTCCAGACCCTTGATCATTTTAGTCACCCTACTCTGGACACATTCCAGCTTGTCAATATCTCTCTTCAATTGTGGTGCCCAAAATTGGACACAGTATTCCAGATGTGGTCTGACCAAGGCAGAATAGAGGGGTAGCATGACTTCCCTGGATATGACACTATATGATTGATGGAGGCCAAAATCCCATTGGCTCATGTTTAACTTGTTGTCCATGAGGACTCCAAGATCTTTTTCACACATACTGCTCTCGAGCCATGAGTCCCCCATTCTGTATCTTTGTTGTTGTTTTTTTGTTTTTGGTTTTTTTGGGTTTTTTTTTTTTTTTGCCGAAGTGGAGTCACTTGTCACTGTGGAATTTCATTTTGGTTAGTTTTGGCCCATTTCTCATCCCTTTGTTAAGCATGAAATATGAACCAAGAGAAGTAAATGTAACAAAAGACTATGATGGAATGAACAAAAAATTGAAATGAAGAGATGGGGTGAGATGAGGTCATATATTTAGCAGAGCAGGTAGCTGCCATGAGCTGATTCATTTTACAAAGAAGTAATCACATGGTTCCCTTTTTGCTTGCGAGGACCATGCTGGTATCTCCACTCCTAATGCTCTGTCTGATGAGAGCAGTTACTAGAACACCACAGGATGTTTGAACAGTCATTTACTGTCCCAAACTGCAAAGTGCAGCACATTTTCTTTTGTGGTGCTTAACAACTTTAAATCTTACTCAGTGCAGCGTTGAGCAGTAGGCAATAAATGCACTCAGTGCCTCACAATAACTTGACCAGACTAGAAAATTGAATCCCTCACCTCTGAGCTGATGGTCCTTCTAAATCCTTTGGACAAAAAACAAAACTACAAATGCCATTCTTCTTACCCTTAACAAACCATTAAAATATAACACTTCTTCGGAGTGCCTCAAGTCCTGTTGTCAGACTCATTGACTCAGATTTTGCAATGCAGTTGAGTGAGCAGTTAGAATCCTGCATTGCAAAGGAAAAGGTGCTTTTCTTCATTCCTTCAGAATGAGGAAAAGTTTTTTAAAACTTTTCCTCATTCTGAATAAGGGAGAGACACTCCTCCAAGTATTTTTAAATGAAATTCTAGCACTTTTTAAAGGAAACTCTGACCCACCATGCCTTTTTATGTGGCCACCCAGATGCTGGACTACAATTTCTGTATTTCTCATTATTTTTATTTATTTATTTATTTACTGTATTTGTATACCACCCCTCTCAACCTTCTGGTGACTCGAGGTGGTTTACAAGGCAAAATTCAATGCCACAAAACTCAAGTACAATATAAAAACGTTAACATCAATAAAATCATAACAGCAGCAATAAAACATAAGTCAATAATTCTCATTAAAACATTGTCCAGTCCCATCATGTAGTTGTTCCATTTCTTATGTCTGTTATTCAATATTTAGAAACACTTGCTCAAATAGCCATGTCTTGAGTTTTTTTCCGAAATGTTAGGAGCAAAGAAGCTGATCTGATCTCCCTAGGGAGGGCATTCCATAGCCGAGGTACCACCACTGAGAAGGCCCTGTCTCTCGTCCCCGCCAGACGTGCTTGTCATTATTAGACATCATGACCTGGGTTTGTGGGGGTTGTGATACAGTAACATCTGGAAGGCTGGAGCTTGTTGTGTTTAGTCAGGAGAGTGGGGTTCAAATGTAGATACAAGGCTTGTGGAAATAGTGTCTGATTTGAACCTTTCCCCAATCTCAGAGCCACAAGTGCTGTTGAGTTGCAATTCCCATTATCCCCAGACTACATGGCAAATAATCAAAAGTGATCGGAGCTGTTGCTCAATAACATCTGGGGACCCTTTGAAGGCAACTCTAAGGCTCAATGAAAATGAGTTTGACACCCCTAGTCTACTGTATGTTACTTTGAGGAACAGGAAAGCAAAGAATTACTTCTGAAATTATCAACTAAAATTGTAACTGTGTTTTTGGACCTTAGAACAATAGCAAATTGCTTGTTAATTGTTTGCACTTTAAGTGCAACTGCATTATTGATCAGAGCACTTAACTGTCAAGAAGTACAGGGTTAGTCAAAATGCATAGGCCAATAAGCCATTCAATTGAATGGCTTATTGGCCTATGCATTTTGACTAACCCTGTATTTGAAACAATACTTACCCTACCAGGATAGTGCATCATAATTTAGCATCTGAATAAATCCCTAAGGCCATAGATATGTGTTATATGTGGAATGTATACCAAGAGCATTAACCAGCACTTCAGACAACTCTTTTCC
This sequence comes from Anolis sagrei, assembly GCF_037176765.1. Lineage (NCBI taxonomy): Eukaryota > Metazoa > Chordata > Lepidosauria > Squamata > Anolidae > Anolis > Anolis sagrei. The sequence goes on along the minus strand of NC_090022.1, from coordinate 202,733,530 downwards.
TAAAAGGGTTTAGTTAAGCACAGAGGGCCCTTCCAGACATGGCAGAAACCTGGGAGGAAGCAGGTTAAAATAATCCACTTCCTCCCAGGTTTCTGTCCCCACTCCCGATCCAAAGAACCCAAAGAACCAGGATGGCTGTGGGGATGGCTTCAGTCCCCACAGGCCCAGCAAGTGGAAAGATCCGGACCTTAGCTTAAGGTCCGGATCTTTCCAGGTGTCAAATTAATGTGATGCAAACTGGGAAAACTTGGTTTTCTGTGAATTAATTTGCTTTTACCTGAGCTGTTGTTTGGATGCCTCAGGTAAAAGCGAGACAGGTCCCGTGTTTTGGGGGCTGTCTGGAAGGGCTGTTAGTCCCTTATTAAAGTGACAAAATAGAAATACAGTCAGGCTTCTCTATCCACAAGTTCTACATTTATGAATTCAACCAACTACATCTCATATATACAGGGTTAGTCAAAATGAATAGGCCAAAATGAATAGGAAATTGTAGCCGAATTGGCCTATTCATTTTGACTAACCCTGTATATCTCCAAAAAGCAACCTTTGATTTTGCCTCACACCAAGCACTATTCTGATATATAGGCATGGTCCAGTATAACCTCCTGCCATTTCCTCCGGCACTTGTTTAAGTTGTTTGCCTTTTATATATTAGGAACACCATTGTAGTATACCATTGTATGTTATGGGACTTGAGTATCCATGGATTTTGTTATCTGTGAAGGGTCTTGGAACCAAGCCCCAAAGGACACCAGGGGCCCACTGGATTTGAAACTTAATAGTCAAGCATTTTTGCTACTATCTTATTTTTTATTTTTATTTTTTACATTCAGAGCCATTTAAAATGAAGAAATGTCTTTCCATAATTCTCAGACCTTTCTCTTCTGCTAGTCACTCTAGAAGGTGTGTGTACATGTACTTGTTTTCTTCATTAGATATAGACTCTAAAAATGTAGGTACAATAAGTTTTTCATATTTTGTATTTTTTTCCCCCCGGATTTCAGGGTACCCGTATTTGCACATACATAGTGATTGCAGGATAGGGAGGAAAATGGACTAATGCAGCATCCACTGAGTTTTGCCACAAGGAGCCCTTGAGTTGAAGGAGAAGAGGCAGGGGAGCTAATGTAATCATCATCATCATCATCATCATCATCATCTTTATTTATACCCCGACACCATCTCCCCAAAGGGACTCTGGGCAGCTAACATGAGGCCAAGCCCAAAGATACAATACAGCAAAATAAAAATACAGAATGCAGACAACAAAAATTATATCAGAATAAAATACATACAGGAGCAAAATAAAATAAATAAAGCAAATTAACACAATATAAAATCGAAACAGAATGGGCAGACCAATGGATGAGGTAAAATGATAAAACCCTAGATGAGGTAGGAGTAGAAAATATGTAATTGAGGGGAGTCCAAAAAGGATAAACAGTGGGGTAAGACTTAATCTGAAGAGATTGGGCATTCTCTCTTTTGTGAGCAAAATGGAAAATTGCCTCTTAATCAGAGGAGCTAACTGGACTCACACAGTTTGAACCGGATTACGTATATTAGTCTTCATTGACCATATAATGCAATTCAATCTGCATTATAATGGCAGTGAAGATGGGCCTTAGATGTTCAAAGGCAAGAAACAAAATTCGAGATGAAAAAAACAGCTGAGGAAAAAAGTAATATTTGTAAATACAGAAAGAAGGCTTGAGTATGGAATTTTTAGACAGTAGGTTCCTAAACAGGTGTGTTCAAGCATCCTATTGAGATCAATGAAGTTTTTTTTCAGAAAAGAGATACAAGTCTGTAGTCTGAATTTGCAAACATTGCTCCCCCCCCCCCAAGCTGCTTTTTTTTATTCCAACGTTTGTTTCCTGTCTTTATAGATCCAGTTAACTAGGGTTGAAAAGAATACTTTGCAGGAAAGGTCATGTCCATTACATTCAACAGAAATGAACATTCTAAATAGAGATATATAATCTTCTTTATTATTTCTTTTAAAGTTCTTGAGGGCATTGCATTGTTATTTCCCAGACTGACTGAATATTGTCATCGTGATTAATAATTTTGACCTCATTATGCCAGTCTACATGATCTCTAAACACATGGCTGAATGTTTCTATGCTGTCAAGATCACATGCTTTGCGTGACTTGAATGGCCTCAGAAGATTCCTTCCATTGGGACCAAGATTTTTATTTCCTTATCCTGCTGTTGGAAGGAATGGAAGAGCGCAATGTATAAACTAAATTATACTCAAGTAAAGAGGACAACTGCACTTTGAGCACATCTGTCAACTAGCTAGCTTCTAGGGCACTAGCTAACTACCAGCCTGGGGCACAGATCTGGCTCATCCCAAATGGCAAAAATATCCATCTTCTGTACACTTCCTGGCTGAAATAATATGAATGTGCAAGAAAAGATGACATGAAAAATGGTCCCAAGAAGAAACAAAGTGAAATGGATATCCAGGAAGCAGAAAGAGCACAAATATAGCTTCAAAAGAAAGAATGTCTAAAATGAATTGGAAACCTACACCTAGAATTAGGAAAATATAAAGCCAACACGGTTCAGCGCACTCTAAATTAAGATGAGATCTGAGAGTCAATGAATCATCTGGTAAACATTTATCATCTGCTGTGTTATGCAGCATGTCAGGTGATTAAACAAAATAAGTTCACAGCTACATCACTTGGTATATTAGTTTATATTTTCTAGCTGTGTGTGTGTGTGTGTTATTTATGGCAGCAATAGTACCTAATGTCTCACTGCCAATTTAAAAAACCTAAAACCCTATCTATGCCAGTGTGTATGACTCCCAATAAGTGCAACTGAAAATGAACTGTAATGATAATAAAGTATAAATTATTGAGCCTCTTTATATGTTCCAATAAACCATAGCTTATGCTAATCATAGTTTTCCGTGTGGCAGGTGTCCATTTAAAACCGTGGCTCATCTTTCTCAGCTCTAGTTACTTTCTCCTCACTTTTTTTTGTAAGATTCTGTTTCAAAGTGGGTAGCCAGGAAACAAGGGAGGCATCTACACTGTTGAATTAATACAATTTGATGCCACTAACTGATTTGGCGCAATGCTGTGGAATAATGGGAGCTTTTGTGTTATAAGGTCTTCAGCCTTCTCCACCAAAGTGTGCTGCTGCCTTACCAAACTACAGCTTCCAGAATTCCAAAGCACTGAGCCATGGCAGTTCAGGTGTGTCAAAAAGCATCAGTTGTACAATGAAGATGCAGTCCAAGTCAAAGCCAGATCAAAATTGCGGTGGCAGATGTCACAGCTTAAACAAACCAAAGTCCAGAAGTCAACACTGAGTTGTAACTGTGGATTCTGACTTGATAACAAGCTACAGCCTCTTAACAGAGGTGCATCAGAAGTAATAAGATTCCTACGAACCATTCCATGGTTTATCATGACATGCCAAAAACTGTAATCCTCAGAATAGTCTTGAATTTTTGAATAATAATTTTGTCATTTAATATTTAATGTTTATTTTACTTAAGTGATATTTGTCTTTATCATTCTAATGTAGCAGAAATCCGATGTACAATCATACTATGTATTTTGACATTAATATTGAAATCTGAACTATATATATGGAAAGTCTTTACTTTGGTTGGTGTGAATTAAACTAGTAAAGATAGTGCCCTCCAAGTTTATGAATGGCTAGCTGCCACTTGTCTGTGTAGCCATCAGTTTAAAATATTCCCTTATTTGGAACCTAAAGAACAACCTCGCTGAGAGATAAATAATAGTTTGAATCAGGTTCATGTCAACTTTATCTCTCTCTCATTAAATATTGAGTTGAGTCTTTTTCTTCTGTATAGGAAAACTCCATAAAAATGTCCACAAAGTTGGAAGTAGGGGAATCGGACCTTGAGAGGAATCTTACTGATAAATGAAGAATTGTATTGGATAAGATTCGTGTCTTTCTGATCCTTGTTTGGATGCCTCTCTGAAGGCCATAAGCAATAACCCCCTCCCACTATTATTTCCCAGCAATGTGTAGTCAGAGGCATATCCCCTTTTTATACTGGGAGGACAAGAAAATAAGGAAAGTGGACAAGCAGGGATTGTGATGCCAGTGTTAGAAAACATTTCAGATAGTGCAGTCAGCTATGGTATTTGTAGTCCCTCTGGCATCTGTTAACTTCTAAGTCAGTGGGGAGGTTAATATTTTATTTTAATTTTTATTATTTACTGTACTTATACCTGTCCTTCTCACCCTGAAGGGGGGCTCAGGGAGGCTTACAAACCTTGGCAATAATTCAATGCCAGATTCAGATAATAACAATATCAGTAGAACACAATATTATAAAACTGTAAAACAAAAACACATACATATCAATTAAAATAGTCTTTCAAATGATTAAAACATATTAAAACATTTCAAACATATGAAACTTACATTGTATTGAAGCACAATTACAGGTCATACAGTCCAGTGGCTTAAACAGCCAAAACCCCGATAAATAACAGCTCAGCTCCTTCAAAGCACCTAAAATTAGTGCAATCCACCCCATACCCCATTGTCCTTAAGGAATGCCCAATGGGCTGATGAAAGAGTCCCAAAAAGGCATCCAGCTGGTCCAGTCTATTTAGCCCAGACCAGTCCATTTAGTCAGGGGGGGAGCAAGGGGGTGGCTTGCTAATAAAAGTTCAAATACTGAACAATGGTAAGTCATAGCATCTCCTCCAAGAGCAACGATGACAATGGTAGTTGAACAAGCCAGCGGCGGAACACAGCAGCCAAGGGGCCGATGGTGGAGAAGGCCCCAAGACTGCCTGTCAGGTTTGAACGCTGCAGCAGCAATGCCAGAGGCGGCGACAATGGAAAAGGCCCAACATTAGAGGCAGCCCAATGCAACCACTCCCTAGAGGGTCCTCTCTCAGCTGTTCTTACCAGTCTGTGCTGCAAGGTTTTAAAGTGGCAAGCAGCATGGTGGAGAGCTGTAGTAGCTTCTCTCTCAGCTGTTCTTACCGATCTGTGCTGCAAGGTTTTAAAGTGGCCAGCAGCATATTGGAGAGTTGTAAAAGCTTCTCTCTCAGCTAATATGTGCTAGGGCTAGTCCAGACTTTCCAAGGTGCTAAACCATAGTCCCAAAATAGGTTCAGCGCCTAGGAGAGTCCTTCTCAAGTTCAGACAGTGCAGCTTTATTGTCCCATTGACATGGAGGTCTCTCTCCCCTTCACAAACTGAATTTGTACTACTTTGCGTATCTCAAAATGTGGAATGTGAGCCCTACTATATTTGATGCCCTAATCTTCATTCTGATGAATGGGACTTTACATTCCTGACCTCATGACATTACTGGATGTAAGGAATAACTAGTCTATCCTGAAGAAGGAATACCTGAAATCGGTTAAAATCCATCTGTCATGAAATGGCCCCAATAGAACAGAGACTGATAGGGTCTTTAAAGAATAGAACTAGGATTAAATACAGACTGGGATAGGTTCTCCATTTTCACAGGTTTAGGGGTGCTGGATCCCCATGAGAGATGAAAAATGGCATTTTAATACCTCTTTAGGAATCTCTAATACTCCAGCATGATTCTATGGTCAACTTCCAGTGGGGTCTTCCTGGAAGATCTGGAAGTTGACATAGTAATAAAATCAGCAAATAATCAAATCCACAAAAGTTAAAACCACAAATATGGAGGGTTGACTGTATCATTTTAACAATTACACTATAGTAATATATTGAGAAGGTGCTAGTTGGCTAAAAACTTCTCATTTTGAGTTCTTTGCTTTGAATTCATTCCAATTGCTTTTCAATTCTATTGTAATTCATTATGTGACATGAATAAGAAAGTGTACAATGCAACTCTTTTGGATGATATTGCACAGCTTAAAACAAATCTTTTTGCTGGAAGCAATGATTTTTCCAATAGTTGTAATGCAGTAAATCGCATTGGGTGGGGGGAACCTATGTGTACTATTATCTCTCCACTAAATTTCTCAACCTATCTTCAGGGTACTTATTTACTCATACAAAAATACATTACATTATGTTAAACACACAAATATAAGACACAGTATTAAAATCACCTCTATTTGGGCACACACACGAGCAACAAGAGTTTGAATTGTCTTTTAAAGGAAAAGACAAAAACAAATCCTGGATTCAGATACCATAAAAAAAAACAGGGTGAACTTTGAAAGTCTGAGTTACCATTCAAATTATGTGTCAACGGGAGCTAAAAATATCTTGGGTGTTCCATGGATGAGGGGTTTTTGGTCATTCTTAATTAATAAAATTAAGTTTTTCACTAGCAGGATAATTCTGTTTTAATACAGTAGAAACCTGTTGCAAACATTAATAGTAATTATCAGTCAGTTCAGTTCACATTATTTGAATTAATTACTTTTAAGATGGAATGTGGTTTGGGGTTTGTGATTTTTCCCTCTCATTTCATCTCTTCATTAGAAATTGTCAAGCAAGCTGCATTATGTTGTGCAAAATACTCTTCTAAAGCATTATTTTGAAGTTTTCACTGAGGTGCATTACTGAGACTTGGGTGAAAAATGCAGAGGAATTGATATGTCCAAATCCTACCTGTTTGGATATTCAATACAGTACCAATTGAGGGTGGAGGTGAGAGATTAGCATAATGCTGTTGTATGTAGGGGTGCATCTACACTATTGAATTAATGCACTTTGACACCACATTAACTACCATGGTTCAGTGGCAGTTTGAGATTTGTAGTTTGGTGAGATGGCATAATGCTCTGTCAAAGAAGACTAAAGACAACTCCAATGATTCCATAGTACTGAGTCATGGAGTTAAACTGGTGTCAAATCACATTAAATCTACAGTGTAGATGCTGCCCAAGGAATCATTCAAGTCTGACAAAGAAAACCAGTCCACACCGATGACAATTTCAATATTTCAGGCTTTACTGCTGTACAAGTCACCTCATTTTGCCTCAGTTTCCTGACTAGCCTACTGAAGTGGTCTCAGAAATGGTGTTGGAATACCCAAGTTTGATTGTCCTAGATGACTAGATATCTAGTCTACCTTAAGCAATCAAAACAGAACTTATGACACTTCTGATTACTACTGGGTTGTTTCAATGAACTATTGGGCTGGCGCGTGTTTCTGGATATACTCTCAGTCTTGCATTTTTCCATAAAAAAACTACAGACTTGGGAGAAATGGAACTCTTGGTCAAATCACAAAAGGGACATTTAGACAGTTAACTTCATAGGAATATTCATAGGAATATTCAAACCATTATGGTCATCCGCCTGCAGAGACCCCATGGATTGCTTGCTGCTACTGAACAATTGTCAACTGATTTGGCTGGCATGCATATGACACAGTAAAATGGAATCATCTATCAAACTGACCACTTTCAGGCATCCTCTCCAGTCCTTTCCAGTGCTGTGGACCCAGGAGAGTTCTGGGTTGTGAAACAAACAAGATAACAATAGTGTAAATCTTATAGGGATCGTGATCAAACATAAATAATGTCCACATCATTGTGACATCTTTATGATGGTAAAATGAAGCTTTATTACTCTACCACCACTGAATCTTTGAATAGCCTTCCAGCAGCCCATTTCTGGTTTTGTTTTGGCCATTTATTTTCCGAATTATTGCAACTAAGGGCCTCATCACACTTGCTGATTTAAGCATCCTTGGATGCTTGGCAGCAAATTGAGGGATGAATGGGAGGCACCCCATCATGCCACACCCTTCAACTTCTGGCATAGACCCCGCTCACAATTGGCATGGAAGTGTCCTAGGATAAGTCCTCATCAACACGGGGAAGGCTCCCATGTTATGCCGGCTGCAATGGAGCCAGCACACTTCCTCTCAGGTTGGGTGACGCTTCCCCCATGTGATAGACAAAGCAATGCCATGCCGGAGCAACACATGCAGCAACAGAGTTGCCCCAACCATTTGCTATTTCACAGTGCTTGCTGGCAAAATGGTACTGTGGTGGTTGGGGGAGGGGCACGTGTGATAAGGTCATAGGTCTTGGTGAGGATCTACAGTATCAGAATTCTTGGATCCTGGCTGTGACAAATTTGTGCCCTAAATTCAGTGCAACCATTGAAAGATTTTCTTGTGGAAAGAGCATCTAATATAAACGTGTGGCATCAGTTTCAATTCAAGTGACCCAAAGATATGGAGAAAGCCCTCCACAAAAGACCACCTTATATGATCAGGCTGTTACATGAACTGGGAAAGATAAAGCCTGTGTGGGTCCATCTGATACCTGGATTTAGCAATTAAATAGATGAAGGCTAGTATTTCTCACACATGGATTCTTATGGCCAGAACATGATTATCATATCCAGAAGATGGGTACACAGCACCTCGGAATAGTGGTGTAATTGTCCTGAAATAGCATGTATGTGACTTTGCCTCTTCTGGACAAGGTGATCCAGTGACAATATCACTGAGGCTGGATCTACAGTGCCCTATATCCCTCGATCGTACTCCAAATTTTCTGCTTTGAACTGGATTACATGAGCCTACACTGCCAGATAAGCTGAGGTAATCAGATAATCTGGGATCAGATCCTGGGATATAGGGCATTGTAGATCAAGCCTGGATACTACTTTTTTTTCACCTTGTCTGGATTCACCAGTTTATGCACTTAAGCTTTTTCATGTTCTTGTTATAATGGCAAAAATGAAACAACACTTATGCAGAATTGCCCTCTGAAATCGTTACTCTCAGGCAGAATACAATTAGAAGGATAATAAGTTTAAATAATGTATGACCCAGCATTGCCTAAAAACTCAACTCAGTTATTCAAAGAATAATTAACCACAGGAACTATGTGGAACAGAACATGTGTGTTAAGCTATATAGATACAGGTACTCGTACTTGTGGCTCTGCAGACGGCAGGCAGGAAATCAGAAGATGTTTACTTCTTGGGAGGAGAGGAATGACCAATCTTGATAAAATAGTGAACAGTAGAGACATCACACTGGCAACCCAAATCCGCATAGTTAAAGCAATGGTATTCCAAGTAGTAACCTTCGGATGTGAGAGCTGGACCATAAGGAAGGCTGAGTGAAGGAAGATAGACACTTTTGAACTGTGGTGTTGGAAGAAAATTCTGAGAGTGCCTTGGACCACAAGAAGATCTAACCAGTCCATATTTCAGGAAATAAAGCCCGACTGCTCATTAGAGGGAAGGATATTAGAGGCAAAGATGAAGTACTTTGGCCACATAATGGGAAGACAGGAAAGCCTGGAGAAGACAATGATGCTGGGAAAAATGGAAGGAAAAAGGAAGAAGAGCCAGCCAAGGGCAAGATGGATGGATGGATGGTTGGTATCCTTGAAATGACTGGTTTGACTCTGAAGGAGCTGGATGTGATGATGGCCGACAGGGATCTCTGGCATGGGCTGGTCCATGAGGTCATGAAGACTTGGAAGTGACTGAACGAATAAACAACAACAAACTTGTGGCTCTACTGAAACATACACCATTCAAAAATATTATTGAATTGAAAGTGCTTGACTCTTTGTCCATATTGTGCAAATCCATATCAAATTGTGGAGTCATTGTATTTTGGGAATCGCTCTGCTGAAGAATTAATGCAGCTTAACATCACTGTACCTAACATGGCTTTAACTAACAGTGATGCATCAGCACTGTTTAGCAGAGATGGCAAAATAGCATTTAAAACTACAACTCCCAATATTCCAAATAATTGAGCCATGGCAGATAAAATCCAGACTGCATTAATTCCACAGTATAAATACACCCTTGGCATGTTCATCATTGGGACCAAGAGAAAAACCATAATAAAGTTTTGGTCCCAATAAATCATCTTGCCGAACTTTCTCTCTCTCTTCCTGTGGTTTTGAACATTTGAACATTTTCATCCAAGCACAAGATCAATTTGCCCCCACCCCCACCCCCATAAATAGCTATTTGACAGATACTAGGTATGAAGAAAATTTTAAGGATTGTATATACTACGAATCAGACTTTCATTTCATTCAAATTAAAACAGAAAGCAAATATGCCACATTCCATCAATGCCGTGGTGTATTTCCTGGTCTTTGTAGTCTGATTGGATGAATGCTATTAATCCTACATACTAAGGTAATTGCATTAATATGTACAATGAGTATACCGGCAGTCCCCAAGTTACAAACTTCCAACTTACAAACAACTCATAGTTAAGAACAGGAGTGAGACAACAGAGAGTGAGAGAAATCTACCCTTTGGACGGGAAATTCATTCCTGGAAGTGTTGTCATGGGGAAAAGGGGTCTTCACTGAAGCTTTAGCACCAATTCTTGTTTCCATGAAAAGCCAAAATTTTCAAAATCCAATTATCACAGAGACAGAAAGTGAGTTGAAATCTTCAAAACAGGGGCACAGACAGCAAAACAAACCCCAGAGTCGTAACTTGGAAACTGTCTGCCTGCTTATTTTTGTAGATTGGAAAGCTTGCTATCTTTTCAAGGTGTGGGCTATTATAGCCTAAAGGCAGAAAAGGCCTTGTGTTCCTTGGCTGACATGATTCCAGCCTAAGCCATTAAATGGCCCATTGAGTTGACTGTGTATTTGGTCACTTTCAGATGTGATTATTTACGCTCTAGCCCCCAGTGGTTTGATAAGAGCTATTAACACTCTTTATAGAGTGTTCAGATTGAAAATGGAAAGGGAGGACCTTAAAAGATTCCAGCTGGCTGCAAGTGAGATATGACCTTCTGAGCCCCAGTTCTGTTATTTTGAACTGTTGAAGTCTTCCAACACTAAAAGGTGTAAATCCGTTCAAAGAAAGGGCTCACTGTCAGAGCTCTAAGTTTCAAAGTGGAGGGATTTTTATAGTAGAAGTACAAGTCTTTAAAAATAAGAGACCTTAATGGAGGAGGAGGAGGAGGAGGAGGAGGAGGAGGAGGAGGAGGAGGAGGAGGAGGAGGAGAGGATTTTTTACTTGATTCTTCATATAGCTGGCATTTTGGTAGAGTTATAATTTCTTCAAAAGAGGAGGGGCCAATTTTTTACTGAAATTTCAAGACTTATTCATGAGTATGTACAGTAATTCCTTTATTTTCAAATAGCTCATTTAGCATGCACCTGAATAAGTGAATGCTTTACTCCCTTTGTTGTGGCACCTGTACATTTCTTGTTATTTTTATGGTTACAAGGCTGTGGCTTTCCTACATGGTGGAGAAGGAATAGCACATAGTCCCCAATGTTGGCTTTTGGTGTTCCATGCTGCTGCCTGATGCTCTTTGCAGCTGCTGAAGTGACAACAAGATAAATGGGAAGACAGTATGTGTTGTAGCACTGACCACTGGCTTGGAGCATTCAGATTTGTGTGGGTGTTTTAGGGATCAAAAATAATGTTCCAGGTATTTTTTAAAATTCAGATTTTAAAAGATTGGAGTTCAGATTTTATTGCATGGATTTTATAGCTCTTTATTTCCTAGCAGAGTGGCCTCTGCCTGCATACATCTTAACACATCACAGAAACTACATTAGAGACAAAATGTAGATTTTAACTATGACAATTCTTTTCTCCTGCAAAATTTTAAACATTTTTGCCTTATTAAGAAGCCAGTGGATCTTTGAAAACTTGCACGAGGTATTGTGTGATTTTTAGCTAGCCCCGTAACAGTAATGCCCTTTTGTGGATTTTGGAATACAATGCATTTGTCTGTATGTCCACCATAGCTACCACTAAATATCATATTTCCTCGCATAATAACCACCACTGTGTAATAGTTGTAATCTTCATTCACCATAGGTGAGTGAATGAAGATTACAATTATTGAAATTCAATAGTTGCTATAGTTGCAATAGTTGCAAGATTACAACACAGTGAAATTCAATAACTGCAATTTTTTTAACCACATAAAAAGTATTAAAAGTGTGGCTATTACACAGTGAAAAACAGTATGTGTTCCTGCAACTGAAAACAGCTTTATCTCTGTGTGTGTTTTTATTTAAAAAATGACAATAAAAGTAATCTGTCAGCATTTGAACCTGTAATTGCAACTCTAACATCATGTGTTAGAGCCCTAAACAGTTCTAGCCCAACTTACCTATCTGAACGCATCTCCCCTTATGAACCTTCCAGGACTTTAAGATTGTCTGGAGAGGCCCTGCTCTCGATCCCGCCATTGTCACAAGTACGTTTGGCGGGGAGAAATAGGGCCTTTTCAGTGGTGCCCCCTTGGCTATGGAACACACTCCCTAGGGATATTAGATTGGCCCCTTCCCTTTTTCAACATTCCGAAAAAAAGTCAAGACTTGGCTTTTTGAGCAAGCGTTTGCAAATGCAGTGTAACAGACATAGGAAAATGGAACAACTGGACAATGTGACTGACAATGTATTTAACAAGCAGATGCTAATGATATATGTTTTTATTGATCTTGCCATGGTTTTATATTTTATGATAATGTTTTTAATTGTATTTTATGATTTTGGGGGCATTGAATTGTTGCCAATTGTAAACCGCCCTGAGTCACCTGCAGGATGAGAAAGGTGGTATATAAATATAGTAAATAAATAAATAAAATGTGTAGTGTTTTACTTCTATGACCTTATCACATGAGCCAAGTGAGGCACCCCACTTCACCTGGCTTCTCCACCGAACAGAGGGGCAATGGGGCTAATCCGTTAACTCACACATTGTTCCCCCAACACATATTGGAAGCATCATCCAAGTGGCAACAATCCATGCTGGCTCCAATGCAGCCAGCACAACATGGACAGGTTCCCGTGTTGGGAGGGAAACAACGTAAAATGCTTCCGTTCCAGTCATGGGCAGGGCTTCCACTGGAAGTCCAGCAATATCATAGCTAGGCTTGCAGGGAAGCATGCTAAGATGCTTCCCATGCCCTGCCTGATGAGGTACCTAACTTGCTGTCGTTCAAGCTCTGATTCTAGCTGATTGTGTGAAATGAATCTTTCAAAACTGAACCCTGTATTCATGATTTTGATGCCATAAGCAGAACTAGAGAGTTTCTGATGGCCACACATTTTAATTCAAGCCCTGTAAAACCAGAACACCCATATTGCATAGTATTGAGATGTGGCAGTTAAATTGGGGTCAAACTGCATTAATTCTACAGTGTAGATGCATGCTTAGGCCCCATCTACACTGCCTTATAATGCAAAATGTATTATATGGCAGTGTCGGTGGGGCCTTAGTGGAATCTTAGTGTATTATTCAGTGGGACCAAGAGGAAAACCATAGTAAAATTCTGAGCCCTATAAAGTAAGTACTATAATATCTCTTTCTCTCTCTCTTGCTCCCTTGCTTGCTCTCAGGTACCTTTATGAACTGGTTTTGAGTAATCATGCTGGTCAAGATTATCTTTGCATCCTGAACATGAAGTGATGTCAAACTGCATTAGTCTTACACTGCAGATGCACCCTTGAACTCATCGTTGCTCCTCTCCAAGCAGGAATCATGCTAGAATATGCTTTTTTTTCAGGCATCTCAAGTCAAAATGGCTTCATTAACATAACATATATAACCCAAGCTCCCAATAAATCAGATCCAGTATATTAATACACCTATATAAATCAAGAAACCTACATGATTTAATAACTCCTTGGCAGAATAAACAAGACCTTTAAAAATACTGAAGCAAATAATTCTTCAAGGTCTTTGTGTCTGGAGCATTTAGCACAGTGTCTCGAGAGAAATGATCTCACAGGAATAAATCACACTTCATCTGATTGTAACAGTAGGATTGTGCATAGATCACAAACATATCCTCCTCTTGCGTGAGAAGGATGGCTTAAGGCTTTGTAGAGAGAAGAGCTTAAGAATAATGGTTCCAGCAATAGAGTTTCTGTTTTATTTTTAAAGGACCACATTTGCTTTGACCCCCATCTGTATGAGAGGCTACTTGGACATTTGGAAAAGGTTGGCAAATGAAGGATGGCCAGCAATCCCTCCTTCTTACTTGGATATGATTTTGTTACTACAAGTAGAAGCAGAAGGTAAAAATCTTGGAAATATCAGCCCTGTTAGCATGAATAATCCATTCTGTACCTATGCTGTAAGCTTTATGTCTTGGCTCCTCATCTCATTCTATTCAGGGTACTTAATATCCACAGTGAGAAAGAGAATAAGGAGATGCTTGGCTCTGCAACACAGAGAACTTTCTTTTGATTCATTTCTTTTCCCCTCAGCTATTCTTTGATTTCATCCCTGCCCAGATTTATTTTATGGTGGTTTCTTCTATACACTGAGTGGGTATTTTTATAAAAACATTTCTGTGCTCGTTTGTGAAATACTTCCTCTTCTGGACAAATGGTTTTGGTGTAGTACTGCAATAGAGGAGTTTTATGGGGTACTATTATATAGAGAAAACCCAAGTCCTCTGTTTTCCTGCAGCTTTTAATGGGGGTGTTGTCCATCATGCCCCACAAAAACTGAAGGACGTAAAGCTTTCTGAATGCATCTTGCAGGATCTACAATCCTTTACTTGTAATTTTAGGAAGAGCATGGTATTTGAGCCAGGCAGACAATGGAGATGCATAGCAGAGCCCTATAACTCTACATCACAGCAGTCTCCATTCTTTATTTGGTGTACTTCTGTCTTTTTTAAAATTATTTTTATTGAGAATAAAAGTGGTTCCAGAAAAGGTAAAGCATAAATAAAATAAAATAAAATAAAATAAAATAAAATAAAGAAAATTTTCAATTACATAAAAAGTGGAGGAACAATATATTTAGAGGAAAGTAGGAAAACAGGGAGGGGAGAAGAGAGAATGGAGGAGCAGAGAAAAAAGAAAAATAGCAGGGATATATAATAAGGTGTTTTTGCTTCCAGGTCCCTCCTAGCTGTGAATCCATCTCTGTTCTAAGTCTATTTTGTCTTTGTAGCATCAGTTTCTTATTATTTCAGTCCTTAGAGGGGGTTTTTAGTTCATTTTTATATAAATGTCTGTATTTTCCTTTTTTTTAGGAAATCTCTGAATTTTCCCCAGTCCATTCTTTGAGTTTGAGAATTATTCTGTGCAAGTTTTTGAGTGAGCAAATCATGTTCATAATGTCCATTACTTTCAACATCCATTTTTCAATAGTGGCTAATTCTTGTGTTTTCCATAATTGGGTCAGACTTATCTTTGCAGCTGTTGTTAAGTAAAGAAAAATCTTATTTGTATTTTTGTCCATTTCAAAGTCTGTAATCCCTAATAAAAAGTACTCCAGCTTAAATCTCAGCTGTAGGATTGTTTCCTTTTTTATATAGATCTAGTGCCAGTAACTTTTGACTTTCTTACATGACTTTATACACCAAAGGAGTATAAAGTTAACCTTGTGTTTTCCACAAGGGTAACTTTATACATATGTGGTGGAAATGTAAGAAAGTCAAAAGTTACTGGCACCAGGTCTAAAAAAAATGAAATAATCCTTCAGCTGAGATCTGAGTTTAAGCCCGAAGACTTTTTATTTAAGAATTACAGACTTCTGTCTTCATGTTAAATATTGTGAGAGAAAATCTTCTGTCCAGCTTGTAACTGAGCTCTCTCAAATCATTTCCCAATTATGGTGACTCAAAGATTAGCCAATTGTGAGCTTTTCTTAGCCATCTGTGTTCAGAGGGAAGCTACTCTGCCTTCCTCTGAGGCTGACAGAGTGTGGCATGCCCAAGGTTATGCCATGGGCTTGTATGGCTGAAGCTGGATCTCCACTGCCATATAATCCAGTTTCACAATGTAGTTTTACCACCTCATCACATTGAGAAGGGAAAACATGGGTTACTACCCCTTTAAGAGCAGAGAATTGCCCCTCTTTTATCATCAGCTGTCCTGTTTTGAGTTCTGCCTCAAATCTCATAGGATACAAGAGACAGTGATCCAGATTAAAATCATTGCTTTCTATGCGGTCATGTTGTTCTGCAGCAAACCCCATAGAATATAAGAGAGTGCTAATGGTTGGGCAATGAAACAGGACAGGAAACTTTTGATGGTTCCCATCTCATCTGTTTATCAGTTGTAAATATGGGAGTAAAGTGTGATAGCAGGTAGGAGCTCTCAACACACTTGCTGGCCCATGTCCAGAGTTCCCTCCTTTCAGGATGTTTCTGCCTCTTTTCAACCCTGGAACATGTGATGAGCTCTGTGACTCTACATAATTGAATAGAGACTCAAGTGTCCTACCGGGGAAAATTTCTCAATGTGATAAGTTCAATTTCCGGAGTTCCCTCCTTTCAGGACACTTCTGCCACGGAGGGCTATGCATGTCTGCCAGAAGTAGTTTAACTCACATGATGAGCTCAGTGCCTCTTCATGCTTGAAAAGAGGCTGAAGTGTCCTACAACTCAGAAATTCCTCAATGTGATAAGGTAGTTACTGTATTGACATGGATTGCATGAGTCTACACTGCAGTTAATCTGTATTATGAAACTGGACTATATGGCAGTGTCGTTCCAACTTGAGTGGGGATTTGAACCTGGGTCTTCAGAGTCACAGGGTGCATCTATACTACTGATCTAATGCAAAGTGATACCACTTTTACTGCCCGGGCTCAATGCTGTGGAATTATAGGGGTTGTCATTTTACAAGGTATTTTGTCTTCTCTGCTAAAGAGTACTAATGCCTCACAAAACTATAACTTTCCAGATTTCATAACATTGAGCAATGGGTTAATGCACCCATAGTTAAATGCTCAAACTACTACACCAGGTTCTCTGTCTACTTATTAATTATTTAAATAAGAGGTGGCATGCATTCAGCATTAGCTATGCTAAAAGAAGTTGTATGAGGAAAAATCAATTACAATAATTATCTTCTGTGTGGAAGTAACTAATTACAAATAATGAGTTACTTTTGATTAGTTCCTTTTCAAATAACAGTGACCCAGCTGTTTTACAATATAATTTTAATTGAATGAGAAATTATATCACCACACCAAAGGAGTGATATAGATGTTGGAGAAAGGCTATCACAAGCTGCTTAAAGTGCTAGCTGATGTTGTGCTTGTGATACTACTTGTATTTTCTTGACCTATAGGCAATGGTTCTGTCTCCACAAAACTGGAAGACAATACCCATACATATAGGATAAAAGCTTAAAAGTTTTATTAATATCACAAAGATTACAATTATAGTGCTTCCATTCCTTCTCTTGTTGCAAATCCACTAGAGAATGGCAACAAAGGGATATTTGGGCTGGGCAGCTTTTTAGCAACATTCTCCTGCCTGGAGAATTATTTGTCAACCATGTTCCTAGTACTTGCACTACATCATGCCCGAATTGACCATGTCTTGCCTTAACAAGGTAATTAAGCCTGCCTCTCAAGTAGCCACCTAGTTAACACCTAAGGTTATAATTCTTTGCTAAATTTATCCTTGAGGGAAGTAACAAGTGATTTTATCAATGTTCTTCTTGCTGCAAGAAAGACTTTGCAACTGTGCTTCCTTTAGGAAGTTTGTGGAGATTACTCATAGTGTGAGATTTATTCTGTGCAAAATTTACATGTTTTTAGCAGAAACACAAGAAACTACATTTTCTGCATGAAAAAATGCAGCAAAAGTATTTTCTGAATAGAAAATGTATTCATTGTTGAAAAACTCTGTTGCAAAATGTACACTTAAAAATAGAGACCAGCATTTTCTGGGTAGAAAATGACTTTTTTTTCCATTTGGAGAAAATTATTGTTTTCTGCATACAGAAATGAGCAAATTTTGCACAGAACAAGTTCGAAACCATAAAAGTTCTCAGGATTCTCATGATCAGGTTTCCCAGCACTTGAGAAAGACATTTTTGACTTTTCTAGATAATACTTTATCACCTTGGTAGCTATAAGGCAGCTGGGTAAAACAGATATGATACACACTTCTTTGTGCTGGGAATAGCAGGATTTTTTTACAGTTGGACAATGAAGAAATGTCAGATGGCCATCTGTCAGGGGTGATTTGAATGCCATATTCCTGCTTCTTGGCATGGGGCTGGACTGGATGGCCCATGAGGTCTCTTCCAACTCTTTGATTCTATAATTCTATGATTTTGGGGGTTTTTTTATAAGAACATAACAAAATCTGACAATTTCTTCATAAATGGGATATTAAAAACCTTAACCATTAATATTTTTAAAAAAAATTATCTAGGGGGAAAGTGATATTAACATTTTTTCCATCTCTACCTAAAATAATGAGTAGTCCGATGTGTAGTATCCTCAATATTTACCAGTGGTGTAATCAAAATATAAGTTTCACCCAGGGGCATAGAAATAGTTACATTGTGAGGAATTTCAGACACAAATAAGTCAATGGTTAGGCAAAGCCATAAAACTACCATGTAGTGCACTAATCATATTCAGATTGATCATCTGACTCTTTCTGGCATACAATATTTTATGCAAAATAGTCCTTTGTTAGTGGAACAATGTTTTGCTCAAACCTAGTCACCGAACCTATGGCTAAATTGGAATTTACATCTAAATATTCAGAAGCCATTAGGCCCCAGTGATTTCTACTGGAAGCTTGTATTTTAAAAGTGGTAAGTTAGGAGAACTGCAAAAAGTTGCCTTGCATCCTAAATCTTTGGGGGAATTATAATGATTAAATTGGGATCCCCCTCCCTTCCCGAAACATTCTTGAATAGACTCTATTACCTACACACACTGCTGTAAGTTGAGGATAAATTGCCTCACTAAGCTCTATTATTGTGCAGAATGGTAAGAATAACAAGCTGAGACACTGATGAACTCAGGCAAAAATATGAATAATACATTATTGCTCACACTGAATCAACAGCATGATGACTGAATGACACCAGAGACACACAACTTTCTATAGCTCTGGGATGCTGGGTCTAGAGATGGGCATTTCACAATAAAGGCAGAAGATATTCAGGAAATGTGAATTCAGCCCCAAAGTGGTCCTTCCTTAACTTGAAAATAAGTTTAAAAAAAAACACATATACACCCTGAAATACTGACTTCAGATGATGATATCTGAGTTTAGCAAGTTAAGGTAATAATGATCCTGTGGATGCAGCCTTATCAATCCAAGAAAACCCTCATCCACCCTCATTAATTATAAAAATGCCATCTGAATCAGTAAACTATGGTTATTGTTTTCCTAAGAAACCAAAATATCAATCAAAGATAGTTTCATATCCTTATTTGTTTTGAAGCTGGTAGCTATTGTTTCGTGTTTTGAGTGAAATAGAAATAAGTAGTACAAATTGCAATTTTCGCAAAGGGGAAGAGTGTTGTAGCTCTGTGAGTGTGCAAAATGTTAGTTTGCTAAGTTGGAATGTGATCATTCAAACCAGACCATCAAATGATTTATTTTTGAGTATTATTTATCTGACCAGGTTTCCTATTTACCACCCCAAGAGAGAAATGACTGCAGAGAAAGTTTCTCCCTATTGGCCTCATTTTGTGATATGATGTTAGACTGTATTCACTGCCATGAGCTATTCCCTTGATATCAGTCATGAAAGAAAAATATTCTCTCTTGTCTAGGTTGAAGACAAAACTATAATGAGACATGTTTGGATACACAAGAAAAGAAGTAAACATTTTTAAATGCTTTTAGATTTAGATTTAGAACATAGGAATGATCTTTCTGGGTTTAACAACTAGTTCACGTAATCAAGTACAGGTTCTCTTATGCAAAATGCTAGCGAACAAACATACGAAAATCATATTTTGGATTCATTTATATCACATCTTGCAATTCCCGTATTTGCATATAAGTACATTATGTGATATCTTGGCAATGGGATTCAAGGCTACACATATTTTTGTTTCATACACAACATATATTATATACATAATCTGAAGATAATTATGGACACAATATTTTTAATGATTTTGTGCATGAAACTAAATCTGTGTGCATTGAATAATCAGGAAGGAAAGCAGTTATCTCAGCCACACATGTGGATAATTTTGGAGTATTTCAGAATTACAGCTCAACCTGTATTTTGTTGCTTGCTAAGATCAGTATGCTAAAGTAGGAAGTTCAGAAGATTAATGGAATTATTACAGAAGAATTCTAAAATCATAGAGAGCTTTTATAATCACAGATAATCTGTCCAGCCATTCATTCATTTATTCATTCATTTGGACACTTCCTTCTCACTCTCTGTCACATGATCTCAGAATGGCATACAAAACAAACAATTTAAAAATATTTTCAGATTTAAAGTCTTCATGATTTGAAATATAGATATATAAAGCAACAATTCAACACCAATGAAAACTACTTTAAAATCCATGGTTAAAACCATTTTTAAAACTCCAACATATTTACTACTGGAAAGAAATAGCACCACTCAGACCACTCTTGGAGCACTGCAGCCAAGAAAGCCCTCTCCCATGTTCATCTCACTTCACTGTGCTCTATTAGTCGGACACAAAGGACCTCTCCCCAGCAGACCTCAGTTCTTGGGCAGGTGCATATATATCATGGCTAATGCTTACTAATAGAGAAAAGGTTAGGACTGTACTGATTACCAGGATCTCTTTCTTGGAATAGATTGAGATTCAGTAGTAACCGTTGTCCCCCATGAGAGTGGAATATTGAATCTGTTCCAGGTTTCAGTTTGAAATTTTGAGGAACTATCCAAGGTGTTAAAGCCCTTTTTGTGCATAGCATCAGAACCCTGGATAGTACCTTTAAAGTTTGGCATGTAGTACAATCCCCATAACTGCAGAGGTTGTGTTCCTGTATTTTGTGTGGTTATGCCTACCCAAGAAAAATCACAGTTGAACTACCAGTCCAAGCTAGTGGCCGGTTCTCTGAACCACAGAGTTTACTCAGATCTCTGATGAAAAAAATAAATATAGGAGCACTCTCAAACTGCATACCTACTCCTTCAAGTGGACCTTACAGAAATATTGGATTGGAGAACCAACCACCAATCCACAAAACCTCCATTATATCTTACCAGAAAGCAACGTGTGCTTCAAGGTCCTCTACTTTCTACCCAGAGCCAAATAGACACTTACAGTATGTTGAAGACATATCTAACAGTATCATACATCCTCATTCTAATCAGAAGAAAGTAGTATTTGTTGGTGGACTTGACTAGTCTTTATGGCCTCTCTTTCATGTTGATTCTACCTTCTGTGCTTAACTTCCCCATAGCAATACTTTCTTTGTGTCATCACAAGGGTACAGTGCTATTGCATCATGCCCCTATGATATCTTCAAGGCTGGAGCTACATTAAAATGGTGTGGTGATGTCCCAGGGGCATGTAGGGCTGTTTAAGGAGCCCTGTCTATTAAATGGTATTTCTACAACATTGTGACAATTAACTTTCAGTGAGTGTAAGGATAAGAATGAATGCATGCAGTACTAGTTGCCCAATGCAGAAATTCTAAGCCTGCTATTCTCTAAAGGTTAATTAGAAGGGAGCCCCCATTCAGGATCAGGAACTGTTTATTTTGCATGCAAGCTACAGTGTTTCACTTGGGCACTAATTGTACCGGATGGAGCCATTAGGTTGTAATGAGTGAAGCCACATGATGAACTCCCCTAGTACTTAATTAAAAAGATGAGCTAGTGCCTAAATCCTACTACCAGATAAGACCCCCTGCTGTACTTGTGTGTTTTTCTTTTTAACAATCAACATGACAAAAGGAACATTGTTGAGGACAAGCTGTGGCATATTATTCAGTCCTGGGGTTGCCAGAGTGAAAACTGGAGAGGGCTTTTGTATATTTAATAATTGTATAGAAGAGGGAATTTCAGCATGTGGTGCCTGTTACCTGGTTTTGTTTCAAGCTGCTGAATTTCTCACTTCTGCACAACTATTAAAGGAGCAGGAACTGTCTCCAGTTTCCAATCTGCCCACCCAATGATGTTTGCCTTCTCCATCAATATCTAGCACAACCATAATAGGTAATACATTCTGGGTTGCTAGAGTGGTGGTGGACTTGTTTCCTTTTATACAATCTGCTTTATGACAGAGTGCGTGTTCAGAAGTTGCCAAAATGCCTAAGACTTTATCCACCTGAAAATAATAATTCATCCAGCTGTTGCCTATATAACAAGCCTACAAGTGATTTATTATGCTTTCATATTGTCATCACTGTATCACAACATTTTTATTTTCACATTTTAGTTTATTTCACTGTCCTTCAGAACATTTTCTTCCCATGCAAAAGAAGCAATTGTTTTCCTGCCTCATTCTCTGAATGAAATGGTTGAAAAAAGTCCAAATTTTTTTTGAGCACACCACTATAATGTTTCAGCATCATAGTAATAACAATGATACTCACGGTTTCCTTAGTATTATCTTTATTTATAGTCCATCACCATAAAGAGAGACAGATAGACAGACAGAAATGGAGAAAAAGAGAAAGATGGATATATATATAAGATGGATATATTTGCCTCCTTTATTCTGTTAGCACAGTGTGAGTGCGTCTTAAAGTTGTTTTTGTCGGAAATAGCAACTTTCCAAGCCTCTACTAACTGTTCATGTATATACAATTGTTAGCCTGCATTCTATGTGTATGTTGATTTGCCAGTTTGGCTTACCTCTTTGATGTGGGAGGAACTGTAGATGTGATTGTACTGAGCATGTGCAAACTCAGGACTCCGTTTTGGGTTGTTTGCTTTTGGACTTCAATGAGATAAATTTGGTTTCAGACCTCTTTGGAGGTGGATGTGTGTGCTCATGGACTTTAGTGCGTACAGATATGCTTAAAGACATTTTAAAGACTATGTGCCTGTATACTAAATATATACAAGTTTGTTAGTAAATAAGATATGTTATTTTCCAAAGAAGACAACTTTTTTTTGTCTCTTGAGTGCATGCACTCAAAATGTCAGGAAATAATGCTTCTGGAACATGGCCATACAGCTCAAAAAGCTTACAGCAACCTAGTGATTCCAGCCATGAAAGCCTTTGACTACAAACTCTAAGATAAACCTATCATGGGATTTCTATGCAAGATTTGTTCAGGAGGGTTGCTGTAACCTTTGTCTGGGGCTGAAAGTGTATGACTAGCACTTTTTTTGTGGCCTAGTGAAGGATTAAAACAGAGTCCTAGTACAATACTTACTTACACAGAAGTTACCCTGCACAAACAAAATGCATGCTGTTTCTCTCTTTTACTTAGTAAACATTTTCTACAAGGACAACAGAAATCTCCATACAGAAAATGGCATCTGTTTGGCAAAGAAAGCAAATTTCCAGCATGGGAGGCAATATCTTTCTACAGAAGCATTATTTTCCACAGAAACAATTTTAAAGCCTGTTGTTTTTTGTTTTTGTTTTTTGCAGCAAAACAGCAGAAAAAAATTGTTTACCAGGATTTTCTCACAAAAAACCCAAATCTTGACCATTTTGATCATTTGTCATACATTTTGTGTATATATATATAACAAATGTTTTAAAATTCTTTAAATATATTCTTACCACCTTTACTGGGTACTCTGAAAAAAGGAAATACGTTTTACTCTAGGAGAGTAAAATTTGTGTACACAATCACATGTCCCTGGAATCACATAGAGATGGCATGAAAGCTTAACACAATTTAAACATTTTATTTCTCTCTTTTTTTTACCACCATATATTCAAGCTGAGATGTACCCCATCACATGTAACATTCCACTTTGTTTTGTCAGTAAAAACAAGAGAGGTTTTCAGGAAAGAAAAGCAGTAACCCATGACTTGGGTTTTTATGAGAACGCAAAAGTAAAAATGAATGGGACCCAGACTTCCTTCAGAACCCTCCAAGATACCAGGGATCTTCATGGCATTTGAACTGATATGCCAAGCATGATAGTACTTAGCTCTTGTTGTGATCTGGGGTTACGGCTAAGTTATTTAGGTCCTTTTCATTTTCCATTATCTAAAAGAGTTTTTATCAAAGGAGCAGTGTCCATCAACCCACACCTTTCCCCCATTAATTCAAACCACAGGTGAGAATGCAGAAAGACACAGAGTGTTAAAGAAGAGAAACAAGTAGAGACATATTTTGCATTTGTTTCCTTCAGTGCTGGAAATTAATCCAAAGCCAGAGCAGGGAACTCCTGTGGTTCTATACTGATTGCTGTAGATGTAAAAACAGTGGATGAAGACCAATGCTCAAGTACTCACATCTGTAGCTAAAAGACAAAGCAAAACACAAAATCTGGCATGAAGTGAGCACTTTGGAATGATCCAAATACACCTGGCTAACTTTGTCTATGCAGTGGTTCCTTGGGGAGATTCACAATAATCACTGAACTGTTTGTAATGTGAAAGAGGCCCCAACATTTGCAGGCAGGTCATTCTACTTGCAGATACATTTTTACAAAACTATCTAGCTATCATCTATCTATAGTGTTTTATCATTTAGGACACTAGTGACTGCAAATTACTGAGGGAGTTTGGTTTCATAGGAGTCTTGGGTTGATTCTACACTACAGAATGAATGCAATTTCACCCCATTAACTGACATGGATCAATGTTATGGGATTTGTAGTTTGTACTCTTTGCTGGAGAAGGCCAAAGACCTTGTAAAATACAGCTCCCAGGATTCCATAGCATTGAACCATGGCAGTTAGTTGGGTCAAACTGCATTAATTCCAATTTTGCCTGTTAATTTTGAGGCAGTCAGCCAGCCTACACTTGAGAGGTTAAGCCGCCTTTGCCCACCCCCTGCCCCTCTCACATTCCTGGATCCATGCAGACCAACTGAGTGCATAATAAAAAAAAATACACCCGTTGCATATTTATGGAGAACACATAGGCAGATACTCAACAACGAGCAGGTATTCATATTAGCATTTCTGCATGGAGGGAATTAATTTCGTGCTCCAAGAATGCATTAACTGCAGTGCTTCAACATGTTTTGCCAGCCAGTGTAGCACTTATCCATTTATAGTGCCACAGCTGACTTTATTTGTTTATAGGGAAACCTTTCTAACCTACATTTTGCTGAAAACTGTAAAGGTGGCTAATAATCATAGTAATTCAATCATTAAAAATGTAATAAATAGGGGAGGAGGGGAATAAAGCACTAGCATAAAAACAAGTACAGAGCTGGGAGTATAGATAGTATAATCTAACAGCAGTGACATTTCAAAATTGAATCAAAGTTTTCATATAATTTGGATATAGCATCATGCATTAGAATGAAGACATTTCTATTCCCTAGGACAGTATTCCATTGCAGAATCGGCCCAAAACTAGGGCTATACTTTGTGGGTATTTTAAATAATAAATTTGTAATGAGGTCATGAAGAGTCAGAAGTGACTGAACGAAAAAACAACAAAACAAGAAATAAGCACCGGAACAAAAAATGTCACAATGGATATATTGATTTTTGTCACTGAGATAATTTCTTGTCTCAGGCATTGTGAATGATTGAAACAAAAATATGATCCTTGCTAGGTTTTTGGAAAACCACCACGCAGTGAAGCAGAAATGACATGCTCTGGTTATTGGTTGGCCTCATTCATGGAGAACACGGGGATTTTGGTTGAGGTCAGGTATTACAGTTGTCCATTAAATTGTAAACTCTGACACTGAACCTAACCCTCTATGCATTAAAATTCTCATAGAGATTAGAAGATAATCATACAGCTAACTCAACTGCCCCCTTCCTTGTCTCCTGCTCTTCTTCCTTTTTTTGTGACTGGGATTATTGGTAGACAAAAAACAAAGTCTACAGATGGAGACTGAGTTGTAAATTTGTATTGCTGCAGTTCATTGCATGAATTTCAGCCAATCGTCATCTTGCAGTTTCATCCACCGGTGGCGCAGTGGGTTAAACCCTTGTGCTGGCAGGACTGAAGACCGACAGGTTGCAGGTTCGAATCCGGGGAGAGGCAGATGAGCTCCCTTTATCAGCTCCAGCTCCTCATGCAGGGACATGAGAGAAGCCTCCCACAAGGATGACAAAACATCAAATCATCCGGGCGTCCTCTGGGCAACGTCCTTGCAGATGGCCAATTCTCTCACACCAGAAGCGACTTGCAGTTTCTCAGGTTGCTCCTGACAGAACAAAAAAAATCCACCTCAAAGGGAGCCAGATAAAATTAAGGGGAGAGCACTGTGAAAAGTAGTCTGCTTATTATTAATTTTTTGCAGGAAAGTTGTAGATATAAATATAACAAAGTCAATATATGCCATCTGTTTATCCATAGGGAGCTTCTTCTGTTTAGTACATGTCCCAAGGGGGGAAAGCCCTTATTTTTGCCTTTGAGAGAGTCTTTGTTTTCATTCAGGTTTAGGTTCCTCCTGTGTTCTCTAAAAATTCAGACTTTCTACAGAATGAAGAGCAAAAAAAATAGGCACATCTTGTATCAACTGAACATGCAAGTAAATTCATGTGCATAAAAAAGGGTTGCTATGCTTTGACATTTCTCCTGCTATTTCATACTTTTCACCTATGGAAATATAAT
This sequence comes from Anolis sagrei, assembly GCF_037176765.1. Taxonomy (NCBI): domain Eukaryota; kingdom Metazoa; phylum Chordata; class Lepidosauria; order Squamata; family Anolidae; genus Anolis; species Anolis sagrei. The sequence goes on along the minus strand of NC_090022.1, from coordinate 202,707,200 downwards.
TTGAATCACTGATATGCTTAGTTATAGTCTCTCAGTAATGTTTTCCCCAGTAATACCTTTGTGGGGAGAAGAGAAAAAGATCCTATCTCTCCCATAATTCCATGTCAAACAGCTTGCCCCCAAAACCATTTGGGTTTTGAAGTGGTCTTGAATGCTGGAGGTTCCCTGATCCTCTACAATTCAATTTAGTCTTTTTGCAATATTGAGGGTCTTCCACTCAATAATCTAAATTAATTGAAGAAGAACAGAAACCATCACTCTAAGAAACAATAAACCAAGCACAGAAGGTGCACACAAAATTCCTCACACAATGAAAAGGCTTTTAAATTCCAAGAACACACATACACACCATGTTTAGTTATTTGAAGGGCAAAAAATTCAAAGCATAGTTACGATCACAGAGAAAGCCCACCTAGTTGTTCTACTCCTGGAAATAAAGAGATACTGCAGGTATCTCAGTTCTGGATATATGGTGTCATTGGAGAACCACTGGCAAGTAGATGCCTTCTATCCAGCCCAGAGATTTCTGTTGACAATCCCCACCTGCTCTTGCAATTGCATGAAAAGATTCCTTGCTTTTTCGAATCATGAGCTGCTTGTGCTCTTGCACCGGATTTTGGTAACTACTGGCTCATATCATTTCACTCCTTCAGGGCAAGAGGACCAAAATTCCAGTTGATGCACCCTTTGGAAAACATGCACCCAACATGTAGGCTGGTAACCAACAGATACCAAGAGGTTTGGCCCCAATGGCATGCCATGGGGATACTCCCTAACAGCAAGAGAACCAACTGTCACCCTGCCTTTTTCAGCTTCTCCATCCCAATGCTAAGGTTCATCAGACCCAGTCTCTTCACTGCAAATGAAAAAGCGTAAACCTATTTATGGATAATGGAACATGAGAGGATCCACAGAGTTCTCTGTCAGCTGTTTTTCATAAGTTAAGAACAAATCACTTTACATTATTCATAAGGATACAGCAAGAGATATGAAACAGGCAAGATCTCAAGGGAACTGTTCCTATGCGAAAAGCAGTTGCAGCTCTGCTTGTCAGAAATCATCTCTACAACTTCATGGTTTAAAGGTCGTCGCCCAAAGTTACTTTGACATCCTAGGCTATTTACATCCAGCAAGAACTGGGAATGCCAGCTCAGCAGTAGAAAAGCAATTAGTGTAGCAGAAAAGCAATTAGCTTGAAAGGCTACACCATAACAACTACACTGTGGTTCATGGAATATAGTCTCAGTCTCTATCACAGTGTGGGGTTGTGCCTGAAAGACAAAAAATAATCCTTACAACAACAACTTGATTAAATCACTGAGTAGCTCCTGACATCCATAGGGATGAGATGCAGGGAACTGTGATATGGAAGTGAAGGAGAGAAGGCATGATTCTGCCAACATCAAGCATTTGTAAGTTTAACCCATTCCAGCCGAATAGAATTAAGTGTGTTTTGTAGTCCCTCATTGAAATGTGTAGAATTTAAAGTTTACGTTTTTATAAATCAGGAATGTAAATCATGCCATTAAACAGATTAGGCTCAACAAAGTATGCACTAGAGACTTCTCAGTTGGTCTCAACGATCCTACAGAATATCTTTATAAGCTCTACAAAGTTTACTAATCAACAGCAAGCCAAGAAAGGAAAGGAAAAGTATCCTTCCAGCAGCTACCCTCTAAATTTCTTTATCAAGTGTGGAAGCTCAGAAAGCCTATTTGCTTCTGTACTGACAATAGAGCATCCATTGATAAGAATCTACCCTTCTCCACCAATCTACTCACTTGCATGAAATTTTTGTTGACTATACCCTTTAGGCCAGAACTTGAATGCAAAATGGATCTTTTGGTGGGAGGACTCTAGAATAGCAGTGATAGAGGCACTTTCCAATATCAGACTTCACTGCAGAACCTTTATTTCCCCCTGAACCTTGTATGCAACCCCCAAACTAGCTCTGGAGAGTTGGGGAATAGGCAATATGAAAGACTATAGGCCAGTGCTTCCCAGGCTTTTTTGACCAGGGACCAATTTGAAGAGGGACCATTTGATCAGAGACCATTTTGACCTGGGATCCCTCTCCAACATTAGTACCAAAAGGGTTACAAATCGGTTTTTGGTCAACTTTAGATTCAGTTTAGTTATTTGGGGTGCTGATTCAGAAAATCGCATTGGATAGCTGTAGTTTCTGATACAGAACATATGCCACCTAGTAGTCACCATCTGCTCACCCACAGAAAACTGAATTTAATAATCTAGAGCAGTGGACCTTATTTTAGGTCTCATGATCCACCAGTGGGCCACGGCCCACAGATTGGGAACCACTGCTATAGACGGAAGCAGGGAGAGGGCAGGGATGTATCTTGGCGGTTTGTTTCATTTAACCCAACAGTTGTATGTTGACTGATTATGGTTTGGGATAAGCGAATATTAAATGATATAAGAATGTATAATATTTGTATAGCTAGCAAAAAGAAGGCTCTGTGCTTTCAGATGAAGAAAGGGTTATTAAATCGAATTGGCAAATGACTGTGTGTTTTGGGGTTTTTTACAAAGTAAAACACAGCAAGGTTTCAGGGAATTCTAGTGGGAATATTCCTTAATTAAAATATATTTTCCCCTTAGGGAGGTGCTATGTTTGATTTCGTTTTACTCAAATCAAGAATTTAAATCAAATGTTAGTCCAACCCTGCGGGGGAAATTCGTATTTCAATTACAAGAGATGCTGTTTGCCCTTCCAAGAGCACAATTGATCCACATAGTAACAATATCTCAAAGCTTGGAGCAAATTCACTTCCACGAAGCAGCATAGCCTCTCAAAGGAACAAACAAGGAAAATCATTGTAGATTAAAGTTGACAAGGAAAATTGAGCTCAAGAGGAGGAATGTCCTTGTTTTTGTAAGGAACAACCTCTTCCTTGTGCAGTGCATTTTTTCCTGTACTTTTAGTACTCTAGACCTAAGGGACAGCATGTCAGATTGCTTCAATTAACCTGCATATTAGAGCTCATAGACTCTGGATTTAATGGTTGCACTGGTGAAACATTAAAGTGAATATAATTCAGCTTACTTCTTATAGGCACACTTCGAGGGCTTGTACGCGAAGTGCTTTGTTCTCTCAGCTTTTTGAAATCAAGGCTGTATTTCAGAGACATTTTTTTAACCCAAGTGCACTCAAACACAGGCTTAGTTGGGACCAAGGAAAAGAATGGAGGAAATAATTGCGATAAAAAAGCAATTGAATAAATACATTTCACAAACTTCAAGGGCTCTTGGGACCATCACAGTTAGGGTGGGTTTACTTGATTATTTCACATTGGATGACTCATAGCTAAGTGTGTAATTAGAGAGCGCTGAAAATGCAGTGACAAGGCTGCAAAGCCAGAACTGTTTCAGTACCAAAACCTGAGACTAAGGAATGATCCTTGTGATGTTACAGTGGGAATACACTAGTAATGTTACAAGGGTGATATTACAAGAAGTAGCTCCTGGCCCTGTCATTAAACATCATTAAGGAACTATACAGTTGCACAGTTAAATTAAAAAACACCAAGTCAAACAAAAGTGTAACTTGGTATTGTTTAATTTGAATGGTGCACCCTGCTTATATCCTATTTATATACACATTTTTCATGGCAGCAATCTCACCTTTGTGATCTAAGGAGTGAGGAAGAGGGGGCATCCTTTGTGATCTGGAGCTCCTATCTGGGTAGTGTTTGATCTTTTATGTTTCATTCGTGTTATGTTTCAGTCATCACTTTGCTGCTGCAGTATTGAAATTGTTCGTATGTAACAACTTTGGAGGGACAAATACTAGATGTTGTAAAATTGAACCTCTGGAACATTGTAATTATTTCATTTCCTTCATATTGAAGATTTGATTTATTATACATAGGATCAGGAGGGTTGTGATCTTTGGGAATCTTTCAGATATCCAATGGCAAGGTGGTTTGGCTGATTTATCCATGCCATTTTTTTTCTTTTCCAGCTTGGTATGCATGCTTTGTTTTTACATTGTTCTAGGAAAGGCACATCTTGCCTTCAAATATTGGGCTTCAGCTCATATCCTCCAATTTAATATAACCTGTTGAAATATTATGGGAATAGCAATCTAACAGCATTGGAAGTGATATATTTCCTCATCTCTGCTTTAAGAGTAGGAACAATTTTAACATTATAGTCAAACTTTGTGAGAGCCAGTGTGGGTGCTGAATTAGGAAAAAGAAATCAGGGTTTGAATCTCTGCTCAGCCATGGAAACCTCTTGCATGACCTTGAGCAAGTCATACTCTCTCAGGCTGCTTCTATACAGACACTTAATCAGATCAGAATGTGGATTAAAGAAGTCCAGTTCTGTTCATGAGAGTCTCCACAGGCACCCAGTGAACCGTGAAGAAGCTCCTGCAGTGTCCACAGAGCTCCCCTCATGCCAAACTGATCCAACATAAAGAACAGAAGCAGCCCATTGGATGAGAATCAGCAATGGGAATCATGATGGGGCAACTAAAAATGGGGAAGTGATTCCCTCTCAAAGGAAAGGTGTTTATTAACCTTCCTGAGAACATTCCAGCAATGCACATGTTGCTCCTAAATTCTCGCTCGTGCATTTTATCACTAATTTGAGACTTTCCATTGACTTTTTTTAATGTGTTATATTTGGTTAAAAATGTGTGCCAGTGCACATTGGAGGTGTGCATCTTCTTTACATCTTCCTCTTTATCCCACTTCCTTCCAGATTTTCCAGCCTGAGTAAATGCAGCCGAAAAACCCCACTGAACAAATTGTGCCAAGAAAAACTGTTACAGCTTTACTTTAGAGTCATCATAAGTTGAAAATAACCTAAAAGTAGAAAACAGTTGCAAAAACAAATAGTCTAGCCTTACAAAATAGATTAAGGCTAGATGCCCTATTGAGCCCCCTCTATTTTAAAATTTCTTGCATGTTGTTCCCCCCTATTCTAGTAGGTCATTGAATCTAAGTTGATCCCACACAGAAGACCATGGGACCTTAACTGGCTTTCAAAAGTGATCCCCCTTCCCTGTTCTGCTCCTATTAATATATTGGATTAAATCATATGCGGCTCCCAGTTCCCTGCATAAAGTTGAAACTATTATATATATGAAGAACTATCACAGGGGATATCCACTGAAAATTAACATTTGTTTTGATAAATAATCATGAGAGTTTTTGAAGATTGCCTCATAAGAAATGTCAAGTCCCAGTAACTTCACATGAGCAAAGGACTTCAAAAGCAGTGCGGTAATAACCATCCGCAGCAGTTCCCTCGAGCCTTTGACTAGATTTCTAGTCCTAAAAAATCTAGTCCTAGTCCTGTTCCCCCATCCTTCTGTCTTCCTATTGATGTTATTAAATGGGTACGAAGTGTGGCTTCTTCCCCTTTTCATTTCCCCCTTGACTTGCATTCCAAATTTTATTTTAGGCTATATGTATAAAAGTCTCTTAACTTTTAGGCAAGCATAGAGGAGCTGAACACTTTCTGGATTGCCTCCCAACTTATATGCTTTTCTGTCGACACATTTAGAAGTCCACATGCAGTGTTTCTGAGTTTTGCAAAGTGATAGCCGTGTTAGTCTGCTGCAGGGGAAGCAACAAAGGCTTATGGTACCTTAAAGTCTGCTGCTTCTGGCCTTTTTGAATTCTTGGGGAGGGAAATGGCAGTGATGGCCAGGGATAGCTGGCGCCTTACAATGTCATTGGTGCTTTTTCCTTTCCTGGGAATGACCTTCAATTTATCCCAATTTATTTATCACTTTATTATATCAAAATCCATAATTTTGGCCCCCAAAGCACTAAAAACATATACATTAATTCTACTTATACACAAGTATAATTTGTAGAATTATCAAGTTGGAAGAGACCTCATGGGCCATCCAGTCAGACCCCTGCCAAAAAGCAGTAAAATCGCATTCAAAGCATCCCTGACAGATGGCCATTCAGCCTCTATTTAAAAGCCTCCAAAGAAGGATACTCTGCCCCACCCTGGGCAGAGAGTGCTGAATGGCTCTCCAAGTCAGAAAGTTCTTTCTAATGTTCAAGTGGAATCTCCTTTCCTGTAGTTTGAAGCCATTGTTCTGCGTCCTAGTCTCCAGAGCAGCAGAAAACAAGCTTGCTCCTTCCTCCCTATGACTTCCCCTCACATATTTAAACATGGGCAGACTAAACATGCCCAGCTCTTTAAGCCGCTCTTCATAAGGCTTGTTCTCCAGACCCTTGATCATTTAGTCGCCCTCCTCTGAACCCATTATTTTTTAAAAACTTATTTATTTAAATCTTTATTTAAAACCTCCGTAGAGGGACTCAAAACAGCTCACAGCAAGAATTCAATGCTAACAATAGTCAACTTTTAAAACATCATACATAAACAATAGGTTAAAAGTACATATAAGATAAAACATATAAACCATTCACCAGGATAAAAACATCATCCAACTCAGTCTGCATATTGTGGTCAATAACTTTGGTCATTCCAACTTGTCATCATCTCCCTCCAGTTGTGGTGCCCAGAACTGGCCACAGTGATATGACCAAATGTGGTCTGACCGAGGGGGAATAGAGGGGTAGCAGGACTTCCCTGGATCTAGACACTATACTATTTTTGCAAGCCAAAATCCCATTGTAATCCATAGCTAGAGGGTGGTAATACTGTAGTTCATGAGTAAATGGGCATTCCAAATATATCACCAGACTACAAATCCCATTCTGTAGGATGCGACCATAGCTGTTAAAAGTGACATCAGATTGCTGTCATTGTGCAGTGTGGATTCAATCTCCATGTGTGCCACCCAGATGCCACCCAGAAAGAAAAGATTGTTGTAATTCGCTCTACATGTCAGAAGTTAAAGCCAGACATTGAGATCCGGTTGCAGACTGTAACATAGGGTCATGTGTTCATTATGAAAAGCTTAGCAGCCCTGTTGGGGCAAAGCAGTACTTGCAAATAGAGGGATGTCCACAGCAAAAATCCCCTCCCTCGCATGCTACTGAACCATGTAATTAGCTAACCCAGCTTGGATGAAATGACAGGCAGCAATATTCCTTTAATTAGTACCATCTTCACAGTTTTATTCAAAATAGTTCTCCATGTAATTACTGATACTTGTTGAAAGATGGGAGGGAGGCATCATTTACCATGCAGAAGGTAGGAAGTTGGAACTACAAAACACATTTTGTCTTTTCAGGAGACTGGAGAAAATCTTATTTTGAGTAAAAGGGATGGGGAGAGGAGAGGGGGGAGAGATAATTAAAATGTGTGTCAAGACAGCTTTTAAAAAAAGTAAAATGCAGAAAGGAAGGTGGTCTTGTCCATGGGCAGGCAAACATATATTCTCCATCTCAGGCTGCTGTGCTTGCCTGGAGTTATATGAATAAGCCAGCTAGGTATCCTGTTATTATAAATATTTGCAGTCTGGCCTCTCTGTTACACATCACAGTGGTTTCCCATTGGGTGCCTATGAATTTTTTCATATTTTCTGTTTACTAAGTCTGTCGTGGCAACTTGCCAGTTCCATCTAAGAGGAAAAATTGCTGGTGTGCCAGATTCTCCATGCTGGATTGAAAGCCTTAAAAGAAAAGAGGACAGAAAGATAAGAAGAGGGGGGGGGGAGTGTTGTGTTGCCTTTAATTCTGCTGCAAATTTCTTGAGGTCTGTGTTTGGTGGAAGGAATGCAATTTTTGGCAGGGAACTTCAGTATTTTGTACAGATGGGTTCATTGGAGGGGGGATGCTAGATTTTCCCTCACACACACATACACTCTATTTGTGATGAGAAGGAGAAAGTAATTCTTTTCTGAATAGCAGCTGTTTCTTTGTTGTGCTTTCTGCAGACCTAGATATCAAAGATGCATTTTGTGAAAGCTCCACAAAGTGGAGTCTCTACAAAGTGTATGGATTATTTTGTTTTGTTTTTGCTCTCTGCACTTCAAAGGGACAACTTGCAAAAGAGCAAAGTTATAGGTCCATCTGTAATTCTTGTTTCGTACTTGCTTCAGCTTCATAAAGTCAGTGCCGAGTTGCAGTGATAACTGCCTGCCTGTTGCCATTTGAAAGCTTCAGAACTATTAATCTATTTCTTTCCAGTGCATAAGAAGTTATTCAAAAGCCTGGAGAATCTAGGGAATACTCACAGGCTTTAATTAAAGAAAATGTGCAAATGGATCTTGAAAGAAATTCTAATTATTTCAGCATTTGCATGCCAATCCAGAGGTTGAATAGCATCCTTCATGATATCTGAGAAGTTAAACCATTGGCAGGTCAGGTGAGGAGGCATCTTTCACTCTTAATCCAATACCTAAACTTTAACTCCCCTTCAGAATCAGAACAGACAATCTGCTACCAGAGAGGAAAGAATTTATTGCACGAGGCAGGCAGACCAGCATTTCAGCTGATCCCTATTGCACATCACCACGTGCATCCTATTATTAGTCTGCCCATCCTCTGTGATTTTCCTGTCCTTAGCAATTGTAGGATAGAAACCAATAAATAACTCCCAATCTTGCAATGTTATTTTCACTTACGTTAGTGCAATAGATTCCTTCTGCTTCGGTGCTGGCATGCCAGCTGTAAAATGATGTCAGGAGATGGGATTATCCATTTTCCCTTACTAACCCTCACTATGCCCAATTGCAAAATGGCTATTTTCCTTTATTTTATATTTTATGTGTCTCTTTTTCAATTGATTATGAATGCTGAAGTTGGACTAAAACAAGAATAATAATAAATGAAAGAACAGCAGTCGTGCACAAAGGATTATGGAAGTGTGTGTCAGCATATATGGGATCACAGATTGGCAAATCAGCATAATTACACTAATGAAGAGAGGTTCAATATCAAAGGTCTTCATCCAGGTATCTATCTCCTATCAGTGATAACTCAACTGTAGTGGGATAATTGAGTCATGTGCTAACATCCTAAAACTGTGATTATTGTAACATTTTGATGCTCTTTTTGTTTAAGGTTATAGGAAAACATACAGTTTCCAGTGCCTCAATTTGGGGTAAGATATATCAAACTGTGTCAGCATTTTAATAAGATCTGGCTCACTACTTCATGGGTCTAGTTGTGCATACCCTCCAACATTTCACAGATGAAAGTAGGACAAGTGTGACCAAGCAGCATCAAAGAGTGGTTAGCCCTATTTAAGCCATAAAAATACATGTTTTGGGTGCAATGCTGTATATGTGTCTGAGAGACTGAGGACTTTATCACACAAGGCTGGCAAAGTGGAATTTGAGTAGGACAATCATTCATCACTGTTGCCAATAGGTACCTCTCAACACTATTGCGGATTCTCCTCCTCTCCCCCATTCACTATTCCCAAGTAGGCTGTTATCATTTTATAATAATGATAATAATTATTTATTTATATTCTGCTCTATCTCCCCAAAGGGACTCAGGGCGGATTCCAAACATTCAATGCCTGAATACAACAATAATACATCCATACTAACAAAATTTAAACAACCCAACATATGAACACAAATTATAACTTAACAACTAAAATTAAAATTTTTAAAAAACAGCCTAAAACAATATTATAATATTATTCCTATTTCTTTTCTGCCTTTTTTCTTGTATTACTGCAATATCAAAATTGCAGTAGAAAGATAAATAATAGTATAATAAAAAAGTATTGTTCAGTATGATTCTCCTGCTCTCCCCCTTCCAGTAGACATTGACCCATAGAGTCAAACTAGGAGCCCCCGGTGGCGCAGTGGGTTAAACCCCTGTGCCGACAGGACTGAAGACCGACAGGTCGCAGGTTCGAATCCGGGGAGAGGCGGATGAGCTCCCTTTATCAGCTCCAGCTCCTCATACGGGGACATGAGAGAAGCCTCCCACAAAGATGATAAAACATCAAATCATCTGGGCGTCCCCTGGGCAACATCCTTCTCTCACACCAGAAGTGACTTGCAGTTTCTCAAGTCGCTCCTGACATGACAAAAAAACAAAAAACTAGAGGAACTAGAGATCCCTAAAGAGGCATTTCAAGTAACTTTCAGTTTTTTTGATGTGGACTCAGCAAATATTGGAAGAGGAATATCACATGATGGAAATATTGGTTTCTGCTGGGGGTTTGTCTTCAGTTGCCAGTGTTGGATAGGTAGACGGGAGAAGACTATGGGTGCATCTAAACTGTAGAATGAGTTTAGTTTAACTGTCATGGCTCAATGTTATTGAATCCTGGGATTTTTAGTTTGGGGAGATCTTTGGCAGTGAAGGCTAAAGACTGTAAAACTGCAACTTCCAGAATTCCATAACATTGAGCCTCTGAACATTTAAAGAAATGCCAAATTACATGCATTCTGTAGTGTAGATGCACCTTAACTCTACCTCCTCAGATGTGTAAGAAAGATGTTGTTAAGTAACAGTAATTGTAACCAACCACTTTAACAACTCAGAACTAGACAAACAAACAACTATTTTTCCAAACAACCAACTCTTTAGTCCCTGCACAAACATTCAATTTTCAACGCCATAAAGAATATATGTTGATAGTAGAGAAAGTCTGCTTGATGCTCTTGTGCTGGATACTTGCTTGTCTGCTTACCTTCCTCCTTCCTGCTTTCTCTTTTTCTAATCTGAGTGAAGTGCTTTAAAATAAAGTCGAATAGCTAGGGGCAAAGTCTTGGCAGAATGTCTTGGAATAGCCTTTGGAATAGCAGAGCCAGTAGTGGACTCAGCTTCCTGTGGCTGCGTGCCAGGACTCCTCTCTCCCTTTTTATCATCCCATCCCTCCTGCTATAGTAACATGGACTGTTTAGTCAACCTGCTGTGAAATGCTCCTTTTGTGTTTAGTTGTCCTTGTTGAAAGGACTGCTCCTTTTGGTCATGCCAAAATGAGATGTCTTTGTTTCCATTATGCTTGCTTCAAGAATAGGACTTGGAGTCTTCCAGAGAGGGAATTGCATTGACTGTGGAGCTATTACTTGCCTTAGAAAGAAAAGATTTTGTTTATTTATCTGCACAACACACGTGTGTATGGGTTTTCTTCCCCCTTTTTAATCTCTTTAATTACTCTTTATTGCACTGGTCTCTGTGAATAGCTTGCCAAGCTTTCCTTGCCCATTCCAAGCTGATCTTGTAAGGCTAAATTGCCAAGATTCTAAGTTTAAAATGTTGGATTGGAAGTCCCCCCAGTGTTATGAAACATGTTTTTGACAAAGTTTTTCAGTGTATTTGATTTGCATTTCAACTGACAACTGGCAAAGGTTTTTAAATGAACACAACTCTCATTGGCCAAGACGGCCAAGGGGCAGCTAAACCAGCATTAAGGGCTCTTCTACACAGGACCTAAAATGCAAAAGAAACCGGAATAAGAGGAGGGATGGCTAGATGACATTTACCAAAATGTGTGCTGGATTGCATTGACTGCTGAAAAGCACATGTGAAAAAGTGCACTTAAAATCCAATTTTAGCCAGAAAATACACATAATTGCATCACTGTATATCCCTGCAGTTAATTAATAAAACATGACTTCATTGCTATATGCTGGTGTGGAGTGCTCCAGTGCAAGTACACATTTAAAAATCCCTAAATAGCTGAGGAGGGCTGTAAACAAATAGAGCCACAAACACACAGGTGTTGTCTGGATTTAATCTCAATTTGTTGGCCCTCTTCCAGTCCATTACTGATGGCAGGCATCGGCTTAGGATCAGGACCACCCTAGCATTAGGTGGAAAGGAGTAATAGAGTTGAGTGTCATCTGCATATATTTGACACCAGACTCCAAAACTCTGGATGATCTCACTCAGCTGTTTCATGTAGATATTAAACAGCATGGGGGACAAAATGGAGCCCTGAGGGACCCCACAGGTCACCAGCCAGGGGGTCGAACAGGAGTCCCCCAGCATTTCCTGGCTTGGCTAGATTAGGCCTATTGAATCAGTGAATTTTATTTATGTACCAATTGGATTTAGGCTTTTAAAATCCAATCTCAGTTGTAAAAAGGATTACTCAAAAATCAACATACCCAAGTCTTTTATGCTCTTGCTTATTTAGATTTTGACAGATGTCAGATATAACATTTCATCAGCTATCAATCACCAGAAAAATTGTCAATACCATCCTGTGCCAGCTAGAATAATATAGTGTTTTGTCTTAGGCTAGGATTGGGGATTGTTGTTAACTACCTTCAAGTCAACTTTGATTCATGATGCCACTGAGAATTGATAGACCTCCAAGTCACCTTATAATCAACGTCTCTGCTCCTGTCATGCAGACTCAGGACCATTGTTTTCTTGTTCGAGACTATTTATCTATAATGCAGTCTCCCCCTTTCCCTGTAGCCTTCTACCTACGAAATTAGTTAAATGAATCCCTTCTTCTAAGGAGAGATCAGGCTCAATTTGCTCTAACATTTCTCATGTTAGCGGTCCGCAATATCTACAGAACTCTTATTTCACGTCATATTTCAAGTGAGTTGATTTTCTTCCTATGAGCTTTCTTCAATATCCAGTGCTTACAACCACACATAGAAACTAGAAATTCCATAGCATGGACAATCCTAATTCTAGTATTTAATTATCTGTCATTACACTCCAACTTTTATGTTTCTTCTTCCAGGTCTAATTCTTCTACACATATGATACAAGTTAATCAGAGACCATCATAAACTATAGACTTGCCAGTTAGAAATCTTTTTATTATTTGTATTCTGACCTGGCAGTAGTCTCTCGTCCTAAGTAAAGGTTATATACCAGGACAATCAAATTTATGGAGTGGGGAAATCTACATTTAAATCATTGATCAGCAATGAAGCTTTGAAGCAGCCTTTGAGTTAATGAAAACTAAAAAATCCTGACCTGCTCTACCTCTGTGCCTATAATAACAAATTGATGATCCTGATCTGGATAATACCTGTTATTAAAAGCATGGGAGAAGGACTGATTAAAATGTTGTCAATCCTACTTAGTAGCTTTTAATTTCTGAAGAGGTGAGCAGAAGGTACATTTGGATCTACTGTTTTCCAGGTGACTGACAGTGCATAAGAAATCTAGGATTCTACTTTATCGTGAGTGACGCTATTGATCTAACTAGTCTCAACTCTGACTGGCAACTGCTTTCCAAGTTTTCAGGCAAGAATCTCACAATTGGAGACCCCAATATTCCCTGGAGTCTCCTTCCCAACTTCTAACCAGTCTCATCTATTTGATTTCTCAAGTGGGACTGATCAGGAATGTTTTTATTATGACTGTATACAGTGATGGACGATGCAGTAGATAAGCAAGGATTTCCAACTTATGGTTGTTTAACTGCTGTGATAATCCCCTGTTGAAAAGAAGAGAACTTGGGATACCCAATATAGATTTCCATTTAGTCACTCAAAAACATATACTTCAGTTCAGCATTCTTTTATTCTCCATGCATAGTTGGTTCTCCACACCTTCAGGTTTAATAAGAGCTTATTATTCATGGATTTGATAAATATGTTCTCTCCAGCAGAGAGCTACACTGGATCATTTGTAGGTTTCTAGAGATAACACTTCTCTGGGCATTTCTAGCTCCAGTAGAAGCTGGCCATAGAGTTGCACCTGGGAATATAGAGATTCCTAAAAACATGTTCACTTAGGTTAACAAATAAATCTACAAATTTCAGAGAGTGTTTGTTGTTGTTTATTCGTTGAGTCACTTCCAACTTTTCGCAACCTCATGGACCAGCCCACGCCAGAGGTCCCTGTCGGCCGTCACCACCCGTAGCTCCTTCAGAGTCAAGCCAGTCACTTCAAGGATACCATCCATCCATCTTGCCCTTGGTTGGCCCCTCTTTCTTTTTCCTTTCTTTTTCCTTTCATTTTCCCCAGCATCATTGTCTTCTCTAAGCTTTCCTGTCTTCTCATGGTGTGGCCAAAGTACTTCATCTTTGCCTCTAATATCCTTACCTCCAGTGAGCAGTCAGGCTTTATTTCCTGGAGTATGGGCTGGTTAGATCTTCTTGTGGTCCAAGGCACTCTCAGAATTTTCCTCCAGCACCACAGTTCAAAAGCATCTATCTTCCTTCACTCAGAATTCTCTGTGGTCCGGCTCTCACATCCATAGGTTATTACAGGGACTACCATTGCTTTGACAATGCAGATCTTCGTTGCCAGTGTTTTGTCTCTACTCTTCACTATTTCTCTATTCTTCACTACAGAAAGTGTCTGTGACTCAACTCCAGTGTACACAGAGAGCCCATTATATACCTTTTGCACCGGACTGTGGCTGATGCACCTCAGAATAATTAGTAAAGAGCAAAGTAGATCATAGAAATCTGAAAGTTCTCCCCTCCCCCACCACCACCTTCTTCTTTAAAATCTTACATCCTCATAGATCTAGGTGCTGAATCTGTGAACCTTGGTTTGAGGCACTCATTTGTCTGTGCTATATGTCAGTTGCCATACACTTTTTATTCATCCACACACCTTTTCTGCATTTGACTCAGCCTTTTGAATCTCCTTTATCCCCCGGTGCTATTTCCAACTTATTTGTAGCTTGGTGATAGCGCTAAAATGTCTGAAGCATTTTATTTCAACCCTAGTTTTGAGGGCAGGGATGTGCTACTGGTTAATATGCCGGATTCTTTGTGCATTAGAATACAAAATAGAAGTGTACAAAACTATAATTAAAAAATTTTTGACCCGCTGTGCTCCCAGCATTAACTGTAGAGGTAAAAGTAATTGTGACATGATTATATATTCTCATCGGCCTAAAGCACAAGAGTAATTGAGTGAAAAAAATCCACACATTATGGAAAATGATTACTGCCTTTGAGCCATAATAAACAATGATGTTCTCGTAGTGATGGTGCTAAGCAGTAGAACAAATAAGAGCAGCCTACTTGAATGCACACGCTCAGGATCATCAGCAATCCATGTAACCCCTTGGTACATAACTGAATCGTAGGATTTTCTGCAACGAGGTGATCAAGGCATAACATCCACAATGTTTTCTGTGCTGCACAAACATTGGGTTGTTGTATTTGCAGTGTACCAGAGTTTGTAAGAATTCAATGTAGTTGTTACAAAGCTGTCAGTTACTGCCATCAATCACTGACTTGGCAGTGTTTTTCAAGCTGTTTTTAAGGAATCCCTTTCCATGTAGACTTGTCTATAGAAGAATGACAGCCTCTCACTTGGATGTTGGGTGGAGACTTTTCATAGTTAACATAGCACACTGTTGAGGACTATTCGA
Organism: Anolis sagrei; assembly: GCF_037176765.1. Taxonomy (NCBI): domain Eukaryota; kingdom Metazoa; phylum Chordata; class Lepidosauria; order Squamata; family Anolidae; genus Anolis; species Anolis sagrei. The sequence continues at coordinate 202,692,020 of NC_090022.1, read as the reverse complement.
TGTTGGTAAAACAGGCCTCCTCTAAATGCTTTCCTCTGACCAGTACCTTATGTGAACTCTCTTGCACCTTCTTAAGACCTTTGGGAGAACAAAGCACATCTCTTTTCCTGGCCAGTATTCCTCCTTAATTAAAGTGAATGGTAGCAAAAAGGCAGGAGGGAAGGCCAGAAAGAAATAATGCTTCTCCCATTTCATGAGAATTGTGTTTGAGCATCATTATAGCCATGGTTAACTGACCAAACCCAAAAAGGTGCTTAGCAATGGCTCCCTCTCATCTTGGAAATAAATTATCAGTTGGGTACCAAAGGGTTCTGTCCTGAGCCCAGTGCTATTCAACATTTTCATCAATGACTTGGACAATGGACTAGAAGGCATGCATAATTTGCAGATGACACTAAAATGGGAGAAATGGCTGATATTCCCAGAGGAAAGGATCAGAATCCAAAATGACCTTAACAGATTAGAGAGCTAGGCCCAAATGTATTGATTTATTTATTTTTATTTGCTACATTTGTACACCGCCCCTCTCAGCCCACAGGCGACTTGGGGCACTTCACAAGGCAACACTTCAATGCCAACAACATCATAAAAACATTTAAAACATTTAAGAAGCAATAACATATCAATTAAGACCATAACAATAATAAAAAAAACAAGTCATTTCATCTCCTAAATAAAAATGTTATCCAAACTCATAATTGTTCCATAATTCAGTGTATGTTACACTGCCTTTTCAAACGCTTGCTCGAACAGCCAGGTTTTGACTTTTCTTTGAAAAATCAAAAGGGAGGGAGCCAATCTAATGTCCCTAGGAAGGGCATTCCATAGGCAAGGGGCCACCACTGAGAAGGCCCTGTCTCTCGTCCCTGCCAAGCATATTTGTAACACAGTCAGAGTCGAGAGCAGGGCCTCCCCAGACGATCTTAATGTCCTAGATGGTTCATAAGGTGAGATGCGTTTGGACAGGTAAATTGGGCCAGAACCATTCTCCTGAATTTCAACAAGGAAAAATGTAAGGTCATACATTCAATAAGAAAAACTGAAATGCACAGAAGGGTGGAAGCTGGGTGAAAAATAGTATATGTAAAAGAAATTTTGGAGTTTTAGTAGACCACAAGCTGAACATGAGTCAACATTTATATTCAGCAGCTTAAAAAGCCAATGCAATTTTAAGCTAGATACAGTGAAAACATCAGCCCCTGCGCTTTGCTACTCTGCTACTGAATAAGCTTTGCTACTCTGCTGCTGAATAAGCATGCTTAGTACTCAGTACAAACTACAAACCCCAGAATTCTGCAGGAAGCAGTCACAACATTTAAAGTGGATTAAAGAGGATAAATGCTGAACTGTGATGAGGCCCTAGGTCTGAAACAACTTGATGGCACACAACAACAACAATTCTAATTAACTTGACTATCTCATTAGTCAAAAGTGTTGTCAAAGTGATTCCTGGCTGGAATCACTGGTTTCCTGTGAGTTTTTTGTGCTGTATGGTCACGTTCCAGTAGCATTCTCTCCTTACATTTCACCTGCATCTGTGGCAGGCATTCTCAGAGGAAACCTCTGGGGATGCTTGCCACAAATGCAGGTGAAACACCAGGAGAGAATGCTACTCCAGCTAGCATTTGCTTCTATTTTGCCTATTTTGCTTCGTGGAGAAAACACAACAGCAAAGAGAAGTACACAGCAGCATTTTTATGTGTTCCCAGGAGGGGGCAAGTGCCATTGCATATCCCAGAATTCAATAGGATGGAACCAAGATAGTTAAAGTAGAATCATAGTGCAATAACTGTGTAATTTGAAAGAATCTCAAGTTTAATGTTATGTGCCCAATTAGCCTGTTTTATTGGAATATTCATGTTGGGAAGAAGCAGAGTTATGCTGTTCACTGAAACCTTGCACTCAGCCACACACAAAAAAATATCTCTCCAAGTTTGAAAATTCATATTTGTTTCTCCAAGCAAGAAAAGATTAAAGGCTTCCTTGCCTACCACTGTCCCAGATAAATTTGCATGTTTTGCATACCTGTGCCAGCCGACTGTTAAAGCTATAGCTTCAAGGTGTTAAACTGAACCCAAAATGCAGAGCTGAAGAGTCTTGCAGTGAAGTAGAATGAATTCTTCTTCCATACCTTCCTAACTTTTGCTTTGCTTTCTATGGTGTCAATGGAGCAGTCCTTCTAATTAGTGTTTTTATGCTCCAATGTAGATGTTTGCTTAATAGGTAGTTAGTTGAGCATGCTGTTGAATTTTCTCTGCCAAGCAATCTAACCCTATGTCTTGCAGCACAATTACAGGACACTTCACTTGTCTGTTGGCACCACTGCTACAGCCTGAAAAATGGGGCATCTAATGGAGCAAGGGCAAGCATTAGCCAAAATGTAGTACTTGTGTCTGAGAACATTATAGCAATTATAACTGAAAGACACATTAGTAGTAAAAGAGAGAGGTTTTCCCATTTTTCCAAAATGAGGTAGTTATGGTGTATGCATTTCATGAGTACAAAACTTGGGATAATGAAGAGGTGCTTTTATTATTTTTAAAATGAGCAAATCTAATGCTTTCTATAGATAATTTGTTTGTACTTGATTGTTAATGGTGACTTAGTGTTGTGCTAGTTAATGGATACAATGGTTTCCATTGGCATAGTCAAAACAAAATAATAGGTTACGCATTCCAAAAGAGTAAGAGTGTTAAACTACACCACCAAGCTTGCAAACACTAGTGCCAAAAAGAGAGAGAATTAGATAAGAAGAAAATGTAAAGTGCCATCTCTCTCATTTGGTCCTCATCATACCACTTATGGCTGCGTGTTGCTTTGGTTTTGGATCCTGTCCTCTTTGAGATCTAAAGTTAGGGATATTAATATGGCTTGGGCCTCTGCTTCAGGAGAACTTAAAAAAACAGAGGTCTTGGTTCTAGACTGATGGTTTCAAAGTTTTAGCCCTCCAGATGTTTTGGACTTCAGGTCCTAGAATTCCTGATCATTGGAAAAGATGGCTAGGGCTTCTGTTGAGTTGGAGTCCCAACTACCTGGAGGGCTACGAGGTTGACACCTTTGCTCTAGAGCATCACAGGTTGCCCAGTTCAATCTCTGTTGCCAAAGACTATCATTCACTGTGTGTAATTTGTAATTGTATTGTCGAAGGCTTTCACGATAGAAATCACTGGGGTGTTGTGTGGCTTCCAGGCTGTATGGCCATGTTCTAGAAGAACTGCTAGAACATGGCCATACAACCCGGAAACCACACAACAGCCCCAGTTTGTAGCTTACCAGAATGGGAAAACAAATCAGGAAGATACTGGTGTCTGATCAGTGTCACCTTGTAAAGGAAGGCAAAGCTTTAACTATAAAATAAAAGGAATTAAATTTTTTTTTTTATTTACACCGAGAATCTAGGGGTTGAACTGGAGTTTTACCAGTATGATGTTAGTTGTCATTATATACATAGTCGGTCTTGCATTTCAGTACATGTAAAACATTAAAAAAATTGTTAAGCATAATAATGAAAATATAATCTACCTGGTTATTAGTTATACATCATGCAATGCACCGACTGCCAACCTTTAGTCCTTTAGATGTTTTGGACTTTAGCTACCAGAATTCCTGACTCTTAGCCAAGATGGTCGAAGCTTCTAACAGCTGAAGTGCAAAACACTTGGAGGACAAACTTTGGCAAATATTGATATAGTGCACTAGAAACACTACTTTAAAAAATATTGAGTCCCGATAGTTCAGAAAAAATACTTTCGGTGTGATCTGTTCTCATGTTTGTTTGCTGTGTTCATACAATGAGATGTTTTAGGGCATGGATTTGAGTGATGGAACTAAGTACTACTTTGTCATTATGTGCCTTCAAGTAATCTCCAACTCTCAGCCATCTTATCATAAGTATTTCTTGGTAAGCTATATCCAGAGAAATTTTGTCATGACTTTTCTCCTTGGTAGAAAATAGGGTAGCCTATCTAAGGCCACCCAGTGAGTTTCTAGAGCAGATTTGAACACTGGTCTCTTAGAGCCGTAATCCAGTTCTCAAACCTGCATACCGGTAACTCTCAAATTCTAGTCCTCCAGATGTATTGCATTCCAGCTCTCTGGAGCCTCACCTGCTTTGGCCAGTGATCAGAGATTGTGGGAGCCAAATCCTGAAATATCTGATGAACAGAGTTTGGGAAACACTGCTCTGCACTTTGCTAGCTTGTTGTATTAATACTGCTACAATAAACACTTAGCTTTAGTGGTTCTTGCTTTATGGAGTGAGGGGGGGAGGGTTAAAGCTGTTTCAATAATCTTGGGAAAACCAGGTCCTCTCAGAATATGTTGTTCCTCCTCAGATAGTTTGACTGTAAATTGGAGAATGCTTTTGCTCTTTTAGAAACCCACTCTGGGAGAAATCTGAATGAATGTGACAGCTTTTAAAACTGCCAGCTGTGTATTTAGAATAGCAGGATGTGAGACAGGAGGGAGAAATGGGATCCCTTTGTACACTGCCACAGTTGGTGCATAATCCCTGCCATTGTATCAAGTGAGGGATGAAACAGGAGAAGCCAAGCATCGGCTGTGGCGTGCGAAGAAACAAGCAAAGCAAAAAAGCGCTTTGTCGCATGGCAGAGAGACTGCTTCTGAGGACTTTGCCAGAGTTTATCCCACAAAAACATGAAAGCTGCCTTTACAAAGTGTGTGTGTTCGGGAAGGGGGTGGTGTCAGCCTCCACCCCTTTGTTTGAGGCATTTGTGTGCAAGATGCATAGCGTGTAGACGGGTGCGATGCTCAGGAGTGCCAGATGAGTCCCTCCAACACCCCCCCCCCCCCAAGGGATGCTCAATGCGTCTGCCAATGATGCGAATGTGACTCACAGAGGCCTGTCTGATTTTGTAGGATGTGCCAGGTGGCACTGGTTTGAAGATTTTTTTTCTTTGAAAAGCCTGTGGTCTGCCTCTCCTCCCAACTCTCCCAATCCCTGGTGCAATGCTCTTGGGAGCCAAGTTGCTATAAATCCCTCTTTTTTGTTCTCAAAACCGCTGTAGATGAATGAATAAAGATTTGATATACACGGACGTGGCTGAGGCAATTGGGTGCAAAGGAGAACAAAGGATTCCTTTCCTTTTGACAGCTGTGTGGGAGAAGTAATCTCACCAGCAGTGTAGCTTTCCTCACCCAGCGTGAATCAGCTGCCCTTGCCAAAATGCCATCCTCTGAAGAAATACAAGATACATTGCATCTTGGCATCTCTGGGTGGGAGGTCATCTTGTCATGCCATAGTATTGCTTGGAAGAACAGACTGTACATAGTGAAGTGAGTCCACATCCCTCCTCACGCCAACTCTTAGAGGAGCAGGGGTCACATTGTCTTTGGGAGATGTGACTCACGTGACTGATTTTGACCCAGCAGACATGGATGGAAGCCAACAGGAACTCTTTAAATCATGTTGTCTAGCTGAGATTTCAGTTGGACCATCCATGGTGCAAAATTATTACAGCTTGACCCCATTTTAACTGTCAAGGCTCATCTGATTGAATCCTGGGATCTGTAAGCACTTGAGCTGTCTGACACAGAAGGGTAAATTTCTCTCAAAACTACTAATCCCAGAATTCCATAACATTGAGCTGTGGTAGTTCATGTGGTGTTAAACTGCTATCCTTCTGTAGTGCGGACAAAGGCAAAAACTCCAGAGAGCCAAAAGAGCCAAGCATCTGAAATGGGTGAGTCGCTTCTTTTATGTCAAAGACCATATTACGTTGATAGGGGAAACTGTTTTGGGGATACATGATAGGAGTCAGAGCCTGATCTTGCCACAGTTCTTGAGAATCTTCCTGGGGGATTTTGGGAGTTTGGGTCAAACACTCTCCACCCCCACCCCATTTTCTGAATTTTGTCAAGAGTGGATGGGATACTACAAATCCCAGAGTAAAAGTACATTTTATCAATTAGCTCATTGACCTTATCAAAACATTTGACAAACTCATACACATACAGCATAGAGCCCACAGTACAACGTAAGTTAAAATAAACAAGCTGTTGTTCTACAAACCCCAAAATTCTGCAGGAGACAGAAACCGGATTTAAAATGGATCCATGCTCTCGTGTGATGAGGCTGAAAGGGACAACAAGACTGTCCCTGCCAAATCAGGACAGTTGGAAGCTCTCCTTTTCCCATTCTCTGTTTTTCTCTCATTTTCCTCCCAAAGAAGCAGACTGTTAGTTGTTCTGGCAGAAGTGTAAATATGTCATTAGCTGATATTAGGCTAAGGACACATGATCCAAAGGCTAAATAATGCTTTCCACTGATCTTGAGGGTCACAATACGATGCAACCACTATACCAGGCATGAGCAAACTTCAGCCTTCCAAGTGTCTTGGACTTCAACTTCTATCATTTCTATTGGTAATTATGGGAGTCCAAAACACCTGAAGGGTCAAAGTTAGCCCATGTCTGCTGTATACCAATGAGGCCTGTATTTATGGTTCTACCCTCCCACATCTTCGAAAATATGTCATCTCTAGGAGTTTTATAGATCCTCCAGGTGATTCTGTTATGCTTCCACTGTAAGTTACTATGGAGAAACCCTCCATGGTAGACACAATACCTCTCTAGGAATTTTTTAGATTTTCCATGGTGACTCTATGGACACTTTTGGCACAAGTTCAGTTCAATATGTTTCACTATTATCCATGATTTCCGGTAAGCTCAAGAACATGCCCCCTGCAGATATTGGGGTTATTATACTGTACCCTGTGTTGGGCACTTTTAAAAACATTAAACCAATCTTATTCAGCACCTTTTTCCCTGTTGTTCTTTGCTTGTGACAGTATGGACTGCCTTTATGGAAAATCCTACTCCACTTGTAACATAATCTTCATGAAAATAGAATATATTTTGGAAAATGTGTAGTTGTGTATAGTGGATCAGTGCCAACATTCTTGCAGCAGTTCCCAAATATACAGTCTTTGGCAGCCTCCAGCACTGTAATTTAAAAATGTTTTAGCAAACATTTGTTTTGCCTATATGTATACATATGTGTGTGTTTTATTTTGTTTTTACATTGGTCGTGGCAAAACAACCACAGCAAACAGTGCTCTTAAAATGCATGGTGCCGATCAATTGTCATCCCAAGGTAATTTTCACATCATAGAACATTTTCCACAGAGCAAAAGGATTGACAATTAAATTGGAATGGGCCTGTATATAACAGGTTTCTTGGGGAAGTTGAGTGGCACTCTTCCCTCCATGTGAAACCAGTTTGCATTAGACCAGTAAACTATTACCTGTCAGCAACATGAACAATCAAATCTCTGAGAATTAGAAGCCTTTGCTATTTAAGATAGGCCCAGTAATGGCTGTAACAGAAAACAGGCAAGGAAAACCTATTTGGAAGTCAACAGTTCACAGGTGTCTGCTATTGCACATACAGTTGCAGTGACTGCTATTCTGACTTCTGCTCAGAGCAGCTGTGAAAGAAAAAAAGGCAACAAATTCTGTTCAATAAAGATATGAACTTGTTTCCTGGCCCATAAACTGATACACCAAAAGGTTGTAACCAGGGGCGGCTCAACCCATTACGCAAAGTAAGCATTTGCAGTATAGTTGATTTTGTCCAGGGGTGCTCTTGAGGCGCTCTTGGGGGAAAATAGACCTTGACATATGCGAGTTGTAGTTACTGGGATGTATAGTTCACCTACAATCAAAGAGCATTCTGAACTCCACCAGTGATGGAATTGAACCAAATATGGCACACAGAACTCCCACGACGAACAGAAAATATATATCAGTGATTGGTTGGGGGGGGGGCAAAATACTATTTGCTTACCATTGAAAATTACCTAGGGCCACCTCTGGTTGTAACACAGTTTCTCCAACATAACATAGAAGTTTGAGTTAATATTGGAATATGACTCTCGAGAGCAGGATTTGATGGCCTCCTTGGCCATGGAAAACCACTTGGTGACCTTGGCCAAGTCACACACTCTCATGATAGATTTACCTTAGGTTGCCATAAATCATAAACAACATGAAGGCACATGATCACAATAACACTCATAAAGCTATGCTCAAAACAGTGGTTCTCAACCTGTGGGTCCCCAGGTGTTTGGCCTACAACTCCCTGAAATCCCAGCCAGTTTACCAGTCGTTAAGATTTATGGGAGTTGAAGGCCAATACATCTGGAGACCTGCAGGTTGAGAGCCAGTGGCTTAAAGGCCCATGTGCCAGAGTCATAGGCTCCTACTGGTTAGCATCTGTGATACTGCAATTGACAAGTAAAACATTTCTCATGTTGGGTTGGAGGGGGGAGGCTATATTTAAATGAGGTTTTCTCACCAATACATACATTAAGTCACTCCCACTGTATATGTGTGTGTGTGTATTGGGGGAGTGGGAATTGGAATATTTTATGTATGACAGCAAGGACATTATCTTTGCTGTAACAGTTTCTTTTTGTTTTTCACTGTTGGTTTTCCTTTTTGTTAAAAGTGCTGCTCTTCCTTTATATTCAGTACAATAACACAAATGTAAGACCAAATTCCATACACTTTTAGAGCTGTGGTAAAATGAATCAGTATAGTTAATGATGGGTTCTCATGTGCACAATCCATTTTTTCAGTGGATTACATGAACTTGAACTCATCCATTGTGCTGTGGTCAATTGGCTTCCTACCCACTCAGGTAACAGGTGAGGAAGAGTACTGTGTATCTACACTTTGGTCTTTATTTTCTACACTAGTGGCTGCACTTACTCAACCTTTGAGAAAGCTCAACTACTCGTGCAATTTCAGAGACAGCATATTAACAATATAGACATAATATTACTCTAGGTGTGGTTAAGTTTTTGTGATTCAGATATTTTGGACCAAGATTCCCACTAGTCATATTGTGTTGAGCAAAAGAGAGATAAGGAAAAGCACCTGGATGGTCAAGAGTTTCCCAACTCTGGTTCATCCACTAACACCTTAATCTTATATATATAATGGACCCTTCGAACTGACTGAGGTTTGGGTCTAAGACATTCCTGCCCCCAGTGGATAACAACATTCATAGATACTGAAGTCTCATTATGTACAATGGCATAGTAAAATGGCATCCCATATATCACAAATGCCAAATGCAAGGCCTGTGGGCAGAATCTGGCCCTCCATGTCATTTTATATGGCCCTCAACATGCTGGACTACAACTGCTGTGTTTCTCTCCATTAGACATCATGACTAGAGCTGATAGGATACAGGAACATCTGGAAGGCTGCAGCTTCTTCTGTTTAGTCAGGAGAGTGGGGTTTTAATTGAGGTACAAAGCTTGTGGATATAATGTCTGACTTTAAAATGTCCTTTAACATTTCCCCAACTTCAGAGTTGCAAGTGCTGTTGAGTTGCAAATTCCATTATCCCCAGTCCACATAGTGGATAACCAAAAGCAATGGGAGTTCTTGTTCAATAACATCAATGAACCCAAATTGGGTAAGAACTAAAGAGCGCTTCTCGCTATTGTCCACCCATAGATTCAACAGCCCTGGTATGACCCTTGATGAAAAGGAGTTTGACACCCGCCTTATGTAATAATAATATTATAATATACTTTATTTATATTCCACTCTATTTCCCCGAGGGGACTCAGAGTGGATAACAGAATACCTTTATGGCAAATATTCAATGCTATTATTCAAATTAACAAAAACAATCAGTACATAGACGAATGTAAGGCTTCCCTCGTTTTTTTCATCTGGAGGCTGGAGCTCGACTGAACCATGGGGAGGTGCTGTTGTTCCATTTTTCTATGCTGAGGAGCCTGTTGTCCATGGAGACCTTACCGACATGTCTTCAGGGGCACCTTTTACCTCCCCGCGAAAGCGGTACCTTTTATCTACTAACACTGCTGTTTTCTGCTAGGTAAGCAGAACTAGGGCTGACAGCAGGAGCTCACCTCACCTGCGTCTTGAACTGCCAACCTTACGGTCTGCAAGATTTTGTGTAGCTGTAGGTTTAACCCGCTGTGCTAACTGCAGCCCCATATATAATGAAAAAAACAAGTTTTGCTTTTTGGGTTTTTTAAAAATATATTTTCAAGGTGTGGATAGTTGTGGATAAAGAATTTGTGAAAATGGAAGGCCAACTATTTCTATTTGTTTTCAGTGGCATTTACTGCCAAATAACTATAGGACCACAAAAACAACAAAGGTTATCACAAAACATCTTAACAATAGTGTCCCAAGCTGGGTCTTAGATATACCCAGACCCCACAACTCAAGACACCAAGCCCCACAATTAAGACTTCCATTTGAGAAATGTGCTGAGAATCAGACAATTAGGTATGCATAGAAGGACAGTTTACAAACATGATTGTCCGCATGATTGATGAGTTTCTTAGTGAGGATCCAGGCTAGAGTTGGCTTCTGCTGAGGGGCAGATGGAACTCAAGTCCTGCTGAGCTCATAACTGGAATAGTATCCTCTGGCTATAAGTATTGATGGCAAGGAAGCCGAGTCCAGAAGATCTTTTGTCTACTGGGAATAGCCTGTTATATTTCATGGATATCAAAGCAATAAACTTTCTGATGCTACTAGGGAATGGCGGGGCCAACCATTTCTCGGGATCCTTTTTATTGCTAATCAGGATTCTGTGTGCTATTCTCACCAATAATATAAAGCAAGTTCCACAACATTCCAAGCTTTTATGGAGCTGTGGGTGGGCTGGACATCATGTTAGGACACCCATTTACACATTGCTAAAAACAGAGAAAGGACCAGAGAAGACACCAAACAATATTCAATGCACTTATACTTTTTGATGTGATTGGTGTAAATTTAGAAATAATTATCATTACTGTCCATAGTATGGAAAACCACAATCAATACATGTGCCCACACATTCTATCCTCTCAACACACTCTTCTGTAAGAAAGGGCACATGGCTATGTCAACACCATGGGATCTTCCATCTTCATAGCTATAGTGCTATTTTTTCCACTTTAGCTGCAGTCGCAACATACTATGGACTCCTAGATTTGGTTTAGGAAGGGGTGGTCAGAATCTTCAGTTAAAGAGCTATAGTGCCTCACCAAGCAACAACCCTAGGATTTCTTATGATGCTGTTGTGACAGTTAACACGGAATCAAAATACCATAACTGTGTCAGTGCAAAAGGCCCCAGAAGTTAGCTAGTGAGGCTGACTCATGAGTTATGAGACAAAAAGGCTGTCCAAAAGTTTTATCCAAGCATTTTCAAGCTGTGACTAAATCAACTCTGTGGAAACGAGTAATACTTTTAATACTGTTTACAAAGCATGAAACAGGAAATTGAACGTGTAGTGGTCTCCTGGAGCTGTATTAAGAATGGCTGTGAAATTTCTAATTGGATAAGAACTGCTGGATGCGTCAAGTTAAACAAGAAGCTGTCTTAATGCTGGTGGAATCTCTCTAGGATGCAGAAGGGTGCCACCACTTTTTCCATAATGTTTTTACATTTGCATTCTGTGTTCCCACTGATTTCCTTCACATTGCACAGAAAGCATATCCATTAAACACAACTATTCTGGGATTTGATTACTGGCATGAATGCATTGGTGACAAAATCATTGAGGTACCAGCTGTAAATTGAATGAAGTTTTATTATGTGAAGATAAAGCATGCTGACATGAATGGAGGTAGCTTTTGGATTTATGAACTCCTGTGAAATAAATGTGATATTGTTCTTTTCTGAGAAAATAGAATATGAGATTTCTCAAGTTTCTTTATTGTCAGCACAACAGTGCAAAAATGTCTTGAGTAGGTCCATTGGTTTCAGTAAATAATACATGCAGTTTTGTAAATCAATTTTTCCCTTAGTGTGGCTAAAGTGTAAATGGGCAAAATGCAGCCATGTGGCCATATCTGAACCCAAAAGCTGTTTTTGGATCCTCCAGATTTTCTAAACTTCTCTTTATTAACCTACACAAAAAGAAGGTGAGTTGTATCTCCTAAAAGTCTTCAAGAGTTGGTTACCAGTTCAGAATCATCCTATGTCCTTAGGTTTCCTGGTTAAAACCTGAGACCTAGGGATGGTTTCTGGTGAGTTTATTGAGTTATCCATTAAAAGCACAATCGCTCACAACTTGTCATATTTGTTCGGACATGCTATTGGTTGTGTAGATACAGGGATCATACTTTACATAGACCTCATTGAGAGTCTATGTAGATCATATCAACATAGACTCTCAATGGAGGTTAGGGTCTATGGAGGTTAGGGTTAGTGTTAGGGTTCCTTGCCTGGAGCCGAATCTACCAAACTGGAGAATTTGCCCCTTTCTCTCCAATCTGGAGGTGACCCATGAAAACTGGAGACTACTGTATATAGAAGGACAGCCTGTCTGAAGTTAACAGTGTTGTGTGCTACATTCTTAAATTTAAAAGAATAATCCAGATTTAGATGGATGCAAATGTATAAACCATCTTCATCCCTCTTCCCTGTCCAATTATTTTCAGCAACTCAAAAATGCTACATGGAGGTTCAGAGATCCACTCCTGAAGGGTGTTGTCAGTGGTAGAAAGAGAAGGTGCTAGAAATAACAACCACAGCATGCCTGTATTCCCCTTTCTAGCATACATGTCTCTCTAAGAGCTTAGCCATAGTATGCATTCATATCATTTCCTTTTTGCTAGTCCTAGCCCAGGCATGTAGCTGGGGGCGGGGGGCTTGAGGGGCTTCAGCCCCCCCCCCCCAAAAAAATTCTCATGGTGGTTTGTGAAAAGGCCTTACTGGTGCATTATTTAAACTGCTTTGTTTATTCATATCATGATCTGATCACCATACTCAATATATCTCATATACATGGGGGTATAGGGGTAACAATACAAAAGGTTTGCTAGGGTAGACCCTCTTTCACTCAGACTCAGCCCCCTCCCCGAAACAAACTCCCCCCCCCCCCCCGAATCGAAATCCTGGCTACAGGCCTGTCCTAGCCACACTTATTTCCTTTCTTTATTAATTACTCTGTTGTTCACTAGAATTTGTTCAAGTTCCATTTTGTACTCTGCTATTTTCTCTCTCTCTCCATCCATATTTCAACAGTACACTACAAAGCATATCACTATGAGATGTTATGAAACTTCTGCAATTTGTTAGTAAACTTACTTTATAAATCTTGACAAAGAAAGCTTAGTTTGCTTTTTTGTCAGCTTGACCCTGAGTGGAGGGCAGTAGTTGAGAGTGGTTGTTGTTTAGTGCTTACCTTATGTTTTTGAATACTGGTCACTCTGATTGTGGGACATAATAGAACCTCTACTTACAAATGCCCCTTCATGCAAACTTTTCAACTTACAGACCATAACTTGGCTCGGGTTTTGCTTCAAGACACAAATGGAGATTTGAGTTACAAAGCCTCCTTCTCCACTACCATCTCTCCTCCCACAAATCCTTCTCAAACACCCTCTCTTCCCCTCTCTTCTTTTTTTCTCCACCTCCTCACGAAGGCTGGCAGTGGTATTTGGGAGGCTGGGGGAAGAGGAGTGCATGTGCAGCCACAAAGGGAGCAGGAGCATATGTGCAAGGCAGGAGCTTGTGTGTGAGGTGGCAGAAGTGTGAGTTCAAGGCAGCAGTGGGAGTGTGTGCATCAATCATCTCATTGGTTAACCCAAGATGGTTGATGTAGGCTCCAGCCACTACCTTGTCCACATGCTGCTGCCACTGCCACATCACGCACACAGTGTTGATGCAGAACTGACCAGGAGACTTTCAGCTGAGGAGCACTCCATGCATAAGGAAGAGGAGGAGGGGGACACTGATGATGGTGTAGGAGAAGTTGGCAGGGCCTCCATTGACAGATGAGGTGGCCAGGCCTCTTTCCAGCAATGGGGGAAAGGTGTTGTGGGGTCTGTCTCTCTATGAGGGACAGTGGAAAAGCAAGAGTGGAGGCACCGAATTTGTGCAGGAGGAGGGACGGGAAGGCAACAAGGGGTCCCCTGTGGTGTGTGAGGGGATGAAGACAAAAAAATGGCATGGCTTTTGGGGAGCTGGAGTGGATTAATAGCATTTCAATGGGGAAATTTGCTTTGGTCACAGAATGAATTAAATTCATATGTCAAGGTATCACTGTACATTGCTGTCTCTTGCATTCCCCAACAGAAGGGAGATCCCTGAAAACAGAAGTTAACAACTTTCAGCGAGTTGTGTATTTTTTTATTCCACATACTTTTTTATTCCACAGGTATATTGATAGAAACTTTTTTGATAGATGACAACTGTGGATGTCCTTTTACGTGGCTTAACAGGACACTAGATTTTTACTTCCCTCTCTCTACTATGAAATGTTGCTGCTGATACTGCTGATGTTTCTGTGTCATGTGATTAGCAAGCTGCAACTACATTTTGAGATTTGGATGCTGAATACATTTCCATTAGCGTAATACACCCTTGAAATCTACTGGTAACAACAAACCAGAGGGCAGTTGGAGTGAGATAACATACTCTGTGCTGCGTCGGCATCCTGCAGCTAGGGAGAAAAAAAGACCGAATGGGCAAACGGGTGTCCTTCTTTTTATCTTCATTGCTCACTTTAGCAGAATGCTAGATCAGCTAGCTCAGTGCTCATTAACTAGCAGAGAAAGCCAGTTTCTCAACTCCATTCGAGTTTTAATGTGTTCACTTGGCAGAGGTCTCCGGGGTTTGTCACAACTGAATTAATGCAGTTAGTGGTCCCAGAAGCTTTCTTCAGGGGGAAAAAAGCAGCCAGGCTTCTCTTCAGTTCCACCCACACTCATCCCAACTTATGAGCAGCCTTGAAATTTTCCAGCTCATTTTTCTTTCAGGGAGAATTAGGGCTTGGTGCAGAAAGTGTCACAGAAAACAAAAAAACAGTGGCATTTTGTGAGTCGCTCCACATCTATGCTGTAGGTCTGCCTTCCTATAAGGCAGAGTGAGGTGGTTAACTCAAATAACAGATGCTCCGTGGAGTGATGGGCACAGCAGTAGCTGCCTGCTGGCTCTTAAAGAACAGAGTTGTTTTCCAAGCAACCTGCCTTGCATATCTTAAGCTGGCCTAAGGCAAGGTGGCAACTGCTGTTCTATCATCAGTGCTGAATTAAGCTCCAATGTCTGGTGCAATTGGCTTCCTCATGTAGAATTCAGAGTGACCATGATTTTGTTCCTTTTTCCTCACAAAGCAAAATGTCCTGAATCTTTTAAAATACGTCCCTTTCCTTCCCTCTTGCCAAAAACTGCATGGAAGAATCAGGAACTTGTGCATGTAATCCTTTCCTTTCTAATCTAATTTTTGTCCATCCTTATGCAAAGGAACAATTGCCTTTTCTTGAGATGACATCAAGATATAGTTGTTTCTTGAGGTGATTCCTTAATTAGCAAATAAAATAAATCAACACGGCAATGCTGAAAATGAATTTGGGACTCGTCTACACTGGCCCAAAGCCCCAAAGTTGAACCTGGATGCCCAAGAACTTCTGGTCTGTAAAACAGGATAAAGTATGTGAACCTGATTGTACCCCACATCACACAAAGTTGGGGAATGCTCCTGAGTTTTAACAAAACTCCAGAGCAGCTTTGCATTTCAGAGTGAGTATGGACAGCAAGACTGCCTCAAATCTCAACTGGTCCACTATCCACATGGAGTAGTGTCACTATTCCCTTTTCCATGTGTTTGGTGGTAAATGGTAAAGGTGGCAGATTCCTTCCATCACCATGGCAGACAACCACAGAACTCCAGAGAGCACTTGACTATCAGCTGCCAACTTTGCTGACATCTATGTGACCAAGGAGGAGGGATCACTACTAGTATTGCTACTCCAAAATGGCCTCAGATTTTAAGGTACATGTAGACGTGCCCTTATATATGCTCTGACTACCATATTTATTTCCACATCTCATGGTGGCTTAACTTGGTAGAATAGTATTCCTGGGTGTTGTTTTTTTTTTTTTTTTTTTTGTCTCTGCTTTGGCTCTCTAGAAATTAATCTGCAGAGGAGCACCTTCACTTGAAGGTGGTGATTTATTATTCCAGAAAAACATCACATATGATCAGAATCAAAATTGTCATCAAGCTATGACAGTTTGGGACATTATCCTTGATTTTAGAATGAGAGTATCTCAAATATGTCCCCTTCTTTCCTGAAAACAATTGAGGGTACAAACACAAGGTGGAATTATTTTCTCTATTTCAGATGTTCAAGTGCCACTGCTTAGGTAGGCAAAAAACATTGGTCTTGCACAAGTAACAAAGATGCTCAGCAAGATGAGGGGAAATGTCAAGATTTCAAAAAAGACTGTGTCTGTGTGAGAGGAGTCTGTGTGCCTGTATGAAAACCCTTAGAAGGACAAACTGCTAATATTCCCAAAGAAGAGCAAACATCCTTACAGGTCACAAAATGCTAGTTGCTGATTTGATGAGGGATTTAAAAATGAATGGAGCATGAATGAAACAGAGTATTTTGAAATAGGGGTATATACATGTCTCAAAAAGGAAACAGCAGTAATTCATTCTCTAACAATTTATTACAGGTCTTATCCACTTATCTTAATAAATTTAGTCATTTAGGGCAAAGGAATGCAAATTCTTCTTTCTAGCTGTACATGTGGGCACATGCAGTAATAGAAATACATATTTTAACCTATTTAATTCTTGCATGGAAGAACAAATAGTTTCCAACAGCTTTCTCTCCATTGGATTTAAGTAGAGAAATTTTAGGGAGGACTTGGTGGTGCAGCGGGTTAAACTGCTGGGCTACTGAACTTGCTGACCGAGAGGTTGGCAATTTGAATCCAGGGAGTGGAATTAGCTCCCACTGTTAGCCCTAGCTTCTCCCAACCTAGCAGTTCAAAAACATGCAAATGTGAGTAAATCAATTGGTACCACTTCTGCAAGAAGGTAACGGCACTCCATGCAGTCATGCTGGCCACATGAGGGCACCTGCAGACAATGCCTGCTCATTGGCTTAAAAATGGAGATGAGCACCACCCCCCAGAGTCGGACACAACTAGACTTAATGTCAGATGAAATATTTGCCTTTACCTTTTACAGAAACTTCTACAAATTTTTCATTTTTTTTACATTCCAGGACTTTTTTTTGTCAACGAAAATAAATTCTGCATCTCCCCTGCCTTATTTTTACAGACGAAAACATGAACAGAAAACTGCCTTTCACACAAATTTTGCAATTTTTTGTCCAATGCATATTTTTGGGTAAACAATTTTTTTGCCAAAATCTCCCCAGTGGGATCTCATGCCTGTTGCTCTTTCCTTCCATGGGGTGTCATGAATATTTCCAAATATCTTTATATTCTTTCCAGGGTCAAAATCATAGCTGTGTGTCTTTTAGAAACATGTACATTTTTCTTTCATGTATCTTTGAAAAGTGCAGATGTTGCCAAACACATTTGTTTTGTTCCATAAAATGTTTTACAATGTAAATGTGAAGATATCAAGCTGCAAATCGCTGTTGTTTGGGATTTAGTTCTTATAAATGAAGATGGAGTAAGTCTATAAGAACAATAATTCAACAAACTGGATTCACATACATCCCTAGTTTGCTGCCACATAGCATGAGAAATGAGTTTCGGCCCCTTCAGACACTGAAGAATAATCTGCAAGCACACCTCATGAAATTTAACTAAACATGTAGTTTAAGAGCTGTCTCTTTATGAAAAGTATCTTGGTAACATCTTCTCCAACTCAAATGATCTTTGGGCCAATCACTTTCCTTACAGATCATATGGCCTACTAAAGTTAATTTTCTCCTGGAGCAAAGACACTCTTAATAGACAAACTGGAGGATAATGAATGCCAGATGTTATGATCCACCTGACTGACAATGACTCCCCATCCTAAACATTAAAAAGTGGCACTTAAACTGTGATAGCCCAGGGTTGGTTAAGAATAAAGCATCTGGAATAGTTAACAGCCATCTTGGCAGGGGAACCTTTGATTTAAGCCTGAACTTCATTACCTGTATAGAAGGAAAGGTGCTAATGAGAGCAATACAATACATACTTAGCCCACTGATAAGCAGAATACTTTAAGAACAATTAACAAGTCTAGACACCACTGTTATAGCATTGCTCCCAAGAGGGACTGAGGTATCATAGAATCATAGAATCAAAGAGTTGGAAGAGACCTCATGGGCCATCCAGTCCAACCCCCTGCCAAGAAGCAGGAATATTGCATTCAAATCACCCCTGACATTATCTGGTCTTTAGCCCAGAGTGGAATCCTTCTATGGGATGTGGGCAATTTGAACCTCTGAAGGCTCCCATCACTTGATTTTTTTCTGAAATAATATTAATAACACAGCTTCATTGATTTTATAATGCTGAACAGGCTTACATCCTTTTCTAAAATGTGATAAACACAACAAGAATCATAGAGTTGGAAGAGACCTCATGGACCATCCAGTCCAACCCCCTGCCAAGAAGTAGAAAAATCACATTCAAAGCACCCCTGACAGATAGCCATCCAGCCTCTGTTTAAAAGCCTCCAAAGAAGGAGCCTCTACCATACTCCGGGGCAGAGAGTTCCACTGCTGAATAGCTCTCACAGTCAGGAAGTTTTTCCTCATGTTCAGATGGAATTTCCTTTCTTGTAGTTTGAAGCCATTTTTCCGTGTCCTAGTCTCCAGGGCAGCAAAAAAACAAGTTCGCTCCCTCCTCCCTATGACTTCCTCTCACATATTTATACATGGCTATGATGTCTCCTCTCAGCCTTCTCTTCTTCAAGCTAAACATGCCCAGCTCTTTAAGCTGCTCCTCATTGGGCTTGTTCTCCAGACCCTTGATCATTTTAGTTGCCCTCCTCTACACACATTCCATCTTGTCAAAATCTCTCCTCAATTGTGGTGCCCAGAATTGGACACAATATTCCAGGTGTGGTCTAACCAAGGCAGAATAGAGGGGTAGCATGACTTCCCTAGATCTAGAAAATTATAATTACCGTATTTCTTCAACTGTAAGATGCCGATTGTAGGAAGGACTCTAAATTTCAGTACCACCACCAACAACAAAATAACATAAGATATATCAGTGATTCTAAGACACAGCCAATTTTGGAGATATTTATATATGGAAAAACGTGGCTTATAATTGAAGAAATACAGTAAATCTACTATTCCACATTGAGAGCGAGGTTGGTCTTGATTCCAATAAGCGCATTTCAACACTATGATTGTAAGACTCTGTGACTCTATAGAAAGGGAAAGGATTCAAACATAGTGCCATGGGGCAGGGGGGGGGGCAGATTCTTTATGGTCCACCGGGGAAGGGGGACAACAGCCTTGCGAACACTACTTTACCCATAATGTCTGGGAATCGCCAGAAGGCTAAACGGAGGGCTGCACAAACACAACAAGGACCAAGTACCAAAAGCACAATAATCCCAATTAAACAGCTCAAGGGAAAACACCAGGGGCTCACATGTCTTTACACTAATGCACAGAGCATGGGAAATAAACAAGACGAACTCCAACTTTTAGCACAACACCACAAATATGATATCATAGGGATCACTGAAACCTGGTGGGATGACTCCTATCGCTGGAATGTAGATATCGAGGGGTATAACCTCTTTCACAGAAACCGAACAAAGGGGAGAGGAGGCGGAGTAGCCTTATATGTCAAAAACTCTTATGCTGCAGAAGAGATTCAAGACAGCAATCTTGGAAACCAGCTTGAAATCATCTGGATAAGAATCAAGGGAACTGGGACTCAAAAAGATGTCGTTGTAGGCGTCTACTACAGACCCCCAAGCCAGGAGGAAGATCTTGATGAAGTCTTCTGCCAACAGTTGACCAAACAGGCACAGAAAAGAGATGTAGTAGTCATGGGCGATTTCAACTATCCCGATATTTGCTGGAAAACAAACTCGGCCAAGAGTACAAGGTCCAACAAATTCCTCACTTGCCTTGCAGACAATTTCATGGTCCAGAAGGTAGAAGAGGCAACAAGGGGATTGGCTACTCTTGATCTCATCCTAACAAATGCGGAGGACCTGATCGATGCGGTCGAAGTGGTAGGATCCTTAGGGGCAAGTGACCATGTGCTCCTGCAATTTGAGGTACAAAGGAAGGCCGAAACTAAGACAAGTCAAACCCGCATTCTGGACTTTAGGAGAGCTGATTTCCAAAAAATGAAGGAAACACTGAGCAGCATTCCGTGGACACAGATACTAAAAGACAAGGGAGTTACGGATGGATGGGAATTTCTCAAGAGTGAAATACTCAAGACGCAATTGCAAACCGTGCCAACAAAGAGAAAAAATAGGACAAGTGCAAAGAAGCCAGAATGGATGTCCAAAGAACTTCTAACTCTGCTAAGACACAAAAGAGACATGCACAAGAAGTGGAAAAAGGGAGAAATCACCAAAGAAGAATTCAAACAAATAGCCAACACCTGTAGGGAAAAGGTCCGCAAGGCTAAAGCAAAAAACAAGCTCAGACTTGCCAGGGACATTAAAAACAATAAAAAGGGCTTCTATTCTTATGTCAGTAGAAAAAGGAAAAACAAGGAGGCGATAGGACCTCTTCGCGGAGAAGATGGGGCAATGCTGACAGGGGATAGGGAAAAGGCAGAACTACTTAATGCCTTCTTTGCCTCGGTCTTCTCACAAAAAGAGAGTCTTCAACCTCAGCAAGATGGAGTGGATGAGGGATTGGAGGACATCCAACCCCAAATTGGGAAAGAAGTCGTCCAGGAATACCTGGCCGCTCTTAATGAGTTCAAGTCCCCAGGGCCAGATCAACTACACCCCAGAGTATTGAAGGAACTAGCGGAAGTCATTTCGGAACCATTGGCAACCATCTTTGAGAGTTCTTGGAGAACGGGAGAAGTTCCAGCAGATTGGAGGAGGGCCAATGTGGTCCCAAACTTCAAGAAGGGAAAAAAGGACGACCCAAACAACTACCGTCCGGTCAGCCTCACGTCGATACTGGGCAAGATTCTGGAAAAGATTGTTAAGGAAGCGGTCTGCAAACACTTAGAAACAAATGCAGTCATCGCTAATAGTCAACATGGATTTATCAAAAACAAGTCATGCCAGACTAATCTGATCTCTTTCTTCGATAGAGCTACAAGCTGGGTAGATGCGGGGAATGCTGTGGATGTAGCGTACCTGGATTTCAGTAAGGCCTTCTACAAGGTCCCCCATGACCTTCTGGCAAGGAAACTAGTCCAATGTGGGCTAGGCAAAACTACGGTGAGGTGGATCTGTAATTGGTTAAGTGGACGAACACAGAGAGTGCTCACTAATGCTTCCTCTTCATCTTGGAAAGAAGTGACAAGTGGAGTGCCGCAGGGTTCCGTCCTTAGATGAAGGGCTAGAAGGCATGATCATCAAGTTTGCAGACGACACCAAATTGGGAGGGATAGCCAATAGTCCAGAGGACAGGAGCAGAATTCAAAACGATCTTGACAGATTAGAGAGATGGGCCAAAACTAACAAAATGAAGTTCAACAGTGACAAATGCAAGATACTCCACTTTGGCAGAAAAAATGAAATGCAGAGATACAGAATGGGGGACGCCTGGCTTGAGAGCAGTACGTGTGAAAAAGATCTTGGAGTCCTCGTGGACAACAAGTTAAACATGAGCCAACAATGTGATGTGGCGGCAAAAAAAGCCAATGGGATTTTGGCCTGCATCAATAGGAGCATAGTGTCTAGATCTAAGGAAGTAATGCTACCCCTCTATTCTGCTTTGGTTAGACCACATCTGGAATATTGTGTCCAATTCTGGGCACCACAATTCAAGAGAGATATTGACAAGCTGGAATGTGTCCAGAGGAGGGCGACTAAAATGATCAAGGGTCTGGAGAACAAGCCCTATGAGGAGCGGCTTAGGGAACTGGGCATGTTTAGCCTGAAGAAGAGAAGGCTGAGAGGAGATATGATAGCCATGTATAAATATGTGAGAGGAAGCCACAGGGAGGAGGGAGCAAGCTTGTTTTCTGCTTCCCTGGAGACTAGGACGCGGAACAATGGCTTCAAACTAGAAGAGAGGAGATTCCATCTGAACATTAGGAAGAACTTCCTGACTGTGAGAGCCGTTCAGCAGTGGAACTCTCTGCCCCGGAGTGTGGTGGAGGCTCCTTCTTTGGAAGCTTTTAAGCAGAGGCTGGATGGCCATCTGTCAGGGGTGATTTGAATGCAATATTCCTGCTTCTTGGCAGGGGGTTGGACTGGATGGCCCATGAGGTCTCTTCCAACTCTTTGATTCTATGATTCTATGATTGTTGGAAAAATGTTTATGGGTTCAAGGATCCTAATTCTACATTGCCAACCATCCATATCCCTCAGAGCTAACAACATTCTGGGAAAATTGGCTGATCTGTTTTGTAGCATAGGGAATATTGTAAGCAGCATTTCTAATGATCATTTAGTGATGGGGATCACGCCCACTTCATTGCCCAAAGACCAGCAATGGAAAAACAGGTTGTTTGGAGCCATAAACTTTCTTTTCTTGACAATGCCTATGATAGATCTGCTTGCCTGCCTTCACAACACTGTACAAACAATATAAAAGTGCACTTGCAAAAGAAGCAGTTACGTTAAGGTCATGTCCTGTGAGGCTTCCAGCACTCTTCACACAGCCAGATACAGTATTAGAATGCATGGGGAAGAATCACATGGGAATCTTAATGAATCAAAGGAATACAAACTCAATGACAAAAAAAAAACAGCTTACACACCATTTCTATTATTGTAAGTTACTACCTAAGTGAGAACATAAGCAATCAATTATACCCAGAATTTTTGGGAGCTGATTGTGAAGATTCATTTGAACATGCAGTTTGAAGAAGATAGTTAATGGTATGTGGCAGAGCAAAGCCTGGTGGCAGCAAGGGGGGGAAACAGTATTGGTATAAATGGGACAATCTGCCAGTTTGCTACTGCCTTTTCCTGAAATGACTGGGTTTTGTGGTCCAGGTAGTATGTGAAAGATGGTTTGATCAATCACCTCTGGAACAACTGGCCAAACTTCCCCATGCCCACTGTCTTGGCTTTGTGAAGCCACCTAGAATCCAGTCATTCAGCCTCCTTCTCTTATAGCTGTTCCGCCACCAGCTCCTCCCTTTCCCTGCTCAAGCAGAGAGTAGAATATCTCCCAAAATAGTCAACTATACATGGGTCTGTCCTAAAAGTAATGAGCATGACATTTTACATGACACAGAAAGGCCAGGAGATGAAAGTAGGGTTTGAGGCAGGTGGAAGGGAATCCAGGAATATAGCTTGACATTCTTCAACTGGGCCCACGCACTTGTAGCCATTGGTATGTTAGCAAATTGCATAGCTAAATGCAGTTCTTGGCTATGTGCAATTTCTTTCCCAAAGCTACCTCAAAAGACATAATTTTGGGACAACTGAAAATGTCCAGGCTAATCCCATAAGGGCTCTGAAGTAGATCTCAAGTGAAGATATCCTCCACTGCTATGAAGAGTGGCAGCAACACTAGAATTGATGTATTCAATCACAAAGGGCCAATTATTTTGAAAGGCATACTGTAAGCGCATGTATGTTCAATAACATTTTTAAAAAATCATTCTCATTCCTTTTGGGACTGACCACGTATGAGCAGTGTCACCCTCTAGGATCCTGAGTCAAGTCTTTAAAGTCATGTCTGTTTTGATACTCCATTGTACTGAAATAGGCATCCAAATGGTTTGTCTCAATGCAAGTCAGCCTTCTAGGTCAGTGGTTCTCAACCTGTCGGTCCCCAGATGTTTTGATCTTCAACTCCCAGAAAATCTAACAGCTGGTAAACTGGCTGAAATTTCTAGGAGTTGTAGGCCAAAACACCTGGGGACCCACAGGTTGAGAACCACTGTTCTAGGTTGATTAGGCAATTTGGATATGTCAGGCATCTTCAAACTGCGGCCCTCCAGCTGTTTTGGCCTACAACTCCCAGAAGCCCTAGTCAACTTGTTCAGTGGTTGAGAATTCTGGGAATTGGAGGCCCAAACATCTGGAGGACCACAGTTTGAGGATGCCTGTCCTATATCCTATATAGGGACGGAAGGAAAATTCATTTGGTACATTTTTGGTCCTTTACAAAAAAAATGAATTTATCTTCAGCAAAGGAGCACAAATATCAGGGAACTTGAGAAACATCTAATTAGAGAAAGCAAATTGTTAGATTGGCTATGCCACCACCTAAGCTGCTGTTTATTACTGAGAAAAGAGGGCATATGTTACAGCCTTTGGACAAAACTACAATATCTCACTTATCTGCTCACCTCAGTCCCATCACAACTAAAGACAGAAGATGATATTTTGCAATGAGACAATAAGAATATAGTTGCCATGGAAATGAAGATAAAGATAATGACCGTGTGTCCAAAGGCAAGAGAAAAAAATATAGTCTCTGTTGGTAACATCTAGATAACATTCACTACCTTTGGAAGGTTTTTTAAAACAACAGTACAATTAGCATTCAGCTGTATTTCATTCTTCGGTGTTAAAACGTTCTCCCCGTTCCAGTTTTCCCCCCTCTCTTTAGTCACACAAAAACACCTTGCTGAGTTTCCTGAACTGATCTTTTGTGCAGTTTGACATGGTTTTGTTAGAATCCAAAAACCATTTTCTCCACTTCTGTAGAAGGCCCAGCTTGCCACTGTTGTCAGCATAATGGCTTGAATAAAGCATTTCAGCCTGAAATCGTTTGTAAACGCACCCTCGCTATTGCATGGATTTTCTTGGCCATTTCTTCTCGAGTGCTTATGTGTTACAGATTTCTGTTTCATGCAGTCTGAATTTCCCCTGTCTCCATTTTCTCTAAGAAGAAGACAAAGCAGAATCGGGGTTTGTTTCTAGCCCTCTTTGAAAGCATCGCTGTGCTTGTTGTTAGTGTCAGTGGAAGACATTTCCATTCGCATTCAGGCTCCTTGTTTTGAGAGATAAATACTTCCAAGAAATCCAAATGCTCGCTGCTTGTTTTTCAGGAATCACTGCAACAAAATACTGATAACACAGAAAGTGAATCTTCCTCTTTTCACCCTCTGATAGGCTCAGATCTCATCTAGTCTTCCTTTTCTGGAACAATAATGACTTATCAAAGCATACGGACATCTCCTTAGGATTCAGCTGCTTCTTAACCCTCTTCACCAAAGACCAGCAGCAAACAATTTGGTTCCGTAAGTCAGTTTGTAATGCTCTCTGAAAAAACTGATTAATGGCAGAAGATCATACAAAGTTTACTCTAGCGTTCTAGGTTGCCAAGTCCTTTCACGGAGGACAGATGGCATATTATTTCTTCTATGTTTTTTAAGGGACTTTTCTCCTGCCAAAGTAGAGGAGAAAAGGAGTAATGCTAGATCTACATTGCCATTATATGGTCAGTGTAGACCCATATACACTTCATCACACTAGAGAAAAATCCACTTAAAATACAGTTTCTGCCACTTGCAGAATTCTGGGGTTTGTAGTTTAGTGAGGCTGTTAAAGGCCTCTCCCTAAATTACAAACTCCAGAATTCTGCAGAAGGCAGAAACCTGGTTTAAAGTTGGTTTTTTCCCTAGTGTGTTGAGGCCATTAGTGCAGTTTGGGTGCATACTAGCCATATAATACAGTTCAAACTGCGTTATTTGGCAGTGTAGATCCAGCCTTTGATGGAAAAAGTAGCACTGGATTATTTCTTTTGTATTTTAAAAAAAAACTTGTTTCACTTTCTAGCCATGCTGAAGCCTTCTCTCTCTTGCAAGATCAAAGGACCAAAGATAAGAAAACATCCAAACAGGCACTCACAGCTCCTTCTACTAAATAAATATTCACTGGTATATGCCTACAAACAGAAAGCAGAGAACCATGTGTTTATCAACTATTAAAAGATCCACACGGATCTGCCAGGGAGGGCATGCTCAGGCACTTGGAAAAGGAACACTTTGAATCAATATCATCTACAAGGAGGAGGAGAAAAATAGTATTGACATGGTCATTTTTTATAAGTAAATTAGGTCCACACTAGCACTTGGCGGCATATGAAAGAAAGGGAAGAAGAGCCTTAGGCCCCTTCTACACTGTCATACAAAATCCAGATTATTTATTTTGAACTGTATTATATGACAATGTAGGTTCGTATAATCCAGTTCAAAGCCAATCGTGTGGATTATCTACTTTGATAATCTGGATTATATGACAGCGTAGAAGGGGCCTGAGTCCGTCTGTCTATATTTTGCAGATGTGTAATAAACAAATAGTGTGTGTTCTCACTATGTATACGTGTGTATATGTGTGTGTGTATACACACGCACGCACACAGAGTCTCATTTATCCAATATAAATCCAGCAGAATGTTGGATAAGCAAAAATATTGGATAATAAGGAGGGATTGAGGGAAAGCCTATTAAATGTAAATTATGTTATGATTTTACAAATTAAGCACCAAAAGCATGTTTTACAACAAATCAACAGAAAAAGCAGTTCAATACATGGGAACATTATGTAGTAATTACTGTATTTACAAATTTAGCACCGAGATATTGCCATATATTGAAACAGAAGTGGATCTGGGTGTTAGGCAGACTGCGTTGGATAATACAGGACATTGGATGAGCAAGGTTGGATAAGCGAGACTCTACAGTGTATATATATGTGTATGTGCACATACACACACACACACACACACACACAAACAAACAAAAGCTGTACTGGAATAATTCCCATGATCTGCTTCTTCTGGAACTATTAATCGAAATGTGAAGATATTCTACTACTGGAATAATGTGATTCTTACTGCAGGACTGGTGTAATTTTTGTATTTCCGGGTAATGCATACATGGAGAAGTCATTGAGTTATTGATCAAAAGAGGATGTACTGCTGACAGCTACAGAAGGCTCCAAAATGTATATGGTGAGATGGGAGTGATGCACCAAGATGGTTAAAAAGTTTAAAGGAGATGAAACTAGAGTTGGAGACAAACCACAACCGTCTTCAATGAAAAACAATGACTGGACAACATGATTCACATAGACTCGTGTATAACTGTCTGAGACATTGTTGGGTAGCTTGGCTGTGAGTGCTATCAAGCATATTACCCACAGTCTTGGACACAGGAAAGTGTGTGCAAAGTGGATTCCTCATCAATTTACTGCTGATTTGCAAAAGAGACTTTACATGTGTTTGAAACTGTTGGCAGCATTTAAAGGCTTCTAGGGTGGTGAGGCTTAGACCCGTTCTACACTATCCTTTTACTAAGTAACTGAAGAGAATGTCGTTATTAGTATCTATCTCCATGTCGAATATCCCTAGAAGTAAATATTTTGGCTTCATTGGTATATTTGTTTTGAGTATTTTCTGGCATATTTCTATTCTTAAATGCCAAACTGTGATAGAGTATGGCAGAAATTCAGAGTTGTAGATCAAGCAACTTAACCATAATTTGTCCCCTGAGTTCGCAGGGAAAACCCAACTTCCTTTTGGTATCTGTCAACCTCCAGCAATATTTATATAAATGTTCTCGTAATAAATGAGCAGTACAGTCATGACTCAAAGATATGCCAACTGTACAGAAGTTAAGATTAAATGTAAACCTCTTCTTCTGGCAGAAATATGTTTTTTGCCAGCTGATCTCTGAAACTGAAAGAGCAAACTCACTGGAGAATTAGTATGCTAACTCATATTTGCAGGCAGGCAACCCCCAGAAAGACTAGAGAAAGATTGTGGCTTAGGGAACAGCCAAATGATGTCAAAGCCACAGTTGCTTCTATCCACGGACAACAGTGACAATGGAGCATCAAATTAGGGCATGGTGAAGGTTGTCAATTTCAATCAATTTGATTTCAACATATGAACAAAATATCTTCAAGACACCCTCTCAAGAGACCTGCTTAAGTTCTGCAAATTTAGGACCATGAACTCCTAGATCAAATCTATCCATCCTTAACATGGTTATCTTCTTTTCCTACTGCTTCCCTCTTTACCAGTCATGGTAATCTTTTCTAATGAGTAATGCTATCTCATGATATGTCCAAAGTATGATAGCCTTTGTATTGCCACAACCTCTGAGGATGCTTACCATAGATGCAAGTGAAACATTAGGAGAGAATGCTTTTAGAACATGGCCATATAGCCTGAAAAACCTACAACAACCCTATGATAGCCTTTGTTTAGCCATTTTATCTTCGAGAGAGAATTCAGGCTTGATTTGGTCTCTGGCCCATTTATTTGTCTTTTTTGGTGGTTCATGGATCCTGTAGAACTGTCCTCCAGCACTACATTTCAAAAAAAGGTTATTGTTTTCCTGCCAGCTTTCTCTCCTACTTTTACAACCATACATGTAAACTGGAAATATGAAAACAAAGGTGCTCCTAAATTATTTGCAACAGCCCCCATCTTGAAGGGATGTGACTTGGCCTGGTCAGATTGAGCTCCAAGATGATTTTTTTCTAAAGAGTTGGGATACACACATAAATATGAATGAGAGAAAAGTATCAATCACTTGAGCATCCCTCTTAAGGATGCAAGTTTCATGATAAATGGATGCAGCTTTAGTGATCTTATACACAAAAGTTCACCTGGGGTCATGTGTACTGTGCTAGGCATCATCAAGCCTTGCTAGCTTTTTTGACTGTGAACCACAAGAAGAAATATATTAATATCATACAGAGAGAGATATAAGGATCTCAGTAAAAACTGCAGTTTCCTGTAGATTAAATAGCACTGCTTCTGTGTTTAGATAACAGGGACACTATTGAGCATATTTATAAGGAGAAACTCATTTCTGGTGTTTATAGTTTTATTAGCCTCTATTTCTGTGTTACAAAACACAACACTTAAAAGATATTCCACAAATAATGCTAGCTTCCTAGCAGTTGATCCTAACATATTCACCACATCCAGTTAAGGTGACGCTCATGTATCCAGCCTGCCATCTGCAAGCAGCCATATTTAGGGATTGTGCCATCCTTCAGATGTTGTTTCACCACAGCTCTCAGCAGCTCCAGCCATCATAGGCCATATTAATGTATGCTGGGAGTCATACTTAAACAACGTATTCTGAGGTGCATAATTCCCACCCTGTGGTATTCCATGTGGGCATTGCCTCTTAGTGCTGATTATGGTAATGACATATGTAGTATTTCGTACTTTGGATTGCTGTAAGTCTGTATAGGGGACTATCTTTCACAACCCTCAGTGGATTGATTGGAGCTGATATAAAGAGAATAGAGGTCCCTTGTAATGGCAGCTTCAAAGGCTATCAGTCATTTTTGGATATGACCTATAGGACCCATTATTGTTGCCCTAACACCAGCAGGCAAGGGTTTGTTTGTTTTTTCAGAGCCTTATCGCACAAAGGAGGCACACCATTGCCATTCTTCCTTCTCCCCATCATTAAACCATCTCCAGGCAAATATTGTCAATAGCTGGCAATCCCACCACATTCCCATCACCTATCTGTTATGAAGGGGCAATTCCTCTTCTGTGCTTGTATGAAGTGATACCAGAGGCAGGATTCTTCCCTTCTTTCACTCTCCATACCTCCCTCTTGCTATTTGTAAGGCAGTAATTTTGTGATCTGCATTTTTTTCATAAACCTTGGCTCAAGTTGTGAAATTACCTTTCAAAATATTTTCAAAAATAATGAAACAGTGGAATTGCAGAAGAGTGGAATTTTGTGGTTATGTGGCAGTATGACCACAGGTTTGTGAATTGCCACCGTGAAATAGGAAGGGTTTCCATTCTAGAATGTTGTCACGAGCTGTGATTTGCTGTGCAATAGCAACTTTGTGTGATAAAGTCCTCAGTCAGGCTGTTGAAAAATGACTAGCTGCTGAAAAAAGGACTCTAATGCGAGGTGCAGCACTTGTTCTTTCCTCTTTAATGTGATTTTAAAATGGATTTTAATGTGATTTTAAAATGGATTTTAAATTGTTTTAATTTGCTGGTTGTTTGAACATCATCTCCTATTTAATTGTTTTTCAGTATCTACATTTTCATTGTATTTTTAGCTGTAACTATTGGGTTCCAGTATCAGCAGACAGGCAGGCTATTAAAATCCATCCATCAATCTATAATCTATTTGAAATACCACAGGTCTTTTCCTGTTTTTTTCAGTTCGCAAAACAAATATCCATTTGATCTATGAAGTCTGTGTGAGACAGCCAAGTCAGTCATCTCCTTTTTTGATTAACACTTCTCTAGCTCCATCAGCCAGCCCAAAAGGTGACAAAAGAGTTTTCTCTGGTCCATCTCCTACACTTCAAAGGTGCAACGGTGTCTTCTTCATCTGCCATTCAGCTTATTGGTGAAATAGTGTTGCATGGGAAATTCCACTCACCTCAAGCATACATAAGAAAAATGGAATATGGTGCTTTTGTTACTGATTGTTTTCTTGGACCACAAAGCAGTGCTGCATGTAGTAAAACTAAGGTTTTCTAAGGAGCCCACTTACAACTCAAGATTCAATGAGTACCTCAGTTCATGTTTTGGAGACTGTTTGGTGGGGACACATTTTTCTCCAAAAGATTCAAATTGATAGAGCAAGCTGGTTTTCTGCTGCTCCAGAGACTAGGATATAAGACTGTGGATTCAAACTATAGGAAAGAGATCCCATCTAAACATTATGAATAACTTCCTGATTGTAAGAGCTGTTTAACAGTTATAATGCCCTAGAGTGTGATGGAGTCTCCTTTTATAGAGATTTTTAAATACAGGCTCTGTATAGCAGGGGTTGTATGGCATGGCCCTCATGGTCTCTTCCAACCCTATGATTTTACAATTCTATGGATGGCCATGATTTGACCTGGGGGGACCCTGAAATGATGAGATGAAAATATTAAAAATACCATTCAAATTGCATTTAGTCGGGCTTTTGACTAGAGAATGATCACTGGGTCCTAATGGGCAATTTCATTGCATAATATTTATTTATTTGTGTTGTAGAAGGCTTTCATGGTCGGAATCACTGGGTTGCTGTGAGTTTTTCGGTCTGTATGGCCATGTTCTAAATAAATTTATTTATTTATGTACTTAATTTATACTCATCCTTTCTCCCTGTGAGGATTTAAGATGGCTAACAATCACACCCACAAAATTTGAAACAAGGTGAATACAAAAAAACCCCAATTAAATAGTACTGTGTATGTGGGTGGACTTAGGTTAAAATTGAATAAACATAGTTACAATTGCATTTAAAACTCACAATATATCCCTATGGTAAATTTTCATTTTGGACAAATTCTCCATGAAATTAATAATTGCATTTGAAATCAAAACAATCCCACAGGTGATAAAATTATCACTGAGTTTCTGGATTTCTTCCATGCAATTAGGTGCAGAAAATATAAAAAGATGGTGGCTGTGAGCTTTATCAGACAAATAAATTTTAGTGTATCCCCACCCTGCGATTACAGAAGGTTGACACTCTTTTAATTGTCATGGCACCATCCATGGGAGATCCTTAGAAATCTCTGTAAGAGAGAGTTCTAGTGTTGTAGCTGAGAAAATTTACCAAAGATGTGAAAAATCATACAGGAGAAGAAAAACTATGAAAGCAGAATCAGTTAAGATGGTATTGAGGAATCTCAATGCAGGCAGAGGTCATTCCTCTTCTTGATCATATGATGGCTGAAGACAAAGAGTAATACAGTTTCAACTCTATTAACAATAGAGAAGTAACTTCCCTTGAGATCCAGCTCTCTTGGTTCTATGCAAAGTAAATTGCCCCTTTCCTAGGCAAATGACTTTGTTTCTCAAGGCCTCTCCATTGTAAGATCTAGAAAAATCTTTAGGTGCTGTATAAAGTAAAACTTGGTCCAATTAAAGAGTATTCTCATTCCTAGAGGTAGGAAACTTGAAGGAGAAATCCCACTCATTTGACTCCATCTTGTTTTAAAGTTGTAGTAGAACTCTGTAGTAAAGAAAATATTGTTCATAAAAAATAGAGGGTGTATATCTATATAGAGATTAATATTTTTGTGTGTGCAAAGACTGAAAAAGAAGAGAAAAGGAAGCAAGGAAAACAAATAGTTCTTCCTACCTCTTCCTCTGGAAACAATAGTAAGGTCATTGTAACCTATAATTATTCATGGCCAAGTCCTACTGAGTAGAATTACAATTAGCTTATTCTATTGGTTTTGATGGGATTAAGCCTCTGCTGTTGTTATCTGGACAAAGGTGTAAGGCTTCTTAGGTTTATCTAGAGGGATTCGTTGTGCTAACACCATTTATCATCATTATCACCATCCTCCAATTTACATCTTGGCATTGCCCCAAGAATTCATAGCACTTGAAAAATTCACAATATCATGTCAAGCATTGGAAGATCCTATGTTCAGTCACATCATCTTAGTCCTTAAAGGAATAACAAGAAAAGGCTGGCAGGTTGCTGCTATGGAGCTGAAAGTTCCAATAGGAACAAATTATAGAATAATCCTTTACAGATGGCTGTTCTGGGTGGAACTGATTGGAAGTGAAGTCCCCAACATCAGGAAAGAGAAGCATTCCTTCCTGCTTGATTCTACCCAAAAGTTACATAAAATGGCCAAGGTCCTGTTAGTGATGTATGACCTCATCAAACATGCTGCCAGAATTGCCATGGGTTGTGACAATTCCAGCGGTACATATTGGGGGGGGGGGCATGGGGAACATTGCCCCTTGCCCCACATTGCCAGTAAGCAGTTGCTCCATCCCACAGGTGGAAAGCGTCAACCACCCGGCTTCTCCCCACTCCCCACAGGAGTGTTCCATTGAGATCAGTGACAGCATACGGCAGGTGAACTTCCCTTTTGCAATGGAGCCCCATTTGACATTAAGGTGGAAGCTGGCAGGCTCAGTCACAAAAGAGATCAAACACTGTATGCCATTAATTTGGACCCCATTCTGATGAGGTTGTTGTTACACATGCATAAACCTCATTTCGAACAAGAATTCTAAAACAGTTTAACATTTAGAGAGATTTTCTTTTTGCACTCTGCCCAAAAACCTTATGCTGCCTGCTGGAGCTCCTATTACTTACTGCTAGGGAAGGGGAAGAGAGAAGATGTGGTTCAAACCATGATGATCCAGCTGCTCTTAGATCCTGGGGGAAGGAAACTCCATTTGACAGTGCACCCTCATTTCTTTGCTCACCACTACTAAGTTGAGACCAGTGCTTCTTTATAATCTGAATTGCCTCCCCTCCCCTCCCCTCTGCAATGGTGAGCGACAGGAACAAAAGCCCTTGGCAGTTGCTGAGAAGTAGAAGGATATGGAATATGTAGGGTTGTTTGGAGATGTCTGCCAATGTTGTCTTCCTTTTTATTAATTCTAAAAATATAAGTTGCCTTACTGCATACTGGAGAATATCTCTACAGGTTTCCCTTGCAACATGCAAGAAGGAGGGTTTATCTGTCAGAGGCTTTAGCCAAGTTTGTCCAGAATATAGTATAGTGCAAGTTACAGCTCCAAACATCTAGAAGGTCAACAATGCCCCTTCCTTGCCGAATTTATAAACTGAATCAACAGTTCTTCAAAATAGGGGAAACCCCAACTTTTTTTAAAGTCACCATTGGTAACTTGGAGACATGCACATGAACAAGGGGAAGCACTGAACTGGGAGACTGGGAATTGATTCTGACCACGACTGACCCCGTGGAACTGAGGAGGAATCATCAACTCCACATAGAATAAACATGTTTTTATTTCTTCTGCCATTAATCCTATACAGAAACTAATACCTCCCATTAGCTTCGGTACTTGGATGGATTCGGTCCAAAAAATGTTTAATCCTTACCTCAAAAACAATGTATGCCATACTCTCCAACTATTCAAATCTGGCAAGGAAAGTCCTACTCTGTTTTTTCAGTCCTAGTTTCTCTCTCCTCCCACTTTCCTCTTTCATCCACAGCTTACATCAGTTGCTGCAAACTGACTTCAAAGTGCAAAAGTAGTTCAACTTCTGTTAATTCAGCAGCAAGGAGAGGGGAGAGAGCCTTGTTCTTCCCAGAGGACCCAGGCAAAAGGAAACTGCTGCAGCCTCTCCTAGCTTATATATTCTTCCACAGTAATAGCTTGACTACACTCTGATGTTTAAAAGCAATGCTTTTGGGTTTGGAAAGATTAGCCATTTACCAAAAACGTTGCCCGGGGGACGCCCAACTGTATTTACTCAGTCTTTGAGGAGGCTCTTTCCATGTCCCCACTTGGAAGTCCCTGAACAGACTCAGAAATGGAGTGGGCAGATCAAAAGACAACCTGCCAAAATAGCACTACCTAAAAGAACCACACACTTTGTGTCTGTGTATCAGAACAGACAACTCCACATCTATATGCTTGTCAACTATGCCGTGCCTCATGTACAGAGGAAGAATTGTTGGAGGCTACAGACAATGCCATTGCTGTTGCCCGTTTTTGGTCAAAAGATATTTAGTGACCTGCACTCCTTCTATTTTTTCAGTTTTAAACTAATCTATGCAATGCTTTTGATATGAAATAAAACCACACTCTGATGTTGCCAGCCATGCTTGTCCTAGTTTTCGTCCGTGAAAAGTTGGCGGGTCTGATGTAGCATGTTTAACCTGCCTACCCAACCAAGATGTGGATGTGTAAAATGCTGACCCTCAATTGAAGCTTTAATTAGATAGACGCTTTCAATTAGAGTCCCTTCATTTCTCAGAGATGCTTGCTTAGGAAAAGTGGTTGCACATTTCATTATACTACACAGCTATGTCTTTTAAAAAAAATCTGGGACAAGAGGAAAGGGAACACTTCTGCTTTAAAGTGCTCCAGCAAGCACAGAGAACAAAGAACTGTGCATCATATCACTCAAGCTGGCTGACAGCATGCAAAGACGGCTCTGGAGGGTTTCGTTATATGCTCTTAGTCGGTTTTATTGATTAAACCTCCAGCCATCAAATGTAACAGCATACCCTTAGCTAGTTTGTTTTAAAAAAAGACTCTTCACACAGGCAAGGACTAAACAACAAAAATAGCACCAAAGAGCGCGACATGACTACATTTCATCCGCACGCAGAGATACCCTGATTTGTTTTAACCAGGGAAGACCTAATGTATCAACCAAGCCAGGGGAGAAACAGTTAGGTAATCCAATAACTCAGTGGAATTACAATTTCACTCACCTCCTCTTTCAGTGAGAGCTTTCAAAATCTCCATATTTCATCATGAATTTGACAGAAGCTTCTTGTGATTTTTAGGGGGGGGGGAATCAAAGTAGGAAGACTGTGTAAAGGAGAATTAGTCCATTGAAACAAAGGGCTTTACGTAATTACATTTTTGAAGTTTATCTTTGAATCTCTGTATAATCATCTCAATTTATGGTGCCCCAAAATGGACTGCCAACATTTTTTTTTCTGTCAAGGTTTTCATTTTCAACAATTGCATGGCATTTCAGGTGTTTCAGTACTGGAAGTAATCGGAGTAAGGATGAAAAAATACAGTATTCACCATAATTCATTTTGAGGTCAAAAATAGGTTCCCAATCAATGGGAAACCAAGCCAGGAATAACCCAGGAGCAAGTTTATGCATAGTACATATCCAAGGGTGGTTGTTTTTTTGTTTGTTTGTTTGTTTGTTTTGGGGGGGAGGGGGGTTGGAAAATTACTCTACTTGGAAATATGTTGCATGATATGCTTTGCATAACAGTTATATGGGCTTGAACAATAAAAAGAAGTCCACACAGCCACATATTTTTATGCAAGATTGCTGTTTCCTCTGCAAAATATAACTATATTTTCCATACTAAATTCTTACACAGAAAACATCAATCTTGCACAACAAAAGGCTGCAATCATATACAATAAAAATCTAATTCAAAAAATCTTATGCAAAACCCAGCAATCTTGTTCAAAGAATAGGCAGATAGTTTTACAAGATGTTACTTTCTGTACCAAATTTTAGCTGTGGAAGATTGCTAGTTTTTGCAGCCCCTCCACCTGGGATCTTCTGAAACAAATGGGAGCTGTATGTGCAGACATATCTATATGCATTTCGATGTGGATTAGCCATTTCCTCTTATTGATTTCTGAAGTTAGAGATCAATCTGTTGGATTTTGTGCCTATTTTCATTGCGCACATAGAAGTTGTTGTCTTCTGGACATTGATTTGGAAATGAATTTCAGTTCCCTTTTTGACATAAAGTTACAGAATAACATGCACCCTTCTAAAAGGCACAAGCAACATTCAGTCACCTCTGTTATTAACTTGTACTTATGCTGCTCATTGCTGTGATGAGAAGTTTGAGAAAATACACTAAAAAGTCTTGAATACCAGTAGTTCTTAAACAAGTACCTGCTCTGTGGTTAGAAACAGAGAGATGATATGAATCAGTCTTCGGTCTACAACAGAAAGGACTTTTTTTCTTTCAAATTGTATTCCTATTGCTTTCAGAACCAAGGCAATGACATTAAAGAAAGGCTAATGCAGAGGAAGGAATTAAGAAACATAAATTAAAGGAAGAAAATTACTGAGATTATTAAATAAAGTTCAGAATCTGTAAAATAGAAAGATTACAGGAACACTCTTCAAGACAACCCAAGCCCCAAATCAGAAATCTTTTCCATCTGTGGCATTAAATTTGGCAAAGGAAAATAGACAATTGGAAGTGCATTGGACCCTTGCGTATTCATTCTGTCCATGGGATTTACACAAAACCTACAGAGTTGTATGTAAATCCCAAATTAGATCATGCAACCTAATTAGCTTTCCAGAACTCATTACTCCTGGAATTGGATACAAACTTTAGGCTTTATTTGTTGCTGTTATTGTTTTGGCTATTTTGGTTGAGTGACCCTCTTCTCTCCAAGTAAAAAATCCAGCAACTCACTTTTAAACTATTTTCTGTGTGCAATTTTCAGCAGTCTGTAAAGGGGCAGAACATCTTTTCCTTAGCGCTTAATCCTATTTCTACAAATAATTACTACTAGGTTGCTAGCTACCAGTCAGGACAAAACTCATTGGACATGGTCTAAGGGGAATATCAGACCTTCATCTGGGTGTTAATAGAACAACCCTTGAGAAGTGAGTAAAGTCTTGTGGAAATCTGAATTCGGTAAAAGCTGTCTGGCTCAATTCATTGGCTATAGAGGCCCCTTCTACACTGCCATATAATCCAGATTATCAAAATATATAATTCACTTTATCTGCTTTGAATTGATAACCCAGCAGATTTTATATGGCAGTGTAGAAGGGTCCAGAGTTGCAGTAGAGCAGTGGTTCTCAACCTTTTTTTAACCAGGGACCTCTTTACCAGGAACCACTTTGACCAGGGACCATCTCCAACATTAGTACCAAAAGGATTATGAATCAGTTTTTGGTCAACTTTAGATTTGTTTTGGTTATTTGGGGTGCTGAATCAGAATTAGATAGACCACATCAGCTCTAATTTCTGATACAGAACATATGTCATCCAGTAGTTACCATCTGCTTGCCCACATAAAGCCATATGTAATAAGCCTTGGCACCATAAGAGGGTTTTGCAAGACCAGTTGCTCTCGTTGCAATGATGTAATAACAGTGAAGCTGTGGACCATATTTTAGTTCTTGTGGACCACTGGTGGTCCACGGACCACAGGTTGGGAACCACTGTACTTGAGGATCTAGGCTAGATCTACATTGCCCTATATCCCAGGATCTTATTCCAGATTATCTGCTTATCCCAGATTATCTGGCAGTGTAGACTCATATAATTCAGTTCAAAGCAGATAATCTGTGATCAGATCCTGGGATATAGACTAATGTAGATCCAGACCTAGAGTGCATCTATGATGTAGCATTAATGCAGTTTGACACCTCTTTAACTGCCATGGCTCAATGCAATGGGATCTTGGGAGATGTAGCTTCACAAGGTCTTTAGCCTTCTCTGTCAAATAGGGCTAGTGCTTCACCAAACTACTACTCTCATGATTCCATAGCATTGAGCCATGAAAGTCAAAGTGGTGTAGATGCACCCCAAGAGATTCCTAGAGCAAAGCTATTAATCAAATCCATTAATAATCAAATCTACAAAGGTTATAACTGCAAATGTGACTGTACTCCTTTTTGTTTGTAAAACATTTTGAAGCCGAGTGCACATTTTTAAAGAAAAAACTAATTATGTGAAGCAAGATGATTAAAAACAAAACAACAGTCAGGGAAAACATTGCATAACAAGCTATTTTAAAAGTTTTTAAAGAAAGAACCCACAACCATCATGAGGCTGACCAGTTCTCATGAGAGAAGCCTCCGGCATCTAAAGCATGACCCACTTTGTTTGTTTGTTTGGAGCCTAAAATAACAGTGTCAAAGCAAAAAACTTCACCCTCACTCAGTCAATTGGAATTGTGTAAATAGCTTTAGCCACACACTTGAGAACTGGTAGGACTGATGAAGGTTTCCTATGAGCGGCAATAACTCTGGTGGGTGGATTGGATGGGAGATGGAGAAAAGGTTCTTTGTTTCTGCTTTGGAATGGAGGAAAGGAAAAGACAAAAATGTGCAGGCTTACCACATTTCTGCCGCACCTGGAATCTTTCCATTTGACAGTAATTAGTGAGAGACAGTGTCTTGATAGCCCTTCAGGTGTTTGATTCTCACTCTTTTTATTCCCACACCAGCTGCTTTCTGTAATGAGATGAGTTCTCCCCAGCTCTTCACAGGGCTGCCTTTCCAAAAGGAGGGGGAGCCGGCCTCCTTTCGTTTCATGCTACCAAAGTCTCCATTGAGCATCATAGCTGCACATTTGAATACATGTAGGCTATGCTGAAATTTCCAGTGAAGGAGGAGAAAGCATCATTGTGTACCCAACACATACAAATTCATAGGTTAGAGGAACTATGGGGAAATTTGCAAGGTTGTGAATTCCCGAAACGGTTTCAAGGTTTCATCTGGTCAACCAGCTGTTGTGTTTGGAGATTTAGGAAACAAACTAGAGTATTACCAAGTTTAGATGTAAAGTTTACCTTCCCCTCCCTTCCTTGCACAAGGTCACAAGCAGACTGTCCTTGCTTTACCAATTCAACATGATGCACTGGAGGACTGCATGTTGTTTGCTCAGGCAGAACAGGCCTTACCATTACATAGAGCACCCGCTATTGGAAATATGTGATTCCATGAAAATATAGTAAATTTTATTTCTAAATATACGTCTTTTATGCAAATCATATTTGAGAGCCAACATGATTTAAGTGTTGGACTAAGACACTAGGGTTTGAATCTTTGCTCAGCCATGGGAACCCACTGGGTGACCTTGAGCAAGATACTCTCAACATCAGAGGAAAGTAAAGGCAAACTCCTTCTGAACAACTTCTGATGCCAAAGGTTCACCTTTGGATTGCTATAAGTCAGAAATGACTTGAAAGCACACACCACCATAACAATATATAAATTTGTATATAGCCAAAGATCGGGAGATGTATTTATAGGATGTTCTGCCCTCACGCTATCTTAAATACTTGGGAGGTGAACTGGCTTCACAGGAAACAGATCAGAAACTATATAGTTGAATCAAACAGGAATGTATTAACTGACAAGAATTTTAGACTTTCTCTCCTCCTGAGTCTCACTGTGAAGTCTTTATGAAGAGAGGTAAAGTCTTTGAGAGATAGGCACATTTCTGGCCCAACTGAAGCTCTTGAATTTTTATTTCTTATTGTCTCTTTCTTGTATGGTGTTCAACTGTCTCTAAGATGGTCTCAGTATTTAACTCTGGCTGGACTTGAATACAGCTCATACAGCTCCAATTGGACGTGCTATTCGTAGACGCTCCAACCTTCCTCTCCCTTCACCTTCTAGTCATGAAAAAGCTGACTCTTCCAAGAACCAGAAGTGCCTTACCTGAGGCTCTGCCCTGAGGGGATTCTTAAAAGGGCAGGGTGACGGAGGTTTCAAATGTAAAGAGGTTATCTAGACTAATAACCCAGAAACTGTATATAAAATATTAATCCTTCTTACTAAAAAGGGGTTAACTAGGGGTAAACAGATACCATGGGTTATCTTTTCTCAAAATAATAATTTTCTCTATCCAATTTGGTTAGCTGTATATTCCATTTGCCCAGGCTGCTCCTGTGATGCCATTTCTTACACTGACTCCGACAGTAAAATGTTTAGTGCCAACTCTGAATCCAGGACACTGTTGCCACTTGGTCTAAATCAAGGAATGGACCTGCCACACATACTACACATTGTATGGAGAATTTACCTAATTCATATGATTCCATTTTCTGCCACGTATAAATCTTTGAATTTCTCAAGAGCCAATCTGGCTATACTGCTTGCTGTAGGGATCAGAGTTTTTATTTATTTTATTTTGGATGCAGTAGTACATCAGTTACCATTGCTGTGCCATTCAGAACTAAAAGCTTTATGAACATATGAAGTGCATATTGTAGTCTCCTCTCTCCACCTTAACAGGACAGGTTTACGGCTTCCCATTAACATGTGCCTGCTCAAAGGTCATAGATTACATAGTATATTATGAAAGAGAAAGATTTTTTCTCAAAAGAAACTGTTTAGTTGTTTATTTAATGATACTGAAAAAATGCATGAGGAGAGTTGTATCAGCCTTGGCTCAGCATTAAAAGAAGGAAAATAATGATTATTTGTTTTTCCCAGACCATGTTTTACCTCTTTGAGATCACTTCCTTCACTTGCCACCAAGCTGGGAGAATCCATCGGTTCCTATTTCACTCGGAGGAATTGCATCAACATTAGTAGGGATGAATCACCTTTTGTGCACTTCTCATTTTGTGCAACACCTGGTTGAATATAACCTGCTTATTTAAAATAAGTAGGGCCTTAAGTAGTTGAGCCTATTGCATATCAATCCTAAAGAATCAGATTAGTGTTCCTCACCTGCAAGTAGTACACTCCTCTTAGGCTTTGTGCTGGCACTTAACCCAACTGAACAAGTTATTTCTGAGCCCGATTCAAGGTGCCCAGTTTAACCTACAAAACCTTACGGAACGTGACATCAGAATATCTGAAAGAAGACCTCTATCTTTATGCACCTGCCTTTAAACTGAAATCTTCAGCAGGTGACCTTTTGCAATTCCCACCACCAAGCCAGGGTAGGTTGACGGGTAGGCAAGGCAAGACCATTTCTGTGGCAGCAGCTTTACAATAAAACTACTACGTCAGAGAAATCAGGTCTGTTGTATCCTTGCTTGTAATAAGCAATAACAACTGGGATGTTTAATTTAGATCAGAGGTCCTCAAACATTTTAAACAGAGGGCCAGGTCACAGTCCCTCAAACTGTTGGAGGACCGGATTATAATTTGAAAAAAACATGAATGAATTCCTATGCACACTGCACATATCTTATTTGTAGTGCAAAAACACTTTAAAACACTACAATAATTAAAATGAATAACAATTTAAATAAATATAAAATTATTAGTATTTCAATGGTTGTGAGGGCCTGCTTTTGGGTGATAAGGTTGTTGTTGTTGTTGTTGTTTTTGTGTGTTTTCAAGTCATTTCAGACTTAGGTTGACCCTGAGCAAGGGCCAGGTAAATGACCTTGAAGGGCTGTATCCTTTCCTCGGGCCTTAGTTTGAGGACCCCTGGTTTAGACATTGCCTTTAAAATGGCTTTCATCCTATTTTCAAGAGTATTTTGATCCTGTGTTTTGTTTATAATGTTCTGAATGTACTGGGCTCCCATTTATAGTCGGTCCTGGTGTCCACTTGGGTTTGGTTTCAGGACCCACCATATCTTTCTTATTTATTTATTTATTTATTTATTTATTTATTTGCTGTATTTGTATACCGCCTTTCTCAGCCCGTAAGCAACTCAAGGAAATTAACAGGGCAAAATTCAATGTTCACACTGTCATAAATACAATTAAAAATATAACACAGAATAAAAACTAAACAAATCAATAAAATATAAATTCATAGTGTCTCCTTGTTAAAAACATTGTCCGGACTCATTGTCTATAAGCATTATAGAAAATCAAATCCATGAATAATCAAGCTCCATTATATATAATAGCATAGCATCCCTGATATAAAATGACAAAATTGAGATTTGCTTTTTGGAAAATTGAGATTTTCAAGCTGTGGATGGTGGAATTCATGGATATGGAGAGCAGACCGTATATAATTGTAAGAGTCCTGTTTGCCAGAAGAAAACTATATACAAATATAATAACATTGTCATCTCTGGTTCAGAACTCAGTCCATCTGCACACATAAGAGATACATGTAGTGCTCTAGGAAAACACCATTAAAAATAAGTAGATATTCCACAAAGGAAAACAATTATGGAACATGCACAAGTGTTCTTGAAAACTAGGCTAGGTACTCCATTGCGTACCATGTTTCCTATACTGCTAGGTCTTCCTCTTTGCTTGGCAATAGCAAGAAAAATCATAATAATTAGGGCTAAGTAGGGACATGGCCCCAAGGGAAATTGTCAATTACCAGGTAATTACAATCATCCACACTCAATATGCTGAAATAAGTAGTCATTGATTCCTGTGCTTACGCACCATGTTTGTCACTGGTAGCAGATAAACATTCCCGGTTTGTGAAAAATTCTGATGAATTAGGTTGTGTTTTATTTGAGGCTCTGGAGAGAAACAGCAGGTAACTCATTTTGGAAGTTGATCACCAGGAGTCCAGGTAATGGAGTTCATGTTATGAGATTTTCTTTTCAAGAAAGTAGGTCATAAAATTTGCTCTTAAGAAGACAGCTAAACCTGCCAATGCAGCACTGGCAATGATAACCCAGCATTTGGTCCTGCCAAACAAATGGGCTTTCAAGGTATTTAGCAGCAGGGCAGGGGAAATGTTTTTTGGACTATAACTCCCAGAATCCTCCAGTTAGCATACTTTTCTGGGTGCT
Organism: Anolis sagrei; assembly: GCF_037176765.1. Taxonomy (NCBI): domain Eukaryota; kingdom Metazoa; phylum Chordata; class Lepidosauria; order Squamata; family Anolidae; genus Anolis; species Anolis sagrei. The sequence continues at coordinate 202,649,311 of NC_090022.1, read as the reverse complement.
TTCTCTCATGAACTGTTGTCTGGGCCTTGCTCACCTTGTACATTCAGAATCATCTGGAGGATGTGACACATGATCTCTAGAGACACTGAGGCCCATTGATAAATGCCATGTTCAGAGCAGATTTTTTCCCAAGTCACTCCACTCATTGGATATCAGGTGGCTATCTACAGATCTACATGGAGTTGCAAGCTGTAGGCTTTGTCCTTTATGGGGTTTTTTAATGTCAGGAGTGACTTGAGAAACTGCAAGTCGCTTATGGTGTGAAAGAATTGGCCATCTGCAAGGACATTGCCCAGGGTACACCTGTGGGAGGCTTCTCTCATATCCCCGCGTGAGAAGCTAGAGCTGACAGATGGGAGCTCACCCCACTCCCCAGATTTGAACCGCCGACCTTTCTGTCAGCAGCCCTGCCAGCACAAGGGTTTAACCATTGCATTACCAGGGGGCTCCTGTCCTGTATGTGAAAGACCTATGGTCTAAGCATTAAATAAACTTCTATTACAAGCTGTAGCCACCAAGTATCAACATCAGGGTTCCCAAAACTAAGACCTGCAGGCCAGATATGGCCCTCCAAGAACATTTATTTGCCCCCCCCCCAAACTTTAGATTTAGGGTCACCCTAAGTCTAAAACTAATTGAAGGCACACAACAATAACAATCTTAATGAACTTGATAATCTCAACTTTATGTTCGTTAAAATTGTTCTTCTTTTTAAATATTGTATTGTTCTTTCATAGCCCCGTTTGGACTACTGCAATGCTCTCTACATGGGGCTGCCTTTGAAGATAGTTTAGAAGCTTCAAATGGTCCAGAGATCGGCAGGCAGGTTACTAACTGGAGCGCCATTCAGGGAAAGAACCACTCAAATGTTGTGGCAGCTCCATTGGCTGCCAGTCTTCTTCCGAGCTAAATACAAAGTGCTGGTTCTTACCTTTAAAGCCCTAAATAGCTTAGATCCAGACTAATTGACAAACCGCATCTCCCTCTATAGACCAACTCAAACACTGAGGTCATCAGAGGAGGTCCTCCTCTCAGTCCCACACCCGTTCCAAGCAAGGCTGGTGGGAACGAGAGAAAGGGCCTTCTCCGTGGCTGCCCCTCACCTCTGGAACTCCTTTCCTAAGGAGTTAAAGATGGCCCCCTCCTTCCTTGTTTTCAAGAAACAGCTGAAGACATACCTTTACTCACTGACTTACGAGTAGTAGTTGGTAATACTATCATTATATCTCTGATTAAAACTTGCCATCCGTATCCATACCCTGCTTACCCCACCAGTTCAATAGATATCTTGACCAATGATTAATCAATTTGCCCCAGGAAAATGGGAAATTATTGTTCCCATTCAATATTTTATGTTTTGTCTTATGACTGTTATAGCAAACTGTGTTTTTTATTTAATTTTAGTTGTTAAGTTATCATTCATGTTTATATGTGGGGTTGTTTAAATTTTGTTAGCATGGATATATTGTTGTTGTATTCAGACATTGAATGTTTGCCTTTTCTGTTTGGAATCTGCCCTGAGGCCCTTCGGGGAGATAGAGCAGAATATAAATAAAGTTTTATTATTATTATTTGAAACGCAACAAGATGAGTCCACAGCAAACAAGATCACTGCTGGTTATGGTATTGGATCACACGTCAGACACTTCCCAAGTGTTTAGGACTGTATGATGTATTGGCAAATAATGCGGGCAGATCCCAGTAAGGTGGCCTTTTGCAGCTAGCAGATGGTAATTTTGTCAGCACCTATTGTTTTTAAGTGTGAGCCAAGGTCTTTAGGCACTGCACCCAGTGTGCCACTCACTACTGGGACCACCTTGACTGGCTTGTGCCAGAGTCTTTGCAGTTTGATCTTTAAATCCTCATATCATGTCAGCTTTTCCAGTTGTTTCTCTTCAATACTGCTATCACCTGGGATTGCAATATCAATGATCCATACTTTGTTTTTTTAACATAATCGTGAAGTTAGGAGTATTGTGCTCCAAAATTTTGTCTGTCTGAATTCAGAAGTCCCAGAGTAGTTTGTTGTTGTTGTTGTTGTTGTTTGCACTACAAATAAGATATGTGCAGTGTGCATAGAAATTCATTCATATATTTTTTTCAAACTAAAACTTTCACTCCCAACAGTCTGGGAGACCATGAGCCAGCCCTCTGCTTAAACAATTTGAGGACCCCTGGTCTGCATGATAACATGATCTTCACAAAACAAGAGGGACATTTGGGATTCCCAACCAGCTCAGAGCATTTTGCTAAAGCTTGACTAATCCCTTCAGTTAAATGTAATATTTATTTAAATCAGAAATATTATCATCATAAAAAAGAAGTTCTCACATGGAGAATATGTGGTTCTCCAGATATTGGATGGCGATTCCCATCATCCTTCACCAATGGTAATACTGGCTAGGATTGAAGATTTAGCAAACTCCTGAAAGGCCACATATTCTTCATCTCTGGATTATTGTGTGTGTGTATCTGTTTATGCATATAATTTAATATGCTGCCTTTCTTCTGGAGTGGGATACAAGGCAGCTCATAGATGATATTAATTAAAACTTAACAATACAGTTTTACTGTAAGGCAGTACAGATTGTCTGAAATGCTAATCCATTGCCAGGACAGTAGTAGTTGGGATGGAGGAATGGAGGGTATGTAGTTAGATTTAAGTCCCAGACAGTTGCTTCACTAGAGACTAATCATGATTTCCTGGGACATAATCATATTTCACTATCTTAAATATTAAAATAAAGAAGGTATGAGTTTCTATCAGGTCACAATATGTATTAGGGGAACTAAATGGGCTTTCTGCTTCTTCTTCAGGTTCCATCCATCAGCAATGAGTTTCAGAAATCCTTTGTGACCATGTAAATATTTATGTGCCTGTTAAGGATTTTACAATTGCACAAGACTTTTTAAGTTCTTAATGCATGAACCAAAGAACAAATTTGATGATGACAGTTTTTGTACATTTCCCCCACTTTTCCGCATGCAATGTGGACAGCAGCACACAATGGGAGGTCAACAGCTTTCTTCTGTGACATGCACAGGAGGCTCCACTTTGACAGTTCAAAGGAAGAGTATCCCATGCGAGTTTAAAGTTTGCTTTGACTGACAGAACTGCAACACAAACATACTAATAGAACATCTGCTAGCACAGTTGTCCAGGTGGAAAAAGGCAGAGAGAAAAACTCTACACTGCTGGTAGGATTTATTTATTAAATATTTTGAGATTTATTTCATTTATTTCACTCTTCCAGCGTGGGAGCCAAGGCAGTTTCCAGCGACACTCAATGAACAAACCTTCACAAGGGTGTCCTGGAGGATCAATAACTGGCATCTAGGAAACATCAACCACTTAGGGCCTCAACATCTGGGAGAGAGATTGCAATTTCCAATTTGATTGGCATTAGCAATCACCATCAACAAAGCTCAGGGCCAATCTTTAGAATTGTGCGGTTCAGATCTAGTCACGGATTGCTAGATTTCTCACATGGACAATTCTATGTTGCATGTTCTAGACTCAGCAAATCAGATAATCTCTATATCTGCATAGACAGTGGAACAACAACTAATATTGTATACCCACAAGCATTGCAAAAATAAATGTATTGGAAAATTGTTCTTTCTCTTTTCTTTCTTTTCCATTTAACCGGACTGGGCCACAGCAATGCGTGGTTGGGGACAACTAGTGTTATTATAAAACTAGTCACTCATGCTGCATAGCAAGCCATTGCTTGACCATAGGCAATATAGCAGCAGGGCCACATACCTTTTAAGCAAAATGAGGAAAAAGCTGCAGACTGTGTCTGTTAATGTAAAGCAGAATGGAGGAGCAATCTCATGCTTTCCTGCATTCCCTAAGATGGTTTACTTCCCTCAGGTGCATCACAGTGACTGCAGTAAGAGTCAACATCTATTCCCCAATCATCTTCAATAAATGGAAGGAGAGGGGTATTTATCTTAACTTCTGCTTTGGGAATCAAAACACCTTGGACCGACACTGCATCAGTCTGTGATACTTCTGCTTCTTGACTGTGTCCATAAGTAATGCTGATTTGCTCAAGAAATAAAATAAATGCAGCTATCTGTGACCATTTCTCAAAGTCAGAATTCTACATGAGTGCATTCAAAACAAATTTAAAATTGAATTAATTGAATAAAATATGTTCAGACTGTAAAAAAGTATCACCAAGAAAAGAAAAAAGAAAATGTAATTAATTCTATCATTTAATGTGAAGAGAGTAATCACATTGCCTGATCCCCAAAGTCTTGTTCCTCCAGATACTCTTTTTAATAAACTTCTTACGTTGTAGAATTAATGCAGTTTCACACCACTTCAACTACCATGGCTCAATGTGGTGGAATCCTGGGAGTTATAGTTTGGTGAGATACCAGCACCAATAATAATAAACTTGATTTCTACCCCGCCACCATCTCCCCAAAGGGACTCGGGGCACCTAACATGAGGTCAAGCCCAAACAATTGCAATAACTTGAGAATGCATATAAAACAAACAATAACAGCAAATGAAATGCTTAATAATAACATAATAATGAAATGAAAATCACAAAACCATAATAAAAACAAATAATAAAATGTTAATAGAAGTAGACAAAGTGAGTTGGCCAAGTGCAATGGGTAAAAATTGATAAAACCGGTGGGTGAGATAGATAGAAAGTGCTATAACTAATGCAAGGGTCGGACGAGGTTTGTAGGAGGAGGTACAATCATGAAGGTAGGTGGGTCCCAAATTGTTCAGGGCTTTGTAGGTGATAACCTGCTCATTGAATTGGGACCGGAAAATGAATGGTAGCCAGTGGAGCTCCTTCATTGGGGGGGGGGGGGGTAACCATTCCCTGTAATTTGCTCCAGTTAGAAGTCTGGGAGCCGATTGCTGGACCAATTGGAGTTTCCGGGCTGTATTCAAGGGCAGCCCCACGTAGAGTGCATTGCAATAGTCCAATCTAGAGGTAACCAATCCCCATAGCATTGAGCTATGATCATTAAAGTGGTCTCAATTTGCATTAATTTTGCAGTTTGCCTCCCCATGATAGAAGAAGAAAAAAGGAGAAATGTAGTCTTGTGGCAACTTCAAGACTTGTTTCAGTATAAGCTAAGCAAAATTTCTCCCTTTGTTTTATTAGAAATGAGTTGTCATTGTCTGTTTGTTTTTCTTATGGTAAAAGAAGAGCATAACAGAGTTGCATTTAATAAGTAATGTAATGAGGAGAGCAACATGACAATTTTTGTGTAATGAGAGGAAGGTCTCACCACAGAGAAATGTAGCGCTGCTTCAGTTATTCGCTGTTTCAGGAATTGCTGAATATTATGTCGGAACAATGCTTTGTGGCTTTTCCTACCTTACCTTTTTTTTTATCCCCCACCCCCACCTTCCTTTCCCTATCCTAAATGGATGAAGCTGCAGTTCAATTTTGGTCTGAGAAGTATGTGGGTTGCAATAATGTTAACTAATTAAAGAAGTAGTACAAATGTCCTTTAGCTCTGCTTAAGCATTGAAATCCTTTCTCTTTTAATTCCCTCTTCTCTTTATCATTCTCTTTCTTTCTTTGTAGACTTCTTTTTCCTCTGTTCATGGTGTTGTGTGATTTCAGTACTCTTGGAAACCCGGAGTGCTAAGTAGCCAAAAGGTTGAAAGGAGCACAAATGGGTTTGAAGGCAAGGCAGAGGTCTTTATTTTCAATGGCCAAAAAGGGATATCAGCAGAGCTAGTGCTCAAAGTACTGGCATAAAGCATTGGAAAATGAAGAACATTTTTGTTTACTCTGATAGCTATTCAGAATACCCATGCCAGCCTCTGATTGTCGAAAAACTAGCCCAGCTAGGATCTAAATTCCCTTTGACTGGGGATTCCCTCTGATGTCATCACTGGTCAGTGTTCTCCAATGGCAGGAAAAATAAACAGCTGTCATTGGTTGCTTCAAAGTTTCAGTCCACTCACTCTCCCTCCCTCCCAAGAGTGGCACGAACCCCAGGAATGTGGTGTGGCAACCTGTAAAGGAATCCTTGATTGGCTTAAATGGTCCAGTCTGAATAGACACCATGGGAGGCATCTTAAGTATACAGTGGATATCTACAAATGTTTAAACAAAGGATGAAGTTTGCCCAAAAACCTATGTGCTGAACCTCATAAGTGCATATCTCCAGCTTTATAAGTGAAAGCAGGAGATTCATGAATGAACACATGGGATTTATGAATTAAAGCCAGGGATATGAGAAACATACATGAGAAGTCTATTAGTGGGGTGGGAAATCCATGAATGTCTTACATAGAGATACAGAAAGGTTTCATCAATAGGGCGCTGGGAGTTCCTCTCAAGCTCCTGTCAGGTATTCCATATCATTGTAAAGAGATAATGTTAATTTGGGTCATTGTTTCCTGGAGTCCAAGGTGTGGTGAAGCAACACTCCAATGAAATTCATGACCATGTGACTGCCTATATTTTCCAATGGAACCATATCTTACAATTCATATATTTTATATAATGCATATTGTTGTGGGGTCTCATTTCTCAATAATAATAGTTCCCAATTAAAGATTGTCTCCTTCTTTTTCCACTCAGTCTCTCACCAAAAGTTTCTTTGGTTGGACTATAGATCCCATGTATAGTGGAGAGAATACACTCAACCCTCCACATTTGTGAGTTTGACCTTTGTGGCTTTAATTTTCCACAAATTTCATTAGAATTTTTTTTGTAGGAAACTTTGGGTCCTCAAGTATAATTCTGTGGTCAGCCTCCAGTGCTAGAAGACCTATATAAGCTTAAGGAAGGGGTCAATCAGATTAATATATATCACAGGGATCTTGTGACCCCTAACCCCAATGAATGTGGAGGGCTGACTCTCTTTTGCAATGATTTTAAAACAGATCTAGGAAAAGATCTTCCCCTCTAAGGCTGAATCTACATTGCCATACAATGCAGTTTCAGAATGCAGATTAACTATATTGAACTGGATTACATTGCAATGTAGACTCAAATAATGACCTCATCACAAGGAGCTGAATTTGGCAGCATGTGCCGGTTTAGCCCAGGTCACCCATGGAGCCTATCCTACGACGTCGGCTCGGCTCCATGGGTGAAGAAGGGCAGAGCCGGCACATGACGCCTCTATGGCAACAAGAGAGGCTAAAGCAGCTGGTTGCCACTGCAGTTTGTTCCTTCCTGCTGCATTGCACAACACACAGTTCCACTTGGATTTGGTGCTGCTTTGACAGAAACAGGGAGGGAGGATGCTTTCCTTTCAAGCCACGAAAACCATGTGTAAAATTTGCCTTTAATCCTCCCCAGCTTGATTTCAAGAGGACAGGTTTAGGGTTAAGCAATTCTCCAAACAAGGGTAAACTAGATGTTTGTTGCCGCAGTTTGTTCCTGCCTGCATTGTACAGTGCCATTTGGATTTGGTGCTGCTATAACAGAAATAGGGAAGAAGGATCCTTTTCTTTTAAGCTATCCAATTTCTTGTTTAATCAAACAACTTGTGTGCCTGCCTGCCTGCCAATGCAGTTCCATTGCTTTGCTTTTAATCCCCCCACACACACACACACACACACACACAGACACCTTCTGATTTTAAGATGACAGGTTTAAGATAAAGCATTTTTCCAAACAAGGGTTAAGAGTAGTTACTGTTGGTTGCAGCTTGGCTGCTAATATTATGGCCTTGGCGGAAATGCTTGTTTGCTTCTATCTTTCTGAGGTGCCTTGGTGATTGGCCGTAGAGTTTGTCGGGGAAGGGCGTCCCAGGGCCAATCCAGTGAGGCTTTCACCTCCAGCAAAATTGAAGTTTGGGTTCTGGGTCTTGAGGGGATCACACAAAGAAGTTTCACCTGCACAATAATGCTGTCAGGCCTGCTGGGAACTTTGCAGCTGGTCTGAATGATTTTTTTCCTGGCTGTGAAACATGAGTTAGATAGCTTTCCAAATAAGGGTTTTGGGTTGGTCAGTGTAGTAAAATTAAAGATATCTAGGGCAGGGGGGACAACGAATCCCACCGCTGCCACCAGTGTAATAAAATTAAAAGGATATCTGAGGCAGGGGGGGACAAAGAATCCCACCACTGCCACCAGTATAGTAGAATTAAAGCGCCACAGCTTGGGCAGGGTGGTCAAATGATCCCAACTCTGCCACCAAAGCAAGGGATGATAAAGTATTATAAATGACCGATGTTATTGGTAGTATTAGCTGCCACCACCTCAGCTTTATTGGTCTGAGGAACCAAAGGTGTGAATGTGTTGTAGGTAAAGGTGTGTTTGCCCAGGGTATCTTCTATTACTCCTTAACTGGCTGACTGGACTTTAAAAGTGCTTGACAGACTGAGGCTTACACCAGCTAAAAGTGAACTAGAAAAAGTGTATTGAGCTTTGAACAAACATCTACTCATAGAATGAGTGGTACAGAAGCATAATTCAGTGGTAGAGACTTAGTTGAATTAAACAGTTAGTTCTACTGTACTGACCATAAAGCTTTTAAACCTGTGAGTTTCCTTAAACACACTGTTCTATTCTTAGAAACAGTATCTCTTAGAGAACAGACTCCTGTCTGTCTCACACACAGGGCAATAAGGTATCTTAAACTTCTCCTAAGTTTAATAAGACAAAACTCTCTTTTACTGGTCCTCCCAACACAGTAAAACCCTAGCCTTTGTCTCAACCTTATTCCCTAACCTTAAGGCTCACTTCCAAGCTTTCTTTCCCTGTCAGAACTCTATTCTAGCTTCCTCTCCTAAAATCCTATCCTTTTGTGTCTGATGTCAAGACATTTCTCTCTCTGTCAAGAGCTGACAGCCTTTTTCCCTCTCTCAACTGACTCCTCCCCTAATTGCTCCACCCAATCAGGAGTCGGCTTGACTCCTCCTCCTGCCTCTGCCTGTCTTTCAAGATGAAAGCTACTGATATTCAGGCTTTGGCCTGATCGCCTAAAAGGTAGATTTCACTACAGTCAGCGGTTGGGGAAGCCAGGGCAATTCTGACGAGGCTCCCACCTCCCACTAAATTTGGATTCTAGGTCTTCAAGGAATAATGCAAACAGGATAGAACAGCAAAGCATTTTGTCCTTGATGTTTATGCGTTTAGTCACTTCCGACTCTTCATGACCTCATGGACCAGCCCACGCCAGAGCTCCCTGTCGGCCGTCACCACCCCCAGCTCCTTCAGAGTCGAACCAGTCACTTCAAGGATACCATCCATAGCATCTTGTCCAAATGAAGTTAATTACTCATTAAGAATACTCAAGGCAAAAACCCTCTTCCAGCTGATCCCATTGGAGGGAAGCATGGAGCGCGTGTGGAGCACACATGGAGCACATGGCTTCCCCCATGGTTACCAATGGTTCCCCACTTCCCCCATATTTTTTTTCATGTCAGGAGTGACTTGAGAAACTGCAAGTAGTGGTGGCTCAATGGGTTAAAATTTTGTGCTGTCAGGACTTAAGACTGACAAGTCGGAGGTTTGAATCCAGGGAGAGCGCGGATGAGCTCCCTCTGTCAGCTCCAGCATGGGGAATGCAGGGACATGAGAGAAGCCTCCCACAAGGATAGCAAAACATCAAAACATCTAGGCGTCCCCTGGGCAACGTCCTTGCAGACGGCCAATTCTTTCACACCAGAAGTAACACCCCCCAATAAAGCACAGTGACAAGGTTGTAAAATAGTTCAGTGCAGTTCATCTGCATTCCGATACTGCATTACAAGACAATGTAGATGGGGCCTAAATCCCACGTATTCTTTAAAGCACTGCTTGAAAGGTGTTTACATAGAGTTGGGAAGTATTTGCCTTTTTGTTCAGAGCAGAATTTAGAAAATGTAATTTTCAACCAGAGAAATACTTTCTCAATCATTAGATTTGATTATTTTAATTAGAATGGCTAGTTATGACGAATGTGGTGAATACTGAATGTAACCTGGGGTGAACCAAACTTATAAAAACTTATCTCCCATTCCTTATATATTATTTTCCCCGTGTTATCTTATGAATATAGATGTGGATCTGAATGAAGCACTTACTTTTTTCTCGGAATCACTGCTTCCTTACAACACTCTTGCTGAATGTTCATGAGAAGAACAATTCTCCTAAGTACTGAAATGCCTGCCTAGCGTTAGAAGTAATGTATTGCTTTTAATTTACTTAAATTTCCAAAGCCCTAAACTCAAATTGCCCTCAGTGGTAGGGAAGGGGAAGCCTTTATTTTTAGCAATTTTGCAAATCATAACATCTATAAACCTCCAAGTACGCTCTGCTTCCTAGCCTGAAACACAGGTAAACCAACAGTGCATACCTCTTAATGGGCATACATTTCCCTCCAGATCTATTAAAGAGGGGAGGAATAAGCTTCTCTGGAAAGAAGTAATTCGGCAATACAAGTGTGTGCAGAGGTTTATGTACAAAAAATTCATCATCTGGTTCACATTGCAACACAGCAGTATTCAAAGTGCCACATGGGTCAAGCCCACTGGCCAATTTCTTGACTATTTTTTGCAAGGCCTCCCCTTGCTAATTGCAGGGTGGAGGTAAATTTCCATGTCCATTCAATATGTTTATGAATTATCCACCCCCGGCCTTTTCTCTCTATGTTCTAACTGGGTTTGAAGTGAACTATTAAAGATGCACCTACACTGTAGAATTAATTCAGCTTGAAAGCACCTTAACTGCCCTTGCTCAATGCTATGAAAACATGGGAGTTGTAATTTTCCAAGGCCTTTCACCTTCTCTGGCAAGGAGCGCTGGGGCTTCATCAAATTACAGATCCCAGCATTTCATAGCATTGCGCCATGGCAGTTAAAGTGGTGTCAAACTGCACTCTACGCGGGGCTGCTCCTGAAGATGGCCTGGAAACTGCAGTTGATGCAAAGGTCAGCAACCAGGTTGTTAACTAGAGCAAATTACAGGGAGCGGTCAACCCCCCCCCCCCCCCCCCCATGCTCAAACAGCTCCACTAGCTGCTGATAAGTTTCCAGTCCTAATTCAAGGTGCAGGTCATCATCTATAAAACTCTAAATGTTTTGGGACCTGCCTATCTTCGAGACCACATCTTCTCTTACGAACCCACATGATCTTGAAGGCCCTTCTTTTGCTTCCACCTCCATCACAGGCACGGTTGGTGGGGTGAGAGAAAGGGCCTTCTCGGTCACCGCCCCTTGGCCCTGGAACTCCCTCCCCAGGGAGATTAGGCTAGCACCCTCCCTATCCACTTTTTGCAAAGATCTAAAGATGTGGATGTTCTGTTGTGCATTTGACTAGACAATTCCCTTGATAACTGACCCCAGCTAGGATCTAAAATCTTGGCCACGCACTTTATTACTGCTGTATCCAAAGTTAGAATGACCCTGTTATATTGCTCTTATCCTTAATGCTGCTACATGGCCTATGCGCTTTACTCATTAGACCTGTCCTTTGAATTGTTATGCACCGGTCTGCCCACCCATATTGAGACTTGAACTATCCTATTGTTGTTGATTTTGATGTGTTTTATATTTTGTTATAATGTTGTTTACGTTGTTTTAAATTGATGCTATGCATTCTAATGTGCTACATTTTTAACTCTGTTGATTGGGCTTGGCCCCGTGTAACTGCCCTGAGTCCCTTCGGGGAGATGGAGGTGGAGTATAAAAATATTATTATTGTTATTATTATTGTTATTGTTGTTGTTATTATTATTATTATTATTATTATCATCATCAATTGTATAGTATACATGCATCAATTGTATAGTATATTATTATAGTATACATGCAAGGGAAGTTTCTTAAAAGAATGTCTGGTGGATCAGGACTGTGAGGATTTTGAAACAAGCAATGCGATTTCTCTTTCTTCCACTTTTAACGATAGTACTCAATGTATTTTCTCTCTTTTTGCATGAAATTTTGGTAATCTAGGCATGTTTAATTAAATTAATTTCTTTTTAATATATCTTATAACCTAGAGGTGGTAACAAGTGGTTCAGATTTTTTTCTCATCTTCTTTCCAAGCGTGGATATTAGGATGTATAATTTATTCCTCAGGGAGCTTCATGAGAATGCGGTGTTTGCTCAAAGAAATCTGGCAACCATCTGGGTATGAATATTTGAGGTGCTCTACCCTCAGCTGTGTAATTGTTTCTGAGAGAAGAAATTGTTCTCTGTTGAGGAAACTACATATGTTCCTATAGCTCTGCATCTCCATCTAGTATTTCATTTTATTGTATAATATGGATTGGGGAATGTGTTGCTCTCCAAATTTTGTTAAGCTTCGGTTCCCAGACAGAGCTTGGAAATGCCACTGTTTGAATTGCAACACCCAGAATTCTCCAGTCGGCTTGTGCTGAGAGATCCTGGCTGTTGCCATTTAAAAAGTAATGTTTTCAAGCTCTGCAGCCGGCATCCCTTGCCATCAGTTATTCTGGCAAGGGGCAATGGGAGCTGTAAGTCAATGATTTATGAATAGCCACACTTTCTTCAACTATGGAGCAGTCGAATGCTGAGCATACCATAACACGTTTTTAATAAGTTTTCTGAATTATACTCCTCATCTTGAGTTTCCAGTCTTTGGAGCAAAAGGAAAGAATCTCAGGACAATATCACTGCCTTGAGTAGTGTTGGTGGATGGGTATTTCCTGGTAGGTACATAACATGGCATGCTTTATGACAACACCAGTGTTCATTCCCTATGATATCTCTAGCCCTTGACCACTGTAACAACACCGTGGATTGGCCCTATGGACCTCATCATATGTGTCACTGGAATAGCCATGGATCATGTCAAATCTGGCACTGCCTGGCAGAGGACATGGAGAACCCATTGCCCCATGCCCTGATTTACCCCAGGTCACATCCCATGGGGGGAAGCATCTGCTGCCCTGTTTTCTTCTGTTGCTCTCTATGCAACACAGGAAGTGTCCTGTGTTGCCTCTCCCAAAGCATACACCACTTCCACTTTTAGTCTAGCCAAGGAGCCCCCTGGAAGTAGCTGTACCTCATGGGATGGGAGCCCACAATGTACAGCTACTAGAGAGCAACTGCTGAAATCAGCCCTGTCTGATAATGTCGTTGGTCTCAAGTTTGGGTTCTGAAAGCTTAGGGCATGGGATGGTACTGATCTAACAATTCTGATGTTAATATTCAAAACAAAAAAGGAGGGATAGTCTTTGGAGGACCGCCAAGGGCTGCATCCAAACCATTCACATAATGTAGTCCAAATGGAGATTCAGAACTGCTCTGTTTTCTTTTTACCAGTTTTGCATTTCAAAGAAAGCAAGAATAGATACCAGAAAAGGTCTGGAGAGCTTCTGGAAAGATCAAACAAACCTGTAAAGTAGTCATTTAAGAGAAGCTTTGTTCATTGTTCACCAGTGCAGTAACCTCCATGTTCAGTTTTGTGTTCAAAGACCATATAAATGAATAGAAATCTGATTTTCTTTTGTATTATTGCATGGGAAATGCATATAAGGTGAGACAATGAGAATGTGAACAAAAAGATAGTAAAAGGAGGTCTTTACTCTTAGGATAGTCTGTCTGTCAGAATATCTTTCTCTGCCAAATGAAGAAGGGGTAGCCAAATAGTCTTTGGCAAATATTCCAGAACAAATGTAATTGTAGCTGATAGTACTGTCATTGACCAAAGCAGTTATTGAGCTTCCAAATGATAGATTAAGAGTTATTTTACCAGCAGCCCGTAATATAGATAAGGACCAGAAGTCATGCTGCCCACCTCCCTACCCCATTTTGGAAACAATGTGTTGTTAGAACAAATTTTATCTGCAAACAGTGGTCAGTCATGGCTTATATATTAGTGGTGATGAGCACATTAGTGACATTGCTTCGTCATTCACATGAGATGGGGCAAAATCTAGATTATGCTCCTGTAGGGATCACCTCATGAGTAGAAGCGTACTTTCTCTTAAGACAAGTCACTAACATGAACAAAGTAGAAGCTGAGAAAGCCAGGATATCATCATCTCCTCCTTACATGCTAAAACAGGCATGGGCAAACTTTGGTCCTCCAGGTGTTTTGCACTTCAACTCTCAGAAACCCCAGCCAGCTTACCGGCTGTTGGAATTCTGGTAGTTGACGTCTGAAACACCTGGAAAGCCAAAGTTTTCCCATGCCTGTGCTAGAACATACATTTAGTAAAAGCACCAAATAGGGCTCCAGAGAGCAGAAATGCACTAAATGACTTTTTGACAGAATCAATGAGTAATTGTAGTCATTTTATCCCATTGCAAGAATGTCTATGAAAACCGCACAGTTTCACAATTTGGATATTATTCTGCACAAAATTTACATCAAGAAACAGCCTTTTCTGTGCATAAAATAATATTTCTACCCAAGAATATACCATGAGGTGGGCGAGAGACTTGAGTGCCCAATAGGGACATAGGGGTGCTGCTACCTGCCTCACTATCTGTAGGGAAATGCAGCTGTACAAAGGCTGGACAAAGCAGTTCAGCTTCCCAGCTTCCCATGAACATCCAAAGACCCAAAACATCATTAGAGGGTCTTATTAGATGGGTAAAATTGGTGGGTATGATTCTCCCTCTTCACTTGATGCACAGAGCCCACTGGCTCCCATCTTGTGATGTAGATCTACTTCTGGCAGGACTCCATGGTGCAAGAGAAGGGGAAGCATCATAAGCTGTCACTGCAGCAACACAGGAAGCTTGTGTTTAATGTTTTATTGTTTTAATTTGTTTTAGTGTACATATCTCTTTTTTATTGTCAGTTAACAGCATCAAATTGCTGCTGATTGTGAGACCACTCTGAGTCCCCTTCGAGGTTGAGAAGGGTGGGATATATAGTAAATAATAATAATAATAATAATAATAATAATAATAATAATAGGCAATGATAGGTAATAAATTTATTTATTTACTTTATTTATATACCACTTTTCTCAGCCCTCAGGCGACTCAAAGCGGTGAACAACATCAATACAAAACATCACGAGACAAGTGTAGGGCAATTTTAAAAAGCCGGGCAGCGGACGCTTCTCTTCATGGGATGGGGGTAGGGGAAAGCCCAGCAATGTGGGGAAGCAGGTTCCTCATGCCCCACGCTGGGCCCCACTGGATTTGCCGCAAAGCACAACAAATCCTACCATGAATGTGATGAGGTCCTGAGTACACTAGGAATGTTTAACTAGCCTCATTAAGGTTGACATTTCCTTTCTAACATTGGCTGAATGAGACTTGGGTTGTTTTTTTCTTCCTCATAAGTACTCTTAATTAATTCCTGAAGAAAGATGCCTTCATTAGAAAACATTTTTTTTGCAAATGCAATATGGTTTCATGAAAATACCTCTTCTTTTCCACTCGGTCTTCATGTGCCATGCTTTGTGTGTGTATGTGTGTGTGTGTGTGTGTGTGTAGGAGTCATATTCCACAAAAATTGGAGGGAATACTTCTATAAAGTCAGACTTGAGGAAATGTGAAAGTCAGACCCTTAAGTGACTTCCCATTAAACACTGAGGCATAGGGTGGACTAGTGAGTGATGACAGCCGATATAATTTAGGGTTCCTTCTCCTACTCAAGAGCTGGGGACATGGCTGAATCTGTTACCCCAATACTTCATCCCCATCATTATGCAACTGTATCAACCACTGATGTAAATGAAATCTTTTTGCAAGACTAAACAAGCTAAAAGCATTTTAGTAGTTCATTTCTTTGACCATGACTTTATGCAAGGACATAAACATCATGCTACCAATTTTATAACAGCTACATCACTTGATAAGTGCATTTCCAGTCTCATGAAGATCTTGGTGGGCCACACACCCTTTTCTATTCCCCTAGTTCCCACCCAAAATGGCAGAGTGCATCCCAGAAGGTTCTGGGTTCACAATTTTCCATTTTGCAGATCACACTTAGGGATAGATGTGAAGGGAGCTGGGGATCAGGAGGAGACAACGAGGGTCATTACATGATCCATGGGCTGCACTTTGTCCACCCTTAGCTACAGCAATTGTCCTCTACATAGATATCATTTTCAGAACCTTGACTTTTACAGGTTTAACTTTTGCAGGTTATGTGAGGCTTGGCCATCAATAACTAAATTTCATTTTTTAAAATTTTTAAAAAAGCGTCCTTCTATGAAAAATCACAGGTAATGTGCATAGTCTAGAAAATGAAATTAAAATTTGAAAAAGTTTAGTGTATCATAAAAGTATAAATGATATGTACTATACTTTTGTGTTAAATATTTTCAACAGTATGACACGTTAAGGTTTGAGGAAGCAAAGATATATTCAGGGTCCTTCAGCTTTTGAAAATGACTTGTGCCCCTAATCCTTATGAATGTTGAAGGCCAACTGTAAATTTTATTTATTTACAGTATTTGTATACTGCTTTTCTCACCCCAAGGGGGACTCAAAGCGGTTTCTGAGTGTTGGCTTTTAGCCTCCAGAAATGTCTCCTGTGAGAGGTACAGTTGGACCTGCATGTAGCATCTCATAGCCCATATTTGTTTTATTTTGCATTTAACTGAAAGGGTTTTATGGCATTTACTGCTCTTAGTGTGTGGAACTTTTATTATGTGTTCCTAGTTTTTATTGTTCCATATTGTTTGAAGCCTTGGGAGGATCTCACTTGGCTTTCTTGAGAACACCACAGTAAACCAAGAATGAGGTGACCCTCCGGACATTGGTTTGCAATTCCCATCATAGCATAAACACGGAGAGAGGATGAAAGTTACAATCCAGCAATGTCTGGAGGATTGTCCATTCCCCATCTTTGTGTGATGGGGAACAACTCTCAACTAACACACTTGATTATCAGATTTGCAGTACTCGGAATGAGTTTTTAGTGTTATCAAGCAGCATGGATACCTACAGTTGAGCTTTTCATATTACAGCAACTAAAATGAATGGTGCAGGGAATGGAGGTGAAACAGGGTGCTCGTCTTCCTCTGAGTCTGTTTACTTCTAGCTTCACCAATTAGATGGATGAGACAGGAAATGAATTCCCTGCACAGTAGAAGACACAGCAGTGCAGTTCCCAGGCTTCATTCCAAAAGTAATGATCAGAGTGACTGAAAGCGTCTTTGATCAGAATTCACAGGAAAGCCCAAATCACAGGGCATGATGGGTTTTCACTTGTAACTTAATTCCTAATGAAGTGAAATTTAGCTTGGTGAGTTTGTCACAGCTGGACATCCCCAGCAATTCTTTTACTTGCATGGCTTGCACTAGAAGAAAGGGGGAGGCCCTAAATGAATCTCAGCAGCCTGTCCATCCCAGACAGTGTTGCAATTGCCTCTTGCAGTCATAGAAAGTCGAGAGGCTTCATTCATGTTCCCAGAGTGGAGCAGAATGCCATCACATAGCCTGCCATAAGCAATCAGGCTCTGCTGGAGAGAAGACCAAGAGCAAAATTGGAAGGCTGTGCAGGTTAAGGTTGACACATGTTATCAAAGTTAGGAAAGGTAGGAGTGTGCGTGTCTGTGTGTATTTCTACTTTCTTCTGCGCATAATATTTTACACTGACAGGAGCTTCCCATTGTTTTCATTTTGGTATATTTTATACTGTTTATATGTGCATTATCAAAATGCAATAATCACAGAATGCATTCCAAGGATCTCAGAAATAGTCTTCAGTATGGCATGCCCAGTAAAAATTCCAACCCAAAACTTTGAGATCCTGTCAACTGTTTTCAGGATAATGCTAAATGGCTATCAGGAAAATAATACTTCTCTCTCTATCTTCATATCTCTCCCTTCCCATTCCCCCTTATAAATACTTATAAGGAGAAGCTTTACTATCATTGTGTCTATTTCACCTTTGGACTAATCAGACATCCCAGTGTAGGCTTTAATAACCTGTTCCTTATTCATCAGCAAACCTAGTAGTATAGAACTGTGTAATCAACACTGATGAAGCCTGAGAAAGGATATACAAACATGAACTATATAAAAGAGCGATCAAAAAGTGACCACTGACCTCTATTGGTTCAGTTTGCAATTAAGGGTAAAATATGATTTTTTGGGGGCCCCTGGTGGCACAGTAGGTTAAACCACTGAGCTGCTGAACTTGCTGAGTGGAAGGTTGGTGGTTCATAAATTTGTGGGAAGAACCGTAAGTTCATTGTCTGAAGGGTGAACCTTTAGGCCAGTTCATTCAAGGCAACTGTGTTAGTCGAGTTCTGGTGCCACTCTAACATTTGCTAAACAAATCCAGTGCTGGGTTGCTGTGAGTTTTCCGAACTATATGGCCATGTTCCAGAAGCATTCTCTCCTGATGTTTCACCCACATCTATGGCAGGCATCCTCAGAGGTGAGTGAAATGTCAGGAGAAAATACTTCTGGGGCATGGCCATACAGACCGGAAAGCTCACAGCAACCCAGTGATTCCGGCCATGAAAGCCTTTGACAACAAATGCAATGCTGTTCCGAGTTAGATTGGATTCTGTTTGTTTTGAAATAGAAAAAATAGAAAATCCTGGTCTGAAAAAGAAGATCTACAGGGAAGTAATAATTACTTCATGAAATTGGAAAACTTTAGTAGTCATTTCAATGTTTACATGGAAAGACTGTTCACTGAGGATTCTGATGAATGGAGAGAAGGAACAAAGCTGCTGAAACTGCCAAACTTCAGTGTAGCGGAAATTCTTCTAAAGGAATGGTTTGGTGATATCTTTCAGATATTATTTTTAAAAATAAATCTGTTATCTGTTTTGTTCAGTTTGCTTGCTTGCTTGTTCGAAAGGCCCCCGAGGGATCTGTTTTATCTTACTGTATTACCAAAACCAAAAAGCTTCGGAACCCAGATATTTGTTGATCATGAAAGAGAGTCTGCTTATCTGAGTCTTTATTTTCCTTTTATTATTTTCTTCCTTTCTTTTTTTAAAACTGCAGCTTTCTAGCCAGCACTTCTAATGGTGAAAATCATAGATATTGTACTTCAAGATTAACTAGAAGACCATACATTGTAAACCCTACTTTTGATGTTTTAATATAAGTTTTATTTTCTTTTAGTAAAAATATGACAACATGAGACTTCATGATATAGATGTTCAAAGGACTGCAAGGCTTGCAGATTAATAAATAAGATACATTTGTGTACTTTAAATGAGAACTATTGGGATGGTTTGGATGGGCATTTGATATCCTCATGTCCACAAGGGGAAGCATAATGGAATTTGGAGCCATTGCATTTGTGCTTCCTTTAGAAAAAGATTTCAGTTTGGTGTAAAAGAACGATCAAAAAGTGACCACTGACCTCTATTGGTTCAGTTTGCAATTAAGGGTAAAATATGTTTTTTGGGGCCCCTGGTAGCACAGTAGGTTAAACCGCTGAGCTGCTGAACTTGCTGACTGAAAGGTTGATGGTTCGAATCTAGGGAGTGGGGTGAGCTCCTCCTGTTAGGCCTAGTTCCTACCAACCTAGCAATTTGAAAACATTCAAATGTGAGTAGATCAATAGGTACCGCTTCTGTGGGAAGGTAACAGTACTCCATGCAGTCATGCTGGCTACATCACCTTGAAGGTGTCTATGGACAACACCAGCTCTTTGGCTTAGGAATGGAGATGAGCACCACCCCCCAAAGCTGGACACAAGTAGACTTAATGTCAGGGAATACTTTTACCTTTACTATAATTTTTGCCTCCTAGAGAAAGACATCAAATTTAGTTGAGTTAAAATACAACAGATAAGTGAATTAATTATCTCCCATTTTTAAAAGCATGCGGGAAGATGTAATTTTGAGTGGCAGCTCTACAGTTCTGAAGGCTGAAAAGATAAGCAAAGAAGCTGAGGTTTTAAGTTTAGAAATAGATCTTATTTAAGGAAAACT
Organism: Anolis sagrei; assembly: GCF_037176765.1. Lineage (NCBI taxonomy): Eukaryota > Metazoa > Chordata > Lepidosauria > Squamata > Anolidae > Anolis > Anolis sagrei. Next base: position 202,629,539 of record NC_090022.1, on the reverse strand, counting down.
CCAGTAAAATTATTTGTATTATTGCAGGAGAGGCTGGACCGAATGGTCCTCGTGGTTTTTTCCAACTCTGTGCTTCTATGATGAAACAAACATATTCACAAGTAGTTTGAAGCTGATTCTAACAAGAAATTCAGCCCTTCTGAAACATTTTTAAAAACAATCACAGCATTTCAGAAGAGCAGGAATTCTTGTTTGATTCAGTTCCAGAAGTTGAAAGTGATGCTTATAGGTGGCTCAAGTATCTCAGGCATCCAATAGAGTTAGAAGAACAATAGCTTTATAAGCAAGCATCTTAGTATCCCTACAAATGTCCCAATCCTTGAATGCTCTCTGCTTCATTGGAAAAAATGCTGCACTCGCAGAACTCAGATGGTACCATCCACCTTTCCTATTTATGTAGACAAGAACTTGGTACAGCAACATAGCAAAGAGTAGTGTATACAATGATTTTAAAATGTTGATTAAAAGCTACGTTTAATGAGCTTTCATGTTCTTTGAGAAAATTACCAGACATTTCTGCAAGTAGTTGTTTCATCCTTCATAGTTAAATTAGGCATTTTTGAACTATACATAAAAAATCTGGAAATTAGAGTGAAAGAGAAAACATGTTGTTTCCTAAAACAGCACCATTATACAAGAATTCCCCTTATACTCCTACTGCTCTCCCTTGTTTAAATAATTTGCAGAAACTGAAATGGTAGGAAGGCTGAACATTGAGTCCTTTTTATTATGTTAGAAGGAAGAAGAAGAAGAAGAAGAAGAAGAAGAAGAAGAAGAAGAAGAAGAAGAAGAAGAAGATAAAAAACCTTTATTTGTATCCCGCCTCCATCTCTCTCAAAAAAAGACTCAGGGCGGCTAACAAGGCACTGCAAGTACAGTATAAACATCAACAGTACATGAGTATAAAACAATATCACATAAAAGTTATAAACAACACATAAAAAACTACATAATTTAAAAATACTTTCCATCAATGATTAAAACTAGCCGCCATCAATACACAACTAAAGTGCCAAAGTGTCGACCTAATATATTTCTTTTATTATTTATTTACTTTACTTATACCCTGCCCTTCTCACCCCGAAGGGGGACTCAGGTCGGCTTACAAACTATGGCAATAATTCAATGCCAGATTCAGATAATAACAATATCGATAGAACACAATATTATAAAACTGTAAAAAAACACATACATATCAATTAAAATAGTCTTTTAAATGATTAACACGTATTAAAACATTTCCAACATATCAAACTTATGTTGATTACAGGTCTTACAGGTCTCACAATCCAGTGGCTTAAACTGGATTTATCAAAACCCTGATAAATAATAGCTCAGCATCCTAAAAGCATTGTCACATACTGCCCACCCCCACCTAAAAGTAGTCCAATCCACCCCACACCTAATTGTCCTTAAGGAATGTCCAATTGGCTGATGAAAGATTCCCAAAAAGGCATCCAGCTGGTCCAGTCTATTTAGCCCACACCAGTCCATTTGGTCCAGGGGGACAAGTGGGGTGGCTTACTAATAAAAGTTCAAACACTGAGCAATGGTAAGTCACAGCATCTCCTCCAAGGGCAACAATGGCAATGGTGGTTGAACAAGCCAGCGGTGGGATGCAGCAGCCAAGGGGACGGCAGTTCAAACCTATCAGGCTTGAACACTGCAGCAGCGACACCAGAGGAGGCAATGATGGAAATGGCCCAACATTAGAGGCAGCCCAATGCGGACATTCACCAAAGGCTCACCTCTCAGCTGTTCTTACCAGTCTGTTCTTCAAGGTTTTAAAGTGGCCAGCAGCGTGGTGCAGAGTTGTAGAAGCTTCTCTCTCAGCTGTTTTTATCGGTCTGTGCTGCAAGGTTTTAAAGTAGCCAGCAGCATGGTGGTAAGTTGCAGAAGGCCCATTTCAGCCTACTCAAGGCCAAAAGTCTGTTTAAAAATCCATGATTATCACCTAGAATGGAAGCATTCAAGGGTAGGGGCAAATCTAATATCTTTGGGAGTGTATTCCAGAGCCGGGGAGCCACTACAGAGAAGGCCCTCTCTCTCATTCCCACAACCTCACTTGAGACAGTGGTGGGACTGAGAGAAGGGCTTCCCTTGCGAATCTCAAAGCCCGCACCGGTTCATAAAAAGATATGCGAAAGAGAGGAAAACTATAGGCCATTTTGGAACATTAGTAGTCCTTTTGGCTTGAAGCAGGCAGAATATATTGCACATATTAATATGTATTGTCCTTTGTATAATATACTGAAGTTTGTTAAGTAACATGGTAAAAGGTCTGTCCATGTTATAATCCGCTTTGTTGTTCAAGGAATGCTCCAATGGCAAAGACCATTTTTTTCTTTCCAAAGTAATTGATGATAGGAGAAAATTCATAGAAGTGATGCCTTATAAAGCAATTTCAAGGCTAAGTATAGTTGTTGTGTACCTTCATGCCATTTTTCTCCATATAATTTTTATTGCAAATATATGAGGAATAGGAAAGGGTACAAAAGAGGATATAGAAGAGGGACATTTTTAACATCTTACATCATTGTCTTCCTCCATTGTTATCTACTACAAAAAAGTTTCTATGGTGTTAAAAAAAGAAAAGAAAGAAAAAAACATTTCTTTTCTAATTTAAAACAGAAGGACAGAAAAGCGGATGTACAGTGTTTTGAAACAAAGGAGATAGAAAAGTTGAGAAATGGAAAATAACTCTAATTAACATTTCCTACCCTGTCTCTGCTGTCTTCTTCATAATCAAAAAATTGAATCTTTTTGTCATAAAACTTCTCATCTCTGGTAGATTAACTTTCCAGGATCCCTTGGATATCATTGGGAATCCTATTATTCTTGTCACTAACTTCTCTATTTTTTTCTTTTCTTATTATTCCTACATCCCTGTACTACTAATTTTCCCTTAATGCTATAGAAAACCCAATATTTTCATTTTCTTTTCTTCTTTTAAATAGTCAATAAAGGGCTGCCATCCTTCTTCAAATTTGGAAGGATCTGATGATTGTATAAGCCTAGTCAGTTTGTCCATCTCTGCCGTATCCAACATTATCTTCTCTTTATTTTAATATTGCTTACCAAGAGAGAGAAAAACACGCTGAAAGTTAAACGATCGAATATCTCTTGGGTAGAGTTATATTTTCAAAACCAACTCAAAACATGTAGAGGATTTTTCTTCTTCTCTTTTTCTGGATCAGTTATACATTCCTTTTGTTATTGTATTGCCAGTAGGCTTGTCATTTGGAGGAAAGTTAAATGTAATTAAATCTCCTACCTCAGTGGACTTCCTTGTGTTGTTTTTTGTTGTCTGTTTAGTTACTTTTCTGGAAATTCAGCTTTAATTGAAGCTTTGTTCCCAAAGCAACAGACTTGTTGGAATTTAAACACAGTGTAACTTGTTGGCTTTCCAGGATCCCCCTCCGACTGTATGTGTACCACACAAATTAGTACACTAAAGCCATTTCTAGGGGCGCAAGCTGGTGCACTGACTCCTCTATACCAAGGGAAGATTTCCTGCTGCTTAGCAGTTGGAGAAGCTGTCACAGGTGTCACTGGGCAACCAGTTCCCCATGCCTCAGGACGGGCAGTGCCAGAATTGCCACCATCTGTGGCAATTCTGGCAGCACATGTGAAGAGGTCCCTAGTCTCCAGCATCATAGTCCAACACTCAAACTACTACACTAGGCTAGCTCCCTAAATCTAGTTAAATCCCACTTAAAACATGCCACCAGTTTATTAGGAACTTTTGAAGCCAATAAATACATCGGTAAATCCATCTGATTCAGTAGATCAACTGTACGCTGGATTAGCAGTTGGGTTTAACCTTCAGAATTTTAAGTTCATTAATTTGATGTACAATATAATATACGTCAATGTACATTTTATTCATTTTAACTAAAGACTGAGAATGTTAAGTACATTTTATGAAGTTCCAGCCTCTACTTTTTGAGAGAATTATTTGAGATCGATATGTTCAAATGTTTTGAAATGATGACCGCATACAATAAGCAAGGTTAATATCTTTTTCAGTCCATGCAGACTGTACATTTTGTATAGATGATTCCCTAATCTCTGTGTCTGAACAGCTGTTGGACAAACAGAGAAGTGTCAAGTTTTATTTTCAATAAGATGGCTGGAACTTTAGGGAGGCAGAATTCATAAGGTTTTCTAGAGTCAATTGTGCATTACTGAAACAGGGTTTGATTTCCCATTTCACTATGCAGTGGGTTTCTGTGATCAGACAGAAAATCAAAATCTGGTCTCCAGAGTCATAATGCAGCACTCACGCCACTATACCCCTTCATATTAGTATAAGTGTAATAATAATAACCTTTCATGATGAAACCAATCAATTTCCCAAAGTGGTTCCCTCACTCTTTCCAGGGGTGAAGTCAACCCCGAATCAGTAGTGTGTAGTTAGGGATCCTAACTTAGGGTGCATGTGATTTGTTTAATGGAGAGGGTAATACTACTGGTAGATTTGATGGGAGAAATATACTAATAGAAGAATTTAGGCCCAAGAATATTCCCTGTACTACTGTGGGCATGAAGGTTTGAGGCATCAATGTTTCAAAGATCTTATTGAAAGAAACTGCCTCTAGAATATATGTAGAGTGTAAACAAACATTCCCCCCAAAACCATGCTACCACAAGTCCTCGTAATGACATAATCCATATTTGTGGTTTCATCACTTACATTTGACCAGGGTGAAATGGTCTTTCTAGAGTTTTCAAGGTCCTCTAGGTGATTTTATGATATACTACCCCAAGAAGTTATCATTCAGTTGCAGTAGAGCACCTAGTAAATTCCTAAAGAGGATACTTCTCTAGATGTATTCTCAACATCCACCAACTGAGCTCTATAATGTGCCGGGACCAAAAAGCATGTTATTTAATGGTATTGGGTCATATCCAGGGTTTCAGGTAATCGCAATCTAACTTTCCCCCCATGGATATGGGTGTCTTTCTGCATGCAGATGCTACTCATTTAAGGAAGATTCAATATAACAGTCAGTCTTTTGATTTTTCTTTTGATTTTAATCAGCTTATTGAGGCAATTAAAGAACATAAATATTTCCAGTTGTCATTGAGCACAGGAGTGTCTACTGCCTCCTGTGCCTTGAAATCTCCATCCAAGGCATCACAATATCTACCATAGTGTCTGAGGGCATAACTTGTGGGGGTGCAAACTCCTTCTTCCATCCACAGCCTGCTCTTCTGTGAAATTATATTCATATCTGCAGTGCACCCCTATACAGGTTGTATTATATAGGGAAAGGCAACTAAGAGGCTGATCAGCATTTGGAGAATTCTGAAAGGAAGTGAGGAAGAGGCAGGATCAGACAAGAGGGAAATTGCCAGGGAAGACATTAGAAAGAGGTCCTTCTTCCCTCTCCTTGGTGGTGGTGTAGACATGTAGGAAGAGACTCAGATTCCACCTTCTTGTTTATTAGACCTTGATCAAAGTCCACAAGTTTTGGCCATTTGCCATGTACAGCATTTTTTAACAGACATCCCCATAAAAACCCATGTTGAAGCAATGGTTTCCCAGGTAATTTACACATTTTTGCCCCAAGTGACATGTTTGTTCAAGGGCCAATGTAACATATGGCAGGCACAATGAGCTATGATTTCAAGAAGGAAAAGTGACCCGCTCTGATTTTCAGGAGATTGACTGTATTTGGAGGTGGAGGAGACCCTGGAATTCTCAATCAATGAAATACAAGCAGTTGGGACTGACCCCAACTATTGATCTTTAACATTGCTGATCTTCAATATTTTAGAATTTGTGGTTTAATCTTGGTGCATCCAAGTTAGATGTGAATTAAATGCTTTCTTATTGATCATATTATTTATTATTTTGCATGCAAAATAAACCTCTTCAATAAAAAGGCAGGATAAAGGCAATCAATTGTGTACAGTATAGTGAAGGGTAGAATATGCTATGTATCAGGAAGTGTGCAGTTCTTGTCACCTCTGAAATAATTTGCCAGGTAATTTAGGCAAGATTAATTCATAGTATCTGCTGTCTGTCTGCAATATGTTGATAATATTAATATGGATTTACCTGACAGTGAAAATAATTGTGGAAAAAGTCCCTATGAACATTAAAAAAACATAAAATAGAATATTGCTGTTAGCTATGGTCTGCAGAAAGTATATGCAGCTACGGCCTATAACTGTCTTTTAAAAATGAATTGCTGTAAAACTCGTATGGTTAGGGTTTTTTTAAGCACTGAAATATTTTAAATCATGTTGAAAGTATACACGGATCAAATCTAGATATCATCTTAATCAATGTGTTGCTCTGGCTAAATGACTGGCCAAAATGTTTACTTTTCACAGTATAATCAGCCCTCCATATTTGCTGGGATTAGGGACGGGAGACAAAAGACCCATTCAATTTTAATGTACTTTTATGGTATTTTATGTCTATTGGTATTATATAAATCTCAATAAATGTATTTTTGTAAATTATTATTTTTTTTACCTGAGAAAAGATCTTTTGAAGGAATTTCTAGCACAACTCTGTGGTCAACTTCTCCTTCTGCTGAAAACTGATCATAGAATTGTAGTGGAGGAACTAGAGATTTATAGAATCAAATCAGTGAATAATGTAATGGACAAAAGTCAAAACTGATAATGTGAAGGGCTCCCTGTATATTACAGAGTATATGGAAGAACTCAAGAGAACCAGTAAGTACATCATTGAAATTATTATATGTGAGAGAGAAAGAGAGAAGAATTGAGAAAAAGTGCAAGGGACAGATTTACTACAGTTGTTCTAACTAAAAATGTAGGGGTTTAACCTGTGAGTGAGACTCTTATTGAGCTGAGCTAACTCTCTACTATTCTTTCTTCTTCCTCCCCTCTCTTGGCAGGCCTGTGACGGAGAATTAGACAACATCAGTGGAGTCATGCTTCACACAGCCATATCATGCTGGCAGCCATTTCTAGGTCTGGCTGTGCTGCTAATTTTCATGGGCTCCACCATTGGCTGCCCTGCCCGCTGTGAATGCTCGGCACAGAACAAGTCTGTCAGCTGTCACCGGAGGCGCCTGATTGCCATCCCTGAGGGCATCCCCATTGAGACGAAAATCCTGGATCTTAGCAAGAACAGGCTGAAAAGTGTCAACCCAGAAGAGTTCACGGCTTTCCCGCTGCTCGAGGAGATAGATCTCAGTGACAATATTGTTGCCAATGTCGAGCCTGGAGCCTTTAATAATCTGTTTAACTTGCGCTCCTTGCGACTGAAAGGGAACCGTCTGAAGCTGGTCCCTTTGGGCGTTTTCACGGGTCTGTCAAACTTAACAAAGCTAGATATCAGTGAGAACAAGATTGTCATTCTGCTGGACTACATGTTCCAGGATCTACACAACCTCAAGTCTCTTGAGGTTGGGGATAATGATCTGGTTTACATCTCTCACAGGGCCTTCAGTGGACTTCTTAGCCTGGAGCAGCTCAGTCTGGAAAAATGCAATCTCACAGCTGTACCAACAGAAGCCCTCTCCCACCTTCACAACCTCATCAGCCTACATCTGAGACATCTCAACATTAACCATTTACCTCCATATGCCTTTAAGAAATTGTTCCACCTAAAAAAACTAGAAATAGACTACTGGCCAATGCTGGATATGATTCCTGCCAATAGCCTGTATGGTTTGAACCTCACTTATCTCTCCATCACTAATACCAACCTGTCCACCATACCTTATGCTGCTCTCAAGCACCTGGTTTACCTGACACACCTGAATCTCTCATACAATCCCATCAGCACAATTGAGTCAGGCATGCTCTCTGATGTGTTGCGCCTGCAGGAGCTTCATATTGTTGGAGCCCAACTGCGCGCTATTGAGCCCCATGCGTTCCAGGGGCTACGGTTCCTTCATGTGCTTAACGTGTCCCAAAACTTCTTGGAAACTATTGAAGAAAATGCATTCCATTCCACCAAAGCCCTGGAGGTCCTGTCAATAAACAACAACCCACTCGCTTGTGACTGTCGCTTGCTTTGGATATTACAAAGGCAGCCCACACTGCAGTTTGGTGGCCAGCAACCTCTGTGTGCTGGCCCAGATAGTGTGAAAGAGAGGTCATTCAAAGACTTCCACAGCACTGCCCTTTCCTTCTACTTCACTTGCAAGAAGCCCAGGATACGTGAGAAGAAACTGCAATATTTGGTGGTAGATGAAGGGCAGACAGTGCAACTTCTCTGCAATGCTGATGGTGATCCTCTGCCAACTATTGCCTGGCTGACACCACGACGGAGACTAGTTACCACAAAGTCTAACGGAAGAGCTACTGTGCTGGAAGATGGCACACTGGAAATCCGGTTTGCCCAAGACCAAGACAGTGGGCTCTATGTTTGTGTTGCCAGCAATGCCGCTGGGAATGACACCACATCAGCCACCCTCACTGTCAAGGGGTTTGTCTCAGATCGTTTTCTTTATGCTAACAGGACTCCTATGTACATGACGGATTCCAATGACACCAGTTCCAATGGGACCAACATCAATACATTTTCCCTGGACTTGAAGACAATACTGGTGTCGACAGCCATGGGCTGTTTCACATTCCTTGGGGTAGTTTTATTTTGTTTCTTACTACTTTTTGTGTGGAGCCGAGGGAAAGGCAAGCATAAAGCCAGCATTGACCTAGAGTACATTCCCCGCAAAAACAATGGTGCTGTGGTGGAAGGGGAGGTTCCAGGACCACGCAGGTTCAATATGAAAATGATTTGATGGCTGGGCTGCTAGCATTATTTATTTATTTATCTCCTCTCCTGTGGCATTCTAACCGGTTGAAGACGCTTGGCATGTAGGGATCGCCAGGCTGGAGGCAGCTTCCCTTGGGCTGCCTCAGTGTCAAAAATGGTACATGGAAACCAGAAAGACTCTCTGAGGTTGTACATTGAAGCCTCTTGTTTTGAGGCTGTGTGTGTGTTAGGGCTTTTTGCAGAGTTGGCATACAGTACTAATTGTTTGCATTGCAAATTTTTTGGCATTCTGGGGATCTCAGTAACGAATCGTCGGCTCATGCTCACAGACAATTGTTCCAAACATTTTCTACCGCTACAAAAAAAAAAAAGAAGGAAAAAAACCCTACAGTGTAGGATTTCATATTTAAAGCAAGAGAGAAAGAGAAAGAGAGAGACAACATACTCTGCAATGAAGTTTGTATCTATAGTTCTCATTTGCTAAAGCCTCGCATCATACATAACCACCTAGTTGGTTCAACATCACAAAGTTAATGTGTTACTGTTTTTTTAAAAAATATACATATTTACTGTGTACATTTTAAAGCAATACAAACGAGCAGTTTTGTTCCTTCCGTAATAACTGACCCAAGTGTGATGTAATTCTTTCCAGAAATACAGCCAAATTCCCAGATCAAACCTCTATAGCCATCAATGAGTGATGCTTTCTAGTGTCAGACCTTAAGTCAAAAAAGAAACTATTTAGGATGGTTAGAATTGGCAGTGTCCTGTTGTACTTCTCTTTGGATATGTACCTAATTTTAATATTGGATGGAATATTTTTTTAAAATATTTGGGATCATGCTGGATGAGATCTGTAAAAGAGTCCAGCTTCGTAATAATTGTTGACACAACAACTGGAAATCACACTTGGATGACAGTCCCTCGCCTCTTTCCTCCACCCGCATCCCTCCATTTTTAATTTCTAGTCCATTGTTAAAATGTTAATATGTACTGGGAGGAAGAACCAAGAAAATGTATTCTGCCATATTCCTAGGGGAAAGCTATCAGCTTTGTGTTTATAAAAGCAAATGAAACCATACAGAAGCCTTGCTGACAGGAGTAGATTTGTCCTGATGCCAATAACCCAGAGTTAGCCATGCATAATAGGATGATATATGCCACTCAACAAAACCTTCCACACTTGATAGCTTCCAAAAGGCCAAAGTACTGCCAAACTACAAGCCACTGTCAGTTTTGTATTTATAGTCTGTGTAAAACGATCCACATAATCCTTTGTTGCAGGGGTTTCCCTCATACAAATGATCCCTGGCAACATGACCCTGTGGAGAGAAAAAAAATACCTAGAGGTACCACTTAAAATTTCAATAATATAAGAGAACAAAAAAGGTTTCAGGAGGGAAACACAGCTTCTGCAAAAGTCAACCCTTCAATTGTGTTTGTGTGTGTGTGTGAGAGAGAGAGAGAGGGCATTTGTTGTCATGGTTTGGGTTATACCTCAAAATAATTGTGTAATAGTTGCATACTCCAGAACGAAAATGGCACTTTTTTGAGGGAAGCCATACCACCTAGTTTATAGTCCACTTTCATGGTTTCTGAACACTTGGATGGATCAAATACTATGCTCATGAGAAATAGCCGTGTTTGGTCTAATAATTGGGTCAAGGAAGATGATGGTCAAAGCCACTTCAGAACTGGGCATCCTATCAGCTAGGAAAATGGCATTTTGATCACACTGCCCCTAAAGGACTGCAGACATTTTGGAAACCAGTGTGACCAATGCAATTTGTGGTACACGGTCATGACAATTTCTCCTGGAAGTTGACCCTGAGGTCAAAAGGAAATAGTGGGGTGAGAAGGAATCACTGTGTGAGCTGGCTCTTAGAAAGATTTTTTAAGCCCTTGAAATGTCCATTTGGTTGTTGTTATAATTTCATGATAGCGTTGTTGTCATTTTAGTACTTTGCCTTTTCTAAGTATGGAAATGGATAATTCCTGAGAGTGGAAGGCTAGGAATAATATGTGTGGCCACATGTATGTATTTATGTTGTGGTTTTTCTTTTCAAGGTAATGCAAAAAAAAAGAGGGTTGAGATTCATGCCACAACGCACTGCACCATAACACTGATATGGAGAAATGGAAACATTAACCACAGTAGACTAGACCCTCTGTGACAATGGTAATTACCTGTCTGTTGACTCAGTATTTAACAATTGATTCAGTGGATTTACTCTAGCTAAAATTAACAATTAGGAATTAGGGAAATATGTTCTGATAGTTGTTGGCTATCCTGACATTGTAGCTGACAAGGACCCATTCATTTATTCCTTCCGATCTGTGACTGATGATTTTAAAATGATCCTGATGAACTATGAAGAACAATAATCATTGAACAAGCAATTCTTTTTCTTTGAGTGTGCATATATAGCGTTTGTAACATTAGCTTTGAGATAATCATTTTGTTAATTCTCTGTGTGCTCCAGAAATTAATTTATGGTTGCTATTAGTAGTAATAATTTTTGTTTCGTTTATTGTTCATGTTGTTAATTATTCTTTTTTAAAGAAACCACAGGTAATCTGAAAAGTGAACTCTCATTCCATGCAAAATTTCTTGGGCTACAAATCAGAATGGATTTCACTTCAAATGTGAAAAGGCGCCTTATCTCTGTTCTTTCATCACCGATTAGAGGGGGGGAAATAGAAGAATGTGTCCAAACTTGCCATTCTCTATGCCAAAAACTGAGAAAGTGTTGCCCTTAAAGACATAACCATGATGCTATTCAACCTCCAATAGGAATGGCACAACAAGAGGAATGGTCCTCCTTAAGTTTAAAGCAAACTGTGAAGTAATTTCTCCTCATTATATAAAAAAAACCACCATGAATTAGTACAAGACATTCATTGCATAGAATTCCCATGCTTCCTGCCTAGATATTGTATAATCGATTACTTTTTTTAAAAGAGAGAGAGAGATGAGATTTAAGATATTTCTATCAAATACATATATTGAGAGTCTATGATTGACTTTTAATTTAATATAATGAACATAGCAATCATGTTGCTTAGGGCTGAGATGTCAAAGCAGTTGTAAGGATTGCACATATATTTTTCATTGAATTCCATAGGAGTTTTCCTTAATCCAGAGGATTTAGAATGCAATACAGTAAAAATATAAACTGTGTTATTTATAGTTTTGTTTCCAAATGAATACAGAGGCATTTGGGCAAATTTGTCTTTGTATTAACAGAAGTCTAACAATATTTGCTTTCTTTTCAGATCAGAAGGCCTATAATATCAGCATAACATTACATTGATTATGTATATGTATTTGGATTGCTGTCGCTACATACCACCCTAATTATATTCATGACATTTTTAATGGCAGCTACTACCATTTCACACCCAGACATTCTGTTATGCTACTTGCCATGTATCTGTAGGTTTATGTGACAGCATAAAACTTTGTACAAGATCACAGGAAAAATAAATTTAATATAGGAAGTGGCTGTACCATTGGACTTCTCTCACGTGTACATTGTCTTTGAAATTCAAGAGCAGGGATTGGAAGTGAGGGTACAATAATTACTGGATATGCTCCTGTATAAGACTAAAAATATTAGTAAACAATTGACCCAAAAAATTGGGTTGACTTATTCACAGGTCAGTATAAGTACTTAACCTTAACTCACATGAAAAAGGCACCATCCCATTCTCTGATTAAAGCAGCAAAAGGCAAGAACCTGGTTTGTGTTCAGAGAACTTAAAAGAGGAACTGACACCTTCTACACTCTCCACTATAGTGCTACTTCTGTAATTTTTGAACACCTAGTTGGGAAAATGGTAGTGGTTGCAGTCAGGGTGGCTGGTCCTTCAGGAAGCACTGGTGTTTTCTCCTCTGAACATAATGAACCCTGTTTTATCAAAATCCATAATTTTGGCCACAAACAATGTGGTAAGATAATACTGAGCATGGAATCAGTGATAGTTCCACAGCTAACCATCCAGTAGAGAGGGAAGGAGGTCAGGGGAGGTAAGGAAGGTCAGAAAATAAGCCCACAGGCCCCACCAAAATGGTTTATGCATCCAAAGGATCTGGCTGTAGTGTGGGAAGAACACATTGTAGGTCTCTTTTCTCATCCAAACCAGAGCAGCAAATGGAGGTTTTGCAACTTCTTCAGGTCAAGGTTCCATAATAGCCCAAACCACCATGTTGTTTTGGCTCATGAGCTGGAAAATCCCACACTCTTCCTGTTTGGAGGTTTTCCCCTTCAGTTAGACCTCACACAATGAAACAGATTTCTCGTAAAATAAAATGATCAAGACAACAAATTGCTTGCAAGGTGTTTTTCTGTAACCTCCCTCAAGCCACCAAGAGAGGCGGGTAAGAATTATTATTATTATTATTATTATTATTATTATTATTATTATTATTAGACTTTGTATTTTATACATTATATGGTTCTCAAGTAGAAGACTGAGAGTAGATAAAGAAACCACAGGTAATCTAAAAAGTGAACTCTCATTCCATGCAACGTGCCCCCCCCCCCCAGAAATAAAGTTTTAATCTTCGTGAGCATTTTTTTTCTTCTCGAAGTTCTTTTATCTCCTTTCACTAATCTGTTAGGTTTTCATAACATTAGATGACCAAAAACCAACCAAACTTTCAAACGAGGACTATTTTAAAAAATAGTGCAACAAGATTTCTGCTCTCATATAAGCAAAATGAGTGAAATAATAGTTCAGTGGCGATGTGATGATTTATTTATTTATTTACTTATTTTATTTTTATCCTGCCTTTCTTCCAATATAGGGACTCATAACTCCTACTGTAATCTCCCTTCTTCCTCGTAATTATCCATTTGTCCGTTCTTTTTAACTATAATTGTGTACTGATACAGGCTGAGCTTCACTTAACCAAAATGCATGGGACCGGACATTTTTACAATTTTAGATTTTTTAAAAAAAATATGAATATCTGTATTTACATATGTGTGCCTAATAGGATATCTTGCAGATGGATGAAGACTAAGTCATTAATACACCCAATAAGGAATGTATAGTGATACATCTTTTTTTTAAAAACATTATGGTCATTCTGGTGTAATATTTATCTGCTCTATTTCTGTAGCACGCCATGAGGATTAAGATAATGTATACATTCCTTGTTTAATGTTCATTTGCTCAGCAATATAAATCCTGCATTCTTTACATTTTATTTATAAACAAAGTGTCTTGATTTGCCATGCAATATAACAACTTTGTCCATAGGTTCAGGTTTATTTCTCCCAGATATTTCAAGTGTATTATACTGCCTCATCCATCCATCCATTTATCAACTGTCATTAGCTGTTTAAACTCCTAAAATGCAATGAATGGTCTAGATGCTTTGTCTCTAAGTATGTTTTGTTTCAGGCAGGAGATGATTATGGTTTACCAATGTTTGAAACTCAGTGATGCCTTTTAGCCCTGTCAAGCAACCCCCCCCCCCCCCCCCCCAGAAATAAAGTGAAGGCAAGAAGATGGATGAAAGGGGTAAACAGTGAGCTAGGTCATTCTGGTCGTGATTAATAATTAAAGCTAAAGATCATTTGCTTGGAACAGTCCCATAAAATTCAGTGAGGCTTCTATGGGACTCTGTGCATACTTCTAATTAAGCATACATACACATACTGTATTCTAAATGTAAAGAGCCCCATATCTGCAAGTAATATGTTCCCTTCCAGACTTATCTTGAAACTAAGGCTAAGAATGAACACTATTAAATTACCTGACTTTTAGTCACAGCATAACCATAGAGTAATTTTGGAGTACCTAGATATTCCTATAAAAGTATCTTCTCTAGGAATTTGTTAGGTCCTCCAGTGCAAAATTCATGATAACTTTCAGGATAAGCACACCATAGAATTGACTAGAGCACCTAGCAGATTCCTAAAGAGACAATTTTTCTGTGATTACAGGGGTCCTAATGTATTTAAATACTATTTTAGGAGGAGAGGAAATCAGAAACTGCCAGATTTCCCTTGGAAAGAAGGTAACAACGTAAATATGCAAACTCGCTGGTTTGGCTTCTGAAAATGAGATGACATTATCAATATGCAAGTTTTTTAAAGTGAATGGAAGTCAGTGGAATGGGACAAATTATTCTCCATTGATCAGAAGGACTAATTTTGCCCATAGATTACAAAGCAACCAAGAGAACAAACTGTGAATAAGGAAATACTCCCAGTTGCAGTCACAGCACTGCTACAAATTTCTTAGGTTATCTTAAGTGAGCCACCACCATTACTGTAGAGTGGGCCCTTGTATCTACTGGGTCTTGGTGTCAGGACCCTCTATAGATACCAAAACCTGTAGATGCTGCCCCCATTGTATACAAGCTAAACCTGTCAAGGGATTTTATTTGAAGAATTTGTCCAGAGAGAGTTTGACCATTCCTTTCTCTGAAGCTGAGGCATTTTGACTTGTTCAGGGTCACACAATGGCTTTCGGTGGCCAAGCAAGGATTCGAGCTATGGTCTCCCAGTATCCAACAACCACACTAAAACCACTAAAACGAGCAACAGCAGTAAGTGTAATGATCTAAACAGTGAAGTCTATTCCTTGATACTGAAAACATTTCTCTTAAGGGATTATTTGTCACTCCCAAATCAAGCAATATCTCCTAATAACCTGAAATTGTCAAGCTTCAACAGTTTATTCAAGTTCCCACTTCTCTTGAGGGCTTCTACACTCCTACAGATTAACCAGTAATTCTACTTATTTTCTTGTGTCAAGATACAAATAGATGTGATATAGGGAAGTTCTTCCCAAACTATCTGTCTAGTGAGGCAGGTGCCATCCTCATATCTGTGTCCATTGGCATCAATTCTTTCTTTCCTCCCTCCCTTTCTTCTACCCTTCCCTTCTTGAAACTCTCTCAGGACTAGGGCTCGAAGGCTCCAGGACTGGCACTGGTCTGTAAACCACCACTTTGATTAGGACTGATAGGGAAAACCTATGGTTTCCTTGTTTTAAATAAATAATTGCAGTAGATTCTAAACTGGATTAAAAATAGTTCTGGGAAGGTGTTTAACTCCTTTCTAGTGCTTTGTGACAAACATTCCTTCCTTTCTTCAAGCTGCTACATACCCTTGTGGGAAAACCCATAAGCATCAGTGTCAAACTACATGTTATGTCTCCCCAACTCAGCAAGGATCTGTTTGAGATGTATGGTTTTAATGGGAAATTGATGTAGGGTGTCGAGTTCCTTTCCACGTTGCTTGGGATAAACAGGGACCTGTGGCTTGTCAAAGCTACACAGGGAATACTAGCTGCATATATGTTGCAACACATACAGCCTGGCTCCTGCTTTTTAATTCCTTTTCAATTGCTTGCATTGACATAGGACAATAGGACTGGCCTTAAAGGAAACAAGGAAGAGTCTTTAAAGTAAACAAAACACTGTAAGAAAATCAGGGAGAAAAACACAGCAAATAGATAATTAAAAACTATTAATAATACAGTGGATAACACAATAAGAAACAGGAGATGTAAACAACAGAAGCCTATCATTTATACAATAAAAGAAAGTATCCAAACTTATATTGCACCTGCTCCCAAGTGTCTCAGTTGGCAGGGACAGTCCCAGTTAATTTTTTGCCATCCCATTTATAACACAATAGACATTTCTGCACCATCATCCACATACCCTAACCCATATATAAACACTACTGTTACAGTTTAAATATACCTTATCTAAAATGCTTGGGACCAGAAATGTTTCAGATTTGGAATATTTTTTTTCAGATTTTGGAATACCTGTATTTGCATATATGTACATAATGAGACATCTCGGGGAGAGACCCAAGTGTAAACATGAAATTAATCTATGTCTCATATATACGTAGCCTGAAGGTAATTTTATCCACATTTTTAATAATATTGTGCATGAAACAAAAGTTTATGAACACTGAACCATCAGAAAGCAAAGATGTCAGTTTCTCATCCATCCATGTAGACAAATTTGGATTTTGGAGTATTTTGAAAATCTGGATAAGGGATGCTCAACCTGTAGAACTAGAACAATCAACTAAATTAAACATGTGTTAATTGTCACTTCCAACATGTAATTCTTGAACTATTTCTACCTCCTTTATTATAAAATCAACAAATCTTGAATTAATAATAGGACTAAGGTCTACTTTCCTCCCCAAATAATCACTCACCAAACCCATTCTTATTGGGGGGGGGGGGGTGAAATGATTAATTCATCCATTTTCTTTTACATCTCTTCTCAAATCTTTCCTTTAGTCAAAGTTATTAATTAATGTATAAGGATATAATTCATTCTTTGTTGTCTTTTCACAATTGACCATTACCTCTCTGGTTAAGTTCTTATGTCTGGCAGCCCATAAACCCAATCTGAAAGTTTTTTCCAATCCATACCATTGCTTCTGAAATCTTTTCATAGATAGTATCCTTTTATTGTTTTTTAGTCTCACAAAAACTCAAGGCTTGTTCATATTTTCTAAGTTCCAGCAGGACTCTTGTGTCTAACTCTTGCTCTTTGCCTAGATCCCATTTTCTAACCACCTCTTTAATTTTCTAACCACCTCTTTAATTTTCCAGGTTTTCTCTTCCAGATTAACCATCATTTCATTCCCATGTATCAGTGTCCTTTTATGTCTTTCAGTTCCCTCTTTAGACTTTGGTACCCAACTATTTTGTTTCCATTTTCCGCTGGTCCCTCATTAATCAGATCTTAGTCTGCTAAAGTGCTTCTCTGTCTCCCCTTCAAAGTTTGGCCAATCTTTGATTGACTTGAAGCTGTCATTCTGATAGCTCTTTGACAACTGTCAACCTTCTCATTCAAAATAACTTTCCCACCCCACCTTGTATTTATTCTTCTTGGCTAGCAGGAATCTGGTCAAATATTGTTCTCTTTTAAGTTATGGGGTTGTTTTTTTCTTGCTGTTTTACCCAGATGTAGCTTTCCTCCATTTATTTAGGTTACATCTTGCAGCATGAGCATACCATGTTCAACCTACTGGTAAGGTAAGCAAATCGTTAACCACTTTTCACCCTTTTTGTTTTCAGATGGTTTGCTGCTCTATAGTTCTTAACATTTCTCAAAGTTCTATGCTGTAATTTAATTTTTAATGGAGTTAAATCTCATATAATTTGTTTGTGTTTTGTTTTCTTAAACAGCACTTAACAACAGCACCTATATCTTCCCCAGCCTTAAACTGGAGGTGTTTTATGCAGTATTCTTTTGTAGAAGTGTAGAAGGATGGGTTATACAGGACTCATTCTCTGGCAAATTTATGTTTCACTGTGTTGTGGATTAATTAGGATAAAAAGATGGTTTTGTGGTGATTTGTTCCATTTTAAGAAGGATGGCTGCAACCTAGCAGGGAGATTTTTTCTTAGTACCATCCTTCCCACCTGCAACTTGGGACACTTTTGTGTTCTTTATATCACCAGAAAAGTGATTCCATGTGTTGAGTTATTGTTCCTCTGAATCTCCTGTACCTGGATAAAATATCTATGGGTACAATGTCTCTAAATGTATTATTTTTCCATATAAAGCACTCATCACTTGGTGAGGTCACCAAACAACCATGCTGCTTGATGCCATTCCAATCCAGAAGTCCACTATTAACTTTTTAAATTGTCTATTAAGATGAATGATCCCTACAATTTCTCTCAGATGATGCATTAGCCTCTGTTGGGGAAGACTAAATTAGAATATTTCTAAGTAGGAATAATATTTGCAGTTCCAACATTCAAGTGTATAAATACATTTGGCATTCCTATTCATTCCACCATGTTTTGGCTGGCACTGAATCTACTCTAATCACACGTTCTCTGTCACAGACTTAATATAAACCCTGTCTGTGGTGGAAATACACCAGCTTAAGCAAGAGAGAAATTATACAAGTCATGATTGATTGTGTTGCAGGGTTAAAGACTGAATAAACACTGTGGGGAATAACACATGTTAATGACAGCAAAATTAATTATATAGCTAGTAACTGAGGAAGATAGAGGATATTTCAAAGTCACCTTGGCAATTTAAATATTTCCCATCCTTTAATATTAATAAGAATAAGCCAGTTGTGTATTCTGAACAATAGGGATGTTTGTATTTTTGTTTGCTTGTTTCTTTTCCAGTTCTCTGGCTTTAATGCTTTTTTCCTGCTAATGCGATGATCTTTGAGGTTTCAGATATTTATCAGTGGAGATTTCCATTGGCTCCCAAAATATACATACATACATGCACAGATAGTACACAAACATCTGTGTGCTTACATATTATTGTTATTTATTTTATTTCAAAAACACTACAGAAAGATGGCCAATCAACCTCTCTTCAAAACTTCCAGTAAAAGTAAATTCATGACTTTCTAAGGAAACTATTTCACTGTCCAATTTTACCATCAAGATGGTATTGCCACTGAAAGCTTCTGCCATTGAACTGTACTTCCAAAATGTAACATAAATATAGGGCCTTTCCCAGCTTACCTTCCTTTTTAGAAGTAAAGAAGATACTTTACACTGCCAGACTTTAGCACTCCATGGTGTACCAAGTCCCTCTGGTAGCCTCCCACACCAAGGAGATCTGTCACAAATATCAATATCAGCTGTCTCAGCAGTGACCACTAATTTGCAGCAATGAATCCATTGTGAATTGGGTGGGTTATATGAAGAACAGACCACTAGAAGGGCAGGCTATTCTGCACTTCTTCCCATGGATCCTCATTTGACTTGGAAACGGACCCATCTTCCCATCTGTAAAATGAAACACAAAGGTGTGCATCTACATAGCCCTCTTGAATAATGGGAAGTAATACAAATAATGTATATGTTATTACACTATATTCTTTCTTAAAGTTTTTTTAAAAAAAACCAACTCATCACAAGTATTGATTGGGAAATTTTGTTGCGCACCTAACTTCGAAAGGCGTTCTTGTTCTCCGTAGGGCACTATGTCAGAATTCAAATTCCCCATCAGAAAATTCAGTTATCTACAAAAATGTGTTTCTTTCAAAATGTGGTGACAGAAAGCTTGATGAAGACCTCTCACCAGGAATGATTAGAACGGTATTGTATTTTAATTCCCAGGATACCTTTCCATTGGCTAAGCTGGATATACTAGAACACTGCTTCTTAACTGTGGGTCCCAGCTCCAGATAGAGTCCCTTTAGCTCAATATTGGGGTCCTAAACAAATTGGCAGCAGTAAAGGTTTTCTAAATGGCACTTCCTAGTGGCTGCTTCAGACATTTACATGAATCTGTTGCATAGCGGACTCTGCAGAAGATGCTTCAGCTATATTTCAGTAACAGTAAAATCAGCCTATTTAGCAAGCCTTGTAAATGCAGCAAATACTTGGTTTTTAAAATACTTATTTCATATACTTATATATCCGGGGTGACGTAAACATTCCTCAGGCCAAAAGGGATTCCAAGTAGAAAGGTTTAAGAAACCTACTAGAGCACCAGCCATTCATACATAACACACATTATTGAAATAGAAGTTGGACATTCTTGGCACATCTCTTATTGCTTGTTTTAGAGAATCATATACTGACCATAATCTTTTCATTTTTCATAAAATGCCAAACTACAAAAGGAATAAAAACTTCCATCTTAGAAGTATTTATTCTAGTCAGTGTAGAAGGAAGGAAGAAAAGAAGGAAAGAAAGGAAAGAGAAAGGTAAAGAAAGAAAAGTGCAGAGAAATGCCAAACTAGGATTTCCTTCTCCATTCATGCAGCCCAATATCAAAGTAATCAATGGATATAGTCTTGCATTCATGACATGACCAAATAAAACAGGCCCCATTGCTCTTATGATTAAGGAATAATGTGGCTTTTTTATCTTCTATGGTGCTCAAATGCCTTTCTTTCCAACTGATTTAATGTTCACTATTGTTTTTGTTGCACAATCCTGTCTCTTGGTTAAAAAAAGAATAGGGAAAAAGAAAATACTCAAACGCAAACGGAAAAGCCTCCAGATTAATAAACTAGAGAATGAAGCTAGCTACCAGAGAGGAAATATTATTCTCTAAACTAGAATTCAAGTGTCTCCATATATGTGCACATAAGAAGACTGAAATCCTTATTACAATTGAAAGTTATACATGTGAATCTTGAAAAAGACTCATTTTGCTTTGTTAGCGTAGCACTTTTGCTTCTTAGGAGAAGTCTTTTTAAAAACTTCAGTTCAGTGCCAAGGGATTTCAGATTCCAGTTGCATAAGCTGTGTTACTGGGTTACCTACATGCAAATGTCCCAAAAATGAATAAGCAATTATGAAGTAGCAACCTTTAACTTAATGAGCAGGCTCCCTCTGCTCTGGGTTTACCATTGAAGAAACAGTTTAGTACTGGTGTAGGCTAATAATTTATAGCTCATTTCCTAGTCACATATGTGAAGCTGTATTTACATAAAGCCAATATACAATATATCCGTAAAATATGGCTTCACAAACAGACTGTAATTATAAGAGAAAACTCAAATAAAATAAGGCTTATGAAGGATTAGAAGGGAAAACTTCAAATTGTCTCTGAAACAGGCCTAGATAACTTGTGTTCTTCAGATGATGTTGGACTGCAGGTTCTCCAACTATCCTAATTTGATAGGAATAGTCTTGGTTAATGCTCTGTCACCCCATTTTTTTTCAGCTACTTTAAAAATGTCCCAGTTTTTCTCGTCTTCTCCCACTTTCAACCTTAGTCCTCAGCTTATTTAAATTTCAGCACTGGAGAAAGCAGAGGAGAGGGAGGGATAGTTGGCTCATATGAAACCAAATTGCTTTACTGTCTTTTGAGTCTTCTCATTTTTAACTCCTGCCATCTTAACCACATTCTGATGTTACTTAACCACATGTGTCTCAGTTTTCCCCGGGGACAATTTGAATGATACAGGACTGCAAGATCCATCAGCTCTAGCCAGCATTGGTGAGGAATACTAGGAGTTGTGGTTGCAGCTCAACAACCTCTAAAGGGCAACAATCCACCCCCTTCTGCTCTAAAAGGTCTACCAAGATTTTCTCAAGTCAGTCTGCTTTGGTAATTTGTCCTAAAGCCCTGTGGCCACCATTGAAAAAATACTGCACTTATTTCTTGTCAAGATGACTTTTTATAGGAGAGAATTCCATTCAACAATCCAGTAACCAAGAGGCCCTTGAAATACGCAGTGATCATATAACCTGTGAGAAAATATTTGGAGCTCTTTTGGTCCAGCTTTGCACATAATACACAATGCAAGTGCAGTACCCCTAATACATGGTGATTGGGTTTCTTTTCAAATGTCCTATGGAATGAAAACCCCACATTTTCTGAGACATTTCATTCCACTTCTCAAAAAAGCAACTCAACTTTTAGGATATTTCTCATGCAGACAGACAGATATGGGAAAATGCAGTTCTTCAGGTTTGGGATTCCTAATGTTGTTATTGAAATCAGACTTAACCAATACCAAGACTTTTTTTTATTACATTTCAAGCATGTCTTATTTATTTAGTTATTTACTCTGTTTGTATACAGCCTTTCTCAGCCCATAGGCTGAGTTAGCATTTTCTATAGTTAGCAACATCTCTTCCAGTTATAATGCCCAGCCTGCTCACCATTAGACAGGCTAGTTGCTTCTGATAAGAATCTAGGACAACAAATAAATACTATAGAGAGCAATTGGCATTCATGCATGGATTCATATGCATGTACGTAATCGATTGTTTGTGCGTTTGTGTTAAACATGCTACCTCTGTTACTAGAGAGAGCCTTTCCTTTTACCCATCTTGTGAGAAGGTGTCATGTTTCCTCTCTGCTTTGTCAATGCAGAGATTGTGCTGGCAGTGAGGAATTTCAACCCACCTAATTAAGGGAAGTAACAAGATAGGGCCAACCCCAGTCTGATAACAATGAGGGAATGTAAATGAATCTTCTACAAAAGGAGATGCGACATGGGCCGCTTAACACCTTGCCTGAGTACCTGGGGGTCTGTATTTGAATTGCTGGAGTTGGAACAGTAATTAATACCGGAGGGATTCATTTAGCTCATTAGAGCTGTAATCACCAGCTGGAAGGGGCTTATTTACCTCATCTCTTTCAAAGAGGGGACTTCTAATTTTTTTCTAAGCTATTTTCCAAGTACTTTGCTTTTTGTGTTATCCAAGAAACACATGAGATGGCACAAGTCCTGTCATAGCCATTGTCTCTTTCTCACATCTATTGGGATAAAGTGGAGGGATCTGCGATGCTAGAAATTCTAATCTATTGCTTTTGGTACGAGCTATTAGCTGAGCTTATAAAGATGAGCAGGTTGCATCTATTATGCAAAGTTTGCCTATCACTGAGAAACAAACGGCATTTTCTCTTTTAAAAGATGGCCATGTTTTATACAAGTCAGCGCAATGCATCTCCTTTAAGGCCCCCTTGAGACTTCTTCCTCTGAGCAGGAAACAAACAATGGCATGTAAAGAGTTTACCGCAATGGAAATAGCCTTTTTGATTTACAAGGACCAATATTTCATGTGCCTGTGTAGTGATTCCTGGGAAAGTTGGGAAAAGATTTCAGATGGAAGCGCTCTCTCTTCAATACCTGCTGTTTGGTGAGGAAAGATAGCACAGTTGCCAACTATCTCTTTTATGTAGGTCCCAACAGCATGCCTTTCATTACTTCTTCCAGCCTCCTGGAGCAGATTGTTTGTGTAACTTCCACATGAGGGCAATGCTAGGAGACAGGAGAGGAGAGGAATGTAGTAGCTCCCAATGAAGGCTCTCAGCCAAGGAATTCTTTCTAAAATCTAAATAACACTCACAAAATAAAGAGGAAGCAGCACTGAGGCTATGGCTTCTTGGTGTAGGACTAATGGAAATCACTCCACTCTGAAGCTACTGTTTAGATCAATATAAATATGAAGTTTTCTGCAAATAGCAGGCGATTATCCCTTCTCTTCCACGTTCTGTGTTCAGAGTGCTGTGTCCAAGACTATTTAAGAAATGTATTAACCATTTATTTCCTTAATCAGAATTCAAAGATATACAAATCAATTGTACGGAGGAATGAAAGCATTGTATTATCCTAGGAAATCATTTTGTAGCTGCACATTATTTGCATTCTTGTAATTAACATCATATCTTCTTTGGCCCCAACTGTCACCTCGTGACAGATTCTTCCATCATTACGTGCCAAGCCTATGGATTTGTACTCGTGACAATTGTAATATAATTCTGCACATGATTCAAAGAATAGTTCGTAGCCAGAATTAAGAAATGTTACCTTTTCAGATTAGAATCAATATCAAAGTTATACTTTTCCAATCTGTGTTCAGATTGGAAAAAAAAGTATTTTTTCCAATTTCTGTTCAGGACAATTTATACCTGGTTATATTGTTCTGAATCTGTGCAGGAATTAGACTATTGGCTTGGTCTTCTGTGGTACTAAATAAGAACTGAACTGAGTTTCCTGCTGGACAGACCAAATGAGTTGAAGTTGGATGTGCTCTGGATTGTGATGCGAAGTCATCAAATTAGCAACAACTGTTATATGTTTTATTAACTGTATGTTATCTGATTAACTATAACTCTCAAAATCACCAGTTCTCTCAAGATTTAAGACAAGTCTTTACTACCATTTCATTAGTCTTGGTTAACTCACTAACACATGAACACATTCTGGACTTTTCAAAGGAGTTGTGTGGCAAGTGATTCCTTAATTCTCCTAAATGGATGGTACATGGTGACAGTCCATTCACTAGCCTTAGTCTGGATTAAATAGTATGTTGGGATACTGTCAGCCAACCAAGCAGGAAATACTGGGTTGTTGTAGGTTTTTTGGGCTGTATGGCCATGTTCTAGAAGCATTCTCCCTTTATGTTTCGCCTGCATCTGTGGCAGCTATCCTCAGAGGTTGAGCAGGAAATAATCTTCAGCATACACACCCAACCAGCACATCTGTCTGTCTGTCTGTCTAGAGAGCTGTGTTTGTGTTTTTTCATGCCATTGAAGCTCTTCCAACATATCAGTTTTTTCAAATCCCAGTTGTGAAAAAGATCTTCAAAACAGACAATTTTACAAGTATGTGCATTTATGGGGAAATGTTGGTTTAATGCATTTGAAGCCCTCTTGTATTCAGTAACTCTTCTGGTAGCCACAGGTCATCAGCAATTTCCTGCAAGAGAGTACATTCATCCTCTGCCACCTTGCACCGTTTTGGAAGGAAACAAGGATAGAGGAAGCACAGAGTAATGAGTCTCATCTCTGCCATTCCATTGGTTGAAGTCAATTTATTTTTAACTACATCTGTATTTCCATGATGGATTTTATCTTCCTGTAGACTAGTGGACACTGAAATAATATACAAACCATTTTTTAAAAAATCAGGAATTCAGTATTGCAGTTACAGATGTGTTACAGGTCTGTAACTCATTGACAACTATTGCCATGTGAATGTTCTCTCAAACATACTTTACCAAATAGCCACCAGATTGGGCAACTAAGGTCCATTCAACTGGTGATTAAGATACAGGACACTTCCACAACCACATTCCTGTAAGCTTAACTCTAATATTGCTGGGATCAGTATAGTTTCACTGATATGTTTGTGGAGAACTTCACATATTTAGCAGCATGCTATACAGGAACAATCTTGTTATAGGGGGTAAATAGTCCTCTTCCTACTGAATGGTTTCTTGGTTTCTCTCTCTCTCTCTCTCTCTCTATATATATATATATATATAGAGAGAGAGAGAGAGAGAGAGAGAGAGAGCATGGCCCACAGTCCCTTCCTTTTGTTGCCACTTTATTGAGAAGCTCATTTTCTGCCTATCTCTTCCAAAATAGAAGTGATGCTCCGCCCAATGGTTTCCAAGTCTCTATGTTAAATACTCCTGCATCAAATACTGTGAAGGTGAGAACTCTGGTGGGAGCCTTTGAATTCCAATAGCAGGAGAATGACTTCCTGTAGGTTTTAGACTGGCAATGTGACCTTCTGACATGGAGGAGTGACTCACAAATGCCTCATACATCTAGCTCCTCCAGCGCTGAAAGTGGCCATTGAGCCTATTTCAGATGACAATTCATAGTGTTCAAATTTTTTTAATGAATGGGAATGTTGTCAACTTGTAGATTATCAATGTGATTTTGAGGATCCAAACTTAATACCCTCACTTTTATTTCATTTCATATAGAAGAAGACATTTACTATATGTACTTGAAAGACTGTGGCTTGATACTATTTTGCATTTCTAGTCAATAGAGTCAATAGAGTCAAAAGAAATTGTGAACAATATCAAGCACCCGGTTTCCTACAAAGAAGCAACCACATTAATGTCCAATTCAACTGCAAAGCCTGATTGAAAATAGGCACTCGCCTAAATCACTGGATAAGAAGGAAATATGGCTAAATGAGACAGCTCTGCTTGTTTGATTTGAAATGTTCTCAGTTTCCACTCCTCCCCACTATTGGTACACCTCAATTGAGAGACAACAACCATGTGCAAATTTAATGCTTTGCAGCACATATAGTAACAGATTCTGTCCTTGGTATTATCAGGTAGGTCTGGAGGATGGCATCTCAGCTTCATCTTTAGTCTGTCATAGTACTTAACCAGCTGGACCAATTGTCTCTCTTGTTACAAAGCAGAAAGGCTAATGGATAATTGTATATGCTAGCAACTGTGATACATTTATTTATGAGGTTTGTGTTGGTAGTTCCCCAGGTAGTTCAGATTACTACCACCACGTGGTTTCTATTCTCAAAGGTTCACCCACCCTCCAAAATGAATATTTCTGACTGTGTTTGAAACCATGATAAAATAATAGTTTCATACAAATGCTTTTGCGGCATAGAACAGCCTTCATATTCCTGCATCCTAAGTGGTTAGCCCATGTAGCCATTTATTGTATTGCCTGTAAGAGAAACAGAAGTGACTGGGTGTTACTCCACAAAACGTTATAACTTGCCACCTCCCAGGTTTTTATTTTTTAAAATATGTCCTGTCTAAAAATTATATGTTGTTTTTCCCTTTGCTTTACCTATCTGCATGGTTCTAAGAGACCTCCACCATATAGAACCACAAAAGGTGACACCAAAGGTTGGCAACACCTATAAAAATATCCAGAAACTTGATGTGCAGTAAACATCATTTTCTGTGCAGAAAAATAGAAAATGTTTTCTACACAAAAATACTGTATTTCCTCAACACAAACAGAATTTTTATGCAAAAAAAATGGTTGTCTTCAGTATAGAATATCTTTGGGAAAATTCTATTTCATGTGTAGAAAAATACCATAGCTGAGGACTTTTTCTGCACACAATCTTCTCATGTCTTTTTACACGGGGAAAAAAACATATTGTTAATAACAGTTTTGTGTAGAATTAGTACTAATTGCAAGAATAGTTGTGCATCTAGGATTGTCCTTGCCAGTACTGTCTGACAATCAAGAAGCACATTTAATTATACATAGAGAGGGGGGGAATCCTGCTGGGGGGCATATCTTATGACTGTGGTAATTAAAAGGGGGTACTGTTATGTTATTTCATAAGGTAGCTACCAGCTAGCAAAGTGGCTGATGTGCATCAGAACCAATGCACAACAGGATCCATGCTCAACGGGTCCAATGAACATTGCTCCCAAAGTACATCAGGACGGTTGTGTATCGTAATGCCAGCTACTAGCTAGTAGGGACCAATGGTATTGGTAAAGTCTGATGTGTGCATCAAGACATTCTTACCTGTGTCCTGTTATGCATCTTCATTAGCACAGTTTTTTGGTATCTCTCTTATATAGACACAAAAAGACATGGTGGAGATTGTGATAGAGAATTTGGGACATTATTTCCGCTCCTGTAAAGACTTCAGTACTCTCCGCGCTTTGAAAATATTAATGTCCCAAATTTATGAATCAATTTTTCCAACGCAGCCCACAAAAATAATGATGATTTCAAAAAATGTTATAATTAAAAACCCAATGGTGCTTAAGCACAAGAGACAAGGTTAAAATTCATCCTTCCAATATTTTGTAGTTTTCAGGTGACATTGAAATTATAATAAAGAGAAGGCTTGGTGGATCTTACTAGGACCATGATTGAAGGAGCTGTCTCTCAGTTGTCACCCACTGTAGCCAATAATAAGTGGTCCAATCCTAAACAGTTTAATCTTTCAATCAGCTGCTCATGGAAAGCAGTTGTGACATCTTTTGTTCAGTGGTACAAGGCCTCAAATGGTGTTACAACAGAATGGAATCCCAGGAATCCCTGCAAGCCAGCAAACCCCTTTATTGAGAGGGAAGTTCCTCTCAAGACATGATTCCTCTCATACTATTGTGCCTCCTCTTCTTTTCTGTCATGGAAGTTCCTTACTGGGGGCTAGCATACAGATGATGTATGGGCTAGAATATCCAAAGTTGCATGATATCAATGGATGATAGTTATCGAAGGGTTTCAGTTTTATTGTGTCAGGAAACTGGGCTTTCCAAAAGGTGAAAGTGAGAGGGAGTTAAAATTTTGCATGCAAAATGGGTATGCAGTACTACCTATTTTCAAGGATCTTGTGAAGATAATGATCAATTAAAGATATGAAGTGCTTCAAGACCACACTTCAAGACTGAATTATATGAAGCAACCTCAAATGCCAGGGATATGAAAAGTATTTTCTCCATTATTATCCACAGGGGGAGATGTCTCAACAAATACTAACCAAGGAATGAATAAACATGCGATGTAATAAATATTAAGATAATAAGCAAACTATTCATAGGGGAAAGGGATATTTTAAAAGCATCCTTTATTATGCTGTGAAGCAAAAGTGAGCATGGAGACTGACTGACATACTTTATTGTGAGGGTTTTATTCTTTTTGGTCTGCCAGCCCTATCACTACCTGTGTTGTTTTAGTGAAAGGAATACTTTGCTGATTTCCCACAGGAAAGAATTCTAAATACTGCCCTTTCCTTCACTGGTATTTTTAATTTTGTTTTTAATTGAGTATTGGCTGATCAAAAGAACAACCACCATACTAGGAAGCTCTTCCTCATTTTCCCCTTTCAGCTAATGACATCTGCTTTTCACTAAAAGCCGTTTTAATTGTACCATTGTTCTGCTAAAGCCCTATTGTCTGTGTCCTTCAAAACTGTTGGTTATTTAAATGACAAAAAAAGCTGAAAAGCACATTGTTGTAATTGATTTGTATGTTTGAATTGTCTTACCAGAAAACAAGGTTATGAATTTCATCTGTTGAGACGCAAAAATTAAAAAAAAAATACTTTCCTACAAAATAAAAGGTTAATAAAAATGAAATGATCTCCTGGTTCTTTCATTAAAATGTAATAGTTCAAGTCACAAATTGTAGGGTTTTTGTACTCTATCAGCACTCTATATCCTAAAACCATTTGTAATACTGGATTGCATGTGTGCAGGGGCTAGATACATCAGTCTCATTGGAAATGCCTCTACCTTTTGACCATTCCAGAAAACCCAAAATGTTGTCACATGATTTCTTGTTGCCATTTTCATAAAGCTTTTGACAAAAAGAAACTTTTGATATGTGGGACATTTGTGAGAAAGTCAGATTACCAATTTTGTATATTGTTTGGAGCCTCTTGGGGGTTGGAAATCACACACTAAATATTCATGGGCAGTGTCATGGGTTAATGGAGTAACAAGAAGCCTTAGCATGCTGCAAAAATGGTATGCAAAGAGTTATGGGCCTGCAGGTAGTCCTTTCCCTATTCCTGCTTTAGACTGTGTGCATTAGCTTCTTCAAGGCCTAGCCATTTTTGTGACTCGTTTTCAGAACTGAATCAAGAACCAGAAGAAAAAGATCTTGTTATTAGACAATTCAGTTATTGGAACAATATTTGCAGCGATTTGAAAAATTGTTACCAAAGAAAGAAACATGCTTTCAAAGTGTTGAGGAACTCTGATGAGAAAAAGTCTGAATTGATGAAAATCTTCATAGTTTGGGATTTTATGCACAAAATTTGTACATGCTTATTTTGTGCAGAAAGCATTTTCTGCAGAGAAAGCACTGCCTTGTGTGCAGTAAACAATATTTCACATTGGCCAGAATTTGACATCATCTATTTATTTATGTAAATTGGAAAATTGGACCAAGAGATGCTACTTAGTTATGTATCTATAATTAAGTAACATTGCCTGGTCTGCCCTCCTAGATTAATATCTACTAGTCAGCCAACCAGGCTGCAACCACCACAAACAAGATTCCTTCACAAGTCTTCATAGCATCCTTACTGGATGGCAGGAGGGAGGTGGAAAGATCCTCCGTTGCCCCAATCACCAGCTGACTGAACCTCTTTTGCATGATCCAATAACTCCTTGATTAAGTACATATTAAGAACATGATTGTGACTACATAGCATTCATGAATACAGATTCATCATGGTTCTGTAGCTCATGGTTATGCATTTATAGTACAATCTCTAATTCCAGCCAATATTTTATATGGGAAAAATACTGCTTCCTGTGCAGAAGGGGCTATTTTCTACACATAACAAACATGGGAATTTTGCACAGAAATCCCAACTGGTGAATAGATTTTTGAGGCTGAGTGGATTTTGAAGTATTTTCCACAACAGCAAGAAAATTGTTAACATGTTCATATTAGCTGGTAATATTATCTCCACAAAAGTGTAAAAACCATTAATGAAAACACTTCTTTCTTTACTTGAGAGAGCATCTTTCTAGAAATCTCTAGGTCTTGCAGGATGACTCCATGGACAATTCCTCCCAGAAGCTGACTATAGACTCACCCTGGGGGACCTTGAGATTCCTAGAGGAAAAAATATTAATCAAATCCAATAATAACCAAATTCACAAAAGTTAAACGTGCAAATGTGGAGGGAGACTCTACTTTTGAGGGGGGAAATTAGTGAAGAATCACATCCCTGTAGACTTACATTTCATTTCTGTGTGCTGTGCTGTCATAGACCTACAATATTCCCCCACAGTCTATGTGACAGCATCAGATGGGGATAGAGAAGAGATTCCTTTGCCTATAAAGAAGCTACAGTGCCAAAAAAAGGGGGGGGGGGTAGTCTGACAAGCCTGTTTAATGAATCCTTATGAGACATACCTGATATATCAGGGATGCAGATGGCACTGCAAGGATCTCGGCACCCAAATCAATGAGATTGCATACTCATGCTTGACTGGGTAGATTGTAAAACTGCTGGTGCTTTACTTTTAGTTTTACACTGATACTTGATGCATGCTCTATTGCAATTCCCTGTAAGGACAGGAAAAGAAATTGGATTTTTGCTTGTACTTCACTTTCTTTTGTGTTCCTTTGGAGTTCATGGATGTAGTAAGAAAGAAAGCTGCCTCTGCCCCAAGGTATAAATCCTTATTTTATTGTGTTGTTTTCATTTTATTTGGTTCTGATAGATAAGAAATTCCTGAGAATGGATCATTTTTCCTTCTTTTTTATGAGATCACAGATTTTGTGTAATTGTGCACAATTGATTTGCAAGGTGGTTGGGTGGCAGTTTTTAACTAAAAAGATATGGAATAAGAAATGGCCTGGGGGGAGGGAAGAATTACCCATCAAAAGGGGGCACATAGGAGAAGGAGAGAAGGAAAGTGCTAAAACCATTCTTATTTGGTGGAAATTAATAGGTAGAGTACTAGGATAGATTCAGGCCATTTCTAACATGATAATAGTGTCTCATTTACAAGGTAAAAATACAACTCTCAGTACGATTTTGGAAGACACAGAATTTTCTACTCAAACTAAGCTTAAGAAAAGTGCTGTACTCCTGAAGTTCCATACCTTTTCTGATTCTCCACTGGGATTTTCAAGGCATCATTGTCTTAAGTTCCTTTGCTTTTGGGCCATTTTCCTTCCTCAAGCAGAGTTGGGAGGAAGATTAGGACAGAAGTCTGCCAGTGTCTGCCATATTATCATGCAGAAGTATTACAGAATTAGAAGATGTTCCTGGACCTGCTCATCTAAACAATCCTAGGCAGTTAGTTTTCCGGACTGTTTTTGGAGACATTCAAACAAGGAGACCCCTGCATCTCTCTAGGCAATTGGTTCCATTACTGAATCACTGTTGCTGCCAAGAATTTACTTCTAATGTCAATTGAAATCCACCCTACTGTAACTTGATCCTGCCCTCTGATACAACAGAAAGCAAATCTGCTTCCCTGTTGAGGTATTTAAAAATTCAGATATGTCTTCTCTTTACCTCAGATGAACTTGTTGAGGTCCTTCAACCTCTGCTGGATGGCCATATGGCAGGAGGCTGGACTGGATGACCTTTGTGGTCTCTTCCAACTCTAGGATTCTTCGATTCTCTCCTTATATGTTTTGATCTCCATACCTCTTATCATCCTAATTGCCCTTCTCTGAAACCATTGTAACTTGTCTATATCATTCTTAAAGGAGCCCCCGGTGGCGCAGTGGGTTAAAGCACTGTGCCGGCAGGACTGAAGACTGACAGGTCGTAGCTTTGAATCCGGGGAGAAGCGGATGAGCTCCCTCTATTAGCTCCAGCACCTCATGCGGGGACATGAGAGAAGCCTCCTACAAGGATGATAAAACATCAAAAATCATCCAGACGTCATCTGGGCAACGTCCTTGCAGACGGCCAATTCTCTCACAACAGGAGCGGTTGCTCCTGACACAACAAAAAAAAAAAAAAAACCAAAGACTGAACCCAGTCCTCCAGCACAAGTGGGACTATGCTTCCATTAAGTTGGAAACAATGTTTGTATTACCACGTCAGAGTTTTGATTCAGGGAGAATTAATGAAAGAAAGGAGTAGGTCGTCAAAGTGATGATAAAGACATTGCTGTTGGGGTGTAGTAAAAGAATATAACTTTTCTTGCCTAAACTAAGAGAAGCCAGTGAATTCCCTGGTGCATGGGGTGGTGAATATTCTTCCACAGGCGCTTCTCTGAAAGTTGCTCTAGGTTGTACTTGAGTACAAATGAGAAGAAAGCATTTGTTGGTTTCATATACAATACAATGCCTCATATCAGTGGATACTATTTTCCTGAACTACAGTGGAAACAGTGGAAACTGTGGATAATAGAAAACCCTGTTGAAATGAATTACTTTCACCAGAAGTTCCTATACACTTAATTTTATAGATTGTCCAGTGAAACCCTATGGTAACTTCCAGCAGAAGCATACTATAGATTTGCTTGGAGAACTTAGAAAATTCCTAGAAATGACATATTTTGTCAATGCAGGTAGGTGAAACTGTGGGAACTGTATAAGCCAGACAGGGGGGAGGAGCTTTTTCAGCCTTAAAAACATAAGGGCTTAAAAACTTGGCTTACACTAAAGTATATACGGTATCTTGTTCGTAAATTGGGGACTGTTTGTATATGTTTATGGTAGCTGAAACAGGACACATTTTGTCAGCCTTTCTCATCACTCCAGTGCAACTTGGACTAATTGACTTTAAAAATCCTATTACTTGAAGACAGCTCAGCCAATGAGTGCACAGGTTCATAACACCTCCAAACCAAATTACATTATAATGCAAATTAGCATATTTGTCTCACCTTCAACATACTGTTGAAAATATTCATAGTTGAACAGAAACCAGTAAACTATTGGAGACAGTTCAACAACAACATCCTTTAACAACAACAGTCTCTCTCCCTCCCTCTCTCTTTAGAGGACCCAACAGAAAGTTATTTCATTTTATTTCAATTTTGGTTGAAAATGAGCAGATTGGGATGCAGAGCCCACGAGTCAAGCCCTTGTTCTGTTGTACGAACAAACAAGCAAAATGTTAACAATGTTTGCCTTTGCCGTTGAGAGCAAAGCAATTGCAGAGTTCATCTCTGGAAATTCATCTCACCCTTCACTGATCCAGTAACAGATCAGCGGAGCGTCATCCATGGACTCCAAAGCCTAATACATTATTTAGATTTCCAATTAAACATCTGCATGGTAAATCATGACAAAGCTGGCCTCTCCCACTGTGTTTTTGTTATCTTTACAATACAGCATGCATTATTAATGCAATCTTCCTGTTTAACTGTCCAAGGGTGGGTGAACTGCTGCATCCTGTTTCTAAGAGCAAATCTTTGTCACAATCTGGAGTTTCCTTGTCTTGAAGTCCAATGGCTCGACCCTGAAAGATCTGGCAGGAATCTACGAATGGTATTAAATAGGCACACATTCCATATATTGCAGGCTGCAGTTAGTGGTTAGGGAAGATATGGCTGAGATCTTACTTGAAGCTGGCTGAGCTTAATATTCCACCATTGCATTTGCATAGGGCTCCGGGAGGGCAAAGGCAAAAGAAGAGAAGCAAAGAGGAAGCCAGGTAAGGAGACAACAAGGTTTTCCTGTTATACCACTAGAAGCACTCAGGAGTCCAAGGTGAAGTTATGTCTGGGCACCATCAATTGATCATCATGCAGCATGACAGGTATGTTGGCAAAATCCCAACTTTTGCGAGGGTAAAGTCCCAAGAGGGTGCCAATTTATGTTTGCTTGATTTCTGTATGGTGCTGCTACATGCCTTTGTGTAAGCTTCATTGTATGGTGACCCAAAGTATTTCTTTGCAAGATTTATTCAGAGGGGTTTTGTCATTGTATGCAGTTTATACAGTGCACCCTGCTTCTTCAGCCCCTTCTATACTGTCCTATATCCCAGGACCGGATCCCAGATTATCTGCTTTGAACTGGATTACATGTGTCTACACTTCCAGATAATCTGGGATAAGAAGATAATCTGAGAACAGATCTTGAGATATAAGGCAGTGTAGAAGGATACTTAGGGAGGGCTGGATATGTCAGCATTAATTTCCCCAGGGCCTCTGAAATACCTCTGTTGGGAGACAGCATGACCTAAAAGGTATGGTTTAGGGCAGTGTTTCTCAACCTTCCCAATGCCGCAACCCCTTAATACAGTTCCTCATGTTATGGTGACCCCCAACCATAACATTATTTTTGTTGCTACTTCATAACTGTAATTTTGCTACAGTTAGGAATCGTGATGTAAATATCTGATGTGCAGGATGCATTTTCATTCACTGGATCTAATTTGGCACAAATACCTGATACGCCCAAATATGAATACTTGTGGGGTTGGAGGGATTTATTTTGTCATTTGGGAGTTGTAGTTGCTAGGATTTATAGTTCACTTACAATCAAAGAGCAGATGGTGGAATTGAACCAAACTTGACACACAGAACTCCCAGGATGAACAGAAAATACTGGAAGGGTTAGGTGGACATTGACCTTGAGTTTTGGAGCTGTAGTTCACCTACATCCAGAGAGCACTGTGGAATCAAACAATGATGGATCTGGACCAAGCAAATGCTCAGTATGCCCAAATGTATACACTGGTAGAATTTGGGGGAAATAGACTTGACATTTGGGATTTGTAGTTTCTGGGATTTTTAGTACACCTACAATCAAAGAGCATTCTGAACCTCACCAGTGATAGAATTGAGTCAAACTTTCCACACAGAACCCCCATGACCAATAGAAAATACTGTGTCTTTGACGACCCCTCTGATACCCCCTTGTGACCCCTCTAGGGGTCCCGACCCCCAAGGTTGAGAAACGCTGGTTTAGGGGGTGGTACTTCTCATCATTACAACTGTATCTCATGGTAAGTTATTTTTCTGATGCTAATGGAACTTTTTATTGCCCTTTGTCCTTACATGGCCAAGAATGGGAATGGCCTCTGCCGGCACCGAAATCTCCCAATATCATTTTAACTGACAAATGAGTAACAGAAGACAGAATGTAAGTCTGTGAGTCTAAAATTATATCACTGTTTTTCTCCTATATGATTTTTAACCTCTTTGCCTGATGAAGAAGCCAATTAAGTTTCGAAAGCTTGCATTATGTATATCATGCTTTGGTGTTGATTTGTGAATTTTGTATTTTATTGTCATTTGTTGCATAGATAACATGGCTACCCCTGAATATGCTAAACAACCGGTCCTTTTGGGATCGAGGTGGGGGAGAGACAACAAAATTACTTCTATCATTTTCTGTTCTAGCTACTCAGCTTCTCCCTATCTTCCTATCCACTACTCCTTCCTACTGGTGGTGCACCCACACAGCCATTAAAATGCAAACGCTGTCTCAAGATCGTGGCACCCACAAAATGCACACACACAATGCATCCAGATTGAAACAGAGTGTTACAAAAGCTCTCTGGAAATTCCAGAAAAAAGCTATAAAATCCACAGTAGTCAATCAGTATATAGACTAGTTAGACTAAAGGCAGAAAAATGCAAAGCACTTGTCAGGACAGGTCTAGCACTAACATGGTAAATGGAAACACAGCTTGCCAGAAGGTGCACAAACACCTCTCCACTGGAGAGGAAACCACAACATTTCTATGGGAACACTTGCTTTTGCTCCTCTGTTGCTGTGCTCTGCTTTGCTCTAGTGCTGATCCCAATTGCCCATCAGTGCTTCTCATTCTGCTGCCCATCAGCACATCCTGCCAGACAAGTTAAGAAAAAAAAACCTTGTGTCCAGATCAATCCACAATTAGAGGACCATTTTGGCCACCATCCCAGCCTCTAACCAGTTCCTCGGGTGCTTGTGTGAACACTCCACAGGAGAGGAAACTACAGTGCTCCCACTGGAACATCTGTTTTCTACCCCTTTGTTGCTGTGTCCTGCCTTGCTCTAGCACTGATCCTGATTGGATATGCCACTACCCATTAGTGCATCTCTCTGGACAAGGTAAGAAAACAAAAGTATTCCTGGCTTCAGATCGATTTGCAATCAATTGATCTTTTGGCCCAGCAGTGAACCAGTTCTTTTTAATCCACATCCGAACATGGTTGAAATGCCTATATAAAACTGCCAGACTCTTCTGAACTTGTTCCATTATTCCTGAGAACACAAATTTAAATTATTCATCCTGGGACTTTGTCAGTTATGGTGGCATTACACATTCTTGTTTATTCTGGGTTCCCTTGTGTCTTCTTGCGAAAGTGGAGGGCAGCCGTAGAAGCACATCTGCAAATAATCATCCATGATTCTTCTCCTGAACTTTCCAGAAGCTACACTTAATCCACTGGAGAGGAAACCACAACATTTCTATGGGAACACTTGCTTTTGCTCCTCTGTTGCTGTGCTCTGCTTTGCTCTAGTGCTGATTGTGTTATGTGAGTCACATTTTGGCTCTTTCTGGTCTTTTACCTTGATTTTGCATCTTATAATTCTGTTAGAACAATCCAGTGTTCTGGCACAGACCTTGGTCAAGGACAGATATGGAGCAGTGGCAAAAAGAAGATTGCTCTCCTTGTTATTTTAGGTTTTCTTTTGTAATTCACTGTGATATGAATTTATAATAGGAAGGTTCTATGGTAACACAGAATGTCTTCTCAGAGATGTATAATGCATGTGTTTTTAATTAGTTTCACTGTTCTAATTGATTAACATTGTGCCTCTGCTCGACTATTATAAAGAATCAGCAGTGTTGCACTTTGCAGTGGGCAGTCCCTGTAGGGAAGTGTCCGATTCTCTCACTAACTCTACAGGCTCTTATAAATGGTAAAACATTTACACAGAAGTGACAGACCTCAGAATCCCTGATTCAAGTCTATGGGGAGCAGAAGAAGGTGCCACTTATATGAGAGGCAAAGTGAGAGCTTAGATAATGACTGGAACAAAATGGCATCAATCCTGGTTAAAAGGAAAAGGCGGGGAAAATTGAAATAAAATATAAAAAACAAAATTACAAAAATTGAACTGTAGTTAAAAATTTCAAACTGTTAGTATTAAGATTATTGGTGGGTAGGTAGAATAGCCAGCTGGACAAGAAACAAACATTGAGAAAAAAACATGACTTTGTTCACTTGTCCATATGGACTGATGAAATAAACACATTTAAAATGAAGGAGAAGCAAGATAGTACAGCAAGATAGTACAGCAAGATAGTACCCTATATACTTAAGTATAAGCCAACCCGAATATAAGCCGAGGCACCTGATTTTACCGCAAAAAAACTAGGAAAATGTATTGACTCAAGTATAAGCCGAGGGTGGGAAATGCAATAGCTACTCGTAAAATTCAAAATAAAAATAGATAATAAAATTACATTAATTGAGGCATCAGGTTAAATGGATTGTTGTGAGTTTTCCGGGCTGTATGGCCATGTTCCAGAAATATTCTCTCCAGACATTAAGTAGGTTAAATGTTTTTGAATATTTTACATCAATCTATAATTTAAAATAAGACTGTCCAATTCTGATTAAACCATTAGTCTAACCTTCTTCAACGTAAATGTGCATACGTATCTTTCCAATAATAATAATAGATGTAATAATAATAAATGTAATAATAGTAATAATTAATAGAGTAAAATAATAAATGAAATAATAACAATAATAATATAGTAAAATAATACATGTAATAATAATAATAATAATAATAATAATAACAGAGTAAAATAATAAATAACTGACTCAAGTATAAGACAAGGGGGGCTTTTTCAGCCTAAAAAGGGCTGAAAAAACTCTGCGTATACTCGAGTATATACGGTAGGTTGAAAAATTTGAAAAACAGTAAGATTAATCTAAATTAAAAGAAAAATGGGAAAATACTGATATAAAAGATAAATTTATAAGTATTAAATTTGAGTAAAAATTTGAGTAATGATATTTTGATAGTTGCCTTGCCTTGGCTTGAGGAGGGAGAAGTCAACCATGCTTTTAATGTAAATAGAGGGTGAATAGGCCACTTAACACTTCCTGCAACTGTCCAATCCCTAATCAACAACACCAATTGTAGTAGCAACAAGGTAGTAGGAATAATGCCTTTTGCATAGTACTATGAAGAACGGAAAACAATTTTTATGGCTGTTGTCTTGAGAATGTGACTTCTGGTTCCAAGCTTTCTATTTCTTCAGTCCTAGCATTTCAGAGATAGTGGTAGAGTGAACTTGAAGTTAAGGGTTATCGAGAAATCAGTCTGTGGAATGTTGTCTGGTTGACCACAAAACCCCTGCATTTAATTTCCATAATCTCATCACAATGAACTGGGAGAGGCGGGCAATTATTCAATGAATGTACATCAGAGCTCCCTGGGTGTGTTTCCTGCTCCAATTGATAAGGCAGAAGTGTATTGGTTGCAGAATATGTCCTAACTGTTAGCATCAGGAAAGCATTTTCTTTACCCTTGCAGCAACCATTGTCCTCCAGGTCTTCACCATCCTGGACCACATACCTTCCTGTGACCATATTAATAGTTTTATGGTCCACTAACATCAAAATAGGTTTCAGCTTTGAATATAGGGACCCTAAACTCAAGAATGTTTCTCTTCATTTCTTCATTTCAGTTGCGTATGTGTATGTTTGTGTGGGTGTGTTGGGAGTGTTGTTATTTTCAAACAGCTGTGAGTAAAATAAATCACCCAGAGTTCTACCTCTGGATCTGCCCACGATTGCATCAATCCATCAGATATATTGCTGCGTTATTATGAAGAAGCCACCATAACCTTCTCATCATAGCAACAGACTTTAAAAAGCTTGTTGTTGTATCTGTTATTTTCAGTTTCACACAACCCCTGCACACTGTCTATCAGAACTGACATAGCTGCAACTCAGAACAAATACTTATGTGCTGATTGGAGTCATAATAAGACATATTTCCCTCAACATTATCAAAACAGTAACTTCAGACTAGGTCTGGGGGACTTCCTAATCCTTCTCTAGCCTAACCATGCAACTATAGTAAAATGTGAATGGACTTACTGCCTCCTTTCATACTCTCCCACCCTATCCTTCCCCCCAAAATGATGGCAAATATGCACTAACATTTTTATTAAATTTACTAATGCTCCCTATGGCTGTCTCTGACAATCGCAAAAACCTGTGTGTGGGAGTTGTTCATGCAGTGTGCTCATTATTTAATAAGGAGGCCATGCCGTACACAAGCTCTGAATTTTAATGAATCTTCTAAATATATGGAGCGCACAGTTTGAAATACGGCAACGTACAGACACAACATGAACGATAAAAATGCAAATTGCTGCAGAGATGGATCAAGCCAACTGAGGGGAGAGACAGAATTTCAGAGGAGCAATT
The DNA here is from genome assembly GCF_037176765.1 of Anolis sagrei. Classification (NCBI taxonomy): domain Eukaryota; kingdom Metazoa; phylum Chordata; class Lepidosauria; order Squamata; family Anolidae; genus Anolis; species Anolis sagrei. Next base: position 202,589,797 of record NC_090022.1, on the reverse strand, counting down.
TGGAAGCTAGGTACAGACTGTAAATGGGAACTCAACAAGGGGATATGTAGTTTTGTAGCCAGAGAGATAGGAAATAAAAATAGTGGCAAGGGGGAAATGACAAGGTCATCATATATAGAGAACTAGCTGTACCCACCACATTTTGCTATGGCCAACCTTCCCTCCCTCTTTCTCTCCACCTTTCTTTCTCTCCTTCCTTCCTTTTTTTCTTTCCTTCTTCCCTTCCTTCCTTATCTTCCTCTTCTTCCCTTCCTTCCCTTTTATTTCCCTTCCTCTTTCTCCCTTTTCTTCCTTCTCTACCTATTCTTGGACTGCAACTCCCAGCAGTCCTCCTGATCTATCTATCTATCTCAATCTCATCTATCTATCTGGAGGATTGCTAGGAATTGACGCTGCCTCAGAAGGGCGAGGGCTGAGGGGAAGGCTCCCCATGTGGCCTAGTCAACCAGGGAGCCTTCGCCGCTCAGCCCTCACCCCCTGCTTGGCTTGGAAGGGGCGAGGGTTGAGGGGAAGGCTCCCGGTGCAGCGTGGTTCTCGCCACCCAAGTTTGATCCAGGTCCCTCATCGATGGAGGTCAGTTTTTCTAGTTGGGCGTGAACTACAACTCCCAGAAACAAAGGAACATGAATTATTGTCTGTACTACATGAGGGATGAATCCCAGCAGAGTGGTATGCCCTCAATGTCCTTTGGATGCAACAACAACCAGGGCCAATATGGCCGTTCATCTACCTTGTAAGTCTCCTCCTCTGGACAGCCTCTCCCTCCACTCCTTGGCCCCTGGGATCTGGGACAAAGGCGAGAGACCAAACCCCTTCTTGACATGCAAAGATACAGCATGGGTGAATCCTGGCTCAACAACAGTCCATGTGAAAAAGATCTTGGAGCTGAACCTGAGCCCAAAGTGTGGTGCAGCAGCTCCAAAGACCAATGGGATACTTTTCCCGCCCCTTGGGACACCTCCACTGACCGACGACTTCTTCCTGTGTGGCCTTCCCTCATGCCCCTTTTCAAAGGAAATGAGGCCAATCCCCTTCTTGACATGCAAAAATACAAAATGGGTGACACCTGCCCCCCAAAGGCCATCCAGTCCAACCTCCTTCTTTCCTGTTTTATTGTTTTAATGTTTGTTGATGTATTGTTTATATAATGATTAATGTTGAATTGTGGTTTTACTATTGTAATTGTTTGTATTGGTATCATATCAGTGCCCAATGTAAGGCATTGAATTTTGCCATTATTTATTAGTCTCCCCAGGGGTGAGAAAGGCGGTATATAAATACTGTAAATAAATAATAAATTGCAGTCCAGGAATAGGAAATTGGAAATATGCATGGATTGGGATGCTCTCAAAGAAATCCAAGGAGAAGAAAGCTTGCAGCTTGGAAGCAGTGCATTTGGATCATCCTCCTCTCTGAAAGGGCCTGGTCTAGGGGATTGCTGGGAGCTGTAGTTCAGAAGAGAGTGTGGATATGTTATTGTGTGTTTTGTTTGCCAGGGGGAGTCATTTCTGCGCATGTGCTGTAGCGTCTTTGTGCTTTTTTGGCTTTTAAGTCCCTTCTGCTGTGTTTTTCAGTGTTTTTATGCATGATGGTGGTGTCGATTCATCCAGTGGTGATTGGTGTCGATTCATCCAGTGGTTTTTGAGTTATGTTAATCCCACAAACGAGCATTACATTTTTATTTATATAGAAGAGTGCAATTCCAGTCTTGGAAGACAAAGTAACTGTGGGCTCATTGTGGAGTGCTTCTCTAGGGCAGTATTATGTAATATTTACAGAAGTGGTAAACCTGCATTTGGACTGAAGTACTTCAGGCTGTTGATGAGGGTCTCAAAAAAGCAGAAAAGGTAGGTAAGAGGGAGGTTCTTATACTAAAATGTTAGCTGGGCTGGATCCCCCTTTTTTGCAGCAATGCAGCATGAGATCAGGTGGATGAGTGGAGATTTGTCCAACTCTTCTCCTGTAGCACAAACAGGAAGAAAGCTTGCCATTTCCTCTCAATCTCTGGCAACAGGGAAATGGCTTTTTTGCAGAGTGGTGTATACTGCTTAAAAGGGTATATTTTGAGAGCATTGAGAAACATAGCTACACAGATGCTGCTTTGTCACTGTATATTTACTACAGGGGATAAGGACCTTTTTGGGGGGATCTCACCCTTTTGGGGATATCTGATAATGTTTATGTTTGCTGCCACCAATTAAATATTCTTCAGCAGCCTACCTCCTTTTATGTTTTGCATGTATGAGAGGCACAAGGAGATGTTTTGTTGGTTCAAACAGAGAAAGTTGTTTATTTTATTGTGTCCAATTCTGGGCACCACAATTGAAGAGAGATATTGACAAGCTGGAATGTGTCCAGAGGAGGGTGACTAAAATGCTGCTCTGGAGACTAGAACGCAGAACAATGGCTTCAAACTACAAGAAAGGAGATTCCACCTGAACATTAAGAAGAACTTCCTGACTGTAAGAGCCATTGAGCAATGGAACTCTCTGCCCCAGAGTGTGGTGGAGGCTCCTTCTTTGGAAGCTTTTAAACAGAGGCTGGATGGCCATCTGTCAGGGGTGCTTTGAATGCAATTTTCCTGCTTCTTGGCAGGGGGTTGGACTGGATGGCCCATGAGGTCTCTTCCAACTCTATGATTCTATGAAATGAGGTACAGCCTCTGATTCTGGAAATAATACATATCCATCATGATTGTTGATGGTCTGCATCCTCTATAAATGTATTGATTTCTTCTTTCAAGCCATCCTTGTTGATGGTCGTCTCTTCATCATGTAGAAGTGAATTCCATAGTTTATTGGCTATGTAAAATGACCTGTTTCACTGTCCCGAACTTCCAACTCCAGTTCTAAAAAAAGGAGGTGTTTTATGACGCCATAAAGAAAGAAGATCAGAAAATGCTGGGTGACCAAATGGAAGGAGGAAGTCCTGACAGCTCTTCATCATAGAGGATAGAGCGACAGCACCCCTGTGGCTGGATTCAAACCCAACCTTCCACAGCACCAAAACAGCTGGACACTGAGTCAAAACATATCACCTCCTTCTGTTCTGTCTCTCTGTGTATTGTCGATACAAAGCGGCATTGAATGTTTGCTGTGTATGTGTACTGTGATCTGCCCTGAGTCCCTTTCGGGGTGAGAAGGGCAGAATATAAATAAAGTGTTGTTGTTCTTGTTATTGTTGTTGTTGTTGTTGTTATTATTATTATTATTATTATTATTATTATTTGAGACACAAAAAGGCACTCTGCTGGCTGTTGTAGTGGATCACATGTCGGACACTTCCCAAGTGTCTATAAGTATGTGATGTATCGGCAAATAATGCGTACAGATCCCAGTAAGGTGGCCTTCTGCAACTGGTAAATGGTAATTTTGTCAGCGCTGATTGTGTTTAAGTGTAGGCCAAGATCTTTAGGCACTGTACCCAGTGTGCCAATCACCACTGGGACAACCTTTACTGGCTTGTGCCAGAGTCTTTGCAGTTTTCCCAATTTCAAAATTTTCTGGCTAAGGGAGAAGGACAGGGTGTGTGATGCAGACAGCTCTGGCCTCCAAGAGAGAAAGAGATAGCTGAGAGGCTTAGGAAGAAGATTCGAGGAAGTATGACTTCCGCCCTCTACCTCCAGTATCTATCATCTGGCACAGCTGACCTCACATGGAAACATGTACGAAGATGGCCCTGACTGTTGTCCTTGGATGTGCAGATTGTGTAAAAGTTATCAAGCTTGACTTCAGCTTTTCCACTGCAGCATACACACAGAGAGAGAAGCATAAGATTCCTCTATCATTTCTGTTTCTCTAATTCTGGATGTTATGAGAGCAGCGTGAGAAGTTCCCATGGAAACCTCACCAAGTGCCCCTCCCTTCCTTGACAATACCAAAATAAATATTTTTCCCTTGATTATAAGAAAATAGAATTGGCATTTCTTGCTGCTGAGTTAGCAGTTTTGGCTGTAGTGATCAATGTGACCAATTTTCTGTTTTCTATTTTTCCTTTTCTCTCTCTCTCTATATATATATCATTTTTCACCCACTCCATCCTTCATGAAACAGGATAATCCTGGGCTATTTAGCAAAACCTGGAAAGGCAGTGTGTTGGCCATTCTTAATTATTATTGTTCTTTTGCTCAAGGAAGGAGGATTATTTCTACACATAAGTGCACATGCCTGATGTTAACATTGCTTAGAGTTGGTGTGCTTTCTTGGGGGTTTGTTTTGTTTTTGTTCTAAAATTGTTTATTACGTTAAGTGCCACCTATAAGCTATCCTAATTAGAAGCAAATAAAAGCACTTTACTCCGGCAAAATTGTAAGTGGGTTTGTTGTTGGAGGCTTTTTTCCCCCTTCAGCAAAGTGCCAAAGTGGTTTCATCAGGAGGGGGAAGCAAAATCCTTTAAATGCAAACAATTGGGGCTAATCACACAGCAACTGTTTTGAACACAAAATTACTAGTTTAAACTCTTGCATCATGAATACAAGAAACCAGAGGCTGGCAAAGCATTTTCATTTCATTGACTAATCCAATTTGACAGCTTTGGGAGCCCAACTGCTAGCTTGGTAGCAAAATGCAGCTGCTCTCCGTTGGCCAAACAACAAATCCAGATATTGTTCACAGACTGGACATTGGTATGTTTATAGGCTTCAACTTCTCTACCTTAGAGTATTTTGGCCAGAGCACTTTTATGAAATGGTGATTAGTCTCTGCCCTTTTTTATAAAGAGCCATAGCTCAACAGGAGAGGACATGGTTTACAAGACAGTGCGCAGTAGTGTAACTATGGAAGGAATGATAGCCTCTACCATCGATAAGAAGTCTGTCCTCCCCCCCAAAAAAAAAATTCATTTAGAGCCCAAATTGTTAGCATTTCAGGAATTTAAAACATCAATTGAGCAATTTTATGTATTTATTTATTTATAATATTTATATACCGTTTTTCTCACCCCTGGGGGGACTCACAGAAATAGTGGCAAAATCCAATGCCTTACAAATGTACACCAAACTACAATCAATTGAAAATATAGTTTAGGTATTCACAGAAAAAAGACCAAACAAAGGCACCAAGAGACTATAAATGCAGGCTCATTCAGTGGGAACAAGACAGAAGGACTTCATGGTGATTGCTCCCAGACTTCGGCACTTCCTTCCTTAGAAATGCCAAGATGGCCTCATCCTCGCTCACTTTTCATAGATTCGTAGAGTTGGAAGTGACCACATGGGCCATCTAATCCAACCCCCTGCCATGCAGGAAAAACACAATCGAAGTAGCCAAACTATAGTGACTTAGAATGTCCTTATGCCGCCAGGCTTTTAGAAACTGGCTTAGGTGGGAAGTTGTGGCTGAGGTGCTGCTTTTTAAGATGTGTGTAGAAACTTTTAATAATTGTTAGTATTTTTCATTCTTAATGTTTGAATTTATAAATAATTTATTTTTCAAATAACATTTATATGTATACATTTATGAAAGCTTTTATATGCTTTTAGACTGCATTCTTTTTAAATATGTTGGTAGTCACTTTGACTTATTGGGAAAAAAGTGGAATATAACTAAACAAGTAATAAAAAAATATTATTACTGAAAGGCATAGCTATGTTAGTCTAGAACAGGACTTCTTAAACTGGAGTCCCCATAGCTCAATGTTGGGTTTCCGAAAAAAATTGGCAACAGTAAACATTTTCTGAACATCACCTAGTGACTCTTTTAGACATTTAGGCAAATCTGTTCTGCAGTGTTTATAGTGGACACTGCAGAAGATGCTTCAGCTGTACTTCATAAAAAAAGAAAATCAGCCAATTTAGCAAGCCTTGCAAATGTAGATTTGCTATCAGTAAATGTTTGATTTTATACCTACTTATTTATTTATTTATATATTCGGGGTCACGTAAGACCTTTTTGGGTTGAAAGGGGGTCCTGAGTAGAAAAGTGTAAGATGGTCTAAAAGAACAGTTCACGAACTTTCCAGTCATTGAACCCTTCAGAAGACTTTTTCGCCATGGAACCCTAATTCTGTCTCTGATTTTCTCATCGAATCCTAACTCTTTCCCTAAGCATTATGAATTCATAAAGTCCTTCCTTCTTTCATCTATTTATGTTGTCTGAATGTTTTGTATAATGTAGTGGGTTTGGAAAGAAAGAGAAAACATTTTAAATGTAACCACAAACCTTTATTTTAGTAGAAGAAAATAATGGATACAACCACAAACATCACTTTAGGTACAAGAAAATACTTGATTCATACCCCCGGTGGCGCAGTGGGTTAAACCCCTGTGCCAGCAGGACTGAAGACTGACAGGTCGCAGGTTCGAATCCGGGGAGAGGCGGATGAGCTCCCTCTATCAGCTCCAGCTCCTCATGTGGGGACATGAGAGAAGCCTCCCACAAGGATGATAAAACATCAAAATCATCCGGGCATCCCCTGAGCAACATCCTTGCAGACAGCCAATTCTCTCACAACAGGATGCTCCTGACACGACAAAAAAATAATACCTAGAGTGATGAATGAAATTGTTTCATGTTTGTACTTAAAATAGTTTTGAAATTGAGCTTTACTTCTGACAGCTGAATATGTAAATCGGGACTTCATCCAACTTACACCTAAATTTGGTATAAGCATAAGTGAAAATGCATGATTCTAATTGATAGGTGAACATGAAGAGAAGTATTCTTCGAATAGTCTTTCCTGCTGCTGACAATTATACATCTATTAGTCCTACCTTTGCAGAAGCATACGAGAAGCTCAGCCTGTCATTGAACATCAAGAAAACCAAAGTGCTCTTCCAGCAGTCACCAGTCAATCCCTCTGCAATGCCAGAAATACAGCTTAATGGTGTGACAGTAGAAAATGTTGACTATTTCAGCTACCTTGGCAGCCACCTCTCCACAAAAGTCAACATTAACACTGAAATACAACACCTCCTGAGTTCTGCAAGACCAGCATTTTTCTGAATGAAGTAGAGAGTGTTTGAGGATCAGGACATCCATAGGAATACCAAGCTGCTTGTTTATAAAGCTATTGTCCTCCCAACCCTGTTATACATCTGCAAAATGTGGAATGTCTACAGACATCGCACAACTCTTGGAGCAATTCCATCAGCGTTGCCTCTGAAAAATCCTGCAAATCTCTTGGGAAGACAGGAGGACAAATGTCAGTGTGCTGGAAGAAGCAAAGACCACCAGCACTGAAGTGATGCTCCTACGCCATCAACTCTGCTGGACTGACCATGTTGTCCATATGCCCGATCACCGTCTCCCAAAGCAGCTACTATACTCTCAATTCAAGAATGGAAATGAAACATTGGTGGTAGAGATGGACTTAAAGCCAACCTTAAAAACTGCGGTGTAGACCCTGAGAACTGGGAAGCCCCGGCCCTTGAGCATTCTAACTGGAGGTTAGCTGCGACCAGCACTGCTGTAGAATTCGAAGTGACCCGAATGGAGGGCAAAAGGGAGAAACATGCCAAGAGGAAGGCACGTCAAGCCAATCCTGATCGGGACTGCCTTCCACCTCGAAAGGAAGAAGCAAGATGTTTTATCCTTCAGTGCTACAGAACTCCTTTATATAATACAATTGCTTGGATTTTAAGGAGAGTTTTAGGCAGTTGGATTGAGACACAGACAGTAGCTACAAGACAGTAGCTACATGTCCCATGTAGGAGTTCAGTTATTGTTTCATAATCTCTTCCTCACTAGCAGGCATCTCAATTTATATTTACCAATTTTGAAGGTTTTAAGAGCACAGAGGGAAGCAAAGCTGCAGAACAATGCTTGACAGATAAGGGAAATGTATTCAGTTGTGTTATGTTCCTGCCACATCCATAGAACAGATGTTACAAGGCAATCTGTATGAGAGTCTTCCACACTGTTCTGTTAAAGATTTTTCTGAACCCTACCTGCTGTGTATTTCATGAATAGAAGCACCTTTTCATAAGGTTTCTAACGGTTGATAGCTTTCTTGTAGGAGTAGTGCTTACAATAAATCCAGGAAAGCGGCTGGTGGGAGGGGGGACGAGAACAGAAAGAAGTCTAGCCTTGGAAATAATACAAGTAATTTGAAATAACTGTGCTTTGTTATTTCAATAGAGCTTTGGGTGTGCTCTTTTCATTGGTTAACTGCCTTGTACAGCTTACACTGAACATTTCCACCTTGTCACCTCCAGCTGCGGGGTGGAACCCATGAACACCTTTGTGCTGAATATTAAATCTACCTATAATGTGGTGTTGAAGTCATTCTTGGCCTAAACCACTTTTTAATTCTATGGGAATCTATGTTACTCAGCAGCTATGACATTTCAACAGATGTAAGTTTTACATTGGACCAGTGGATACAAATCAGTGGTTCTCAACCTCCTTAATGCCAGACCACTTAATACAGTTCATTGTGTTGTGGTGACCACCAACCATAACATTATTTTCATTGCTACTTCATAACTGTAATATTGGTACTGTTATGAACCATAATATAAATATCTGATATGCAGGATGTATTTTCATTCACTGGTCCTAATTTGGCACAAATACCCAATATGCCCAAATTTGAATAATGGTGGGGTTCGGTAGAGGGATTGATTTTTTCATTTGGGAGTTGTAGTTGCTGGGACTTACAGTTCACCTACAAACAAAGAGATTTCTGAGCACCAACAATGGAAATGAACCAAATTTGGCACACAGAACTCCCATGACAAACAAAAAATACTGGAAGGGTTTGGTGAGCATTGACCTTGAGTTTTGGAGTGGTAGTTCACTCACATCCAGAAAACACTGTGAACCAATGATGGATCTGGACCAAACTTGGCATGGATACTCAATATGCCCAAACGTGAACACTAGTGGAGTTTGAGGAAAATAGACCTTGACATTTGGGAGGAGTAGTTGCTGGGATGTATAGTTCACCTACAATTAAAGAGCATTCTGAACCCCACCAACTATAGAATTGGGCCAAACTTGGCACACAGAATACCCATGACCAACAGAAAATACTGTGTTTTCTAATTGTCTTTGGCGACCCCTCTGACACCCCCTCATGAGCCCCCCTAAGGGTCCCGACCCATCGGTTGAGAAATGCTGATATAGATGCTAGGGAAGAATACAAGGTTGGAGCACTATGTGGCCCAGGTATTATAGAGAACAGGAGGGGAACCTCTGGGACATGGCCAATAGATGGCTCCCAGAAGGTTGGGAGGAAACTTCTCCCTTTCTCCAAGAAGGAGCAACTCATTTTTTCCACAGAAAAAAAGATAATTGAAAAAAAAATGTGTTTGTGAACGTTTTTGACAGAAAACTTTCTACTCCACATCTTCACTATTATGTGTAGAATTTTTTACTTTGTATTGATTGGAAATTTTCTTCCAGCAGAAGCAAGGAAGAAGATTGACACAAGAGCCAGCAAATCAGCTCTTAGCCCAGAGTTTTATTCTGGAAAACAGAAAGAAACAGGTGCTGCTAAGCTCGATATTCCTAGCAAGGTTGTGCATCAGGATCAAGAGATATGAGGTTTTGAACCCACAGTTAACTCTTCACAGCTTTAATTATTTATAATGGCAGTTCGGTGAACCAACCATGTACATGAGTATACCTTTTTTTATTTATCGCGTCAGAAGCGATTTGAGGGTACAGTTGTAATGTATTTTAAAAAAACCAAGTTAAAGACTTGGCATTGTACTAAATGTCCTTTGACCAGAAGCTGGCCACTTGGAATGCCTCTAGTGTCGCTGTGAGAAAATCCTCCATTGTCCATGTGGCAGGACTCAGGTTGCATTGCAGTAAGTGGTCTGTGGATTGCTCCTCTCCACACTCACATGTTATGAACCCCACTTTGTGACCCCATTTCTTAAGGTTGGCTTTGCATTTCGTGGTGTCAGAGCACAGTCTGTTCAGTGTTTTCCAGGTTGCCCAGTCTTCTGTGTGGCCAGGAGGGAGTCTCTCATCTGGTATCAGCCACTGATTGAGGTTCCAGGTTTTTGTCTGCCACATTTGGACTCTTACTTGCTGAGGTGTTCCTGCGAGTGTCGCTGTAGATGTTAGGAAACTATTTCTTGTTTTAAGGCACTGGCATACTGGCTGATATCTGAACAGAGGATGAGCCGGAGATGTCACTGCCTTGGTCCTTTCATTACAGGCAGCTACTTTCCAACGGATGTCAGGTGGGTAAACAGTATATTTTCTCCAGTGGTGTTGGGCATAGACAGCCTGTGATAATGCAGCATGTCTCATTAAGCACCATATCCACTGTTTTAACATGGTGGCATGTATTCCACACTATATACATGATTAATAATCATTTCAAATTGGCAATGTAGGGGGGAAATGCCCCTTTCCCATTCTGAAACTGCCTCTTCTATGCCAAAGATCATATTGCAGCAAAATGATCAAAGGCTCATGAATTGTTCTTTAGGAGTAGGATGACTTTAAAGACAAAAAAAGATGGCTAGGAGATGCATACAAAATGTGTTTGTAAATTGCCACCCTGTAACCTGGGAACACAAACAGCCTGATTTTATAAAAGCTGAGAGTGAAGGGGGGAAAGTTCATCATAACTTAAGTGGCAAATCTTTCAGGCTCCTTCAGATACGGTTGGTTTAAACTGAATGAAACCAAACGGGAATAAACTCACTAATTACAATCATTATCAAACCTTGAGAAATGAAAAATGTGTGACATGATTCTGTAACACTGCAGGTCGCTGTACTTATATATCCACAGTAGTTTTGGCTCAGTGAAAATCTTGGCTTCCGAGCTTATGCAAAATTGACTGAACGAAACCAAGCTCTAGAGCCAAATCCCTTTTTAAAATATCTTAGACCTCCAAGGTTTCCTGTAGTTTTTCTTTAGTCCAATCTATCCCCTGCAATTATAGATGACCATCAACCTTCAAAGCTCCAGTGTATAATTTACATTTGCAACTACAGTAGTACTGTGTTAATTATCAGAGGCAACACAAGTGCTTCTCCTCTGGAGAGAATTGCAAGTAAAGTCAGAATGAAATGACCAGCTTAAGTTATTCACTTGCAATATGTTCTCTATAGAAGTGAAAGCTGGGGTTTTGGCTGGGATCCTACATCACAGATGTAGTTACGAACATGTAACTACATAATGTCCTCATACCTGTTCACCCAAACTAATAAACTGTCTTAATAGCCAGCAGCTACAACAAGCCACAGAGATCTGTTCTGCCGGTGATTGGGAAGGTATTTCAAATCCCTTTCTGCCAGTGACTTTCGATGCAACTATCAAAACCACGACCCTTTCACAACTCTCAACCATACCACAGATCTTTGGCAGAAAGGGCATGTAAACAGGCCTCCATTACTCAGTGGGGTTGCTGGCTGTTAAGGTGGATTTGGTGGGTGTTTGTGATCATGCTAATACAATCACAATCATAAAAAATAACACCAAACAGTTATGAGTGTGTGAGTCTATGTTGTTATTGTGTGCCTTCAAGTCATTTTTGAGGTGACCCTAAAGTGAACCTATCACAAGACTTTCTTGGCAAGAATTATTCAGAAGGAACTTTCTTCTCCCTGCACAGCTGGGGGAGGAGAGTGATTTGCTTCCTCCGCAGAACACAAGGCAGAAGTAGTTCCGGCTGGAACTACTTGGAAGGGAGCAGAGTTGATCTAAGGTATCAGCTAGCCCCTTTTCTTCAATCTCATCCAAATCTTCGACTCACCACACCCGCATATTAACAGTATAATTTATTGGTTGCCTTTAGGGACAGGGTAGGAATTTTTTCCCTCCTATGTTCAACCCTATACTGTTCTTGGGGGCAAATTGGGATGGTGTCGTTCTTAAATAGGCCTCAATGGAAAACAACTACAATTTGGTGTACACCCAAGGCATCCTCCTTTGTGGTAAAGACTATAAACTAAAACAACCACCTGTGGTTCATTTAGAAGAGGTGAGGTGAAAACAAATGTCCTAGAATGGGGAGAGTTTGAGGGAGACTTCTCCGGCACATTTCCCTTAAAGGTTGCCCGGGTTAGGTCAATAGGGAACCCAGGTGTTTCACCCTTATTAGCCGAGGGGTAGGCAAGGCAGGGACACTATCTTGGCTTTTTCTACACCAAATTCATGACACTCAAAGAATTAGATTTAGTTACAAAGTTAAATAGGTAAAAATTAATGAAAGTTGCCCATATTTTCAACCCATAACTATTGTGTGGACTCATTATGTCGAGTGTTGGCAGACAAGAGGTTTGCCATTGCATTCTTCTGAGGCTGAGTGAGACTTGCCCAAGGTCACCCAGTGTGTTTTATGTCATAATTCAAACCATGGTCTCTGGAGTCATAATCCAATGCTCAAATCACTACATTATGCTGGCTTTCAGGTCTACTTTATTATTCATAACACAACACCAACCATTGCTTTTGCCATCTGTAAAATACTCGAATATTACTTGGTCAAATGTGTCCCAGGTTTCATCTGCAATGTGTTGGAAGACATGGCAGTGATACATACAGAAATTCAGACAGGGGCTCTTTGCTTTGTAGAACTCTAGCAAGAACTGCCTGAATTGCTTCTCTCTCACATAACTCAATAACCTCACATTTTTTCAATGACTTGTGCAAAATTTCAAAATACAGCAGTGTAAGATACCTGCGCCTACTAGGCTTTATTCCAGCAAGAGGAAAGCTTTCAGTTTAAGGATCTTAGTCAAGTCTCTCTCTGTCGTGTAGGTACAGTGTTCCCTCGCTCCTTTGCAGTTCGCTTACCGTGGACTCGCTGCTTTGCGGTTTTCCCTGTGTGGCCCTCCTCCTAGCCTTTTCTTCCTCCCTCTCTCTCCCTCACTTCGCCTTCTCTTTCCTCTCCTCCTCCTTGCCTTCCCTCCCTCCCTCCTTGCCTTCCTTCCTCCTCTTCTCCCTCTCATTCAGGTCAGCAGCTCACAAGCGAGAGGGAGAAGTAGAGGGAAAATGAAAGAGGAAAGAAGGCAATTCCTTTCTCCTCTGCTTTTCCTCTTCTTCTCCCTCATGCTGGGGTCAGCAGCTCCCGAGTGAGAGGGACAAGTGGAGGGAAAGTGAAGGAGAAAAGAAGGCAATTCCTTCCTCCTCCGCTTTTCCTCCTCTTCTCCCTCTCACTGGGGTCGGCAGCTCCCGAGTGAGAGGGAAAAGCAGAGGAAAAACAAAGGAGGAAAGAAGGCAAGGAGGGAGGGAAGGCAAGGAGGAGGAGGGCTGAGCAGACAAAAATGTCCTTCTTGCCAGGAGCGCCCGAGAGAGGGAGGAAGGAAGGGGAAAGAAGAGAGCAAAGAGAAGGCGAAGTGAGGGGGGGGGGAGGGATCGTCCCTATTTCATGGTATTTCACTTATTGTGGGTTGTCCTGGAATGGAACATCCACGATAAGTGAAGGAACACTGTTGTTCCCAAGGCATTACTCTAATGGAGCTCTATATTCTTTATTATGTTACGTAATTAAAATGTCTCCTGCCTGCAAGAGTTCTTTCCTAAATCCCAACACTCCCACTTCAGTTATGAGGTATAGGATCTGTGCTGAAATAATATAGGATTTTATTACAGAATATGCTGGTTTCATGATCACACTGGATTAGCTCTATGTTTGAGATTTCCTTATCATAAAACATTGTGGCTCTTCTATTGTTGTATTGCATTCCATCATTTTTGGATCACATCTTTTCATTCACAGTAAATATCCTTCGATGTTGTACAGGTATTGTTTCCGGTGTGATGATTTCATTCCACTGCAGTTCCAGTATTCTGGCAATCATTTTATGTGAGTTGACATGGTTCTCCTCTTCTCCCTTTTTGTATCCCAAAGCAGGATAAAGTCAAATTGCTTTACACCATTCTCCAGGTTTTTTAAAACAATGTTTTGTTGTAATTTTGCAATTGCATTGTCATAAGGGGCCCCAGGAGTATGCTACAACTATGCAATTGCACCAATGCCATCCATTGGTAAGATGCACTGAAACTGCACAATTGCAGCAAAAAAATAAGGGGGGGGGGAAATCTCATTATGTGTAGAAACAGTATTTCCCCCATTTTTGAAACGATTTTCACTAAGGTATTCATATATAATAGTGATGTCCCTATTTCTTTTCTAATTAATCATCCAGTTTCTCCAACAAATACCATTATAGTTTCATTATAATTTTAATCTTTTAACCTCCATTTCCTCTAGTTTCTATCCCTTTAATCATCCTTTGTTGTTTCATTCTCATGTCTTTATTTTATCTCTTCTTCTTCTTCTCTTCCTATCTGGTGCGTTCCCAGCCTGTCTGCATATGTCTTCAAAAATTCAGTTGCCTTTTGTACTATATAGGGTCTAAATTTCTTTCATTTTTATTTTAAGAGAGTCTTTCCAAATTCCTACATCTAAATGGAATTCCTTTTGTTTTTAACATGGGAGAAATAGCATTTTCTAAGTATAAAACCACATTTTACTATCCTTTCCAAAATATTTGTGCATAAAATACTACTTAGTATGCAGAAAGTGTTGGTTCCTTTGCAGGAAGTGCTAATTTTTGCATGTAAACTGATATGAAAATTTTGCATAGAAGCAGGGGGAATAAGAGAAAGGCACAATTTTTGAAGACTTCCTTGCAAGGAAGAAGACAAATGTTTTTAAAAATTCTGCTTTTCCTTTAAGAATAAAATTAGTAAAGAATTACATTGCTAAGGACAAGAACAGGCAATGTCTAGTATCCAGCAGGAATGAAATCTGGAGTCCAAAAGACTATCTTCTATTACTGTTCGGATGCAAACAAATCTTCTGCTAAGGAAGCTGTAGAGAAACAGGGTTCTCCAGGGATGAGATCTGTTGTTTGATTAGTTGGAGGTGGCTCCCAAACAAACCAAAAAGGCACACTTGATATTAAAGCATCTGGTTTAGAAGAGTTGATTGGTTGTATAATTTTTCATGCAATAAACAGTTGTGTGTTGAATGCCATTCATGCCTTGAATTGCAAGCATGACGGCAGCATTTACAGGAAATTTAAATTATTCTTGAAGAACAGTTTAATTTGGTGTGCTCTGAGTTATTTCTTTCCATTACATTGTTACAACTTCAATCTGCATAGCTTAAATGAATAACTCTTAGCTCTTTGTAGACATCTGTCTGTTGCAAAGCTATCAAGATAAACTGTACTATTTTGTTAAGGCTATTCACTTCAGGATTTTTTGTAGCATATAATATCAAACTGATGTCTATATGGAAATTGCTTTGAGAATTTTCTTCATGAATCATGAGGAAAGAGGCAGGCTCCCCCACCCCCCCCCCCCCAAACAAGAAAGCAAAGTTGGTTACTTCAGTTTACTGAATGCATGAAAGATAGATGTGCAGTTGTAATCCCGAGGAAGCTTTTCTATCTACACAACAGCACAAATCCCAGCAGAACTTTCCTCTGGTGTGACACTTCAGTTTACAGGAACATCTAAATCCACTCTGTATGTCAACTATCTGGTCCATTCAGCCCTGGTCCAGGAAAAATATGGCCCATGGTATGTATGGGGGCACTTCCATTGCATTCCTATCACAAGCCTGGCCATGCTACTGAATTCCTATTGAAAAGGAGCTGAAAGGGAATTGTACATATTGTGTTAAAGAAAAATTGCATTCCCCCCAACACAAGTTTACTTTGAAATAAGCTTTATGAACTTCCTTCATGCCTTTTGACTTGTTCACCACTATGCTACCACAGATCATTCATAGAATCATAGAATCATAGAATTGGAAGAGACCTTGTGGGCCATCCAGTTCAACCCCCTGCCAAGAAGCAGGAAAATAGTATTCAAAGCACCCTTGACAGATGGCCATCCAGCCTCTATTTAAAAGCCTCCACCACACTCCAAGGAAGAGAGTTCCACTGCTGAACAGCTCTCACAGTCAGGAAGTTCTTTCTAACATTCAGATGGAATCTCCTTTCTTGTACTTTGAAGCCATTGTTCCGCGTCCTAGTCACCAGGGCAGCAGTAAACAAGCTTGCTCTCTCCTCCCTACAACTTTCTCTCACATATTTATACATGGCTATCATGTCTTCTCTCAGCCTTCTCTTCTTCAAGCTAAACATGCCGAGCTCTTTAAGCCACTCCTCAAGGGGCTTGTTCTCCAGAACCTTGATCATTTTAGTCACCCTCCTCTGGACACATTCCAGCTTGTCAATATCTCTCTTCAATTGTGGTGCCCATAATTGGGCACAGTATTCCAGGTATGGTCTAACCAATTCTGCAGTGGAGGCAGAGTACATTCCTGAGTGACTTCAGATTGTTGTAATTGTGTGCTTTCAAGTTTGTTTCCCCATTTTTAGTGAACCTAGCGTCCCATAAGTCCACCCCATCCCCTGATCAGCCTGTTACTATGGCACTGCCACCACTCCTTCCTGACCATAGAACTCCCTAGCACTTAGCCATTGCCTGTTGCATTAACTAATATCAGTTGCATCTACTAATATCAGATGCTACACAGGTAGCAAAAAGGGGGTTGCTTGTCATGTGTGTGCCCCATTCTGACATCAGTAGATGCCACCACTATGGCATCTAGGTACTCACAGGGAGCTCCATGGCTGGCGAGAAGTGGAACCAGTGACATATGAATGAGCCACCCCCTTCCCCTGTGTTGATCAGCGCAGGAAAAGAGTGATGATGGTAGTGTCCATCTTGTCAAAATAGACCTGATCCACCTGTCCAGATGACCATGAAACCTCAAATACACCAAAGATTCCTACAAACTCTAGAGTATGCCCTGGCATTTCCTAAAATAAAACAAAGTCATCTGAAAAGCAGAAAACCCAGATATTGCCAGAACTGTAGATAAGCCCTTAGGTCAGTGGTCCTCAACCTGTGGGTCCCCAGATGTTTTGGCTTTCAACTCTCAGACATCCTAACAGCTGGTAAACTGGCTGGGATTTCTGGGAGTTGTAGGCCAAAACACTTAAGGACCCACAAGTTGGGAACCACTGCCTTAGGCCAATACTCAAGCCCTGGCTCTCTTATCCCCCAATGCCTGTTTCTTTTTTTTTTAAAGTAGCCAGGTTAGGGATTGAACCTTGGGCCATCTTTTTGCAAAGTTCTTAACACTGAGCTATGGTCTGCATAGTCACAGAAACACTGCCTGAGATGCGGAATTTGCCTTTTCCATCATGCGTTTAATTATGAAACTATTGAAAATGGGCACAATTGAGGAAAAGTAAAATTACTTCCAAAATGTTCATTGTTTTCAATAAAAAGGCTCCAAACACTTATATAACATTTACATTGAATTCAGTGAGATATCATATTGTTAATTCTGGCTGCCCAGGGTTGTTAACAATCACCATTTGATTGTTTCCTGCAGTGTCACTGCATTCCACTTGCTTTTGAATTGTTTTTATGTTCTGCTTTTAATTTGCTCTTTGCTTTCAGTATTTTTTAAAACAAAAGAATCCATAAGTTTAACAGACAAAACAACATTCCAGAGGCAATTGTCAGTCAGGCTGCATTAACATTAATTCACCTACCTAGAGCTGCATTACGGCAGGCTGAGATCTAAGCCTTCTCAAGTTTAAGCCCTAAACTATGTCCATGACTTCAGACACACTAAATAAGTAGGTGAGGCTTGAAATTTAGTAATGTTGTGGAATGTGTAGACCTCTCCTAATCAGTTTATGTAGTTTATACATAAATCCCATCCTCTACAGCTGTCCTACTATAGGCAGGGGAGCCATGCTCAGTTGTCTGCTGTCCCACATTTCAGCTGCTTTGAAAATATCCTGTATTTCTCATTCCAAGCTTTTATATTTTTTTATAGGGGCAAGATACTGGCCCCTATAGGAGCATAAGGAGTAATAGAAGGAAATGTGCAGCAATACCAACTAGGGTTGCCGTATTTGAAATTAGAGATTACTCTTAGTGGTGTAGAAGAGGAAATTCAGTGGTTATTCCTATTACTTGTCCCAAAACCAGGTAAGAAACAAACCTGATGAAATTACCTCTTCTAAAGATACAGGAGCCCTTCCCAGTTTCTACTCCACACCACTAACTCCAGCTTAAGCAATTCCTCATGAAGCTTCAGCTAAGCCAATGGAGGAAGTAATAGCAAAGGTGAGGATGCTAAGTCTTGATTCTATGCAACACATTGGACCTCTTCACATGAGACAAAAATTCTCAATTTTGTTGCTTTCATGTATGGCTTTGATGGGGCCTGCCATGCACCATCACATGCTGTATAGCAGGCCCTGCCCACTATCCTTTCAAAGTGGGGGCGAAACACCAAATGGCACTTCACCCTCCACTACGGGGAGGAAAGCATTGCATGGGTAGCTTCAATTGAGCACTTTTGGCACCCAAAGCCCGTGTGATGGTAAAAAGGGTCATGGGGCAACGTGTATTGACATGCATTGCCATCCTTTCTGCCATGTGACGGGGGCGGGAAACACACCCTTTCCCACCAACACACCCTTTCTTGCCTACCATGTGTGATGAAAAGAGGAGGGACTTGGCGGTGAAGGTGCCATTTTCGTAACGCTGAATGTTGTGTATAGGTGTAGTGTCAAAATAATTTCTTCAACACATATATAATTTTGCCAGTCTAAGAAGAGCCCAGCCCTAATTGCCAGATAGATTGTACTCAGCACTTTACACCCAGCCCTTGCCCTATAGTCTGTTTTTTTGCACAAGCCAATGCCCAGCCACTGCTAATTCTGATTTTGTCCACTGTATTTCTGGTCACTGGTTGTCTAAGTTCACTTTTTATGCCTTTTAATTATGTTTTTATATCCTGGTGTTTTTAATTGTTTAATTGCATTGCATTGCATTGTGATATGTTATTATGTTTTTAATTACGTTTTAGTTGGTAAACTTTGTTGTTGTCTCTGGGCTTGGTCATGCATGTAAGCCACCCCGAGTCCATTCAGGAGATGGTGGTGGAGTATAACAATAAAATTTTATTATTATTATTATTATTATTATTATTAGAACTAGTTTTATGTGTGTTTTCTTATGGACTACTCAATCTAATGAAAAGTAACACAGTCGGATGAAAATGTATTTTCATAGTCAAAGGTGAAAGATCATAGAATCATAGAGTTGGAAGAGACCTTGTGGGCCATCCTGTCTAACTCTCTGCCAAGAAGCAGGAAAATTACATTCAAAGCACCCCCGACAGATGGCCATCCAGCCTCTGTTTAAAAGCCTCCAAAGAAGGAGCCTCCACAACAACAGAGAGTTCCACTGCTGAACAGCTCTCACAGTTAGGAAGTTCTTCCTCATGTTCAAGTGGAGTGTCCTTTCCTGTAGTTCAAAGCCATTGCTCCATTGTGTCCTAGTCTCCAGGGCAGCAGAAAACAAGCTTGTTCCCTCCTCCCTATAACTTCCCCTCACATATTTATACATGGCCCTCATCATGTCTCCTCCCAGCCTTCTCTTCTGCGGGCTAAACATGCTCAGCTATGAAGAATATATATATATATATATAAATAATCTGGTGACTATAATGTTATCTATTTATAATACAGATGAATGAAGGGAAACTGAAAAGAATTTGATAACGATATAGTTAACAGTTGCAAGGCTATTAATAGCAAAATATTGGAAAGGAGAGGTGGAAATTAAGATAAAAGAATGGTATAAGGAAATTTGGAAATTAGCAATAACATGCAATTCAAAGGTTAAAAAGGCCTAAAGAAGTATAATGATTTTGAAAGTATATAGAAAACATTAAGGAAAGAAGATGGTAACCAACCCCCACCAGAAGAAATGAGATTCTGCTGGGAGCATAAAGAAAAGAAGAACTCCGGAGATGGGGAGCACAATGGGGGAAAGGGGAAGAAGTAATGATATGAATTGTAGAGATGGGGGGGGGGGGGTTGTAACAAAATGAATAGAAATGCAATTAAAATTATTATAAAAAAATAATAAACATGTCCAGCTCTTTGGGAAGCCCCTACTTGAAGTCTTCTGTATGGAGGGAACCTAGTTTTGTGACTCAAAGGGCATTACGCTGTTGTTCTGTCTTGTTTTCTTTGGTGTGTATGAACATTTTTCTGTGTTTCTGATTTAAAAAGAGATGGTAGAAATGGAGAAGAAATAGAAAGGAACTGCAAATTGAGGATGGTGGGATCTGGGCTTCCTGTAAAATTCTGCAAAAGAGAAATACAGTATTAATTCATGTTCAGAAAATGTTCCTTTTTGCACACAAAAGTTGTAATTGGATATTTGTTCTGCAAAAATATGTATACGATTGATTTGAATAGAAAAGAACATGTTATGCGCAGAAAACAGCATTTTCTGCCCATGAATTAGTATTTCTGTGTTGAAATATTATTTTTCATGCAGAAAATGCTCTTTGCTGCACAAATCGACCATGTGCATTTCTTTCACAGCATAAGTCCCAAACTGCAAATAGCCTTCGAAAACTGCAATTTAATAAATAATTACATCCCTAGCTATGATGTAAGAGAATTGGGACTAAAGGGAGGAAGTGGATTCTAATAGTGAACAACATGGAAGCAGATTTATGGCACCTGGAGAAGGATAGACCTGAAGAGGTCACAGATCAGGGGAGGACCGCACTATTGATCATTTTAAAGAGATTATTCAAGTATTCACTGGAGGGAAGGATATTAAAGGCAAAGATGGAGTACTCTGGCCACATAATGAGAAGACAGGAACACTTAAGACAATTAAGCTGGGGGAAATGAAAGGAAAAAGGAAGAGAGGCTGACCAAGGGCAAGTTGAATGGCATCTTTGAAATGACTGGATTGACCTTGAAGGAGCTGGGGGTGGTGACAGCTGACAGGGAGCTCTGGCATGGGCTGGTCCATGAGGTCACAAAAAGTTGGAAGCGACTAAATGAATAAACAACAACAATTCAAGAAGCTCTTTTTCTTTATAGGAGTAAAAGAATATCCAGTGAAAACCTGTCTTTTCCTCCACTTTAACCCCAAACTTAAACCATATCCAATCCTTAAACCTTGGTGCCTAAACCCTAGACTCTATAAAATAAGACCAAGAACCATGACATGAATAGTTCTGGGATAGACATTAAATACACAGGTTACAATTTTCAGAGATGGCTTCCAGAGTTTCAGGGAGAAGGGAGTTCAGGCAGTGAGCTATGGGATTTCTCAACACTTAAATCACTTGGCAATTCATCAGGCATTCAAGATAATGAACAGGAGCAGGCTGAGTGATTGTCTGTTAACTACAAGGCACTTATAATCTGTCCCACAAATGGTGGCATGACAGAGATGAAGCCTTCCTTTAGCATAGTTAGGCTGATTGATAATATTGGGAGGCTGTCTGACTGCAGAGTAGCTAGGATGGAGTGATAATTGCTCCCTCTTACTATACATGCCAATTACATTTTGACTAGTTATTTATCAGACACTGTTTGACACAACTAGTATTGTCCCTAGAAGGGCTGGGGGATGTGAGGAACAGATTGTTACAATTATGCAGAGAACACCCATGCCACAATATTTAATCATGTCACTCCTTTTATTTATGAGTACTTCCATAAATGAGTACTTCCATTTAAAGATTTCAAAGCAATGTGAACATGCTCATAAAACATACTTCAGATGGCATCCTGTTGGTGACCTGTCTACACTTGCATAGAAGAGGTAGGAGTTGAGTTGATCATTTGGAGGCTGGTAATCTATTCCTCCTATTATTATTATTATTATTATTATTATTATTATTATTATTATTATTTGAAACACAACCAGATGAGTCCACAGCAGACACTCTGCTGGCTGTTGTATTGGATCACACGTCGGACATTTCCCACGTGTCTAGGACTGTGTGATGTCTCAGTGAATAATGCATACAGATCCCAGTAAGGTGGTCCTTTGCAGCTGGCAGATGGTAATTTTGTCAGCGCCGATTGTGTTTAAGTGCAAGCCAAGGTCTTTAGGCACTGCACCTAGTGTGCCAATCACCACTGGGACCACCTTTACTAGCTTGTGCCACAGTCTTTGTAATTATTATTATTATTATTATGAGTGTGCTATTATGTCAATCTGTATATGATGAGACTTGAGAATTCAGAGATTTTGGTATTCACGGGTGGGACTGGAATCAAAACCCTAACCAAAACCCAAGGCCCACTATATAGGCAAATTTAAGTGATTTAATGGTTGTACTGTAGTCATAACTAGCAAGAGAATTCAGGCCTTGCTGATACACGCAATAGGCTGAACTATATTAGCAGATGTATTGTTGTATATCATGCAGCTGTGGACAAGTCTATATAGGGACCACCAAATGCAGCAATGCCCAAACACGAATCAAAGAACATGAAAGGCACTGCAGACTAACTCAACCAGAGAAGTTAGCCATAGCAGAGCACCTGATGAACCAACCTCGACACACCATATTATGTGAGAACACAAACATGCTGGACCACACTAACAACTACCATGTCAGACTATGCAGAGAAGTCATTGAAATCCGCAAGCATGTAGACAATTTCAACAGAAAGGAGGAAACCATGAAAATGAACAAAATCTGGCTACCAGTATTTAAAAAACCCTCCAAAATCATAACAGTAAATAAAGAACAACAATCAAAAACTGGGGGATTCAAGACAAGAAACAACCAGGGCCAGCTAATTACCCCCAACAAAGAATTCCGCCATGCAGTAAGAAGCCAGACCTTGAAATTGCTAGACCACTAAATGCTAATCAAGGTGGCCAATTACAACATTCACACCTACCTCAAACAGACAAGAGCTCTTTCTCCCACTTTGGACTTTCCACAGATATATAAACCCCATTTTTCTAATTTCCAACAGACCTCACAACCTCTGATGATGCCTGCCAGATGTGGGTGAAACATCAGAAGAGAATGCTTCTGGCACATGGTCATACAGCCCAAAGAACTCACAATAACCCACTATATTAGCAGAGTTTATACAATATCCCCCCCCCCCAAAAATAGCCATGTTAGTTGTCAAACTCTTAGAAAAGCAATTTTAAAAATTCCAAGATAATACATTGACAGCACTTGCAAAAATAGGAAGATCTTCAGCATATGTCAGCACATAATCGAATATGCCACACATCTATACCTAATGAAAAGGTTGGCTCTGGCAATGCTGTACAATACCTACCATCCCTCCCGACCTTTCTGGCAATCCTTTCCTCTTTGTTTCATTTTGTAATCCTAAAGCGTCTGATGAGGGGGAAGGAGCATCAGACAAAATTAATGAAACAATTCCCTCTTTACTGCCAATTCTGTTCAGTTAGAACTCCTAGAGGGCCCATTTGACATTTTATTTCCCATGTGGTAAGAGTGGCATCTGTCACCAGGCAGCAGATGGAAGATAGCCGTTTCCCGTATGTAAGCCATGAATCATGATTGCTTATCACATCCACTTATGACTTCCCAACAAGAAGTTGAGTGGGATACAATAGGCCTATAAGGCATCTGTTGTCATCTTAAAACTAATTGTGGGAATCGATCTTAGTAGACTGAGCAGTGGACATGTAAATTGGCCTGTATATGTTTCCAGGTTTTTGAAATAAAGGTAATTTGACTTGTTTAATATCCTCTGCATTGGATTCAAGATCGATCTTTTGTGGATGAAGAGTTCCAAACAAAGGGAAGGAGTTCATCTTTATTTTGGTAGATCTCCCCCCTCTCCCAACATCACAGCTCAAGCCATTTATCAGGATCCCCAATTTTTTGTGTAGCATTATCAGAGGGCTGTCAGGAGGAGGGATGACAAAGATACAAAGTACAAGCACAAATGGCTTATTAAAGGAGTTAATGGAGGACAGAAACTATCAAAAATCATCCTTGCTAGATCTTAACAGCTAGCAATGTCAGTAGCACACTCTCCAACATTTCACATATGCCAAACAAGCCAAGTAACATCAAAGCATGGTCAAGACTGCAAAAGGCATTCATATGGAGGAACATATCAGCTAAAAGTGGGGTTGCTTTTGCCTAAGGCTACTGGGGAGTAAAGGTTCTATGTATTGTCAAAGGCTTTCATGGCCAGAATCACTAGGTTGTTGCAAGTTTTCCGGGCTGTATGGCCATGTTCCAGAATCATTCTCTCCTGACGTTTTGCCTACATCTATGGCAGGCATCCTCAGAGGTTGTGAGGTCTGTTGGGTACTAGGAAAATGGGGTTTATATATCTGTGGAATGACCAGAGTGGGAGAAGAACTCTTGTCTGTTGGAGGTAGGAGAGAATGATTCAATTGATTAGCATTTAATGGCCTAGCAGTTTTCAAGTGTGGCTTCTTACTGCCCGGGGGAATCATTTGTTGAGAGGTGATTCTTGATTAATCCTTGTCTGGAGTTCCCCTGTTTTAGAATGTTGTTCTTTATTTACTGTTATGATTTTAGAGTTTTTAAATACTGATAGCCAGATTTTGTTCATTTTCATAGTTTTTTCCTTTCTGTTGAAATTGTCCACATGCTTGTGGATGTCAGTGGCTTCTCTGTGTAGTCTGACATGGTAGTTGTTGGAGTAGTCCAGCATTTTTGTTGGATCACCTCTCAACAAAGGATTCCATACAGCCAAGAAAACTTACAACAACCCAGTGAAGGCTCTGCCATTTTTCTCCTTTCCTTGCACGGAGTTAACTAAGGGCAAACTACTTTTACATACTAAACTTGGTTTCCAGCAACTGAAATAAATGGAGGAACGGCAAAAAAGTGGAAGAAGGAGAAAGAAATTGAGATGTTTTAAAAACAGCTGAAAAGGTGAAATAATAGAAGATGAGTCAGGATGGCTCCTGAAAAATAAAGACATTTGGAGGGCGAGAGTTCCCAAATCCCACCATGCCATAGAATTTAAGGGTTTGACATCTCTCACATGCTGTGATTTGCACATTTCATGATATGGGACCTTGGCCATCCCTATGGCCAGACCACGAGGATCCCTTTAGCAAGCTACTTGTCCTCCTGCCCACAAGGAAATATATTATTATTCCATCAGAGCACATAATGATGCGTTATTTTGTTTTGTTTGCTTTTAATATGATACCGTATTATACCTTTTCTAGTCATTCTTTGGAAGACTATGGAGATTTCTTTTTTCATGCTAATCAAATTTCATGACAACTATGCGGCCATCCTTTTTTTTCACCTTCTGGGCAGCATCAGTCCATCCCCGGTGATTCAATGGGTCAAACCAGGTATGGGAAAAACCCAGGCCCCGGGGGGGGGGGGGGCAGATGAGGCCCCTTGGGCTCTTTTCTTAGGCCCTCCTCTCTCTCACCATCCTACCCTTCCTTTGTTCTCTTTCCTTCTTCCCTCCCTCCCTTCTTTGCTTACCTCCCTCTTTCTCCCTCCCTCCCTCCTTCCTTCCCTTCCACCCATTCATCATTCCTTTCTTCCTTCTTTCCTCCCTCCTTCCCCCTCTCTTTCTCCTTCCTTCCTTCCCTCCCTTTTGTCTTTCCTTCCTTTTCTCTTTCCTCTCTCCCTGTCTCCCTTCCAACCCTCCCTCCATTCCCTTCCAGCCTTCCTTCCTTTCATCCTTCTCTTCCTTCCATCCACCCTTCTCTTCCTCCCTTCCATCCTTCTCTTTTTCCTTCCTCCTTTCCTCCTGGGGGATGTCTGGCTGGGAGAAGAGAAGGTAGAGAGGGACCATGAGAACCATGTTTCAAGATTTCAAAGGGTGTCCTATTGAGGAGGAGGGGGGAAACTTACTTTCTGCTTCTCTATATACCAGGCAACAAGGGAACAATGGTTATGAATGGCAGGGGAAAAGATTCAACTGAAAAAAATTAGGAAAAACTTTCTGAGAGTAAGAGCTGTTGGGGAATGGCATAAGCTGCCTGGGAGTGTGATGGAGTCTCCTTCTCTGGAGGCTTTTATCGGGAGTGCTTTGATTGTGCCTTCTTGCATGGCAGGGGGTTGGACTGGATGGCCCTTGGGAGTCTCTTCCAGCTCTAGGATTCTATATCAGGAATAGGCAACACAGGGTCTAATGGATACACTTCTTCTCTCCTTTCCATCATCTCATCCTGACCAAGGCTAACCCTTTTGGGATCCAAACTTTTTCTGTTTTTCCTTCACTTTCTGCCTCCAAAAGAGCAAAGGAAGGGGAGGAAAGGGCAGGGAGGGGACTTGAGGAGAACCCCCTCCCTCCCAGCCCACCCACCCCACTCCAGCCCACCATGCAGCCCCCAAATTAGAAAGATTTCCCATGCCTGGGTTAAACCCTTGCGCTGGTAGGGCTGAAGATTGACAGGTCAAAGGTTCGAATCCGGGGAGAGTGCAGATGAGCTCTCTCTGTCAGCTCCAGTTCTCCATGCGAGGGCATGAAAGAAGTCTCTCACAAGGATGGTAAAACATTAAAACATCCAGGTGGGAGAAAGTGGCATAAAATAAGCAGTGGACAGGTTCCTACTGATTTGCAAATATGGAAACTACCATTCACATTGGGCAACTGAAAAAGTGGCATACCTATGTAGGAAGTTCATGCTCGAAATTCAGGGTTCTGTTCTCTTTCAGGTAATTAATTTTTGTCTTAATTTCTGTAATGATACATTACATTAGCATTAGATTCTTGCCATTAAGCTTTAATTGATAGCTTATTATATCATTCATGAATAGCTGAAGTTACCATGGGATGGATGGTTTTATAATGAATAAAGCTTTTATGTACGCAAGCTAGGTATCAGCTCCTTTCTTCTGCCACAAAGAATAATGACAGCCTCCATCAGGAATCCCTTTGGTTCTCTTTGACTTGTTCTAGCTATAAATATGCTCCCAGGGGTGTATCCACGCTGCACAATGATAGAGTCTAGGCACTTCTATAAATGCTGTGGCTTCATCATTTGAAATCTGGGAATTTTTAGTTTGGTGAGATATCATAAAGTAGTAAAGTTAGACATTAAGTCTAGTCGTGTCCAACTCTGGGAAGTGGTGCTCATCTCCATTTCTAAGGCAAAGAGCCACTGTTGTCTGTGGCCAGCATGATTTCATGGAGCGCTGTTACCTTCCTGCAGAACTAGTACCTATTGATCTACTCACATATGCATGGTTTTAAACTGCTAGATTGGCAGAAGCTGGGCCTAACAGTGGGAGCTCACCCTGCTCCCTGGATTTGGACTGCCAACCTTTTGGTTAGCAAGTTCAGCAATTTGGCAGTTTAACCCGCTGTGCCACCAGGGAGCCCAAGATATATCATACAATCGCCCTAATCCACAGACTTAATATCCATGGTTTCACAAACACATGCTCCAAGAAATGTTTGTGGGCCTCTCTATAATGCAATTCTATGATATGCTTCTGTCTAAAGTTTAGTCAAAATATAGATTTTGATATTAATCTGTGGTTTCAGGTATCCACAGAGCGTCTTGAAACATATCCTCCACAGTTACAAGGGTCAAATTGTACTTAGAATTCTGCAATATACTTCTCTGATTTAGAGTCCATGTTGCATCTGGAAGGTTTTAGTGGTGTACTATTTTTTTTTAAAAAAAGCTATGTTTTGTATATGTTTTAAGTGTTTTAACTCTCTTCAATCATGTTTTAACAATATTGATATGTAATCATTTTCAATCTGTGAAAATTAATGGTTTAGCTCCACCTAATTGAGTTCCATCTTGAGAAAAGGGCAGGATATAAATTAAATAACCAAAGAAGAGTGCACCTACACATACACTAAAATCCAAGAATTGTCTGGAATATTTCTGTTTCAGGCTGGCCCTAGATTCAGCAGACCTGTTCTCATGGTCAATTTCCAAGCCAAAGCAACCATTATTATTATTATTATTATTATTATTATTATTATTATTATTATAAGATCAAACTGCACAAGCCAGTCAACGTGGTCCCTGTGTTAATCAACACACTGGATGCAGTGCCTGGAGACCTTGACCTGTATTTAACACAATTGGCGCTGACAAAATTACCATCTGTCAACTGCAAAAGGCCATCCTCCTGGGATCTGCATGCATTATTCGCCAATATATCACATAATCCTAGACACTTGGGAAGTGTCCAACGTGTGCAACCAGCATGGTGCTCTTGTTTTCTGTGTACTAATCTTGTTGTTTTTCAAACAATAATAATAATACTTTATTTATATTCCACCCTATCTCCCCAGAGGGACTCAGGGCGGATTCCAAACATAAAAGGCAAACATTCAATGCCCGAACACAACAATAATGCATCCATACTAACAAAATTTAACAACCCAACATATAAACACAAATTATGATTTAAAAACTAAAATTAAATAAAAAGCGTAGCCTGTTAGAACAGACAGAAGACAAAACATCAAACAGAAGCCACAATTTCCCAGTTCCTTGTAGCAAATAGATTGAAAATTGCTCAAGATATCTATTGAGCTGGTGGGGCAGGCAGGGCACGGACACAGATGGTAGATATTAATCAGAGATATAATGGTAGTATTACCAAGTATTACTCCTCCTTGTAAACCAGTGAGCAAAGGTAGGACTGGAGTCGAGAGCACTTAGCCTCACAGAACCTGATTCAGCACCACAAGATAGTTACTTTTAGCTTTTCTTGTGACTGTGGCTATCTATTGTCCTGAAGCAATAAATGTATGGAATATAAAATGTACTAATATAGAAGAATAAACACATCCTCATCCAGAGGTTTTTCTAGTCCATTGTAAGTAAGTAATGTGGCAGGTCATTGCAGATGTAAAACCATTGCCTAGATGTCGAGTGGTAGTGATTCTGAACGAAAAGGGTTACTATTAGCTGTTCTTGTGACTGGCAGCTGGGAAAGAGCTCCTGAGAGCTCCTCGCAGTCTCTGGGCAGCTTTGTTGATGTGTCATTGATCCATTTGCTTTCCCTTGTGGGCAGGGAAAAGGGAATGGTAGCGCCTAGCCATACTGAAAGTGGATTGATTCAAATTAGAGATGGTCCAGCTGTCCACACTGCTGTGAGGTCAAGTCAGTCCAGACTTCACAGAGAAATGCAAACTTGGGTCTCCAGATACCTGCCCATTTTGTTTGCTTCTTTAGAAATGTTTCCAGAATGAAAAGGAAAGAGACGTTTTCTTCTTCAAGGTCAGCAAAATGAAATGGCTGTAAGGACAAATAAATGTCAGGGGCACCGACTCTACCCTGAAATATATACTGTTACTGAAATACTTCAATGCACACGGAGTATCTCTGGGGGAAATGGTTTGCAGTGTAACTGAGTGATCGTTTCAAGTAGAACCTGTAACTAATTTTGTGGTCTGCTCCTTGACTTGCATGAACAGGTGTCAAACTGCTGATATTCCTCCTTGGTTAGGTACTCTTAAGAATCATCGAGAGCAAGCAGAAAGGAGAAACAGTTGACTGAACTTCTGTTTGTGCCTTTAAAGCCAACCCATAACTGTTTAAGTCTTAGAAGATGGCAGGCAAGGGGGAAAAGCATGCCAAGTTCCATTGCAAACAGAATATCTTTTGAGTTGGTTGGCAAATCTTCACATTTTTCACCTACACAAGAAAGGAAAAAGAGCATCATGCACAAAAGCACGAAGGTGTTTGCATAGCTCTGGAAGATCATTCACAGCTTGTGAAGTCTTTTGGAAGTTACATTATGTAGAAATATAGAAAACTCTCTACACAAAAAAATGAGTGCATTCCAGTACATCAAGCATGCTCACTAGAGATCCAGGAAGGCATATCTGTTGCTTTCTCCAGGCTGCCCAACTGTAGCTTGATACTACTCAGATGCCACGATAGGGATACGGATGGGAGCACTCCCTGACACCATTAAACTGTGTTAAGCTAGCCTTTATGCTCTGCAAAGTATAAGCCCTTGCCCCACTCCCACCTAGATCTGAACACACCCACTGTTTTTGGCTGCTGGTTGATGGTTATTGATGTTCTTATGTTCTTATGGTGTCTGTTGCATGATTTTATTGTTTTAATTATTGCACTGCAACATATTTTAATTGTGCTATATTTTACTTTGGTTTTTGCTGAGATTGGTCCCCGTGTAAGCTGCCCTGAGTACCTTCGGGGAGATGATGACGGGATATAAGAATAATGTTGTTGTTGTTGTTGTTGTCGAAGGCTTTCATGGCCAGAATCACTGGGTTGTTGTAGGTTTTTTCGGGCTATATGGCCATGTTCTAGAGGCATTCTCTCCTGACGTTTTGCCTGCATCTATGGCAAGCATCCTCAGAGGTAGTGTAGTCTGTTGGAACTGGGAAATGGGTTTATATATCTATGGAATGACCAGGGTAGGACAAAGAACTCTTGTCTGCTGGAGCTAGGTGTGAATATTTCAACTGACCACCTTGATTAGCATTTGATGGCCTGGCAGTTTGCCCCAGTTTGGGGCATCCGGTCCCAATCCACACAGCTGTCTCGGGATTTTTGAGCTCCTAGAGCTTGAAAAACCCGACAGCCCCCCCTCCCCAACCCCCCCCCCCCCCAGAAAAGCCACAAAAACTAAAAAATTACTTACCTTACCACCATTACCCTGTTGCCGGCCCTCTCCTGGCGTGCAGAAATGACGTGCCAGAAGAGGTGAGGAAAATGTCTTTTGGTCCCCCTTTTTTGTTTTTAAGGCTTTTCTGGGGAATTTTGTTGGTGTTTGGGTGTCCTGCCTGTTGTCCGGCAGGGCTTCTGCATACACACACACACCCCTCAGGAAAGTGCAGGGTTTTCCACCGGTATGGGAACAGAAGTTTGGCATGACTTGGGTTTTTTAAACCTGGGTTGGACTGGACTTTTCCCCTGTCTGGAACTGCCCTAAGTCCTATGATAGCAATGCCAGGGATAAACTTCCTAATGTTATTCATAAAACTTTATAGGTAGTCATTTTGGTGTCACCTGGTGTAATTCACACCCCAAACACAAACACACTCTCCTAATATTGCCACTGGGATTATGCCACATTTCAAAGCCAAGTGTCAGGGAAAGGGAAATATCAGTTAAAATAGTATTGACTGCTCAAGCGATTGTTTTGAGAATATGAACTCCTTCTAGATGACAGCAATCCCTTTTGTGATCAGAACAATTTTGGAATAACTCAGTTACAATGATATTTAGCCTCTACTGGAACATCACACATTGGAATAATAACTACAGCAGAATACAGCACAGAGGTGGGGGAAGAATTCTACTTTCTGGTACATCATAATAGCTGCAGTGCAGAGCTTTACAATATTACAATTTGTCGACCTAGAGACGAAGCATTGCCAAATTAAGATGTAAGATATTACATGGAAAATATCAGCTTTGCCATAGATCTCCTCCAGAACCCTTTATCTACTTCCCTCAAGGTACAGATATGTATCACAGGATAAAAATGATAAGAAATTCATTCTGGAATAATTTAGAGCCAAGCTAAACAGGATTTTAAACATAGAGACTTGCAGTTGAGATCAGGGCTGTTTTTCACAATCACGAGTGTTCAGGAAGGGGGATATGTGCATTTCTTTGTATATAGAGAGTTACAATCTAAAAAGTAACTTGCTCAAGCTGTGTGTATGTGATAGAGAGAGAGAGAGAGAGAGAGAGAGCCCTTCTACACTGTCCATATATCCCAGGATCTGATCCCAGATTTTCTGTTTATCCTGGTTTATATCACAGTGGAGACTCATATCCAGTTCAAAGCAGATAATCTGGGATCAGATCCTGGGATATAAGGACAGTGTAGGAGGGGCCAGAAAGAGAGAGAGATTCAGATTGAGGCCTCTTACCTGCAAATTGTACCACTAAAAAAAGTTTCACTAAAAAAGGTTTCACTGGCTTCACTGAAATGGGAGGCATGAGTTCAAATGACAGGCATTGGGCTCCAATAGACTTTATAATCACAGAACATACCAAATAATTAACACACACACACACCATTTCTTAACACTTTCTAAACACTTTACTAACAGAGCCCCCGGTGGTGCAGTGGGTTAAAGCGCTGAGCTGCTGAACTTGCTGAACAAAAGGTTGCAGTTTCAAATCCAGGGAGCTGCGTGAGCTCCCGCTGTTAGCCCCAGCTTCTGCCAATCTAGCAGTTCAAAAATATGCAAATGTGAGTAGATCAATAGGTACCGCTTTGGCGGGAAGGTAACGGTGCTCCATGCAGTCATGCTGGCCATGTGACCTTGGAGGTGTCTATGGACAATGCTGCCTCTTGGGCTTAGAAATGAAGATGTGCACCAACCCCCAGATGGGACACGATTGGACTTAATGTCAGGGGAAAACCTTTACTCATAACAGAACATGATGGATGTGAGGAGAAGGTCTCCCTGCGTTGTTTGATGGGCTCCATTTAATCTTTGTATTTCAACTATTTTCTAAGCATTTAGAAATAGCGTCCTTAGAGATTTAAATGCTTAAGTGCTCTGTACAGTTTTACCATAAGACTAGATAAATGCCACCCCTGCCCATCTTAAGAGCCAGCCGTCACATTGGGTAAAGGAGATCTGTTCAACTTCTGAATAGAGTGCAAGCAGGATATTTTTTTCTCCCCTTCACAGCCTTGAAGGATGCTTGCCCTCCAACCGAAAGCTGAACAGACCTCCTTCTTCCAATGCTACTGCTGGCTGTTGTGACCTCATCAGATGGGGAAAGAATTGGCAGCATGCTCCACTTCACTACTCCTTTAAGTGCAGAGCCCACCGGCTCCCATTACAAGATGCACAACTACTTCCAGCAGGGCTCCATGTTTAAAGGCATGGCAACAACCTGAGAGATTTTCCATGTTGCTTTGGATCATTGAGGGGAAGCCAGACGGGTGATGTTTTCTACGTGGGATGGCCCTGTTGGTAAGCTGTGCAATGCAGGACATGGAATGACTGTTTCCCCATGTCCCGCAATGCAGTCGCCAGATTCTCAACAATGCATAGCGATTCTGGCAGCCAGAGTGAAGAGGTCCTTAAAGTGGGTTTATTTATTTGTTTGTTTGTTTGTTTGTTTGTTTACAGTATTTATATTCCACCCTTCTCACCCTGCAGGGGACTCAGGGCAGATTACAATGCACATATACATGGCAAACATTCAATGCCATAGACACACAACATATATAGACAGACACACAGAGGCTATTTAACTTTCCCGCTGTCATGATGGTATTCTGGCCACCAGGGGAGGTGTTGGTTCACCGTCCATTTTGTGACACTGATGGAGTACTTCCTCATTCTTTGCTTGCTTACTGGAGATTTGTGGTGTTGTACATTTAAATTAGCCTCCTCACATAAGTGGTACCTAAATTTCCTACTTGACAGATGCAACTGTCTTTCGGGCACTTTGGCACCACAAGATGCAGAGCCAACCTTCAGAAATGGGGCTACAAAGTGGAATCCACAACATGCGAGTATGGAGAAGAGCAAACCACTGACCACTTGCTGCAATGCACCCTGAGCCCTGCCACATGCACAATGGAGGACCTTCTTGCAGCAACACCAGAGGCACTTCAAGTGGCCAGCTACTGGTCGAAGGACATTTAATCAACTACCAAACTCACAATTTTTTTATTTTGTCTGTTTGTTTGTTTTGTTCTGTTAGAAATGTAATACAATTGACTGGTTGCCCCGACACGACAAATAAATAAATTGAGAAACTACAGCAAAATGTGCTGCAAGATGTCCCTCCAGCAAAAACAAAGTTTTTGCAGTTCAATAAACTTTTTTCATGTTTTTATAATAGAAGCAATTAGGAAATGACATGTATAACTCAGAAACAAAAGTCATGTGACATAATGCTATTGCGGGGTTCTTAGGAGCAGAGAAGGTGAACTTATCCAAGGTTGCCCAATGGATTTCCATGACCAACACCCAAACCATTACACCACTGTGTCTACAGTGTATCTTCCTGCATAACATCCTTTAACATACAGCAACACAGGATTCAAGGTTTTGAAGAAATGGGGGAGAAAAATCTTGTATGATGGATTTAAAATATGAAGAAAAAATGTAGATGCAAAAATAGTCAATTTTGGGCAGGTGTTTTTTAATTAAAATGTTTGCTCAGCTGTGGGTTTTCTTTGAGTCATATGGTCCTCAAGTAATTACTCAGTTTGAAAAGTGTCAATCAGCTCTATGGAAATTGCCCCCTGTTGCTATCAAGGTCGGGATCAAATCACTTCAGTTGCACTTAAGATCCCTTGAAATGAATGGGCCAACTTCCTCAAACCTTAAATGAATTCCCATTTATTTCAATGGGAGTTAATTACATCTAATTTGATTCTAAGTGCAACCTGGAATTACTATTTCTCTTATGGGACACAGTACAAGATGTGGGATATCAGGAAAAAATCAGAACACAAAAGGGTGCATAATTTGCTGGTTATTTCCTTCTTTCTCGCACAAGTCACTGAACCATGTGCAAAGTACTGTAGTTTAATCTAGTGTGGAATGTAGTAAAGCTTAAATGTGGTTTTATAAGACCCTGTGGTTATATGTGCCAAATTAACTTTAGTGCTTTACACTAGCTGTGAGATTAATTGTAAATTAGGCCTTTGCCTTGCATCGTTGTTGAGCTGAAAGGGAACAATAACTGCACAGGAAAATGGCTCAGTGTTGCCATATTCGGCATTATATGGATGTAAGAAGACAGCCCTGAGAAAGACATTTGGTGGTATTGCCAGATTCCATTATAGCCCCCTACCCCACCCCCACCTCCCCTAAACTGAACAGTTCTCTTATCACACTTGTTAGCATAATAAACCTTTGCAGCTACACTGTTC
The DNA here is from genome assembly GCF_037176765.1 of Anolis sagrei. Taxonomy (NCBI): domain Eukaryota; kingdom Metazoa; phylum Chordata; class Lepidosauria; order Squamata; family Anolidae; genus Anolis; species Anolis sagrei. Next base: position 202,555,252 of record NC_090022.1, on the reverse strand, counting down.
TTGTCAGATTCTGCAGCTGGAAAATAATAGAATGTAATAGCCTTCTTAAGCCAATTTTACATTTAAGATAGGTCTCAATTTGTGAAAGGATTTTAAGTGTATCTACTTAGTTTTCCATGAGATGTAAAATAATGCTTTTAAGTGCCTTTTTCATCAGGCATGCTGTCAGATGGGGCTTGTGGTTCATGAGGTTATTTTCAAGATGAACCACATGACCTCACTGGTCACTTGCTCGCCTTCAGTTCTGTGTTCTCCATATCCCTCTCCTGGGAGGGAAAGGTTAATTGTTGGATCTGAGAATGAAATGAATGCCTATGAAATAACCATTCATGGCTTTAAAAAAGAAAATCAGAAAAGTCACTTCGCTCACCTCTCCCTACACTTTTGTCTCACAGCACTTGGCTAAACAGGATGCTTGGTGTCCTACAAAGGTATTATTATATAAATTCATGGAGGATGTCTTTCAATGACTACTAGGAAGAATATTGATATGTATCCTTCAGATTCAGAGGCAGTATACCAACCAGGGCTTGCTGTACCATTAGGCGGGTGCTGAAATTGGGTAAGAAGCACCAGTTCTATGTGGTCTATTAGACCACAGCATTCTAAAACGAACTGGAATATGGGAAAAAGATTGGGGATTCACCTCTAGCTTATAATTATAATCTATAGCTAGCATCCTATTAGCATCATATACAGTTGAAACTGAAGGCTATACCACATATTTATTTATTTGCTCATGGGAGATAGAGGAATTCAGCACCCCCGCCTGCTATTACTCTCTCCATGAATCACTTATCTGTTTTCTGGTTGGATACTCCTTCCAATGGCCATTCAGTGGCCATGGCGGGACTGAGGACAACCAGCCCACTAGCACTTTTACTGAAGACACATAGAAGAAGAAATAGACATCCTCTTAAATCTTCCTGTAGTCCAAAGGAGTGGCATCATCTTCCTTTGAAGAGCTGCAGGAAAAGAGCTATCTAGCTGCCTGATCTTCATCCTCCCTGTTTTTCTCTGGCCACTGAATGATTATGAGGAGGTGACTCTAAGCCAATACTTCCCAACCTTTTTTTTTTTGACCAGAGACCACTTGACCAGGGACCACTTTGACCAGGGATCACTCTCCAACATTAGTGCCAAAAGGATTAAGAATCAGTTTTTGGTCAACTTTAGACTCGGTTTGGTTACTTGGGGTGCTGATTCAGAAAATTGCATTGGATAGACCACATCAGCCCAAGTTTCTGATACAGAACATATGCCTTCCAGAAGTCACCATTTGCTCACCCACAAAAAACAGATCTAATAATCTAGAGTGCATGTGCAATTTTCTGAATCAGCAAATAACCCCAGGTGCCACATGGAATCCTCACTGCTCAAGGGGAGGGAGGAAGAGGAGAAACAGCAGTCAGGAGGCTTGTTGTAGCACCTTCCATGGGTAGTCAGCCTCTCCACTCCCAACATCCCCATCTCCTCAGCACTATAAGAGAGTTTCACAAGACCAGTCGCTCCCAGTGCAACAGTGTAGTAACAGTGAGGTCGTGGGCCATATTTTAGTTCTTGGGGACCATTGATGGCCCACAGACCACAGGTTGGGAACCACTGCTCTAGGCAGAAAATTGATAGACGGGGACAAAATATTAAGTAAAGGTAAAGGTTTTCCCCTGATATTGCCCAGTTGTGTCCCACTCTGGGGTGTGGTGCTCATCTCCATTTCTAAGCCGAAAAGCCGGTGTTGTCCGTAGACACCTCCAAGGTCATGTGGCCAGCATGACTGCATGGAACACACTACCTTCCCGCTGGAGTGGTACCTATTGATCTACTCACATTTGCATGTTTTTGAACTGCTAGGTTGGCAGAAGCTGGGGCTGACAGAAGAAGCTCACGCCACTCCCCAGATTCAAACCTGCAACCTTTCAGTCAACAAGCTCAGCAGCTCAGTGGTTATAGGTTTCTGGTTATAGGTTTTTCTGCGCCACCAGAGGCTCTTGGACAAAATATTATGACAGTAGAAACAAGATGCAATTCTGCTTGGCATAATAAATAATCCACAGTGTCATACAGGATCTCTGTCAGGGCAATAAATTGATCTGAACTAACTTTATAGCACTCCCTCCTCATCCTCAGGGGATATGTTCCAAGGCGTTCAGTGGGCATCTGAAATCACAAAAAGTACCAAAGCCTATATATGATATCTTTTTCATGTTCATACACTGTGTACATTCCAAATTGTTTCAAACCCTAAGTCAAACCTATCATGGGATTTTTTTTTATAAGATTTGCGCAGAATAGGTTTGCCATTGCCCTCCTCTGAAGTTGTGAGAGGAGACTTCTGCATTGTCACCGAGTGGGTTTCATAGCCAGGCAGTGATTTCAACTCTGGTATCCAGGGCCATAGTCCAATAAGCCCACTACACTACATACCTATGATAAAGTAGGTGTTGTCATTGTCATCATCACCACCACCATCTCTATTATTGGGATCCTAAGTGGCTCCCACTTAAAAAGCAATACAATTAAAATTTAAAATTTAAAACATACAAAAGGAGTACAATATAGCAATAATAACTAATAATAAGATGTTATTGTTGTTTATTCATTCAGTTGCTTCTGACTCTTCATGACCTCATGAACAAGTCCACTCCAGAGCTCACTGTAAGATAAGTTAGAACACTTATAACAATATACTCTCATAAAATGTTATTTGAATGTGTGCTCTCTCATAATATTTTTGGATTGCAATTGCCCATGGGTAAACTAAAACCACAGAAAACAAAATTGCAGGTAAGGGAGCACTACTGTACTGGTTTTCCCATTTATATTTAGTTTTTCCATGCATATCTATCTGGTTATAGGGTTTTCTGTGTTTTCTAAAACATAGTGTGGCTAAATTTAGAGATCCGGACCACCTTCATGCTGTGGCTCAATGAGGCAGGACACCTCACATTAGGGCATGAGCAACCTTGCTTGTCACTCAAATTGCAGGCTGCCTCTGTTTCTGCTTACATACGAGATATGATGCAGAATATTTTCGTTTCCGTTAAACAATGCATTGTTCCTCCCCTGCCCACCTCTGCCTATCTCTCTGTTCAATCCTCTAACGATACACAACATGTTTCCTCAAACAGAGTTACAAACCTACAGTTAAAGCTGAAAAGGAAGATGTCCTCTGGCTGGTGAACAATTTTCATAATCTCTAGTGTTGAAGGCATCCCAAAGAGTTGCACCTGCAAATGTTACACCTGTTCAGAACCGTAAGCAGATCTAGCAGATCTTTAACCAAAGCGTCATTAAAACATTATACAGTATACAAAATATTTTCTTCCCTGGAGAAAGCTGGGCGAGAGCCAGGGAAAAATGTTATATGGCGATCTATAGGAACACACACACCTGCATGCACGCACGCACACACACATATAATTATATAGGCAGGAAAGAAAGCCTTATTATCGGGTAATGCCACCAGCTCACCTGCACTTGCTAATTGCTCTGTTTGTGTAAGAATGGAAATCTCCTCATCAGCAAGGGATTTTTTTTCTCCCCAAGAGACTTGCAAAAACATGGTTGTCTGTGATCTGTCATCTGTGACAGGCATCAGGAACAGTTTGCCGGCAGTGTATCAGGAAGGCTTACAATGGCTTATAATTTGCCTCCCCCTCCCCACTTCTCCATGAACTAGTATGTCAGCCACATTTTTATACTTGCACAAAGCTTCAAAATCAAAAAGGACAAAAGACTGATTTACCCTTTTTACCTTCTTGCAGCACTCTTCCCTTCTTGAATTTGAATTGGCCCAAGCTATATTTCCAGTTCATAGCTGGTCAGTGTGGTCATGGGTCTGGGCACTGTGAATCTAAAATGTTTTCAATCACAGGAATAATGGTTGCCTCTCATACACAGGAAATTACCATATGATGTTGTAAAAGCATGTCCTGGAATTGCAAACCCAGAACATGTGATAGCTCTTCCTGATATTTCGCCTTTTTTTCAGGAAAGAGCTTTCAGTTTAGCATATCAGCTTATAGAAAATTCCTCCCAACGTTTGCATTGCCACTCATAGGCAATTTATTTTATTGTGTCATCCACAACCAGAACATTGTATTACATTTCAAACAGAACAAAACAAACAAACAGATAAAAAACACAAATTTTGCAAACTTGGTAGCTGATTAAATGTCCTTTGACCAGTATCTGGCCACTTGGAGTGCCTCTGCTGTTGCCGCAAGAAGGTCCTCCATCGTGCATGTGGCAGGGCTCAGGTTGCATTGCAGCAGGTGGTCTGTGGTTTGCTTTTCTCCACACTCGCATGTCGTGGATTCCACTTTGTAGCCCCATTTCTTAAGATTGGCTCTGCATCTCATGGTGCCAGAGCGCAGTCGGTTCAGCGCCTTCCAAGTCACCCAGTCTTCTGTGTGCCCAGGGGGGAGTCTCTCATCTGGTATCACCCATGGATTGAGGTGCTGGGTTTGAGCCTGCCACTTCAGAACTCTCGCTTGCTGAGGTGTTCCAGCGAGTGTCTCTGTAGATCTAAGAAAACTATTTCTTGATTTAAGTCGTTGATGTGCTGGCTGATACCCAAACAAGGGATGAGCTGGAGAAGTCTCTGCCTCTGTCTCTGACTCATAGGCAATGCCCTCCCCTTTTTTTTTAAACAGAAAAACATTCCAATTCTGAGATTTGACTCATTCATAGAATCATAGAGTTGGAAGAGACCTCATGGGACATCCCGTCCAAGCCCCTCCAAAGAAGTAGGAAAATGACCCTGAGAGATGGCTATCCACCACACTCCAGGGCAGAGAGTTCCATAGCTGAACAGCTCTCACAGTCAGGAAGGTCTTCCTAATCTTCATAATGTTCTTCCTAATTTTCATTCTTATGAGAGCCCCACATTTTGTGGTTCATTACTGAGTGATTTCACAGTTTGTGAAGGAAAACCCTCTCCAAACAAATCTTTCCAAGAAAAAACTGATTTTTGGAGAGCCAAAAGTGTTGACCTGTGACTCTGGAGATCAGGGTTTGAATCCTTGCTTGGCCTCTCCAAAAGGTGACCTTAAGCAAGTAATACCTCATCACACTGGGCATTTGTAGCATATTAGGATGCTTTCTCACCAGTTCAGTGATGGATGGGCACATCACATGACATTGCAGGGCTTCAAGAACTGTACAAAACTTCCCTCACAACACAGAAGGCTTCCCGTATTGTACTAGATCCGCATGGCTTCAGTAATGCTCCAGCATAGATCCGCATGGCTTCAGTAATGCTTCCCCTGTTCAATGAGGAAGCATCGTCACAAGGCAGCAGCATGTGGGGCAACAAATTGGTCCTGCTGCCCCTCACTTTGCTGGCAAAGCCAAGCACTTCCTCAGCCTCAAAGGGAAGCAAAGCCAAGCCCCCTCTGATCAAATCTTGCCAAGGAAAATCAGTGATAAAACTGCCTTAGGGTCACCAGAAGTTGGAAACGACTTGAAGCACACAACTTCTAGTAATGCTACTACTACTCTATTGGGAATAACCAACTGAATTAAGGCTATCATTTTTTTTTTCAGCCCTACTACATTGTGACAGTAACAATGGGAAAACTACATTGCCCAGTGTGTTTTGTCCCTGTTATGAAATGATAATATCCTGTCAGACAAAACCAAAAGAAGGAGAAATCTCTTTATTATGGATACTAGCACTGGAACAAGGAAAATAACTGCAGAGGAGAGATTCAGAGAGATGTAGGGTTGTATATGGTTAAGAGTAATGTTAGATGGTCACAAGGAGAGTAATAGAGGAAATGGGACTTTACATTTTCCCAGTAACATCATTAAGGATACACCAGGACTGTGGCCCAAGAAAGGAGGAAAGCAAAAGGAAACAGTGATAGTAAGGGGAGATATGCCCAGTTAAATGCGCAATTCCAGAGGTTAGCCAGAAGAGATAAGGAACTATTTTTAAATAAGCAATGCATGGAAGTGGAAGAAGACAACAGAATAGGAAGGACAAGAGACCTCTTCCAGAAAATTAGAAACATTGGAGGTAAATTTCAGGCAAAAATTGGTATGATAAGAAACAAAGATGGCAGGGACCTAACAGAAGCTGAAGAGATCAAGAGAAGGTGGCGAGACTATACAGAAGATCTGTATAGGAAGGATAATAATATTGAGGATAGTTATGATGGTGTGGTGAATGAATTAGAACCAGACATCCTGAGGAGTGAGGTTGAATGGGCCCTAAGAAGCATTGCTAACAACAAGGCAGCAGGAGATGACGGGATCCCAGCTGAACTGTTTAAAATCTTAAAAGATGATGCTGTCAAGGTGATGCATGCCATTTGCCAGCAAATATGGAAAACACAAGAATGGCCATCAGACTGGAAAAAATCAACTTATATCCCCATACCAAAAAAGGGAAATGCGAAAGACTTCTCCAACTTCCGTACAGTGGCCCTTATTTCTCATGCCAGTAAGGTAATGCTCAAGATCCTGCAAGGAAGACTCCAGCAATACATGGAGCGAGAGTTGCCAGATGTTCAAGCTGGGTTTAGAAAAGGCAGAGGAACGAGAGACCAGATTGCCAATATCCGCTGGATAATGGAGAAAGGCAGGGAGTTTCAGAAAAACATCTACTTCTGCTTCATTGACTATTCTAAAGCCTTTGACTGTGTGGATCATAATAAATTGTGGCAAGTTCTTGGTGGGATGGGCATACCAAGTCACCTTGTCTCTCTCCTGAGGAATCTGTACAAGGACCAAGTAGCAACAGTCAGAACTGACCACGGAACAACAGACTGGTTCAAGATTGGGAAAGGCGTCCGGCAAGGCTGCATCCTCTCACCCAACCTTTTTAACTTGTATGAAGAACACATCATGCGATGTGCGGGGCTGGATGAATGCAAAGCTGGGGTGAAAATTGCTGGAAGAAACATTAACAACCTCAGATATGCAGATGACACCACCCTGATGGCCGAAAGCGAGGAGGAGCTGAGGAGCCTTCTAATCAAGGTGAAAGAAGAAAGCGCAAAAGCCGGGTTGCAGCTAAACGTCAAAAAAACCAAGATTATGGCAACAAGAATGATTGACAACTGGAAAATAGAGGGAGAAACCGTGGAGGCTGTGACAGACTTTGTATTTCTAGGTGCAAAGATTACTGCAGATGCAGACTGTGGCCAGGAAATCAGAAGACGCTTACTTCTTGGGAGGAGAGCAATGTCCAGTCTCGATAAAATAGTGAAGAGTAGAGACATCAGACTGGCAACAAAGATCCGCCTAGTCAAAGCCATGGTATTCCCTGTAGTAACCTACGGATGTGAGAGCTGGACCTTAGGGAAGGCTGAGCGAAGGAAGATAGATGCTTTTGAACTGTGGTGCTGGAGGAAAGTTCTGAGAGTGCCTTGGACTGCGAGAAGATCCAACCAGTCCATCCTCCAGGAAATAAAGCCCGACTGCTCACTGGAGGGAAAGATACTAGAGACAAAGTTGAAGTACTTTGGCCACATCATGAGGAGACAGGAAAGCCTAGAGAAGACAATTATGCTGGGGAAAGTGGAAGGCAAAAGGAAGAGGGGCCGACCAAGGGCAAGATGGATGGATGGCATCCTTGAAGTGACTGGACTGACCTTGAGGGAGCTGGGGGTGGTAACGGCCGACAGGGAGCTCTGGCGTGGGCTGGTCCATGAGGTCACGAAGAGTCGGAGACAACTGAACGAATGAACAACAACAACAGGACTGTGGCGCAGCAGGCTGGGAGTCAGCTGCATTAGATCACTACTGACCAAAAGGTCATAAGTTTGAAGCCAGCCTGGGTCACAGTGAGCTTCCGACCATTGTGTACCCCAAAAGACAGTTGCATCTGTCAAGTAGGAAATTTAGGTACCGCTTATGTGGGAGGCAAATTTAACTAATTTACGATGCCATAAAAAATCTCCAGCAAGCATGCAAAGAACGAGGAAGTACTCCATCAGTGTCACAAATGGACAGTGAAGCAACACCTCCCCTGGTAGCCAGAATACCCTCATGAATCTGGAATGTTAAATTGCCTCTGTGTGTCTATCTATATCTGTTATGTGTCTATGGCATTGAATGTTTGCCATGTATATGTACATTATAATCCACCCTGAGTCCCCTGTGGGGTGAGAAGGGCAGAATATAAATACTGCAAATAAATAAATAAATAAATAATATTAAATTAGGCTTAGAACTAGTTTAACGAATTGGAGAGTGCAGTTCTGTAGAGCGATAGTTTATTCACCGACAATAATTACTGACACACTGACTAGGTTAATTAAATACATAAAATAATGCCATATCTTCCAAATGAATTCATATCTTTAATAGGGCAGAGGAAGAAGCTGGCCTTTCTCACAAATATACGGATTACATTGAATCTCTGGACAGTCTGCTGGAAAGTAACAACATTTTCCCCTAAGGACTTGGTCATTTTCAGCTCTACCTGACTGGGACTGAGGGCCTTTCCACACAGCCATATAACCCAGAATATCAAGGCAGATTAATCCACAATATCTGCTTTTAACTGGGTTATCTGAATCCACACTGCCATATATCCCAGTACAAGGCAAATAATGTGGGATTTTATACAGCTGTGTGGAAGGGGCCTATGTCCACTGAACTTGGTCCCTTTCTGCATGCAAAACATGTGCTCTGCTGCTGAGCTACGGCTTCTGACTCTCTTAAAACATTGTAAAAGTGAGGAATGTATAAATAATAAGGCAACATGAACCTAGTCTATATGATTGCACAATTTCATTGCTGCTGTATTACCGAAATAATTCACACAATAACATACATATTCATTGTACCGTGCATGTCTCTGTCCTTATTTTATATTTAATCAAGAGAACCAGAATCTCAGGGACAATGGTCTGAGGTGGGCATCCAGCAACCACAACATGGCATTTTGAACGTGGATCCATCTCGGACTCCAACACTGGATTCCCACAAGGCGAAAGAAGTGACAGCTGAGTTTTTGGTTTGCTTTGGTGTGCAATAAACATTTTATGAGGTGTACTGAAACTATTTTGAGATAGGATTCAGAACCTCTTTAGGACCTTGGATAGCTCTTTTGAAGTTAAAATATGAAGTGAATTCACTATTCCCTCCGTCAGCTCCAGCTCCCCATGCAAGGACATGAGAGAAGCCTCCCACAAGGATGGTAAAACATCAAAACATCTGGGTGTCTCCTGAGCAACGTCCTTGCAGATGGCCAATTCTCTCACACCAGAAGCGACTTGCAGTTTCTCAAGTTGCTCCTGACAGGAAAAAAAAACTGTGGGTCCCCAGATGTTTTGGTCTACAACTTCCAGAAATCCCAGCCAGTTTATCAGCTGTTAGGATTTCCGGGATTTGAAGGCCAAAACATCTGGGGACACATAGGTTGAGAATCACTGCACCAAGAAAGAAAACATCAGCTTGAACCAGCAATATATACTATATGCCCCATCATGAAGACTTCGAATAGACCACATGGGCTATCTGGTCCAACCCCCTGCCATGCAGGAAAAGCACAATAAAAGCATCCCCAACAGATGGCTACCCAACCTCTGCTAAAAAAATCCAGAGTTTGGCTGTGAAGCACAGAGTTTTGGAGCATGACCCTTTTTATTTTTGTTTTGATTTTGTTTTTTGTTTGTTTTTGTTTTTTGTCATGTCAGGAGCGACTTGAGAAACTGCTAGTCGCTTCTGATGTGAGAGAATTGACCATCTGCAAGGATGTTGCCCAGGGGACGCCTGGATGTTTTTGATGTTTTACCATCCTTGTGGGAGGCTTCTCTCATGTCCCCGCATGGGGAGCTGGAGTTGATAGAGGAAGCTCATCCGCGCTCTCCCCAGATTCGAACCTGCAACCTGCTGGTCTTCAGTCCTTCCGGCACACGGCTTTAACCCACTGTGCCACCAGAGGCTCCACCCTTTATGGTAAGACTACTCATTATTCTCAACCAGCAGAACTAGTAGTGGTTGCCCTGTAGTGTAGCTCATGTTCATTGGAAAATGAGTCTCCTTCAAACAGCATTCGTGCTTTCAGCCCACCAGCTTAATTTGATTAAGCTTCCTTTCTAATGTGAATAACAAAGTGGCCCCCTTTAAGCGTGAGAAATGCTTTGGGAAATGAGCCATCCAATGCATTGCTTTGTTAGTCCTTAATGGAAAAATGGTCTCGGTGACTACATTATTGGAATCTTGATAACATTTGTGCATAGGCAAATGCATTTGCCTGGAGATTGTTCCGCACTTAGTGCAGAAGCTGGAGCTTGCTAAGCCCAAGCAATACATAGTGGGTTTTTAAGAGATGTAATTAAGAAGCCAATTAGGTGTTGTGAATAATGATTGCACAAGACTAACTTCCAAAATGAAGGAAACTGTGCTTCCATGCAGGTGTATGAAGGCGGCAATTGGATAAACATAGGAATGGACAAAGCTATTGCCATTCCTTGTCACTCAACCGTACACCCAGTCTGGTCAATTTCTGCATTAGTCTGTAATTAATGTGCTTGTGTGTGTGTTTACACATGCACCTTCAAACCACCTGTTCACTTATGGTGACTCAATTAATTTCATAGGGATTTTAGACAAATAATAATCAGAGGTGGGTTTGCCAGTTCCTTCCTCTCATATATGACTTTTAGCATCTGGGCCACTGATCAACAGTTCGAAGCCGCAAGTTGGGGTGAGCTCCTGACTGTCAGTCCTAGATTCTGCCAAACTAGCTGTTCAAAAACATGTAATGCAAGTAGATCAATAGGTACCGAATCAACAGGAAAGTCAAAGGGCATCCCATGCAGATACGCAGACATGCAGGCAAAAAGATCGGAGTTGTCTAAGAACAGCAAGCTCCTTCGGCATGGAAAATGGAACAAGAGCACCTCTCCATGCCCAGAGGTTGAGCATCGCCTCCAGACACCGGAGATGGAAAAAGGGAAAGGCCTTTACATTATCTGTGTATTGTATATCATTGTTCATGTAAAAAGGCATTGAATGTTTGCCTTATATGTATACTATAATCCACTCTGAGTCCCTTTGAGGAGATAAAGTAGAATATAAATGAAGTGTATTATTATTATTCATTTTTATTGCTGGTCTCCCATTGAAGTACTAACCAGAACTAACCTACTTAGTTTCTAAGATCAGATGGGATTTGGTGCCTTTAAAGTAGTATTAAGTCCCTAAAACAGTACTTGGAGAGAGTCTAAACTGTGTGAGTGGGTTGTTAATTAATATCACATCCATTATTATTTATTTCCCTAGATAAATGCTTTTTTCCGTGCAAGTGTTCCTGATATGCATTTTCCTATACAGCTTTATTACATGCATTTTATAGGCCATTTTGCAGATCAAAACTGCATTTAAATTCAGGACATGGACGATGTGAAGGATAACGACCCATACACACACACTAGACTCCAAATAAGAATTAAGTCAATTCTCTTTAGAATGCAGACTGAAGGAAGTCATCTGCCATCTCTAGGTTAAGGTCTATGTGGCTTGCACTTTCCTCGCTGTCTTTTGTTCAGTCATGGCTGCAAGAAAAGCAATGTTCTGCAATCCAGAGTATGTACATGCAAGTTCCTAGGTCAAGCCTCACTCCACTGGACCATTAGTAACTCATTTGTTGATAGGAGCAAAGTTTAAGCAGCCAAACATGGGGGTGGTGTGTTGGGGAAGCTTTACACTATCACAGTTCTGTGTGTACTATTGTTAGGACAATGTGATTACATAAAACCTGAAGTATTTCATATTGTTTTGTGCAGTTTTCAGGATTGAGGTACATTTCTTGCATGCAGACTCCTTTTATGAGATACACTAATGTCAGCCAAGAATAATGCCCCACAGCTGAGTAATGCAATGTCATTTGAATATTATAGAAGAGTGATAATATTTATTTGGCTAATTCATAGTAAATATTATTGAGTTATCTTGCCCAGGTTGAGCCTTTAGGTGATCCATTATCTCTTATGGAGTTTATTATTATGTTGCTTTAACAACAAAAACAAAATTGTACCTTCAGAACAATTGTTTTAATAAGTAACAAGATGTACCCTTTATAAGGAAATGCTCAGTGCAGGGATGGATCCATGGATGTAATTATCTGATGGGATGATGAAAATTTGTCATTGTTGGAAATAATAACACTGGAAATAATAACACAAATTTGTATCATCCTAGATCAGGAGCTTACCTGAACATCACCACTATCAGAGAGGCCTTGCCTTGTCATTCAAACATGAATTCTGTATTGACTGAATTGGCTGACGAGGCCACAATTCAAGATGGTGGGTCCAAAATTCAAGGTTTTTAAGGGAATTACTCCTGGTATTGCTGAAGGGATCTAAGACTGGATCTACACTGCCCTATAATCCCATTTATGATCCTAGATTATCGGCTTTGAACAAGATTATATGGAAATGTTGACTCAAAGATGATAATCTGGGACCATATACTGATTGTTGTTGTTGTTGTTGTTGTTGTTGTTGTTGTTATTTGATGCACAACAAGATAAGTACACAGCAAACATGCCTGCTTTTCTATGGAATCACACGCCGGACACTTCCCAAATGTCTAGGACTGTGTGATGTATCGGCGAATAATGCATGCAGATCCGAGTAGGGTGGCCTTTTGCAGATGACAGATGGTAATTTTGTCATTGCCGATTGTTTTCAAGTGCTGACCAAGGGCTTTAAGCACTGCACCCAGTGTGCCGATCACCACTGGGACCACCTTTACTGGCTTGTGCCAGAATCTTTGCAGTTCGATCTTTAAATCCTCATATTGTGTAAGTTTTTCTAGTTACTTCTTGTCAATTAATTCTGTCACCTGGTATTGCAACACTGACGATCCATACTTTGCTTTTTTTCATGATTGTGAGGTCAGGAGTATTGTGCTTCAAAACTATGTCAGTCTGAATTTGGAAGTCCCAAAGTAGTTTGATGTGTTCATTTTTTGTAACTTTACAGGCTTCTGATCCCACCAGTTTTTTGTCACGGACAGATGGTATTTGTGGCACAAGTTTCAATGGATCATCTGAGCAAACGTATAATAATAATAGTTATTATTATAGACACAAAAACACAATATGTCACAGCAAAAGAGATATACATCCTGGATTTCATATCACAAGTCAAACACTTCCCAAGCGTCTAGGACTATGCAATGTATTTTCGAATAATGCATGCAGATCCAAGTAAGGTGGCCTTTTGCAGTTGACAGATCATGATTTTGTCAATGTTTATAATAGTTATTATTATTATTATTATTATTATTATTATTATTATTATTATTACCCTACTTTATCTCTTCTGCGGGAGGCTCAAAGCAGCTATATGGGTTATATGGCAGTGTAGTTCCAGCCTAAGATGTTAAAACCTATACTCAAAATAGGTTCAGTATTTTGGATAGCTCCTATAGAATCATCTTATTGGAAGAAATAAGGGCCATCCAGTTTAACTGCTGCCTTGCAGGAACTCACAATCAAAGCACTCCCAACAGATGACCATCTAGCCTCTGCTTAAAAACCTCCAGAGAACATTCCAAGGCACCATATTCCACTACTGAACAGGTCTTACCATAAGTACATTCTTCCTAATAGTTAGGCAGAATATCTTTTCAGGCAATTTGGATCCATTGCTCAGTGTCCTAGTCTTTAGAACAGTGGAAAACAAGCTTACTCCCCTCTCAATATGAAATCCTTTCAAATATGGCTATCATGTCCCCCCTCAGCCTTCTTTTCTCCAAGCTAAACATACCCAGCTCCCTAAGCCACTCCTCATAGGGCTTAGCTTCCAGACCTTTCACCATTTTGGTTGTCCTTTTCTGGACACAGTATTCCAGATGAGGTCTGGCCAAAATGCAATACCATGTGAGGCCTAATCAAAGTATAATCCCACATTTTACACATTATGTGAAAAAGTGGAGTAGTTATGGAAAACCTCAACACAGAAAGTCCAAAAGTTAGCTAGTTACTGATTTGATTGGTGGGGTGACGATTTGTGGGCTATCAGTTAATCCAGGAAATAACAAGGGTCTTTCAATTATATGAGAGTTTGGTTAAAGTTTGCCCGTTCAAACCTTCTGCTTGTATGGTACCCACTTCCATGAGCAAGCTTCCTCAAGGGATTTCTTAGAAAACCCTGTCACACAGTTTTTGAATTATTAACTCCAGAACATAAATTTCACATCATATACTTCCATATTCAGATGTTATATATGACTGTGTGCTTTCTGTACTGTCGGGAAATTTATGTTTCTAAGTCCGTATTTCAAAAATTGGGTGACAGGGCATGTCAGCAAACCTAGTAAAAGTGGTTCATCCATTTGCTTTGCTTTTAACTTCTTTCTGGAGAGCTTGTAAAACAAGTGTTTCATTCGCTCCCCTCCACCCTAGTGCAAAATAATGACAGGCATTAATTTCTCAGTCTGTCCAAATTTCCTTCCCATGCCTTTCATCTTGCTCACCTCACAGTAGGGGTATAGTTTTTATTTTAAAAATTCTGGAGGATAATCATGGCTCAGAATATAAAATATATTATTGCATTTGCCAAACGTCTCCAAGGGACGAGAAGTGGTAGTGCATTAGAGAGTGAAAAGGGAAAACAATACAATCTTGTTGGTCAAGAATTTTGAATATGACATTTGGTTAATGGTTGACTCATAAATATTTGGCAAAGGATACTTGTTCACGCCTTTGTGGTGAGGTTATGTGTGTGTAAAATGTTCATTGTTTCATTTTCTGTTTATATTGTAGGCTGTTAATGTATGTAAATGAAAAAAACTTAAAATGTAATAAAAAATAAGAAGCAGTAAAGTAAAGGTAAAGTTCTTCCCTGACATTAAGTCTAGTCATGTCCAACTCTAGGGGGTGATGCTCATTTTCATTTCTAAGCAGCCAGCATTTTCCGTAGATACCCCCAAGGTCATGTGGCCAGCACAACTGCATGGAGTCATTACCTTCCTGCCAGAGTGGTATTATTGATCTACTCACATTTGCATGTTTTTGAGCTGCTAGGTTGGCAGAAGCTGAAGCCAACAGCCGGAGCTCAACCCGCTCCCTGGATTTCAGTCAGAAAGCTCAGCAGCTCAGCAGTTTCACCTGCTGCATTACTGGGGCCTCCACATTTACCCAACTTCTCCAAGAGATGAGAAGATACCCAAATTTGGTTCCCTTTGGAAGGAGGTTACTAGAGCTTTGGGGTGCAAGACCTAAGTGGTCAACAGAGCAAAAGGGCCAGTTGAGTTGACATTTAGGGCTGAACCCAAAATCTATCCCAGCCAAGTGAATCTGAAGGCAGAATTCAATGAGTCAACTCTATAGACCAAGTAGTAGACCAATTTAGAGTACTGACAAATATCTCCATCCTAACCCAATCTCTCAAGGCATCCCTGATGGCCAAATGACTGGGTGGGCACAACCAAGACTAGCTAATAATATTCCTTGTTCCCCTGCCTAGTTATTCATGCCTCATCCATAATCCAGAAAGAAATGTCAGGAAGAAGAGAGTATTTAAATTAATGAAAGATTCATCCCAGCAAACTGGCAGCGTAATCTGCATGTCACTAAATATGATAGATGGCACATCAAGCTGAGGCAGAGAGATTTAAGTGGAAATCAGCCAAACCATTTCTTTCCCAAGGCACTACCTTTTCCATTTCCACTACCTTGGTAGCCACCTCTCCACAAAAGTCAACATTGGCACTGAAATACAACACCGCCTGAGCTCTGCAAGTGCAGTATTTTTCTGAATGAATCACAAAGTGTTTGAGGACCAGGACATCCGTAGGGAGACCAAAGTGCTTGTTTATAAAGCTATTATCCTCCCAATTCTGCTATACGCCTGCGAAACATGGACTATCTACAGACGTCACATGCAACCCCTAGAACGATTCCATCAGCATTGCCTCCAAAAATCCTGCAAATCTCTTGGGACAAATGTCAGCTTGCTGGAAGAAGCAAAGATCACCAGCATTGAAGCGATGGTCCTCCGCCATCAACTCCACTGGACCAGCCATGTTGTCTGAATGCCCGACCACCATCTCCCAAAGCAGTTGCTCTACTCCGAACTCAAGAACGAAAAACAGAATGTTGGTGGGCAGGAAAAGAGATTTAAAGATGGGCTCAAAGCCAACCTTAAAAACTCTGGCATAGGCATTTACTGGAAGATAAATGAAATCTATTAGTTGTACTCCAGCATCTCGTACTAGTAGAAAGGTACCTGCAGAAGGGATTAAACCAGTTTGGAAGCAGCATTCCACAGCCTAGTAGTGGTGCCAGCCTGACCATGGAGAGACCTGTGAAATACCATAGGTGCAGAGGGGAGCATACTCATTTCAATAGTGTTGGCAAGATATTAGAAAGGACTCGTGCAGGGGGCAACAGGGAAGAAATGGCTCATTCCTCCCCTCCTCCAGTCTCCAAATATCTAGTTAGCTCACCTTAGCACAGGGCCTGGGTTGAAGAACACAAAGCCTAAAGAGTTTGGTCGAAAAGGATATATGTTTGCTCATTAAGTCCAAGCTATAAATAAAAGTTAACAGGGCAGGTGAAGAGAGCAATATTGTCTGCTGGGTTGATGTGAGTTTTCCGGACTGTAGGCCCATGTTCCAGAAGCATTCTCTCCTGTTGTTTCACCCACAACAATTGGGCCACACAGTTTACAGAAAACCTACACATATGGATAGATACCTACATAAAAACTTCAACCATCACCCAGGTTAAAAAAAAAAGAAGAAGCACAATTACAGCTCTGGCAGACAATGCAAACAGAATCTGCAAACTCCACCATCTCCATGTTTTGATATTTTACTATCCTTGTGAGAGGCTTCTCTCATGTAGATGAGCTCGCTCTGTCAGCTCCAGCTCCCCAGGCTGACAGAGCGAGCTCATCTATGCTCTCCCCGGACTAGAACCTGGTCTTCAGTCCTGCTGGCACAGGGGTTTAACCCACTGTGCCACTGGGGGCTCCTCCAGGGTGAACTGAACAACCTAAACTGGGTTCTACGGGATAATGGATACTCCACCACAGACATCAGAAGAGCTGCAAGGCAGCACAATATTGTCTGCTGTTGGAACTGAAACAGAAGGTTCTTTTTTGAGATCCCTACACATTTAGGCATCACAAATCTGACATTATAGGGAGCTAGAACAGATCTGAATAGTTGTTCTTTGTATGATATGGTCCCACAAACAGTGCTTTCAAAATACAGATGGGGGGGGGGGAACAAGGGGAAATTTGGAATGCCACTGCATTGAAATGGCATTATCCGATAGGCAGCATTTACACTCTTTATCACACTAACCACCTCATCAGATGGCCAGTGGCAGAAAGAGAAGGCGGTCAGCTTCACCGCGAGGCATGGGGAATCCAGCACCTCATGCCTCGCATCACCCATATTGCCCGCCTTGCCAGGAGGGCAATCATATGGGGGGAAGCCCCATATTATGAGGTCATCAATGTGTGGTAATGTACTTAGACACTGAATTCCAAAAGCAGCAAACAGAAAATTCTGCTCTGGATTGTTATATATTACGATGTTCTTATTTTAATTCTGTTTTTGCTTTGATAGATTGTTTGTATTGTATTTGTGTTATATGGGCATTTTGTCCCATCCGAGTCCCTTCGGGGAGATGGTGGGAAGGTATAAAAATAAAGTTATTATATTTTACTTACACAAAACACAATATGTCACAGTGAACGAGATCTCTATGCTGGATTTTGTATCACAAAATCACAAGTTGAACACTTCTCAAGCATCTAGGACTGTGTGATGTATTTTTGAATGATGCTCGCAGATCCAAGTAAGGTGGCCTTTTGCAGTTGACAGATCGTGATTTTGTCAGTGTTTATTGTTTCCAAATGCCGGCTGAGATCTTTTGGCATGGCACCCAATGTGTTGATGACCACTGGGACCACCTGTACTGGTTTATGCCTGAGCCTTTGCAGTTCGATTTTGAGATCTTGATAACGGCTGAGTTTTTCCTGTTATTTTTCCTCAATGTGACTGTCACCTGGTATGGCAACATCAATAATCCAGACTTTTTTCTTTTCCACAATCGTGATGTCTGGTGTATTGTGTTCCAAAACTTTGTCAGTCTGGATTCGAAAGTCCCACAGTATTTTTGCATGCTCATTTTCCACGACCTTTGCGGGTTTATGATCCCACCAATTCTTTACTGGTGGCAGGTGGTACTTGTAACATAAGTTCCAGTGAATCATCTGGGCCACAGAGTTGTGTCTTTGTTTGTAGTCCGTCTGTGCGATTTTCTTACAACAGCTGAGGATATGATCCATGGTTTCATCAGCTTTCTTGCACAGTCTGCATTTTGGGTCATCCGCTGATTTTTCAATCCTGGCCTTAATTGCATGAATTCTGATGGCTTGCTCCTGGGCTGCAAGAATCAGGCCTTCTGTCTCCTTCTTCAGTGTTCCATTTGTGAGCCTTAGCCAGGTCTTCTCCTTATCAACTTTTCCTTCAATTTTGTCAAGGAACTGTCCATGTAATGCTTTGTTGTGCCAGCTGTCAGCTCTGGTTTGGAGTGCAGTTTTCTTGTACTGGTTCTTTGTCTGCTGTGGTTTGAGAAGTTTCCAATTATTGATTTGAATTAAAGCAGGTTCTTGGCTTTCCTTAACATATTCTGCCAGGGCATGTTTTTCTTCTTCGACTGCTTATTTTACTTTTAAGAGTCCTCTGCCACCAGTCCTCTGCCACCAGACCAACTAAAGAGTTGGTCAACATTGTCCAGTTCTGCCTGTGTCCAGTTTATGATGCCAGCAGTGTATCTTATGACGGGTATGGCCCACGTGTTTATTGCCAAGAGGAAGGCGCGTCAAGCCAACCCTGACCAGGACTGCCTTCCACCTGGAAACCAATGCCCTCACTGCGGGAGATGATGGAAATCAAGAATAGGGCTCCATAGTCACCTACGGACCCACTCCGGAGGATTATCCTACTTGGACAATGAGGGATCGCCTAAGTAACTAAGTAATCATGGCCTTGATGATATTGCCTCCATTGAGCTTGCTTTTGAGAATTTTTCTGACTCTTTGAATGTATTCTTTGCTGAGCACAGTTTTCACATGTTCATGTTTGATGTTGTCTAACTGTAGTATGCCCAGATATTTATAGGCCTCTGGCTGGTGACACTTTATTGCTTGGCATATTTATGCCCTCACTTTCAATGATTTTATGAAGTTGATATTATTATTATTATTATTATTATTATTATTATTATTATTAACTAGGTTAGAACTGCCAGGAACCTACCAGAGCTGCAATGAGCAACCTATAGCTCTGGGTAGAGACTTCCTATATAATGGTTACTTAAAATGTAGTTACTTAAACTTCATACCAGCCAAGGGCTCTTGGGCTCTCATCTGGCCCTGCATATCCTTTCTAGCCATCCAGCCATTGGGGTTTGAAGGAAGATGTGCCATGTGAGGGTTCTTTTTTTGGGGTGGAAATCTACTGCAAACAAGGCCAAACAAGGACAATTTCAATCTTATCAGAACTTGAAAAATGTACATTTTTGAACCACAGCTCCCAGAATTCCCCAGCCAACAAAGCCACTTCTCCAAGCTATGCTTTGTACTGCCAAAGTTATGCGTTGCTTTTTCATTCTGCGCCGGAAGAGAGCTCTGAACGCACACAGTTTTTGCAGAGCTGACTGTGCTAAGCCTCAAATGAATGGCACATAGCTCAAGGGCCCCATGGTGTCTGACAATAGTGTTCATCTAAGCCCTTCAAGGACAATTCTGATGAGACCTACTGAGGGACAACAGATATGAAGAATAAAGCATCCAATCACACAAGATGCCCGCCTTTCAAAGACAGTCTTTGCTGAATCCCGGTATGGACACAGAAACATCCATTATTGGTTTTTGATGAATCTCAGAAGTGCTAGCTGAAGGCCTTCTTCTTTCTCTTAGTGACATGAAATGGATTCTGCTGAAGGCTCCTGACTAGATAATATTAACTACTGCTGATGTGTCTGCTTTCTAGTGGGATTTACTAGTGCATTTGTCTTAATTATTAATGTAAACTCCAACTAAAGAAGAATACATCTTTTATTAACCATGAGAAATTGGGGGAATTCCTTTAGCAGCTCTCCATTCACTGCAAGTTGTTGAAATAATTTTGAATTAAAAATCTACATTTCCCTTCTCAATGGCTGAGAACTGTGCCAACTTGCCAATTTGTAGGAGAAAGAAGAAGGCTATAAAGACAACAGAGAAGTAAACTGGTTACAGATGAGGGGTTCCCAATTTACTCTGGGACCCCTTCACCGAAGCCAATCTCTCCACCTCACCCCACTCCACACACACACTTAGACCTCCTCCAATTTCATACCATTCAGAAACTCAGAAGTAGTACATGGAGACAACAACTCTGTTCAGTCTCTTTTCTATTTTACCAGAAACTGGTGGGATAAGATAATATAAGGTAAAGGTAAAGGTTTTCCCTTGACATTAAGTCCAGTTGTGTCTGCCTCTGGGGTTGATGCCCATCTCCATTTCTAAGCCGATGAGCTAGCGTTGTCCGTAGACACCTCCAAGGTCATGTGGCCGGCATGATTACATGGAGCGCTGTTACCTTTCTGCCAGAGCGGTACCTATTGATCTACTCACATTTGCATGTTTTCGAACTGCTACGTTGACAGAAACTGGGGCTGACAGCGGAAGCTCATGCAGCGCCCCCGATTCGAACCTGTGACCTTTCGGTCAGCAAGTTTAGCAGCTCAGTTTAACCCACTGCACCACCAGGGGCTCCCATAAGGTAATATACCTCAGTAGACTGAAAGACATAACCAAGGTTACAACAACATTTGTTACAGAACTCCAATATGCTGATGACAATGTCGTCTGTGCACATTCAGAAGAAGACCTACAAGCCACTCTAAACACCTTCGCAGAAGTATATGAGAAGCTTAGCCTCTCATTGAACATTGAGAAAACCAAAGTGCTCTTCCAGCAGTCACCAACCAATCCCTCTCCAATGCCAGAAACATGTTGACCATTTCCGCTATCTTGGTAGCCACCTCTCCACAAAAGTCACTATTGACACTGAAATACAACACCACCCGAGCTCTGCAAGTGCAGCAATTTTCTGAATAAAGCACAAAGTGTTTGAGGACTGGGACATCCGTAGGGATACCAACGTGCTTTTTATAAAGCTAAACAAGTGACCTCCCAACCCTGCTGTACACCTATGAAACGTGGACTATCTACAGACATCACATGCAACTCCTAGAACGATTCCATCAGCATTGCCTCCAAAAAATCCTGCAAATCTCTTGAGAGGGCAGGTGGACAATGCAGTCTGCCTCCTGCCTGGAATAATGTCTAGGGTGGGAGAATGAAAGAAACCTTGTCTGTTTTCGTGCTGAATTTGTAAATACAGAATTACTACATAACATTATTGTGTACTGAACTGCTTTTTCTGTCAATTTGTTGTAAAACATGATGTTTTGGTGCTTAATTTGTAAAATCATTACTCAATTTTTATTATTTTTTTATAAATTTTTTATTGAAATTTCAGTAACTACAACGAAAGAGGGGGAATAATTTGAAGAGGATAGAAAAGTTGGAATAATAGATAAGAGTTGAAAAAAGAGAGAGAAAGAAAAAAGAAAAAAGAAAAAAGGATTCCCCGCAAAAAAGAATGGGGAAAAAAGGAAAAATTAAGAATAAAAATAAAAATAACAATTGGGCTTCCTTCTGATTCTGCACGTTTCTTTCCTTTTTGTCCATCTCCTTTAAATGTCCAATCATGTCTGTCTAATAACCACTATATTTTATTAAAGGTCCTTTACTCTATTTTCAATGTACTCATTGATTGTTGACCAGTTTGTCTGTTTTATGGGGTTGCCAGTGTTCTTTTTCAATAAAAAAGTCAATATGTCCATGTCCTTAATTTCATTTATCTTCTTTATCCATTGAAATTTCTCCGGGATTTCTTTCTGCTTCCATAATTTTGCGAATATAATTCTAGCCGCCGTGGTCAAATAAGTGAATAAAATGTCTTCATTTGCATCTAAACTTATATCACTATCTGTAATTCCCAATAAATAGTACTCTGCTTTTCTCGGGAATTTTTTCTTAAATATTATTTGCATTTCTTCATGGATACCTTTCCAATATTTTTGGGTTGTTTCACAACTCCACCATAAGTGAAAGAAACTTCCATCATGCACGTCACATTTCCAACAGGATTTTGATACTTCTTTATACATCTGATTTAATTTTACTGGTGTCATATACCATCTATGAAACATTTTCAACCAGTTTTCTTTGAGATCAGTGGCATAAGTATACTTAAGTTTTTTGTTCCACATTATTTCCCAGTCTGCCAAAGCTATTGGTTTTTTAAAATTCTCTGCCCATTTTAACATGCAGTTTTTTATTAATTCAGTCTCCGTTGACCATTCTAACAGCTTGTCATATAGTTTTGTTATACATTTTGTTTCCGTTTTAAGGAATTTGTCCCAAAACTCTTCCTTAGTGTGGAATCCTAATTTTGTGTCTTGCTTATACTGTTCTTTTATTTGTAGATAATTCAACCACGTAATTCTTGGGAAACTTTGTCTTATTTCGTCATGTGATTTTAGCTCAGTTGTACCTTGTTTTAAAAGCTCTTTATATGTGGGCCAGATGGTCCAACCTAATAATCTTCTTTGTTTGGCTTCCACTGATGAAGTCCATAAAGGAGTTTTTGAATAAAAAAAGTTTTTATATCTTTCCCATATTCTAAGTAAAGAGGAGCGAACAAAATGGTTACCAAAATTTCTTTCCTTCTTCTCTTTTCCATACCATACGTAGGCATGCCAACCGACCCGGAGATCATGGCCCTCTAAAGTCAGAAGGTTTTCATTCTTCAGTTTTATCCAGTCTTTTATCCAGATCAGAGCGCATGCTTCATGATAAAGTTTGAAATTGGGTAAACCAAAACCTCCTCTATTTTTTTTATCAGTCAAAACTTGATATTTTATTCTTGATTTTTTCCCTTTCCAGACAAATTTTAAAATATCCTTTGACCATTCATTAAATTTCTTAATATTTCTAATTATAGGTATATTTTGAAATAAGAAAAGCAGTTTTGGAAGAACTGACATCTTAATCAGTGCAATTCTGCCCAACAGGGAGAGATTTAAGAATTTCCATTTCTCTAGATCTATTTTAATTTCTTTCCAGAGTTTTTCATAATTATTAGATAAGAGCTGGCCATTTTTTGCCGTTATCCAAATGCCCAGATACTTAATCTTCTTTACTATTTGGAGGCCTGAAATTCTTCTTAATTCATCTTGTTTATCCTTTGTCATATTCTTAGTCAGAATTACAGTCTTATTTTTGTTTATTTTGAAGCCAGCCAGTTTCCCAAATTCTTCAATGGTGTTTAACCAATTTTCTATATTCTCCCGTGGATTTTCTATTATTCCAATTATATCGTCCGCATAAGCTCTGGCTTTGTATTGTTGTTTCCCGATTTTTACCCCTTTAATTTGTTCCTCTTCTTTTATCTTTTTCATCAGTATTTCTAGGGACATTATAAAAATCAGGGGGGATATGGGACAACCCTGTCTGGATCCTTTCTCAATCTTAAATTCTTCAGAAGTTTGACCATTTACTTGGATTCTCGCACGTTGATTCTTGTAGATTTCCTCTATGGCTGTTATGAATTGAAAACCAAGATCCATTTCTTTCATCAAAATCTTGAAAAAGTCCCAATTTAAATTATCAAACGCCTTCTCTGCGTCGATCGCGAGGAAGGCCGCCTCCTTTTGAGGGTTGGCTTCAAAATATTCAATCATGTCCACCATTATTCTCATATTATCTTTCATATTTCTTCTAGGTAAGAAGCCAACCTGTTCTTCCCCTATCCAATTATTTAGAAAATTCTTTAATCTTTGGGCCAGAATATTTGTAAAAATTTTGTAATCCACATTCAAAAGGGAAATTGGTCTGTAATTCCGTACATCCGATTGATCTGACTGTTCTTTATGAATTACTATTATCTCTGCAAGATTCCATGTCTGAGGAATTCCCTGGTTCTGTAGGACTCCATTCATTACTGTTTTTAATATAGGCATTAGTTCCTTCTTGAATGTCTTATAATACCCAGCGGTGAAACCATCTGGGCCTGGCGCTTTATTTGCGTCCATTTTTCTTATGGCTGCCTCAATCTCCTCCTCAGTAATCTCTTTGTTTAAGTCTTCTCTTTGAATATCCGTAATTTTAGAAATATTAAATTTACTTAAATATTCTACTATATCCTGTTTAGAGATGCCATCATTCGCATAAAGCCTTTCGTAATATCCTTTAAATTCTTCCAGAATTTCTTTGTCCATAGTTGCTTCCCCATTTTCTTTCTTAATTTTTACTATTCGCTGAGCTTGTCTCTTTTTTCGAACTAATTTGGCCAACCATTTACCTGATTTATTTGCATTCTCAAAATGGTACTGTTTTAAAAATTTTAGCTGTTTGGCTTGATCCTCTATTTCTTTATTAGTTCTTTCTTGGTGCAACAATTCGATTTCATTGAGTATAACTTTATTTCCTGGTTTATTCTTCACCTTCCTCTTCCTTCATTCTTATTTTATTTATAATGTCTTTCAGACCTTTTTGCCTGTGCCTCTTATTTCTGGAATTATGTTGGATGAAATGGCCCCTTAACACAGCTTTAGAGGCATCCCATATCACATTGTGGTGGGTTTCTGGGGTGTTGTTTAATTCTATATAATTATTAATCAAATTTTTATATCTTGTTATATCTTCTTCCCTTTTTATTAGATTCTCATTTAGTCTCCATTTCCCTTTTGATTGCCTTTGATTCAAAATAATTTCTATGGGAGCATGGTCGGAGATGTCTCTTGCCAGTATGTTTATATCCCAAATTTTTGTAAGAATATTGTTAGTTGCCCAGCACATATCAATTCTGGACCATGTGTGATGTCTGTGAGAATAAAACGTGGAATCCTTTTTTGTAGGGTTTTTATATCTCCAAACGTCTTCCAAATCTTGTTCCTTCTTAAAATCTAAGAATCTTTTAGGTAAAGTGGGCATTGTCCCCTTTGGGGCTTTTTTCCCCGTTTTTGTTTTATCTAATTTACTGTCCAATACCCCATTGAAATCTCCCACCACTATAAGGTCGTCATATACTGTTGCGTCCAAATTCTCTTTAAGATTTTCCACAAATTTAACTTTTGGTCCATTTGGTGAGTATATATTACAAATTAATATTCTTTGTTCTCCACTGGTAATTTTAACTGCCAGAATTCTTCCTTCCTGGTCTTTAAAGACCAATTCCGATTGAAAGTCTTCTTTAATGTATAATGCTACTCCTCTTTTCTTTTTTTCAAAAGAGGAGTAGTATAATTTGCCCAACTTTTTATTTGTTAGATGTGCTACATGTTTGTGCATGATATGTGTTTCCTGTAATGCTATGATGTCGTATTTTTCCCTTTTTAATTTGTTAAATAAGGTGTTCCTTTTATTGGGTGAATTAAGACCATTCACATTTAAAGATAGAAGTTTTATTTGTCTTTCAATTGCCATTATCAATCTTTTCTTGGTCCAAATCGGGGTCGTCTCCTTCTTCATCGGGGTTTGAGGTGTCTTCTTCATCGTTGTCCGTTGCAAGCGAGTCATAATCCGGGGAATTGAACCTTGCCCTTTTACTTTTTTTTCCTTTTCTCGGAGTTAAGGGTGTGATTTTATTCGGCATTGCTCCAGCACCTAGTTTACGTTCCTGTCTCGGTGATTTTCTCTCCGTTGTTTCCGGTTTTTGATCTTTCATTAATTTTTCGTAGAAGTCTTTAGCTTTATCTATGGATGTCAGCCAGTATTTCTGTTCTCGGAATGTCGTCATTATCCCTTCCGTTCTTTCCCATCTAAATCTGATGTTTCTTTTCTTTAATTCCTCTGTAAGGAAGAGATACTGTCTCCGTTTCATTAATGTTGTCTGAGGGAATTCTTTCAACACCACCACTTTTTCCCCTCTGAATTGAAGAGGGATCTTACTATTAGCTTGTAGCACGTCATCCCTAGTTCTTTTTCTAACAAACTTCACCAAGATATCTCTAGGTGTTTTATTCTTTCGGGAAAAATTAGTTGCGACACGAAATATCTGATCCACTTCTTTCTCCAGAACCTCCAGAGGGCTCTTCAGTGACACTGCCAAGATTTCCAATATTATTTGTCTTATATCTTCATTTGGATGTTCTTGTAAGTTTCTTAATCTGAGTTGATTTTCGAGCTCTCTAGATTCCAAATGTTCTTGATTTCTTTCCAGCTTTTGTCTTTGTCTGTCCCAGGTGTCCATTTTATCTTGCATATCCTTCTGGACCTTTTCTTTCTCCTTTGTCTTCAACTTTATATCTTTAATCTCTTCTTTCAACGAAATTAAATCTTTATCCACCCTGCCAATTTCTTCCTTAATCTCTTTCTTTAATTCATTTTTTAATTCAGTCTTTAATTCATCAAATTTATTTTGTAGCGCCTTGTGATGACTTTCTTGTTTCGCCGTCAGATCTTTTATTCCTTTTTCAAGTGATTCCTGTAATTTTGTTTGTGAAGCGGCCAGATTTTGAATTTCTTTTACCAAGTCCTTCATACTCATTTCTTGTGAGCCTTGGGAATTTCTTCTTTGTAATAAGGACTGATCTATTTTTAATTCTTGTTTTACTTTAGAGCTTACTTCCTGTTTGTTTTTTGGTGTTGTCATTTCCCTTTAAATCTGTGGCTGACTGTAGTCTGTATATTTAGTATATCCGTGTATCTTTCAGTCTTATCTTATCAATTATCAGTTATCAATCAGTTCTGGAACAATTAATTTAATACTTATCTATAAAGTTCATAAATTGGAGTGGTATTTCTTAGAAATAGACCAGTCTTATTAATTCATTATCACACCACTTAGCAATTCATTAGTCCATTAATTCATTGATTTCAAAAGCTTTCCAAATCAATCTCAAATTATTTTAAAGTTAGGGCTTGTTTTTTCCCCTTCCCATTGCTGTCCTCTAGATCCCTTCGTGCACTATTATCAATTTCCAGCCTTGTCTTCTCTCTTCCCTCGATGATCTGTCTTTATCTTCTTCAATTTTCCACTGTTTTGTCCCCCGCAGTCCGGTTCTCCGCTTCTTCGCCTATTGAACCTTGCAGTCTTTTCCGATGTCTTCAGCCTCCGTTGATGTCCCCTCCTTCCCTTGTCGGTATATCTTTAAATTTTATTTGGGTTTTCTTCGCGTTTTCCCTCACTTCCGCCCTTCTCAAAATGGCGGAATTACAATTTCCGGCCTTCTAATATGGCGTCTGCCTCACTTCCGCCCTTCTTCTATTGCCTTCAGGACTCTCTTCCGCCCGGGCGCGTCACTTCCGTTCTCGCTCCGTTCTCATTCTCCAGTGGCACCTCCTGTCTATCTGACGTCACTTCCTTCTTTCTCTCCTTCCGTCCTCCGAAGGTTTTGTTGACAAGGAGCACCACGCTAGTCAAAACAACATGGCGCCAAGGTCAGAGTTGTTGTTTATCCAAAATTTCCTCCGGGCTTCTGTGAGGTTATGCCGCAGTTTTCTATCCCCTCGGAGGGAATTCCCAATCTTTAATTTACCCTTAAACTTATTTTGGGAGGGAGGGGGAGGGAAGGGGGGGGGGTTTCCCCTGCTCTAAAGTCAACTTTTCTCTTCTTTTAATTATAATATCTCCGGCAATCCCCTTCACCAGTCCAATTTTCGGGTCAAATTAACTCATATAATAAACTTAATTTGCAGTCTCCGGATCCAATTCTTAAGTTCAAGTCCCTTTCTTGTTTATGCTTCCTTGTTTCCTTATCTCCTTATTCCCATCTGCTTCTTCCGTGGCAGAATCAGTTCTCTCGAATTTTTTGATTACTTACCCCTGCGGACAGGGGGGTCGTTCTTGTAGATTAAATTCTTTGTTAAATGAGGGGTGGACAGCAGTCCCTGCGGGGTTTCCCCTGCTTCCCACGGAGCGATCCGCTACCGACGGTCCGTTCCCAGACCCTTTCTGCCCCCACCCTTGAGGGGATAGGGGCTTCTAGGGCCGTTGGGTGGTCCTAATCGGTTTCGCGTCCCCTCAGTACTCGATCCGCCTGAGGAGGGGAGCAACAGGCTCAACCCGATCGCTCTACGTGGTTCCTCTCCGCAGAGCTTCAGAGAGGTGCTCCTGCCGCCATACCGCCCCACCGGAAGTCCAAATCATTACTCAATTTGACATTGAATAGGCTTTTTCTAAATCTATTGTCAAAGGCTTTCATGGTCAGAATCACTGGGTTGTCGTAAGTTTTTCGGGCTGTATGGCCATGCTCCAGAAGCATTCTCTCCTGACGCTTCATCTGCATCTCTGGCAGGCATCCTCAGAGGTTGTGAGGTCTGTTGGAAACAAGGAAAATTGGGTTTATATATCTGAGGAAAGTCCGGGGGGGGGGGGCTCTTGTCTGTTGGAGCTAGGTGTGAATGTTTCACTTGGCCACATTGATTAGCATTTGATGGCCTGACACTTTTTAGGTGTGGCTTGTTACTGCCTGGGGGAATCCTTTGTTGAGAGGTGAATAGCTGTCCCTGATTGTTTCTTGTCTGGAGTTCCCCTCTGTTTGAATGTTGCCTTTATTTACTGTTATAATTTTAGAGTTTTTTAGTACTAGTAACCAAATTTGTTTATTTTCGTGGTTTCTTCCTTTTTGTTGAAATTGTCCACATGCTTATGGATTTCAATGACTTCTCTGTGTAGCCTGACATGGTAGTTGTTAGAGTGGTTCAGCATTTCTGTGTTCTCAAATAATGTGTTGTTTCCATGTTGGTTCATCAGGTGCTCTGCTATGGCTGACTTCTCTGGTTGAAGTAGTCTGCAGTGCTTTTCATGTACCTTGATTTGTTTTTGGGTAATGTTGCATTTGGTGGTCCCTACGTAGACTTGTCCACAGCTGCATGGTATACGGTAATCCCTCCTTATTATCCAACATTTTTGCTTATCCAATGTTCTGCTGGCCCATTTATGTCGAATAAGCAAGACTCTACTGTAGTTACTCTGAATTCTTTATAAAATAGTGTGAACTTCACTACACAGCTGTAAATCGTGTGAGAGAGATGAAATTTTGAGGTGTTGGTCTCAAATGACCCATCTATACTGTTGGGATGCATTCACAACAGTAGAAATTCAGAATTCCTCCCAAAAATGGGAACACAATTGGCCAGGGAAAAAATGACTGAAACTAACTTGCATGTCCAGGCCAGCATTATCATCGGGCAGAATAAAGCAGCAGCCCCAGGGAGCAGATTGCAGGTGCCGTGCGAGGGCAGCAAACTAGTGACTGTTTATTTCATTGCTTTATTTTTACTGCAAGAGAGAAGGAGATATGCTTGTGGGATTTTCTGCTTCTGCTGCCAAAATAACCTGCCTGGCTTTGCTTGCTGTATTCTTTGACCGGAGTGTCACTTTCTGCCATGCTTCAGGCAGTTACAGCTCTTGGGCCAGCCCTGCCTCAAACATTATGTTGTGCATACTTGCTGTAGATCATTCATTGTGAAAGACAATGGCACGAAAACAGAGCATTACTCCAGTGCCGAGCAATCACTTTCTATAAAAATTTAATGGTGACAAGGACACCATTACTTTAAGCTTTCCCCAAAGAATCAACTGCACCTTTAATTATGCATTCAATGGCTGGGAAGGATTAAACTTTGTATGCTGGAGCAGTATAAAGACTGTACCGATAAATCCACCAAGCAAACATCAGCATTTAACTTTCAACAGTCATGGTGATAGCAAGGCTGCTGTTTACCGCATTTACCTGTTTTGTGTTCCATGACACGAGAGTGTGACTTGCCTTTTATATTATGTCTCCTTTATATATGATATACAGGGGGTGAATTCCCTTTGCCATCTTTCTTCTAGCACAGTGTTCAGAGGGCTTATCTGCTCAATAGCTGGAATCAGGGCTTTTTCCAAACTCTTGCAAAGATGATGATGATTATCATCATCATCATTATAATTATCTGATACACAACAAGATTAGTACACAACTAACAAGATCACTATGCTGGCTTTTGTATTTGATCATACGTTGGATACTTCCCAAATGTCTAGGACTGTGTAATGTATTGGAGAATAATGCATGCAGATCCAAGTAGGATGGCCTTTTGCAACTGACAAGTTGTAATTTTGTCAGCAGCGATTGTTTTTAGGTGAAGGCCAAAATCTTTAGGCACTGCACCCAGTGTGCCGATCACTACTGGGACCACCTTTACTGGTTTGTGCCACAGTCTTTGCACTTCTTCTTTCTATTATTATTATTATTATTATTATTATTATTATTATTTGATACACAACAAGATTAGTACATAGCAAATAAGATCACCATGCTGCTTTTTGTACTCGATCACACATCAGACACTTCCCAAGTGTCAAGGACTGTTTGTGACGCATCGGCAAATAATGCATGCAGATCCAAACAGCTTTTTTACAGCTTATAGATGGTAATTTTGTCAGCAGTGATTGTTTCTAAGTGCAGGTCAAGGGCTTAGGCACTGCACCCAGTGTGCCGATCACCACTGGGTCCACCTTTACTGGCTTGTGCCAGAGTCTTTGCAGTTCAATGATGATGATGATGATGATGATGATGATTACAGCTGGTAGTATTATCAATGCTAGTTGTAGTCTAAAGAGTAACTTGACTAAGCTCTGACATTGATCCATGCAAAGCTATATTCTTTCATGGCTCAATGTCTACTGACTATTGTCCTATAGTCAGTGGGATTAATGAAAGAGGTAGGCTATCAAGCTGCCTCCATTGGCAGCCCCATGTTGGTATATCATCAGAGTTCAAGTTGCTCTCTCTCAGCCTCACAGGAAGGCAACAGCAAACTGCCTCTGAACAAACCTTTCCAAGAAACTCCTGTGATAAGTTCACTTTAGGGTTGCTGGAAACAACTTGAAGGCACACAGCCACAAGCACAGCATCATATCATGCAGATTATTGGTCCTGACCTTCAAAAGGACCCAGGTGTTTATTCTTTCTTCACAAGTCATTCCTATTAGTCACACTTTGTAGTTCCATCAAAAGCCCAAGAGTTTTGTCAAATGTTCCGCTTGCCTCAGGAGCCTGTATGATCTATGAAAACGTTCAGAAATGCTGAATAGTTGAAATCTTGGCTATCATCCCATGAAACAAGAAGCCAAGCTTTCTGGCTCTTCCTTCACTGCTTGTTTAAAGGGCCAGTCATCCTAGGGTTTTGATTCCTTAATTCACTGGAACTCATTTGGACAGGTTACTAGTCAGAGGCTGAACATTGGTACATTTAAAATTGCAGAATTAATGTGGTTTGGCACCACTTTAACTGCTATGTCTCAATGCTATGAGATCCTGGGATTCATGGTTTGGTGAGGCACCAACACACTTTGGTAGAGAAATCTTGTAAAATTACAACTCCCTTGATTCTATAGCTTTGAGTCATGGCAAGTGGTAACAAACTGTATTAATTCTACATTGTAGATGAGCTCCATATATGAAAACAATGAGTGAAAGTGGTAGACAAAAAAAGGGGTCTTTTCCAAGCTTTGCTCAGATCTTCAAATCATAGGCTTCCTTCTTCCTTTGATAAAATCAAATCTTGGCCCAGCTTTAGGACAAAATAATTGTGAGAGTCCCAGACACAGTAATCAATCTCCTAGCAATGCCTTTGTTAATATTTGTAACTGTGGGGGAAAGACCCTTTCTGAAATTACAGAGTAATACCAGCCTGTCCAACACTGATGTCATCCAGAGGTGCTGGTTAGTAAAACTGAACTACAATTTTTTTCTCATCTGGAGGCCACCAAGGTGAGGGAGGCTTCAAGTAGACATTTGTGTTGGAGTTCAGGAGCTGACAGAAGCCCTATGCCAGGGGGAGCAACTTCAGAAGGTCCAGAGTCAAACGATGTTCAGCAATTTGGATCCTTCTTTAGAGTTCAGATTAAAGAGCAGATCTATCACCTCACTTACATGGGGCCCTTCCAGACAGCTCCATAATCCGGGACAAATCATAATACCTGAGAGCAACTCCAACCACAAAGCTGTCAGTCCTATTAAATGTTGTCCTAGCATGTTCATTTGTGGCAAACTTTAGAAATGTGAAAGATGGACGGGGGACATTGGCTGGAAGTTTACTTTTTTAAAAAAATACTCTCCAAGATGTGCTGGACCTTATAAGCACTGATGTGGGTATCTGAATGTGCACACAAGCAGATGTTTTGTCATTATCTCTCCTCACCCGCTTTTTGCCTATACTTATCCCTTCTTGAACTGTTTCCCTTTGGGGTCACTTGCCTGCCATGCTGGTGCCCATTGTATAAATTCAAGCTCTGTTTAATTTCATAAACATCGGAACAAATTGCATTCCACTTCTGCTTCCATTTAGCCACCTGTGTGTCCATGTCTCCATTTGTTTACAGTCCTCATCAGCTGTTTCAGGATTTTAAAATGCAGACAAGCACTGGAGTGCTTATAGGAACAAAGTCGCATGATTTCCTTGAGTTCAGAGATATACAGCTTTAAGTGCACCTTTTTAACACATGTGCTTTCATCTGTTAATGCAATCTAGTGTGCATTATCAGTAAACGTCATTGAGCCACTACCCCTTTTATCCTGATCCCATCCGCATGTTAGGCCTGTATAGAAGATTCCATGAAAGCCACTGCTGAAAAGTGTTCATCATACCCATTTTTCATGCCCTCAGAAAACCTGTCATACCAATGTGGTATTGTTACACCTTACTGGGGTGGGGGCAGAGTAATCACTCTGTTTTGCATTGGGGGGATTAATTGTGTGTTTTTGGTAACCGGAACTTTCAAGTTCTATCCCTACCTTCCCTTGACAACCTTGTTTGAAAAATAAAATAATCTCAAACAATCAAATGAGAATAACATGGCAGAGCCAAAAAAAAAAAAAACCCAGTAAAGATTATTGGTTTTCTTGCCTTTCTTATACATTCATACAACTAGGGATGATTTACACCCTAAACCCAATCTGAGGATTTCTGGCCAGCTGCATTTTGGAAAGCCCACAATCTGGAGAGGCTCACTTTTGAACATTTCTGAAGTGTCAGAACATCTGTGAAGAAACCTCTATATTTCTAAAACAACAAATGAATGGCTGTATTTCATAGGACATGCAAAGGGAATGTATTTCTGAAACATCTGTGTTTCCCTCCAACATACTCCTCCATCCAGCTGAATACAAAACGCAAGTTGCTTGGTTGAAGGAATAACCTCTAGTTAAAGGATTCCAAATGCACTCCTTCTTAGGACACCAAAGCTGAAAAGAGAATTGGAGTAGCTCTGGAGAAGCTGGTAAATAAGGTGACAGAGTCGGTTTGGTTTTTAGATTTTGCTTTGGGAGATTACTAGCTAAGCCTCTTTCCTAAAAATGCCAGCTAAACTCTTTTCTGTCTATGGTAAATACATGCTCCTTCTTACTCAATGGAATTGACTACTAAGGTTTGCTTCACATATAGCCCTCCCCCCCCCCCCCCCCCCCGCAGAGCCAGTATCATTTTGTGTGTAGAAAACCAAACAGAGCATCCACTTAGTATGACTCTTCACTTTCCATCAAAGGTTATAGTTCTCCCCAAGGATGCAAATCTGAAGAAATGATAATATTTCCAGAGAGGAAACCCCATGGAGCTCCTCAATACTAAACACAAGATAAAACCTCTATACAACTGCAACTTCAAAATAATAAGCACAACACACTGTAAAGATTATCTCAGGCCCGAACTGAGGAGGAGTCCATGTTGTCCCTTTGCTGTGATATTATGTCTCTGTCTCACTTCTTTTAAAGGATGTTATGAGGATGTAACCAACCATGTTGCTTATCTGGACTTCTTCGGGTCAGTAGCAAGATGGAGAAAACATCAATAAGGTCATGAAAAATAATTCTGGTGACTTTTGGCAAGTTCTTTTCAGTACAGCCCTTTCTTAAGCAATACTTAGCAGATACACTAATTTTATGTTGGGGTTTTGGGGGACAACATTCTTTTGGGAACAATCATAGAATAGAGTTGGAAGAGACCGCGTGGGCCATCTAGTCCACCCCCTGCCATGCAGCAAAAGCACAATCAAAGCACCCCTGACAGATGGCCATCCAGTCTCTGTTTAAAAGCCTCCAAAGAAGGAGCTTCCATATACTTCAAGGCAGAGTTCCACTGTTGAACAGCTTGTACGATCAGAAAGTTTTTCCTAAGTTCAGGTGGAATCTCCTTTCCCGTCATGTAAACCCATTGCATCTAGTACTTGTTTCAAGGGCAACAGAAAACAAGCGTGCTCCTCCTTCCTTACGACATCCATTCACATATTTATACTTGGCGATCATGTCTCCTCATAATTTTCTCTTCTGCAGGCTAAACATACCCAGTTCTTTAAGAGGCTCCTCATAGGTCATGGTCTCCAGAACTTTGATCATTTTAGTTGCCCTCCTTGGGACACCTTCGAGCTTGTCAATATCTCTTTTAAATGTGGTGCCCAGAACTGGACACAGTATTCCAGGTGAAGTACCAAAGCAGAATATAGAGGTGCCATGACTTCCCTGGAGCTAGACACTAGACTCCTTTTGATGCATTCCAAAAACCCATTGGCTTTTTTGGCTGCTGCGTCACACTATTGGCTCATGTCCAACTTGACATTCACAAAGACTCCAAGATCTTTCCCACATGGACTGTTGTCGAGCCAGGCATCACCCATTCTGTATCTTTATATTTCATTTTTTTCTGCCTAAGTGTAGTTTCTTACATTTGTTCTTGTTGAAATTCATGTTGTTAATTTTGGCCCAGCTCTCTAATCTGTTAAGGTCATTTTGGAGTATTAGCTATCCTCTGGAGTATTAGCTATCCCTCCCAATTTGGTGTCATCTGCAAATTTGATAAGCATACCATCTAAACCTTCATCCAAGTCATTAAAAAAAGTTATTGAGCAGTATTATAGATTTCTTTTGACCTGACAGTAAGAGCAGTTCAACAGTGGAATATACAGCTTCAAGGTGTGGTAGAGTCTCCTTCTCCATCAGTAGAGCTTTTTGTATTCCTTCATGGCAAATAGTTGGATTGGATCAGTTGTGTGGTCTCTTCTAATTCTATGATTCTGTGGGCACAGAAGTGGTAGTCCTTATTGCATGACGTTATGAGATAACTGTTTTCAGTCTGCTACTCTTTGTGATGAAGCTGCCAGAGATTATTGCGGAGAAAGGCCTGTAAACAACTTCTAATATCACATTCCAAAGAACGTTCCTTGTGCAGTGAATCTGAGTTCGTCTTTAATGGAATCCAAAACGCCTCTTCGCTAAATTATTTTTTCCACCAGACTTTTAAAAAACTCAAAACTAGGAGGGAAGCAGCATAGTAGGAAGGCAGAATTATACTGCCCAACTGGACTATGTAGGCTATGTATTTGGACTTCATCTCCCAACACAGCAAACCTTTACCCAGTCCTGCCAAGGACAAGACTGACATATTGCCATGGACAAGACTGACATAAATAAATATTGATAGCACTTTTTGTATCTAATTCCAAGTAGTACATGGAATTAGGAAATGACTGAGGCCCCATCTTCACTGCCATATAATCCAGTTTCTGATCTCAGATTGAACTGGATTATATGGCAATGTAGACTCATCCAATCAAAGTAGATAATTTGGGATCAGATAATGGACTATATGGCAGTGAAGATGAGGCCCCACTCTTTTCATGTCCTAATTGCAGCCTGGATGAACACTAGAATACAGGGGGGGAAAGGAACCATGAGCAAAAAAAAGGAAGGGAGGAGAAAAGAAATAACATTACTATGAGTGGAAGAAAAGATTTACAGTGTTCCCTCGCTACTTCACGGTTTGCTTTTAGCGGGCTTGCTGTTTCGCGGGTTTTTGAAAATATTAATAAAAATATTAAATATTTACATCCAGTGGAGGCCAGGGATCCTGGAAGTTCGGTGGCCTAAGGCACAGCGGGGAAGGCCTGCCTTTCTGGCCTCCACAGACCCCAGAAGTGTGGTGGTCTGAAGTGCAGCAGAGAAGGCCTGCCTCCCTGGCCTGATGCTGCCTGCATGGACTGGGAGGCAGGTAAGGAAGTGTGGGTAAAAAAATATATATAAAATATATAAAATAATGTATAAATATTAAAATTAATATGGCATCCCCACTTTGCGGATTTTCATTTATTCCAGGTGGTCCCGGAACAGGACCCCCACGATAAATGAGGGAACACTGTATATCTCAAGTGAAGCTGGAGCAGTTGAATCAATATCAGCTCAAATGGAAAGAAGAAGCAACCTCCCTCCCAAAAAAAGAGAGTTGAGATGGGAGAAAGAAGACAGAGATCATTGGTCGGAGAGGGACAGACAATATTTTTAACCTAAATGTAGGAAGTTACTTCTGATGGTGTACAACAAACCTTTGGCTCTTTCCTCCTGCAAATCCTTTGGTATAAGCAGAGGACTTGGAGAAGTTGGAGCTTTTTACTTTTTTAGCAAAACATTTCTAAGCCCCTGGCGGATTTAGGAGGGACTACAAGGACCAACCCCTGTATAACAGAATTAAAGATACCTGGGGCAGGGGGGAAACAACCAATCCCACCGCTGCCACCAATATAAAAGAAATTGGAGGGATATCTCTGGCAGGGTGGTCCCCACGATCACACCTCTGCCCTTAGATATAGCGTGGAACAAAAGGCTGAGCCTAAGTGACCGAAGCACTTGGTAAAAATATAGCTGCCACCACCTCAGAATTACCGGCCTGAGGAACCAAAAGGGTGTGATTGTATAATAAGTAAAAGAATGTTTGAGCTCTTGAACTACAATGGCTAACTGGAGATTAAAAGATGTGTTGAGAGAATGATTTTTGAGGGAAACGAATAGATTGAGGCGAACAACAGTTAAGAGTAACCTAATAAAGAGTTTATTTTAACTTGAGAATAACAACAACTCGTTGGAATTGAGTGGTACAAAATCTTGATGCAGTTGCAGTAACTTGGTTGCTTAAAACAAACAGTTCTCCTGACAGAATAGCTTTCTCAGCTTGAGTCTCTATAACCAACTGTTCTAGTATTAGACACAGTTTTACTTGGAGCACAGACCCCTGTCTGCCTCCCTCAACTGGCTATAAGGTATCTTTGAAACCTCTCTTAGGCTCAGTAAGACACAGCTTTCTTTTACTAGCCTCTCTAGTAAAGCTCTAGCCTAATGTCTTCACGTTAAACCTAGAGACTCGCTAAAGCTCTCCTTCTGTCAGTTCCCTGCTGTCAAATCCCTCTCTAAAAATCTACATCCTTCTCTGTCTAAATCTCAGACTCTTCTCCTTCTGTCAGACAAGACAGCTCCCTTTCCCTCCATTCAGCTGACTCAACCCCTGATTGTTACACCCAATCAGGAGTCAGCCTGACTCCTCCTCCTTCTCTGTACAACAACCAGGAGGCCAGCCACTGCTAAGCAGGCTTCGGCCTAGCCGACTAAAAAGGTAGTTTTATTACACCCTGCTTTTCTGGAATGCAGTCAGTCCTCTGGATCCACAGGGTCTTCATCCACAAATTCAAGCATCTGTACCTCAAAAATATCCAATTTTTTTACTAGCTCCTCATGTGTAGCCATATCTTGCTTTGTTCCATTGCAGAGATCCTTAAGCTCTTCCAATCATTTGTTCACCATTTTGTGTAAATTTTACTACGCCATTTATAAAATGGAATTTTGGTATCCATGGGGGGAATGTTTCCTGTAACTAACCTCCACAGATATAGAGGGTCCACTGTATGCAACTAACATGCTCCTGAAATATGGTCATCTAAACTTTGTTTAAAGAGCTCCACAAAGAAACAGAATTCATTGCTTTTTGAGTCGGTCTGTTCCACAATTGAATACTAATCTTCTGGTGGAATATTTCTTCTGATTTGACTCCCTTGGTTCATGTCCTAAGCTGGCCCTACACTGTAGAATTAATGCAGTTTGACACCAGTTTAATTACCATGGAATCATGGGATTTGTCGTTTGGTGAGGCACTAAAAGGATAAACACCTTGTAAAACTACAACTCCTACAATTCCATATCATTGAGCCGTAGCAGTTGAAGTGGTGTCAAGCTACATTAACCCGGCAGTGTAGATGTATCCCAAAAGTCAGGAACAGCAGAAAGTAAGCTCCGTTCATCTACTATTTGACATACCTTCATGTATGTAATGAGGTATTTCATGCCACCTGTCTGTCTTCTTTTGTCAGGCTAAACATACCCACTTGATTTTAGTATTTTTGTCTTTTGAGGGAGAGACACAAGCAAAACTTCAATCTCAACACTTTGAAAAACTATATGTCTACTATACCATCTGCTTTCTGCCAACTGGTGCAGTCTGATGCTCTCAAATGAAGTGTTGAAGATTCAATTGACAGTCTGGTTGCGTCTATAAAGGGAACTGGAGATGTACCATTTTGTCATTAGCCTCAGACGGCAAGACACCTTGGGCTGGATTGGAAGACTCGTCATGTTCCTTTCGGAACCCTAACCCAACCATCAGATTAAACTCACAAAGCATTCCAGTGAATAACTTTTAACTATCACTGCCCAAAGCTGTGCTGCTGTCTATCACTTGTAGAAAAAAAAAATCAACAGGGTTGCTTTTAAAAGTAGTTTACTCCGTCTCTTGGCTGATTGTATTTTCTGTTTTGTTTTTCAGTGTTGCAAAACTTCCAAAATTTTGTTTCAGAATGTAGCTAAAACAAATATGGCTTCATCCAATTCTTTTGACAAGCGGAACTGAATTTATACTAAAAGGAAAGAAAGCCCATATGGCTAGACAGCTTTCAGGAAGGGGATGAAATAGCAAAGTTATGATAAAAAGAGTGTGGGATTGCGGTGCTCCATTAAGCAATAGGTTTTTTTCAGTTCAAAAGCTGTGCATCGTTTCAGAAGCTCCTGGAAAGCCATGTGGCTGCTGTGACTAGAAGGGCCTTTGCCCAGCTTCAGCTGGTATGTCAGCTCCAGCCTTCCGAGGGATGATAGATTCCGCTAATGATTCCTGCTTTAGATGCTTTACATGCTTCTCAATTATACTGCAATGTGCTCTACTTGGGATTGCCCTTGAGGTGTTTGAAAACTATGGGGAGTTTTGAGCTCCAAAAGTCTAAACGTTTTTAACCAGGATATCATAAGCATTGTACAGCTAGGACTTTGATGGATATTGCAATGCCTGTTGCTGCAGTAATTCTGGATGGAGGTCAAAACATATCTATATAAATAAAAATGTAATGTCCATTTGTGGGATTAAAATAACTCAAAAACCACAAATTGACACCAAATTTGGACACAATAGACCTATCATGTCAATGAGTGACCATCACTCATAAAAACACTGAAAAACACAACAGAAGGGACTTAAAAGTCAAAAAATCGAAAAGATGCTACAGTGCATGTGCAAAAATGTCTCCCCATGGCAAAGAAAACACACAACAGCATATCCAAACTCTCTTCCAGACTACAGCTCCCAGCATCGCCTTTAGGAGACCAGGCCCTTTAGGAGAGTAAAATGATCCAAACACACTGCTTTCCAAGATGCAAGCTTTCTTCCCCTTAGATTTCTTTAAGAGCATCTCAATTCCTACATATTTCCAATTTCCTATTCATTGACTGCAACTCCCAGCAGTCCTCCAAATAGATAGATTAGGTCAGTGGTTCTCAACCTGGGGTCCCCAGATGTTTTTAGCCTCCAACTCCCAGAAATCCTAATAGCTGGTAAACTGACTAGGATTTCTGGGAGTTGTAGGCCAAAAACATCTGGGGACCCCAGGTTGAGAACCACTGGATTAGGTGGAGATAGGTAGGTAGGTAGGTAGGTTGGTAGGTAGGTAGGTAGATTGATCAGGAGGACTGCTGGGAGTTGCAGGCCAAGAATAGGTAGAGAAGGAAAAGGGGGGGAGAGAAAGAGGAAGGGAAAGAAAAGGGGGAAGGAAGGAAAAATGAAGAGAAGGAAGGAAGGAGAGAAGGAAAGAAAAAAAGGGAAGAAAGGAAAGTTGGAGGGAAGGAAAGAGAGAAAGAAGGAGAGAAAGAAGAAGGTTGGTCACATCTATTCGTATATTTTTGTTTTTTCCACATCTTCTGACAATTTCTGGCACCAGCTGCAACAATTTACTCCCACCATCCAGTGGATTTTTTTTTCATTCCAAGATATACCCAAACAATCCTCATTTATCTCCCTCTCATGATTTTAAAGATATATAGTACTATAGTGTACCAGAGTGCTGGGATGGCACAGTGGTTTGAATGTTGGATTAGAACTGGGGGACATGTGCTTAAGTCCCTACACAGCCATGGAAATTGACTAGGCAACCTTGGGCAATTTCCACTTTCTTAGGACCTCATCACAGTAGAGAATAAATCCACTATAAATTCAGAAACTGGATTTAAAGAGGATTTATTATCTAGTATGATGGAGTAGTAAAAGGAAGGCAGTGGCAAACTCCCATTGAAAACATCTTGAGATTAAAATACAATGGCAGGGTCACAGAAGTCAGAATTGAAAGCAAATAGTAACAACAAGAATAACAACAATACATTGGATCCCCCTGGGATGTCTCTTTTGCTTTATCACTTTAAGGACTTCTAAAAATAAGAAAAATTGCACTTAAAGTCATAGGATCACAGTAACAAATAATGACTGTGGGTTGTTGTGGGTTTTCCAGGCCGTATGGCCATGCTCCAGAAGCATTCTCTCCTGACATTTTGCCTGCATCTGCTGCAGGCATCCTCAGAGGTTGTGAGGTCTGTTGGGAACTAGAAAAATTGTGTTTATATATCTGTGGAATGTCCAGGATAGAAGGAAGAACACTTGCCTGTT
Source organism: Anolis sagrei (assembly GCF_037176765.1). NCBI lineage: Eukaryota > Metazoa > Chordata > Lepidosauria > Squamata > Anolidae > Anolis > Anolis sagrei. Next base: position 202,514,417 of record NC_090022.1, on the reverse strand, counting down.
GGAGGTAGGTGTGAATGTTTCAATTGGCCATTTTGATTAGCATTTAATGGCCTAGCAGTTTCAAGGTCTGGCTTCTTACTGCCTGGGGAATCCTTTGTTGGGAGGTGATTAGCTAGCCATGATTGTTTCTGGTCTGGAATTCCCCTGTTTTTTAGTGTTGTTCTTTATTTACTATTATGATTTTAGAGGTTTTTTTCAATACTGGTAGCCAGATTTTGTTTATTTTCTTGGTTTTTCCTATGACTTTCTTTCTTAAAAAGTGCCCTTATACACGTCTAAGAAATTCCTCTTCCCACACAAGCCTACTTAGAAACTGGGATCCTCAACAGAAGGCCTGTTGCACATTCTTTTCTCTTGGAATGTGCATGGCTACTCTGAAGCTCTGTACAGAGCAAATTAGCTCTGTAGCAACTGCATGATGCATGAAGGTGATTAGGGTTAACATGGCTTTGAACTGTATTAACAACAACTCCCAATTTTCCCCAAGAGTTCAGAGCAAATTGCAATCTTGGGCCCATATAAACGGTTGGGCTGGTTCTGTGATGAAACCAGCTACAATATTTATATCGCCATCTTGTATTCCCTGTGCCTGGGGGAATGGATGGAACTTACCATCCCTTTCTCGTTCTTGTTATAGCAGCAGCCACCAGACATGATTGGAGGCCATTGCTTGTTGACTGGAGTAACATCAGCTGGGGCACAAGAGTGATCAGGGAAGGGAGGATAGAAAGCAGGTTGTGTGTGCTCCTGCCTGTAACCAAGTGCATCTACAGTAGAAATAGGTAAGAGGCCTCCTTAAAGCATTCGCAGGTTGTTTAACATCTACATGAAGCCGTTGGGAGAGATCATCCGGAGTTTCGGGGTGCGGTGTTATCTGTACGCAGATGATGTCCAACTCTGTCACTCCTTTCCACCTACTTCTAAGGAGGCTGTTCAGGTCCTGAACCGGTGCTTGGCTGCTGTGTCGGACTGGATGAGGGTGAACAAATTGAAGTTGAATCCAGACAAGACAGAGGCACTCCTGGTCAGTCGAAAGGCCGAACGGGGCATAGGGTTACAGCCTGTGTTGGACGGGGTTACACTCCCCCTGAAGACGCAGGTTCGCAGCTTGGGTGTGACCCTGGATTCATCGCTGAGCCTGGAGCCTCAGGTCTCAGCGGTGGCCAGGGGAGCATTTGCACAGCTTCGGCTCGTGCGCCAGCTGCGCCCGTACCTCGGGAAGTCGGACTTGGCCACGGTAGTCCACGCTCTGGTCACATCCCGCATAGATTACTGCAACGCGCTCTACGTGGGGCTGCCCTTGAAGACTGCCCGGAAGCTCCAGATGGTCCAGCGCTCGGCAGCCAGGTTGCTAACAGGAGCAGCTCTCAGGGAGCATACCACTCCTCTGTTGAGCCAGCTCCACTGGCTGCCAATTCCCTACCGGGCACAATTCAAGGTGCTGGCATTAGCCTACAAAGCCCTAAACGGTTCCGGCCCCACCTACCTCTCCGAACGCATCTCCTCCTATGAACCGACACGGACATTAAGATCGTCCGGGGAGGCCCTGCTCTCGGTTCCGCCTGCGTCACAGGCACGGTTGGCGGGAACGAGAGACAGGGCCTTCTCGGTGGTGGCCCCTCGGTTATGGAATGCCCTACCAAGCGACATCAGACAGGCCCCTTCGTTGCTGGCATTTAGGAAGAAGCTCAAAACCTGGCTTTTTGAGCAAGCGTTTGGCTAATCAGCGCAATTGTACACAGAATGACGGTAAACTGAACATAGGAACGGTATAAGGATATGAGACTGGATCTTGGTTGCGATCGAGGCACTGTATGAATGGTTGTGTGTTTGTTATTGGGTATGCTGTGTTTTAATTGTTATTGTTGTGGTAATTAATATTGTGTAAACCGCATTGAGTCACCTATTATAGGTTGAGAAACGCGGTATAGAAATAAAGCAAATAAAATAAATAATAATAAATAAATAATTCAAATCCAGGGGGAGCGTGGATGGGCTCCCTCTGTCAGCTCCAGCTTCCCATGCGGGGACATGAAAGAATCCTCCCACAAGGATGGTAAAAACATCAAAACATCTGGGCATCCCCTGGGCAACGTCCTTGCAGATGGCCAATTCTCTCAGACCCAAAGTGACTTGCAGTTTCTCAAGTCGCTCCTGACATGAAAAAGAAATGGATGTAAACTGTCTGTATGGTTTTCTTTCTGGCAATTGAATGTTGGAAACCACCCTGATTCCCTTTGGGAAGATAGAGTGGTATACAAATAAAGTTTATTATTTTATGTTATACCCAGTGGACACTGCTATGAGAACAGGAGGGGGACAGTAAGGATCCAATGGTGCCGAACCAAGTTCAGTATTGCTGGACAGATAGGCTCCTTCCCGTCTATGCAGTGGTGCAGGAGTTGCCAATGAAAACCATTCCAAGGCTAATCTAGGCTTTGACACTCAGTATCAGCTCCAGAATATTGTGTCCATGTCAATTGACAGCCTAAGGACTTTATCCCATGAGACACACCATTTTTGAACATTTTAAATCCATTTTTGAATGGAAAGTGATACAGAGGGACTTCCTGTCTGTGCCCATCATGATTTGTTATGTAATTGTTTAAAACAGTGTCAAAAAAGGGAGGGGGCAGAAGACAATCAGAAATTGTCTCCGGAGCTTAGAATGCATTATATTCTGTTTCTAGATCACCAGAAACATGGGGATGGGAGCCATCAAAATCACCTGCATTGATTCGAATAGTATCAATAGGATTTTCCCCAAGGAAAGTAAGAAACCCCACAGCAACAGGTAAAAATAACATTACTTCATACTTCCTCTATCCTTTCTGGTTACTTGTCTCCTCCTTGGCAGAGTAGGAAAATGCACACTTGCAATCTAGTAGCTGATCCAATCAATTCATCAACACATTCAGAGGCTGTGAAATGAGACAAACTATTCAGCTTTAATAAATGAATCTGAACTGGTTCCAACTGTCACAAGACCTCCCCGAGCAGGAATGATGAACTAAGCTATATTACTGTTCTCAGGCTGGTTAAGGCTGATGAGAATTGCAGTCAGTGACATCTAGATAGGCTCAGAATGGTAAAGGGTGTAAAAACCAGTAAACAACACAGAAAAAAAGATGAGAACAAAAGTAGCACCAAAGCTGCTGATTCTCAGAAAATCTCTGTCCAGCGAGAATTCAGACTCTTGCATAAAATTATTTTCATTGCTACTTCATAACTGTAATTTTTGTTACTGTTATGAATCATAATGTAAATATCTGATATGAAGGATGTATTTTCATTCACTGGACAAAATTGGGCACAAATACCCAATACGCCCAAATCTGAATACTGGTGGGGTTGGGGGATTGATTTTATCATTTGGAAGTTGTAGTTGCTGGGATTTATAGTTAACCTACAATCAAAGAGCATTCTGAACTCCACCAACGAGGGAATTGAATTGAACCAAACTTGGCACACAGATCTCCCATGACCAACAGAAAATACTGGAAGGGTTTGGTGGGCATTAACCATGGGTTTTGGAGTTGTAGTTCATCTACATCAAGAGAGCACTGTGGACTCAAACAATGATTGATCTAGACCAAACTTGGCACAAATACTCAATATGCCCAAATGTGAACTGGTGGAGTTTGGGGAAAATAGACTTTGACATTTGGGAGTTGTAGTGGGAGTTTATAGTTTACCTACAATCAAAGAGCATTGTGAACCCCACCAATGATAGAATTGGACCAAACTTCCCACACGAAACCCCCATGCCTTGAAGGGACTTGCTGGCATGAGCCTCCCTCCATCCTAGCACTCTCTTCCTCACCCACACACGCATACTATGCTGCCATGCACCAAGCATGCCTGCTCTCCCCTCCTGACTTTGAGTCTCAGAAACAGTCCTCCCCCTGGCTGAGAGGCTGGCCAGTCACAGCAGAGGAGGATTTTTGGTAGGACGATTTTCTGTCTGTTACCAAAACAGAAGAGCTCTTCAGCCTTCTCTGGCAAAGGGGTTCCTAAGACCATCAGAAATATGTTTTCTGATAGTCTTTGGTGACCCCTCTGAAACCCCCTTGCAACCCTCCTCCAGGGGTCCCAATCCTCAGGTTGAGAAACACTGCTCTATAACAACATCTCAATTGCTGGACTTCTGTAAATCAGGTTGCCTCCATTCCTGGTGTGCTTGCAGTTAGAAATCAAAGCTATGTTATTCCAAAAGGCTTTTGGTCCCCAAAGGCAGTTTTCAAAGTAGCTTTTCAAATGGTTTTAGAGCTGTTTCCAGTCCTTTTTATTTTGATATTACCTGCATATGCATGATTTTGCATCAAAACTTTTTCTTGAAATACCCCCGGTTTTATTTCCTTTGTGTCCCTCATCCCCCCTCTCCCACTGAACTCATGACCCATTTAAACTCAGAAATTGCCTTTCACCAGTTTCCACTGAGGCCTTTTTAATTATTATTCAAGAATTACAGTCAAATTGTTAAAGTGCTTTAGCAATATTAAACTAGTTAAGCATAGGGATACTTTTATTGCTAGCATTCCTCTATTCTTCATTTGATCTCTGTTGAATCTGGGGACAGTTGCTACTTGCTACGTTTCCTGGCAGTGGTCATTGTATCTAGCTCCAAAAACACAACCATAGGGAGGTACAATTCATTCTGGGAAAGACTGGTTTCATTTAATCTAAATTCCACCTAGAGAGTCCTTTTTATTTCCTGGAGTTCTTTGGGAATACTTCATATTGGTGAAAATGTCATGTAGAAACCCAGGGGGGAAAAATAAGAAGTATAAGGGAAAAATCAGATTTTTGGTTTTTCCAATCCATTCATTCTTAAGGATGGGGCCACAAATTTTCCCGTGCATGATCATCAACATTGACTAAGGATGATGGGATATGCAGTCCAATTACATCTGATTCTGGACAGCAAAATATTCCCTTGTTGTTGTTGTTCATTCGTTCAATCATCTCCGACTCTTCGTGACCTCATGGACCAGTCCACGCCAGAGCTCCCTGTCGGCCGTCACCACCCCCAGCTCCTTCAAGGTCAGTCCAGTCACTTCAAGGATGCCATCCATCCATCTTGCCCTTGGTCAGCCCCTCTTCCTTTTGCCTTCCACTTTCCCCTGCATGAAATATATTCCCTACTCCTACTCTAATGGGAAATGGGATGATTGATTACCAGTAGAACCAGAGCCAAAACAGTGGGAATGACAGAAGGAAGTAGACGGATGTATACAAAGGAGTATTCCCTGGAGCAAAGTTGGTTTAACGACTAAAGACTCCAGATAGGTACAGGCAGTCCCCATATTTGTGAAAACCGCAGTGTCAGATCTGGGGTGATGATGGCTTTTTTATTAGTGTAGATGAGCCTCATGCTAGCAACCTTTGAATGCTGAGTACAGAGAGTGAAATATGGAAGAGAGAATTGGCCAGCTTGTGCCTGTTACATCTTTTAGAGTCCCAGAGCAATGTTTTTCAGGCTGTTGTGGAGTACCAGCATTTTCCCCACAATGTAACTGGGACTGGTATTTTATTTGTGCCACTGGTGACATTCGTGCCCGTTTTCTTGGAAACTTGGGATCAGCATCCAATGATAACAGTGTCCCAGGGCTAGAAATGTCTAGAGCTCTAAACTGAATAACTCCTGGGAGAAGTTAGAAGTACACTGTAAAGTTTTATTGCAGGTCTCACCCTTTACAGACGGAAGATGGCATGTAGGCATGATAAAGTGGCAGTCATAAAACAGTGGCATTGTATGACTGAGACCTTAGGATCACCAGTGAGCAGGCGAGGGGGTGAAATGTGTGTGTCACTTTTTATTGTCCTTCCAACATACTTAGCAATATTTTAGACAGAGAATGAATCATGGCTCAGGCTACACTAGATTTTTCTGCTCCTGCGGTGCGTGTCTCTCTCAGTCAGCACATGATGTACTTGTCATCCTCTTATCCTCACACCACTTCTAGAAGTTGTCAGACTATTGTTGTTATTTTCTTTTTTAAAAAAATCCTGCAGTTTCTGAGTGTTATTGATTTAGATGCATACTACTGCTAACTGTATAGTATAGTAACTTGTATCAGAGGGTGGGGAGGGAGAGACACACTTTAGAGTTTTACAACTGGCTTCGAACATTTTGCTTCACCTTCAGCTTTGACCTTTGAGTAGCAAGTAGGAAATTCATGGTTGTCCTCAATCTCCTTTGATGGCAAGGAGTTAGTCAGCCATTAATAATTGTTGGAGGTTAATTTTCAAGGCAGAATGACCCCACCATGAATAAGATTTCCACCTTTTAATTTTGAAACCTCCACGCCTGTTCACCTGTACATGCAGTTCTCTAAACAGCCCAAGTTAACCCCCTATTTCTCCTGAGATGGCAACTCAGTCTTATGGTTTGAGGCAATACTTCTTGCTCTAAACTAAAGTTGCCAAGCTGAATATAGGACAGGGGTCCTCTGTCTTCCACAGTTTATTTATTTATTTGCATCCTTTGTACCCTGCCTTTCTCACAAATCCTTAAGCAGGAAGACATATTCGATGGAGGTACATGATCTCTCCTTCCTCACTGCCAGTTTACCTTTGGGTGCTGTGTTTCCCTTCAAGTGCATCAGTTTATTAGTTAGTGGAAACTGGGGTGTGCGGGGAACAGAATAGTCAGGCCCCTTCCACACCACTGAATAAAATCCCACATTATCTGCTTAGAACTGGAATAGACGGACTCAGATAACCCAATTCAAAGCTGATTTTGTGGGATTTTCTTCCTTGGTATTCTGGGATATAGGGCTGCGTAGAAGGGCCCTCAGTTTCATTGCTCCAGGTTCTGTAAGCTACTAATGTCACAAAAGCCCTGCTCTTAGTGTTATGCACGACCAGTTTCCCTTTGTTAGATCTGTTCTTTCGTTACTTTTGTTATCTTTGGGAGCATGTAACAGGAAGTCCCCTCCCAGTACGAAAATCAGCTTTGATACTAAAGCAAGCTAAAACCGATCATCGGCTCCCCCTCTGCTTTTGTGAGTATGTGGTGCTCCACACCTCCTTGTCTTAGAAAGAGAGAGTGTCTGTGTAGCGTGCAGACCCTGCAACCAAGCACTTCCTCTAGAGTAAGAAAGTCAGAAATTGCCTCCTTGCCTTGGAAAGTGTGTGTTTGTGGCTGCAGGCCCAGTGCAGATGCCTGCCTGCAGCCAAGCACCTTCTTTAGAGTAAGAAAGGCAGAACTTGTCTCCTTGTCTTGGAAAGAGAGAGAGAGAGAGAGAGTGGCGTGCAGGCCCAGAAAGTGTGCGCTCCGGCCTGTAACCAAGTGCCTCTGCTCTAGAGTAGAAACAGGTAAGAAGCCTCCTTAAAGCATACGCCTGCCTGCAGCTGAGCACCTCTCCTCTAGAGTAAAACAGCTTAAATGCCTAAAATGATGGTAAGGGGAGCCTGCCCCCCCCCCCAATAATGGGCAGATAGATAATGCACCTTAGAGTGAAAACAGATGTCTGCCCTTCCAATTTTGGGAGGCTCCCAAAAAGTGAATCAGGTCCCTCGCTGAAAGCTGGAACATGAAACAGGTCAACGTTTACCCCAAATACAAAAGCCAATCTGTATTCAAGTTCAACAGCCTAAATGCAGGGCAGAGTGACTTGGTAAATTTTTCAGATGACTGGAGGTTAATTCATTGTTGGGCAGAAGGTTTTTTGTTAACCAGGAGACATGGGTATTGGGTGATCATATAATTAGCCTGAATGAATTATTGCATTAGCCCCATGTATGCCCCCCCCCCCGACACAGGTGTGCTTACGTCACTGTGTTTACAGAGAAAATATCATTCCTGACTGTCAACCAGTGGGACTCTCTGTGCCTATCCAGTCAGACCCTTCTTGGTCACAGTTTTTGGGGCCCTGGTTTTCGACAACAATAATACAATGTGGAACTTAATCCAGGGCACTTTGATGGCTCTCCCAATGGAACAACCAGTACCAGGGACCAGTGTTTGGGCAAAGATCACATCCTCAGATTTTATCTTGTTCTCTAAAACGAGTTCCTCAAGGTGGAGGTTTTTTGATATAGGAAAGACTACCTTTCAAATGATTCCATGCAATGCATCATTTGTATTTAGCAAATGCACTCTTCTCTATTTCACCATGAGCCTCCACTTTTTTCCTCTCTGACTGCACACAATTCACATTTCTTGTCCTTTTGGATAAGTAATATATAGAACTCAAGCCCTTAATTATAAGCCTGCATTTCTCCATCTTTTGTAGTACATCATGTACTGGTACTTTTCTGCATGGCTCAGTGGCTTTCTAAATCGTTACAAGATATTAATGCACTTCTGCTGCCATCATACCTGAACATTAAACTAACTCTCTTCAAATCATCACGAAGCCTGCAAAATAGTTACTGAATCTGGTGCAGAAAATCATCCTTTTGAACTAGCAATGAACTAGTGTTTTAGAAGCAGAAACATCCCTTTGAAATCTACAAAGAGGTCACTGTGACCCTATTATTTGGGGGAAGAAAATGAAGAGAGAGCAATTGCATGCCAAACATGCTGCAATGTGTTCAAGATTGTGGATGGATGTGTTTCAGGCCTCCTTTAAAAAGAGCCTACCTTTTCCCCGATCTGCTAGGGGGAAAGTGTGTCTATACACACACACAATGCTAGTTTAGAGATAGAGAGGTTGTTGTGGCAGGTCATGTCAGAGGCTTATAACATTACAGTGTGGTATTGAGAGAGCAAACACAAGCAGACCTCCATATTCGCTAGAGTTAAGGATACAGGCCTCCACAAAAGTGGGAAAGCACAAATAAAAAAACTGATGTTTAAAATTTTAAACTGATGTTTAAAATCCATCTATGGCTAACTTCCACTAAAAGTGTATGAGAGAGTTGTGCTAGAGATTCCTTAAAACATGTTCTCTCTAAGCATCTTTAGGTTCTCTAGCACAACTCTAGGGCCAACTCTATAGATTTGCACAGGGGGACCTAGATATTCCAAAATCCACAAATTATCAAATCCAGAAAAGTTAAATCTGTAGATATGGAGAGCTGACAATAAATCAAAATCTCTCTTGCAATGCTAGATTGTCCATTCAAATTCACTGGTGGATCAGTATAATGGACTGCTGATATCAAGTCTCTGCTTTGTTGTTGTTATTTGCTGTCAAATTGACTTTGACTTATGGAAACCCTTTGAAGAAGAGGCCTAAAGTTGCCTAGTCAACAACTGCCCTACTCAGGACTACTCGACTGCAGGTGTGCTCCGAGTCAGCCTGCCTGCATGCCCCGCCACACAAACACTCTCTTTCCAAGGCAAGGAGGCAAGTTGATTGAGGGCTTGCCCTCCTGCTTCGCAGGTCGCCTAGCTGCCCATGACCAGATTTGGATCTCAGAAAGGGAACAGCATTGAGGAGGAAAACAAGAAGGAGGAAGGAGGTAGAAGAGAAGAAGCATGGTGCATCCCGGAGCACACCCACAGCCAAGCTCCAGGTCTGCTTGCCTGCATGCCCTGCCACACACGCATTCTCTTTCCAAGGCAAGGAGGCAAGTTGGGATGCACATGAAAGTGAGCTGTAGGCAGGCTTTTGTGTCAAACAGATTTTTGTGTGGGTGGGGGCTTCTTGTTTCATCCTTCCGAATAAACAGAAGACACGAAAGAAATGGTAGAAACAGTAAGAATGAATTTCATGCACATGTCTAGTGTCTGCCTTTCTCTTATTCTCCATTGAGAGATAACTGGGGGTTATTATAATAAACACCTGCACTACCAAATTGACCAATATGTGACTATATTAGAAGATTTAAAAAACAATTACCATACTCCATGCAGTGTATAGGTATGGTTACTAGCTTTGGTCACCTCTGTAATGACACTGAATTGCTAAGAGGCACATCAACATGTCTATAGTTGTTATATAGAGCCTCAATGTTCAGAGGCACTATATCTTATATTTGAAAAAAAATTACCAAAAGGAAACGACTGTTTCCATATGCTTTAGAGCAGTAGTGTCAAACTCACGATCCTTCATGTGTTTTGAAATTCAGTTCCCAGAATTCCTGGCCATTGGGCAAGCTGGCTAGGGCTTCTGGGAGGTGGAGGCCAAACCATTTAGAGGGTCTAATATCTTTGATTTAAAATTTCTGGAAACATCTGACTAGCTACTGTTGCTGATAGGATGTCTGGCCCAATACATTTAGGATAGACCTTCCAGGACAATTTTTATCTTCTTGTTGTTTATTGGTATATTGGTGCCTAATACTCTTGTTCTTCTAATCCCATTTTAACTCCACTAAGTTCACAGTGGTTTGCATAGCTCTCCTCCTCCCCATTTGGTTGTAAATGAAGTAAAGCCTCGAGGTCAACCAGTGAGTTTCATATCACTGTAGATGATGGGCTCGAACCTAGATCCCCAACAGTCTCCACTATACCATTCTTAGTCTGCATGAGGGAGTGAAGCAATGCTCTGTGAGTGTATTTGGGACAAAATAAGCTGGCTGACTGGCTTCCTATCCAGATGGAAGACCCAAACAGGAAATCAATCACAGGGCTCATACATTCATAACATCTACAATGCTAGAAAATAGGAGCTGATAACAAAATGCAGACTCCACTAGTGGGAATTTCTCTTTTCATTTGGTTCTCTACTTTATCTCTTGATACCAAAAAGCTCCTTGCCCCAAGAATTTCAAAATCTCTTAAAGAGAATCACTGGTTAGGGATGGTGGTGGCTTGTCTGTTCTCTCATGGATATTGGGAGAGGGGTATGGGAGATAATAAACCAGATTAAAAGCGTGAATGATTTTCATGGATTCCTCAGTGTGCATTAAGCCAAATGCTTTCATGCACTTAATTTTCAGGATGCATTATTGTCAATGGATTCTGTGTTAGAATGATTTCAGTACACACGTCCGTTGGTGAAATGAATCTTTTCTCTCTGTGTCTCTTCCCCCATTTTCCCCTACCTCCCTCTCTCGCTTGCCCACCCATACTCATTTTTGTTCTTGTCGTGTATCTCTCGGTTCCCAAGGTCATCCACACAGAGCCGGCTGCTAACTGACACAATGCCTTTTTCTTCTTTCCAGCCAATCCCTCACACAGGCATCCATAATTTTTTTTATTGTTCATTTGAAATGCAACTTTCTTATCTGCGAGGAGCCAAAGGGGCTCTTTGAGCTCACTGGACTTGTGGAGTAGCAGCACCATCTTCTGGATTTCAACAACATTGGCTGGATACTTTCGCCATTCTGTTCCTTTAGGAGCATTCATTAGCATTGTGGTCCTTCTCTGGAAAACTCCTATGTCCTCTAGAGTCAGCCTTCCTCATTCACTGGGGTTAAGTGCACAGGACTCCTATGAAAGTGAAAAACCACAAATACATAGCTATTTCTTTTACTCAAGAGGACACACCTCTCTGGGAATTTCTAGTTCTTTCAGCATGGCTGTATGGTCAACTTCTGCTGGAAGCTGGGGGATTCAGAGATGTGTTTTCTCAAGGATTCTCTAGATCCTCTAGCACAGTGGTTCTCAACCTGTGGGCCCCAGGTGTTTTGGCCTACAACTCCCAGAAATTCCAGTCAGTTTACCAGCTGTTAGGATTTCTGGGAGTTGAAGGCCAAAACATCTGAGAACCCACAGGTTGAGAATCCCTGTTCTATCATGACCGAAGGAAATTGACCATAAAGTCAAACAAGGGGATTTAGAGCAGTGGTTCTCAACCTTCCTAATGCTGTGACCCCTTAATACAGTTCCTCATGCTGTGGTGACTCCCGACCATAGAATTATTTTCGTTGCTACTTCATAACTGTAATTTTTCTACTGTTATGAATCATCATGTAAATATCCAATATGCAGGATGTATTTTAATTCACTGTACCAAATTTGGCACAAATACCCAATACGCCCAAATTTGGATACTGGTGGGGTTGGAGGAGATTGGTTTTGTCATTTGGGAGTTGTAGTTGCTGGGATTTATAGTTAACCTACAATCAAAAAACATTCTGCACTCCACCAATGATGGAATTAGAAGGGCCAAGTGTCATTTGTACCATGACGCTTGGGCAAAGACACCCACTAACAACCACCACTGTTATCTATGAATGCTGTTGTTTCATCGGAGCTCACTCTATGATGTGAAAGTTTGTATTTGCTCTCAAGTAAACATTAACTTAGAGCATCCTCTAAATGAGTACCTTCCATAAACCCCATTAATCAACTCTTTCCTCAGATCTTACAAACTCAGGACTGTGGCTTCCTTAGTTGAACCAGTCCACCTGAAGTGTGGTTTCCCTCTTTTGTTATCATCTTCAGCTTCACCAAACCTTTATGTCTTTCCCATTCAGTCACATGATCTCATGATATGCCCAAAATTTGACAGCTTTCATTTAGTCATTTTGATTTCTAGTGAGGTTTCAGGTGACTAAAATGATGAAGGGTGTGGAGAATAAGCCCTATGAGGAGTGACTCAAAGAGCTGGGCATGATTAGCTGGCAGAAGAGAAGGCTGAGAGGAGACATGATAGCCACGTATAAATATGTGAGGGAAAGTCATTGGGAGAAGGGAGCAAGCTTGTTTTCTGCTGCCCTGGAGATTAGGACACAGAACAATGGCTTCAAATTACAGGAAAGGATGTTCCACCTGAACATTAGGAAGAACATCGTAACTGTGAGAGCTGTTCAGCAGTGGAACTCTCTGCCCCGAACAGAGGTGGAAGCCCCTTCTTTGGAGGCTTTTAAACAGAGGATGGCCATCTGTCGGGGGTGCTTAGAACGTGATTGTCCTGTTTCTTGGCAGGGGGTTGGACTGGATGGCACACAAGATATCTTCCAACTCTATGATTCTATGATTCTAAGTTGATTTTTTTCCTTGAAGCCTTTTTCAATGTCAAGCTTTCACAACCATACATAACAAATGGAAATCCTATAAATGGATGACCTTGAGTTTGATATTTATGGATATATCATTACATTTGAAGCTTGAAAGCTGGACTAGGCTATTTCAATTCAGGACGAGCACAAGACCTCTCAGGAAAGGAATATTCATCTTTTTCCATTGCTGCCCCTTTATTAAGAAAACCAAAGGATAAATTGGGTGTAAGCAGCATGTGTGAAATGGGACCGAGCACAGAAATGTTGCTTCTTTGGAGCACAATTCCCAGAATCCAACAGCCAGCGTGGACAGTAGCTGTCATCCCAAAAAAAGGAATGTGCTTAGAGTGCTGTGCTTAAAGGAAGGGCAAAAAATGTCACATACTGCATTGAAAAGAGCCAGTTATTCATACATTATACATTTTTAAACTAGATATCCCTAGTGGTTCAGTCCTGTTTCCTGAGCTGTCTTTTCAGCCACCAAATTATGCAAGCTAATCTTTTAAATGAAGGAGTCAGATGGGGGATAAACCTCCGTCTCTCGGTCCACAACCAAGGCAGGGGTAGGCCTGTAATTACCTTATTCTCTTATGTGAACTCATTGGGAGTTCTTAAGCAAAATCCTGTGGCTAATTACGCGCCCCATAGGAGCAGTGCATGACTCCAAATATTTGTTCATGTTCATTAAATATCCCACATAAAACCTTGTCTCTGAGCCCTGTACATAGTGTCGTGCAGCTTTCACAATTTATTGCTGGCAGAAACAAGTCCCTCCTAATCAAACCATTCTTACTGTGAAATAAAACGTGTTTTCAGATAAATGGACCTTATGGCTAATTAACAAACCTGAATTGAGCAGCAGCCATGGCTCTAAACAGCTGGAAGGTAAACCTTGGCCAGCATTTGCTCAGCCTATGGTATCTTTTGGTTTACATGGTAATTCAGAAAACACCAAGCCTTCTCTGGTTAGTTTGCTGATCTCAGGTGGTCCCCAGATGTTGTTGGACTTCAGCTTCCAGAAATCCCAGACATTATAATCAATAACCAGGAATTCTGGTCTCAGGTGGTTCCCAGATGTTGTTGGACTTCAGCTTCCAGATATCCCAGACACTATAATCAATGACCAGGAATTCTGGTAGTTATAGTTCCACAACATCTGAGGACACAAGTCTGGGAATAAGAGTTTCCAGATCTCAGGGCTTGGCTCTGATGGCGCTTCTAAACAGGCTCTATATCCTAGGATCTGATACCAGGTTTCCCATTTATACCAGATTATGTGGCAGGGCGGACTCATATAATCTAGTTTAAAGCAGAAAACTTGGGATCAGATCCTAGGATATAGGACCTGTCTGGAAGGGCCCTTAGATGTCAGGAGCATTCCTAGGTGAGAGGTGAGATTTAAATTCTCACTTCTTTGATGTGTTCAGCTCCAGGTAAGAGAAGGGTGCCAAGCTCCAGCAGCAGATTCCTAAAATTCCAATTTTTAATTGATTTATTGCTGAGACATGTAAGACAATCCAGGAGGTCTGTGTATTTACTTAGCTTCCTCCTTCCTTCTCAATCATTGCACTCCCAGGGATCATCCTCTGCTCTGCTCTTGCTCTACATCCATTTTTCTGGTTAGAACCAAGCAGGCAAGATTAAACATTATTTGATTTCCTCGTTAAGTAAGAAGGGCCAATGCCCTCATTTTACCTTAACTGGGTGACCATTCTTTAGCTAAGGTTTTGTCCCAATTTCTAAACAGGAAAATATGGGAGTAGAATGACAATTCTATCCCCACCTTGCTAGTTGCACAAGCACACTGTTATGACCCTAGCAGATGTGACTGTGACAAAATGCCTTCAAATCCTCCAAGGTGGCAAAGTTTCCTTTCATCTGTTTGAAGCCTTTATTAAACAAGTTAAGATTAAGAACCACGTATTTACAGGTTTTCACATTATGTAATTGATTCCCTACTTTGATCTCTGCTATTCTCTTCAAACATTCTGTCATGTTATATATGGAAGAGGAGAAAACAGAAAGCCGTTATATTTGAGGCCAACAACAACAAACAAACAAACAACAGATTGGTAATAGATTTTCCTCACATCAGCCAAAGCCCAAACTATGTAATTCCTCCTGAAGACCCACCACACAGGTAGGGTGGGAGAAGACATTCATATCATTTGCCTAATCCTGATGTTGCCCCCAAGTTTACACCAACTAGTCACAGACCAGTTGGTCGGCCACTGTGTTGCTCCATTTTCTTCATTGCCTAGGCATACTATAGCTATTTCTTTTCTGTTTCATCACTGTGTGACATTCACTAAAACTAAGAAGACTGGATAAAAGTATTTGTCAGTTTCAGTACTCTTCACATCTATCCATTCAAAGACTGGAAAACACCTAACCATCCTCTACAAGTTGGTTTAGGTTTTTTCATTTAAGTTCTAACAGATTGATAGGGAAGAAGCTGCCTTCTGCCAATTTATTCTACTGATTTGTCTAGGATCATAGAATCCTGGAGTTGGAAGAGCTCAATGATCTTCAGACAGGAATTACATAGCTTGGGCTTTGAGGAAAGCTTCCATTGCTGATCTATCCCCCTCCTCCTCTTCCTTTTCAGATATAATGATCTGTTTTCTGCTCTTTCATGTCTAACATGAAAGAATGTTTGAACCTGTAAATAAATTGTTGGCGAATGATCAGGCCCCAAGTTATTATATTTTATTATATGTTTTAATGGTTTTTATATGGTATTGATTTTATAATGATTTTATAATGCTGTTTTAAATGTTTTAATTGTATTTTGTGGATTTTTATGGCATCAAATTGCTGCCAATTTGTAAGCCGCCTTGAGCCGCCTTCGGGCTTGATAAAGGCGGGATAGAAATATTGTAAATAAATACACAAATAAATTATGAGACGTGGTTCCACTGAGACATACAGAGAGTCCATGTTGCCGTTGTCCTATAGTAACCATTCATGAACTGCTTTGGATGTTACGCAACACACCACAGACTCTGGGAAACAATCTCTCAAATTATCATAAATCATCCTCAATTAACTGGGAGACAAAAGGGGAACACACAATGGGTTCTCATCAGAGCCTTTTGGGTCCTTTTCCTGTTTTGTCTGATATTATCTAGGAACATTTTCTCTCCTAAGGCCTAAGCCAGACCCACCCTTGTGATGCCCACTGAGATGGCCATCTCCCTAAAACACCCATTATTTATCTAGACTAACACCATTGTAACCACCAGGATATTAAGCCCATTATTGATTGCAACGCCGCATTACTTGTCTATTGCACACCAATAGCAGTGGATCAATAAACGCACATACTCTTCAAAATAGTCCATTGACAGTTTATTTAAGTTTCCCACCACAACAAAGACAAATCAGTGATGATGTCAGAGGGAATCCCAGGCCAAACCCAAAGTGGATCTCGGCCAGACACTTTCTAGACCAGTGGTTCTCAACCTTCCTAATGCCGTGACCCCTGAATACAGTTCTTCATGTTGTGGTGACCCCCAAACATAAAATTATTTTTGTTGCTACTTCATAACTGTAATTTTGTGACTGTTATGAATCATAATGTAAATATCTGATATGCAGGATGTATTTTCATTCACTGGACTAAATTTGGCACAAATGCCTGATGCGCCCAAATTTGAATACTGGTGGGGTTTGGGGGGATTGATTTTGTCATTTGGGAGTTGTAGTTGCTAGGATTTATAGTTCAATCAAAGAACTTTTTGAACTCCACCAACAATGGAATTGCAGCAAACTTGGCACACAGAACTCCCACACCAACAAAAAATACCAGAAGGGTTTGGTGGGCGTTGACCTTGAGTTTTGGAGTTGTAGTTCACCTACATCTAAAGAGCACTGTGGATTCAAACAATGATGGCTCTGGACCAAATTTGGCACGGATACTCAATATGCCCAAATGTGAACACTAGTGGAGTTTGGGGAAAATAGACTTGAAATTTGGGGGTTGTAGTTGCTAGGATTTATAGTTCACCTACAATCAAAGAGCATTATGAACCCCACCAACGATAGAATTGGGTCAGAGTTTCCACACAGAACCCCCATGACTAACAAAAAAATGTGGTTTCTGATTACCTTTGGTGGCCCCTCTGACTTCCCCTTGCGACCCCCCAGGGGTCCCAGCCCCCAGGTTGAGAAACACTGTTCTAGAGCAGTCAGAAGTTTGCACAGTAATCTTAAAGAGCTGTCAAATATAATAAATGTGCTCAGTATTCACAATTACGGTATGTCAGTTCTTTGGAGTATTATCTCCATTGACCCTCTCTGTCCATTGAGAATAAACCTCTGATTTTGTCTTCAACCTGTCTGTGTCTCATCTGGCCTTCTGGGAAGCTTGACACACTGGACTCACAGATCTTGCAGAAGCTGAAACCACAACAAAATGGTTCTTGATCTTAACTTGTTTAGTAAAGGCTTCAAACAGATTAAAGGAATCTTTGCCACATGTATTTTGGACTTGGGTGGTTGAAGGCATTTTGTCACAGTCGTGTTACATTAATTCTAAATGTAGATGAAACCTCAGATTCAAACAATGGCTTCAAACTACAAGAGAGGAGATTCCATCTAAACATGAGGAAGAACTTCCTGACTGTGGGAGCCGTTCAGCAGTGGAACTCTCTGCCCCGGAGCATGGTGGAGGCTCCTTCTTTGAAAGCTTTTAAACAGAGGCTGGATGGCCATCTGTCAGGGGTGATTTGAATGCAATATTCCTGCTTCTTGGCAGGGGGTTGGACTGGATGGCCCATGAGGTCTCTTCCAACTCTTTGATTCTATGATTCTATGACTCAAACTACTGTTAAGCCATAAAGCTCACTGGAGTAGGCAACCCAACCTTCCTCATAGGATTGTTGTGAATTGGGAAAGAAACTGTTTTCATCTTGTTTCTTGGAGGAAAGGTGAAGTTAAATTTTCGGAAATTAAAAATCATTATATTCAAAACAATATAAACCATTCAACGTAATAAAATCATCCTATCTGCCTGGCATGCAAATGTTATGCAAAATATAACCATTGTAATTTTCTTTCAGAAGATCAATGTGAGAAAAATCTAAATCAGTTTGCAGACAAAAAGCTAGAATAAGGCTACACCCAAAGAGAACGAATGATATGCAAATTATTTCCATGTAAGACTATTCTCAGAGAGACCTGGAAACTGCTTATATTACTTTATACTTGCACACATTTGCTGCATTTCTATAGATTACATATGCATGCATATATGTCTGTAATTATCCTGGTGTATTTGGCATTTAAATAAATTAGCTAGGAGAAATTATGTTCTACCATCTGCTACCTTACACTAACTCCCTGTAACTAAGAACGCAAAAAGCCCCAGAGAATAAGCGCGAGGTAGAGTAGATTCTCTTAAAATAATTGAACATAATTGTGCATTTAACAGTTTAATATAATACTCTTCCGCAGATGTGCAAATAATAGAAGAAGTTATTCACTACAAACCATATGTTGGAGCTAAGGCTGCATTAGAAAAGACCAATGGAATATGAGACCAGGCTGACTCAGAGAAATGGATCGGTAGTTATTAAAAGGCACCGTTGTAAAGTGTGACCTTAATTGCGGTCTCAAAAATAATTTCTTGCCGTTATTAAAAAAAAAGGATATATATTATTCTTTTGTGCCCTCTCATGGCCAATACTAGCAATGCAATCTACTTGTTTACAGGCTGCAATGCAGCAAATGCTTTCAAATGTAAAGCTTAAAACACACTGGCCATGGTTTCAACTTTGTGTTTCAGGATGCTCAGGATTTTTCAGAAGCTTGCCAAATATTCCTCCATAAGAAAATCAGCAGTTGGTGGACAAGGCTTTCTGGAAAACAGCAGAAGACTACCACAGTGATATCCCCTGCAGTCTGCAGTTTAGGATGCATCTAGATAGGATAAAAAGCCACAGGGAGGAGGGAGCAAGCTTGTTTTCTGCTTCCTTGGAGACTAGGACGTGGAACAATGGCTTCAAACTTCAAGAGAGGAGATTCCATCTGAACATGAGGAAGAACTTCCTGACTGTGAGAGCCGTTCAGCAGTGGAACTCTCTGCCCCGGAGTGTGGTGGAAGCTCCTTCTTTGGAAGCTTTTAAACAGAGGCTGGATGGCCATCTGTCAGGGGTGATTTGAATGCAACATTCCTGCTTCTTGGCAGGGGGTTGGACTGGATGGCCCATGAGGTCTCTTCCAACTCTTTGATTCTATGATTCTAAGGTCAGAAAATCCCAGATTTTGTTCTTGTCCTTTATGATGTTATCTTGAAGATCTATACCAGTGTGTCTCAAACTGGGGTCGGGACCCCTGGGGGGCTTCAGAGAGGTCACCAAAACCCATGTATTTCTGATGGTTTTAGGATTCCCTTTGGCAGAGAAGGCTGAAGATCACTCTGCCTGTTCTTTTCTTCCTTTTTGGAAACAGACGGCTAATCCTTCCACCAAAAGCCGTCCTCCTGCTGTGATTTGCCAGCCTTTCAGCCAAGGGGAGGGCTGTTTCTGAAACTCCAAATGGGGAGGGGAGAGCAGGCGTACTTGGCGCATGGCAGCTTGGTGCGCATGTGCGGGTGAGGGAGAGCGTGTGAGGCCGGAGTGAGGCTCACGCCAACAAGTCTCTTCAAGGCATGGGGGTTCTGCGTGGGAAGTTTGACCTAAGTCTATCAATTGTGAGATTCAGAATGCTCTTTGACTGCAAGTAAACTATAAATCCCAGTAACTATAACTCCCAAATGTTAAGGTCTATTTTCCCCAAACTCCACCAGTGTTCACATTTGGGCATATTTATTGTTTGTGCCAAGTTTGGTCCAGATCTATCATTGTTTGAGCCCACATTGCTCTCTAGATATAAGTGAACTACAACTCCAAAACTCAAAGTCAATGTTCACCAAACCCTTCCTGATGGTCATGGGAGTTCTGTGTGCCAAGTTTAGTTCAATTCTATGGTGGAGTTCAGAATGTTCTTTGAGTGTAAGTTAACTATAAATCCTAGCAACTACAACTCCCAAAGGAGAAAATCAATCCTGCCCCCCCCCCCCCATCCCGCCTGTATTCTAATTGGAAAGTATCAGGTATTTGTGCCAAATTTGGTCCAGTGAATGAAAATACATCCTGCATATCAGAGATATACATTACAATGCATAACAGTAGTAAAATTACAGTAGTAGCAACAAATATAATGTTATGGTTGGGGGTCACGAACTGTATTAAGGGGTTTCAGCATTTGAAAGATTGATAAGCATTGATCTATACACATTTTTTTCATCTCAGAATATTTTCTGATCAGAGCCTTTTTCTCCCAGCTCCACAAGCTGGTTTATTCAACAAAATCAGAAACAGCAGGAACAAAATCTGGGACTTTTCAGAAAGTCTAGATGTTCTCTTAGATACAAATGCCATAGCTTGGGAGCAGTCACCAAGAAGACCCTGAGTACTCCAGCTCTAAAGTCAGAACTTAGTACAGGTTGAGCGTACCTTTTCTGAAATTCCAAAATTGGAAACTTTCAAACATCCAAAAGTATCCACAAGACTGGATGAATAGTGACACTTTTGCTTTCAGATGGGTGGATGTTCACAAACTTTAAATCACAAAATTATTATTTTTTTAAATATTGCATAAGACTACCTTTGGGCTATATTGTGCTACCGGGCACAATTCAAAGTACTGGCTTTAGCCTATAAAGTCGTCTTTGAATTTGAGAAAGGCGGGATAGAAATATCATAAATAAATAAATAAATAAATAAAATATTCCAAAGACAAAAATAGCACTCTAGTTCTAGCATAATGTGTTCTAGTCCAGTGCTCCTCAAAGTGATGGCCTAGGACCCATGGGCTGCTGACCCATGATATGTTTCCAGGAAAGAAAGAAGCATGTATGAGCAATATGCACAAAAATCTTAGTGGTCTCTGGGACATTAGGGCCGGGGCCCTCAGAATTTTTAGGCAGAGGGCTGGTTCACGGTCCCTTGAACTGTTTGGGGGTGGGGGTATAGTTTTTTAAAAAGAACTAATTTCCACGCACCATGCACATATCTTATTTGTAGTGCAAAATAACATGAAATTACAGTACAATATTTAAAATGAAGAACCATTTGAACCCACATTAACTTACCAGTATTTCAATTGGATGTGTGGGGCTGCTTTTGGCTGAGTCAAGTTAATTAGAATTGCTGTTGTTGTTGTGTACCTTCAGGTAGTTTCAGACTTAGGGTGGCCCTAAGTCTAAAGTTTACATTGGGGGCTGGATAAATGACCTTGGAGGGCCGCATCTGGCCCATAGGCCTTAGTTTGGAGACTCCTGAATTAGGGGCCTTACTAAAATAGTAATGATCAGGAGTAAATCAATTTTATCTCTGTGATTATTATTATAAGAATTGTTGTTGGACTAATTCAGACCTTCAAATGTTTCCTTAATGCAACACCTAGCATTCTTCACCATTGTCTATCTATGTCTATGTCTATGTCTATCTATCTATCTCAGCCTGTCATTGAACATAGAGAAAACCAAAGTGCTGTTCCAGCAGACACCAGCCAACCCCTCTCCAATGCCAGTGATACAGCTTAATGGTGTAACATTAGAAAATGTTGATCATTTCCACTACCTTGGCAGCCACCTCTCCACCAAAGTCAACATTGACACTGAAATACAACACCGCCTGAGCTCTGCGAGTGCAGCATTTTTCCGAATGAAGCAGAGAGTGTTTGAGGACCGGGACATCTGTAGCGATACCAAGGTCTATAAAGCTATTGTCCTCCCAACCCTGCTATATGCCTGCGAAATGTGGACTGTTTACAGGCGTCACATGCAACTCCTGGAACGATTCCATCAGCGCTGCCTCTGGAAAATCCTGCAAATCTCTTGGGAAGACAGGCAGACAAACATCAGCGTGCTCGAAGAAGCAAAGACCACCAGCATCGAAGCAATGGTCCTCCGCCATCAACTCCTCTGGACCGGCCACGTTGTCCAGATGCCCGACCACCGACTCGCAAAGCAGTTGCTCTGCTCCGAACACAAGAATGGAAAACAGAATGTTGGTGGACAGGAAAAGAGATTTAAAGATGGGCTCAAAGCCAACCTTAAAAACTCTGGCATAGACACTGAGGACTGGGAAGCCCTGGCCCTTGAGCACTCCAGCTGGAGGTCAGCTGTGGCCAGCAGTGCTGCAGAATTTGAAGAGGCACAAATGGAGGGTGAAAGAGAGAAATGTGCCAAGAGGAAGGCGTGTCAAGCCAACCCCGACCGAGACCGAGCCACCTGGAAACCAATGCCCTCACTGTGGGAGAAGATGCAGGTCAAGAATTGGGCTCCACAGCCACCTACGTACCCATCCCCAGGACACCGAACTTGGAGGACCATCATCCTCGGACTACGAGGGATCGCCTGTCAGCTTGCAATACTCTGTAGTCTAACCACATCCAGGGTCTACGTGGTCCCCATTTCCCATTTAAACCATTCTGCAAGCCAGAATTTATTTTCTTACTTTTTGTTGTGATCTTGTGTTATATTGTTTTACTGTATTGTTGTGCATGGCCTCATGTAAGCCGCCCCGAGTCCTCTTGGGGAGATGGTGGCGGGGTATAAAGAAAGTATTATTATTGTTATTATTGTTGTTGTTGTTTTCCATGTTCAAAGTTTGGTGCTTCATCATATTCTTGGTGTGTTCTGGAATTTTTCTTCACTTTCTGGGCTTTAGCAAACATGACTTTTAACAGTGTGACTACGCAGTGTAAACAGGTTCTACCAATTTGTTAATTTCTTACAACCAGAGTGGTTAGCACAGAAAGCCCTGAATAGGTAATTGGAGGAAATAATTGCTCATTGTAAATGGTTGTGTAAAATCATTTCAGCTGGCTGTTCGGAGTTTCTTAAAGGCCTGGGAAAGTGAGGCATATGTGCAGAAAGAGCTTTAGCTGCTAATAGCAGGAACACAATGTCCTCTGCCGTAAATTGTGCCACTCCAGGCCATTGAGATAGGCAGTATTAGAACAAATGCGAACAGGCTGTACTCGAGTGACTTCAAGGCAATAACAGAAAAGGTGGAAGGCAAAAGACCCAGGTGGTTAAAGCAATCTGCACCATGTCCCAGTCCGTCAGAAGTCTACCTCAGTATGATTTAGTCATTGTTTTGGTCAGTGTGGTCTTGGGCTATTATTTCAATAACAGGATAATGTAGGATTATTTGTCTACATAAAGTAATTTGCTTTTCTGAAACAGAATGCCATTGGCTGGAGCCTGCTGGTACCTGAGGCCAGTATAATTATGCCTGCCTATGTGATGATGGCAAGATGTAGACATTATGGGCACATTCATCATGAAAGACGTCATGCACTGGCGAAATACATTGCTCAGAGGAAGGGATTTTGTCTGTCTTTCTTCACTGCACGCACTTTAAAAAGTGCAATCGCCATGAAAGGGCACTAAAAGCATTCAGGTCATAGTCTCAATCATAGAACCATAGAGATGGAAGGGCCAATAAGTCCAATCCCTGCCATGCAGTAATACACAATGCAAGCATTCCTAACAGATGACCATCAGACCTATCTGAAAACAGATGACTATCAGACCTATATAACTATATAACTCCTATATAGTCCAAGGCAGCATTTTTTACTGTTGAACAGCTCTTACCATCATCATACGGGGGAAAGGGGAGGAAAGTGTGGATAGCACTTTCCTCCCTGCAGTGGTGAAGGAAGCATCTTTCGGCTCTTCCACCCAACTTTGGGAGAAATGTGGTTGGGGTCTGCCATGCATGGTGTGATGGTGCACAGCAGTCCCATCCTTGCCATGCAACAAAATGGCAAAACAATACAAAATGCCCTGTCTGAGGATGTAGCAGGTCTTCCTCTGGAGCTCTACAATTTTATAAAAGGCATCCTATTATATGATTATGAATTTTAATGGTACCATGTAATTGACATGGATTATTAAGATTAAAAGAGGATAATTGAAGAATGATAATTTTTGAAAGCTAAGGGGGGCCCTGTGGGTTAAACCGCTGAGCTGCTGAACTTGCTGACCAAAAGACTGGTAGTTCAAATTCTGGGAGCAGATTGAGCTCCCTCTGTTAGCCCCAGCTTCTGCCAACCTAGCAGTTCAAAAACATGCAAATCAATAAGTACCGCTTCTGCGGGAAGGTAACAGCACTCCATGCAGTCAAACTGGCCACATGACCTTGAAAGTGTCTACGGACAACAACAGCACTTCTACTTAGAAATGGAGATGAGCACCACCACCCCTCCCCCTGAGGTGGACACGACTGGATTTAATGTCAGGGGAAACCTGCGAGTAAGAACTGTTGAAGAGTGGCATAGGCTGCCTGGAAGTGTGGTGGAGTGTCCTTCTCTGGAGACTTTTCTGCAGAGGCTGTCCATCAGGAGTGCTTTGATTGTGCCTTCTTGCATGATAAGAAGTTGGACTAGATGGCCCTTGGGGGTCTCTTCCAGCTCTAGGATTCTAGGATTCTATATCAGGAGTATGCAATACATGGTCTAATGGATACACTTTTTCTCTCGCGTCCACCATCTCATCCCGACCAAGGCCAACCCTTTTGGGATCCAAACATTTCCCATCTTTCCTTCACTTCCTGCCTCTGAAAGAGAAGAGAAAGGGGAGGAAAGGGCAGGGAGGGGACTTGGGGAAAAACCCCTCCCTCCTGGCCCATCCACCCCGCTCCGGTCTGCCATGCAGCCCCTAAGTTAGAAAGTTTGCCCATGCTTGATCTAGACCAAACTTGGTACACAGACCCATCATGATTCAACTCAAAATACTGGAGGGGCTTCAAGGGGGTGATATAGGATGCTATTTGGAGGCCAGCCTAACAATGATCTGGCCCAGCCTACCTGTCTGAACATATCTCTCCCTATGAACCACCTAGGAATTTAAGATCTTCTGGGGATGCCCTGCTCTTGATTCTGCCTTTGTCACAGGTGTGCCTGGCAAGGATGAGAGACAGGGCCTTCTCAGTGGTGGCTCCTCAGCTATGGAACTCCCTCCCTAGAGATATTAGATCAGCCCCCTCCCTTCTGACATTCCCAAAAAAAATTAAAACCTGGCTTTTTGAACAAGCCTTTGAAAACGCAGTGTGTTGCATGAATATGGAACCCAGGAAGGAATAAACATGGAAACGGCTTGACAATGTTTTTGGAAAATGAGCTAATAGGAAGTTACTGGTGTTTTATGCTTTTAATGCTTTTTATATGGTTTTTATAATGTGTGTTAATTGTTTTTAATTTTGTTTTCATTTTGTTTATGTTTATTGTGGCATCGAATCGTGCCAGTGTAAGCTGCCTTGAGTCACCTTCGGGTTGCGAAAGGCAGCATAGAAATGCAGTAATTAAATAAATAAATGAGTATTTCTCATAAAAAGCATTAGAAAATGCAAACTCGGGCAATGTTGGGTATCTATGGTATATATATACACACACACATTCTTAAAGATGTTTTTGAATCTACAGGCAATAGTTCGGTGACATTATCTTTCTGTTGTCTAGGCAACTGGCCGAGTGCCTTGGGATCAGGCAGGATGAAAGTCACAATACAATACAGCCAACAGTAATATTAATTCCCATCCGTAATAATATTTATAACAGAGTTTCAATTCCCTCTAAACAAATGGCTTGAATAAAATCAGAAATGCTGACCTAAACTAACGCAATAAGGGCACTTCTAACAGGCATCATTATGTTCTGTCACACATAGGCCAATTGAAAGCAACAGAGACAGACTCTTGATGTGCTGTATACGTTTGCAAACGCAGGTGCCGTTTCAGGCCATAAACCATTCCTTGGGTGTAATAACTTTGACAGGTAATGGAAAGGAATCATCATTTCCGTTGCATCGGCATATACCGGTGTTCCACCCATATGGCTTTGGTGGTATGATCTGTCTGTGTCTGTATGAAAAATGCCACTGACAAGGTGTCCTCTCTAAAAGGTAGTGAATTGTATTTATGTGGTCCTCCTGAGAGAGTCTACGTAGGGTGACACTTGGAGACACAGCAATTACACAGGGATCTTCAGAAAGTCAGGGCTGTCTGCTCTGGTTACATCCTGCACGAGGTGAGGTAGATGCTGATAGCCTCAAAAAGCTTCTGGGGCTAACTCTCCAAATTCCAGGCTCCAAGAGATTATTCTAGACAGACTTAAAATGCCAAACAGTTTTAACAGTTGAATAATGTTCTGCTTCAGCATATGTATTTATTCTGTGTTGCATAGCTAACTTCCCAAAACAGAGAACAAAAGTGATCGAAGTTTTGGCCTACAGCTTGGGCTAACTAAAACCAGTATAGCCAATAGTGAAGGATTATGGAAGATGTAGTCTGAACCAGCTAAAGAGCCATAATTTCCCCGTCCTGATTTAGACTGGTGAGGCCTGATACTAGAGTTGTGCGCAGAATGGTTTTCCTTGGTTTCATCCATTATTTTGTTACCTTTGGGAACACGTAACAAGAAGGAACCTCCTGATACAAAAATAGGCTTGACATGAAAGCGAGCAAGAGCTGATTCCGGCTCCTTGCCTGCTTTATGTGAGCATTTGGTGCTCCATACCGCCTTGTTTTGGAAAGTGCATGTGTATGTGGTATTATATATTTATATTACATGTAATATTACTAACAATATTACAGTATAATTGATATAGTGCAATATAGCAATATTTAAAACTGATATTGTACTATGTTAATAATATATTGTATGTATATATACCTTGTAAGCCGCTCTGAGTCCCCTTCGGGGTGAGAAGGGCAGCATATAAATGTCGTAAATAAATAAATAAATAAAATATACAGACCCAGAAAGCACCCATGCTTGACCGTAGCCAAGCATCTCCTCTAGAGTAAGAATGAGAATTTGACTGTTGCCTCCTTGCCTTGTAAAGAGAGTGCGGTGTGTATAACCTGCAGGCCCAGAAAGCACACGCACCTGCCTGCAACCAAGTGGCTCCTCTAGAGTGAGAATGAGAACTTGACTTCTTGTCTTGGAAAGAGAAAGTGTGCGTGTGTAGCATGCAGGCCCAGAAAACACCCATGCCTGCCTGCAGCCGAGTGCCTCTTCTCTAGAGTAGAAATAGGTAAGAAGCCTTAATGAGTGTACCTTGCTGCAGCTGAGTGCCTCTCCTCTAGAGTAAAACAGCTCCAATGCTTAAAATGACAGGAAGGGAATCCACCCCCCACCCCCCGCCCACCCCAATAATGGACTGATAGGAAACAGATCTTTCAGCACCCCAGAACGAAAACAGATATCTGCCCTCCTGATTTTGGGAGGCTCCCAAGAAACGGATTGTGGCCCCTACCAAACGTCGGGACACAAAACAGGTCAAGGATTATCCTGAAAGCACAACTCTACCTGATACAAAACAACGTTTCCCAAATCTGACCTAGCAAAACATTGCAGGAGCTGCTTGCTTCTCCTTTTTATATTTTATTCCAGGTTTTACATAGGGTTCTCAGGTCTTGGGGTATGGATGGCTCGAATATGCCATTAATTATTTATTTATTTACTATATTTGTATACTGCCCTTCTCAGCCTACAAGCGAGTCAAGGCAGTTTACAGCCAACAACAATTCAATGCCCACAATACCATAAAATACAATTAAAACATTAACATATAATACAAAACTAATCGTATATGTATTTTAACTTATTGTTTGTAGATGTTGTTTTTAAATGTTATTTATTGCTTGCATTGAATTATTTGCTGTTAGAAATTTTGAGTCCCTCCATGGAGGTAGAGAAGAACAGGATATAAAAGTTCTAAATAAATAATAAATAAAACTCCTGTAAGCAATCTGGCTGCTGTCCATTGGACCATAGAGTGTGTTGGAGTAGCCTATACGGGATGTAACCAGAGCATCGACTACTTTAAACTGATGAAACTTATATTCATCAGTTAAAAAAAATAAATGTCCAAGCTCTGTTTCATATGGAGACAAAAGTGATAGAGGGCATTTCAGTACAGCTTCCATCCATCCCATCTGCCCAATTGATAGATGGTTGTCTGGTAGATTGGTAGACGGTTTTTGGCTGATAATTTTTTTTCTCTTAACCTAAAAGATTCCTGTGTGAGGGCAGATAGTAGTGCCATCACTTTGACTTGACTTCATGATATTGTTAGCATGTAATGGCCTAGCAGTTTTAAATACTGGTAGCCACATATTTTGTTCATTGTTTAAAAAAACCCTAAAATCATAACACTAAACAAAAACAAGGGAGCTCCAGACAAGAAACAATGAGGGACAGCTAATCACCTTTCAACAAAGGATTTCCCCAGGCAGTAGAAGCCACACCTTGAAAACTGCAAACTGCTAGGCCATTAAATGCTAATCAAGGCAGCCAATTGAAACATTCACACCTACCTCCAGCAGACAAGAATTTTTTGTCCCATCCTGGGCATTCCACAGATATATAAACCCCATTTTCCTAGTTTCCAACAGACCTCACAACCTCTGAGGATGCCTGCCATAGATGTGAAATGGCAGGGAGAAGCTTTGAGGAAAAGAGACAAAGAGAGGTCCTGAGGTCTGAAAAGCAGGGTTTATTCTCGGTTGGCACCAACCGGATATGGACCCTCCTGGTAAGCCAGGAAAATAGGGTACAGAACAAAGAAAAGGCTTGGTTTATATACCCTTTAAAATAATATGCATGCATCATACAGGCATCACAATGTGCGTCACAAAATTCTACGTTTACATTGACTTCAATGGCATATTTCAATCTCAACACCTGTCAATCTTCATTTTGAGCATCCTTATCTGAGGAGGTGCTCTTAATGAGGACCATCGCCAGAATGTCTACTAGACCCGATAGCAAGAGCTTCCATCCATCTTAAGATAAGTTCTTCCTGAAGCCTCTTGATGGCCAACTCATTAATCTTACGATAAGGTGCCTGGTACCAGAATGGAATCTCTAGACATTCCTTTCTTTAGACCCTGGCCTCTAATTTTTTCAGCTTTTAAGAAGCCAAGTGAAGTGAAGGTCATGCATACATTTCTCTTTGTGATTTCATATATTTTCTAACTCCTGTTTCTAATATGGTTACATCAAATATATTTTCTAATATGTGTATTATGTATTTTCATCATGCTTTCATCAGATGCAGGCGAAACGACAGGAGAGAATGCTTTGGGAACATGGCCATACAGCCTGAAAAATGTACAGCAACCCAGTGAACAGATTAAAACATAAAATGCATTGTTCCATTCGTCCAAGATCCTTGTTCATAATCCATATTCAAACCATGTCAAAGCCCGTAGTCACTTATTCTTCAAATGCTTGTGTGCAAAGCCATGTCTTTAACTTTTTTTAAAAAAACTAGAAGGGATGAGGCCAGCCTAATGTCACTGGGGAGGGAGTTCCACAGCTGAGGGGCCACGGCTGAAAAGGCTCTGACTCTCATCCCTACTAACCATGCTTGCGAAGAGCATGGGACTGAGAGCAGAGCCTCCCCAGACGATCTTAAAGTTCTAGTAGACTCATAAGAGGTTGGAGCTACCGCAGTTAACATATTGTATTGTTATAACTGTGTAGTTCAAATATACACTTGTTTCTCTTTTTGTAATGGAACCTGAAATGGGTTTCGCAGCCCTCTGTGTGTGTATTTGAGGAGAGAAAGCTGTGAGGAGAGGCCTGGCACAACAAAGAATACACACTGTGCTAGAAAGCTTTTTTTATTAAAGAAAACCAACTTCTGCATTGCTTCCACTATCTGGCTAAAAATCTTGTCCCTCCTTAGCTTCTAAACAGACAACAGCTTTTTTATTTTTTGAGTTCAAAGGCTTGTCTTCCTTTTTCATAATGGGAAAAGTCTCTCAAAGATATCAGTCTTGCCTTAATACTTGTTAGTGCTATGAAGCCATTACCGCTTCCCTGTTATCTCTGCAAACGTATGACTTTCCATCTTGTCTAATAAGCTGTACATTTGACTTCCACTATGGGAGTAGTTGACAAGGAAGCAAGTGGCAAGCTTTGTTGGGGGGGGGGGTATACATTTTCACTATAGAGAGACAGAATAGAGAGGGTGAATATCCTCTAAAAAGCCAGCTTCAGCTGGTGAGTGCATTTGTGAATCACTTTCAACGTTTGCACAGCTCTTTTTAAGGCAGGTTTAAGAAGGTCAGGAGAAAGTCAGAGCTAACTAAATGCCTCCAACGGAATCAGGAAATAATGACATATAGGGATGGGAAAACAAAATGGAATTAACAGACAGTTGGTCTCGGGTTACTGGAGTGAAGTCAGCAATCATCAGAACTTTTATTTAATCCTTTGGTTTTGTGATAGCACTTCCAGAGCCTGTGTAGAATTTGATTGAAGTGGTGAGAGAAAGGCAACACTTTAAAGACACACTTTGAACACCCCAAATTCATCTAATTTTTTGGTATGTAAGCCCAGTTGGGCCTCGGCAGTAATTGGAAGGAAACTCCTAGAGAAGAATATGGGTCTCCATGTAGGACTAGGGGCCCATCCAGACAGTACCTTTATCCCAGGAGCTCCCACAACAATCAGGAGGGTGTCCAGCTGCCGTTCTCTGTATACTCGGAAGTAATCACTACAAAAGGTAAAAAATGCAGGATTTCCATGTGCTGAAATATTGCATATTTTTAGCTGAATATCCAGATATTTGCATGCCTGTATGTCCCCTGCAATCAGAAATCTCGGGATTTTTTTATCTGGGTTTGTTCCTGGATTTTTGATACTTGTTCTTGATTGGTCAGTTCAGTGTATGGAGAATGGGGAATGTCACCTACCTAATTTGTTCTTCAAAACTACGTAAAACAAAACTTTAGATATGCGCCTACATTATAAAAAAAATTCTGATTCATACAATGGGTTTTATTAAGTTTTGAAAAAAGGAAGTTATGCTGCCTCACCCTGTAGTTTACTGGTGCTTCCAAAATTATTAACTCCATTAATACATCCTTCCATTCTTCCATTCATTCCCACACATCATATTAAATTCACATTTATCAAATCTGCACATTGAATTTCTCATTACACACTTGAGTAGAAGGCAAAAACTTTGTCTTGGGAAGAGGAACGTCATCATTCTTCTGTTTAATAAAGTTTGTGGCAGAAAAATGAAATTCCTGGGGTGCAACAAATACTTTCACAGTAATTAGTACACAATGAAACAGGAACAGACACTTTCAAACCAGGAACAGAATGCCATCATTACTCAGTTGGGGAAATTGGTCCTCCAGAAGTTTGGATGATTATGGACTTTATTGTATTAAGCAAAAAAAAATTCAGACTGCTGCATTTCACAGAGAGTAAAACAGTTCCAAAATATTCCTGTTTAAAGCTGAAATGACACCTTCCCACCAACCAGGTTCAAAATAACTGGGACAATATTTTAACCTATTGAAATTTTCTATTGGCTGGTGAACACTTTTCTATTCCGTCAGCTGAGCTCTTTTGATATATAGTCAGAGATTTTAAAATGCATGTGCTCGATTTGTAATATGTGAACACTTATTTATTATTAATATGGAGTTTTAAAATTGTCTTAATTGGTATTTAATAGAATAAATAATGTATGCTATTTATAATATGCTTAATTTATTTATTTTTAATTGGAAGCTTTTAAATTATTTTTAAAGTTATGTTAGGAACACCTTGTATCCAAATCCTGGTAGAAAAGTGGGGTAATAATAATAATAATAATAATAATAATACACTTTATTTATATTTTGCTCTATTTTCCCGAGGGGACTCAGAGCAGATTACAGTGTACACATATATAGGAAAACATTCCATGCCTTTTATACAGAGACAAATACACAGACAAAGGCAAGGCTTCCCCTTTTCATCTTTGGCATCTGGAGGTGGTGTTCAACCCCAGCCATGGGGAGGTGCTCATGTACCATTTCCATGCCGAGGAGACTGTTGTCCATAGACACCTCCTGGTCGTGTTGCCAGCATGGCTGCATAAAGCGCCTTTTACCTTCCCGCCAAGGCAGTACCTAGTGATATACTCATATTTTGCATGTTTTTGAACTGCTACATTGGCAGGAGCTAGGGCTAGCAATGGGAGCTCATCCCAACCCGCGGCTTCGAACTGCCAGCCTTCAGCTCAGCAAGTTTTCTGCAGCTAGTGGTTTAACCCACTGAACTACCACGGGTATACATCAAAATGAATAAATAGCTTCCTTCTTTACCTCCAAATTCATGCCATGTTGTGACAGCTGGGGGCAATCCCTAAAACAAGGCCAGTCCTTTTTAAAAATTCCCTCACCCTTTGGACTAAAAACCAAAGCAGAACCCAAGTTACTGCCCTATCAGTATTAGTGTTTATTAGGACCAAGAGAATTGCTCACATGTGGCATCATTCCTGTCTAGCCTGTTGTGGAAAAGAAAAACATTAATTTCCATCATGTACTGGAAGAGGACTGCTTCTGTAAGACCTTATTAAGTGAAGGGGCAATTTCACATTAAACCATGACAGCACTTTGACTTTCATTGTCATAGTTTCATCCTGTGGGATCCTGTGATTTCCAGTTTAGAGAGGAATATCTGGATTAGAGAGGTCTTACACCTCTCCAAACTTCAAACCATAGAATCCATCCACAGCTATTAAAGTGGAATCATAGTATGTACTATAAATTGTGTTACTGGGAAAGGATGGACACAGGATTTTTAAACTATTGACAAAAATAAATGAATTTAGCAGTTCAACACGCACAAAATTAAATTTATTTGAGCTTGGCTTTTTTGCAAGACCTAACAATATACCCACCAAGATGATCAGCTGGCATGAGGTGTGGGAGAGATAATTGTAGATCCTTTTTTGGAATATGCTTAACCAGAATCCCCCAGCCACATGATCACCAGGACCAGGTTAAAAGAAGTTGTAACTGAATAATGAGGTCCACTCATACATGACTGACTAATAAGCCTCTAAGTTATGTACTAAATAAGGTCACTGCTGTCTATAAAACACACTGCAAATCTTCATATAACTCAGTTCAGACATTAATTGCAGTTTTACCCAATTTAGAATGTGAAGGGGGCAGTTCTACAACTGCTCCCTGTGTTTTACAGTATAATATATAGTTGAAGCAATCCTAGGAGTAGGTCAAGGAACTGAGTTACTACCTACAATGCAAATGAAATGATAACATGATGATGCAACTATCAGTTTTAATATGATATGTAGCAGATTTGCATAAAGGAAGCTGATGGAAACTGGAAAAAACTTATTATACTTCTGTTTTCCTTTGTGAGCATCATTCTAGCGACTGTTGCACTTGACCATTTCATAAGAAGATGTGATTCACTAGAAAAGATAAAATAATAAGGTAGAAATAAGGTAGTAGGAAGAGAAGAAGACCACATTCCAAACGAATTCAATCAAGGGAGCTACAGCCTGATTCTGCAAGACCTGAGCAAAGCTGTTGACAATAGGCAACTTGGAAGTCTCTCATTCCGAGGGTCACCACAAGCCAAAAACAACTTGATGGTGGTTAAGAACAATTGCAGTGTAACTCAAATTGTGGCATCAAAATTGTACGAAATAAGATCTGATTGTTTTATTGAAAGCCTATGTTAATATGATAACAAGAGGAGAGTGCTGGTGTCAAAATTAATTATGTGCATTGATAAAAAGGATTCTTGGGTTGTTTTTTTTAAAAAATCACTCAAGAACAAATGAATTTCGGAAACACACTGTTCTGAAAAGATCGGTCCTCTCTTAAATTCAATTACACTGGAACCTCCTGTGCTTTCTATCCCTGCAGTCCCACTTAATCATTAATTACAGTGTCTTTTATTGTCTCCCATGTTGATTGCATGTCTGATATCACAAATTGCTTAGCAAGTTGACTTAACACCTTTGCTAATTACTCTGTGGTGCTAAGCTTTAATTTTCTTTTCTTTATTCCTCCTTTTTCCAAACATGGGAGTTTTGAACTGTTTGTTTAAGAAAGCCCCTTTATATGCCTTGTTCTATTATCTGTAGCATCTGTACCTAAAAGCACAAAAAGAAACAGGGAAATTTGCATCTGGAATTTCTTCTGTGAATTGTTTAGGGAGTAACAAAGCCCCTCCACAACACTGAGGAGTTGCTTGAAGAACCGCTTTTGATTTTTTGACTCTGGAAATACCAAACATAATATGGTCATGTCCTGTGACATTTTGCGTTTTGCATATAAAAGCATATAAAAACTAGTTTGTTGTTGTTGTTGCAGTACTTGTAATACTATCCAATCATCTTGTTGTAGGCAGCCCTACTAGTCATTCATCTATTTCCAAGCACAATTCAAAGTGCATAGTCCTACATGATACAGGTCCAAATTATCCAAAAGATCATTTTCTCCCATATGAACTTGTTCACATTTTGAGATCTTTTGAGGAGACACATCTCTCAGTTCTACCACCCTCATAAAAATATGTGGTGGGAACATGGTGTTGAAAACCACAGCCCCAAAATGAACCCTGGAATTTGAGCTCCATAGATGCCAGCAATGAAGTCCACAATGACCATTTCCTCAGTTTCTGGTGACTTCCCAATGCACTCACCAAAAGATGCACAAGCACCACATATATACCCTAAATGTTAGGTAATACCTCGACATTTACTTTAAGGAAACCCCTACTTCCCTCATTACTTCCCCCTTTCCCTCCTTCTCTCGTTACTTCTTGACTGTCCCATTTAATATTGTATTCATATCTTACATAGAAAGAAGGAAAGGAAGAAGGAATGAAGGAAGGGGGGACAGAAAGGAAGGAAAAAGGAAGGGAGTGAGGGAAGGAGGGAAAGAAGGGAAGGAAGGAAAAGAAAGAAGGAGGGACAGGAAGGAAGGAAGGAAGGAAGGAAGGGAAGGAGGGAAAGGAAAGAGGGAAAGGAAGGAGGGGAAAGAAAAAAGGAGGGAGGGAAGGAAATGAAGGGGAAGGAAATAAAGAAAGGGAAAGAAGGAGGAAAGGAAGGGAGGGAGGGAAAGAAGGAAAGGAAGAAGGAAAGAGGGACAGGAAGGAAGGGAAGGAGGGAAAGAAGGAAAGGAAGGAGAAAGAAGGAAGAAAAGGAAAGAAAGGGAGGAAGGAAGGAATGAGAGGGAGGAAAAAGAGAAGGGAGTGAGGGAGAGAAGGAAGGTCCTTCACTCAAGCACCGTCGACCTTCCTCGCCTCCTCCTCTTCCCCTTCTTCCTTGCCTGGGGGCTCTGCTGCTGCTGCTGCCACTCATCCGCCCCTTCCTCTTCCAACAGGGGAAGGAGGAGGACACCCCCCTACTGACATCGCAGAGAAAGAGAAGGGGCTTCATGCGGCAAGCCTCCACCTCCACTCTCGCTTTTATGTGTGTGTGTGACCGTGCATGCGCACCTGGCTTTAACGGCCGTCTGTTTCCCAGCGAGGAGGAGGGGGTGTGGCCATGGGTCTCTTTGCGGACATGTAGTTTCTCCTTTGTGGACATGCAGTTTAGAACTCCTTTCTGCTTTTTGTTTTTGTTGTTGTTGTTTTTTTTAGTGAAGGACATACATTGGGTTGATAAGTGTATCATGTCCAAAATTGGTGGCAATTCCCACAGTGGTTTTTGAGTTCTGTTAATCCCACAAACGAACATTACATTTTTATTTATATAGATATTACATGTAATATGAAATATATAATTATAATATTGTATTATTATTAGTTTTATATTGCATTACATTATAATATTATAAATATATGTAGATACAATATATTATGTTATGTTATATTATATTATATTATATTATTAGCATAGCACAGGAGACAAGGTGGAACTGTCTTCCTGGTCTCCTCTCTCTTCACTCTGGCCCAGAGGAGAGGGGCTCCCAGCTGATGGTCCAGAGCCCAGAGGGGCTCCCAGCTGATGACTCTGGCCCAGAGCAGCAGATGGTAGTGGGGGGAGGGGGCTCCCAGCTGATTGCATAGTCAGGAGACAAGGTGGAAATGTCTTCCTGGTCCCCTCTCTCTTCACTCTGGCTTACTCTGGAGTAAGGCTTACCAGCCAGCCAAACTAATTTCTGTACAAGAGAGAATTACAGTCAGCCCTCCACATCCATGGATTCTGTCTCCACTGATTTAACCACCCATGATTTTAAAATATTTTTAATCCTAAAAATCAAACCTTTATTCTACCATTTTATTTAAGGGGCATCATTTTACTATAATATATAGTGAGACTTGAGCATCCAAGAATTTTGGTATCCATGGGGGATTCTAGAACAAACCAGCTATGAGAGCCATGAGAATATGACAACACATGGATTCATTTTGTCTCACACAAAATAATGCTTTATATCAAAAATGAAAAGTGGATCTTTCAGGTGGATGAAAAGATATTTAAAATGTGAAGAAGGGTCATGGGGAAAAAATATCTGAAGTCTGAAATGTCATTAATAGATGGAGAGAATCTGTGATCAAAGATGTGCCAGCACTCCAGGAAAGGAGAACAGGCTGAGTAAAGGGCTGCCGTTGAGAGCAATTTTGAGTGCCTGGAATCAGCAAAATGTTCAACTTTCAGGACTCTGCACTGGCAGTAATTAAGTGTAGGAGACCTGTTTCATTTTTGAACAGGGCAAATGTTAAAGTAATGAACAGGAAGAATAAACAGAAAAGTATGGCAGCATACCTATTGTGTGAGGAGAAGCACCATTGTTAATTAATCTGCATCAGGCTATATCAACTGAAAGTGTTTTGAGTTAGTACTAAGAATATATAAAAAATATTAGATTATTCTTCCACCGCAGGCTTTTACACACACACACACGCACACACATTGTTTCTCTAGATTTTGATATGTACCTTTAACACAGGCATATTAAATTGCATATAAAATGGAATCATTGAATGATTAATCAATCTTGAGAAGATGGTACTTTTTCTTTAAAATTGGTTGCTTTGGTGTGATCCAGTAGAAGTATTTTAGTCTCAATTCTAAACGAGATATCCAAGGTGGATAACTTATTTTGTGAAACCTTTGAATCCAAAGCAGATGCATCACCCTACTAACACAGAACCTATCAGCTGCCATTGGCATGCATATGAGCAGGGCTGCAGCCAGGGGGGCGGTTTAGGGGTTCAACCCCCCCCCCACTCGAAATCCAAATCCCCATGCTAGGTCTATGAGAAGCAAAAATTACATTGATTTAATTAAGTCTATATAAAATATAGAATGAACCATACTATTTAAATTTTATGGAACTAGAGAGAAAAATCATATGTGATGGGCGTTAGGGAAGTTAGGTTGTTGTAGGTTTTTTCGGGCTATATGGCCATGTTCGGGCTATATGGGGATCCTCTCGCTTCTGAAGGAGTCTACTGTATATCATGCAGATGTGGACAAGTTTACACAGGGACGACCAAATGCAGCATTGCCCAAACACGAATCAAGGAACATGAAAGGCACTGCAGACTACTTCAACCAGAGAAGTCAACGATAGCAGAGTACCTGATGAACTAACCTGGACACAGCATATTATTTGAGAACACAGAAATGCTGGACCATTCTAACAACCACCATGTCAGACTACACAGAGAAGCCATTGAAATCCACAAGCATGTGGACAATTTCAACAGAAAGGAGGATATCATGAAAATGAACAAAATCTGGCTACCAGTATTAAAAAAAAACTCTAAAATTACAACAGCAAAACAAAAGAGGAAAAACAATCAGGGACATCTAATCACCTCTCAACAAAAGATTGCCCCAGGCACTGCCAGGCCATCAAATGCTAATCAAGGTGGTCAGTTGAAACATTCACACCTAGCTCCAGCAGACAAGAGTCCTTTGTCCCACCCTGGTCATTCCACAGATATAATCCCATTTTCCTAGTTCCAACAAACCTCACTACCTCTGAAGATGCTTGCCATAGATGCAGGCGAAACATCAGGAGAGAATGCCTCTAGAACATGGCCATATAGCCCGAAAAAACCTACAACAATCCAGTGATTCCAGCCATGAAAGCCTTCGACAATACATTAGGGAAGTTCCCAAAAGATCTGTGGCAACCTTTGCAACATCTTTACATATCTGAGGAACTATTGGCAAGGTTATTGGTAAGATTACAAGGCTCGTAGCTCTCGCAGGGAATTTTCTTCGGGGAAGTTGGTATCACTGTCAAGTAGTGGGAAGCCAGCAGAAGCAGACAAGCAGTACCAGTCGTCAGTAGCTCATTGACTGGCATTGTTGTGAAGGCTAGAGATGAGTGTCTTCATTCCGTTTTCCTCCAAGTGCAAAGTTTGTGTTGTAATACACTACCTAAATGCTATGGGCATGAATGCCACTGCGATTCATTGCAAAATCATTTCAGTTTATGGAGACAATATAATGTCAAGACAGCATGTGACAAAATGGGTACGGAATATATTGTAAGACCATGAAGAAACTTCATAAAGCCATACAAAACAAACGCCGTGGGATGCTGATGGCGGGGGTGTCTCCTTCATGACAATGCACGTCCGCATACTACTCATGCAACACAAAGTAGTTGACTTTATTTGGTTGGGATATTTTAAGATACCCCTCTCACAGCCCTAATCTCGCACCCATCTGTTCACTAAATTGAAGAAAAACCTAGGTGGAAAACACTTTTCTGATGATGACGAGATGAAAATCAAAGTGACAAACTGGCTGAAAAAGGTGGAGAGAAACTTCTATGGCACAGACATCAAGAACTCATCCCACGGATGACAAAATGTATTGAACTGAATGGTGATTATGTGGAAAAATAATGTAATGCCTATGCTACAACCATATAAGTATTATTAAAACATATTCATTTTTTGTATGTAAAAAAAACTTGTAACCTAACGCTTGTATGTTGTATTTTCACTGGTAAATAAATGTAGGTCAGGCAGCAATGGAAAGAATATTACCATTCTTCCTTTCCCAGCTGAATTACGGGTTTCCTGATAAAGGGAAATCCAGTAAGGGAAAATATGTTAAAAATAGAGAATTTTGTGCGGTTTTTGTCTGTTATTTGCATAGTGTTTGGGAAGCTAACACATTTACCACTGCCTACCATTTCAAAATAAATTTGGTTTTCAATTTATTTTAATTTTTACAATATAATCTCAGTTTGCACAGACATTCCAACTCAATGGCAGCTCATACATGCAATTTCACAGAGTGATTTACAGTGTACTATTCCCTAATTCACTCCAAATAAAAAATAAGAAGTCATCTGCGCTTCCCGATAGACAATTGTTACTGGAAGTGGAAGAAGAATGAAATATGATGTTGAAAACCACCAAAACCAATTAGGGAAGATGATTACAACATTGCCTCCTCATATGAGCTAAATTTGTTCTTAACAACTGTAACTAATGTGGTAGATAATGAAAGTAATATTATGTATACTCATACATGTTTTTATTTAATGGTGAAAGCATAAATTTCCAGACTAACTAATGTAATAAGTGTTTCCAGTAACAATATAAGGATTTATTTTGTAGCTATAGAACTGTCATGATACAAGGCTTTATGAACAATTAAGTTTTTAGGAACCGGAAAGCACTATGTCCATCAACACACTTGTTCAGATTATTGCACACATTCTGACTTCCATTAACACTGAAAGTGTCTATGCAGGGATAAAGAACCCCTGGCTAACCTGAAAACATCTGGAAAGCCACCAGTTCTCCACCTTGGCCTGGAATTCCACACAAATGTAGGATGCATGTAATAAAATGAGCATGGACATGATGCCTCAAATCTCACATCATCCTTGATTATTGGTGGTGGGTGGGTGGGGCTGAATTTCCCTGTCCTTGGTGATAACGGTTTATGGTCACAACAAGAACTTGCAAATAGTACACAGAATTGTGCTCCATGGGTACAGTGAATGAAACCATATAGCTTAGGTAGATAGAGAAGGTCTAAAGTCCCCCTTGCAGAGGCTTCATATCAAAGATAATATAGGTTGTTTAGCCTAAGCGCTTGGTTAAATAAGCAGGAGCAGCCAAATGTATACATTCTTGACAGCAGTTTTACTCTAATAGCACCTACCTATTACTTTAAGGATTGGTCTCGGAACCTTCTACCTATCCTTGTTAAGTAGCTGGCCAGAAGTCACATCTTAGAATGACATCTCCAGCTCCATCACAAGTACCTTCTACTATCTTTCAGAACATGGACATAGGAATATAAGATGGGAACTAAATATCAACTTAAGATTATGGTGAAGTTAGGATTGTCTATGCCAGTGTTGGGACCCCTGGGGGTCACCAAAGACCATCATAAAGTACAGTATTTTCTGTTGGTCATGGTGGTTTCTGTGTGGGAAGTTTGGCCCAATTCTATCATTGGTGGGGTTCAGAATGCTCTTTGATTGTAGGTGAAATATAAATCCCAGCAACTACAACTCCCAAATGTCTAGTCTATTTTCCCCAAACTCCACCAGTGTTCACATATGGGCATACTGAGTTTCCGTGCCAAGGTTGGTCCATCATTGCTTGAGTCCACTGTACTCTCTGGATTTAGGTGAATTACAACTCCAAAACTCAAGGTCAATGCCCACCAAACCCTTCCAGTATTTTCTATTGGTCATGGGAGTTCTGTGTGCCAAGTTTGGTTCAATTCCAGCGTTGGTGGAGTTCAGAATGCTCTCTGATGGTAAGTTAAGAGCAAATCCTAGCAACTCCAACTCCCAAATGACAAAATCCAATCCCCGCAAACCCCAGCTGTATTCAGTATTCAAAGTTGGGCATATCAGGTATTTGTGCCAAATTTGGTGTAGTGAATGAAAATACAAAATACATCCTGCATATCAGATATTTACATTATGATTCGTAACAGTAACAAAATGACAGTTATGAAGTAGCAACAAAATCATTTTATGGTTGGGGGTCACAACATTATGAGAACCTGTATTAAGGGGTGACTGCATTAGGAAGGTTGAGAAACACTTCCATTATATTGCCCACATCTATGTTTGATTGTGACAACTCAGTAGTGAAGAAAGCTGACACGAAGAAAATCCACTCAGTCAAAATGTGGTCCCAACGAGTTCTACAAATACTGTGGACTGTGAACAATACAAATGAGTGGGTTCAAGAGTAAATCAAGCCTGTACTCTCCTTAGAAGTAAGTATAACTAAACTGAAACTATCATACTTTGGACATATCTTGAGAAGGCATGACTTACTCAAAACAACAATAATGCTTGGTAAGGTTGAAAACAGTAGGGAAAGATGAAGAGCCAGTTCCTGGTGGATTGGCTCAATCAAGGAAGCCATGGCCTAGAGTCTGCAAGACCTGAACAGAGTAGTTGAAGGGTGACTTGAAGGTCTCCCATTCAAGCTAAAGTTGATACACAGGCAGTTAACAACAACAAATTAGAAAATGCATCAGAACAATAATGGGGAGATGGTCATTAATGGTTTGTTTGTTTGTTTGTTTGTCTGTCTGTCTGTTTGTAAAAGAAACAATTTCCAAATGGTGTCCCACCAGGACAACAACAGAAGAGGTCCCAGCCAATGATGCTATTGTTTGCGCATGTGCCAGTAAATTTATGGTGACCCTATCCATTTTATAGGTTTTTTTAAAGGCAAAAAATATTTACAGATGATTTTCCCAGTTCATTCATCTGAAATATATCTTACAGCAAATTTGTTGACAGTCTCCCACCCAAGTACTAAGCTGAGCCGAGCCTGCTTAGCTTACAAAATTAGATGGCGTCTGATACCTTTAGGGAAGATGCTATTATCCTACCATAATTACACTTTTCCTGTCTTGTATGATAAGCTTCTTCACACACATGTGCACACAGAAGCGAACACAAATGGCTTCTGTTCTTTTGTTAGACTTTCTACAGAGACTTTTATCCTCCATTCATTAGGGAAGCAGGTGGGTGGAGAAGAACATGAATCTTCTTTGCCAAAAGAAGTCTCACTTTCCAGCTGTGCTTCCAATAATTTTCTAGCCGTTCTGGAACATTTATCTTTAATTTCAGCAACAAAAGATGTTCTTGACAGCTTGGACCACTGACTAGTCAGATAATTTAAGCTGTCCTTTTGTCCTCATTAACCTTCACTTGCCCAAATCCAAACTCCATCAAAGCAATCTATAACACAGATTTTGATTGTTTTTACAATGGGGATTTTGGTCAAATCGATATTTTGAACTTTAGCAGTGTTTTAAAAAATGTCAGAAGGTACCATGTGTACCAGCAAGAAATGATGGCTCTCTGATGCATAGGTTCTCAACCTGAAAGGCTCTTGTGTGTGGACCATCTTGCAAAATCCTGCAAAACTGACCATGCTGGGTGAGCTCTTTTGGAGTCAATGTTCAATAAAATCAGCCAAAACCACTGCTTTAATACAGTCTTCAAATGTATGGAAATCTATAGTTTACAGTGTCTTCTGGTGGAATTATTAGGTTTGATCAACATCCTGTGACAGAAGGAGGGAGGGACTACTAAATCAATCTGAAGAAAACTAACTTATTCCAATAATTCTGATTTAAATTGTTGATTTTTTTTGTCTTTCATCCTAATCCACAGAATGTTAGGCTTAATTCTTATCAGAGATAGTCCCTGGGATTGCTCATCTATGACAGGAATGGAGATCAAGACTCCCTAGATATTTTTCTATTTAAAACGGGTAGTAACTGTTGATATTGCTGAAATACAATTCAGATTGACCTAGCAAAATTGGGTGATCAGAGATGTAGACCCAGGAAAGCCGGTGGTCTACAAGTTCTTCAGCTCTGGTGTCAGTGCAGAGCAAACACTCTAATACCAGTAAAGCTGTTAGTCTGCTCTCGGTATTGGTTTGAGCTTTAAGAAACCAATTCAAGGTGTTGAACCCTATCCCCAATACAGGTTCAGTATCTTTGATAGGTCTTTTAATGTTTGAACCCTTTATTGTTGTGTGCCTTCAATGAACTTCTGGATTATGGCAACCTTAAGGCGACACTACCAGTGGGTTTTCTTAATATTTATTCAGAAGGCGTTTGCTACTACCTTTGCCTCTGGGGCTGAGAGTGTACAGGTGAGGTCATTCTCCTTAATATTTTATAGTACTACCCACTGTACTATAAAATAGTACAGCAATACTGTCTGGATTGCTGAAGGTGATTACTATAAATGTTCTGATATTTTCTGCAATACAGCAGTGACCATAAATTAAGATCTTAGTCTTTACCTGCAGGTTGGCAGTTCATTATCTTAAAAAGCATTACAGGTTTAGGAATCCATCTCTCAAATGTTAAACGTTTTTGCTACAGGTTTGGGAACCAGAACAAACACAGTACGATGTTCTCCAGAACTTTTTTTGTAGTAAAAACCTATGGTGGGAGAGAGAGATGATTGTATTAGGTGGAATCCAGCTGCCATTTTGTAAAATGGTAACTAGAAAAATGTTTCTTGAAGTCGATGAAGCGCAGGATAATGATAGTGATGTTGAAAATCCTGAAGGGATCTCTAGAAATAGAGGAAGCAAGTTAGGGAGACTTGAAAAGTATTGGCTCTAAGCTTTTGCAAAGGGTCATTTCAGTTTGGTTATTATTGTTGTGGTGGTGGTGGTGATGATGACGATGACATCTGTCTTCTCCATCTCAGACTGAAAATGTGCAACTTGCCAAGGTCACCCAATGAATTTTCATAGCTGACCCGATATTTGAACCTCAGTTTCCAGGGTTATAGTCTAGC
Organism: Anolis sagrei; assembly: GCF_037176765.1. Taxonomy (NCBI): domain Eukaryota; kingdom Metazoa; phylum Chordata; class Lepidosauria; order Squamata; family Anolidae; genus Anolis; species Anolis sagrei. Next base: position 202,470,945 of record NC_090022.1, on the reverse strand, counting down.
ACTCAAACCACTTCATTATGCTGATTCACTTGAAAAGCATTGTCTCTAGAAAAGAATTAGAAATATCTCACTAAAATTAGAAATCCTAAGATGCCACAGGATGGCACCATGACAATCAAAATGGTATGAAACCGCCCTGAGTCACCTATGCGCTGAGAGGGACAGTATATAAATATAGTAAATAAATAATAAACTGATACAATGTTGTCATACAGATACACCTTCTATCATCTCTAAACAGAAATCTGTTGCCCATAACCTCAGATTACAATGTCTCCCCTGACTATATTAAATACTTCAAAGGTTGATTTTTAGAAGAAACATATTCCTCAAGTGACCTAATTCTGAGAAACTGGAATAAATCAGCAAAACTGATGTCAATGATTTAGCAGAATTGGCTGGTTGCAAGAGGAAATGAAACCACAGTAGGTATTTATGAGAAGTGTAACCTATAAATTAATAACATGTAACAAATTTGGAAAAAAAATCTCTTTCTGGTTTGAATGTGTTATTTCTTGTTTAATTGTGTGGAACTTACTTTGAAAGTAGTTGTTATACTCTCAATGGAGATGAGCACTACCAGGCCTGTAGTGGGGGGGGGGGGGGGGGGGTTAGGGGTTCAACCCCCCCCCCCCCCCCGAAATGTTTCAGATTTTTTTAAAAACCTGGTTTACTCATGAATTTTAACTGGTTAACCAAATCCCCATGCTAAGCCTATGAGATGCAAAAAAATTAAGAGTCCCTCCAGAACTGCAAGCACTATCTCAAGCAAATATTGACAATTTATTCACACTATCATTACTTGCAGCAATAGCCGATGTAGCGAAGCAACCAAGTTTTGGGGGAGGTGTTGAATGCTCTCATTAAGGAGGCCAGACTTGGTGGAGATGGTTGACAGGGGTGGAGCTGCAGGCTATGGAAGGCTGCTCTGCCCCCTGCTGTGCTCTTTGCTTCAGCGTGAGCTAGGAGGCAGGTTTCAACACACATACCCCCCCCCCCCGCGTGAAATATTCAATCCCCTCTCCCGAAAATTTCAACCCCTCCCGAATTTTTTTTCTGGCTACGGCCCTGAGCACCACCCCCTCAGAGTCAGAAATGACTAGACTTAATGTTAGGGGAAACCTTTACCTATCTTACCCCCAAAGATTCCTGGGAATGTTAATTTGGTGAACGATCTCCAGCTACATTTACTGGAGTGAAGGCAGGGGTGTTGTGAAAGAGGATATAAATGAGGACTTTGACTCCCAAATAACAATTCTATCCCTTCATGAAATTTTCCTTGAGTTAAATTTCCGTTATAGTTACATTTGAGCCAGATCTTCTGCTTATTCCCTACCATTTTTTGTTTCTCTTCATCTAATGAAAATGGTTTTTATTCCTTACTAGCCATCCCCTGCCACGTGTTGCTGTGGCCCAGTCTGCGCATGTGTGTTTTGTGTGTATGTGTGTAAATATATTTGTGTATATGTGTATATATGTGGTTTTGTACATGTGTTCTAATGTATTTTTTTATTTTTTGGCTTTTTAAGTCTCTTTCGTTGTGTTTTTCAGTGTTTTTATGAGTGATGGTCACTTGTTGGCCTAATAGGTGTATTGTATCCAAATTTGGTGTCAATTCATCCAGTGGTTTTTGAGTTCTGTTAATCCCAGAAACAAACATTACATTTTTATTTATATAGATTACCATGTTAAATTTTTGCTGCGGAGAAGCTCGGCACAAGTGATACTAATTTCTCTTAGCCTTTTAATGCTGAAATGAAGTTTTTCTTTATTGGTAACTGATCAATGTCCCATTGAAGTGCAAGGTGGCTGGAAGAGATTCATTTTCCGCTATAGGATTAAGAAGATTTGGAAGGCTCTTGTATCAGTACCACTCTTGCATCCAAGAGTGGTACTGAATCAGGAGTAGTAGTAGTAGTAGTAGTAATAATAATCTTTATCTGTACCCCGCCACCATCTCCCCAAAGGGGACTCGGGGCGGCTAACATGAGGCCAAGCTCAAAAATACAATACAACAAAATAAATACAAATCATCTCTCTCTCTCTCTCTCTCTCTCTCTCTATATATATATATATATATATACACACACACACTCACACACCACAATAAAATACATAAAATAACAAAATAAAATAAACAGTGCAAAATAACATAATGGAAAGTTGAACACAATAGGTGGGCCAAATGCCCAGGATAAAATGATAAAACCCTGGATGAAATAGGAGTAGAAAAAGTGCATTTGTGAGGGAGGAGTAGGGTAAGTAGCATCAAATGTTAGCAGTATCTGTTTGTCTTTTCTGTGTTTCATTCAGGAAAAGACACCCAGCACCCACTAGACACTTATAAATGTATGTAAAGAGTCATAAATGCAAAGCTGTTATGAGCCATGTGCTGAAGAATATGGGGAAAGAAAACACCTCTGGATATTTCTCTAACTCCTTCCTGCAATAGTAATATTGAATTTTAGTAGTAAGGCATGTACCTTAATCCTGCCAAGAGATTGGACTGTGTGAGGTAGTCAATAACATATGCTGGAAGGTTAAAAAACGATTAGCACTTCGTGGTGAGTTAGAAAATAAGTGTATAGCACAGCAGTCCTTTTGTGCCAAAAGCTTTTACACAACAACCTTTTATTGGGAGCTCCACGGAAATAGTTGTCAGGTTGCCAATAAAGCTTACACTACACATGGCCCTCCTGCAGAGTGTGTGGAAATTGCTACTTTTATACTATAATTCTTAGAATCATTCAGACAGTCCAAGGGATTTGGGGGTTGTAATCCCAACAACAACTTTTCTAGGCTCTGCCCTGAAAACTCCTCTCACTTCATATTTGTCGTTGTCTTTTTGAACCCAATATCTGCTCCATTAAGGATGGATGCCTAGAACAAAAGTGCTGATAGTCTCCATGTTGGGATTGAGGAATACAAAACATAGTTAAAGACTGACCGTAATTATTTTCCTGTGGAATGCCATTAACTTGATTTCATTGACAACCGTACTCTATATCTTACTTGTCAGAAAGATGTATGGCTTTGTGAGAGTGTATTTAGCCCTAGACAGATAAATGGATTTTCTCAGCACAAGAGTGGTTTTTGCTATGAGGAACTACCTGCCCATATTTCTTTATGTTCTCTGTGTGGCATACGATTAACAGAAATGTTTGCATATTCATTGTGATTATGGCCCCTTCCACACAGCTGAGTAAAATCCCACAATATCAGCTTTGAACGGGGATATATGGCACCCCATCCTGTCCCCACATTATCATCTTCAAAGCAACATTATTCTCCCCAACATTGAAAGGAGAACATGTGCATGGGTAAGACAACAACAGTATCCTGATTTACATAGCTAGGGGCTGCTGGATTATGGGAACTGTACTTATATCTGTTGTAACAGGCTGTGTTTTTTATTTAATTGTAATTGTAAAGTCATAATTTTGTGATATTGTCGGGTTGTTTAAATTTTGTTAGTACGGATATATTGTTGCATTCAGGCATTGAATGTTTGCCTTTTATGTTTGGAATCCACCCTGAGTCCCTCCTGGGAGATAGAGCAGAATATAAATAAAGTATTATTATTATTATTATTATTATTATATCCAAAACCATCAACTTAACCCATTTCTGCCACTGGGTGCGACAGGAGGCTGCAATTTGAAGAACCGCTGCTTTATAGATTGTATCCCTGAAGAGTATCAGTGATGCTAGTAGATAATTCTAGGCACAAGTATGGGTTAATATTGCACTACATTGTTATAGAATTAACTACGTCCCATGGAATTTTGGGATTTCCAGATTAAGGAGTGGCATTTGGAATTCTCAGCCAGAGAGCTCTTGGGCCTTACTAAATACAAATCCCAGAAGTTCACCAGAGTCAGCCATTAAAGTGGAATAATAGCACTATAACATAGTGTGAATTGTCATATATCAAAGAGCCAAGAAACACCAGAATGTTATCAAGATTGCAAAAGTTCTTAATGTGGAAGGGCATGCAGATTAGGAGATGCTGCAGCGGTTTGCCTTTACCTAAGTCTATTGGGAAGGACAAGATTCTTAGTTGTGTTGCAAATTTAAGATGAAGGGGGAAAAAGGCAAAAATGGAAAGAAGAGGGGAAATCTATTACATTTTGAAAGCAACTGAAGAAGTGGGATAACAGAGGATCAATATTCCTAGCAAATTGGAACATTTGGAGGGTATTGTGATCTGCAAGAAGAACTCTCACCTGGGTTTTAATGGAGAGAAATTGATGTAAAAAGGTGTTCCCAATCAGTGGGCTTATGAAAATTTTGCTGCTAGGCTGTTTTGCAAATAATGCTAAGTAAGGGGCGAATCCGACTAAAGTGACAATTCCCTCTCAGCTTTTGGTCAATGCCGTTTTCAAATTGGCAGTAAACTACTTGGACTGCTGCATAAATCCCAGATGGCTCACGAGGAAAGCATGATGGGCTGCCATAAAATAAACAGGCAGAAGTGGCAGAGGGAGAAATGGGACAGCAACAGAGAAGAGAGAGCAGCTAGGACGGAGGAAAGTCATTCTACACAAAAAGGTGGTATATGGACCAGTGGCAGTCTCTGAGGTATTGACTGCTGCTGAGTGAGAAGTTTAAATGGGAAGAAAGAAACAGTTGTAGTCAGTTAGTAGAAATATAGTGCTGGTTCCTGGCATATGGAAGGACTTGCTCTTTCCCCACAATCAGAAAGCTAAGGAGTATAGAGAAATCCCAGTGCCGGGCCCCTTTCAAACAAGACGGCACCAGTAGGTATATGCCAGAGGTCTCCAAACTAAGGCCTGCAAGCTGGATGTAGCCCTCCAAGTTATTTTACCCAGCTCCCGTCCTAAACTTAAGGTTTAAAGTAAAGGTAAAGGTTTCCCCTGACATTAAGTCTAGGCATGTCCAACTCTGGAGGGTGGTGCTCATCTCCCCTGACATTAAGTCTAGTCATGAATGATTCTGGGGGGTGGTGCTGATCTCCATTTCTAAGTTGAAGAACCGTCATTGTCTGTAGACACCTCCAGGTTCATGTGGCCAGCATGATTGCATGGAGTGCCGTTACCTTCCCACATAAGAGGTACCTATTGATCTACTCACATTTGCATGTTTTCGAACTACTAGGTTGGGAGAAGCTGAGACTAACAGCTTACCCCACTCCCCAGATTCGAACCACCAACCTTTCAGTCAACAAGTTCAGCAGCTCAGCAGTTTAACCTGCTGCACCACCATGGGGTCCAAAACTTTAGGCTTAGGATCTGAATTGACTTGAAGACACACAACAACAGCAATCCTAATTAACTTAACTATCTCATCAGCCAAAGGCAGATCCACACTTACCATTGAAATACTAGTAAGCCTCTGTAAACCGCCTTGAGTTGCCTGAGGGCTAGGAAGAGCGGTAAACAAATACAGTAAATAAAAAAATAAATACGTTGATTAAAATTGTTCACTTTAAATATTGTATTGTTCTTTCATGGTTTTTTTTTTTTTTTTTTTGCACTATAAATAAGATATGTACAGTGTACATAGGAATCTGTTTGTGAGTTTTGGGGTTTGTTTGTTTGTTTGTTTGTTTGTTTTGAAACTATAGTCGTCATCTCCAAACAGTTTGAGGGCCTTAACTGGCCCTCTGTTTAAAAAGGACCCCTGCTATATGGCTCCAAAATTATCTGCTCTCTCTCTCCCAGCTAATCTCCAAGTCACTTCAATTTTCTCATATTTTTGGCAGACTGTTTTAAATTTCAGCTGCTCTGTATTCGTATTGCACAGATCACAGTGATTACTAAGTGCCAGCCCATAATATATTTCACTTGAAGTAAAGCTTCTTATTTTAAAAATGCCAACGTGTGATGGCTCCCCCCAGTGCTGGCAGACCACATTAATATATAACTTTTACATCTGGTACTTGGGTTTTTGCAGCCATCTGCAGATGTGCATCTTGAACCTGACAGCAATCTTCCGCAATGAGTTACGGACGAGCCATATCACTGTCAAGACAGCAACTTCAGAAGTTAATATTGTTTTTAGAGTTATCGGTGGCAAGGGATGGATTTTGGTCATTCTGCGGCAATAAAGACTTCATTTTGTTTTCAAAATAACTGTAAAATCAGGAATGCCAGAATTGCTGGAAGTCTTCTAATAATAATAGAAGGTTTTATACAAGCAAATTAACGTCTTCTGGGGTCATTCCACACTATTATAGCACTATTATTCCAATTTAACTGCCCCGGTAATGTCCTACAGAAACCTGGGATTTGCATGCTGGCACAGGGTTTAAACTACTGAGCTCCTGAACTTATTGACTGAAAGGTCAGAGGTTCAAATCTGCAGGACAGAGTAAGCTCCCGTTGATAGCCCCAGCTTCTGCCGTCCTAGCAGTTTGAAAACATGCAAATGTAAGTAGATCAATAGGTATCGCTTCTGCGGGAAGGTAATGGCACTCCATGCAGTCATGCTGGACACATGACTTTGGAGGTGTCTATGGACAACGTTGGCTCTCTGGCTTAGAAATGGAGGTGAGTACCAATCACCAGAGTTGGACTTGAATAGACTTAATGTCAATGGGAAAACTTTACTGTTTACATTGCCTACATGAGGGGGCCTCTAGATAGAGCTAGGAGGACTATGCAGATACACCAAAGGAAAAAATCAGAAACATGCAGATTTCTGCGATGTATTTTCAGAGGACTTCTGAAAATACATCGCAAGTCACTCATTTCTGACAATGAAGATGCTAAAGTACTGGATTAAATGAAAATAATGCATCTAATGAATAGAATATATGGATTAATGTGTTGTCAAAGGCTTTCATGGCTGGAATCACTGAGTTGTTGTAAATTTTTGGACTGTATGGCTATGTTCCAGAAGCATTCTCTCCTGACATTTTGCCTGCATCTATGGCAGGCATCCTCAGAGGTCTCAGACCTCTCAACCTCTGAGGATGCCTGCCATAGATGCAGGTGAAACATCAGGAAAGAATGCTTCTAGAACATGGCCATATAGCCTGAAAAACTTACAACAGCTCATATGGATTAGTGTTTCTCATATGTAGAATTCAGTGGCTTTTCAGCAACAGGCAGCAATATCCAGAATCATGGGTAGGTTACAGTGCATCATATCAGGAATAGCAGATAAAAACTCCTGCACTACCAAGAGGAATTGCTTTCATTTTATCTTCAGCTGTTAAATGATTGGCAGTGGGGAAGGTGAGTCAAATTTTGCAGGTTTGCAGCAGTTGATTAATGTGTGGCAGAATCCTAATTTGTAGTACTAACTCCCAGCAACAAAAAGTTACACAAAGGAGGGGTGTTTTGTGCATAGACAAGTCCCTTGTTCTGAACTTGATTTCAGAGGGTAACTAGGTTCAAATGGGTGATGTAAATATATAGAAGGCAGCCAAGAACCATTGGTCTAAAAATGACACGCCATGAGGAGAGTCTACTGAACAAGCCAGTACCTACCGCATACCAATACTGCCATCTGTTGAGGAATTACAAAGGTGGAGGCATTACTTTTCATTCAACCCTCATATTAGGAGGCACAAGTTTGACTCCTCTGATCTACAGGAATGTTCCAAGAATTACCAGAGTTCTCTGCTGGTTCCTGTCACAGCATATCTAGAATGACGTGAAAATGTTGAACATCACCTCATAGAACAGAAGATTAAAAGTGCTGGCAGCCTGGTTTCACTGTTTTAGAATTCACAGAACACTCTCTGTCCATTCAACAGAATAGGTTCTGGTTAGATAAGAGAACAAGCTCATTAATTTGACATAGCTTATTTCCTATGGTGAGGCAGTCTGTCCTAAATTACATCCACTGGAAAGGTGTAATGAAGATATTGTGGGGGGAAATATCAGACCTAAAATTGCCTATCTCCAACCAGGAAAACAGATTCCGTAAATTAAAAAAAACCATGACTTTGTTAACAGATTAATCACAAGCATTCTTAACATATATCAAATCCATCTCCGTCTTCAGGTGACTAATTATTAAAGGCAATATGTTCTACCCACCCCTACTCCACCCTGGTCGTAAATAGTGCTTTTCAACAAATAATCAGTCTTTCCTTTTCCTGTGTTGACTGATTTGTATTGTGGCTGCTGTAATAACACCTAATTTCCATATAGATTAAAAATTACCTTGAAGCCCATTTAGACCCTGATGAGGCAAAAACAGTATAACAAAATCCTGATCTATGGGTTGCATTTAGCCCATGTTGCATGAAGTATTCACAATGTTCTAAACACCAGAGCTTACTTTCAGGGGTCATTTAAGCAAATCAGATTGCCAAATGCCATCATAGGAAGCACTCTTTGAACAGATACCTCCATTATCATGTCTCTGGATGACTCTTCCCTTTACTGAATGAACCTCTGTTGGATAAACTCATGGAGAAAGGATGCACTATCATTTCCACTGAGGCTTTATTAGCCATAATAGCAATGTGTGGAGTCTTGCTGTTTAGAGGTAATGGTCGCATATATCTAATTTAAAATGAGCAACCTGCAGCCTTCCAGATGTTGGAGAGAAGTTCCCATTATCATTCACTGTTGGTTATGTTGGCTAAAGTCTAGATGCAGATGCCTGACATAAAAAGTATGGTTTGCTTGTATCTTGCCTATACACATGTATAAGTCAGCCTCATGTATAAGTCAAGGAAAGGTTTTAGAGTCAAAATTATGGATTTTCATACAACCCTTGGATAAGTTGAATGTCATTCTATGTAGAGTGGAAAGCACCAATATTGCCTAAGGAAGCCAGCCACTTCTGACTATCACTGCCTTTTCCTCACCCAGGTAATTCAAAAAGACCAAAAGGGATGTCGTGGCAGAGAAAGTATTTTAGAGGCAGTTGGTACTTATTTTATGTACTTCCAGACAGACCAATCTCTTGCCTTTCATCACTTCAGATTATTTATTTATTTACTTATATTTATACCCCACCCTTCTCACTCTGAAGGGGACTCAGTGGCTTACAAGTAAGCAATAATTCAATGCCACATATACAGATATACAATAAGATAAGCATATGCATTAAAACCATAAAATTAAAGAACATCTAAACATTAAAACCAATCATTTAAACCGCACAATCCAAAATCATAATCCAGGAGCCATTCCAGTAATAATTGCATTTATTCCATATCACGTATTATACTGAGTGTACCGTCTGAAGGCTTGGTTCCACAGCCATGTTTTTAATTTCTTTCTAAAGGTCAGGAGGGAGGGGGCTGATCTGATTTCAATGGGGATGGAGTTCTATAGCCGGGGGGCCACCACTGAGAAGGCCCTGTCTCTCGTTCCCACAAGTTGCACCTGCAAAGGAGGTGGAACCTAGAGCAGGGCCTCCCCAGAATATCTCAGTCTCCGAGGTGGATCATAGAGGGAGATACATTCGGACAGGTAAGCTGGGCCAGAACCATTTTGGGTTTTATAGACTAAAGTCAGCACTTTGAATTGTGCTTGGTAGTTGGTAGTAGACTGGCAGTCAGTGGAGCTGACGTAACAGAGGAGTTGTATGCTCTCTATATGCCGCTCCGCTGCAGAATCTGGCTGCTGCCCATTGGACCACTTGAAGCTTCCAAACAGTCTTCAAAGGCAACTCCACATAGAGCACATTGCAGTAGTCTATTCAGGATGTAACCAGAGTGTGGACTACCATGGCCAAGTCTAGCTTCTCAAGTTTTAATTGTGCAAAAGCTCTCCTGGACACTGCCAAGATCTGGGGTTCCAGGCTCAGTGATGAATCCAGGAAAACTCCCAAGCTGCGAACCTGTGTCCTCATGGGGAGTGAAACCCCATCCAGCAAAGGCTGTAACCCTATACCCTGTTCTTCCTTTCGACTGACCACCCTCATCCAGACCATCACAGCTGCCAAGCACCAGAACCTGAACAGCCTCCTTAGCAGCAAGTGGAAAGGAGTGATAGAGCTGTATGTCATCTGTGTACAGATGACATTGAACTCAAAAACTCCAGATGATCTCTCGCAGTGCCTTCATGTAGATGTTAAACAATACAGGGGACAATACTGAATCCTGTGAGACCCCAAGGACAAAGGCTGTGGGGCTGAGCATGTGTTCCCTAACAACACCTCTTGAGAACGGCCATCCAGGAAGGACTGGAGCAATTGCAAAACAGTACCTCCAAGCCCCATTCATGTGAGGTTATGGTTCTTTTTCAATACGAATTAAGGCACACTACTACTCACATTAGCTCTTGGATATTCTGACCTGGGATTTTTGCTTTGATTTTTGACTAATGTGGTGAGGTATGTACATGAGTATATTAGATACTTGATATATGCAACATGAATATGTACATGTTAACAAAAGAACTAAAAAGTGGGACTTACTCTTTGGTTAGCATCCTTGTGGTTGTAGTTTTATGCAGGCTGTAAACAGAGCTGAAACTGGATGTTTGTGGAGTCTGGTTCAGTAAGACAACTCTACTTGCTTTTTGCATATACTTTAGCATTAAGCAGTAGCAATTCTGTTGAATTCTTTCACTCATCAGTGATGCTGACACTGTACTCCATTGGCACAAGATATGAAACAGATGCAAGGTAGATAGCAACTGTTTTCTGAGGCTTATTGTTTTTCCATTGCTGGCATTTGCTGACGGTCTAAAATAAGGTGTGTGCTGTGACATTCTCTCTGTTCAATTTCCAAAACATCACAGAGAACACCAGATAGAGAAATTTTTAAATAGCACAGTGAAAATAGAATTCGCCATTCCCTCTCTTGACAATAGAAATAGAGCAGACCATCTCCATATTATGCCAAAACTTGTCTAAAACATGTTGCCTGGAAGCAGAAACAAGGAAACGCAGAAGAGATTTAAATGTATCCATAACGTGCCATACCTGGCACTAAAAATTAGCATGCCTGTTTTTCTCATTTCTGTACACATGTAGGTCCTCCATACAATTGGTAATTTTGATCACAACAGAATCTTAACTGTATGGAGCACCTGTTTGAATATAGCTGTATATAAACAAATTTCTCTTGAGTTATTGTGCTAAAAGCAGTGAGCTCAGTGACTGGGATCCAATGCCCAGTTCTTCATGTCTATATTAACTGGAATTTGGTACATCCAGAATGCTTTAGCCAGCTCAGCCCCTGAAATTTGGAGTCCAAAAGGTAACTATTCCAAAAGTCAGGCAATCTCCTCTTTATACCTGAGGACTGCAAGCTACTTTCAAATGTAGCACAGACTGCCTTTTCATTAATGAACAGAGAATTCTGTCTTCCAATAGAAAGAAATGACCAAAGGACTACTGCTGTTTCCTCCATACCATCTGAGGCACTTGTCTCAGTCTGTCTAGTCAATGCTGATGTTGGTTTTAATCTGATCTTTGAAGGAGCTATCCAAGTACTAGCGCACACTCCTCAAAATAACTTCATCACTTTGGATAGCTCCAGAAAGTGCAGAGCAGATTCACCAGCACTCTGACACAGGATCCTTTCATATTACATAATTGTACTATTATTCTACTTGACCTGTCATGGTTCCATCAAATTTGGAATACCTCTCTTTGCATATACATATTTAATAAGATAGTTTGGAGATGGGACCCAAGTTTAAACACAAAAATCATTTAACTGTCATATACATCTTCTTACACATTGCCTGATTGTAATTAGATACACAACTTTTAAAATAATCTGAATCCTGGATAATTTTGGAGTGTTTTGAATTTCTGAATTCTGCATAAGGGATAAGTAAAGGTAAAGGTTTCACCTTGATGTGAAGTCTAGTCGAATCCAACTCTGAGAGGTGGCGCTTATCTCCATTTCTAAGTCGAGAGCTGGTATTGTTCGTAGACACCTCCAAGGTCATGTGGCCAGCATGACTGCATGGAGCACTGTTACCTTCCCACCGGAGCAGTACCTATTGATCTATTCACATTTACATGTTTTCAAACTGCTAGGTTGGCAGAAGCTGGGGCTAACAATGGGTGCTCACCCTGCTCCACAGATTCAAACCACCAACCTTTTGGTCAGCAAGTTCCACAGGTCAGTGGTTTAACCCACTGCACCACCGCAGCCCCTGTATAAGGGATATTCAATCTGTATTAACTGTAGTGAGGTGTCCTGTTATTCCTGCAATTACCGTGCCAAAGTAACTTAATTAGATTTGCACCTTAACTTTGGAGAGGAGATTACAATTTGTTGCTTTGGATCAGTCAAATGTCTTGTGAGGATATTTGGCTATTTGATTAGCAGCCAAATGGACAAAATTCATCAAGCTGTTCTTCCCCCTTTCTCTAACCAAACCCTAGATGCTGTTTAAAAGTCAATATCGTTTTCCTTTTAAAAAGTAAAATTCAGTGTAGTTCATAAATCCAAAATGAATTATTCCTCTTTTTTTGAGTATTTAAATTTGTGGGTCTTATCAGGCAATAAAACCCAGGATTTATTTTCTGAAACTGGGTACCATCAGGACATTTTATGCTCTGAAGAGTCTTAAATAATTCCTGAAAACATAAATTAAAATTTAGTCTGCTGAAAGATCATAAGGGAATGGTGCATGTGAAAGACACAACCTAGGGAAATTTTTGCTGTATGAGAACTTTTTAAAAAGGAATTTAATTGAGTTGTCTGGGAGAGGACAATGCTTGCATACATGGGTTGTAAATGGGAGACCTCATATAAGGCTAAAAATGTACCTTAGCCTTAAGTCTGTGAGGTGGGCTCAGTTAGGTCCGCATTCCTATACTTTAGTTAGTAAGGAAACACTTATGAAGGCCTTAATCACTTAAATGTGTGATAGAATTGCAGAGTCTAGTATGATCCCTTTATCCATAGGATTAGTATCTGCCATTTGACAAAATGGTTCGCAAAGACAGCTGAGATGGTGACACTTTATTTACTGATTATTTTGTGCACTATGGTGTTTCCACCAGAAATTACTATAAAATCGTGTTGGAAGATGTAGCATATTCTCCACAGTTATGAGCGTAATATTGTATCAATATTATATCATTGATTAAATATACTACCCAAGGGGAAGGGGTCTAGATCTTTGGTTAGCTTGCAGGAAAAGTCATTCATTTCAATAGAGCCCAGCATTATACATAGAGCAGTGGTTCTCAACCTGTGAGTCCACAGGTGTTTTGGCCAACAACTCCCAGAAATCCCAGCCAGTTTAACAGCTGTTAGGATTTGTGGGAGTTGAAGGCCAAAATATCTAGGAACCCACAGGTTGAGAACCACTGATCTGTAGTTTCCTATTTCCACTGTACTTTCAGGAACACATCCTCCACATATAAGAAGGCATCATGTATTGATTTTACAGATTTATCAAAGGTACTACTAAAGAGAGGGAGAAAATGGTGCAGTGGTTTGAACATTGAACTTAGGATGCATTTACACAGTAGAGTTTGTGCAGTTTGACACTACTTTAATTATTATGGCTCAATGCTATGCAATCATGTTTGGAAGGGCACCAGTGCTAGTTGGCAGAGAAGGCTCAACTTTTAAAACTATCACTCCTAAGATAGCATGGTAGTCAAACTAATATTAAACAGCATTAATTTTACAGTATGGTGTTGTTTATACATTCAGTTGCTTTTGACTCATGGCTCTCTGATTGGCCAAGCCGGCCGTGCCTCCCACCAGCTGATGTCTCCATCCAATCAGCGTGAAGCTGGCAAGGGGGCGGGAGCGGGAAAATTGAATCTGACAGACTGTATTTTCTATAAGAACTGTACCTTTTCCCTTTGCCAAACATGTTGGCTTTGACAAATGATTGCAGTTTGACATCCGCTCCAGCTGGAATGAAATAAACAACTCAGTGGCATTTTCTTCAACTTTGATGAGATTTATTTGGGGAAATTCAGGGGAAAATCTGTTTTGCATGCTTCTTTCTTGCCAGGGTAACGGAGCCTAGTTGGTGGGTCTGTCGGGTCTCCGTCTCTAAAGGCAAGACCCTCCAAAATTCTTGCTCAATATCAAAACTACCAGTGTCTCTACACCAAGTATGGGCAAACCAAGGACTGGCGGCCAGATGAGGCCCCTTGAGCTCTTTTCTTGGGCCCTTCCCTCTCACACCATCCTATCCTTCCTTCCTTCTCTCTTTCCTTCCTTCTTCCCTCACTCCCTTCTTTCCTTACCTCCCTTTCTCTCGCTTCCTCTTACCTTCCCTTCTACCCTTTCATCATTCCTTCCTTCCCTCTTTCTGACCGCCTTCTCCCCCTCTCTCTTTCTCCTTCCTTCCCTTTTGTCTTTCCTTCCTTCTCCCTCTCCCCTCTCTCCCACCCCTCCATTCTCTTCCAGCCTTCCTTCCATCCTTCTCTTCCTCCCTTCCATCCTTCCAGCCTTCTCTTTTTCCTTCCCCCTTTCCTCCTAGGTGATGTTTAGCTGAAAAAGAGAAGATAGAGAAGGAACATGAGAATCATGTTTCAAGATTTAAAGGGGTGTCCCATTGAGGAGGAGGAGTCGAAAAACTGACTTTCTGCTGCTCTAGAGACCACGGAACAATGGGTTCAAATGTCAGGGAAAGAGATTCAACTTCCTGAGAGTTAGAGCTGTTGGATAGTGGCATAGGCTGCCCGAGAGTATGGTGGAGTGTCCTTCTCTGGAGGCTTTTCCACAGAGGCTGTCTATCGGGAGTGCTTTGATTGTGCCTTCCTGCATGGTAGGGATTTGGACTGCATGGCCCTTGGGGGTCTCTTCCAGCTCTAGGGTTCTATATCAGAAGTAGGCAATACAGGGTTTAGTGGATACACCTTTTTCTCTCCCATCCGTGACCTCATCCTGATCAAGACCAACCCTTTTGGGATCCAAACATTTCCTGTCTATCCTTCACTTTCTGCTACCCAAAGAGAGAGGAAGGGAGGAAAGAGCAGGGAGGGGACTTGGGGAAAAACCCCTCCCTCCTGGCCAGCCTACCCCGCTCCGGCCCACCATGCAGCTCCCAAATTAGAAGGTTTGCCCATGCCTGCTCTACACTGTAGAATTAATGGAGTTTGACATCATTGAACTGCAATGTCTTGGTCCTGTGAAATCAGGAGAGTAGTAGTTTTACAGGGTTTTCAGGCTTCTCTGCCAAAAAAAAGTACTAGTACCTCACCCTCACAAAACTACAAATCCCAGGATCCCATAGCATTGAGCCATGGCAGTTAATATGGTCTCAAACTTCATTGATTATATTGTGCAGATACACTGTACATCTACCTGTTTCCTTTCAAGCATTACAGCCAGCACCTGAAGGCTATTTGCCATTAACAGGGCCTAGAAAATCAAGACTGTATTGGAAAAAATTCAATGGGCTTTGGGCAAGACTCAAGGCAACAGCTGCTGAAATGCCATAACAGGAAATGCAAATAGCATACCCTCGCTGAACATAATAAATAGCCTAATTTTTCAAAGTGGATGGATTGGAAAGAAAATCTATTCCCTTGTCAAAGTCAAACTAGATTTAGATGCTTATAATTATGTTCTAATAAATCCAACCAATTGGTGTATCATAGAAGAGAAAAGGCATTGTGTTTTTTTAGAAAGGAGGCATCAAAAAGAATCAGGTGTAAAGCTTTTTTCATTATTATTAATAATTGAAGTGGTTGCATAAAATCACAGAGAGCATGGATAAATTATTCTGATTGCCTGCAACCCATGAACGTAGAAATCTCATAGAAATATTCCCCTCTCACAAATCAAAACCAATAGAGACTGTCCTTCATATTCATGGCTTACTTGGGGTAGAAATCAATAGATGATATGTTATTAAGATTAAATAATGAATAGAGGGGGGCCGTTTTGTCAAGAATGAGGTAGGAATCACATGGTTAGAGGTGACTGCACTGCAGTCAACTTAGCCAACGACCAGGCCTGTAGCCAGGATTTTGATTCAGGGGGGTGCTGAGTTTGATTTGGGGGGGGGGGGGCTGAGGATCTACCCTAGCAAAACTTTTGTACCGTTATCCCAATACCCCCATGCATATGGGACATATTGAACATGGTGATCAGATCATGATATGAATAATCATAACAGTTTAAATAATGTTTCAGAATTGCAAGAAAATAACACAGCTACCTCTTTGGCCTATGCTCACCTGCAAGACCCCAATTGGAACAGACCTGGGGGAACAATAAGACTTGCATGAATGTTTGTTGTTACCACTTAGGAACTAATTCAATGGGCCTATTCTAGCAATAGGATTATGGCCAATGTAATGTTTGAAATGTAATATTTTGCAGCACAGATATATTCACCTTCTCCAATATGCATCCTAATTGTTAAGGTAAAGGTAAAAGTTTCCCCTTGACATTAAGTCTAGTTGGGTATGACTCTGTGGGGTGGTGCTCATCTCAGTTTCTTAGCCGAAGAGCCAGTGTTGTCCGTAGACGCCTCCAAAGTCATGTGGCCAGCATGACTGCATGGAGCACCGTTACCTTCCCGCCGTAGCGGCCCATGGGCCAGATGTAGCCCTCCAAGTTTATTTACTCAGCTCCCATCCTAAACTTTAGACTTAAGGTAAAAGTTTCCCCTGACATTAAGTCTAGGCATGGGGGTGGTGCTCATCTCCTCTGAGATTAAGTCTAGTTGTGATTGACTCTGAGGGGTGGTGCTCATCTCCATTTCTAAGCTGATGAGCTGGCATTATCCATAGATGCCTCCAAGGTCATGTGGCCAGCATGACTACATGGAATGCCATTAACTTCCTGCCATAGCAGTATCTATTGATCTAGTCACATTTGAATGTTTTCGGACTGCTAGATTGGCAGAAGCTGGAGCTAACAGCAGGAGCTCACCCCACTCCCCAGTTTTGAACCACCAACCTTTCAGTCAGCAAGTTCAGCAGCTCAGCAATTTGACCCACTGCGCCACCAGGGGCTTCATTCTAATTGTTTGTGAATGTTATAATCCTAAAAATACATGTGATTCAATTAAAAGCTTCTTTCAGAGGAAGCATTTACATTTGTCAGGGGTGATTTGAATGCAATATTCCTGCTTCTTGGCAGGGGGTTGGACTGGATGGCCCATGAGGTCTCTTCCAACTCTTTGATTCTATGATTCTATGATTAGGCACTGGCTACATCTTTTTAGTTTGTTGATCTTTATAGAGCTATAAAAATCTATGATTGAAGATACAGGTGGAATATCCCTTATCTGAAAGCATGGGACCAGAAGTATTTGGGATTTTGGCTTTTTTTCCTATACTTTAGAATACTTTTATTTGCATATACAGACATAATGAGATATCTTGGAAATGAGACCCAAGTCAAAACACATCTTTCATTTATTCTTCATATACACCTTATATACATACATACCCTGAAGGTAATGTTATATAATTTTTTTCATCATTTTGTTCATGAAAGTAAATTTGTGCACACTGAACCATTGGAAAAGCAAAGGTGCCACCATCTCAGCTATCCCTGTGGACAACTTTGAATTTTAGAGTATTTTTGGATTTTGGATGAGCGACACTCAACCTGTATTTACAGCCACACTTCAGTTTATGAAACTCCTGAGATTCTTTTTAAAAGTCCTGCTCTGCCACCTCTTCTTCCTTGTCCTTTGTCTAGCTTGTTGTTTATTTGTTCAGTTGTTTCCGACTCTTCGTGACCTCATGGACCATCCCACAGCAGAGCTGTTGGCCATCACCACCCCCTGTTCCTTCAGAGTCAAGCGAGTCACTTCAAGGATACCATCCATCCATCTTGCTCTTGCTCGGCCCCTCTTCCTTTTTCCTTCAATTTTCTCCAGCATCACTGTCTTATCGAAGCTTTCCTGTCTTCTCATTATGTGGCCAAAGTACTTCAACTTTGCCTCTAATAGCTGTTGTTTGCAGCAATCATATTGGGAGACAGAGAAGGAAGGTTGGAGAAATGAAACTTTTGGTGTTGGGTTGCAGAACATGGCTGTAGTAAACACTGCAATAAAGCTTGAGCAGGATTCTGCTTTAATCAACCCAACTGTAGCTGTGTGTGCCTTCTTCCAGCAGGCAAGATAACCATCAGCTGCCTCTGGAAACCATTACTAAACATATGTGAACAACAAAACAGAGGCAAAGGGAGAGTAAATAAGCTTTGAACAGCAACCTCCAGCATGTTAAAAAGCATTGCTCTATAAGTCTGGCCACCAAAATGGAAATGATTGGGAAAATGGAGGTCAGTGAAAGAAAGAAAAACATCCTGGAAGAAGTCTTGAAACAGTCTCTAGAAGATTCCAAAGGGTTTTGTTTACTTATACAATACTTACCTTGCCCGATTGTTTTATTTTACTTGTGCATATTTTTAGCCAGCTGAAATATGTTCACCCTACTACCCTTTTTGTAGGATAAAAATCTACCCTTATTATTTCCATGTTATTTTTGCCTCTAGTACCATAGCTAAAGAAGTAATGCTCACTAAGTTGCCTGCTGGGGTATACTTGTATATGTGTGTTTATATACTTTCTACTTTCAATTCATGTAATATACATAAAAGTTATTTCACGCTCTGTTTCCTTCATAGTTTATAACATTTTATTTTTTCAGGCAATCTCCCAAGGTGGCCTAATTGGCCAAAAAATGAATGAAGGACATCAGTATTGAGAAAGGAATAGGCTACAGTACTGAGATACTGTATATGTTCATGTTATAACTACAAACTTTCTAATTTGCCCTAGAAGTCACAGTACTTTTCTAATGCTCTCTGAAAATACCAGTTGCCAAGTGGGAGAGTATATCAAAGCCACAGCCAGATCTACCATCAGGCAGAGTGAATTTGGCAGCTCAAGACAGCAGATTTTGGGAGGCGGATAATAATCAACTGATTCGACTGCCATTTCAGTTTGTTTTTCTACATGAAATAGGAGGACCCACCATCATGTTCTTCACTTGATGTCTCTTCAAAGCCAGTATACGAAACATGACATGGACTGCGGCAAAAGGAATGTAATTCTTCACTAATTTTATTCTTGAAGGAAGCAGTGAATAATTAGATATATTGTTTCTGCCATGAGAAGGTCTTTGTGCAGTTTTCAGAGACTTTTCAGTTGGGGACTTACCTGTGCAAAATTTGCATTTTGTATTTTTGTGCAAGGTTTTGCAACGTAATGAGTTCTGAACTTCAAAGAAGTTTGTCTTTCAAATACTATGTAGAGATAGAAATGTTATTCAAAAGAAAATACTGGTTTTCCTTTTCAGGGTTTTCCAATACTTGAGAAACTTGTATTTTGGCCATTTAAAAAAAAGTTTGAATAACATTTCCATCTCTACATATGAATTGAAAGATCAAAATAAGTAAGTGTATATTCAAGAAGCGTCTGCAACAGAATGTTGCTGTGTATCAGCCAAATATTTGAGTTCTTCTGTTCAAGTCCCCGTCCAGCTATTCTTTCCAAACAAGGCTTTCAACACCGCTCTTCACTTCCTCCATATGGTCCATCTTTTTTGTATACAACTAGAATGCTGTCTATACTCCTCTCACTCCTCATACAGTTGATTTTTTGAGGAGTGTTGCCCCCGGAATGCATATAATATATCTACTAACCAAATGATTCTGCCAGTTGTGTTGATTCCCATCTTCAGTATATCACTAGCCCTGTTTTGGCTACCTATCCAAGAACAGTCACTAGTTAAGTACTAAAGTAAGATGCTAGGCTTAATAGACTTTTAGTTGTATTTCCATAAATGAGTTTTACTTCTCTTGAGAAAACAGAAAGATTCAGCAAAAAAAAGTTTTGTTTGTTGGAAATGTGGGTAAAAGTTTCACATCCTCTACTTCTCACAGGTTTTTTTTTTCAAACCATTCTCAGTACTACTTTCTATCAACATGACTGTCACTTCTTTCATTGCTAAGCAGTTGCCTAGCAGTGTAATTGAGCCACAGTTAAAAAAAACCCAAAGATTTATAGTTCACCAAGAGCTCAGAAGTAATTACACAAGTTTTTCTTCTTCTAAACCTTTCCTGGAGACAGGAAGTGGACCAGAGGCAGCTTCACCCCCCCAAATTCTTTATTGTCTCCAACCCTTCAATAAATTGTATCTATTTTCATGATTTTCTGTGTAACTTGTATCCTTTGACTATATACTGCATCTATTTCTTATATAAAATGTACATATGAAACTTCTTTATAAAATGTATCAGAGACAGTCAGCCCTCCATGACCTCGCAGAGATAATTTCCTGGTAACAAGGAGGCTGGACAAAGCCCACTGGCCATTTCCCAAGCCAGGTAATCATTGGGTCCATTGTCCATGTTTATGCAAAGACAGGTGACTTCCTGTGACAACTCAGATAAACGCAAAACTGTTTGTGTAACTGTATGGTTTACCTGAAACTGAAAAATTGCTGCCTGCAGAAACAGAAGCTTAGGGTACGTACATTTATTAGCTCTTGTATTGACAGCCAAGACCTAGGATCTTCACTATTGTTCCAGGAGTCTTGCACCTTTGTTTCCTAAAGTTCAAATCTTTGTTCAACATGGAACTGGACAGTTGAGCTAATGAAAAGCTTACTAACATTTCTTTGACATTGTCTCTCTGAATTACGCCTCCTCCCAGGGCATTACACCAGCTGATTGGTTCCTCGCCCAACCAATCCTCAGCTGTCATTTTCCCTGCCAAGGGAATCCCTGCATGCAGGTGGCAACATCAGCGGAGCTTCCAACCAATCAGGGTACAGATCTTAACCAGCGCCTCACTCAGCCAATCAGAAGGGGGAGTGGAAGGTTTGAATAGCTTTCACACTGTATAATATGTCTTGCTTTCATCTATATGTTATGCTTATACATTGAAAAAATCTTGCTAGTACTTGGATCCCTTTTGGATGAATTCTATTAAACCTCTGTGGCTTGTGTTCAACCTGGTGAGTTCTCTTTCTATCCTAGCCCATTCGGTTTAGCATAAGCGCACCAGGCACAGATCCTCTTATCTGTGGCCCTAGCTAACCAATATAGCAGAAGAAGGATCTCTACAGAAGATTCTCTCTCATTTCAAAGTACAACATTTCTTTCTTTTGCAGCATGCTAAATAATGCAGGCATATATGATCTGATAAATTGCTGGGGAAGTCATCTCTGGGCTCTTCCACACATCCATACAACCCAGATTTTCTACTTTGCACTAGGTTATCTGAGTTCACACTGCCATATATTCCAGTTAAAACAGAAAATGTGGGGAAGGGATCTCTGTCTCTAATTTTGTTCTGAAATCTGTTGCTCGTGCTATTTCACAATGCTGTAAAACTTAAGGCCCTTGTGCTTTAAACTGGATTATATGAGTCTGCACTGCCAGATAATCTGGGATAAACAGAAAACCTGGGTTCAGATCCTGGGATATAGGGCCTGTCTGGAACTGTTGTTGAAAAGAGAAGCAGGAAAAACAACACATCCACTGTGGCATTTGTCAGGGAGCCAAACAGTGAGTTTGAGTATCAAGAAGGGAGGAAATGCAAAAAAAAAAAACAAAAAAAAAACCTAGCATTATCCAGTTTTTCAGTGAGAAGCAGAGGACAACCCAAGTTCAAAATGGGCTTGTATCCATGCAGAAGAATCATGCTTTGAATAATGCTCCCGATTTCCATGAAATTCAAGGGAGCAAAGCACTACCCTCTTCCCAATGCTCCAGATGGAGGTAGTTGCATCAGCAGAGCAACATCATTGGATTTCATCCTTTTGCTGTTCCTTTTCTGCATAGATGAACGAAATGCTTCCTTTGCCTCGCCTACAGGCACAACTTCAATTAAGCTCCCTCCTTTTATTTTGTTCCTCTTTTAATTAGCTTCTACGTGAGTTACCCAGCTTATGTTTTGCTGCCAGCTGTAGGTTTTGCACATAACAGCTTGCCAATAAATACTTTCATACAGTATCTATTAGTGGCATCTATTACTAGTTTTGTAAGCAGTTTGAATGCCATGGTAGGATTCAGGGTAACCAGGGATGCGTACACACAACACAATTATGGCACTATCATTCCACTTAATTGGTTATTGCTGCATCTAGATGTTTGGGACTATATCTCCCTGAATTTCTGGATATTGGCTGTACTGGTGCAGCCCAAAACATCAGATGATCGAAAGTTGAGTACCACTAGGAGTGCATCTATATTGTAGAATTAATGCAGTTTGATACCATTTAACTGCCATGGCTCAATCTTATGGCTCCCTGGAAGTTGTAGTCTGTTAGGTAAAGGCTTTCCCCTGACATTAAGTCCATTTGTGTCCGACTCTGGGGGTTGGTGCTCATCTCCATTTCTAAGCCAAAGACCCGGCATTCTCTGTAGACGCCTCCAAGGTCATGTGGCCGAGCATGACTGCATGGAGCGCCCTTACCTTCCTGCTGGTACCTATTGACCTACTCATATTTGCTGTTTTGGAACAGCTGTACCAGGAGCTCTAATTTTGTTTGCTTTGCATTGAATGTTTGTTTGTAATCCTAAGTTTCAGGGACTCTGCAGATAGGTGGCTTCTTTTGGCTGCAGTCATAGGGCAAGCCACCTGTCAATTATTGTTGGGTTCCCTAGTTCCACCCCCTTTTTGGGCGTTGGAGGAAAGGGAGCCATTTCTTAGTTAGTCTCAGCTAGGAAGTCAATGTACAGAACGTGTACAGACTTTCTCCTGTACAAAGGCTTAAACCCTTAAGACTTCCCGGGGGAGAACAGTCTTAAGAGCATCTAAAGATTCCCAAACGTTCCGGGAAAACAGCCTTACAGCCCTGAGGAATTTCGGAGGGAATAACAGCTTTGAACATCAAGATCTCCAGCTAAAGTGACTACAGACCTACTGGTACGTCCACTCGGTTTTGAGACGCAGTTCAGCCCATTAGTGGATTCACATCAGTCAGGTCTAGGTTCACAGTTAGCCTGGGAGAAGCTAGAAAGGGGAATTTTCCTTTAAAGAAAACTTTATTGAAGATAGTGCCTGTCCCCTGTGGACAAGATTGAGAGAACCAATACTTTATCAAGAAAGCCTTGTAATACCTGTTTAATTGTTCATCAATAAAAGACTTTGTTGTATTTAAGCTCAAGCCTTCTAAAGACCGTTTAATGGGGGGAAATTCTCTAAGGGCTTCTCTTCAGAGCCCCTGGCTTCCCGTTGGGCTAAAGTTGCACGTCCTGTTTTAAAAGCACTTTGTTTCAAGCCCAGCGGCAACAGAACATTTGCATGTTTTCGAACTGCTAGGTTGGCAGAAGCTGGGGTTGACAACGGAAGCTCATGCCGCTCCCCGGAATCAAACCTGCGACCTTTCGGTCAACAAGTTCAGCAGATCAGCGCTTTAACCCACTGTGCCACCAGGGGCTCCTCTTAGGGCATGTAAAAATCAGTTAGTGTGTATGTGTTAACTGTAACATGCAAGGCACGCACAGCTGATTGGTTGGGCCATGTGCAGGGAGCTAGCTGAGACTGGGAATTCTGACAACAGTTTCACATTCGGGCTTGAGCTATGCAAGTGCTTGCAGAGAGAGAGAGTTCTTGCTTCATAAACTGCTGGGAGGAGATTCTCCACATGGACAGCAACAGCCCATTTATATATCTCTAAAAAGACATTGTGTGAGTCAACGCAACTGATCTCATGATATGTTGTTCTGCGTTATTTGTGTGATATATTTTCTTTGGCAAAACAGTGTGTGGACTGATAAAAGATGAACTACGTGTGATTTACATTATGTCAACACAGCCTTACAAAGTTTTTTGCCTTCTAGTGCTAGTGCATTAATTCTACAGTGCAGATGTAGCCTGCATCCAAGCATCCCCTGGGCAATGTCTTTGCAGACAGCCAATTCTCTCACACCAGAAGCGACGTGCATTAATTCTACAGTGCATCCAGGCGTCCCCTGGGCAACGTCCTTGCAGACAGCCAATTCTCTCACACCAGAAGCGACTTGCAGTTTCTCAAGTCACTCATGACACAACCGTGCACTAGAGCTCTTTGGCAGATAATTCTAGTGTTCTATCTACACTGTAGAAATAATGCAGTCTGACACCACTTTGATTAAAATTGAAAATTCCTTTAATGGGTTTTTAAAAGAAACACCAAGCACTTGATGTTGCTCACAGATTCCTGTAAATGTCTGAAGCAGCCACTAGGTGGCAGTGTTCAGAGACCTTGCTCAGGGAAAGCAGTACAGCCGGTCCTCGAGTTACAAACAAGATAGGTTTTGTAAGTTCGATTTGTATGTAAGTCGAGACAGGTACTTATTATTATTATTATTATTATTAACTTTATTTGTACCCCGCTAGCATCTCCCGAAGGACTCGATGCGGCTTACACAGGCCGAAGCCACAAACACAATACAAAGAAAACATATCACAGCAGTAAACAAGCAAATCAAAACAATTAAGCAAAATAAACAGCAAATGACATACATCAAGACACTATTAAAACTGGTTCGGCCGGCGCAAAGGGGAAATATATTCCAGTCAAATATATGGAATCATAGTGCAGGAGACAGGAAGCTAAGGCTGGATCAATAGGATCTAGTTTTACAGGGCCCAAAAAGACCTTGTAAAACTACAACTCTCAGTATCCCATAAGCATTGAGCCATGGCAGTTTAAAATGCTATCAAACTGCATTGATTCTACAGTGTAGAGACCTCGTCACACCAGAGCAGCCAGTTTGCCTGTGATCAAAAACAACTTAGGAGGCGGGGCCTCGGCGTCAGGGCCAAAGAAACAAGACTCAATTGGTTTTTGGAAAGACTTCAGGTTCCTAATGGCAGAGGGAGGAACAAGAGTAATAGATCCCTGCAATGCCCTCTTTGCTGAGTGCGCACGCGAACCGGAAGTGAATAATGGCTCTGTAAAAAATATTGATTTATCTCTTGGGTCAGAACCTGACGTCATCAGTCTCCTCCCCCCACCGCCCTTCTCCCTTCACAGAAGAACGAATGAGCAAACTTCGATGGAGGACAGCAGGCGGAGGGATGCGCAGGCGCAGTGAGAGGTTACCTGTGTGTTTATGCAAATGAGCTTTCAAGGGAGAAGGGGCGTGCCGTAATGTGCCCTCTCCAGTGAGTCTCTGCGGCTGCGCAGACAGGTGAGGAAGGAGGCGGGTGACGTTTCCGGAGGGGAGGAGGGAAGAGGAGGAGGAGGGGCTCGCTCAGGCAGCCAGAGCGGCAAGGAAAGGGGTTCGGGCGTCTCCGTTAAACGCCTGAGGGTGAGTCTCTCTGCTTCTCGTCCCCACTCCCGCTCTTTTTTTTCTGTGCGGGAGGTCATGGGGGCGCCTTTGCTTCCCAATCGAGGCAGGTCTCTTATAACAAGAACTGTGTTTGTAATAGGATATGTACAATGCAGCATGATGTGCTTGGGGTTCTGACATGTTTGGGGCCAAAAATATTTGCGATTTGTTTGTTTGTTTTCAGATTTTGGAATATTTTCCTGTTTGGTATTTCATGTTTGTTTGTTTACAGATTTTGGAATATTTTCCTATTTGAGATTTCATGTTTGTTTGTTTTTCAGATTTTGCAATATTTTCATGCCCAGTGGACCCAGAAATTTGATCCTTGGATACCAAAATCAATAGATACCCAAGGTCCCATTCTATTCAATTGCTTTTCTTATATAAAATAGGAAAATCAGGGTTTGCTTTTGGGATATTTTTAAAAAGCTGTGGATGGTCGAATCCGTGGATACGGAAGACTGACTGTATACAATGAGATATCTTGGCAATAGGTGCCATTCTAAACACAAAACTCATGTAGGTGACATCATATACACGTGGCCTGAAAGTCATTTTATGCACAATATTTTGACTCATATTGAGCATAAATCAAACATTTACTATACATTGAAACATCGGAAAGCAAAGGTGTCCTTATTCCAGCCACCCATCTGGGTGATTTTGGAATATTTTGGATTTTGAGATAAGAGATTCTCGTCCTAGATAATATAGTGGTGTATTTATTTGATTCCAAGGTGCCAACGATTTCAGTTCCACTAATATCAACAAAATGCCTAAGATGCACCCCAAATTTAGAGACGTGACCACATAACTCCTATGAACCAGCGTGGGCGCTAAGATCTGCTGGGGAGGACCTCCTCGAGGTCCCACCTCCTTCACAAGTATGGTTGGTGGGGATGAGGGAGAGGGCCTTCTTGGTGGTGGCCCCCTGCTCAGGAACATACTCAAGAACATACTCCCCAGGGAGATTAGGCAAGGCCCCACACTGTCCTCCTTCTGTAGGGGACTGAAGACCTGGCTTGAGAACACCTGGTCCCTAGTTGACCTACACAATTGTTATGCAGCCTTACACTTTATCCATGCCCTCTTTCCACGGTTACAGCACTGCACTTCTCCCATTCCCAGTTCGATTGCTTGCCCCGTTGGTAATGAGTGCTGTTTTTAATTGTTTCTTGTTATTTTATGCTTATATGTTTAATTTAGGAAGGCTAGCGGCCGACGGTACTGGAGGTGAACGACGAATCCGATGCTCTAAAGATCAACACACCATAGGAACCTGGAATGTAAGATCTATGAGCCAGGGCAAACTGGATGTTGTTATTGGTGAGATGTCAAGACTAAAGATAGACATTCTGGGGGTCAGCGAACTGAAATGGACTGGAATGGGCCACTTCACATCAGATGACCACCAGATCTACTACTGCGGACAAGAGGAACATAGAAGAAATGGAGTAGCCTTCATAATTAATAAGAAATTCGCTAAAGCGGTGCTTGGATACAACCCAAAAAATGACAGAATGATCTCAATTCGAGTGCAAGGAAAGCCTTTCAACATTACAGTGATCCAAATATACGCCCCAACCACAGCTGCTGAAGAAGCAGAAGTAGATCAGTTCTATGAGGATCTGCAGGACCTACTGGATAATACACCAAAAAGAGACATTATTTTCATTACAGGAGACTGGAATGCCAAGGTGGGAAGTCGAATGACAACTGGGATCACAGGCAAGCATGGTCTGGGAGAACAAAATGAAGCGGGACGCAGGCTGATAGAATTTTGCCAGGAAAACTCGCTGTGTATAACGAACACTCTCTTCCAACAACCTAAAAGACGGCTTTATACATGGACCTCACCAGATGGTCAACACCGAAATCAGATTGACTACATCCTTTGCAGCCAAAGGTGGCGGACATCCATCCAGTCGGTGAAAACAAGACCTGGGGCTGACTGTAGCTCAGATCACGAACTTCTTATTGCTCAATTTAGAATAAAACTAAAGAGATCAGGGAAAATACACAGACCAGTTAGATATGATCTCACTAACATTCCTAGCGAATATACAGTGGAAGTGAAGAACAGATTTGAAGGACTAGATTTAGTAAACAGAGTCCCAGAAGAACTATGGACAGAAGTCCGCAACATTGTTAAGGAGACGGCAACAAAGTACGTCCCAAAGAAAAAGAAAACCAAGAAGGCAAAATGGTTGTCTGCTGAGACACTGGAAGTAGCCCAAGAAAGGAGGAAAGCAAAAGGAAACAGTGTTAAGGGGAGATATGCCCAGTTAAACGCGCAATTCCAGAGGTTAGCCAGAAGAGATAAGGAACTATTTTTAAATAAGCAATGCATGGAAGCGGAAGAAGACAACAGAATAGGAAGGACAAGAGACCTCTTCCAGAAAATTAGAAACATTGGAGGTAAATTTCAGGCAAAAATTGGTGTGATAAGAAACAAAGATGGCAGGGACCTAACAGAAGCTGAAGAGATCAAGAGAAGGTGGCGAGACTATACAGAAGATCTGTATAGGAAGGATAATAATATTGAGGATAGTTATGACGGTGTGGTGAATGAATTAGAACCAGACATCCTGAGGAGTGAGGTTGAATGGGCCTTAAGAAGCATTGCTAACAACAAGGCAGCAGGAGACGACGGGATCCCAGCTGAACTGTTTAAAATCTTAAAAGATGATGCTGTCAAGGTGATGCATGCCATTTGCCAGCAAATATGGAAAACACAAGAATGGCCATCAGACTGGAAAAAATCAACTTATATCCCCATACCAAAAAAGGGAAATGCGAAAGACTGCTCCAACTTCCGTACAGTGGCCCTTATTTCTCATGCCAGCAAGGTAATGCTCAAGATCCTGCAAGGAAGACTCCAGCAATACATGGAACGAGAGTTACCAGATGTTCAAGCTGGGTTTAGAAAAGGCAGAGGAACGAGAGACCAGATTGCCAATATCCGCTGGATAATGGAGAAAGGCAGGGAGTTTCAGAAAAACATCTACTTCTGCTTCATTGACTATTCTAAAGCCTTTGACTGCGTAGATCACAATAAATTGTGGCAAGTTCTTGGTGGGATGGGCATCCCAAGCCACCTTGTCTCTCTCCTGAGGAATCTGTACAAGGACCAAGTAGCAACAGTCAGAACTGACCACGGAACAACAGACTGGTTCAAGATTGGGAAAGGCGTACGGCAAGGCTGCATCCTCTCACCCAACCTTTTTAACTTGTATGCAGAACACATCATGCGATGTGCAGGCCTGGATGAATGCAAAGCTGGGGTGAAAATTGCTGGAAGAAATATTAACAACCTCAGATATGCAGATGACACCACTCTGATGGCCGAAAGCGAGGACGAGCTGAGGAGCCTTCTAATCAAGGTGAAAGAAGAAAGCGCAAAAGCCGGGTTGCAGCTAAACGTCAAAAAAACCAAGATTATGGCAACAAGAATGATTGACAACTGGAAAATAGAGGGAGAAACCGTGGAAGCCGTGACAGACTTTGTATTTCTAGGTGCAAAGATTACTGCAGATGCAGACTGTAGCCAGGAAATCAGAAGACGCTTACTTCTTGGGAGGAGAGCAATGTCCAGTCTCGATAAAATAGTGAAGAGTAGAGACATCAGACTGGCAACAAAGATCCGCCTAGTCAAAGCCATGGTATTCCCTGTAGTCACCTACGGATGTGAGAGCTGGACCTTAGGGAAGGCTGAGCGAAGGAAGATCGATGCTTTTGAGCTGTGGTGTTGGAGGAAAGTGCTGAGAGTGCCTTGGACTGCGAAAAGATCCAACCAGTCCATCCTCCAGGAAATAAAGCCCGATTGCTCACTGGAGGGAAAGATACTAGAGACAAAGTTGAAGTACTTTGGCCACATCATGAGGAGACAGGAAAGCCTAGAGAAGACAATTATGCTGGGGAAAGTGGAAGGCAAAAGGAAGAGGGGCCGACCAAGGGCAAGATGGATGGATGGCATCCTTGAAGTGACTGGACTGACCTTGAGGGAGCTGGGGGTGGTAACAGCTGACAGGGAGCTCTGGCGTGGGCTGGTCCATGAGGTCACGAAGAGTCGGAGACGACTGAACGAATGAACAACAACAAATGTTTAATTTAATTCTATTTTTAAATAGTTTTCATTTTATTTTCTGGAGCCCCCGGTGGCACAGTGGGTAAAACCCTTGTGCTGGCACAACTGCTGGCTGATAGGTCAGTGGTTCAGATGTTGAGCTCCCTCTGTCAGCTCCAGCCTCCCGTGCGGGGACATGAAAGAAGCCTCCCACAAGGATGGGGAAACATCCGGGGGTCCCCTGGGCAATGTCCTTGCAGATGGCCAATTCTCTCACACCAGAAACGACTTGCAGTATCTCAAGTCGCTTCTGACACACACACACAAAAATTATGTTCTGTTTTTAGGCAGCTTGTGCTGTGTGTAAACCACCCCAAGTCCCTTCATGGAGATGGTGACATGATGCAAGAATAAAATTATTATTATTATTATTATTATTATTATTATTATTATTATTATTATGTTTATATGGAGAAAAAAGTGTGTTTTAGATCTGAAGAAATACTGTAATTGTGGGTTTCTATGATGTTATACTATATACATTGCCTGTCTGTTTGTATTGTATTTACAATTGAGTTGTGAATGGATCATTCAGGAGAGTTCCAAGGCCCCTTCTACATTACCATATAATCCAAATTATCAGAAATTTCAGTCAATGTAATTTCATACCCAGTGTCATTTTTATTTATTTCCTTACTCTTACTTTTTTTCATACACTTCAGCCTATTCAGACTAATGAAGTTACAACCTATCTAAAGATTGATGCTTCTTTTCTCCTGTGTTTTTTACTTTTAGGGCCATATTCTTCCCTTTAGATATAACTTCAAAATAGAATTACTGCAGAAGTTTATTTCAAGTTCACGTGTAAAGACTTTCACATTCCAGCCAAGCACATGATCCATTGTTGCATAGGTGGAAAATCAGTGTTCAGCTGCAGAATTGTGTTGAATACATGGAACTTCCTTTTATTACGAAACTTCCTCCTTACTGCATGTCCACATGTCTTCCACCTCAGTTTGCAACACCAAAGGCCAAGTGGAGATGCTTTGGTTTTATTTAGCACAAAAAACAGAAGTGGGTGAAGACTTTAAAGCTATTGATGGGGAAATTGAAAGTTAAGAAAACCAGTCGGTGTTTTTTGCACTTCCCGGTTTCTTAACGTAGACATGAGTGCAATATCTATATATATACATATACATACACACACACGCACATATGTACTGTATTTCTTCAAATCTAAGATACACTATTCCTACATATTACATTTTTAATTAAAAATTAATATGGTACAATTGCATTGTTACATGGACTGTTCCCAGCTTTATACTCCCACACATTTATATAAATAAAAATGTAATGTTTGTTTGTGGGATTAACATAACTCAAAAACCACTGGACGAATTGACACCAAATTTGGACACAATACACATATCAGGCCAACAAGTGACCATTACTCATAAAACATGGAAAAACACAACAGAAGAGACTTAAAAAGCAACAAAAAAAACCCCAAAAATACATTACAACGCATGTGCAAAACCACATATATATAAGCAAACACACAATACACAAATATATACACTCATATATACACACACAAAACACATATACACAGACTGGGCCACAGCAACGCATTGTAGGGAAAGGTCACATTAAAGCTTATATTCCTAAAATGGCTTATTTCAGTAGAGTCCCCTGTAGTAACTCTTTACACTTCAACCTCCTTTCTTAGGTTTTCGATTCCGGTGATGTGACAGCGGAGGCCACCATGTCGGCATTATGTCCTCCTCCTTCCCCTGCGGTGGCCAAGACAGAGATTGCATTGAGCGGAGAGTCGCCACTGCTGGCTGCTACCTTTGCGTATTGGGATAATATTCTTGGCCCCAGGGTCAGACACATCTGGGCTCCCAAGGCTGAGCAGCAGCTTCTCAGTGATGGAGAAATAATATTTCTTGCAAACCATACTCTGAACGGAGAAATACTTCGTAATGCAGAAAGTGGCGCAATAGATGTGAAGTTTTTTGTTCTGGCTGAGAAAGGAGTCATCATTGTGTCCTTAATTTTCGATGGGAACTGGAACGGGGACAGAAGCACTTACGGACTTTCGATAATACTTCCACAAAGTGAGCTTAGTTTCTACCTTCCCCTTCACAGAGTATGTGTTGACAGATTGACACACATTATAAGGAAAGGAAGGATTTGGATGCATAAGGTAGGACACTGGCATTGTCTTTTGTCATGGCCTATAAAATAGCACACTTAGAGAGAGGTGTCAAACCAAACAAAGCAGTTTCAAAATAATCCCCATCATACCCTTGCTGTTCTAAGTATTTTATTCATGCTGAGAGGAGATTTGATATTTTGAAATATGAATTCGTGAAATAATATTTCTAGATTTTATCATTATTGTTTTCATTGTACAGCACAACATTGTGCGTGTTTGTCCGAACATAAGGCCAACAATGTTTAGCAATAGTTCTACCACACTCCGAGACAGAGAGTTCTACTACTGAATATCTCTTAGGGTCAGGAGTTCTTCCTAATGCTCAGGTAGAATCTCCTTTCCTGTAATTTGAACTCAAAGAAGTCTGTAATTTAATTGGCCTGTGGATGTGATGTTTCATTGTTTGGGTGTACTAGAAGTTATACCTATCTACCTATTACTGAAAATTGATGTCTTCCTTAGGAAAGACAAGAACATTTCCAGAAGGCTGTTATGGAAGGCACAGAGAGAATGGAAGATCAGGTAAGAATGATGCACATAACAAACCACCCAAGTACAACTTCAATCCTTTTGATTTAATTGGGAAGCCTAGGAACTCATTGGATCACAAGCCATATGTAGAAGGTGGTACTTCAAATCCTTTTGGCTATTCCTGAAATGTTTATGAGTAAACATTTCACATGAAGATGTGATAAGACACTGAGCAAAGTTGAAAACACATTTCTCCCAGCAGACCCATTTTGTAGTAAAAAAAAGACATCAGCATAGTATGTTGTCATTGTTCTGAAATGATTCAGATGAATTAAGAGTGATTTTTGAAGGAGGCGGTTTCTTGAGATTGACGGTACTGTCAACCTCCCATCAAAATAGAAGGTTTTATTAGGGCATTTATCTCTCGGGTGAAAGAACCATCAATCCCAAACTTTGAGTTGTCTTTGGCTTAGAGAGGATTTACTAACAATGGACATGAAAAACCACCAATTGTTAAAGATCTAGACAGTTCCTTCCTTTTGATAATCTGTAAAGGTAGCCATAAATTCATTTACTAATTACAGTCCAGCTATAGTGGATGCTTTGTTGGAAAATCTTTAAAATATCCAAATCATACTCTTGGTTAACTTGCTTCCTTTTCTAGATTGCTATATTGCAGGCATGGGCAAATCTTCTTACTTGGGGGGGCGGGGGCACATGCTAGCAGATGCCTGTTGATGGTAGGAGGAAGGGAAGAGAGAAGGAAGGAAGGATGAAAGGGAGGAAGGGAAGGAGGGAAGGTGAAAGAGAGAGGGGGGAAGGAGGGAGGAAAGAGGGAACGAAGGATGAAAGGGTGTAAGGGAAGGAAGGAAGGAAGGGAGAAAGAAGGGTGGAAGGAGAAAGGGAGAGGGAAGGAGGAAGGAAAGAGTAGGAAGGAAAGACAAAAAGGAGAGAACGACGAAAGGGTGGAAGGGATGGATGGAGGGGAGGGAGGAAGGGAAGGAGAGAAGGAAGGACGAAAAGGTGGAAGGAAAAGAGGAAGGAAAGAGAGGGAAGGGAGGACAAAAGGGTAAAAGGAAGGAAAGAAGGGAGAAAAGAGGAAAGGAAGGATAAAAGGGTGAAAGGAAGGAGGGAAGGAAGGACGAAAAGGTGGAAGGGAAGGAGGGAGGGAGAAAAAGGGAGGTGAGGAAGGAAAGAAAGAAGGGAAGAAGAAGAAAGGACGAAAGGGTTCAAGGGCAGGAGAAAGAAGGAGGAAGGAAAGAGAAGGAAGGATAGGAAGGTGAGGGAGAGGAGGGCCTGAGAAAAAAGCCCAAGCGGTTTGCACATACCTGCTATATTGGAACAAATCTGAAACCATGTCCAGAGAAATCTACATTTTTTTCTTGATCTCCTCTGAAAGTGTTCAGTCTTCCCATATCCTGTTTTTATAGCACATTCTCTGGTTTTTATTTCATCCAATATTATTTATGGTGCAGGGCCAGAGCATCATCCCAATGCTGACAGGGGAAGTTATTCCAGTAATGGAACTCCTTTCATCTATGAAATCACACAGCGTTCCAGAAGAAATAGATGTAAGTCCTTCTGCTCCCTTCATCATGAAAGAAGGCAGCTCTCCTATTCTATTCCCTTTTGGTATAAGAAATTAAAGCTCATAAATCAATATGCTTCTAGCCTTCCAATACTGCACAGTAATGCCATCTTATCTTTTCTGGACATACAATGCATGCAACAATTTTTCAATTGTAATTGATGACATTGCTTTTTATGTGTGTGTCAGGAGCGATTTGAGAAACTGCAAGTTGCTTCTGGTGTGAGATAATTGGCTGTCTGCAAGGACATTGCCCAGGAGACACCCTGATGTTTTACCATCCTATGGGAGGCTTCTTTCATGTCCCCAACATGAGAAGCTAGAGCTGACACATGGGAGCTCACCGCACCCCCCAGATTCGAACCTTTGACCTTTCGGTCAGCAGTCTTGCTGGAACAAAGGTTTAACCCATTGCACCACCGGGAGCACCTGATGAAATTGCTTGCCAAATGTTTATCAAATGTGTGGTACAAAAGTGTATACCATTATCATTATAGGTAAAGTTCGGTGGTAAGATCACAAGGATGTTGGGATATTTCAAGATGGTAGCAAAACAAATACAGATATGTAGATGTGGATGCAGAACTTCCAAGGATATGCACATTTAGATTACGTAACATTTGAACATTTTATTCTCTGCACCTGTTCTTGCTTGAGTCCATGCCAACTTTAACCATGGAATGTATGATAAAATAGTGTGTTTTTCTTCATCTTCTGTACTAATTTACCCTGCTGTTAATCCATTCTGTTTGACTTCAGAGTTAAAGTTTGTGGCTAGAATCCAGTGGTGTACAAAAAAAATCATTCTCTCTGTTCCCCAATTTCCAGTAAAATTAGTTCCAAAGGGCTTGGAAACTGGTAGTAGCAGAACAGCAGTAGAAAGAGGAAAAAGTCAAAATTCTGTTAGTATTGAAACATCAAATACACTCTCAGATCGTGCCCACTCTTCATTCTGTCATGAATCACTACAGACTGTAGTGAGTGAGACCTTTAGAGATGGTGAATGACTATCTAATAAAATTATTTCATCTGTTAAGGAAAAAGTCTCTCTAAAGGCAATGCCACAAAAAGAATTTGCCACACCAGTTCCTGGCCCTGGTTGACTTCCTTTTTCAGCCTACTGGCACTCAATGTGCAAGCTGTTTAGTTTTGCTTGAGAGTCCTAGAGAAGAGACATGGAGAGCAGGGGTCCATACTGTCCTTCTTGGATGGCAGAGAAAGGAGAACGAGCCAGATTTCAACTCCCAGTTCCTCCATTAAAGTGTTACTAGAGATCACCAAGGCTATGTTGATGGGTTGGAATAACTTTCCATGGAGAATGGAAGGTTGAATAGGGTTCTGTCACAATGAGAGAGGGCTGGCTCTGGTATTTTGGGTACAATATTATGGTATGACCTGGTACAGGAAGAGGTACAAGATTGACACCATGACTTACCACAGAGGTACTTGTACTGGGACCCCTTGTTGGTGCAGCAGGTTAAACTGCTGAGCTGCTGAACTTGTTGACCAAAAGATCAGTGGTTCAATTCCGGGGAGCGGGGTGAGCTTCCACTGTTAGCCCCACTTCTGCCAAAACATGCAAATGTGAGTAGATCAATAGGTAACAGCACTCCATGCAGTCATGCTGGCCACATGACCTTGGAGGGTGTCTACGAACAATGCCAGCTCTTTGGCTTAGAAATGGAGATGAGCACCACCCCCCAGAGTTGGGCATGACTAGACTTAATGTCAACAGAAACCTTTACCTTTTACTTGTGATACTACTGTAAAATACTAGGTTGATGGACAACTAATACACCTAACTATCAACCCAGAGTGTGAAATTGAATAACAGCTAACCCTGATTAGCAATAACAACAGTTAAATGAGGTAGAAATGAGGAAAAAACTCAGTCCCAGAAAAGTTGAATCATGGTTTACATGCCTTCATAGGTTCCTTAAAGAATGTCTACAGGAAATCTGATGAAAATAGTGGTGGTGGTGGTGGTGGTGATAATTCCTTCTTTGTTTGATTCACAGCTAATATTTGCATTAAAATATCCTTTGTGTTCACAGAGGTGTAATCACTTATACTGTGTTTACATATGATATTACTCACGAAGTAATCTTTCTGTCCTTGTTTTCATCCCATTCCAGATACGTGATACAGTTCTAAGTGATGACGACATTGGAGATAGCTGTCATGAAGGCTTCCTCCTTAAGTATGACCTGTTTTTATCATGTTTTTATAAAACAAAAAGTTAAAGCAAAGGTTTGGAAATTGAGTAGATAGACTACATGTTGGTAAAAACTTTTGAATGGCTTTATAAGATCAACAATAATTGTGAAATGTTGTGTGCTTTTCTGTGTACTTTGGTGACACAAAATATTAAATGAGGATGCTTGGTAATGGTTCATTTTTGAAGGAAATGGTGAATATATTAGTTCTTTAGGCAACAATTGATCAGTGTATTATATCCCCTGCCCTGGATTTATGCTTTCTAGGTAAAAACTGGTTATCTTTTTTACATTTGACCTTAAAAAGGAGGAATCTAATGGCATTTTAAGGATTAGCCACCATATTTCACCTTATGTTTTTGTGGATTACAGGCCATATCTTCAGATCATGTAGTATCTTTCATGATATTGAAAGATAGGATTAAACTGATGTGATTTCTATCAGACAATGTAACTGGAACAACTAACTACTGATAAAAAGAGAGGGCAGACTATTAATACTGTACTTTGCAAAACTGTGATCTTTTCTGCTTTTTTGACAAGTTGAAAATTCAGTGAAGTAATTAACATTTTTTAAAAAAAATGTATGCATCTAAGCCAAAAAAAATGAGACTATTGTAATTGTGTTTAGGCTTACAACTGTTGTATTATTTAATTGCCTGCTTGTGACTTTTTTGTTTGAAATCATATCTGCACTAAATATATTAAACATCTCAATTACAGCACATTAAACAGTTGTGAAATATTTCACAATTCTTTATTTGTTACCAAATTTTCAGAGCCATCAGTTCCCATTTGCAGACGTGTGGTTGCTCAGTCGTTGTAGGTAGCAGTGCAGAAAAAGTGAATAAGGTAAGTGCTTCTTCCATTGATTATGATCCTAAACAGTTAACGGGGTGACTAGTATGTTATCTTAAATCACTGGTTCTCAACCTGTAGGTCCCCAGATGTTTTGGCCTTCAACTCCCAGGCATCCTAACATCTGGTAAACTGGCTGGGATTTCTGGGAGTTGTAGGCCAAAACACCAGGGGTCCCACAAGTCGAGAACCACTGAAGCTGGCCATTTCGAGTGCCTCTGGTGTTGCTGTGAGAAGGTCCTCCATTGTGCATGTGGCAGAGCTCAGGTTGCATTGAACTCCAGATGAAATGTGGATGTTTTGAAATGTGGGACTAGAATATTGATGTTCCCTAAGTGATGCCAAAACCATATATTGTCCATAAATGGCAGGCCAACAAAAATGGTAGTTATTTGTGAAATGAACGGGGTTGTTCTAAGAATGTATGCATTTTGTAAACTGAGAACATGAACTGGCTGTGGAATATATGTAACAGACAATAAACAACTGGCCACTTGCTGGGCAGCAGAACTGTTCTTACAGTTGGCTTTTCTTTTCTTTACTAGATGGTCATCTTACAGCATTACAGTATATTTGTTTTACAGATAGTGCGGACACTGTGCCTCTTTCTCACTTCAGCTGAGCGGAAATGTTCTAGGCTCTGCCGAAATGAAACCTCTTTCAAGTACGAATCAGGTCTTTTTGTGCAAGGATTGCTCAAGGTAAGCACTTTCATTTCCCAGCAAACCTGAGTGTCTTTACCAATCAAAAGGTTAGAATCTCACCATTTGCTTTTCTCTAATGCCACTGTGTCTAGTATGCCTACTCCGTATGTGATTAGATAGCATACTTATAAGTGTGAGATTTCGCGGAGGTGTCTGCACTGTTGAATGAATGCACTTTGACACCACTTTAGCTGCAATGGCTCCATGGGAGATGTATTTTGGTGAGGCACCAGCACTCTTTGAAAAAGAAGGCTGAAGACCTTGTAAAACCCAATTGAGCCATGGTAGTTTAAGTAGTATTTATCTGAATTAATTCTACATGTAGACGCACCCCTGCATGCTGCATTAAGTTGTCCTTGTGCTTCAAAACACTTCTACTTCAGTAATTTGACAGCTCTGAAGACTTTTTCTCAGAGTGGTGAAGGAACAAGTAATTTATCTAACATGAAATTTCTAGTATGGTTTTCATGGTTTTCAGTTTAGTCAGAATTAGCAGTTCCCTAATGTGTGAAAAACAATGTCACTATTATTTAGGGCGACTCAAGGCAGTTAAGAGGGAAAAATTCAATGCTTACAATTAAAAACATAACATATAATAAAAACTAAACAAATCAATAAAATATAAAATCATAGTGTCTCCTTGTTAAAAAAAGTTGTCCAGAATAATTGTCTAGTTGTTCTATTTAACTATGTCAGTTACTCTGCATTTGCAAACGCTTGTTCAAAAAGCCACGCCTTGACTTTTTTCCGCAATGTTAAAAGGAGAGTGGCCAATCTAATATCTATAGGAAGAGCGTTCCACAGCCGAGGGGCCACCACCGAGAAGGCCCTGTCTCTCGTCTCCACCAGACATACTTGTGACGAAGGCAGTAACGAGAGCAGGGCCTCCCCAGACGATCTTTCAGTCCTAGATAGTTTATAAGGGGAGATGTGTTTGGACATGTAAGTTGGGCCAGAACCGTACTGCCCTCATTGTTCCCATTTTAAGGTAGATAGATTTGTTTATTGATTAGTGCTCTGACCACATCAGCAGTAAAAGACAAAAGACAAGAATACATAGACAAATAAACACCTCACTATCCTAAAGCTCCTGTAATAATTAATTAAAATAAATTAAAACACAATAAAACTTGATCAAGTAATAGGTTTGGTAAAGTGTATTCTGAAAGACTTTTCTAACAAAAAGGTTAAAGTTACAGCAAAGGATATTCTGACCCCGTGCGGTTCAAATTCAATATTCAAAAAGCACTCATACACAATATTTTCAGAATGGAGCAAGAACACAAACAGTGCAGTGAACCAAACTGCATCCCCACAGTTTTTTCCCCATCTGCGACAAATATGGGAAGAGCTGGTTCTGGCAGTTTCACAAGAAAAGTCTATAATGTTTGAGGATAAACAGCTGACCATTCAAATCTACCTGCTTAATATAGGTTAATTTAAGAACTGAAAGAAAGCTTCTCTTTCCCTTTCTAAGAAGCCCTGTCCTACTGTTTTGAATACATGAATTCAAATTCTAATCCATGTCATAAATGTTTTTGCCTGGAGATAAGTTCCAATGGAACAGAACAACAGCAACAACAACAAAAATAAAAACAAATATACACCCATATTTAAAAAAAAACCCAAAAAGAACTATAAACTTGCCACTCTTTGATGATTATTAACACTTGTTTGTTTACTCCCTTTAAGCAATGATATCATCACACTTCTATTTTTGGCAATATTATATTAATTTAAGAATCCCATGGTGGTGGTTGTAAAACAGTGTCCCAGTCTTTTCTGAAATCAAAGATTTCTCCTTATTAGCATAGTCAATTTGTCCATCTTGCCTAATTCACAGATCTTCATCAGCCATTGGTATAACTGGCTCCTTCCTTCACGGAGCATATACAATTTTTCCAGCAGTTATCACATTGTCTAGCATTCACCCATTTTTTTTCTAAATATTGTCTAGCATTCCCAACAAATAAAACCCTGGTTGTGGCTCTCCATCTGTTGTGGAGTTGCAGTTTTTATCAGCACTAGTCAACATGGTAGTGAAGGATTATGGAACTTGCAGTCTAATATGCAGAAGGCCACAGTCCCCACCAATCTTGGGCAATTCCAGCTACTCCTAACCAGGGTAGGATAACGTGTTGGGGGGTGGGATTCAACTAATGTCAATTGGAAGTGTTTCAAATTTTGAAAATAGGAAAATGATGCTAGATTTTCTAGGTTTAACTGTGTGATCCCACTGCTTTTAATTATGTTAACCTCTTTGTGAGTCTTAAGTGCACAACCCTAAATCCATGTAATAATAGTCTAAATTGCACAAGTGGTACTTATTCTCATATTGCAGAGGAAGGTATTAACTGCTTTTCTATATGAAATGCAAACATACTGTGATTGCATTCTTTTTATTGAATTAGTAAATTTATTTGCATATTTCTTGCATATTAAGCCTACTGCTCTTAATTATTCAAATAATTGTCTGACGATGGCCTGTTCATAATTCCTGCACCTACAAGAAAATAATAAAAACTCGAGCACTGGTTGTTCTCACTGTTACAGGATGTGACCGGAAGCTTTGTATTGCCTTTCCGCCAAGTAATGTATGCTCCGTATCCTACGACGCACATAGATGTAGATGTCAACACGGTAAAACAGATGCCTCCATGCCATGAACATATCTATAATCAGCGGCGGTACATGAGATCCGAGCTTACAGCATTTTGGAGAGCCACTTCAGACGAGGACGTGGTTCAGGATACTGTTATTCATACAGATGAAAGCTTCACTCCTGACTTGTATGTATATATGAGGGAAGAGCCACATATCACTCATGGGGCCAAAGTGTCACCAATAAATGCCACAGACTTTCTGACATGCTGCAGCTTCTATGTAACTCTAGGTTCATTTTGCCAATCCTTTTTCCATTTCAATGATCTTGCTAATTTGCAAAAGGGCACTCTCCAGAAATAGTGAAAAGAATTAGCGCCCATTCATCTATTTTGTATGTATGATAAGTGTTTGTAAGTGTTTGCCCCCACTTTCCATTTTAAAATACCATCT
This sequence comes from Anolis sagrei, assembly GCF_037176765.1. Taxonomy (NCBI): domain Eukaryota; kingdom Metazoa; phylum Chordata; class Lepidosauria; order Squamata; family Anolidae; genus Anolis; species Anolis sagrei. The sequence continues at coordinate 202,430,659 of NC_090022.1, read as the reverse complement.
GAATGGATATTTGTTTGCCTTTCCTAAGAAACATGGTTGCTAGTGAATAATTGTGGAAGATGTAATTCAGGAACATCTGGGAAACGGCTAGCTCTCCACCTCTGCCATAGATGAAGGCCTCTTAACCCTTTTCCACTTGTGATTCCTCCTCCCCCTCCCCCCCCCCCCCGCCCCCGAGAAATTTTAAATGGTATATAAAAGTCAAAGGTAAAGGTTTCCCCTGACATTAAGTTTAGTTGTGTCCAACTCTGGGGCGGCGGGGGGGGGGGGGGGGGGCTCATCTCCCATTTCTATGCCGAACAGCCAGCATTCTCCATAGACGCCTCCAAGGTCATGTGGGCGGCATGACTGCATTTACACAGATCTGTTGTGCTGTGTTTACAGTGGACTCTGCAGAAGATGCTTCAGCTGTACTTCATACAATGGAAAATCAGCCTATTTAGCAAGCCTTGCAAATGATGGTTATTGTCTATAAATGTCTGATTTGTATATACCCCTGGTGGTGTAGCAGGTTAAACCGCTGAGCTGCTGAACTTGCTAACTTAAAGGTTGGCAGTTTGAATCCGGGGAGTGGGGTGAGCTCCTGCTGTTAGTCCCAGCTTCTGCCAACCTAGCAGTTCAAAAGCATGCAACTATGAGTAGATCAATAGGTACCGTTCTGGCGGGAAGGTAATGGCTCTCCATGCAGTCATGCTGGCACATGACCTTGGAGGTGTCTACAAACAATGCGGCTCTTCGGCTCAGAAATGGAGATGAGCACCACACCCCAGAGTCGGACACGACGGGACTTAATGTCAGGGGAAAACTTACCATTTTTCTGAGCTGCGATTCTTTGATAAGCTAACATATGTAGTTAACTTGTAATGGACTGGAATAAATTTAGGTTTTTCCCCCTCATAAGATAGTAGCAAGGAATAACAGCAAATTAAATGTTTAAAATTAATGCAAATTTATATGTGCAGGAACATAGCAGCTTTCTCAGTTGTTCAGTTTGAAGTCCTGTGGCTTGCAGCTGAACATGAAAGCTGAGTGGGGGAAATTAAAAGCTTAATAATGAACCCGTGGGCACCAGTGAGCCTCATTTCAGTGCCAAAATCCAGCACTTAACCAAGCCTTTGCAGCCCAGTGACAATAGCTTGAATTGACCGGATTATAGATTTCTCTTGCTTTACCCTATTAAATCATTTGTAATTGTGTTAAATCTCTTTACAACAGTTTAATGTTGCTTTGTTGTTTTTGTTTCACCTTGAGATCTTTTGATATAGAATACCTTATTTATATATGTGTTTGACATTCACACCCCTACATAGATATATTTTTTTGAAAGTCAGTCCTATAACTTACAAACTGGTATAATCTAGTCTTAGCTTGTGTTTTTGTTCAGAGTGACAAATTAGACATGCAGCTTTTTTTTCCTTCTCTGGCGTTTTATTTTACATCCAGTATGAGAGAACTGACACTTCTGGATGTAGTTTTCTATTCTTTTTAGTGATGCAGTTTCTTTTACAAATTATCATGTGGCAGAGTTGTGAGTTTTCTGGACTGTATAGCCATGTTCCGGAAGCATTCTCTCCTGAAGTTTAGCCCACATCTATGGCAGGCATCCTCATAGGTTGTGAGGTCCACCACAGATGTGGGCCAAACATCAGAAGAGAGTGCTTCTAGAACATGGCCATACAGGCTGAAAAACTCACAGCAGCCCAGTGATTCCGGCCATGAAAGCCTTTGACAACATATCATGTGGTATTATTATTTTAAAAAATCAGCCAACTGTTATACTTCTTTGTATTTTTACAGGAATGTTTTTCAAGATGTCCTCCATCAAGACACTCTAGTAAAAGGCTTCCTTGATCAGGTAATTATTATTCATTTAAATAAGTTAATGGTGATGATCAGTATTTTGCCAAATAGGTCTTTCCAGTAGTATATAAAAGAAATAGGGTTATAGAAGGGCATTGACTGTACCCACTTTTGAACATCCCATAATAATAATAATAATAATAACAATAACAACAACCCACCTCTCCCTGCAGGTCTCAGGGTTAAGTGGTGATATACTTTGTTCTGAGAAAGTAAAGGCAGGCTAAATCATGTAAGAATAAAAAGTCTCTTTGAGGAGTTAACATATAGAAAGGGACGCTGTTGATTATACTTATGTCATTGTATTTGTACTTCTGTATTCTTGTCTGCATGTGGCACTTGGCATCTGTGAGCCGCCCCAAGTCCCTTTGTGGAGAGATTGTAGCGGGGTACAAATAAAGATTATTAGAGGTCAAAAAGTCTCTTGACTTTATGACCTCTAAATTCAAGAGGGATGTTGACAAGCTGGAAGATGTCCAAAAGAAGGTGACTAAAATGATCATGAATCCCCATGAAGAGCGTCTTGAAGAGCTGGAGAAGTTTAGCCTGCAGAAGAGCAGGTTGAGAGGAGACATTTGACTCAGGCCGCCCTGAGTCCCCCCTCGAGGGTGATAAGGGTGGGTACAAATGTAAGAAATAAATAAATAAATATCATAAGGAAGAGGGAGCAGGCTTGTTTTCTGCTACCCTAGAGTCTAGGACTTGGTGCAGTGGGTTCAAATTCCAGGAAAGGAGATTCCACCTGAACATTTGGAAGAACTTCCTGAGTGTTCAGCTGTGGAACTCTCTGCCTCGGGGTGTGGTGGAAGATCCTTCCTTGGAGGCTTTTAAACAGAGGCTGGATGGTCATCTGTCAGGGATGTTTTGATTGTGCTTTTCCTGCATGGAAAGAGGTTGAACTAGATGGCCCATGTGGTCTCTTTCAATTCTATGAGTCTACATTTGTTACTAAAGTGATGAAGGACATTCATAAGCTCATTCTTGAAGAAGAATAGGGGCACTTCTGAAGAGTGAAACTTTGTCATGTGATGTGTATTGTTTTTATTTCCTTTTTTCTGACGTGGCTTCAATAGGTCTTTCATTTGAAACCTGGATTGTCTCTGAGAAGTGTGTTCCTTGCACAGTTCCTCTTAGTCCTTCATAGAAAAGCCTTAACTCTCATCAAATACATAGAAGATGACACGTAAGTATAAAGCCAAAGGGTTTGGTGTCAACACAGTTTCAAATAATTCAATTCTCTCTAATCGCGTCTTTCTCCCCACACTTCCACAGGCAGAAAGGTAAAAAGCCCTTCAAATCTCTTCGTAGCTTGAAGATAGACCTGGACTTAACAGCAGAGGGCGATCTCAACATAGTCATGGCTTTGGCGGAGAAGATCAAGCCTGGTTTACATTCGTTTCTCTTTGGCCGACCTTTCTACACTAGCGTGCAGGAACACGACGTCCTGATGGCGTTTTAATGATGTTTTCGGTTGTAGAAAGGTCTAGAGGCTCTACAGGACTTTTTGAAAACATCTGTCAAGGGAATGTGGTATTTCTCTTTGCAAGCTTGTGCAATTGCTCAGTGCCACTGAATGTCAAGTCACACTACAGTTGGTGGAAAAAAAGGACAGATTGTGCTTTGGAGACAAGTCATGTCAACTTAGGCACGCGTCCGAGGTTCCCTTTTGTTTATAGACAAAGTAAATATTATTGTGGCTGGAATAAGTGCTTACTTTATGGGACCTTCTAACCCACCATATAAAGAGGACAGGGCTTAATGGTTGTCAAGAGTAACACTGCATTTACCACTTTTTATTCCTGTGTGTGTGGCATAGAGCAAATCATTCAGTGCCCCTTTCATATCTTTGGGGGGGGGATTATTGACAGAAAAGCAAACATGCTTGAAGAGAGTGTCTTCCAGCATGGATGTTAGTATAAACAACGTAATGCCTCTTTTCTTCTTCACGGATCCTTCAAAAGCAACTAGAAACATTGCTATGCTATCTAACCATTTAAAGAGAGACAGGAAACCAAATCAGAAGGCTGCAAGTTCCTTTTTATTTTCATCATCACTGTTCTTTGTGCCAAGTCATGTTACTGGACCATTATGCATGTTGCACTGGTTAATAACTAACATGGTTGCAAATCTTTATGGCACAGGAAAACCAGGTTTCATACTGAACACAGTCGTTGCTAAGCTTCAGCTGTGGAGCTGCTAAATAAAGCCAAATACATTTAAATCCCACATGTTTATGAAATTGCCAAATGCAGCTGGTAGCACAATTTGAAGGAAGGATAGAAGTACCAGAATTCTGTTTCTTTGGCGCATTAGTCTGCAGAAGCATTATGTTTGCCTCTTTCTTGCCCTTTGTTTGTATTTGGGTGTGTGTGTATATATATTTGTGTATATATACACACATACACACAAATATATATACACACATACATACAATAGAGTCCTGCTTATCCAACCTTTTGTGTTATCTGACTCTCTTATCCAATGCCTCCCACCCCCCTTTTCCTCCAGCATTTCTCCTTTTGAGGCCATGTTTTTAGTTTCCTTCTTTCGTCCCCATTTTGGCCGGTACCACTGTCCGGACTCCGAAGGAGGAGCCAGAGCATACTGATTCTGCCTCTCCTCCCCTGCGCACAGCAATGGTTCAGTCTAAGTAGGAAGGAGAAGTTTTGGCTACATGGGAGTTTGTAGGAAATATGGGAAGAGAAAATAAGAGAAAAGAATGAAGGTGGGCAGTTGTCATGAGGATTTGTGGAAGTTTACTATCTATCTTTTCATTACAATTCCTTATTTCTTGCTCTTTTTTCCCATTAGTAGTGAGTGAGTCCTCTCCTTATGTCTAGAAAACCAAACAGAAGGAGAACTCACTCACCAATTATCTCCGCCAGGATGGAGATATGGAAGCCTCCGTATTACCCAACATTTTCATTTATCTGACATCCCGTTTATGTCGGATAAACGAGATTCTACTCTGTGTGTATATATATAATTTGACCATTTTCTACTGCCTTGGATCTTGCTTAACATATAATGTTTTGATGAATTGGTTAAAATCTCCAGGTTTCGCGGATTAAAAATGCAAACATCTGCCATTTTACTGCATGTACTTGATGTTTCAGCACATGGTGCCATTTTTTTTTTGTTAATTTGTGGTGTGTTTTGTTTTGGGTTTTTGCCATATGCAGGTATGTTTTTTTAAGTGCAATATTTTTGTATTCCTCTGTGATTTGGGGGAAGTTCTCTTTAAACAACATCGCTAAACATGTCAGATTACAGCTTTTCTTTAGTCTATTCCTGAGCCATTCAAGAAATCTTTCTTGTTATTTGTTGCGATCCAGTGGCTGTGACTCAAGATGGTGGCAGTGAATTCTGGGGAAATATTTCCCCCTTATAACTGTTGCACCTTGAGAACTGGTGTGTGCCAAACTTTCCCCATTAGTAAAATGGAGTAAGACAGCCAAGTCTTTGCTCTTATGGAGTTCGCAATTGCACACGTCTTTTCATTGCGGCCTATAATTCTTAATTTATTAAGATGTGCTTATGTCAAAATACAAAATATTATTGCAGAGGAAGGCAACACTGCAGTCAGACCTTCCTCTTACTGGAAAATAATAAAATGGGACAAATAATAAAAATGGGACAAACTAAAACAAGAAAGAAAGAAGGAACTCCCTGCCCTATATTTTTGTGTGGAGTTTTGCCTAGGGCAAGAAAAAAATATTTGGGGTTAAAATTGCTTCCCAACGTTAACAGTAATGAGCATCTCCGGTCTCTAATGGACTGCAAAAGACAATAAGTCACCAAAAAGCTCAACGTTTTAAGCTCTATGTAGTCTTTTGCATTTATTTTGCAAGGTATTCAGTACAGGGTATCTCTATGGGTTACTGAAGACATAAATACTGCAATGCAATGCCTAAGATGATTACATGCTTTTCTTAAATACTTTTTTCTGGTTTGGTGATCTCTGTTATTAGTTTAATACTACCTTACATACTGCACAACTATTTTTCTAATTGTAATTAGCTGGAAGTACTGCTTTTTCTTTGTTTACACATTTACTTAGACACTACAGGTTTAGTCTTGTGTTTGGAGTGAAGTTTGAAAGAAAAATAATATATGAATCCTGTATTCAGAGTCCCTGAATATATCTTTCATACTTTCCAGACTTTTCATGGAAAGGTGCTTGAAAAATAAGTGGGAGAATTATTAATAGCACACTCAAGTAATAAGACAAATGCCATTTATTTGCCATTGCCTTGAAATTTCCCAATAGGAGGTCAAGGGTTGCTCTCCCTTTTTAATTTTGCTTCTTCAAGTGGTTTACATTAGCTTTAGCCTCTTATGAGTTGAGTGCAAGAGATGTTGCCACACTGAGACCGCATTATTGAATCACATGCCTAATTGTGGGTTGTTCAATTTTGATAAATACCACTGGAATTACTAAACTGAAAGCTCTGTAGCTTGAAACACATCGTACTGTCAGCGTTTTCCAATGTGAAATGTCTCAATGGTGAAAACGTGCTCCAAATCTGAATGCACTTGTGCCATGTATGCAGAGCATAATAAAAGATTAATACCTCCTTATTGTGTATATTCTTGCTCAGGATAAAATTGGGCTGTTAAAAATGCTGTGATGAAATCAATTTTTCATTTACTATGAACTCTTAGGGGCAGAACTTCCATGCAGTGCCAATACATTTCCTTCACTGATTCCATTGGTCTTACAAGTCACTATGGAGGGTAAAACTAGTCTTTTCCGAGTCGTTTTACATTCAACTGCCTTAGTTTTTATTTTTCCATCTTATCAATTTTGGAAAATGGAAATGTTCATAACCTTTTGGAGATTTTATTATCTTTGGATAGGCATGACCTTGTTAGAAATCATAACCTTTTTTAAAAAAATGATGTCATAACCCTTTGAGAAAATGGCATTCATGCAAGGCAGTTAGATTTCTCAGCTGTTAAACTGATGTGCCTAGATATGTCTCCAAACTGCTAGGGACAACAATATATCAATGCATAAAACATATCAAGGAACATAGTTGGTTTACTCACAGATTTCATGCATTCAGCATACAGATACTTTGCTTAGCAGTCCCGTTACAGATAGAATTAGAAGTAGTTTCTCTGTCTAGGTAACAGAGGGCATCTTTGATATCATCAGCAGTCCATAAACATCTCTCTGTTTGAGAGTCTAATAAAGTCTCTGTATAATCTGAAAGTCTCTAAGCATACTGTTCCTAAAAATGGAGTCTGAGTCCTGAACAAGCCCAGACCTGATCACATGGTCTGCAGCCCCTCCCACAACAAAGTTAAAGAAAAACTGCAAACCAATACACAAATACAATACAATAAGCAATCTGAATTATATAGTGTACATAAAAAACTAGTGGAGATTTGAAGAAGGTTGCTATTTCCAACAATCAATACAGTTTTCTATCTTTAGAAGTAATATTCATGCTTTTCCTGCCTTTTAGGGACATGTATTACTGCAGGTGGCTAATACTTCTGATATTCCTATATTGTGTGTTTACGTATGACTTCAAGTTGTATATTGACATACTGATTTCATGGGATTTTCTTAGTCAAGGGATGCTCAGATGTGGTTTTGCCAGTTCCTTCCTCTGAAATATAGCCTACAGTCTTTGGTGTTCATTGGTGATCTCCCATCCAAGTACTAACCAGGACTGAGTATGCTTAGCCTCCATGATCAGGCAGGATCTGCAGCCTTTAGGGTTTGTAGTCCTTGGCCACCTGCATGTTGCTGTGACAAGAAGAGACATCAAATCTGATAAAGTCCATAATTCCCTTGCCCCTACCTAATGGAGGGTGGTATGACCAAAAAGGTGGGGCTGAGTGCATTCTGAGAATTGGAAATCCATAAACAAAATGTTTTCGGACTCCTTATGTATCTATTTTTATGCTTCATGAGAGCGAAGCAAGCACTTCCATTATTCATACTTTTAGCCAAAAATAAATGATACCAACACACCCTGCTTTCTTAAGTGAGGAAATATTTCTTCCGCACCCTTTATTTTTACTGCTACCACAAAGCCTAATCATATTCAAACATAAGCAAATAAAAATAGAACAGTCATATCAAAGAGTTGCAGCAATAACATAAAACCCAGTATAATTTGTTTATTAGATCTTTAAATAGTCTTCCTACGCAGTTGCTAAAACGTCACATTTATTATTTAGGAAAGCATACTGCAGACAAGCTGCTATGTCCAAGGCTTTCTCCACCAGCTTCCCTTTTAATCGCTGGGTCATCCAGATGAGGGGCCTCTCAAGAAGATAATGTCAAGGCAAATCAATGGTAGAACAAGACTTTTCTGGTATTTGGGTCCTCAAGCCAGGTAGTACTTAAGTGAAGAACTAATATAGTCAGTCCTCTACATATGCTGGGGTGAGGGGCACAGGTTCCCTGTGAATGTGAAAACCCACAAATTAAAAAAATGCAGCGTGTTTACATGGAAGACCACCTATCTATGAATGCCTAAGTTCTTCAGCATAACTATAGTCAAGTGCCACTGGAAGCTTACACTGGAGGACCTAGAGCAGTGGTTCTCAACCTTCCTAATGCTACGACCCCTTAATAGAGTTCCTCATGTTGTGGTGACCCCCAATCATAACATTATTTTTGTTGCTACTTCTTAACTGTTATGTTATTACTGTTATGAATCGTCATGTAAATATCTGATATGCAGGATGTATTTTCATTCACTGGACCAAATTTGGCACAAATATCCATTACATCCAAATTTGAATACTGGTGGGGTTGTGGGGGGGGGGGGGGGGTTGATTTTGTCATTTGGGAGTTGTAGTTGCTGGGATTTATAGTTCATCTACAATCAAAGTACATTCTGAATTCTACCAATGATGGAATTGAACCAATCTTGGCACACAGAACTCCCATGACGAACAAAAAATACAGGAAGGGTTTGGTGGGCATTGACCTTAACTTTTGGAGATGCAGTTCATCTACATCCAGAGAGCACTGTGGATTCAAACAATGATAGATCTGGACCAAACTTGGCACGGATACTCAATATGCCCAAATGTGAACACTGGTGGAGTTTGTGGGAAATAGACTAGTCATTTAGGAGTTGTAATTGGTGGGATTTATGGTTCACCTACAATCAAAGAGCTTTCTGAACCCCACTAACGATAGAATTGAACTAATCTTGGCACACAGAACTCCCATGACAAACAGAAAATACTGTGTTTTCTGATGGTCTTTGGCGACCCCTCTGATACCCCTTCACGAACCCCCCCCCCAGGGGTCCTGACCCCCAGGTTGAGAAATACTGACTTAGAGAGAACATTTTAATCTAATCAATGAATAATCAAATTCTCAAAAACCCTAAAACTTGGGTTTAAGCTGGAAGATTCATGGAGTCTACCAATACCTGAAGACCATTTGCTCTATTCAAATCAACTTTTGGATATTCCTCATCTTTCAAACCACACTTTCTTCCATAGGGATCTGAAGACTTGGATGTTTAAACAGGCCTTTGGGAATGCTAGCCCCAGTGATCCACAGTTAATGACACAACACTGCAGTTCCTTAGCTACAATTTGCACTATCCCATTCCCTTGTCTCGTTTACAGTCCGGCCATGTCTTACAATAGTTGTCACCATAAGTTACTGGGCGTTGTTCTGAGTTTTAAACTATTGTTTTTGTATGTTTTCCTTTATTGTGTTCTATTGTATGTTCATTTTATGCTCTGTTTTAAGCACTTTCTGCCATATGTAAGCCGCCTCAAGTCCCTTCGGGGAGATGGAGACGGGGTACAAGAATAAAGTTGTTCTTGTTATTAATATTATTATTACTACTACTTATTATTATTATTATTACTAAGATCTTCTGAGAGCAGGGTGGCGGGACCCTGCTCTCGGTCCCGCCACCATCACAGGCGCGTTTGGCGCATACGAGAGACAGGGCCTTCTCAATGATTGCCCCCTGGCTATGGAACTCACTTCCTGTCAATATTAGATCAGCCCCTTCCCTTCTGTCCTTCAGACCTGGCTGTGGGACCAAGACTTTTTAAAGCAACTTTTAATGTTAATATAAATTATTTTAATGTTTGTATATATTTATGGTTTTATGTCCTGGCATTGAATGCTTGCTGTATCTATGTTGCGCTCCGCCCTGAGACCCTGTGGGGTGAGAAGGGCAGAATATAAATGTTTAAAATAAATAAATAATACTATTATTATTATTATTATTATTATTATTATTATTATTTATAACAGAACTGAAAACAAATCGGCTTGTCGCCAAAGAAATATTCTGTAGGGAGCATATGATGGAAGTGACTGAGTTGGAACTTATGCCCCCCCCCCCCCCTTGAATTCTAGAACATATTTACAAGGGACTCTCATTAGTGTGCTTTTTGGTGATTATGCCTGGAAATTACTTCCTTCTTCCAAATGCAACTGTATCTTACTATTTTTGAAAAAGCATCCTTGTGTTTTCAAGCCTAGCTTCCACATCTATCCTCTGGAAACTGCATCTTTTTTGCCTGGGGATGCCTGGATCACCCATGCCGTTTTCATGCCAATACATGTATTCAAAGGGCAAGGCAAGGCAAAGCAAAGGGAAGTTAATAACTCCCACCAGTTTATATACATATATTTAAGACTTCCATGTGAACTGTTGCATGTAATGCATCTGAAAGTTGACAAGTTTGTTATTTAAATCATATTTTCTTAATGAAATGTTTATATGTTCCCTTGTGCACTAATGATGTGAACATTCTTTTGCACTTTCATGTCTCAATTGCTCCAAAGTCGTGCTAGTTTCAGATGACCTTCTTCAGGAAAACACCTTTAGAAAGGAAAATGTGTTCCGAACCAGTAGCAAGAAAACAGCAAATCCCTAATGTATTAGAGAAATCTTTGATTCCTTTCTCATTCCCCAGATGTATGTTTCTTTTTTTTTTTTCCAGAATACCGGTAAATAAACGGTCATGGTTAGCATTTAGAGGAGCCCCCATGGCACAGTGGGTTAAACCACAGAGCTGCCAAACTTGTTGACCGAAAGGTCACAGGTTCAAATCCAGGGAGTGGCATGAGCTTCCATTGTCAGCCCCAGCTTCTGTCAACCTAGCAGTTTGAAAACATGCAAATGTGAGTAGATTAATAGATACCGCTCTGGTGGGAAGGTAACAGTGCTCCATGCAGTCATGCTGGCCACAAAACCTTGGAGATGTCTTCGGCTTAGAAATGGAGTTGAGCACCACTCTCCATAGTTGGACACGACTGGACTTAATGTCAGGGGAAAACCTTTACTTTACCTAGCATTTAGAATGCTTTACTCTTAAAACATTTGAAAAGGAAAAAAGTGCAGTCTTCATTGATTCCTGGCATCAAAATTGCCCATGAACATGAAGGCTTTGTAATATCTGATTTTTGCAATTTTTCCAAGTGAAAATTTATAGTTGCAATATGTATCAGTTGATCTGTCCAAATACTTTGTAAATGCCTATTTAGTTGGTTCAGGTTAAGAACCACACGCAGTTGCTATATGAAGGATTTTCCCATCACTATAGTCCTTCCATGTGATGTGGAGAACTATTAGCATGACTGCTGTTGATATAAATATTCAAGATGATGTGTTTTGGATCCAAACAGTAAATCCATGGATAATAAGTTCACACACAGAACTTGAATGTTTGGTGCATGAGTGGAAAACTGGGTGGCTGGTGAGCCCCTTAGATTTACAGGAAACTTTAGAAGACCCCATATCATCACAAGGGAAAGGAGGAGGAAGATGAAGAGAGGGAGACGAAGGCAAGGAGGAGGAGGAGCTTGTCCTTTAGAGGACATGGAGAGAATTTCACTATGTTTTCTAGTGACCTCATCATACGTGTCGCCGGAATTGCCCTAATTTGTGTTGTATGTGTATTTTAAGAACAAAATTTGTAAATGAAACAAATAAACAAAAACCTCTATCCGTATTGGCACTGAATGTGTACTTCCCAGTTTCATAAGGAACTATATCCATCTTTGTTGCATAGATGTGAGCGCATCTCTAGTAAAGCTCTCATTCATCCTGAATTTGTTGTTAGATATGGACATACGTTAGCTTGTGTGTGCATATGGGAGGGGGGGAGTATGCATCTACAATGCAGTTTGACACCACGTTAACTGTTGTGGCTCAATGCTAGGGAATCTTGGGGTTTGTAGTTTAGTGGGAGACCAGGGTTCTTTAGAGGAGAAGGCTAAATACCTTGTAAAACTGCAAATCCCATAATTTCATACATTTAGCCATAGCAGTTAAAGGGCTGTCAAACTGCATTAATTTGACAGCGCAGATCCACACAATATGACTGTGAGCATGAGTACTTGTTGCCCGCAGCAAAATATCTTGGGCTTCCTGACGCAAAATGTTCTGAGGATATCTTGGCTGAAGGCACACAAAATTTCCCACAGTGTTGCCTTACAGACATTTTTTATTATAAAAAATATCTCTGCTTTCCAATTGTACAGGATGGCTTAAATGTCCTTTATTAGATTCTCTAATGAAAGCCTGTTGGTTTTAGATGCAGTTGTCTTAGAGCCATACAAAATGTTTATGAAGCCTTAGTAATTTCCTTCCTGTTCAGGTTTAGAGGATTTCTCAAAGAAAAATAATAAAATAAATGTGGTTGTGTTTGCTTTCTTATGAGAAGTTGGTTTTCATTAGAAAATATGAGAAAGTACATCATAACACAAACAAACTATGGAAGCTGAGGCTATTTCATAACATTGTGGGTAAAGAATATGGATTATAGGCTACTTTGAACTTTTTTAAAAAGCTCATGCATGAAGAAAAAATAAAATTATTATTAAAAACCCACAGTAGTTGTATCCATTGTGGATTTATTTATTTATTTCAACTAGGATTGCCCCAAAATCTCACACTGTTTTCACACTGTTTTTCTTCTGCCAATAAGCAGAAAGAAGGATGTGTCCTGTTGAATGTAATGCAGATCTGTCTGTTCTCCAGGGTAGTATAGTATGGCAATGGATCTCGCACAACAATATCCTTTAGTGACAGTCTTGCTTCCATGCCAATTTGTTTGCAATAAAGCCTTAAATGCTGATAGTAAAGTACTTTTGATATATGTTGATAGCCTGCTTCAAATTTAGGCAGAAGAGCTCCATTAATTCATGCAGCTTGCCTTTAGACACATATTTGAACATAAACAACTCCAATTCGCTTGAGCTATGTTGGCTGCATTTCAGGGCAATTGCAGTTCTTCAAAGTGTAAGAGCTGGGTTGGCTGCTTACATAGCCTAGCCTTGTTTCCCATGGGAATATTTTGCTTGCTTAACTTTAAACTGAAAATTAGAGGTTAAGATGGACAGTGAAGGATTACAGATCATTAGATCTATCAGAGTTCCAGTGAGCGAATCCAAATTTCAATTTCATCATAGGTGAAACTAGGGCCCAAAATGCTAGTATCTGTTGTGTGCCGTGGATATCAAAGAATGTTTACTGGTAGGTATGCAATCAGCCCTCCATATTTTCAGGCTTTACTTTTGCGGATGTGATGAAAATGTTTTCTCTAGAAATCTGTACGTTCTTTAATGTAGTTCTATAGTCAACTTCTGGCAGATGTTGAACATTTTTGGGAAATGGATGACCTTTGAGATCATAACCTTTTGGAAAACCAGAATCTTCAAAGCTTTTTTGGAAGTGTCACCTTTGGAGATTAATTGGCATTCACTGCCATTTGGAAAATCATAACATTTTTGTAAAGTATGCTCTTCCTGAGAAGAGCTAAAAACTCATTTGAGTGAATCATCTTTTTAGTGGAATATGTATATCCACTGGCATTCATGCAAGGCAAATTAGGTTTCTCAGTTGTTAGACTGATAAACTTGGTTATCTATTCGAACGGTTAGGAACAAAGATTATGCCAATACACAAAATATATTGTGTATATATATCTTCAGAAGTGTTATTTCAGTTGCCCAAAAACATATACGCTCCCATCAAATATATTAGTTTTAAATCATGCTCTCAAGAGACAAAAATAAGGTAGACTTCATTAAAAGTAACATGGTTGGTTTACTTATAAACTTCATGTATTCAGCATGCAGGTACATTGCTTAACAGTTGAAAGTTTAATCAGTAAGTTCTCTAAGGCATTCTGTTGCAGTTTGTTTTCTGTCTTATGTCTAATGCATAACAAACACTATACAAAACACTGCACAACACAATGCTGACTGAACACTGACATCTAAAATGGAGTTTCAGTCTGAATAGTCCCAGATCTGATCACATGGTCTACAGCCCCTCCCACAACCTCAGGCAACAGAGCTAAGGAAGCTGCATACCAATATATGCATATACAATATAGTAAGCAATCTGAATTATATACATAACCAATAACTGGTATAGGAGGCTTGTAGAAGGTTGTTATTTCCAACAGAACTATGTTGGAGGACCAAGAGTTGTTCTATCAACTTAAAAAATCATGTATTTTTAAATTTATATTTTTTTCTGTCTTTCTGAGAGCTCAGCAAATGTGGAGGACTGACTGTGTTCCAATTGTTTCATGTCTTCCCTACTCCTTCTCAGCCAGCATTGCTATTACCCCCATCATAGACATATAGAATGGTGGATGAGGTTAAGTTGTTGAAAACTGCATTAGACAAGGGAAGATCCTAAGTGGATTATTCAATTTATATATGGTTTGTATCACAAGTATCCCCTAGGCAACGTCTTTGTGGACATCTGATTCTTTCACACCAGAAGCAACTTGCAGCAGAGTTCATGTTGTGTTCCTTTTTCCTTCAATTTTCTTCAGCATCACTGTCTTCTCTAATCTTTCCTGTCTTCTCATGATGTGGCCAAAGTACTTCATCTTGGCCTCTAATATCCTTCCCTCCAATGAGCAGTCAGACTTTATTTCCTGAAGTATGACTGGTTGGATCTTCTCGCGGCCCAAGGCACTCTCAGGACTTTCCTCCAACACCACAGTACAAAAGCATCTGTCTTCCTTCGCTCTACCTTCCTTATGGTCCAGTTCTCACATCTGTAGGTGACTATGGGGAATACCAATGCTTTAACTATGCTTCATTACCAGCGTGATGTCTCTACTCTTCACTATTTTATTGAGATTGATCATTGCTCTCCTCCCAAGAAGTAACTATCTATCATTATAATCCGATGAATGTCTATTGAGAAGTTGGGCAGAAATTGATTTAATTGGTAGTTATCCACTAGGTGTGTACAAGCAGTCCCCAAGTTACAAACAAGATAGGTTTTGTAGGTTTGTTCTTAAGTTTAGTTGATTTGTAAGTTGGAACAGATACATTTTAAAAAGTAACTTACTTAGTCAGAGAGAGAGAGAGAGAGAATTCTTTAGACACAATATGTGATGAAATGGAGTGGTTACTTAGAATTGCATACTGTGTCTCAAGAACTCAAAATCTGGGAAGAGTGAGGGACAAAAATAAAACATTACCACTGAGATGTGTTTCCTACAGATGGTATGCATGTGTATGTGTTTGCTTTTCCCCTGACAATGTGGGAGATATAGGGTTTAGTGCTATTTTCTTTCTGTCTATACCACAAATCCCTTTAAATTAAGTCCTTCTGTTTTCTCCGCTCCTACTTTTGCACTGCAATGAAAAATTAAAATGGGCAGTTAATGTACAGGATGCGGTGAATCTAAACATTTAGAAAGTTTATCCCTCAAATATCAGGTCGGCTTACTTAGTGCTGGATTCAATACCAGCTGAATGTCTCCCAATAAAAAATACATGTTTGAATAACCATCATATTCTGGAAATGCTTTGAAGCCTCTTCTGATTAGGGCTTCAATATATCTTAAACCCTGCTGTAGATTTACTCCTGAGTGTAATATAAATGGTTGAGGAAGTGTTTTTTTCACTATGGAATTCATTTCCAGTTAAGATGGCTCTATAAGGGATTTAGATAAATGCATGGAAGATGAATACTAGTACTAATTTATGGTGGGAATGTGACCCATCAATGGGAAAGTGCTGATGCATACATAACTGTGTCTCCATATTCACCTTGAGAGAGAAAGAAAAGTTGTATGAGTTTTTGAAAAAAGGGAATTTTTCAACCATCCAACAATTTTTGAGTATCCGTTATCTGTAATTCAGAAACACTCCAGAATCCAAAATAATTTGAAAAATCCACAACCTATTGGATATAAGTGCACCATAACCTTATTGAAAAAGTAAGAATGATGTCACATCCATTTGGCAAATGTGAATCTCCATGAACGGTAGCAAGAGGCCCCATGCAGTGATGTGGAGGAGGAGAAGGAAGGTAAGGAGAGCGAGGGAGCAGCTCTTCTTCCCCCCTCACCCTCCTTACCTTCCTCATCATTCTCCTCTTTGCTGCCTGGGGCCTCTTGCTGCGACGCTGCATGGGGCCCAAGCTGCAGCAAGAGGCCCCAGGCGGCAAAGAGGAGGAGGAAGAGGAAGGTAAAGAGGGTGAGGGGTGGTTCTTCTTCCCCCCTCACCCTCCTTACCTTCCTCATCCTCCTCCTCTTCGCTGCCTGGGGCCTCTTGCTGCGACACCGCATGGGGTCCAAGCGGCAGCAAGAGGCCCCAAGCGGCAAAGAGGAGAATGATGAAGAAGGTAAGGAGGGTGAAATTATTTTCTTTTTTAAAAACCCCATGAAACAGCAAGTCTGCGATAAGTGGACCACAAAGGAGTGAGGGACCACTGTAGTCTTCTTTAAAAATAACATCTCAGGTTTACTAACAAACTTCTTGTATATTTGGGAGCTGGACTTCAGAGAAGGCTGAGCAAAGGAAGATAGATGCTTTTGAACTGTGGTGTTGGAGGAAAGTTCTGAGAGTGCTTTGGACCGCGAGAAGATCCAACCAGTCCATCCTCCAGGAAACAAAACCCGACTACTCATTGGAGGGAAGAATATTAGAGACAAAGATGAAGTACTTTGGCCACATCATGAGAAGACAGGAAAGCTTAGAGAAGACAATTATGCTGGGAAAAATGGAAGGAAAAAGGAAGAGGGGCTGACAAAGGGCAAGATGGATGAATGGTATCCTTGAAGTGACTGGATTGATCTTGAAGGAGCTGGGGGTGGTGACGGCCGACAGGGAGCTCTGGCATGGGCTGGTCCATAAGGTCACGAAGAGTCAGAAACGACTGAACGAATGAACAACAACAAAGTCAATAGTCGAATGTCTTTAAGATACAGATATAGTCCAAACTGTATAACCATACTCACTGAAGTCTGAAAATCATACTTCTCTACTAAAGTCCAGACAGCAACATGCATCCACCTCCACTGAGGTCTGATGCAAACTGGATAACAAACATGGAGTTCTGTGCCTGAAGCTCCTTCACACCAAAGAGGTACAGTTAAACTGGCAAACCAAAATGTACATACAATATAGGTTAACAATTATACACATTTACAAACAGTTACTGGAGGCTTGGAAAGTTGCTATTTCCAACAAAAAGTGTCCATTTGCATGGGGGAGAAAATGACACCTTTGCTTTACAATGGCTCAGTGTACACAAATTTTGTTTCATGCATAACTTAATCAAGAAATAAAATTACCATCAGGCAATGTGTGTAAGGTGCATGTGAAACATAAATGAACTCTATGTTTGGACTTGATCTATATTTTACAAGTATGGTAAGGTGTGAGAACAGGGAGAAGTGTATGAATTGGGGTGTTGGGTTGCTGATTGGTTCATGAAAGAAGATGTCAGAAGGGAAAATGTGATAGTTAGGGAAGGAGAGTGCAAGAAATGGCAGGTGGGCTGGAGAGAACATACAGCCCACTGTTGGGAACTTGTACCAGTCAGATAATAATAGCTCAGCCTTTGACTTTTTCCTGCTTAACTGTGGTGTACATGTAGAAAGGGAAAGGCTATGTTCCCAAAAACCATATAGTAGAAGGGGTGTGTTATAATGTATCCTTTTGCTCCTGAGAAATGAACTCATGCAGAGATAGCACCACAAGCTACTTTTAAAGCCAGGGTGCATCTACACTACATGTAGTCTCCATGTGGTCTATGCTTATTTAGAGGAAGATCTACAAACCACATTGAGCCGTAGTAATTCAAGTCATATCAAACTACATTCATTCTTTAGTGCAACCTCAGTGATCGCATACCTTCTTTGATTATTCAGTCTGTGGTCAGTCAGTAGTGATTATAAAATTGGGGCCAGTGCAATTCTCACAATGTTAGTTATTTGTGTCTGTAATACATTATACAGTATAGTATATATTCACAGTAAAGTAAAATTTAATTATGTATATACAGTACATTATACAATATTATATAATATAGCATTAAAATTATTTTTACTTATAGTACTGGCCTCCTGATGGCGTTAAAGTGGGTTAAAGCGCTGAGTTGCTGAACTTGCTAACTGAAAGGTTGGCAAGTCAAATCCAGGGAGCTGGCTGAGCTCCCGCTGTTAGGCACAACTTTTGCCAACCTAGCAGTTCGAAAACATGCAAATGAGAGTAGATCAATAGGTACTGCTCCAGCAGGAAGGTAACAGTGCTCCATGCAGTCATGCCGGTTACATGACCTTGGAGGCATCTATCGACAATGCCAGCTCTTTGGCTTAGAAATGGAGATGAGCACTACCCACCAGAGTCAGACACAACTAGACTTAATGTCAGGGGAAACTTTTACCTTACTGTACAGTAGTCACATTGGCAACTAAGTGCAATGATGAAGCTAAAATAACTTTTGCACATGTTGAAAAGTGATGTATAGCATTTATTTTTTACATTTTTGGTAGCCAAAATGCAGTGAAGAGCTTTGAAAAGACTGGGTTCCTCTTTTCAACCAATTCTGTTTCCTAACATTGCTCTGGTGCTTAACCCATAGGATGAATGGGGGCTTCCTGAAACTAGAAATGATTGGCCCCTTGGTGTGAATTATTCAAGCTAAGGAAAACACTCCCTTGAGCATAGCACCTGTGGCAATAGCATAGACAAGGAGGTCCCGTAAGATTTCTGACAGATAACAGGGAGAGACAGAAACCAAAGAAATCCAGCTCTCTACTTTAAGAAAATAATTTTCTATATCTCACTAACCTGCACTCCTTAAAACTCCCTTGCTCCCTTTCCCTTACTCATTTGAAGGACTCATTCCATAACTTACTACTATAACTGTCTCACTTATCCTAACCATGGATTGGAATCTGTGTGGCTTTGAAGTTGTTGTTGGAGTGCAACTCCGAGCGGCTATAACAGGAACAAAGGTCAGGATTTGCATTCACTGAACTGGTCCATACGATTCCATAGGTTAAATGTCTTAACACTGTTCTTACAATTCACTATTCCCACCCACTACAATTTAATGCAGCTTAGAACTGGTATGGGAGGAACTGGTTTTGCTCTGCAGGTGATTAGATTGCCATGTCTGCAACCAGTTTGAAGTAAGGATGGTGATTATATTGAACCTGGCCTCTAAGCATTGTGCAGACTTTCCCCCCAATTTCTGTAGAGGTGCGCATCAGCAAATTAGGCATGTGGGATTTAAAAGTAGGGAGGGATTACCGTGAAGAGCAGAGGTGATCAATTACTACTCAAAGACAGTCAATTAGTCATGCCCTGGGTGGGGGGGTCTTAGTAGCCCTCATTCTGGTTTATTTACTGTGCTTCAGCAGCAGTGGGTATCTGCAGTGCACTCTGCATTTTGTGGAGCCAATTTTGCCCTGGACCTCGGATACACTGGTATTTGTTGCGGTGCATTCCCTGCAACTTTTAAAAATGTACTGTATGTTCTCTTTAATGTGTGCTGCAGTGCGCACTGGCGGCATGTGTTTTGTGGCCTCCGTGATTTCATTTTAAAGCACTATTGAGTGCTTTCCGTAAGCCACCCTGAGTCCCTTTGGGGAGATGGTGGTGGGATACAAATAAAGTGTTGTTGTTGTTGGGTTGTTGTGGGTTACATGGCCATGTTCTAGAAGCATTCTCTCCTGACATTTCACCTGCATCTATGGCAGGCATCCTCATAGGTGAGGTTGTGTTGTTGTTGTTGTTGTTGTTGGCTGCATTATGCTGTTTGGATAGATGGGGCCTGCCTCTCCAAATGTGTTCCAAAGACCAAAAATGGTTCCAATAACTCTTCTGTAACTCACTCTGTTTTACTAACTAACTCTAACTCCAATTCATTGTCTCTGTCATTGGCTTACTTCCCACAAAAGCCATCTTTCAGTAAGATTTCATAAAAGCCAGCCAGAAGGGGATGCATCACAATGGAAGACATGTCTCCATTATTTAGCA
Source organism: Anolis sagrei (assembly GCF_037176765.1). Classification (NCBI taxonomy): domain Eukaryota; kingdom Metazoa; phylum Chordata; class Lepidosauria; order Squamata; family Anolidae; genus Anolis; species Anolis sagrei. Next base: position 202,410,537 of record NC_090022.1, on the reverse strand, counting down.
ATCAGGCTCAAAAATGTGAAGATACGTCTTCAATTGTGTCTTGAGTTCTGACAGCTCCCAGGATTCTGTTGCATTGAGCCATGGCACTTAAAGTGGTGTCGTACCACATTGTAGAAGCATCCCAAGAGATTTTGAACTAGAGCGGTGCAGACTTGCCATTTCAGTCTTAAGCAGAAGCTTTGTGCTGGACTATTTTGAACTGTCTTAGAGCGCATCAATATTGTGGAACGCAGTTTGATACCACAATGTCTCAATGCTATGCTATCCTGGGAGTTGTAGTTTGGTGAGCCATCAGCACTTTTTGAAAGAGAAGACTACAAACTCCCCGGATTCCATAGAATCGAACCATGGCACTTAAAAGGGGTGTCGAACTGCATTAATTTTACAGTGTAGAAGCATCCTTGCTCTTTGTGAACTGTATAAAACAACAACAACAATAATATCCTGATTCTGTCTTGATTGAAAAACAATGCGGTTCACAACATTTTAAAAAATGTGTGATTTAAAAACCACAACACACAAATATGGAAATAGGTAGGTAAATAGTTTATTCAATGCTTAGACCATAGGTCTTTCACACACAGGACAGATAAACAAATACATAAAAACCAGATTATAAAATACAATACAAAATGCAACATTGAAATACTATATATATAATTAGGATCATTAAAATGCTACATAAATAATATAATTACAGTAATAATAAAAGTATATATATATACTAGCCATCCCCTGCCACGTGTGTGTGTATGTGTGTATATATATATGGGTGTATATATTTGTGTATATCTGTAAATGCATATTGCGTATATGTGTGTGCTTGTCTACATGCATATTTGTGTGTATATATGTATGCATGTGGATATGTATATGTGCATGAATATGTACATGTGTATAAGTATATATATGTGTGTGTATGTATATGTATGTGTGTATGTTTGTGTGCGTGCGTATATATACATGTGTGTGTGTATGAATGTGTGCATATGTATATGAGTGTATATGTATATGTAATGTATTTTTGTGGTTTTAAAGTCTGTTCCACTGGGGTTTTGTGTGTATGTGTTTATGAGTGATGGACATTCGTTGGACTGTTAGGTGTATTGTGTCCAAATTTTGTGTCAATTCGTCCAGTGGTTTTTGAGTTATGTTAATCCCACAAATGAACATTACATTTTTATTTATATAGATATTATTAAAATCATTAAAATGCTATAATAATAATAATAATAATAATAATAATAATATCGAACTGCAAAGACTCTGGCACAAGCCAGTCAAGGTGGTCCCAGTGGTGATCGACACACTGGGTGCAGTGTCTAAAGACCTTGGCCTGCACTTAAACACAATCAGCACTGACAAAATTACCATCTGCTATCTGCAAAAGGCCACCTTACTGGGATCTGCACACATTATTAGCCGATACATCACACAGTCCTAGACACTTGGGAAGTGTCCGACGTGTGATCCAGTACAACAGCCAGCAGAGTGATCTTGTCTGCTGTGGCCTCATCTTGTTATATTTCTAATAATAATAATAACAATAACAATAATAATAGAATTGAATCTTGTTTGCTGTGGACTCATCTTGTTCTGTTTTAATAATAATAATGATGATGATGATAATAATTGAATTGAACCTTGTTTGCTGTGGACTCATCTTGTTGTGTTTCAAATAATAATAATAATAATAATAATAATTATAATTATTATTATTATTATTATTATTTATATACCGCCCTATCTCCCCAAAGAGACTCAGGGCTGTTTCCAGTCAAAAATGGCCAAAATTAAATGCCAGAATACACTAACAATGAGAAACAAACAAACAAATAAACAAGTCCAGAATCCTCTTAACCTAGTGGTTGAGAAACTTTGATCTTCCAGATGTGTTGGACTTCATCTCCCAGAATCCCATGCCTTTGGCCAAGTTGGTTGCGACTTCTGGGAGTTGAAGTCCAAAAGAAGACCAAAGTTTGGGAGGAAGAAGGCAAAAGCGCCTCCTTCCTCTCCAGGCGCAAAATTGCAAGGGTGCCTTTCCTTCCCTTGGTTTTGCGTCTTTTTTCCTTTTCGAACTTTAGCCACGCTCCCTGGGCTTTGGCCCTTCCATTGGTTAAGAAAGGGAGCCCTGCAGTACCCGACATCGTCCGCTGGGGGCGCTGTTTCCAATCCGGTCCCGCGCGAGTCCGGGGCGTTTTGTGGGTGTCTCTGCTTGTCTCCAAACGGGATCTTTGCCTCCTTTTTCTTTTCTATCGTGGCGTGGGATTGCCTTTTCTCTCTCTTGTGGATCGTGGAAGGACGGATCCAACAGCTTGAAGGTAAGACTCTCTTTGAAAAAACCGGGGGAGCACGTTGTTCCTCTCCCCAACTCAACCAAATCCACGATCCCGCGTGATTATTTGGCTGCCTCGCCCCATTGGGGTCTGGGATCGCTTTCAGAGGGAAGCCCAGCGTGGAAGGAAGGAGTCGTGCGTGGGTATTTCTTTCTCGTGTCCCAGCCAAAGAGGAGGGGGAGAGGGCGCCTCTCGGATTGTGCAACAGATTGGAGTCGTCAAAAGTTGGCTCCTTGCTTCCCTTTCTTTGGAAGAGAATAGGAAGCCAGCCTCGTGGGGATCAAGGACTCCCCTGCATCATAGGACAGAATACTTGAACTGCCCTGTCTCCATGCTATATGGGAGTTGTAGTTTGGGTTGTTTGAGGATAGCCCCAAACCCATTCGACTCAAGGAGCATCTACACTGTAGAATTAATATAATTGCACACCACTTTTAATTGCCGTGTCTCAATGCTCTGGGGATCCTGAGAGTTGTAGTTTGGTGACCTTGTCAAACTACAATTCCCAGGATCCCCATAGTACTTGGACATGGGAGTTGCAACTGCATGGATTCTACACTGTAGATGCATCCATGGCTGAATGGTATGGGGATCCTGGGAGTTGTAGTTTGGTAGCCATTGTCAGACTAAAGACCTTGCCAAACTACAACTCCTAGGAACCTCATAGCGTTTAAACATGACAGTTCCAGTGGTGTCAAACTGCAGGGATGCTATAGGGATCCTGAGAGTTGTAGTTTGGCGACTGTGTCAAACTAAAGAACTTGGCAAACTAGGATCCCCATAGTATTGAGACATGGCACTTCCAAGTGGTGTCAAACTGCATGGATGTTATGGGGGCCCTGGGAGTTGTAGTTTGGTAATCGTATCAAACTAAAGACTTTGCCAAACTACAACTCCCAGGATCCACATAGTATTGAGACATGGCAGTTAGTTGCAAGAGGTATCAAACTGCATAGATTCTACACTATGTAGATGCACCCTTGGCTGGATGCTATGGGGATCCTGGAAGTTGTAGTTTGGTGACCGTATCAAACTAAAGACATTGGCAAACTACAACTCCCAGGATCCTCATAGCATTGAGACATGGCAATTCCAGGTGGTGTCAAACTGCATGACTACAACTTCCAGGATCCCCATGGCATTGAGATATGGCAGTTCCAAGTGGTGTCAAACTGCAGGGATGCTATGGGGATCCTGGAAGTTATGGTTTGGTCACCTTGACAAACTAAAGACCTTGTCAAACTACAACTCCAGGTTCCCCATAGCATTGAGACATGGCAGTTCCAAGTGGTGTCAAACTGCAGGGATGCTATGGGGATCCTGGAAGTTGTAGTTTGGTCACCTTGACAAACTAAAGACCTTGTCAAACTACAACTCCCAGGTTCCCCATAGCATTGAGACATGACAGTTCCAAGTGGTGTCAAACTGCATGGATTCTGCACTTTAGATGCACCCATGGCTGAATGTTATGGGGATCCTGGGAGTTGTAGTTTGGTGTTAAACTAAAGACCTTGGCAAACTACAACTCCCAGGATCCCCATAGTATTGAGACATGGCAGTTCCACATGGTGTCAAACAGAATGCTATGGGGATCCTGCGAGTTTGACTTTGACAAGACCTTGTGCCTTCTCTGCCCAAGAGTGCTGGTGCCTCACTAAGCTACAAATCCCATGTTTCCATCGCATTATGGCCTGCCATTTCCATGTGGTGTCAAACTGGATCTATTCTAAAGTGAGTTTCTAATTCTATTTTAAATGGCAATGTTTATGTCTCGTTTTGCCTGGCCGAAGCATCAAATTGCAAAACTCTCTAGAAAGTTACTATTGTCATTAGGCCACACTTCTCTGTTATTAGGATCTTTCAAGGGGTTTGGGCATGTTTTGGGGGTAAATGTAAAAAAATGCAAAATCCAGAAGGACAAGTTTATTAATGCAGTATATACTTTGGGAAATCCTATATTTCTTTTTCCAAGGTTAGGCTCCTTGGGCCCTTGGCGTGCCTTGTGACTTGGGCTCCCTCTGCAGCACCCAAGGGCTGAGCGTGACTTGTTTGAATTGAATTAAAAGCCCGCAGAAAGAAGTGTGTGGCGGGGATGGGAAGTGCTCTGTTTCCAAAAGCTGTGCCTGGTTGGAGTAGTCATGCGCTGGGTTGTTGCCTCTTGCCTTGCCAAGGAAGGAGGATCACGGAGAGCAAATTAAAGTCCCTGTGGAGGCAGGGTGTGCATCTACACTATAATTAATTCAGTTTGACACCCCTTTCACTACATTTTCAGCAGGGAAACTGATGATGACGACGACGACGATACACACATTGAGTCTCTCTTAGCAGAAATGCTTGGGACCAAAAGTGTTTTGAGGTTCTGGAAGTTATAGTTTAGTAAGGCACATTCCCTCTTTGGCAGAGAAGCCTAAAGGTCTTGAAAAACTACAACTCCCATGATTAAATAGCACTGAGTTGTGGCAGTTAAAGGGTGCATCTACTACACTTGACCGAAAAGTCGCAGGTTCAAATCCGGTTTCTGCTGTCATGAGTTTCTGCTGTCAGCCCCAGCTTCTGCCAACCTGAAGCTGGGGCTGACATGCAAGTGTGAGTAGATCAATAGGTACCACTCCAGTGGGAAGGTAACGGCGCTCCATGCAGTCATGCAGGCCACATGATCTTGGAGGTGTCTACGGACAATGCTGGCTTCTGGCTTAGAAATGGAGATGACCACCAATCGGACACGACTGGACTTAATGTCAGGGGAAAACCTTTACCTTTACCTTACTACACTGTAGAATGAATTAGTCTATACTACGAGCTATCCTGGAGATGAGACCAGTGCGTAAACACAAAATTCATGGATGTTGCACATACATCTTAATACATTTGAGTAATTTTCTCCATCACTTGTTTCCATCATGTTGGTCATGAAACTATATGCATTAAATTATCACAAAAAGCAATCACATCCCTATGGGTGCATCTACACCAGTGGTTCCCAACCTTTGGGCCTCCAGGTCTTTTGGACTTCAACTCCCAGAAATCCCAGCCAGTTTACCAGCTGTTAGGAACTATGGGAGCCGAAGTCTAAAACACCTGGAGGCCCAAAGATTGGAGACCACTGATGTACACAGTAGAACGGGAGCAGTTTAACATCACTTTAACTATGAGGGCACAATGCTATGGATTTCCGGGAGTTGTAGTTTTGCAAGACCTTTAGCTGTCTCTGCCAAAGAGTGCTGTTGACTCCTTGAACTATAAATCCCAGGATTCCATAGCCTTATGCCATGGCAGTAGTGTCAAACTTTATTAAGTCTATAGCGTCCTATGTTAGATTTGCCCAATGTCAGTCTACAGATTTGTCCTATGTCAGCCACCCATATGGACAATTTTAGACTTTGGAATTCTAGCAAATGAATTCTCAAGCTGTAATAAATAATAATGATAATAATGAGCCCCTGGTGGCACAGTGGGTTAAACTGCCGAGCTGCTGAACTTACTGACCAAAAGGTCAGCGGTTCGAATCTGGGGAGCAGGGTGAGCTCCTGCAGTTGACCCTAGCAGTTTGAAAACATTCAGGTGTGAGTAAATTGGTACCGCTTCTGTGGGAAGGTAATGGCGCTCCATGCAGTCATGCCAGCCATATCTCGTCTTCCTTTACCTTTACCTGAATTAATAATAATATAATAATAATAATTAGTTTGGTGGGAAGTTAGCTAGAAATCTATTCTGGGACATCTGTTAAAAGTTTGGATTCTCCGCCTTTCTTTCAATGCAGTACATGATTTTGGAATAATGATGAATTGAAACACACCTACACAGAAGATGGGGGGGGGGGGGCATTGGGATGCCTTTAGAAAGTGCCTAGTGTCCTTTACATTTTTTATATACGAAGGAGTAAAGGCCCCCGCATTGGAAAGCATTATCCACAGAAAGCTGAATACAGAATAAGGCTTTTGTTTGCCTATTGTTTAACTCCCAAATAGAGGGAGATGTAGAGAGCAGGGTGGGAACTTGGGGACTTTTTCTTTTTGAAAACCAAAATCATAATTTCAAAAAGCTAGAGGGTCTGGAGGGTTGAATCCTAGATAGTGAAGCAGGAGGACTGTTATTCCATATGCTGCTACTTGACTGACTTTTTGGCGGATATCAACGTATTCTTTATTGAAGCGAAGGCAACACTTATTTTAACTGCCTCAAGGGAGTCCCAAACTGGTTATTCTGGGCCTGCAGCTTTGACCGGGTTTGATTTGTATCTCTGGATGGAGGTAATGCTTGAAAATCGAGTGTCAACAAGTGTGTTTTCTTTATTTTGGGACAGTGGGCTAGAAAAGATTTCATTCCTTAGCTTGGATGCTGATGGTGGCATCATAATTCTTTATATTCTTCTTAACTGATGTTGGCCAATGGCCTCTTCCTAACCCATCATGATATCCGCAAGGCAGGGGAACTCCTCAATCAAATGCTTGTGTCAGCTTTGTGTTGAAGGGGAAAGGAAGCCTGGAGCTAGATCTCTGGGGACTGGTGACCTGTTTGTCACCTCTCGGGCAAAGCTCATTACAAATGGAAATGACACTGTTATATAAATGGGAGATAGAGGAGAAGTGAGGTTGAGTTGAGCCAAGTGTTAGACCATGTACGTTCCTAGTTCATCAAATCAGCTGAAGGATCAGAACAGCTTGAGGTGGAAATAATTTACAGTTGCATTGGTTTTATCTAACCAGAAATGGACTGGTTAGCGTATTTGTTTTCTCCAGTGTCACAAAACCAAGAGGGCAACTAGGGACGTATCATTAGCATGGCTTCTTGGAAGTCTTATATAGAGTTGCGAAAAGTCAAAACCAACTTGGTGGCAATTACAGGCAGTCCCCAACTTACAAACGAGATAGGTTCTGTAGGTTTGCCCTTAAGTTGAATTTGTGTGTAGGTCGGAACAGGTACATTTTTAAGGGTAACTCCATATATATATGCATATCTTTGGTCTGACTCGGCCACGATGCTCCACACTCTGGTTACAATCTGCATAGATTACTGCAATGCACTCTATGTGGGGTTGCCTCTGAAGTCTGCTCGGAAGCTTCAGCAAGTCCAACATTCGGCAACCAGGTTACTCACTGGAGCAGGGTACAGGGAGTGTACAACCCCCTTGCGTACAACCTCCATAGGCTGCCTATTAGCTTCCGAGCACAATTCAAAGTGCTGGCCTTGACCTATAAAACCCTAAACGGCTCCGACCCAACTTACCTGCCTGAATATATCTCTTTCTACGAACCTCCAAGGACCTTAAGATCACCTGGAGATGCCCTGATCTCGGTCCCACTGCCATCACATTTGCCTTTGATGGGAACAAGAGACAGGGCCTTCTCGGTGGTGGCCCCTCGGCTGTGGAACTCCCTCTCTAACGAGATCAGATCTGCCCCCTCACTCCTTACCTTCCGAAAAAAGCTCAAACCCTGGTTATGGGATCAAGAGTTCACAGAATAGATGGTTTTAGCTGACTTTTTTATCTGGTGGCAATGGATTGAATAGATGGTTTTATCGGCCTTTTTCGCTGACAGCAATGGATTGATTGGAAAGACGATGTGAAATGGCAAACTGTTTTCATGTATTTATAATTGTTTTTAATGTAGGTTAAGTGTATATTATGTTTGCTTATTGTTTGGCACCGAATGGTTCCTGGTGGTAGCCGTCCTGAGTCCCTTTTCAGAGGCGAGAAGGACAAGATAAAAATGCTCCTAATAAATAAATAATTTGGATCGCATAGGCAAGGGATAGCACCCTTGTGGTGTTTGTTTTGCTGCCTGTGCCTTGATCTTTGGTCTGTTCCTGGTATTATTTGGGGTGCTGATTCAGAAAATTGTATTGGATAGACCACATCAGCTCTAGTTTCTTAAATATGGTTATTATGATGTTCTGTGAGCAAGCAGATGGCAACTGATAGATGGCATGTGTTCTGTATCTCAAAAATTACAGCTGGTAGGGGAAAACTGGTGCTATTTTTGGAATCCGGAGGTCAAATAGATACAGAAACCGGTCTAAAATTTGCGGTACCAAAACACGTCTTAATTTACCTGTTTATTTACCAGTTTATTGTTGCAAATATAGTTGTAGAACCAACAGTAGAGTCTCGCTTATCCCACCTTGGCTCATTCAATGTTCTGTATTATCCAACGCATCTGCCTCCTGCCCGGAATAACGTCCAGGGTGGGAGAAAGAAAGAACCCTTGTCTGTTTTGGTGCTAAATTCGTAAATACAGTAATTACTACATAACGTTACTGTGCATTGAACTGCTTTTTCTGTCAATTTGTTGTAAAAACATGATGTTTTGGTGCTTAATTTGAAAAATCATAACATAATTTGATGTTTAATAGGCTTTTCCTTAATTCCTCCTTACTATCCAACATTTTCGCTTATCCAACATTCTGCCAGCCTGCTTATGTTGCATAAGCGAGACTCTACTGTACATCTAATTTGACATATAGATATCATGTTTTCTCTTTTTGACCACTTTGATTGCTTCTCCATGCTTGCTTTTAAAAAAAATGATATCAAAAAATTGAATTATAGTGCAGGAAAATAGTTTTTTTTTCAAAACTATAACTCCCAGAATCCCCCAACCATTGTTGGCTAGTCAAGCCAAGGAGTTGTAGAGGAAAAGAAGTGTTATTTTACCTAGCTGTTTAAAAACTACACCGCTAAGAATGAATTTGTTAGCATTTTAGTTATATTGTGAAGGAAGTAATAAAAAAAGCTTTGTTTGCTAAAATTGCTTCTGCCTATAACCTGTTAAACAGAAAAGGAAAGCAATTGGCACACGTACTATGATTGAGATCTCAGCTCTTTTATTACAGGAAACTACTCACAATGGTGCCCTTTCTTACTATTGTATTTGCATCGTATATTATAGTGCTCCACGGTCGAATAAAAAAGGACAAAAAAGACCTCCCTGGCTCTTCAAACTTGCAATCTTCCATTCACTCAGAAATGTGGGGTATTTTAAAAAAGAAAATACTCACATGTAGGTGTGGAACTATAGAAAGACATGGGTAACTGTGAAACCTATGCAGATAATCGGAGTCCCCAGTGGCACTGTGGTTTAAACCACTGAGCTGCTGAATTTGCTGACTGAAAGGCTAGCAGTTCGAATCAGGGGAGTAGGGTGAGCTCCCACTGTTAGCCCCAACTTCTGCCAACCTAGCAGCTCAAAAACATACAAATGTGAGTAGATCAATAGGTACCGCTTCGGTGGGAATTTAACAGCACCTATGCAGCCATGCTGGCCACATGACCTTGGAGGTGTCTACGGACAACACCAGCTCTTCAGCTTAGAAATGGAGATGAGCACCACACTCTAGAGTCAGACTTGACTGGACTTAATGTCAAGGGGTAATGAAAAAGATAGGTTTGGTAGGTTTGTTCTTAAGTTGAATTTGTATGTAAATTAAAACAGGTACATTTTTAAGTGTAACTAACTCCAGCCAAATATTTATCTATATCTCGCTAGATCTAAACTTTGGATAGAATAAGGAAGGGTGAACATCCATGTTGGGTTTGTTTTGCGCTCTGTGCCCCAATTCAGAAGATTTCACCTCACTTTCTGTCCCTGTGAGAAATGGATTTTGAACAATGTGGCTTCTTGTGGAAACAAGGATTGGAGAGAAAGCTTTAGTGGGGACACCTTTTCCCCATGATAACTTTTCCAGGAATGAATTTCCCTCCTTAGGGGCTGGTTTCCTCTCACTTCCTGTTGGCTCAGCTTCGTTCTTAACTATGAGCCATATGTAAGTCGGATGCATGTAACTCAGAAACTGCCTGTATATGTGATTTTGCTCATCCTGCCTGAGAGGAAAAATGATCTATTCAAGAATTTGCTAGGGCCTCAAGGTGATTATATGGAATGCTTTCCCTATAAGTTTCTGTTGCAGGATAGCATATCTAGGAATTGCTAGGTCTGCCAATGCAATTCTTTGAAACTCTGGAACTGAAAGTCAGGTCATTCATTAGTGTTTAGTTGCATCCATGGCTTCAGTTAAATGTATCCCCTGTGGATATGGAGGTCTTACTGTGCATGCGATGCTCTGAAACCCTTTTATCCCAGGATCACAGGCTGCACCTAGATTCTGCATTGGGAACCATAGTGGCCTCGTAAACAATACAGCTTTGATAACCCTGGAAGAGTAGTGAACGCACATTAATCTTTCAGTATTTGTCAGTGTCGGTGAGCAGCAGAGCAGCACCTCATATGACACCGCAGATCTTTTCAAGTTAATCTTCCCCACGTCCCTATATAGCACTCTGTCTTCACTTTCTACTCTCCTGGGTTAGAGGAAGTCCAGGTATGCAGGTGGGGAAGCAATGTATTTATAGCCTGCTGGTGGTTTCATGCTTAATGGTTTATGGCAGGGGATTTACTGATGCCGCACAACCCTTGGGCTCACTGATAGTGTCAGAGCTCCCAATGGATCTCAGTGGCAGAATGCAGGACTTTTTTATTTATAGCTATGTCTCCTGCCGGAGCCCCCAGTGGCGCAGCGAGTTAAACCGCTTAGCTGCTGTACTTGTTGACTGAAGGGTTGCAGGTTCGAATCCGGGGAGCGGGGTAAGCTCCCCTGTTAGCCCCAGCCTCTGCCAACCCAGCAGTATGAAAACATGCAAAAGTGAGTAGATCAATAGGTACCGCAACACGGGAAGGTAACGACGCTCCATGCAGTTATGCCAGTCATATGACCTTGGACGTATCTACAGACAGTTCTGGCTCTAATGGAGATGAGCACTACCCCTCAGAGTTGGACACGACTAGACTTAATGTCAAGGGAATAACTTTACCTTTTACGTTCTACGTCTCAAATGTGAGTAGATCAATAGGTACCGCCCTGGCGGGAAGGTAACAACGCTCTATGCAGTCATGCCAGCCATATGACCTTGGAGGTGTCTACGGACAATGCTGGCTCTTCGGCTTAGGAATAGAGATGAGCACCAACCCGTAGAGTTGAACACAACTGGACTTAATATCAGGGGAAAACCTTTACCTTTTATGTCTTCTACCAAGATGGCCTGTCTTTTTTTTTATCTTTGTAGGAGTCTTTTGTAGGGGTCCTTGGCCGAAAATGTTTAGAAACAGCTGATCCATAGTATTCTTTGGCCAGATGTCTTTTATTTCAATAGGATTCACTGTTATATACGATTTTGTATATCCATATCCTCTGCAGATACAGGAGTTGTACTGCAAATTGTGGAAACCCAGAGCTAGTCATCTTGCTGGCTTGCTGACTGAGGGATTATAGAAGTTACAGTTCCAAAAAGGTAAATTGTCCAAATTCTTCTAGAATAGGTAAGAGCACTTTGCACTTGCCTGTATGTTTTCACATGACTCATTTGAAAACAATTCAGGAGTTACCGAGTAAAACCACATCTAAGCATTTTTGTCAAGTGAGCTGCATTCCAGAATTTGGAATGGAAAAAATGGAACCTAATGCAGTTTTGACAAGATGCTACAGTCTCAAACTCTGCACATGGTGGATTTGAACAAAATATTATTGAGCTGAATCAAAACCTGAATATTATTATTTCAGAATAGCTGTGGAACAAAAGTCAAACAAAACATGCACTGGGGGATATTGCTATATTTTTGCTCAATAAAAAAGGCTTTTGACAGTGAAGTTCTTTTTAAGAGCGGCTATCTATGCTCATTCAGCCCCACTCTCTTTCCTTATCCTCTGTCCCTTAAAGTTTTTAAAGTAGCCCTATAATTGGAAAGATGTGACGATGGGGTGAAAGATCACTGACATTCAGTGTCAGGTTGGAGCAGCATGTCTACAATAAACACATGGGAAAGAATAGGATTTTGGTGTAGCCTCCTCTTTAGCTGTGTCAGACTATCTACAAGAGATGGGTTAAATGGCAGATGCATCCAAAAATCCTTTACTGAGCATTTATGAACAGCAAAACAAAGAAAGAAAAATAAAAATACATAAACCTGCCTCTGTGACAACCCTGTGCATATTAAGAGTTTATAGTCCTTCCATATTTGTAGATTTAATTTGTGCAGATTTGATTATACAGGGATTTGATTAAAATGTTCTCTCTAGGAATCTCTAGGCCCTCCGATTCAATTCTATGTTCCCTTTCCAGCAGAAGTCGACTGGTTGTATAGTCTGGGTATGTTTTGGAAAAAGTCTTCAAGTGTCCTCAAGAAAATTCAAAATTGGGTTGTTGGTTTTTTTGGGTTTTTTTTTACATCTACAAGGCTTATCTGACCTGCTTTTAAAATATATACATCTGCATATTGTGAGATTTGAATAGAAGTTTGCTGAAACTTGTCGAATCGCTCATCTTTCTTGTGGTATAGGAACCTATCCCTATTCTTTTCATGTTATTTCCGCCTCAGGCGCCAATTTCTCTGTTAGACAAGTAATAACTATTAACCAGGATGTATCTAAGCTGATTCAGAATGAGTCCTGAGGATGGCGAAGGAAAGCTCACAGTGATGTGTTTACTAGAATGAATCATAAGCATGTAAAATAAATCGAGAACTTTAAAGGTGCTTTCGGCTTGTCTAAGTACCAGGCATTGAAGATGAAATGCTAACATGTTATTTCATAAATGGAAGTTTTTCAGGTGTGCTAAGAGAGGAACACATCTGTGTCAACCCTGTGCATATTAAAAGAGTTTGTAGTCCCTCCACATTTGTGGATTTAATTTAGTTGAACTTGAGTGCCTTTCCACACAGCCCTATATCCCAGAATATCAAAGCAGAAAATCCCACATTATCTGCTTTGAACTGGAATATATAGCAGTGTGGATGCAGATAACCCAGTTTGAAGCAGACATTGTGGGATTTTCTGCTTTGATATTTTGGGATATAGGACTGTGTGGAAAGGCCCTGAGACAGCTTGAGTCACAGCTGAATGGAGGAGAATGGATTTGGTGTGAAGAACCAGTGTTGTACCTAAGATACGTTTTAAGGAAGAGTATAGTATAGTAGCATAATACAGTTTACTCACAGAAAGACCAAGGATTTCAGTAGGACATCTCAAAATATATGGTTGAACTGGAACTGGAGCTTATTTCTTCCTTTTTTGGACTATTCCTTTCATGAATAGTGGTGACTGGAGATTCGCAGAGCTGTGTACCATAAAGTAACTTTTCCAAGGAGTTCCAAGTGTAAGGAGTTCCAAGGTTTTTCTTTATATCCAAAGCTAGCTTACTTTCACCAGTAACACTACATCAGACCATAACATTTTAGAATCGGAGGATGTTTTTAATCCTGGCAAACTGTTTTAAATGTATATTTATTATCATTTTATGCAATTGTGTATTTATTGCTGTTTTTATATTGTTGGAAGCCGTCCTGAGTCCCTCTTTGGAGGTTGAGAATAGGGTGGGGTACAAATCTTCTAAATAAATCAATCGTAAAACAATTCAAGTCTCTAAATCACTTGCATAAAGCTATTTATGCTCATATGAAGCCACTTTACGCCAAGACAGTTCTCTGTCTGTTGTATTCTTTGTACCCAGATTAGGGCCGTTTGTTCCTAGTTAAACTGAATGCAGCCTACAAACTTTGGCATTTGTGATCTCTGATGTACATTAAACCCACACCTGTATGTTTGGCATCTTAGGCAAAATCAGGTTTTTCAAGCCCATAGAGGACTGCTGTGTTTGTCATGAGGGATCACAGATTGCTCATGTTTTCCCTAAACTGTAGGTTTAAATGGTTGAACAGCAAAAATGTAAAAAAAAATTCTTGTCGGTCTTTGCAGTATTTGGTTAGAGCTAATTTATTATGAAATTGATTAATATTGATGTCCAAAATCTCAGGGTGTGCTTTCCTGGCATGCTGGCTCCAATCAACTCCAAAGAGACACACAGAGATGGAGAGCAGGATATTTATAGACCAGTGGTTTCCAACCTTTTTTTGACCAGGGACTACTTGACCTGCACTTTGACCAAGGACCATTCTCTAACATTAGTACCAAAAGGGTGACAAATCAGTTTTTGGTCAACTTTAGATTTGGTTTGGTTATTTGGGGTGTTGATTCAGAATATTGCATTGGATAGACCACACCAGCTCTAGTTCCTTATACAGTACATCATCCAGTTGTCGCCATCTGCTCGCCCACAGAAAACCATATTTAATCATCAAGAGCTGTTGTGGTCTATCCAATGCAACTTTCTGAATCGGCACCCCAAAGAACCCAGGAACGAAGACATAAAGGTACCCCCAATTCCAGGTGGCACATGGTACGACTCTGCTCAAGGAGAGGGAGAGTGGAAGAGGAGAAGCAGCAGTCAGGAGGCTTGTTGTTGCACCTTTCATGGGTAGTCAGCCTCTTCCCTCCCAACATCCCCATTGCCTTGGCACTATAAGAGGGTTTTGTGAGACCAGTCACTCTCTTTGCAATGGTGTAATGGTGAGGCTGCAGACCATATTTTAATTCTTAGGGACCACTGGTGGTCTACAGACCACAGGTTGGGAACTACTGTTATAAACCTTTGAGCGAGCTTTGAAAAATTGACGTTGTCGGCAATTGATATAAATTACGATCCTTAATCTTAAGCAATCTAAAGTACATTCATTTACAGGCTGTGATTGGTACATAGTATGACAGAAGCTTAATAAAGTTTTTATTGGAAGAATTCCTGAGTCTCCTGTATCTGCCTGAAGGAAGCTCATCAGCCTAGGATGGGATTATTTATTTATTTAGACCATTTATATTCCACCCTTCTCACCCCACAGGGGACTCAGGGCACAGCACAACATATATATGGCAAACATTAAGTGCTGGGACATAAAACCATAAATGTATACAAACATTTAAATCACGTATATCCACATTGAAAGTTACTTAAAAACCATCTCAGGACACCATTTTGTCTCATTGCACTGCCCCAAAGGCTTGGTCCCACAGCTAGGTCTTCACCATCCTTCTGAAGGACAGGAGGGAGGGGGCTGATCTAATATTGTCAGGAAGGGAGTTCCATAACTGGGGGGCAATCACTGAGAAGGCCCTGTCTCTCATCACCGCCAAACATGCCTGTGATGGTAGCGGGACCGAGAGCAGGGCCTCCCTAGAAGATCTTAGTTCCCGCAGTAGTTCGTAAAGAGAGATGCGTTCAGACAGGTAAACTGGGCCGGGGCCATTTAGATAACTTTGGATAAACAATGGGTAGCCATTTCAAACTGGTGGACTTAATTTTCCAAGGGAGAAGTCCATTGTGTTGTCTGTGGGATTGGCCACTCTTTGTGCATACTTGAGCTGCACCCTTTTTTGGAATTAATCAATTGTTGGGAAAGTAATGATGGTTGTTAGTGTGGTTCAGCTGGGGGTCATTCCCCTGGCTTTCATAGCCAAGCAGAGCTAATCTAGGTCATTATTAGACTCCAGGGACTAATTTCAAACAGCAATATGACCAGAAACAGCTGGATTCAGTTCAGTTTAATAATTCTGCCATGCTAAGGGGTGCTGTCATATCACCGAAAAGAGACAAATTTGGATTCATCTGAATTAAAAGAAAGGCTGAAGTTGTTCTTTTGAGAAAACGTTGTTAAAGCAATGTGGCTTAAGTATCACACAAGTTGTTGGAAGTTTGTTGACTAATGGTTATTTTCCTGAAGCAAACAGATTTGTACGAGAAAGAGCTCCCTATTTGTATAAGAAAACACATTAGCAGCAAAGGAATTGTTCCCTTAGCCTTGGTTGCACATTCTCTCAACCTGAGCTTATCCAGCAATGAGGGTGATAATGACAAATCAAAGAACAGAGTGACTTCAAAAGAGTTGTTATCTCAGAATTAACTCACTTATATTTGCTCTCCCAGAGAGCTGATGAGATCTGCTTTGCTGCAAAGCACCAGAGATAACTGACTAAGCTTGTATCCCCTCATATGTCAGCTCTTTTGACCAATGAGCACTACTTTTTTCTGTTATTCAAGTGCAAAACGTGATCTTTCTGGGTTTCAATGCCTGGAATGAAAAGCATTATTTCTTGGAACATGATTCAGTACAAACATGTTAACTGGAAGACTGCTTAACCTAAAGCAAAAAAGCGTGACTGAAAGATAATGTAATACTTAGGTCAAATTCAGTCTTGCAAGAAAATGTCATGGAGGTTGAACTGGTTTGTAAAATTGGTGCTTGTAGCATCCGTATCAGTTGATGAGTCAAATTGGAGGAAGGAGATGAAGTACTGGCCCCCCTTCACTGGCTTCTTCCAGAATTCATTGTTGACTATAGATTTAACATTTAATAATGGTTCTGTAGTTGGACTGATTACTACGATAAGAATTGTACTTTGCTATCATAAATTACTCACATCTCTTGTTTCTTTCCTCTCTCAACATTGGTTTCCAGCACAAAAACTCCACTGAACAATTAGTCATTCTGCACTAATTTAGTTTTATGAAAAAGGGAGCAGAACAAATGTTGAGTATTCTTGGCTACATTTTAAGCTTTCTGAGTAGAGAGACCTGTTGGAATATGGATTTTTTTTCTTTTTCATTAATATGAAACAACATGAGCTATGCCTAGTCTAAAGTCAACACTCTTTGGTTTGTATCTCACAAACTGAAAAATTCTAATGCTTACAAATAGAAGAAACATAAAGCACAATCCTACACATATTGTATTGTGAATGCACTCATAGCAGCATGCTAAAGGCATGGGCGATCCCAGGATGAAGAAGGGTTGGTTTGTTTTGAAGGGGAGATGGAGTGCAATGTTGAAATGCTTATAGAAAGATTTCCCAACTGTCATGGTGTAATCATTAGGATTTTCCAGAGAGCTCTTTTCCAGTTAGTGAAATTCCTAGTATTTTCTTATCATTTTCCACTGGAGGAAAATATCTTATTTCATTATGTGCCTTCTTTCCTTGTTCGAACCTTCATAAGATTGGGAAATGTTACTACATTCAAGCAAATGGGAGGAGAGAGAGGCTTGTGTTTGTTGTTTCCTAAAAACGCTTTGCATATCAGAAGTATGCTGTAGAAAAACTGAAAATTACAAAATGAATAAGGAATGACACAGGTGGGGTTGCCCGTGCCATGTCTGTCCTTCCTTAAAACCATTATTATTATTATTTCTGAATCCTACAGCTGTGTACAAGTGTATGTGCCTTCAAGTCACCTGTTGACTTATGGTGACCCCATGCATTTTGTAGGGTTATCATAGCCAAGAAGTGCCCAGAGGTGGTTTTGTCCATTGTTTCCTATGAAATAAGAACCTGCTATTTTTTGGCAGTCCTTGGCCTAAGGACAGGCAGTCCTCAAGTTATGAACAAAATAAATTCTGTAGGTTTGTTCTTAAGTTGAATTTGTATGTAAGTTGGAATAGGTACAGTTTATAAATGTAACCCCAGCCACACACACACACACTTATATATATGTGTATGTATGTATATATATGTATTTGTATGTGGTTATATTTGTTGTTGTTTATTCGTTCAGTCCACTTCCAATTCTTTGTGACCTCATGGACCAGCCCACGCCAGAGCTCCCTGTCGGCCGTCACCATCCCCATCTCCTTCAAGGTCAAGCCAGTCACTTCAAGGATACCATCCATCCATCTTGCCATTGGTCGGCCCCTCTTCCTTTTTCCTTCAATATTCTCCAGCATCATTATCTTCTCCATGCTTTTCTGTCTTCTCAATATGTTGGCAAAGTACTTAATCTTTGCCTCTAATATCCTTCCCTCCAGTGAGCAGATATGTGAAGTGTTTCAAATTCTTAATTTTTATAAATATTAAGTGTCATTGAGAGCTATGTTTTGAAAAGGGCACGTACAAATACATGTTGCATTGATAGTTATAATGGTGAGAAGAGGAAGGGTAAACCAAGAGAGACTCTGACTCTAGACTTAGAACAGAATAGTATGTTTTTAAAGTCTGTAGGTAGAACATGTCCTCATCTTAATTTTTAGGCATTTTGTAAGTGATGACATAACTATATTCTTGATAATGTGCCTTATAGATAATAATTTGCCTTACAGCTTTCAAAATGTAGATGTTTGCATTTTTTCCGCTAAATTCACAGTGTTATAAATGTGGTTTAAAATCTGGTGATTAAAATACCTGAAACATTTCATTTAAAAAACAAGCAAACACACCCTCATGCATTTTAAAATGGCTTTTTCAAAGCTATAGATTTTTAAAATCTGTAAATATACTTTAGGATTGCATGTTCCAGTTTTCTGCATTGACCTTAATCCCACATTCAGAAATATATAAAACACAATAAATATTACTCGGATTAGATGATAATATGGAAATGACAACATGTTTGGTATACTGAATAAGAAAATTCCCTCATTCAGTGTTAACTTCCATACATCTACCAGAAATTAAATGCAGTTTTTCTTTACATTTGAAACTGCCTCATCAGATATGTTGCGTAATCCTTAAAATACATACTTTATAAGTGTTACTTATTTAATTAACAAGCTACTAGGAACTTTTTTTCTTTTTTCCGTGTCAGGAGTGACTTGAGAAACTGCACCTGGATGTTTTACCATCCTGTGGGAGGTTTCTCTCATGTCCCCGCATGGGAAGCTGGAGCTGACAGACGGGAGCTCACCCTGCTCCCCGGGTCCGAATTGCCGACCTTTTGGTCACCAGTTCAGCCGACACAAGGGTTTAACCCATTGCGCCACCAGGGGCTCCTACTACGTTAATGATCATCTCAATGTTGTGGAATCCCGGGATTTGTAGATTGATGTACTAGCCCTCTTTGTCAGAAAAGGTTGAAGAGCTTATAAAACTATGACTCTCATAATTCCATACCATTGAGCCAAGGCTGTTTAAATGGTACATTAATTCTACAGTATAGATGCATCCTTTGTGGCTCTTTAATTAAAATAAGTACCACCATGAGCTGTGGCTTAATAAAACAGCTATGGATGAGCATTTCTCTGGTGACCATGGCTGATTCATTCCTGCTTTGTGTGCACAGTTATGCTAACCCCACTAAATGCTTAACCAGGAGAAGGATAGCATAATATTTGAATTCAATAATAGATAATGTTGCCTAAACAAATCAGTCATGTTCCTTCAATTGACCTTCAAATGAGGATCCTGGCTTTTGGATCCTCATTTAACCAT
Source organism: Anolis sagrei (assembly GCF_037176765.1). Lineage (NCBI taxonomy): Eukaryota > Metazoa > Chordata > Lepidosauria > Squamata > Anolidae > Anolis > Anolis sagrei. Next base: position 202,391,125 of record NC_090022.1, on the reverse strand, counting down.
AATCTCAAATTTAGATGTCACATGTCTTGTCTCCTTCCTGGTTTGTTTGTGGGAAGAGAAGAATGAATGGACAGACTGCACTATTATGTACTTTGTTCACATCCTGGTATATTGAACTGCATTTTTGGCTAAAAATGATGTGCAAATGTGGTCTTGGGAGGACATCTAAAGAGAAAAAACATGCTCTTAACCTTCAGCTCTTCGTAGTATATGAAAACCTTATTGCAATACTTATCTTACTATGTAAGCATTTTGAAAATCTGATCTATGAACAGAAAACATCCTTTGATTCCTAAGTAGTTTGCTTCCCAGGTGCACTGACTCTGTTGGCTGTCAATTAGGAAACTGTTCACCCTTTGAAAGTATTTATTGACTTTTTATAGTCAAGAGATATGATGTTACATCTCCAAAGATCACTGTTCCCTTCTGTGTCCCTGTCGCAGCCAAGCATGTCTCTCATTCCTTGATTTTGTGGTGAAGGCCATTCTGTACATTCTCAATGCATGTTGAGTTCCAGGCTTCATAGTGATTTTCTTTGCAGGGAACAGTAGACAATCTGCTGGAGAATCCTGTAGATCAGTGGTTCTCAAACTGTGCTCTTCCAGATGTTTTGGACTTCAGCTCTCACAAGTCCTAACAACTGGTAAACTGGCTGGGATTTTTGAGAGCTGAAGTCCAAAACACCTGAAGGAGCGCAGCTTGAGAACCACTGCTGTAGATTATTTTAACACTGGTACTCTTAACCACTTGTAGAACACCCAGAGGAAATATAAAATCTTGTATTTCAGATCAACATGGAAGAAGAGATATATTTTGCAGAGATGAGTCCAGTTGGCTTCCATCATTTGGTTCCATTGGATGTGGATGATGGGACATTTGGAAGACACCAGTTCACTGGAAAAAAAGTGCTGGAGGACTTTGGGGAGGAGCTTTATGTAAATCTTTGGTATATCACTATTATCACTATATATTGCTATTTGGCATATTGTGCATACATTGAAAAGAAAGTTATAGACTTAGAAAAAGGTAGCATCAAAAGCAAGGAAAAATTATACTGTTTGCGGATGTTTAGCTTAGAAATAAGGCAAGTAAGGAGAGTGTGATTGAACTGCATAATATGCAAGTTGTGGAAAGGCTGGATAGAGAGAAAGCTTTCCTCTTTCATATTGCTGTCAAACTGAATGTTGACAGATTAAGGACAAACATAATACTGTGTCGCACAGCACACTACTATTAGGTGTTACTTATTGGAACCAGCTTGCAAGGTTTTATAAGCGGATTAAATACATATATGGAAGATTAGGCTATCTATTAGTGGTTACTCATCGCAATTATTTCGTATTACATTTAATATCAGACGTAGTACATATCAGACTGAGGACCACAAGTAGTGCTTGCTCCCCACAGTTCATCTGTAAGATCACTTAGTGGTTAATGGGCAAGAAATCAATAATGGGGTGACCCGCAGAGATTTATGTTTCCTTAAAACAGGTGAACAACATCTCTGAAAATATGACTTCACACTAGAAATAATGCCCAACTTTCTTGAAGGGCTGATTACAAACTTTCATTGAAAGCATGTTTTCCATTCTACAAGTGCTCACTTTAAAACTTGTAATTTTTCCATCACAAATGAACTTTGGATGCTACATACACCTGTACTGATTGGATACTGGGAATTGGTGCCATTATATGAACTATGTGGGCCAAATGATTAATGGCACCCTAAGCATTCTTTGATAGCAGAGACACATACTAGACACAATGATTCAGACAACACATTCTTTTCATAATGCCTGGCTTCTGGCATTATGGCAAGAATAATAGCGGTTTAAGCTAGACTGCTTATCAGTGCCCGAAGTATGAGCAAAGGAGTTATCATATGAATTACTCATAACGGGAAGAACTATTTTTTAAATTTACTTTTTAATTTTGAAAAAAAATCATAATGAATGCGGCCAAGCAACTGACAAGGGCTGTCCCTCATGGGACCTTGACTCGGTTTTGTTCCTCCATGTACTCCCCCACCCAAAACTGAGACAATTTTTACACTTCTAAATGACTGCAGAAGACCTACAGAAGTGTACTTTGCCATTCTAGTGATACATAAGTTCTTCTAAATAATACTCCCAAGATGGTATTTTCCCCATTTTCTTTCTCCATAGATCAGGGATCAGCAACACCGATGATTTCTCTGCTGGACTGAGAAGGTCCATCCTTTGGCATACTTCCTATTTAGAGATAGAAGTGGAAATTGGGAGCGGAGTACAGGACAGGAAAAAAGTCCCATGTGATCTCTAGATCTAACTATGCTTTCCCAGTTCCTCCTAGATTACGGAACTGCTTTGCATTTGGGATAGTGATGGCATGAAATTGGGATATGGGAAGCACAGGAATGGTAACACTTGGGTATCCACTCTGTGTCCACATAAGATTTGCAAAGCCAAGCCAAAGATTAAACCTGAGCCATTCTATATGCAATTCATATGCTCTATGACTTTGTTGAGTGAAATCCCTACATTTTAATGTTGGTGTGACCCTACCTCATCGTAGCAAATCAATTTCCCATAGGTTAATAGTTAACACAAAAGTTTTGCTAAGCTGTTTGCTTATGCATACTTGTATAAATATATTGTAGTTAAAGAAAGATCAAGTGTGTGAACATAGCACCAGAGAGCTTGAAAGTCAGGATTCTGGAATAAGCACAGAATCCAAACCCCAGTTACAGGCACGAGATTATCTTAAGACTTTGTGATATTTGAAGTTGAATTCTTATCATATAATTGCACTTCATTACACTTGCTTCTGGCAGGTTTATTATGGTATTTCCATGTCAGGAACATATGAATTCATCCAAAGGTCTTCATTAAAAAATATTATTGTTGTGGAAAATGTATGCTGCTAGGATAAGAAGACTTACAAGAGAATAATGCAGGTATGATTATAAAGGATCTGGCTCAATTGTTTACTGTGTATCTTTTAAGAGATATTTAAAAGATATCCTTCAGTTGTACTGCATCTGTTTTTAGGGGGAAAAAAGTTGGCTAATGCAACAGAAAACCACGGGAGGTATCAAGGAAAGAATAGAGATTCTCAGCATGTGTGATGGCAGGGCAAAGTGATTTTTTGAATTATCAAAGAGATGATAGAGGCTGAGTCTTCTTTTAACTTGCAGGTCTGTCGTTAATTAATTTCAAGGAATATAACGCTAATGCATAGCTTGCTTACAGTGGCCAAAAATGGTTCTGGTAATTGGAATGGAAAAATAAATAGGAGGCATTGAAAGAGAAATCCATTAGGAAGCTTGAAGCAGTAAATGCTAGTGAACAAAGCAATAACATATAACCAAATCTGGGCAGGAACATTTAATCCAGTTCCCAGTTGCCAGAAAGTTGACAAACAGCAAGCATGCACAGATTGTGACCTACTGTGGTAAATACAGACTTTCTCTGACCCCCATCAGAGACTTCGTAAATGTGCCCTCTGCTGCCCGTCTCAGCTGCAAAATGTGAGGTTTTCAAGTACAGACAGTCCCCAAGATAGGGTCTGTAGGTTTGTTCTTAAGTTGAATTTGTATGTAAGTCTGAACAGGTACATTTTTCAAGTGTAACTCCAGCCAAATATCTGTATTCTTTAGCTTTGGATAGCATAGGGAATGGTTAACACCCCTGAGGTGTTTGTTTTGCTGTCTGTGCCCCTGTTCAGAATATTTCACCTTGGTGGGTTGCTGTGAGTTTTCCAGGCTGTATGACCATGTTCCAGAAACATTCTCTCCTGACGTTTCACCCACATCTATGGCAGACATTCTGCCATAGATGTGGGTGAAATGCCAGGAGAGAATGCTTCTGGAACATGGCCATACTGCCTGGGAAACTCACAGCAACCCAATGATTCTGGCCATGAAAGCTTTTGACAACACATATTTCACCTCACTTTCTGTCGCTGTGATAATTTAGCCTTGTTGTGGAAACAAGGAATTGTGAGAAAGCTTCAGTGGGGACACCCTTTCCCCATGATAACAACTCTTTCAGGAGTGACTTTCCTTTCCAAAGGGTAGATTTCTCTCACTTCTTGTTGTTTCACCCCTGTTCTTAACTATGAGTCATTTGTAAGTCAGATGTAAAGTAATGATTTTGGAAGTACCACTGTATCTGCGGTTGTTATGATGTTTATATTTAATGGAAGATGCAGTAAGTCATTAATTTTATTACCTTTATATCTTGTCTTTGCTCCCGAGAGTTGGAGGTGTGTACACTTAAATTCGGTCCTGTGATCTTAAAAGTTAAGTGAAGATCCGAACCTATTCTTTCCTAGGGTGCATCTACACTATAGAATTAATTCAGTTTGACATCACTTTAACTACCATGGCTCAATATTATGGAATCATGGAAATTGTTATTTTACAGGGTCTTAAGCCTTTTCTCCCAAAGGGTTCTGGTGCCTCTCAATGCTATAGAATCCAATGATTGTATAGCATTGAGCCATGACAGTCAAAGCAATGTCAAACTGCATTAATTCTAAAGTGTAGATGTGCCCCTAGTCTGTTTGACCTTCTATTAGGCATATATTTTTCTTTGTTGTTTAATGTGTTTGGAATGTTTTGCATAGTATCTTTTGTCCTTTATCTATATGGAAATAATGGTAAGAACCCCACGTTTCTGTCTAATAATGCATCTACACTTTAGAATTTGGGCAATTTGACCGCACTTTAATTGCCATAGCTCAATGTTATGGAGTCATGGATGTTGTGATTTGATGAGGCATCAGAAGTCTTTGGCAGATAAGACTAAATACCTTGTGATACAACAGCTCCCATGACTCCATAACATTGAATCATGGCAATTTAAGTGTGGTCAAAATGCATTCATTCTACAGTATTGATACACCCACCATTTATATTCTGTCTCATAACACTATGTAACAAAATTTGAAAAATGTTTGTTCCTAGTTTAAATTTGTGGTTTCCTGTTTAATTGTTCGGTACTTACTTTGAAAGTAGTTGTTACACTCCAGATACTTTGTTTTTGTGGCTGCCAAAAACTAGGTTGAATTAGTTGGGACTCTATGAGATATTCATTGAAAAACTAAACCAAAATATGCCGCAGGATGTCCTGCAAAAACAAAGTTTTTGCTGTTTAAAAAGCTTTTTCCATTTTTTTATGATAGGACCAATTAGGAAATGACATTTATAACCCAGGAACAAAAATCATGTTACATTGTGTGTGTGTGTGTGTGTGTGTGAGGAGCAACTTGAGAAACTGCAATTTGCTTCTGGTGTGCTTCAGGGGATGCCCGAATGTTTAACCACCCTGTGATGTACATAGTATAATAGTTGACATTTATTCAGGTAAACCTCTGTCATGGTAGATTGGCACAAAGATATTCAGGAAGACCCCCTTCCTTATGCAACCAGGCAGTATTTATTTACAGAACATCTTGTCGTCAGTTGGTTTGGATTGATAACTAGGGCAAATTAAGTGACCAGCTGACATGGCTCATTACTCTTGGCTAGGGCCATATGGTGAAAGAGGATTACTTAACGGTGCTACTGTGGGACCAAATCAAACTGTTTTAGCTATTAAAAGGAAGCAAAATGGGTCAGATAATGTTTCTAAAGATCGAAAGCCTGAGCAAATTCACTGTGGTTTCTTCTTCACTGAGAACAGAACAATGCTCGTACCATTCTGGTATTAAAAGACAACAGCACATCTACACTGACCATTTAATATAGTTTCAAATCAGAATTGAAGGTAGTTCTTTCAGGATGCAGATAGGAAATCCTGGAACCGTATTGAGACCTGGATGGTGACTACATATAATAAGTTGAATTTAATAGGAGCCCCGGTGGTGCAGTGCGTTAAACCCCTGTGCCAGCAGGACTGAAGACTGACAGGTCACAGGTTCGAATCCGGGGAGAAGTGGATGAACTCCCTCTATCAGCTCCAGCTCCTCATGCAGGGACGTGAGAGAAGCCTCCCACAAGGATGATAAAAACATCAAATCATCTGGGCGTCCCCTGGGCAATGTCCTTGCAGACGGCCAATTCTCTCACACCAGAAGCGACTTGCAGTTTCTCAAGTCGCTCCTGACACGACAAAAAAAATAGGTTGAATGTATTTTTTTTGCTGTTGTTTTTTTGTTGATGTTTTGAACAGTAAACCACTAAAATCATAGGAATGAATAACTTCTAGATAGTTCTGTGGAAACAACAACAACCACCAGTGACACACCTTATGCTCTAAAAGTCTTCCCATAGTGTATGTTTTTGAAGTGTGGTGATGATATGGCTGTGCAGAGAGCCATTGGTTTTTGGCCAGAGATTCATGCAAATAAGTGTAAACAGAGACATATCATTGAAGGCTTTATGATTACATAACAGATATATTGAGTGTTAGTTCATCAAAGGAATCATGAACTCTAGCAACATTTCCAGTTCGCTATTGAATGTGGCCATAAAAAAAAAAGTTCTCATGATCTTCACAAAGTTCCTGTCTAGACACCCGGCTGTTTGTTTTGGGAATTGCATATATATTTAGGACTGTATTGAATCTTTTTCTCTTGAGATATATATGTAAATGCAATTCCGCATCTGAGGCAAGGAATTTTATGTTATTTAATTTAATGGAATGGTAGACCTTTTTTTATTTATTTATTTGCTTGATGTTTTTGAAATTGCACAACTGATCTGATATTGCAAAGCATAATGATATGCCAGTATATCCTATTCTACCTCTTCTTCTTTTGAGGACAAACAAACTGGCCATGATTTGGACAATTTACCTAGTAGGATCTATAAGCCAGGTGGAGAACATGGGGCCGCATGCTGGACTTCAGTTCCCATTTTTCATAGCCAATATCAAGGTGTTCTGGAAATTAAAGTCCAGGATTTGTAGGATCACAGAAGACCTGAACTACAGAACAACAAGATGGTGTTTTTAGGGGAAATACTTTAGATGTGGAAAATCAGTTTGATTTCTATGTGATACTTAACTATGTGATACTTAATTTATTTATTTATTTATTATTTATTTACTTTACTTGTATACCGCAGTTTCTCAGCCCAACAGGCGACTCAACGCGGTTTACAACAAGGATAAGAATCAATCAATGATATACAATTTAAAACCATAAAAGCATAATATACAATATTGACACAACAATAGACAACACAATGCATCTCATAACTAAAGTCGTGATCCAATCCGTCGTCCAAATTTCCATTCCTGTAATCATCACATTCGTTGCACTGTTTAACCGAATGCCCGTTCAAACATCCAAGTTTTTAATCTTCTTTGGAACACCATTAGTGAGGGGGCTGATCTTACCTCCATAGGAAGGGCGTTCCACAGCCGGGGGGCCACCACAGAAAAGGCCCTGTCTCTCGTCCCACCTGTGAAGCAGGTGGGATAGAGAGCAGGGCCTCCCCAGAAGATCTTAGGGTCCTGGCGGGCTGATAGGCAGAGATACGTTCAGATAGGTAACTTGGGCCAGAACCGTTTAGGGCTTTATAGGCCAACGCCAGCACTTTGAATTGAGCCCGGTAGCAAATCGGCAGCCAGTGGAGCTGGTGCAGCAGAGGAGTTGTATGCTCCCTGCGCTCCGCTCCTGTTAGTATCATGGCTGGCGAGCGTTGGACTAGCTGGAGCTTCCGAGCCGTCTTAACTAAGGGAAATAATTCTGCAATCCTCTAGACACTGTAGAACTGCAGTCTGAATAGTTCATGTTGCTACTTTAGATGGTATGATTCTTTTGCTGTAGTGTCTTGTGAGTTTTCAGACCAGGTGTAGCCTGATTCATTTGTTACATTCCAGTGTAACAGTCATTTGTGGTTGCTGAATACGTCTGACTCACTCTGAACGAAATGGGTTGTTCCAAATACGATGCTCCAAGTGATCCAGGTGCGCGCTGTTCTGTCAGCACATGCGACTGATTCATACTCTGACTGTCTGTGGTAGCTGCCAGTTTTAAGGTGAGGACAATATAATATTGAGAAGTGGCTCACATCGTATTAAATCAGCAACGCTACAAACTCATGTTCCCTGAGGAGCTGTCAGTGCATCAAACACTTGTTCAACCCCGTCAGCTTTGTGTCATCCCAGTCCCTTGCTCTGGATGGAAAGGATTTTCAAAGTACCAAAGTGTCTGGATGGAAAGGATTTTCAAAGTACCAAAGCAAAGATTTTCAAAGTGTCGGTAGGGTTGATGTCTCCTTTCTCTTTCATTCCATATGTCATTATTTTCCCCCTTTCCTTTCCTTTCACTTCCTTCCTGCCTTTTTTTTTCTTTTCTCCCTCCCTTCCCCTTCTGTTATTTCCCTTCTTTTCCCCCTTCTCCAGCTCTCAGAGGGCCCACCTCACAATGTCTCCATGGTAATATGGCACTCTTTGTAGGTCTTTCCTCCCCTTCTCTCATACACGTGTCACCTTTCTTTCCCAGTGACATCACAGAGGTTACTTTACCTAGCAACAGCCAATGTAGTGACATCAAAGAAGGCCAACCATCACTTAGCAACAGCCTTTGTGGTACTGACAGACAGACAGCATTTGATTTATAGATATCTATACCCATGTATACCCATTTGCAAGTAGCGCATAGATTACAGCAATGTGCTCTATGTGGGGTTGCCCTTGAAGACTGTTCGGAAACTTCAATTGGTCCAACGGACAGCAGCCAGGTTGCTTACTGGAGTGGCATACAGAGAGATGACATTCCTCTTGTTGCGCCAGTTCCACTGGCTGCCTGTCTCTTACCGGGCACAATTCAAGGTACTGGCTTTAGCCCAGTGGTTCTCAATCTGTTGGTCCCCAGATGTTTGGCCTTCAGCTCCTAGAAATCCTAACAGCTGGTAAACTGGCTGTGATTTCTGGGAGTTGCAAGCCAAAAAATCTGGGGACCCACAGGTTGAGAACCCCTGCTTTTGCCTATAAAATCCTAAACGGTTCTGGCCCAGCTTATCTGTCCAAATGTATCTCCCCCTATGAACCACCTCAAAGATTCAGATTGTTTGAGGGGGCCCTGCTCTTGGTCCTCAGAAGCATGACTGGTGAGGATGAGGGACATGGCCTTCTCAGTAGTGGCCTTTGTCTGTGGAACTCCCTCCACAGCAACATTTGATCAGCTCCCTTCTTCCTAGTTTTCAGGAGAAGGTAATATTTATTTATTTATTTCCTGCATTTGTAACCCGCCCTTCTCACCTCCTCGGGGGGACTCAGGACAGCCTCACAGCAAGCACCATCCGGTGCTGTCACAACCCCCCCCCCCCCCAAAAAAAAACAACCCCACAGATATTTGGCTTTGGGATCAGGTTTTTGGAGAATAGTGCAGTACAGTAACAGATTTGGAATATGTGCAATGATTACGGAACGTCTTTGGACTATGATTTTGGATAGCATGATTTATCTTGAATGTAATGTTTTTAAACGTTTAAGTGTTTGTTGTTCATTCGTTCAGTCGTCTCCGACTCTTCGTGACCTCATGGACCAGCCCACGCCAGAGCTCCCTGTCAGCTGTTACCACCCCCAGCTCCCTCAAGGTCAGTCCAGTCACTTCAAGGATGCCATCCATCCATCTTGCCCTTGGTCGGCCCCTCTTCCTTTTACCTTCCACTTTCCCCAGCATAATTGTCTTCTCTAGGCTTTCCTGTCTCCTCATGATGTGGCCAAAGTACTTCAACTTTGTCTCCAGTATCTTTCCCTCCAGTGAGCAGTCGGGCTTTATTTCCTGGAGGATGGACTGGTTGGATCTTCTCGCAGTCCAAGGCACTCTCAGCACTTTCCTCCAACACCACAGCTCAAAAGCATCGATCTTCCTTCGCTCAGCCTTCCCTAAGGTCCAGCTCTCACATCCGTAGGTGACTACAGGGAATACCATGGCTTTGACTAGGCGGATCTTTGTTGCCAGTCTGATGTCTCTACTCTTCACTATTTTATCGAGACTGGACATTGCTCTCCCAAGAAGTAAGCGTCTTCTGATTTCCTGGCTACAGTCTGCATCTGCAGTAATCTTTGCACCTAGAAATACAAAGTCTGTCACGGCTTCCACGGTTTCTCCCTCTATTTTCCAGTTGTCAATCATTCTTGTTGCCATAATCTTGGTTTTTTTGACGTTTAGCTGCAACCCGGCTTTTGCGCTTTCTTCTTTCACCTTGATTAGAAGGCTCCTCAGCTCCTCCTCGCTTTCGGCCATCAGAGTGGTGTCATCTGCATATCTGAGGTTGTTAATATTTCTTCCAGCAATTTTCACCCCAGCTTTGCATTCATCCAGCCCCGCACATCGCATGATGTGTTCTGCATACAAGTTAAAAAGGTTGGGTGAGAGTATGCAGCCTTGCCGTACGCCTTTCCCAATCTTGAACCAGTCTGTTGTTCCGTGGTCAGTCCTGACTGTTGCTACTTGGTCCTTGTACAGATTCCTCAGGAGAGAGACAAGGTGGCTTGGGATGCCCATCCCACCAAGAACTTGCCACAATTTATTATGATCCACACAGTCAAAGGCTTTAGAATAGTCAATGAAGCAGAAGTAGATGTTTTTCTGAAACTCCCTGCCTTTCTCCATTATCCAGCGGATATTGGCAATCTGGTCTCTCGTTCCTCTGCCTTTTCTAAACCCAGCTTGAACATCTGGCAACTCTCGTTCCCTGTATTGCTGGAGTCTTCCTTGCAGGATCTTGAGCATTACCTTACTGGCATGAGAAATAAGGGCCACTGTACGGAAGTTGGAGCAGTCTTTCGCATTTCCCTTTTTTGGTATGGGGATATAAGTTGATTTTTTCCAGTCTGATGGCCATTCTTGTGTTTTCCATATTTGCTGGCAAATGGCATGCATCACCTTGACAGCATCATCTTTTAAGATTTTAAACAGTTCAGCTGGGATCCCGTCGTCTCCTGCTGCCTTGTTGTTAGCAATGCTTCTTAAGGCCCATTCAACCTCACTCCTCAGGATGTCTGGTTCTAATTCATTCACCACACCGTCATAACTATCCTCAATATTATTATCCTTCCTATACAGATCTTCTGTATAGTCTCGCCACCTTCTCTTGATCTCTTCAGCTTCTGTTAGGTCCCTGCCATCTTTGTTTCTTATCACACCAATTTTTGCCTGAAATTTACCTCCAATGTTTCTAATTTTCTGGAAGAGGTCTCTTGTCCTTCTTATTCTGTTGTCTTCTTCCGCTTCCATGCATTGCTTATTTAAAAATAGTTCCTTATCTCTTCTGGCTAACCTCTGGAATTGCGCATTTAACTGGGCATATCTCCCCTTATCCCTGTTTCCTTTTGCTTTCCTCCTTTCTTGGGCTACTTCCAGTGTCTCAGCAGACAACCATTTTGCCTTCTTGGTTTTCTTTTTCTTTGGGACGTACTTTGTTGCCGTCTCCTTAACAATGTCGCGGACTTCTGTCCATAGTTCTTCTGGGACTCTGTTTACTAAGTCTAGGCCTTCAAATCTGTTCTTCACTTCCACTGTATATTCGCTAGGAATGTTAGTGAGATCATTTCTAACTGGTCTGTGTATTTTCCCTGATCTCTTTAGTTTTATTCTAAATTGAGCAATAAGAAGTTCGTGATCTGAGCTACAGTCAGCCCCAGGTCTTGTTTTCACCGACTGGATGGATGTCCGCCACCTTTGGCTGCAAAGGATGTAGTCAATCTGATTTCGGTGTTGACCATCTGGTGAGGTCCATGTATAAAGCCGTCTTTTAGGTTGTTGGAAGAGAGTGTTCGTTATACACAGCGAGTTTTCCTGGCAAAATTCTATCAGCCTGCGTCCCGCTTCATTTTGTTCTCCCAGACCATGCTTGCCTGTGATCCCAGTTGTCATTTGACTTCCCACCTTGGCATTCCAGTCTCCTGTAATGAAAATAATGTCTCTTTTTGGTGTATTATCCAGTAGGTCCTGCAGATCCTCATAGAACTGATCTACTTCTGCTTCTTCAGCAGCTGTGGTTGGGGCATATATTTGGATCACTGTAATGTTGAAAGGCTTTCCTTGCACTCTAATTGAGATCATTCTGTCATTTTTTGGGTTGTATCCAAGCACCGCTTTAGCAAATTTCTTATTAATTATGAAGGCTACTCCATTTCTTCTATGTTCCTCTTGTCCGCAGTAGTAGATCTGGTGGTCATCTGATGTGAAGTGGCCCATTCCAGTCCATTTCAGTTCGCTGACCCCCAGAATGTCTATCTTTAGTCTTGACATCTCACCAATAACAACATCCAGTTTGCCCTGGCTCATAGATCTTACATTCCAGGTTCCTATGGTGTGTTGATCTTTAGAGCATCGGATTCGTCGTTCACCTCCAGTACCGTCGGCCGCTAGCCTTCCTTTCGGCTTTGAGCTAGCTGCGTCATCACATCTGGGGCTAGTTGAACTTATCCTCTGCTCCTCCCCAGTAGCATTTTGGCCATCTTCCGACCTGGGAGTCCCATCTTCCAATGGCATACCGACATATCTCTGGTTGTACTGGTCCATTTAGTTTTCTTGGCAAGGATACTGGAGTGGTTTGCCATTGCCTTCCCCAGGGATCACGCTTGGTCTGACCTCTCTGCCACAACCGTCCCGTCTTGGGTGGCCCTTCACGGTTTCGCTCATGACATCATTGAGGTGCTCAAGCTCCAGCGCCTCGACAAGGCGGTGATCCTTTGCTGGAGGTTTAAGTGTTTAATATGTATTAATTTTAATTTTAATGTTACTGGAATTGTATGTCTTCTAAGGCATTGAATAATTGCCTATATGTAAGCCGCCTTGAGAAAGGCAGGATATTAATAGAGTAAATAAATAAATATTTTAGCCATGCAGCAAAATACTACAAAATGCAAAACATTTATTTATTTATTTATTTATTTATTTCGGGGTTCTTTTACCCCGCCCTTCTCACCCCGAAGGGGACTCAGGGCGGCTCACAGAAGCAAGGCACAATTTGATGCCTGCAGCACAGAACAATCAAAACACAAAATTACATCAATTCACAGTTAACAACAGTTCATGCATTATACCAATAAAATCAATAAAACCAATACAAACCCAATTCCTCCTCTTACATGGTCAGCGATCGCTAACTCATAGTTCAAGTTTTCAGTTCCACTTCATCAATCCTGTTGGTCTTACTCGCCTGATTGTCTTATTTAATTGCCAGATTGCCCAAAGGCCTGGTCCCATAACCACGTCTTCACCCTCCTGAGAGGAGATATGATAGCCATGTATAAATATGTGAGAGGAAGCCACAGGGAGGAGGGAGCAAGCTTGTTTTCTGCTTTCCTGGAGACTAGAACGCGGAACAATGGCTTCAAACTACAAGAGAGGAGATTCCATCTGAACATGAGGAAGAACTTCCTGACTGTGAGAGCCGTTCAGCAGTGGAACTCTCTGCCCCGGAGTGTGGTGGAGGCTCCTTCTTTGGAAGCTTTTAAGCAGAGGCTGGATGGCCATTTGTCAGGGGTGATTTGAATGCAATATTCCTGCTTCTTGGCAGGGGGTTGGACTGGATGGCCCATGAGGTCTCTTCCAACTCTTTGATTCTATGATTCTATGATCCTATGATCCTATGATCCTCCTGAAGGAGAGGAGGGATGATGATGCCCTGATTTCCCCCGGGAGTGAGTTCCACAGGTGAGGGGTCACCACTGAGAAAGCCCTGCTCCTCGTCCCCACCAGCCTCACTTGTGACAGTGGTGGGGTCGAGAGCAGGGCCTCCCCAGATGATCTCAGACTCCGGGGTGGGACGTAGAGGGAGATACGTTCGGACCTTGTTCGGCCTTACGACTGACCAGTAGGACCTCTGTCTTGTCTGGATTCAATTTCAATTTGTTAGCTCTCATCCAGTCCGACACAGCAGCTAGACACCGATTCAAGGTCTGGACAGCCTCCTTGGTGACAGGTGAGAAGGAGTGACAGATCTGGACATCATCTGCATAGAGATAACATCTCAATCCGAAACTCTGAATGATCTCCCCCAGCGGCTTCATGTAGATGTTAAATAACATTGGGGACAGAATCGAACCCTGTGGGACTCCACACAACAACGGTTGTGGGGCCGAACAGCTGTCACCCAGTAACACCTTCTGGGACCGTCCCTCAAGAAATGACTGGAGCCCCTGCAAAGCAGTACCCCCGAGACCCATGTCTATGAGGCGTCCCAGAAGGATACCGTGATCGACAGTATCGAAGGCCGCTGAGAGGTCCAGCAGAACTAACATGGACACACTCCCCCTGTCCAGTTCCCGGCGAAGATCATCTACCAAGGTGACCAAGGCTGTTTCCGTTCCATGTTCCGGTCTAAAGCCAGACTGTGCCGGATCAAGATAATCAGTGTCTACCAGAAATCCCTGGAGTTGTGCTGCCACCACACGTTCCAGGACTTTGGCCAAATAGGGGAGATTGGAAACTGGCCGATAGTTGTCTAATTGAGTGGGGTCCAGTGATGGTTTTTTCAACAGTGGTTTGATAATAGCTTGTTTTAAGCTCGCTGGAATCTTGCCCTCCTGTAAGGAGGCATTAACCACCACCTTCACCCACTCTGCCAAACCCCCTCTGGCTTCTTTTATCATGTATCATAGTAATGTTTTTATTAGGCTGGCCAAAATGTACAAAATGTATTGTGCGGTTTTCAAGATGACCAATTTCATCATCAGGAATGGGTGGTAAAAGACATTTTGGGTAGAGAAATGTGATGGTGTTGGAATCATCAGCATGCATCTAGTTTGAGAGTTTTTCTTCAGTACGTTTTTAAGGGTGGCCTTGAATATAGACACAGGTAAAGGTCCCCTTCCTTTCTTAGCCATGCACGGAATGAGGACAAAGGCAGAAAAAAACAGGAAATAAAAATTTGCAGCAATAATCCTTTAAGATCTAGGCTGTCACTGTCTTTTGTCTGTTCAAACAATATACAATTGGCTCTCCATATTCACTCATTCTGCATCCACAGATTGCAAACAGAATCTAATGATGCTGTGTAATGTGCAAAATGGCTTTCAAAGAGAGAAGATTGCATGATTTCATCTCTTTTGAAGAAATCTGGAGCAAGAGTTTCCTATCTGAAGTTTGAACGTGTCCCTCATGCTCTCTTACACAGCTCTGTCTCTTGAGCCATGAAGTGATATGGCAGCTGCCTTATAAAACTAAGGTGGCTATAAATCTCACTTTAATACATAGGTAGAAAATGAGGCAATAAAAATGCTAGCCCAAGCTTTGGAAGAACTATATGCACTGCTTCTCTTTTACAAGGGCTGCGGTATCTTCTCACAATCCACAAAGCTAGGGGAAAATGTGTCAGTGGGTATTGTTCAAAAACCCCTACACAGTATGGATAAAGCCTATGTTTTGATGGTGGTGGGCGGAACTGCTTATTTCTGTGCCGGTTTCTTCCCCCCACTCCTTGTATGTGTGTGGGGGGATAGATTAAGAGTCTCTTGTATTCAAGCTGTTGTTTCCTTAATAAATGACAATAGAGGTATGATGTACCAGCTGCTCTTGAGTTTTTACAGTGACCTATGTACACTCTGTACTTAAAGAACACCCACATTATGCACATAGAAGAGAACCAAATACTGCACGTCAGTGTATTATGCAAGTTCAGCCATTTTTGCCTGCCTTCAGGAGTTCGAGAGATGCATTTTATGTCTGCTGTTTGTCACCATAGGTGGCAGAATGAAAGACCAAATTCCTCATTGTTGATCAGTCACACTTTTGTATGACTTTCCCCATTTCTCTTTGTGTATTGCTGATATAGTTCACTCAAACTATATACAGTCAGCCCTATGTATTCATGGATTTGGCACCCCTAGTCATGGCTTGAAAATATTTTCTAAAAAACCCAAAAAGCAAACTTCTTGTTTCTAGAACCCATTGGTTAAAAAGTGCCTAAAGAGTTACAAGAAACTTCACTCTCTAGTATTAAGTCCAGCACTTCCTTGGAGTTTTGAGTTATGCTTTTCGTAATTCTCCAGGAAATCCTCTTAGCTCGGTGTTTCTCAATCTGGGAATCAGGACCCCGGGGGGGGGGGGGGCGTGAGGGGGTATTGGAGGGATCGCCAAAGATAATTGGAAAGCACACTATTTTCTGCTGTTCATGGGGGTTCTGTGTGGGAAGTTTGGCCCAATAGATTGTTGGTGGGGTTCAGAATGCTCTTTGATTATAGGTGAACTATAAATCCCAGCAACTACATGTCAAGGTCTATTTTCCCCAAACTCCACCAGTGTTCACATTTGGGCATATTGAGTATTCGTGCCTAGTGTGGTCCAGATCCATCATTGTTTGATTCCACGTTGCTGTATGGAAGTAAGTGAATTACAACTCCAAAACTCAAGGCCGATATCCACCAAACCCTTCCAGTATTTTCTATTGTTCATGGGAGTTCTATGTGCCAAGTTTGGTTCAATTCCATCATCGATGGAGTTCAGAATGCTCTTTGATTGTAGGTGAATTATAAATCCCAGCAACTACAACTCCCAAATGACAAAATCAATCCCCCCAACCCCACCAGTATTCAAATTTGAGCATATTGGGTATTTGTGCCAGATTTGGTCCAGTAAATGAAAATACATCCTCCATATTGGATATTTATATCATGCTTCATCACAGTTACAAAGTAGCAATGAAAATAATGTTATGGTTGAGGGTCACCACAACAGGAGGAACTGTATTAAGGGGTTGTGGCATTAGGAAGGTTGAGAACCACTGCTCTAGGTCCTCCAATGCAATTCTATTGTAAGCTTGACTGAAGAACTTAGGCTGTATTAAAGTGTCACGGCATTAGGAAGGTTGAGAACCATTGATGTCTGGTCATATCCATCTACTTACATAGAAGCTATCAGAGGCTATTACGGTACATTAGTCAAAATACTGGAGAATTATATGTTGGTAGGATGGATCTACCTTATCTGACATTTTATAGGGACAAAATAGTTCTTACCGTAGACATTTCCTTTTTACTAAAAGTAGTGACAGCCCTTCACATTAATTATGACATTGAATTACCTGCATTTATTCAGCATCCTACCTTGGATTCTAAATATGTCCTCTTTTGCCTTGGTATTTGGTAGTTGCTAGTATTTTATGGGACAAGACTGCTGCCCTTGCAGGTCCCAATGACTTTTCTTCTGTTAATCCTCTGAGAGGAAAAACAGGTTGCTTATCTGTAACCATAATTCCTTGAGTGGTCATTTGTGAACTCGCACAGCTCCTGCCCTTCATATTGTCTAAATTTGTAAATTGCGTGATGCAAACATTTCTGTCTTTATAAAGAGCACAAATCCTGAAATATGGGAATTGGGAAGGAGGTATCTTGTTCAGTCTGTGGTTTTCATCCCACAAATAGAGGACAGCCCTTAAAATATGACACCTGCCAGTCCAATAAGGAACAAACTTTCTGATCCTCAAATGAGGAACAACTCAAATAGAAAGGAATGCCTGGAAATTCTATTGGATGGTTTAGGGGGTATATATTTATTTAGGCCTGATGTTGTCACCTGGCCAGGACCTTTATGGTAACTGGGACATTGTACCCTTTCTTGCATCTTGCTCACTTATGGCTATCCCCATCCCAGGTTTCAAGTTCGGAGTTTTGAGAATTGTGTGAAAACCAAGCATGATTATGAGGTACATTCACACCTCCTTCGCTAGTTTCAGACACAGAACTGGGAAAGGAGATAAGTCTGTTGAGGTATTCCAGATACCAAGTCAAATTCCTGCTTACCTCCAGCTCTAGCTTTGCACTCCAGTTTGTTTTCCAGGGCCGGTTCCACTGTTAGGGAGAGTGAAGTAGCCACATCAGTCAGTAAATTTGGGATGCCATGAAAAAGCTGTATGTTGTTATTAATAGCTGTTGTTCTTACTGTGTTTTTACTCCCAGGGATAGGGAAAGGTGCTTATGAAATGCTCAGTTGCATACATTAAAAACACATTCTTGTTTTGGATGAGCGAGAGGTGTGCTTTGATGCTCTGCCCCAGATAGATTATTTTACAGGGAAAGCCTTGCTGAAAAAAACAACTCTTCACCAATGTTCCAATTTAAAGAAACAAACTGTGGCTCATTTAACACACCTACCAAGATACTGTCAGCTTGTGTTTAAATTGTGACACCCTTTTTAACCGTATTATCCATCTTTGGAATAACACCACAATCATGGACCTGAATTGTCACTTCATAAACTACCAAGTGCTGAAAGATTTAGGAGTTGTGGTTGCACGCCTTCAGAACATTTCTGACTTAACAGTGGCACTAAGGCAATCGGATCACAGGGTTTTCTCACCATTTTTTTCCTCCAGAGAGTATTTGCGATTGCCTTTCTTGGAAGCAGAAACTGTGTGACTTCAGTCAGGTGTATTGATGTGTTAATACGAAAAAGTATATTTCAGATGTAAGTCTTTCTTACTCTCTTGTGGCTAACTGGGAAGGTTCCTCCATCCCATTAGAACACTGGTTCTCAACCAGATGTTTTGGCCTTCAACTCCCAGAAATCCTAACAGCTGGCAAACTGACTGGGATTTCTGGGAGTTGTAGGCCAAAACACCTGGGGATCCACAGGTTGAGAACCACTGGATTAGAACCAAAGTACCCAGAAGCAATGAAATGTCTGTGTGAAAAATGCTTTTTCTCATTTAGTTTGATAAATTTCAATTTTCTTTGCCAGTTGATATTGTACTAGAGCTGATGCCTTTGGGTTGCGTTCAGCACAGTGTAGCAAGCATTCACAACACAAAGAAGCTGATTTTCCCTTCAGTAGTCCCTTACATAACTTTCAAGAGGTGCCCTTTAAAGTCAGAGACCTACCTTCAGAAAAATATCTAATTAGACTGGCAAACAGCTATGCACTTTGAGGCTGCACAAAAGGCAACGAAACAGGGTAGGCTGTGGTAAATGATGTGAAAAGCAATAAATTTCTTTCTAAAAAAGGAAAAGAAGTGGGTTCACATCGCCAAATAAGGAGGCCGGGCTAAGCCTTCAGCTGAGTTTTGCCAATAGTTCAGGGAAAAGCCATAAAGGTCTCTGTTCCCTTCAAAAATTAACCCCCCAAAGGCCAAAATCCAACAAAGAAATAGGGTAAAAGGAAAAACTGAGATCAAAGTTCTCTCTTAATCGTTTTATGCTTCTGTGGGCCTGGCATTCTCAAGGTGTTTTCTCTTTCGCTCTCTCCCACTCAAGTGTTTCTTGTGACCTTGCAATCCATGCTGCAACAAGCTGGCCAAGATAAGAAGTCACCTTGAAGGCTGGCTACTACATCCAAGGGCCCTTCCACACCGCCCTGTATCCCAGAATATCAAGGCAGGAAATCCCATAATAACGGCTTTGAACTGGGTTATCTGAGTCCACAATCAGATAATGTGGGATTTTCTGTCTTGATATTCTGGGATATAGGGCTGTTCAAGTAGCTCAGTAACCAGTATGGAAAATTCCCCAGAGAAATCGATCTTCTGCCTAGACTGAGATTATTCCTGGATTGGGGATAACTTCCTGAGCTGTTTAGCAGTGGAACTCTCTGCCCCAGAGTGTGGTGGAGGCTCCTTCTTTGAGGCTTTTAAGTATCTGTGGGGGGTGCTTTGAATACAATTTTCCTGCTTCTTTGCAGGGGGTTGGACTGGATGGTCCACGAGGTCTCTTCCAACTCTTATGACTCTATGATTCTATGTTGTATTGTGTTGTTAGATGAGATCAGAAAGTACGTTTACACCAGGGATGAGATAGGCTTTTTAGCTCCTGCATCACATTGTTAAACATAAGCCAACAATGTGATGCGGCAGCTAAAAAAGCCAATGAGATTTTGGCCTGTATAAATAAGAGTATAGTGTCTAGATCCAGGGAAGTCATGCTCCCCCTCTATTCTGCCTTGGTTAGACCATACCTGGAATACTGTGCCCAATTCTGAGCACCACAATTGAAAGGAGATGTTGACAAGCTGGAATATGTCTAGAGGAGGGCGAATAAAATGATCAAGGGTCTGGAGAACAAGTCCTATGAGAAAAGTGGGAAATGTAGACTTTTGCATGATTGGATTTTTGGCATAATCAAGGCCTTCTAATTTTATCTTGTTGCTGTATTTCTCAGTTTTTCAAACAAGGCCTCAGCTCTTTTCTTGCTTATGTTTTGAAATAGTACAGTGGGCCCTTTAGGTCCTCCATTTCAACTGGCCATGGATAATGGCACCCCATGCCTAAAACAACATTAATGCAGATGCATTCATGTCATCGCTATTTAATAATATGGAGTTTGACCATCACTGGATACATTGGGTCCTGGTACTGAACTCCATGGATTGATAGATGTTTGATGCTGATTTTATTTCTATATATTGGGTTGCTTAGTAGTTTATCCTTAAATAAATAAGCATTTTTAATTCAACCTGGCACCTTTCAAGAAGAGTTCAATTCTAAAGATTTGATAAAATATTCATGTTGTTTATCCCTCATAGGAGCTCCAGTCATATTTGTAGAATAATTTTAGTAGTAGTAATAAATCTGGGGTTTTTTTTTTTAGGCTAAAGAATTCAGCACTCATTAAAATCTTGTGACAGTGTGACACAATGATGCTTTTGGGGGTTTTGTTTTATATGTATATTTCTCACCTCTAGAGCTGAAATGAGCCCAACCCTGTAGTTAATAAAGCTAGGATTTTGGAAATGCACAAGCAGTGATGAAAGAAGAGGCTCGCAAATAATATAATCATACAATACTGTCCTAATCCTTCTCATAAAGTGTCCTGCCTGTTGTCCCATAATAGTCACATTGTTGAAACAAATGGGAATATACTAACAACTTACTTATTTGAAAATAATTATTTTCACACTTGTCCCCATCCCTTCCTTCTAGCCCTTTCTTTTCCTGTTTTGTAGCTTATCTTCACTCCACATTCCATAGAGCGATTGGCCTAAAGGGAAATGATGTTGGATTAATGGGTGCATATGGGTGTTTCCTGGTGGGAGGAGGGAAGTCAGAGCTAACCTTGCTAAGTCTCCCTCTGCTTTCAGCAGGATTCACTCTTCCATAAGTAAAACCAATCTTGAACTATTCATTCAAGTCATGATATTGGCAGTCGTTGACTTGTTTTTCTCATTGGTTAAAGGTTTACTTCACCAACACTTTCAATGCAAAGCAGCAACAGGAGAGACATGGCGTCATGCATTTTGTACCAGTCACAGATACTATCACTCTGCTGTAATTGTCATTTACCAGCCTCATCTGATAAAGTCCTAGGTCATGAAGTCACTTCCTTTGTTTCCTTCCATTCCAGCCATATGGTTGCTGGTGTTTCTATTTAATTACTAGTTAAACTGGTGGAAGATCTCCAACTGGTTGAGAGCATAAGGCAGGTGAATAAAATGAGGTGTGCCAGCTACACTGATCGTCTTGGTTTATCTTAAGCATGTTGATCGCTGCTGCAGAGCATACACCCACAATAATGTCTATGAACTTTGAAGAAGAAAAAAAGATGTTTCTTTTGGAGCTATCCCAGAGGCTACGAGGTTAAAGATTTTGGCATGGATTTTGTATCTGTCTGGAACTATTGATGAGATTACAAGGACATCCAGTAATGTGATCGTCATAACAGGATTACCTTCGCAATATACTTCATAATTTGATGCCAGCCATTCATTTGGCAACAAGACTACACTTGACATTTAGTAATTTATTAAAATGCCAATACTCATGATCAGATATCACCTCTGATAAAGTAATGGCACCCAGAGGTGCCACTTCCCCTTTTTGGGCATGATGTAAACACTGACAGGAGCAATGTCAGCAGCAGTTAAGCATTGTTTGGGCTTGTTGGTACTATCAGAGAGACTGGCAGAGATTGTTGCTGTGATAACCAAACCAGGATAATTATCCTCAGCTAAAAATAATTGACTTAGATTGCTTTTCAAGGAGGAGTGTCTGTACATGTAGCCTTGTGTACTATCAGTACAAATTCTGCAATTTATTTAGACGGTGCAAGATGTGTGTGTATGTGTGTGTGTGTGTGTTTAGATGTCTGTTTGTCATGAGAAAAATGGAAACTATGAATAATACCTGTTGATCTCCAAATTGTAGATATCTGACTAGTCTCGCCTGCTACAAATTGAGTAGCCCTTATCTGGAATCCAGAATACTCCAACATTGTCAGCATGACTAGCTGGGGGAGTGACCATTTTTCCTTCTGATGATTGTTTGTTTCATGCACAAAATACTTTAATAATACAAGGCTGTGTATGAAACACAAACACATTTCATGTTTAGATTTGGGCCCCATCTCTAAGATACTTCATTATGTATTTATATGTGAATACAGGTATTCCAAAAGCAGGAAAAAAAATCTGGTCCCAAACGTTTTGCTTAATCTGTTCTAGTTTCTGAACTTTCATCAGACTTCTCAGAATTTCACACCCAGTTTTTGGAGCCTAAGGGTTAAATTTTACCTATATATTTATGGCAGTTTAAAGGTCATTTCCACCTACATTGACCCTCTAAGGCAGGGCATTCCAAACTTTTTATGCTGGTGACACACTCTTTAGACATCTTTTCGCGACACAGGCATTTTGTTTTACCGGAGAATAAACCAATCCCTTATAGGAGATCAGAAACAGACTGAAGTTGTGATAGTGAAATGTATGGGGATATAACCTATCTCATAAGACCTTTCATTTATATTTTTTAAAAATATATGACTTGTAAATAGTAACATACATTCCCAATGGTTTTTCTTTTGTCATTTATGAGTAACAATAGGTAAATAATGTGTGAGAATCTTTTTAAAAAATGTATAACAATAAGATAATTGCTTACCATTTCAATGAGGTGCATGAGGTTGATGGGAAAAATACAGCTTTTGAGTTTTGGATGGAATATTAGATAAAGACACTTGCATTTAATCATCAAGCATTTTTAAGCTTCCCATTTCAGTGGTATTGCTTATTTCACATAGACTGAGAGATATCGCACTACTTTTGTACGACATACCTACACACTGCAAGCGACACACTATGGAAAGATCTGCTCTAAGGCAATGCACGATAGAGCTATAAAATCTCCATAAATGCTATGGAATATTAATAGCAATAGGTGGAATAATATTATTAAAGCCATGATATTTTGTATTTTAGGGGTTAGTACACTAGCCTACAATGAACTCCTTAGAGCAACTTACAGAACTGGGAAGTGCCATTAAACAAATGAAAACCGATAAATTGAAGAAAAAAAACAGCACAAACCAGAAATTGTGAAGATGCCTTCAGATTTAGAAAGTGGATGACGACTAGTCACCTTGAAAGCCTTTCCGCTTGGCTTGGAAAGACAACGCAAAATGAGTTAATTCACATAGCACAGAGCACCCAGTGGTGCAATGGGTTAAACCCTTGTGCCAGCAGGACTGAAGACCCAACAGGTCAGAGGTTCGAATCCAAGGATAGTGTGGATGAGCTCCCGCTGTCACCTCCAGCTTCCCATGCGGGGACATGAGAAAAGCCTCCCACAATGATGGTAAAACATCAAACATCCAGGCATCTCATGGGCAACGTCCTTGCAGACGGCCAATTATCTCACTCCAGAAGCAACTTGCAGTTTCTCAAGTTGTTCCTGACACGAAAAAGGCTCTGTGAACATCTTAATTCAGGCTAAGAAAATCACAACCTGTCCCCTGCAAAATAAATACATGTACACGGCATTTTGTATTATATTAATTAGAAAAGAAATTTGTCTTTGTTCTGCAGACAGCCCCCGAGTTACAAACATCTGACAAACAACAGGAAGTGAGACAAATCTACCCCAGGAAGGGAAATTCACTCATGAAAGAGTTATCATGGGGAAAATGTGTCTCCACTGAAGCTTTCTCACCAATCCTTGTTTCCACAACAAGCCACATTTTTCAAAATCTAATTATCACAGAGAGAGAAAGGGAGGTGAAATCTTCTGAACAGGGGCACAAACAGCAAAACAAATGCCACGGGGGTGTTAACCCTTTCCTATGCTAGCCAAAGCTAAAAAATACATAATTTAGCTTGAGTTACACTTTAAAATGTACATGTTCTGACTTACAAACAAATTCAACTTAAGAACAAACCTACAGAACCTATCTTGTTCATAACTTGGGGACTGCCTGTATTTCCAATATAGTGTAATAACAACAACAACAACAACAACAACAACAACAACAACAACAATTGGGAGGGATAGCCAATACTCCAGAGGACAGGAGCAGGATTCAAAACGATCTTGACAGATTAGAGAGATGGGCCAAAACTAACAAAATGAAGTTCAACAGTGACAAATGCAAGATACTCCACTTTGGCAGGAAAAACGAAATGCAAAGATACAGAATGGGGGGTGCCTGGCTTGAGAGCAGTACGTGTGAAAAAGATCTTGGGAGTCCTCATGGACAACAAATTAAACATGAGCCAACAATGTGATGTGGCAGCAAAAAAAGCCAATGGGATTTTGGTCTGCATCAATAGGAGCCTAGTGTCTAGATCTAGGGAAGTAATGCTACCCCTCTATTCCACTTTGGTTAGACCACACCTGGAATAGTGTGTCCAATTCTGGGCACCACAATTCAAGAGAGATATTGACAAGCTGGAATGTGTCCAGAGGAGGGCGACTAAAATGATCAAGGGTCTGGACAACAAACCCTATGAGGAGCGGCTTAAGGAGCTGGGCATGTTTAGCCTGAAGAAGAGAAGGCTGAGAGGAAATATGATAGCCATGTATAAATATGTGAGAGGAAGCCACAGGGAGGAGGGAGTGAGCGAGCTTGTTTTCTGCTTCCTTGGAGACTAGGACGCGGAACAATGGCTTCAAACTACAAGAGAGGAGATTCCATCTGAACACGAGGAAGAACTTCCTGACTGTGAGAGCCGTTCAGCAGTGGAACTCACTGCCCCGGAGTGTGGTGGAGGCTCCTTCTTTGGAAGCTTTTAAACAGAGGCTGGATGGCCATCTGTCAGGGGTGATTTGAATGCAATATTCCTGCTTCTTGGCAAGGGGTTGGACTGGATGGCCCATGAGGTCTCTTCCAACTCTTTGATTCTATGATTCTATTATTCTAATAATAATAATAATCATCATCATTATCATCATCATCATCATCTTTATTTGTACCCTGCCCTATCTTCCCAATGGGGACTCAGGGCAGTTAACAGCATACAACAGCAAATACTCAGTGCAGCAAAGTGCATAGATAAATAGATAAAGGTGGAGGTTCCTCTTACATTAAGTCCAGTTGTGTCTGACTCTGGGGGGTGGTGCTCATCCCCATTTCTAAGCTGATGAGGCAGCGTTGTCCATAGACACCTCCAAGGTCATGTGGCCAGCCTGACAGCAACTAATAAATAAAACTACCATACATTAAATAATAATAATTAAATATCGACATCAAACAATAACAAAGCATTGCAACAAATTAAACACCACTCAACTCAAAATAGCATTGTAACTGAACTATTAACCAAAAGTGAAAATGTGGTGAAGTGCAGATGCTCATTTGAACCACAGCTGCTCAACTTGCTTTCTCTATATTCTGTTTGTTTAGAACCTGTCGGCAAACCTGACCTTTTAACCAGAAGTGCTTAGTTTGGAATTGGCTCAAGCTAATTATTGTATTTATGGGATAGCGTCACCAACTGCTGTTGTTCTGAGGCTGTGGTGTCCAGCTTTGCGGTGAACACAAGTTGACCTCTGATGAAATTCAACTTGCAATGCATTTGCCGCATGTAATTTCTCTGTTCTGTTTAATAGGAGGAATGTAGTCTATATTGTATCAGCCAATGCTTTTGGGCATCTGTGCTATACGCTATACAGTTTTTTTTAATGATCTGAGATAAGCTTCTACTTAGACATACCAGGATTGTTAGATTAATGCCCGTAACAGCAGGAATCCTCAGTTGTTTGGATGCTTTAAGCTGCTTTTCCTGGGCTTTTCAATAATAACTCTCAATACTTACAGAAGTTTTGTCTCATTCGGAAGCAACTTGCTTGGAAAAGAGCAATGCTTTTTTGCAGACTTAAAAAAAACAATTAACTAAACTGTTTTAAATTGCCTGGTTGGAATAAAACATCCCTCTAGCATACAGATAAATTAAAGTAAGGCATGGGGCCCATCACAGTTGACCCTCCACATTCTCTGGGGTTAGGGACACAGGAGCCCCAAAATGTGAAAATAATTGAATAAAGAAATTGTTCTTTTGTTTTACCTGAGAGCACACCTCTCTAGGAATTTCTCGGTCTTCCAGCATGACATTATGGTTGAATTCAGCTGGAAGCTGACCATAGAATCTCACTGGAGGACCTAGAAATCCCCAAAGAGATCTCCAAGTCTTCCAGCATGATTGCAAGAAGTTGACCATAGTGTCATAACTGGAGGATATAACGATTCTTTAGAGAGAACATTTTAATCAAATACATTAATAATTCACTGGCCAACACATATTTTGATGCCTCAAATGTTAGACTTGTTTCTGGGTATATTTGACCTGTGGATTCCAAAAACGATTCCACCAAGCAAAACCAGCCAGGCTTTGAAGCTGCAAGGTCATTCAATGCTAATCAGGGTTAGCTAACAACTCCCAACAAAGGATTCCACCAAGCAAAAACCAGCCAGGCTTTGAAGCTGCAAGACCATTCAATGATCATCAAGGCTAGCTAACACCTCCCAACAAAGGATTCCACCAGGCAGAAACCAGCCAGACTTTGAAGCTGCTAGGCCATTCAATGCTAATCAGGGCCAGGTTTCCCCTATCAGTGCTAGTTTTTGAGATACAGAACATATGCCACATGCCATGCTCTAACTGCTTACCCATAGAAAATCATAATAATCATATCTAAGAAACTAGAGCTGATGCAGTCTATCCAATGCAATTTTCTGAATCAGTGGCCCAAATTACCCAGGAATAGGCCTAAAAACCAAAACGCTAAGAAAGGAAATTGGGACGGGGAGCGGGGATAGTAATCAAATTAGCAAAAGTCAAAACAACAAATGTGAAGATATAGCTGTCCTTCCACTCTCTTTTTATTCTCCTCCTCTTCTTTCACGAGCCATTCACATTACCAGAACTTATTTATTTATTTACAGTATTTATATTCCGCCCTTCTCACCCCGCAGGGGACTCAGGGCGGATTACAATGCACATATGCATGGCAAACATCCACTGCCATTTAGACATACAACATATATAGACAGACCGAGAGGCAATTTAACATTCCACCTTTTTCTGGCTTCGTGAGGATATACTTGATTCGGGCCACAGGGGTAGCTGCTACCTCACCATCCACTTGTTAACTCATTCTTTTGCATGCTGCTGGAAGGTTTTATGGTGTCCTAAATTAGTTAAATTAGCCTCCCCACATAAAGCGGTACCTAACTTTCCTAACTGACAGATGCAACTGTCTTTCGGGCTACATAGGTCAACAGCAAACTAGACTATTAATGGTTGGGAACTTACTCCGACCTGTGCTGGATTCAAACTCATGATCACTCAGTCAGCAGCTGGCTACTAACTAGCTGTGCCACAGCTTGGTCTGATGTATTGCAATACTACTTATCATGATTGTCTATGGGTCGATATTAATCCTTGGATAAGTGACTACAGAGCCCAAGATAGTTTTCAAGAAGGAAAGAAACATTGTAGCAATGGTTACTGGGACATTGTGGGGAAAATTTCCATTCACCCCATATCAGATAGCTTAAGATGCATTGCTCTACAGAGCTTACCAGTTTTCTAGAAAGATATGCGACAAGAGGTCTATATGTCTACTTAGGAAGGACAATCACCACTCCATGGATCTGCTGAAAGAGCCTCTTCATTTAGTAGATATACCTAATGGGATCATGACTGTGGACATTGTTGTGGTGTGCTCCTATCACATGTGATTTGACAGTGATGAGTTCCTTCCCACTCCTTGAACAAACATAAATTACAGCGTCTGTTTGGGAAATTTCTGAACCAAGCGTTTTTCTTTCTGATGAGATAAATGTAAAACTCTGTATCTCTGGAGTGTGCTTGGTATCAGTGTCGACATGTGATAGCATTCTGGAAGGCAAATCCATGTCACAGGTTAAGAAGATGACAACTTAAATGCTGGAAACCGTACTTTTCATGCTTCCACAGTGTAAAGCTGTTTCATTCCACCTTCCCATTAATGAGAGAGCAAATGCGATGGAATTGTTTTATGTCTGGCAGAGGGCAATGCAGAACCAAACAGGTTGGATGACTTATCACATTAGTGAACTTGTATTGAAACCTCTTTGCTCTTTTTTTGGTTTTGTCGCGGGCCAAGCAAAGGATTACATGCAGGTATACGGTTGCCCAGAGCTGGGATATCATATCTTTGCCATGCAGATAAAATACGAGGCTGAGTATCCAGTCACTGCTTCCAGCTGAGCGGGCAGTGAATGCAAGACTTGGCAACATCTTTTTTGGACTGCAATTCCCAGAAGCCACGCTGGCTGGGGGACTCTGGAAACGGTAATCTAGGACAAAATATTATTGTCCTCCATTTGAAACTATTGCAAAAAAGCAGAATTTCCTTCTTCTGATCAAATTGGAGCATAATCCTGAAGACTACTCTTTTCAATAGAGGTAGAAAATTCAATATGCATTTCTCCCCTTCTCTAGCAATAAATGCACAGTAATAATACATAATGCATTGCAATATACAGTATTTACGTTTACAGGTTGGGTATCCCTAATCTGAAATGCTTGGAACCAGAAATGTTTGGGATTTCAGATACACACACACACACACACACACACACACACACACACACGAGGGTTGAATGAAAAGTAATGCCTCCCCCATCATAACCCCTCAACAGATGGCAGTACTGATATGTGGCAGGTACTGGCTTGTTCAGTAGTCTCTCCTCTACAGTTCCATTTTGGCAGGAAGCCTTAACATTGAACAGTTGTGTTGTTAAAGTGCGAAGTATGGAACCCTGCGCAGACGGTCGGTCAATGCGACTTAAGCAACGTGCAGTCATTGAATTCTTGACAGCAGAAGGTGTCACCCCAAAGGAGATTCATCTGAGAATGCAAGCTGTTTATGATGATTGTGTTGATGTGAATATTGTGCGTCATTGGATGAACAAGTTTAAAGATGTTGAGGTGGGAACATCTGACTTGCGTGACAAACGATGAGTTGGACGTCCTGTGACAGCAACCACTGAGTTTCACAAGCAAAAGGTTGACAGTTTGATTCAAGACGATTGTCGTATCACTCAGAAATTTCAAGCATAATTGGCATTTCACAAGAACATGTGGGTCACATTATTGCTTTGCTTGGCTATCGGAAGATCTGTGCACAGTGGGTTGCGGAAACAGGGTGTCGACTTGTTTATCGTTGGCAGAAATGTATCCAATTGTCTGGTGATTATGTGGAAAAGTGAATAGTGATAGTTAAAGAGCACATTCTAAGGATTATTTCTGCGTTTGATTTATTAAACTATTCCCATCCAAACCCAAGTAGCAAAGGTGGAGGCATTACTTTTCATTCAACCCATGTGTGTGTGTGTGTGTGTGTGTATTTATATATATATTAAATTGGAGTACCTTTGTTTGCACACACATATGTAGTGAGAAAGCTTAGAGATGGGACACAAGTCTAATTATGAAATCGAAGTTTCATATATGTGTAGCCTATTTATGTGTACGTTTTTGACAGTTTTGTGCATGAAACAAAATTTGTATGATTGGAAGGCAAAGGTCTCACTATCTCAGTTACCTATATGGATAGTTTTGGATTCTGGATCACAGAATTCCTGATAGGGGGTATTTATTTATTTATTTCAGGCATTTCTATCCCGTCCTTCTCACCTCCGAAGAGGGACTCAGGACAGCTTACAGCAGGCAGTCATTAGATGCCAAAATACAATACATTAAAACACACGGTTACAATTAACACAATTAAAACAATTATAAGCACTCGATTAAAAACAGTTCGCTGGTTCAAAACATAATCCAAATCAGTCCATTGCAGTCCGCTAAAACATTCTTTTCCCAGTTGATCCATTTATTGCACAAATGCTTGATCCCAAAGCCAAGATTTGAGTTTTGTCCAAAAGGTCAGGAAGGAGGGAGCGAATCTAATATCATTGGGGAGAGAGTTCCACAGCCAAGGGGCCACCACAGAGAAGGGCCTGTCTCGTCCCCACCAGTTGTGACTGCGAAGGAGGTGGGACCAAGAGCCGGGCCACCCCAGATGATCTTAACGTCCTTGGTGGTTCGAAGAGGGAAATACGTTCGGACAGGTAAACTGGGATGGAACCATTTAGGGCTTTATAGGCTAAAGCCAGCACTCAGACGCAATAATAATAAGCAATAATTTGCTGTCCTTTCATGATATGTAAAGTCAGCTGCCTGGGGCGATTGCGTCACTGTGCCTATTTATAGGAGTGGCTCTACCAGCTGGTGGTAGAGTATCTGTGTGCAAAACCTATTTATTCTCCCGAAGGTGCATTGTGACTGAGAGCTCTTCATGTTAACATCATCCCACTTAGATGCATAGGCTGAGGAGGAGCTAGGACAGAGAAACTGCGGCTACAACATCAAGGATTATTTTCATAAATGCAATCTCGTGCCCTATGTGAAGCTTGAGTGGGACTGCAAGTAGAGATGTGTGGAACTTGAAGAGAAGTTCAAGTGATATAAGTGGCCCAGGGGGTGTGAAGTGAGGAGTCTTGGAGGCGATGTGATTTCAGCGTGTTTGTAATGCACCTATCTAGAATCGCCTCAATACAAGTGGAGATAAATCCAGCACTTTCCAAGGGTGGATTGCAGAGGATTGGAGTTGATTAATAACTCATCACTGAATCATCCACCTAGTCATTGGTCTGGTATTCTGGAATGTAGTGGCAGTCTAGGGATGAAAGGAACAAATTAATAGAAGTTCCATTAATCAAAGTTTGTATCATAGTGACTTATTATTCAAAGCCCGTATCAGTGCTGTTTTCTGTTTTTACAGGTCTGTTGGAACTTGAGTAGTCTCCCTATCCCCTTTAAAATTAAGCAATAACACACAATGCGAAATATTCATTTTCATTGGGGGGGGGGGGTTCGTGTCATTAGCAACTTCAGAAACTGCAAGTCACTTCTGGTGTGAGAGAATTGGCCATATTCAAGGATGTTGCCCAGGGGATGTCTGGATGTTTTACCATCTAATGGGAGGCTTCTCTCATGTCCCCGCTTGAGAAGCTGGAGCTGACAGATGGAAACTCACCCCGCTCCCTGGATTCGAATCACCAGCGTTTCTGTCAGCAGTCCTGCCGGCACAAGGGTTTAATCCATTGTGCCATCTCATTGTTATGAGATGCACACACAGCATAAACAGAATGTAAACAATTAAATCAACGTCCAAGTATCAAAAAGGAAAGGCTGAATATTTTGAATGTGTGGTTGAATGAAGCCTGAAACTAAATTTATGGTTCTAATAAATCTAGGATCTCAGAATGATTTCTATTGTTTGTCAATTAACTAGCTAAAGCTACTGTTAATTAATTGGGGACATTTTAAATCAGTAAAGGTAAATGTTAGAATCATATAATCATATAGTTGGAAAAGACCTCAAGGGCCAACCAGTTCAACTCATTGCCACACAGAATATACAAATATTTGTTTCTTTTTGCATGCTGCTACTGTTCTGCTGTGCTGAAACC
Organism: Anolis sagrei; assembly: GCF_037176765.1. Classification (NCBI taxonomy): domain Eukaryota; kingdom Metazoa; phylum Chordata; class Lepidosauria; order Squamata; family Anolidae; genus Anolis; species Anolis sagrei. The sequence continues at coordinate 202,359,518 of NC_090022.1, read as the reverse complement.
ATCATAGAATGTCAAAGAGAAAGAGTCCAGGTGGCTCTTCATATTTGCTAGTTGATATTTTTTCAGATTTGATTACTCTCAAATTTGATTAATAGGGTCTGTAGGAATCTCAAGAGTCCTCCAATGACACTCAGTGGTTCTCAACCTGTGGATTTCCAGGTGTTTTGGCCTACAACTCCCAGAAATCCCAGCCAGTTTACCACTGGTCTACATCAAATAAGGTGTATAAAAAGTGTGATCCCAGTGTGGAGAAGTGACTGCCAATTCTTACGTCTTGCATTGTATACTTGCTGCGTGAAGTGGATATATTTAGATTATCTTCTCTCTACATAATACTAGGCTATTCTTACAAAATGAGAAGTCTCAAACAATCATATTGTAAGGTAGAGATCTGAAGTGGGTTTTGAAGATTTTCCCTGTCATGAAAAAAAAAGTTAAGTGAACTGTCATGGAGACCAAGTAAAAGGAGCTCATTGTATTTCATTTCCTCTTTCATTCTCCAAATCTGTATCATTGTGTGCTGTTTTGGCATTACTGTGGAATCCCTTACTTAAACCTTATGACCCACACATTCTTTGAAATAGTTGTTATGATTTTAGACCATCCTGTCCCAATGCGAACTTCTAGAAATCCCATTTGTGTGAAATGTGGAAATTCTACATGAAGCACCAGATACGTTATCCAGAAAATAGTAGACCATAATTACATTTTTAGAAGCTCCCTCCGGGAGATTCATAATCCTTTAATGAATCTCCCGGTTTTTAAACGCGAAGTATAAAAACCTAGGTGTGTGAGTTCTGAGAAACAACTTTTTTTGATATTACTAAGAATTGATCTCTATACTTCAACTTGCCTTAAAATTAAATGTCATGCAGTGCGTTGGGTGTTGGACAGAGGTTTTAGAGTTTGACCTCAGTGGTAGTGAATTAAACAACTCTCACAGTCAGGAAGTGACTTAAACATCTAAAATGGCTGGGCAACTAGCCAACATAACTAGTGAGAAGGAATGATGAGAGCTGGGGTCTTGAAACATTTCTTTACAAGTTGGATAGATGCAGGAAATGCCGTGGATGTAGCGTACCTGGATTTCAGTAAGGCCTTCGACAAGGTCCCCCATGACCTTCTGGCATTGTTTAAATGGACGAACCCATAGGGTGCTCACCAATGCTTCCTCTTCATCCTGGAAAGAAGTGACGAGCGGAGTGCCGCAGGGTTCCGTCCTGGGCCCGGACCTGTTCAACATCTTTATTAATGACTTAGATGAAGGGTTAGAAGGCAGGATCATCAAGTTTGCAGACGACACTACATTGGGAAGGATAGCCAATACTCCAGAGGACAGGAGCAGGATTCAAAACGATTTGAACAGATTAGAGAGATGGGCCAAAACTAACAAAATGAAGTTCAACAGGAACAAATGCAAGATACTCAGAAAAAATGAAATGCAAAGTTACAGAATGGGGGGTTCCTGGCTCGACAGCAGTCCGTGTGAAAAACATCCTTGAGTCCTTGTGGACAACAAGTTAAACATGAGCCAACAATGTGATGTGGCGGCTAAAAAATCCAATGGGATTTTGGCCTGCGTAAATAGGAGTATAGTGTCTAGATCCAGGGAAGTCATGCTACTCCTCCATTCTGCCTTGGTCAGACCACACCTAAATACTGTGTCCAATTCTGGGCACCACAATTGAAGGGAGATGTTGACAAGCTGGAATGAGTCCAGAGGAGGGCGACTAAAATGATCAAGGGTCTGGAGAACAAGCCCTATGAGAAGAGGCTTAAAGCGTTGGGCATGTTTAGCCAGCAGAAGAGAAGTCTGAGAGGAGACAAGATGAGGGCCATGTATAAATATGTAAGGGGAAGTCATACGGAGGAGGCAGCAGCCTTTTTTTCTGCTGCCCTGGAGACTAGGACGCGAAACAATGGCTTCAAACTACAGGAAAGGAGATTCCACCTGAATATGAGGAAGAACTTCCTGACTGTGAGAGTTGTTCAGCAGGGGAACTCCCTGCCCCAGAATGTGGTGGAGGCTCCTTCTTTGGAGGCTTTTAAGCAGAGACTGGATGGTCATTTGTCGGGGGTGCTTTGAAAAGGAAATGGTGAGAAGGGATAGCAGAGACCTTGAAATTGTCTCTCTGCTTTGAGCACCTAATAGCAGTCATAACAGCTGTGCAGTTCATCTAGTTGTATATTTAAGTTAGTTGAGATTAAATTGCCAGTGAGCAAAGGAAAATTCTCCTGCCTATACTTATAAAAGCAGTTTAGGGTAACTACTTACACAAAGTCTCTACCCACCTCCACCCCCCATACATAGAGAAAAGACTTAAGTTAAATTGTATGAACTTTTTATATGTACTCGTATAGATGCTAAGCTGGAAATGAGTTTTATTTTTCAAACAGAATTTATGATACATCACATCTAAGTGAGAAAGTCTGCGACCAGGTGAACTGCATATTTGCTGAGTCTGCTGTTTAGGTAGTCAGAGCAGATGGGCTATTTCAAGGTCCCTACTATCCTTCCCTAACATTCTCTTTTGCTGAATAAGTTTTGGACAGGGCAGCCTTTCTAATAGAAGCTGCCTTCCAAAACTGGACTGTCCTCTAGCAACCTTTCGAATAAATAAAGGAGAGTTCTCAGTAGAAAAACTCATGTGTTTGTTCTTGCTTGACCTGAGGAAATGAGAAGGTGAAACCTTTTTATGGCACGAACCTTCCCAACCACAGCAGATCAGTCCTGCTATTAGGCTGAATGGGACAGTTGCCAAGGGTAGCAGATGCTGAGTGCCAGGGTGGAGTGGCAAGGCATGGAGGGAAGAGTTGTGTGCCATGCAGCCTGCTTTGTTGCCCTTGCACTTGGAAAGTCATGCTGTCCTTTTGCTTTTCTTTCAGTGTCAGCTGGCAGTTTGCTTGGCATCTGTCTGTTGAATGAATGGGGAGGTTGGCACTTTGTTTGCCTCTTTTTTTTCAGAATGATGGGAAGGGCTGCCCTGAGTGAAGGTAGACAGTTTTGCATCAACTATTTATTTCTGTGTGCATTTTAAGTTCATTTTATGAACACGTGAATATCTGAAATATCACAAAAAGTTATGTTGTAAACTGCTTTGAGTCCCCTCAGGGGTGAGAAAAGCGGTATAGAAATGTAATTAATAATAATAATAATAATAATAATAATAATAATAATAATAATAATATTTTCCTCCAAAAATTAGACCAAACATGAATCTAATGAATATTAGAAATCATAACCCACATCAGAATAAAAAAATAAAGCCTCCTCCCTTAAGATAAGCTAATAACACTGTGTAACAAAATTTGGAAAAAAAGAAATCTGTTCCTGGTTTGAAAGTGTTACCGTGTTTCCCCTAAAATAAGACACTGTCTCATATTTATTTTTCTTCAAGAAGACACACTATGGCTTATTTTCAGAGGAAGTCTTATTTTTTATTAAGTTTGGTAAAACAATCTGCATTTATTTAAATATTGTGCTGAGTAAAACGGCAGCCACAGCTTTACTTCTTCTCCCTGAGGACACACAATTCTTAAAGCAGAGCATCTTGCTCCTCACTTCACTGAGGAGACTTCACAGGGACGGATCGAAGGGAAGCAGTGCCACCAACTGTGGCCGTCAGAGCTGGTCACTCACTCCCCCTCTCACTCATTCGGGGAGGAAGCCTGGCCTGGCCTAAAGGAAGAAAGAACTGAAGGAGAAGGAGAAAAAGGAGGAGGGAAAAGAGGAGGGGGAGAAGGAAGAGGAGGCAGGAAGCCCGAGGGAGGGAGGGAGGCCCGAACTTACCTCCGCCACTGCTGCGGAAAGTTCTTGCATTTCATTTTCTATGTCTCTCTCTATGCCTCAGCTTGTATCACTATGACTTATTTTCAGGGTATGACTTATATTGTGCAAATACTTAGAAATCTTGCTACAGCGTATTTTATGGGTATGTCATATTTTTGGGAAACACAGTATTTCCCATTTAATTGTGTGGTTCTTTGAAAGTAGTTGTTATAATCCATCGGCTGCCACAAACTATATTGTATTGGTTGGGACTTGGATGAGACATACATTGAAAAACTATAGCAAAATGTCCTGCAAGATGTCCCGCAAAAACAAAGTTTTTGCAGTTTAAAAAATCTTTTTCATGTTTTTATGATATTAATCAATTAGGAAATGGCATTTATTTATTTATTTATTTATTTACAGCATTTATACGCCACCCTTCTCACCCTGAAGGGTTATAATCCAGGAATAAAAATTATGTTGCACAGCATAATCATACAAAAATGCATTCTTTCTAGTCCTTTTAGTTCACATAGATTTGTGGTACAGTAAATACAGTCATCCTTCCACATTCGTTGGGGTTAGGGGCACAGGACCCCCATGAAATTGGAAATAATATTAATAAAGACCCCACTATTTTTTATCTGAGATAATATCTCTCAAGAAATCTATAGGTCCTTCTGCACAACTCTGTGGTCAACATCACATATTAATCAAGTCCATAAAAGTTAAACTCTCAAATGTGGAGAGCCAACTGTAAATGCAAAGAGAGACTTTTGTAATATAGGATCATGCTTTCTACACTGTGTCTGATATACTCTTTGCTGATAAGCTAGACAACATTGGCTCATTATTTATGAGTCAGTGGAAGCATCTTCACTCTGTAGTTAGCTTTGTTATCTGAACATAGGCGCCTTCCCCTTTCTGGTTTTTCTCTCTGTGTGAGCAAGTATCTATAATATTTTTCTTCAATTTGCTGGGGGAGAAACAAACCAGAGAGAGGAAGATGCTCCCATTCAGGTGACACTGTAAATGAACCATGGCAAAAAGATTGTTTAGCAATTCCCAGTTGCAAGCGGCAGCTGTTTAGCATTGTGTATATTCCATGACAAGACAGAGTTTTCATAGCTCCCTCACTTGCCATACGATCCAAATCTACTCTACATATATTTGTAAGTATCATGTATTCTGCCACTTTTGTTCTGTTTACTGCAAGATGTACGTTCCACTGCAATGTTCTTCTTTTTTTCACTTATTCTCGGTCTTCTTAAATACCGTGTTTCCCCGAAAATAAGACTTACCTGTAAAATAAGTCGTAGCAGGATTTCTAAGCATGAGTCGCCTGAGGGCTGAGAAAAGCAGTATATAAATAAAGTAAATAAATAAATAATTGTGCAATATAAGCCATGCCCCAAAAATAAGACATAGTGATACAAGCTGAAGCATAGAGGGAGACATAGAAAGTGAAATGCAAGAATTTCTGCAGCGGTGATGGAGGGCAAGACGGGCCTCACTCCCTTGCACTTCTTGCCCCCTCCTCCTTCTTTTTCTCCTTCTCCTTCTGTTCTTTCTTCCCTTTGGGCCAGGCAAGGCTTCCTCCTCGAGTGAGTGAGAGAGGGAGGGAGTCATCGGCTGCGGTTGGTGGCACTGCTTCCCTGCGGCCCGTCCTTCGGGAAGTCTCCTCAGTGAAGTGAGGAGCAGCACGCTCTGCTTTAGGTATTGTGTGTCATCAGGGGGAAGAAGTAAATCTGTGGCTGCCGTTTTACTCAGTATTATATTTGAATAAATGAAGATTGTTATATGTCACGTTTCCTGGGCTCTGTCGGTATGCAGGCAGAGGTTAACCAAACAAACCAGTCTGTGTTAAACTGTTTAATTAAAGTAGCATTTATTTTCTGGCTGCTTTCATAGTCCAAATGTAAAACATAAAGATAGAACTCAGCCACAGAATATAAAACAAAGACTAATAGCAAACACCAATGCAAATTCAAGAGAACACCGTAATCAAAGGGTCCAGTCCAATGATCAAATGCCAAAAGTTCAATGAGTAAAGTTCAGGGATCAAGAATCTATACCGTAGTCAACACCCAGTCCAGAGATTCAAGGTTGCAGGGTTCCAAGAGTTCAAAGGACAGGTCAGGATACTGAAAATCCTGGGGGAAAACCAGCAGCATCTACCACCAAAATAAGACAAATAATTTTCTCCCAAGGTTAGCCCCTTATATTCAGTAACACCCAGTTGCAACCTATCTCTTGCAAGCATCCACCCTTAATTACTTTCACCCATAAACTCTTACAGATTACTCAGCCCTTTAGAACTAAGACTTATATTAACCTTCCATCACCAACTGCTAAGCTTTCCACCACCAACTACCATCAACTACAGAACATGATACATGACATTGTACCATACTTAATAAAAATAAGACCTCCCTTGAAAATAAGCCATAGTGTGTCTTTTTGAGGAAAATAAATATAAAACAGTGTCTTATTTTTAAGGAAACATGGTACCTGAAGGTCAGAGATTCATCTACTATTTAACCTTTTTATAAGTGATCAAAGTGGATTTAAACATGAAGACTAAAGAACTAAACATGATTTGTATCAAAACTACAGAAGAAAAAACATGTTGTTAGTTAAATTTGTAAGGAGCTAATCTGTTTTAGTAACTGGAGCTTGTACGTGCTAAGAACCAAATCTGGTATAAATGTGTTAATTTATTCCTCTGAAAATTGACATAAACAGTTTCTGAAACAATGCACGTGCTTTAGTGCTGGTGGAAGGAGATGCCTGGTCTTACAGACTTTGTTTGAATAATGGCTTTTATTGTTTCGGAATTCTTGCAACTTGGCATAATGGTTGCTCCTTCATCCTTAGCATATTCCCTACAGCTGCAAGGGATTGTTTCCTAATCTCAGATGAGCATGCAGGAATGCTAATGTAATGTTATTTGAGCAAGATGTAATACTAGCAGTCAAAAGTACATTATTCTTATGCTTTTTGGATGCCCTGTCCTCCCAGCAGGGTAGTTTGTATTAGATCTTTCTTCTTTCCAGAATTGATGTTTTTGACTTGACCTGAGTGTTGCTAAACTTGAACAGAATTTTATTTATTCACAGATTTTCTATCCACATGGCCATACATTGTGGAAATACTTAAGTAAAGCCAACTCTTATTGGGTTCAAGGAGGGGCAATGAATGCTGAGATTAATGGGATCTATCCTTTTCATTCTATTCCATTTCTCTTCTACATTACCTTTATGTTATGACTCATGCTCTGATTTATGGGAATGTTGAAGATCCCCGTGGTCCCAAATAAACAGATAATGATTAGAAAAGCCAAAAGAGCGAAAGCCAAAAGTTGCTTACATTCAGTATCCTTTAGGCATGCAGAAATTGTACAAGGACTTGGTAAGCCCTTCCAAAAGTCCAAAAGGATAGCTGTGTCAGCAAAGCTGCAGGAACCAAATTTCTGACAGTGGTGGAGCAATGGTTCCTCAAGGAAAAACACAGCAGTTGTTGGTTTGGGGACTAGCTTCCTTTCCTCGAAGGAGAATATTGTCAGCACAGTGGCAGAAAGTTTCAATTTTTTAAGGTTTACTACTTTCAGATTTCTGGCTAAGGGAAGCTCTATTGCTGTTAAAAGAAACTGTTTGGTTGCATCCCTGGACTACACAAGTCTCCAGTCCTCAATGGGTATATGACTAGATAGGATTACAGTGATGGATTCCTCTCCCCACATTCCTATGCATTTCTCTCTCAAAAGGAGGTTTGTCTTTACTCTTCTTGCTTGCTACTATCTCCTCGCCCTTTGAAGATGTAGCAATTGAATTTCTTTGAGGGATGAGGTAAAATCCTCTTTAAAGGTATTTTTTTTTTTTTGCCTTGGCTTGGCCATGTGGACATTTATTAATTCATTTATTTTATTTACAGCATTTTTATCCCGCCTTTCTCAGCCCAAAGGCGACTCAAGGCAGTGTACAGTTTAGCAACAATTTGATGCCACAACATACATACATACGTACGTACATACATACATTTCAATTAAAAACACTTTATATAACATAATAAAAGTCCATATAAAACCATTACAATTATAATCATCAATGTCTTCCAGTTCAACTCATCCATTTTCATTGTCTAAGCCATTCCATGTTTGTTATTTCATCGTACTGTGTTTATCTGTTATGTTGCATTAGCAAAAGCTTGTTTGAAGTGCCAGGTTTTTATTCTTCCAAAATACATTCTCCATTGCTCTCTCTCTCTCTCTTGGCCTTTGTCTCTCTTCAAGTGAGGATGCATTTTGCCTTTCTCCAGACATTTTGACTTTTTTATCCTTTTTACCTTTCTTAGAATATGAGCTTTGTAAACTAGTTAGCTCCAAGATCTTTTCTATCTAGAATGTATTTCTTTTACTTTAATGAATACTTTGAACCAAAAGTTCTGTCTCTGCAATCCTGTTCCATCCTGTTGAATGGAAGCTAATCCTGACTCACCACATGTAAGTTTCTGCTGGTTATGAAGTGTGTTTCTAGCACTTGCCTATATTTTTGGTGGAATAACCCCAAGTGGGGGTTATTTTTCAGCCTAACAGCTCTGATTCCCAACAGAAACCATTGCTAGTAAAGTAGCAATAGATAGTGGGAAAAGTGGCAAATCCCTGGGATAAGTCGGCTTTGCATACAACTGACATAAAACATAGCTTCACCTCCTTAACTGCGAGCTCCTTGAGAATTGGGAGAGGATCTCTCTCCTGGATTTCTCATAGACGCGTGTACTTTAATACTTCACAAAGTCAGGAAGAATAGATTTGTCTGTCAGGGATAATCAGCTCTCCCATCATGTCTAATTCCCGTGAAATTACAAATGGTATATTCTTACAGTTTGGAGGTTCTAGCAGGGGAGCGCAGCTATCGTAAACCCGGGACCGAAGACTGGAGACCTCTGTTGCAATCCAGAGCAGGGAACGAGGCCCTAAGATAACTATCCACCACACTTGGCTGTGAAAAACAATCCTTTTTTATTGAAGAAAAATGGTTACAAAATAAAGGAAAAATGCAAGTCAAAGGCCACAGCAAAATCAGCAAACATGAATTTAAATGGACAAAGCAAAACCAAAAGCCTCACTGGGAAATACTGGAATCTGTTAGCAATCCACTAACCGTACTTGATATCCTAGAAATCTTCCCAGACTATGGCCAGGGAACCGGGAGAACTGCCAAGGTCTTCATCAATTCTGAAACGATGCCTGAACTGAGACAATCAGCTCGGTGTATTGCAATTAAAACTCAAGAATGGGTTCCGTGAACCGCCCTTCTGTTTTGAAGCCAATGTTTTTAATTCTTGAATTCGGGAGGATCGACGCAAACTGAGTGATTTACTTCTGTCTTCCCAAATTTGGCCCCTTCTGTTGTCATTACAGTTAACAGGTGCAGAAGGGAGGGAAAGTTCAAGGTCTCCCTCTGAAACATTCTCATGAACACTGGTACTTTCATTTTCCAAATCTACAGAAGTTCCTTCCTCACTAATTTCAGGAACATTGGCATTTTCCAAACCTACAGCAGTTTCTTCCTCACTAATTTCAGGAGCATTGGCATCAACAGGTACATTTCCACTAGCATCAGTAAATATACTTTCATTAGCATCAGGAGGAACAAACAGAGAATCAGGTTCAAGTTCAAACTCAGGCTGAACCCCAACAATCTCGGTATACTCCTTCTATACCTGGGACGTCCCCCTCTTCCACCGAGCATTCAGCTTTGGGAGGGACGCACATGGAGCGGTGAGGGAGGAAGGGGACATCCACCTAGCCAGCCAGATCAGCCAAATCAACCCTGGCGATCAATGGGGTGACAGATGTCACAGCCAGATCGGCCTCACATCCGTAATAAATGTAATAAAAACAATAATAAATAGAATAAAATAATAAATGTAATAATAAAAATACAGAAAATAATAAATGTAATAATAGAGTAAAATAATGTAATAATAATAATAGAGTAAAATAATAAATAACCTTGACTTGAGTATAAGCCAAGGGTCCCTAAAAAAGGGACTGAAAAACTAGGCTTATTTTCAAATATATACAGTAAATCTCTCTTAAAATGGTGTAAGAGAGCCACAACAGAGCTTGAAGAAACCCCTCAAGCTGTCCACTTCTGCCTTGGGAAGGAATCCCACCACCATAAAAGATGAAGTGGAAGTTGACATGCTCCCCACCACAATTTAAAATGTATAATGTTGTGTACGTTTGCATCCACAAATCATGAGGTTTGCATATAGTGGGCCCACTGTACCAAATTCCATATCATGTTAGAAGTGAAATGTAGTGAAGATCTCAGTTTCCAGATGTGTCTGGAATATGAAAGGCCTCGGGAGTGAAAGTATAACATAAAGGGACACATAATGGCTAATTTAAATTAGAGTAATGTTAATAACTGAATTCGTTTTGATCATGTTGTTTGTGAGCAGTGTTACTGGATTAAGGCTGTGCTTTAATATAGCACTTTTAATTCCAGTGGAAATTGATACATCGGTTAGTTTCAGTGGCAGTTGGATTGGACTTTTGGACTAATAAGTAACTTATGGTAAATTGTTAAACTGCTGTTTAGGGCACCTTCTTTCATTCTGCTGTATACCTTTCTTTCCCCCAGAAATAGCCTAGCCTCTGTGTGGTGAGAGCAATTGTCACAGCTCTATGTGGGGAATGATTAATGTGTGCCCCTGTGCTAGAAGTCAATGTAACTGGTTGACTTGGAAGTAAATCGATTTGCTGCTCAATTGACTACCAATAAACAAAACCACTGCTTATCTTCCATAACTGTATTCTATTCCTTCTCTTGCATTGAGCCCATTGACTGTAGCATATATGAAATTTGGCTTCCAGTAATACAAGTTTCCCAAGTTCTATGAAACAGTAATTACAGAACATTTTGTATCCTCAGTTTACATAGAGGAGGGGGAAGAGATAGAGGTAATTGTTGGGTTTTCAAATAAACAAAACAACGGGGAAGACTATCACTACAGAAAAAGCTAGGAATGATCTCACAGGGTTGAGTGACTACACAATCCCATGAAAGTCAGATGATATTTTTCTCTGTTTTTTTTATTGTGTACATGGAACAGGAGGAAAGTAGAACAGAGGGATTATATTTCTAACTGGTTTTTATTTGCCATTTTCACCATTTTAGATTTACTTATATCCTTTATGGTCAGTGGGCCATAAAGAACAGATTGATCTTTTGATATGAGAAGTCAAGCATTTCTCAGTTGAGCAACTTCCAAAGGGTACTTCAATAAGAAGAGTTAAGAATAGTGTGAGTAGCCAAGATCAGGAACAGTAACCAAGTGTTTCTCTTGAAATAAAACTTGTTTATTGCTTGCATCCCTTGTCTAAGAGACCATCACAGATTATATGCTTTGCATGGGAGTCCAAAGAACATATCTAGAGATGATTATACCTATCTGAGCCTAAGAGACACCATTGCCAAGGAGAGTGCAGTCTTTGAATTTGTCCAGAGTACTGATTACATTAGTGGTTCCCAACCTGTGGGTCCCCAGATGTTTTGGCCTTCAACTCCCAGAAATCGTAGCAGTTGGTAAACTGGCAGGGATTTCTGGAAGTTGTAAGCCAAAACACTTGGGGACCCACAGGTTGAGAACCACTGAATTACATCCTCACCACAACAGTACCTTTCCATGGTGGTGCAATTGGGTGCTACTATGAAGCAAGTGAGCATGCTGACAGTAGCAATGGTGCAGGGAGGGTCTTGTTTAGCATCAGTCAGGGTTTTGTTTAGCATTGAATATTAAAGTTAGACTTGTCCATACTACCAGAGCCCCCAGTGGCGCAGTGGGTTAAAGTGCTGAGCTACTAAACTTCACTGATTGAAAGGTCACAGGTTTGAATCCGGGGAGCGGCATGAGCTCCCAATGTTAGCCCCAGCTTCAGCCTAGCAGTTTGAAAACATGCAAATGTGAGTAGATCAATAGGTAGGCAATACAGTCTATGAAGGATTGCACTTTACCCACTTCTGTTGTATTGATAGGGGCAGCCAGCTCCTTTGTAGATAGAAATAATAGATTTGAAAAGACAGCTGACACATTGGGTTAAAGCACTGAGCTGCTGAACTTGCCGACCGAAAGGTCGCAGGTTCAAATCCAGGAAGCGGCGTGAGCTCCCAATTTTGGCCCCAGCTTCTTCCAACCTACCAGTTCAAAAACATGCAAATGTGAGTAGATCAATAAGTACCATTCTGGCAGGAAAGTTACCGGCACTCCATGCAGTCATGCCGGCCACATGACCTTGGAAGTGTCTATGGACAATACCGGCTCTTTGGGTTAGAAATGGAGAAGAGCACCAACTCCCAGAGTCAGACACGACTGGATTTAATGTCAGAAGAAAACCTTTACCCTTTACCTGACCATACTATTGTATTTCTGATTTGTGTGATAGGAAGAAAATAAATTCATTTGAAATGTGATGCTGGAGTGGTGTTTTGGACTGTCAAAAAGACTCATAAATTCATCTCAGAACATATTTGGCCAGAAGCTTTGATAGAAATGGACTAAACAGAGACTGTGATATTTTGGACATATTCTAAGAAGATATGACCCACTAGAAAAGACAATAATGTTGGCAATGTAGAAGGTAGTAGGCAAAGAGGAAGACTATATTTCAGGTGGATAAAGGAAGGCATGGCCCTGAGTCTCAGATGTAAGATGTCATCAACAGGGGTGCCAGAAGTCAACTTTGACTGTGATGACGATTCACAACAACATGGCAACTCCAAATGGTTGCTCACAATGTGTCTGCCTAATAAACTTTTATCTTACATGTCCTGTCTAGCATCTTTCAGTCTCATCACCCTCAGAGGCACATTTGGTAGAGAAGTGAGATGTCTTCTGGGTTCCTGCTCCCAGGCTTTGTAGTTCCCTATCAAGGGAATCTAGACTGAGCACTTCTTAATGGTTTTCCACTGGCAAGCAAAACATTTTGATTTAGCAGTTTATTGGCAATTGTAAAAGTGGCTTTTAATGGATTTATATTGCACCTTTTAAAATGGGCTTTTACTTAAAAAACAACAACCTTTCAGCCATACTTTTATACCATAGTTCAATTGTGCTCTCTGATTCTAACATATCTTTTGTTTTCATGTTTATCTGTTTATCTGTTTTTATCTTGAGTCTAATTCTGCACTGCAGAGAGTTGGACTAAGTGGCCTTGTGGCTCCTGCTATGGCTCTGTTTTGTAAATGTAGCCCATCTCTGCAAAACATAGCCAGCTCCTTGCAATTCAAAGTGATAGTATTTTCTTAACTTGGAATGCATCTACTCTGTAGAACTGAGACGGTTTGGCACCACTTTCATTGCCATGGCTTATTGTTATGGGCACTGTAACTTTGTTGGCCTTTTCTGCCAAAGAGTGCTCATGCCTCACCAAACTCTCTTTTTTGTGTGTCAGATGCGACTTGAGAAACTGCATGTCGCTTTTAGCGTGAGAAAATTGGCCATCTGCAAGGACGTTGCCCAGGGGACACCCGGGTGTTTTGATGTTTTACCATCCTTGTGGGAGGCTTCGGATTTCATAGCATTGAGCTATGGCAATTGAAATGATATCGATCTCCAATAATTCTAAAATGTGTAGATGCACTCTTGAAAAATAGCACTACCCTTTCCCCACCTCCTTTTTTCTCCCGCATGCTGCCTATCTTTGGGGTTTCAGATAATCAGCCATATGTTTGGGAAACAAGGCAATCTGTAGACTTTTGCCTTGATCATTTACTGGAAAGTCTGCATAAAGGACATTGGAACTGACCCTTTATTGAAGTCTGAGTTCATTCGATTGGGCCCTAATTCTCTGTGTTGTAGGCTGATATGAGCAACGTTTGATCCTTTATCCCCTAGCTGGAGCCCCCAGTGGCACAATGGGTTAAACCCTTGTGCTGGCAGGATTGAAGACAAACAGGTCGGATGTTCAAATCTGGGGAGAGCACAGATGAGCTCCCTCTGTGAGCTCCAGCTCCTGCGGAGACAGGAGAGAAGCCTCCCACAAGGATGGCAAAATATCAAATCACCTAGGCGTCCCCTGGACAACGTCCTTGCAGACGGCCAGTTCTCTCACACCAGAAGCAACTTGCAATTTCTCAAGTAGCTCCTGACATTAAAAAAAATCCCCCAGCTGACATAGGCAATTATGAAGAATTCTGTGAGTTGCAATGCAGTGTATGAAGGATTGCACTTTACCCACTTCTGTTGTATTCATAGGGGCAACCAACTCCTTCATAGATAGAATTCATAGATTTGAAAAGACAGCTGACACATTGGGTTAAATCACTGAGCTGCTGAACTTGCTGACCAAAAGGTCGCAGGTTCAAATCCAGTGAGTGGTATGAGCTTGGACTATGTTGGTCCCAGCTTATGCCAGCCTAGCAGTTCAAAAACATGCAAATGTGAGTAGATGAATAGGTACTGCTCTGGCAGGAAGGTAACGGCACTCCATGCAGTCATGCCGGCCATATGATCTTGAAAGTGTCTATGGACAACGGCGACTCTTTGTCTTAGAAACGGAGATGTGCACCAAACCCCAGTTGTACACAAGTGGACTTAATGTCAGCGGAAAACCTTTACCTTTTATATTACCTATCAGAAACTAAAGCCTCATTCTCGTTGTGATGATAAACTGACTGGGGTGTAGGACTGCAATACAGGCCCATTTGATAAAATATTCTTTATGCTAGTAGAGAAGCACACCTTTATAACATATTGCGACTGAGTTTGAGTGAGAAGTCAAGAGGATGTAGCTGTCCTTTCCAATACCTACCTGTCTCAATAGGGATGTTTGAAAAGAAAAAGTACAAAGAGAACTTAATTGCTTATCTGGGGACTCATCCACATACATATATCCTCCCAGCCATCTGTTAAGTAAGAACAATTAGACTTCAAGGTAATTTTAAAAAATCACTAGCAAATTGTTGGGTGTCAAACTTAGCACTAACTTGTGGATTTTCCCCCTTCTCTGAACCTTCAGGGACATGAAGTCGCCGAAGAAAACTTTAAGCAGGAAGAGATAGTTGACCAAGGAAGTCTTCTGCAGAGATTGTTCTTCTCTTCCACTTGGATTTACTCTATCATCATTCCAGTGCCTCTTGGCTTGCTCTTGGAAACGACAAGACATGTCCATTGCACTCAAGCAAGTCTTTAATAAAGACAAGACGTTCCGTCCCAAACGGAAATTTGAACCTGGGACTCAGAGGTTTGAACTCCACAAACGGGCCCAAGCCTCTCTGAACTCCGGGGTGGACCTGAAAGGGGCCGTGCAGCTTCCGAACGGAGAAGATCTCAATGACTGGGTCGCGGTCCACGTGGTTGACTTTTTTAACAGGATCAACCTAATCTATGGAACTATCTGCGAGTTCTGCACGGAAAGGACCTGTCCTGTGATGTCTGGTGGCCCAAAATATGAATACCGGTGGCAGGATGACCTGAAATACAAGAAACCAACAGCATTGCCAGCACCGCAGTATATGAACTTTTTGATGGACTGGATTGAAGTGCAGATCAACAATGAAGACATATTTCCGACCAGTGTAGGTAAGAATCACATATCTTTCTGGATTTCCTCTTAGAACATGTTGAATTTGGATTTGGAAATCTCATAATCAATCTCTCAGATATGAAGTTTCTCTCTTTCACATTTGCAGTTTGCATAGAGATGCGTTGTAAATAGTATTGCCATATGTCAGATTTATGTGCTACTTGTTTATCTACCACAGCATTGCCAGGGACCTCGCTCCCCCCCCCCCCCCCCGCTTTCATCTCTTTCTCTTTTCTCCTCATATGTTTTCCCCTCTCCCCTCCCTCCTTCCCTCCTTTTTCTTTCTTTCCCCCTCTCCCTCTGTCCCTTCTTTCCTTTATTTATCTTCTTTTTCTTTCCTTTCCCTTTTCCTCTCCTCCAGCTCACATAATGTCTCTATGTCAACATGGCTCTCTTTTTGGCTCTTTCCTTCCTTCCTCCCTTCCCTTCATACACATGTTACCTTTCTTTCCCAGTGACATCACAGAGGTCCACTTCACCTAGCAACAGCCTTTGTGATACATATGTTTGACTTTTATAGAGATAGAGATTATGTTAGATTAAGTGCATTAAGATATATTTTCGGGTATGCATTCATAAAGTTTTGAATGTAGACATAATACAGGAGAGTGACAAGTACTACTGCTAGTTAATTTAAGCTATTGCATGGGAAATTTTGCTATTTACTGGACTTCTGAGCATAACTAGGCCCAATCCTTGGAAGAGATCCCAGAGAGCCTATTTATCAAATGTAGCATTCTGTGTGTTTGAATCTTATTCTGAGTATTATTTGTGGTGTCCTGAATGAATAATTTAGTTGCTGAAATATCCGAGGTGGGAGATTAATTCCCTGCTTCCTCTTCTATAATAAGTAGTTATAACAGTGTACTTTTTCCTGACCTGTCTGTTCGAGAACAGAAAATATGCTTAAAGACGTGATTTTTTGCCAGCTCAACCCAAATTCTTTTGTGAAGGCAGCGCTAATAAGATACCTCTCACATAGGAAACAGGGGCCATAGTGGCACAGTGGGTTAAACTGCTAAGCTGCAGAAATGGTTGACCGGAAGGTCAGCAGTTCAAATCCATGGGACAGGGTGAGTTCTTGTTGTTAGCCACAGCTTCTGCCAACCTAGAAGTTCAAAAACATGCAAACGTGAGTAGATCAGTAGGCACTGCTTCAGAGGAAGGTAATGGTACTCCATGCAGTCATGCCAGCCACATAACCTTGGAGGCGTCTTCAGACAACACCAGCTCTTCGGCTTAGAAATGGAGATAAGCACCAACCTCCAGAGTCAGACTCGACTAGACTGAAAGTCAAGGGGAAGCTTTTACCTTTACCTTTACATATAGGAAAGAACCCGAATTCCAGTTAACAAGCTATATATTCTGACGGTTCTGCAGAAAGATCTCCATGCAGTTTCACTTACTCGCACCTGAAGGGACATGGTCTCTCTAAGAATTTGCTAGGTACTCCATGCAATTCTATGGTATGCTTCTTAAGTCTTGGAATCTAAGGATGTTTACATGGGATAATGAGTAGACTCTTTGCTAATTCTTAAATGTTATCTTACATGTGCAGCTATACAAATGCAAACATATACATTTTGTTTCATCATAATACATTACACCGCATGTAAAGCATCATGCATTTCAGGCGTCTAAATAGATATCATATAGTAGAAAATTACCATCTTAAACAATATAACATGGCTAATGAGTCATTATTCCTATCATCATGTTTTTTCATGCTTTCCAAAGTGCCTGTTCAGACATTATACAGGATTTAACTATGTGTTTTATATATACCTTATGTATGTAGCCGTAAGGTAATTTTATACAATAACAACAACAATAACAACAACAACTTTGTTTTTGTACCCCACCTCCATCTCCCCGAAGAGACTTGGGGCAGCTTACATGGGAACATTCAAAAGCAAATGAGCCATCCAAAAGCAAATGTGTCATGACCTCAGTCACCCATGAATTTTGGATTTTGGAGTATTTCAGATTTCCAAATAAAAGATGTCCAACCTGTTTTGCCCAGACATATGCTTCATGATGCATACACTCCTCCTCCTCCTCCTCCTCCTCCTCCTCCTCCTCCTCCTCCTCCTCCTCCTCCTCCTCCTCTTCTTCCTCTTCCTCTTCCTCCTCCTCTTCTTCTTCTCCATCTCCATCTCTTCCTCCTTATCCTCCTCCTCTTCTCCCACGCCCCTCTTGGGACTATTGAGAATTCTAATACATGTAGCTTTCTGCATTATATCTTATACCTTATATATTATTCCTTATATATTGCATTAGGTTACTTCCTGTACTTGGTAGATTTATTCCCAGACCAACAAAATTGGTAATCAAATAAGCCTGGCCTATCATCCCAGAGAGATGATACATGGCATTGCGATCATGAATCTTATTACAGGATGTGACCAAGTTGTTTACTTTCTTTGGCTAAGCACCATTTGTTTTGCCTTACAAGCAGTGTGGACACAACTGGATGTGGTCAGAATTTTTTCTTCTTTTCACAAGCAGCCTGCTGTTCCGAGACAAAAAGAGACAAATGTTGGTGAGGTTTACAGGCACTGGATGCCCTTCTTTCCCAATTTTGTGTGAGGCATTTTGCTCAAAGCAGTGAGGATCAGGAAGGGGAAGATGTTGGCAGGAAATGTGGTCTTTGAAGCAAGGAGATGTTTTGGCATGAAAATATCTGACTTCACCCTCACAGGTCTATAATTTTGGATTCCAGAGTGGCACTGTATTTCCTCCATGTGGAAACCGTCTCCACCTAACCCAAGACATCAATTGGCAGAGTTGCAAAGGGCGTGTGTAGGGTTTTATCTTGTGAATTTGTAAAAAATAAAAGCTGCTCTGGAAGGTCCCTCATAAATTCTTAAAATAACATGCAGGCTGGTCAGGTCACATGTATACAATTACCCATTTCCTCGTACATTAATTTCTTTACCCTCAAAAGGCAGAATCTGATAAGAGACTGACGTCAGATAAAATGAGCAATGAAAGCGAAGCATGTGAAAATGTTGTGGTCTGTAGAGCGAAGGCATACTGAAATGAAAGAGTTATATTGCTGGCAGATGAAAGAGTAAAATTAGAGCGTTGGCCCAGAGACAAAGTGGGTATGATCTGTTGGCAGAAGAAGAGCACACGGGTGAAAGGATGCGATGGCATTGGGTTTCCAAGGCCTGGTTCTTGTTTCTTTCTGAATTCCATAGAAGGGAATACTCACTGTAATCCCTATAATGTGAAACACCATGCTTGTTGAAAGTCTTACTTCACAACTTTTAAAGTTACAGAGCTTCTTCATATCGTAAGTGGATAATAAGGCCTAATACCAGAACTAGTTCCAGTGGTTCTTAATATCTACTGGGGTCTTCAGGACCCTCCATGAAGCCAAAATCAGTGGATTCACAAGTCCCATTATATGCAATAGTGTAATAAAATGGCACTTCTTACATTAAATAGCAAATCAAGGTATGCTTATATACGGTATATATATCTTTTAATGTTTCAAGCCGTTGCCACAGAATTTATGGATATGAAAGGCCAATTGTATTTATTCAAGTACTAGAGTAGTGGTTCGAACCTTTTTTTTTTTACCAGGAACCACTTGACCAGGTAAAACTTTGACCAAGGACCTTATTGACCAGGGGCCACTTGAATAGGGACCACTTTTACCAGGGACCACTCTCCAACATTAGTACCAAAAGGGTTACAAATCAGTTTTTGGTCAAGTTTAGATTCAGCTTGGTTATTTGGGGTGCTGATTGAGAATATTGCATTGGATAGACTACATCAGCTCTAGTTTCTGATACAGAACATATGCCATCCAGTAGTCACCATCTGCTTGCACACAGAAAACAATATTCAATAATCTAGAGCTGATGTGGTAGTAGTAATCTTTCATGGGTAGTCAGCCTCTCCCCTCCCGACATCCGTGTTGCTTCAGCACTATAAGAGGGTTTCATGAGACCAGTTGCTCTCATCGCTGCATGGTTTTGAGGCAACGGTGTAACGGTGAGGCCATGGATCCTATTTCCGTTTTTCTTACGGACCACTGGTGGTCCATGGACCACAGGTTGGGAAGATTGACAGGGTCTCTGCTGGTTAATACCATCTGGCACTCGTGCTGAGTTGAGCTCTTAACCTACACTCTGCATGAAATCATGGTAAGTTTACCATTATTGTGCCTCCATTTTTTAAAAAAATATTGTTCCACAAGGGGATAGATTTGCAGATTGTTGACTAGCTAGTAGGTAATGCCATTCAACACGGTGGTATTGACAAGTGTGCCACTATGGCAACTCCAAGAACTGCTCGTCTAAGAGATATTCTTAAGGTGTCAGTGATTAGAAATCACTCACAAAAGGAGGGAAATGTGAGACAAACTGTGACCATAGCAAACCATCATGGTGGTAGTACAAAATTTGCTTCCCTCTTTTTGTTTTTACTCTCCCGATAGTGGTTGCTTCTCACTCTGGAGTATATTATTCATTTCTGACCTTGAGCTGGGCATAAGTGGCAAGGCCACCACTAGTCCTGCTTACCTGTCCCCTTCAGACTGTGTGTCACAGAGGGCTTATAATGATGGCTTTTGGCCTCCTACTTACATTGTTGAACATCTGTTGATTAATGTTGGGTTTAATTTATGCTCCTAGATGTCTCTTGAGTACAAGAGCCCTTTATGGTTACTTTAGAAGGATTTTATTTTTCAAACGAGATTTATGTGGCTGTTTCCATTAGCAAATAAAACCTTGATGGAATTTTTCACTGCCTGTTTTCAGAAACAAGATGTTTTCTGGGTTAATCTTATTAAATCCACCCTTTTTAATTTTATATACATCCTTGCAGAGTGTTTAGAGACGGATTTCAAGTAATACACTTAAGTGAAGCTTTTGTGAAAGGGCTAGTTGGCATAGAAAATGTGGTCTGGAATGCTATACATCACCAGGGGTAAATAATTTTCCCTTCCTGTTCTTTTGTACCCTTACACACACGTACATATACACACATATAAAAAAATTCTAACATTATATTGATTGATATATTATGGAATTCATGTAGAAAGCAGGAGGAAAAGGGGAAGATAGTTTTAATTCATAGTATATGTTATTGTTTAATTTTATGTTTTGGTTTTTCACATGTATGTTTGGCATTGAATTTTGCCATGATTATGTTGGAAATGGCTTTAAGTCCCCCCAGGGGTGAGAAAAGCAATATATAAATACAGTAAATAAATAATTAAGATCACATTGCTGATGGATTTACTCAAGGAAGCCCCACGTTTGCAAGACTTGAGTAGAATTGTTGTGGAGTACGATTCATGAAGGTGTCTTGTTCCTAGAGTTATCATAAATCGGAGGTAACTTGATGGCAAATAGCAACTAGGAGCAGAGGAGTAAAATTACACTGAACACAAATTATATTCAAGGTATTGACATTTATTTTAATTTGGTTCTTATAAAACTTACAGTCAACATTGAAATGGTGTCATGATGACAATGATTTGCTTTGTATGATCTACCTGTGTCTCTCCTTTCCCAGAAAAAGGTGAAAAACGTGCATATGAAGTGTGTGTATAATTCTTTATCCTATCAGATCAGCCAGCACAATTCTCAAACTACTTCGGCCTATTATTCACAGTATAATAAGTGAGAGCCACCAAGGTGTAGTGGTTTGAATGTTGGATGTGACTCTGGAAACTGGGGTTAGAATCCCCATTTGGCCATGGAAAAAACCTAGGACCCTTCTACGCTGGCAGAAATCTCATGAGCTAGATTACTTTAACCCAGTTCCTCCCGGAATTACAAGCCCGGGCTTTCCCTCTGAGGTGGCTAGATGCCATCCTTTGGTTGACCCAAGGTGGCATTTAGCCACCACCTGAGGGGAAGCCTACTCTTTGGGTTGGGGGTGGAGACAGCAATCCAGGAGGAACTGGGTTAAAATAACCCAGTTCCTCCTGGGTTTTAGGATAGGACTGTATGAGGAGCAAAACATGTTGTTTTCCGTGATCCTGCTATTCTGCTCCTCTTGTTTAGTAGTTAACACGTACATTGATATAAAACATTTTAGAATTTCAGGCTGCCTTACGTTGCCCCTTTGCTTATATTGATCAGCACAGTTTACAGACATTTTAAAAACTTTAAACACTTTTTCAGTTCTCTGTTTTTCATGTTTAGTTGAGTCAGTTTTATGGCAATGTTACTTTATTAATTAAACTTATAGTATACAGTAATATGTTTCAAAATGCAACCTCATCTCCAATATAAATCCTCAACTTCCTCTGTTACTAGGAGAGCTTTAGAAGTATACTAGACATAGTAGACTACTGGATTATCTGAATTAGCATTAAATATTTAATTGCCAACATGGGGGAAATCTGTGGAGGTCCCCATTTTCAATCCCATGCTTTGGATTTTGCTCTTGGCTGAGATGCTGGTTTGCATTTGAATGCACCACATGAAGAATTGATGTGATTCAAAACAATGTGGGTGGTCTTGTGGCTTTGAATATTCATGGTATTTTAGGATATACATTCAAGATCTCAGCAGAGATTAGTTACCCCTTTACACAACTTTAAACACCCGCCCCTCCTTGTACATATAACTGGTAGGAGACATTAAAATTGAAGTTATTTTTCCCTCTTCATTACAGTTTGTTTTCTTTGGATGCCATTTCAAAGAATCCAAGTTGTAGCTAGCAAGGGAGTCCCAAAATAACAGAAAACATGTGTGAGTCAAACTATTCAAATTTCCCTGTACATAATTTATTGTTTATATTTATCTGATAATTATCTCTAACTCCTGTTGAAATACATTACACTGTAGTATAAAAGTAAAGGAAGTTTCCAGAGGTGGATGTGAAGAATCTTGTAACATTTTAAGACTAACCAAGGCATTTATTTTAGCATTGGCTTTCCTATATGAACACTCACATTTTCAGATGCACACAATCCAAGCATGGCTGGAAATGCTGTCATAACATTCAAGTGGAGGGAATCAGATGAAAATGTGATACAGAAAAGGCTAGTTATCAAGACAATAATTGTACACATAGCAATGGTAAAGATTTCCCCTTGACATTAAGTCTATTCGAATCTGACTCGGAGGGGGGAGGGGGATGCTGCTCTTCTCTGTTTCTAATCCGAAGAGCTGACGTTGTCCATAGATGCCTCTGGATGGCATGTAGCCAACATGACTGCATGGAGCGCCATTACCTTCCCACCAGAGTAGTACCTATTGATCTACTCACACACAATTGCATTTTTCGAACTGCTAGGTTGGCAGAAGCTGGAACTCTCAATGGGAGATCATCTTGTCCCATGGATTTGAACCGCTGATCTTCCGGTTAGCAAGTTCATCAGTTCAGCAGTTTAACCCACTGCACCACCGCAGCCCCTATTGGACACATAGCTCATGCAAAAACCATAACTTCATTAAGTGATACAACACTGGAATTCACAGTGTCATCATGATCTAGGTCAGTGGTTCTCAACCTTCCTAATGCCATGACCCCTTAATACAGTTCCTCATGTTGTGGTGACCCTCAACCATCATGTTTGCTTTCTGAAGTTATGTCATGTACAAGTTCAGAATTAGTCAAAGAATGCGAAATGTTGGTGGTTTACAAAAAAAAATTGTATCAAATTACATTGGGCCTGAAAAGAGGAGAAAAATAACTTGCCTCTATAATGATCAAGATTACATTCATTACTGACTTGCATTGCATTTCTAGACTTCTTAAACTTGAACTCGAGCATGTAATTAAAAACTAAATGAATGCATACCACCTCCTGATGATAAAAGTATGTGATCCCTTATGTTTCAAATTTAGATGCAGTTCCTAGTTAATTTAAATCACTACAAAGTGTTGTGTCCCGAGCCCTAGCTGACAAATCCCACAGAAATTACCGCTGCAAGAATTATTGCCACTGAAAGTATTTTAATGCATTTTTCCAGCAATGAGAGAGAAGAGCAAGGGACTTTATTATGAAGATTTCACTAATAATTTGTGCAAAATAATAATAATAATGGGCTGGGCTTATTTGTGGATATGAGTTTATGGCTGAAGTTACTTTACATGATCAGTGCTAGAACAACACAACCATTTTACATTAAAATGCCTGTAATAAGAACTTATCCTAGAACTGGAGTTCCCGGTGGCACAGTGGGTTAAACCTTGGCAGGACTGGTTGACCAACAGGTTGGCGGTTCAAATCTGGGGAGCGGGGTAAGCTCCTGCCTGTCCTGCCCCTGGGCAACATCCTTGCAGATGACTAATTCTCTCACACCAGTAGCAACTTGCAGTTTCGCAAGTTGCTTCTGACAGCAAAAAGAAAATCCTAGAACATATCTGTGCCAATTCTAAATCTGTGGGAGGAAGAGAATGTCTGAATTATCTCTCAGTCACACAAAAAGCACCCGTGAGAATCCACAGGCAAAAGAAAAAATGGATTATCACATATTTTTTGATGGTTGGACTTTATTTTTAAAACATATTTTATTGGCTAGCCTGTTTCATAAAAATCCCAGCACATTTTGCCTCTTATATTATTGATTGGTTGTCTTCAGGGGATACATATGTAATTGAACCAACAGCAGAAATTTCTAACGCTGCTAGTTTCCCTCCATGTAACTGGATTGTTACACAGTAACAGAGAACAAGATTAAACCCCAATTTGACAAGTCTACAATATTCCATGTGCATTGTTTTTTTATCTGTGCTTATAAAAATACAGTAACACTCTATGCCTATTGGCACTTTCTTTCATTAGTTTGTTGGCCATATCGCTACTTCACATTAACTTGTTACTATTTGTAAAAGGCATTTATTTACTGGGTTGTTGCAGGTTTTTCGAGCTATATGGCCATGTTCTAGAAGCATTCTAGAGAACCTCACAACCTCTGAGGATGCCTGCCATAGATGCAGGTGAAACATCAGGAGAGAATGCTTCTAGAACATGGCCATATAGCTCGAAAAACCTACAACAACCCAGTGATTCTGGCCATGAAAGCCTTCAACAATACATGTATTTACTGCACGTGCCTCTTTTGTCCCTGGGATTAACCATTCCCAGATGTTCCTGTATTAATGCACTGTCTTAGTTCCTGTTTACAGACTCACTAGAGATGTCTGATTACTCAGTATGTGAAACAGTTCGCAGTTCAAATTCGTGAGACAGAGTGAGCTGCTATCTGTCAGCCCCAGCTTCCCGTGTGGGGACATGAAAGAAGCCTCCCACAGGATGGTAACACATCCGAGCCGAGCATCCCTTGGGCAATGTCTCTGCAGACGGCCAATTCTCTCAAACTGCGACTTGCATTTTCTCAAGTCACTTCTGACATGATAAAAAAAGTATGGGGAACAGGGATGCAGCTCTGGATCTGCATATACTCGTGTATAAGTTGGTATCATATATTAGTCAAAGATATTATGGATTTTGATATGGGCTGTGGATAAGTTGAAGATCATTCCATGGAGAGGAGAGAGCATCAAAGCCATCTCAAGGGGCTAGTTGTCCCTGGCTACCATTGCCCTTTTTCCCACTCAAACATTAAAAAAGCCAGAAGTTCTGCTACTGTGGAGGAAGTATGTTCTCCCTTGGATGGATTAAGATCTCCCCTTTCTGTGCTTTCCTCTGAGAAGGGGAAGGTTCCTTTTTTGGTAAGAATTAAGGTACAGTAATCACATTGACACATGAATATTAACCTAGGTTTTTGGGGCTGATTTCTGACTAAAGTTTCTGGACTTTCACATGACTACATAGTATATATTCTGAAGAATAGTGTACACTTTAATCCTGACACATCTTCCATACAGCAGACATCTTACTCCATAATCATATTTCTGGAGTGCAGATGTGAATCATCAAGGCATGCCATGATGAACCTGAATACTATAGATTTCTGTCTTATCATGACTGAAGTAGCATTGCAATTAGAAGCTGTCGCTCCTGCTATAAACAAGAGTGACTGAACAAACCACAGACCTTTATTGTGATGTCCAAACCATGAACTTTGGCTTGTGTCTCTCCAGACAATGCTGTGTCATAAGCTAAAAACAACTGTAGCTTATGCAGCTTGTTGATGAGGACAATCCAGAATTGTTGGTTCATGTGTCACAATAAACACAGCATGAAAAGAAGGACTGTGGTTCGTTTAGGAGCTCACACTTGAAGAAGAAGTCAAGAGGTAGCAACCAAGGACATGCATTTAATTTAGAAATTCTTCTTTATTGTATAGTATATGTAGCCATTGCCTTGAAACAGATCTCATATGATTTATTTATTTTTGACTGCAGAAAGATTGCATAAGGCATCTCTTCATCAGTAACAAAGCATAAAACTCAACTGTATCTCCTTTGAGAGAGCATGAAATATCAAAATAAAGAAGAAAGAATGCTGTGTCTGTCTACATAGCTGGTGGGGAAAGTTGTTTGTTGTTCTTGGGCATTCCTACAGCTGTTGGACTCCTCTTGTTCCCTTGATCAAGGATGGTATTTACCACATAGATTTCTATCTACATGCCATTTTTGATTCACTAATCAACACTGAATCTATTGTGCATTCCAACTCTCTCAGTGCTAGCTTGCATTCTCTTGTGCCCAAGAATTTTCTATTGCTCCTTTATCTTTGATGCAAATCTCAGATTTTCGTTGGCTGTGGAGGCCAGCCAAAATATGTGGGCCCCAGCTTTAGCAGGCTTTGGCTTGCAGGATTTTGTGAGAAGAGGAAAAGGGATTGCTTGGGAGCATTCCACATGTGTTTTCTGATACACTTCCATTTGTTTTCACTCTGGTTCACAACAGTCCCAACCGGCATGATGAAGAATGGTCCAAAAGAGCAAGAATTTATTTATTTAAAACATTTATATTCTGCCCTTCTCACCTTGCAGGGGACTCAGAGCAGAGCACAATATATATATGGCAAACATTCAATGCTGGGACATAAAACCATAAATATATACAAACATTAAAATCACTTATATCCACTTTAAAATCAGTTGCTTAAAAACCATCTCAGGACACCATTCTATTATTGCCTCATTGCACTTCCCCAAAGGCTTGGTCCCATAGCCAGGTCTTCACCATCCTTCTGAAGGACAGGAGGGAGGGGGCTGATCTAATATTGCTAGGAAGGGAATTCCATAATTGGGGGGGCAATCACTGAGAAGGCCCTGTCTCTCATCCCTGCCATATGTGTCTGTGACGATGGTAGGACTGAAAGCAGGGCCCCCCCAGAAGATCTTAGTCTTCTTGGTGGTTCATAAAGGGAGATGCGTTTGGACAGAAGACACTTTGTTGTTGTTGTTGTTCATTCGTTCAGTCATTTCCGACTCTTCGTGACCTCATGGGCCAGCTTATGCCAGAGCTCCCTCTTGGTCGTCACCACCCCTAGCTCCTTCAAGGTCAATCCAGTCACTTCAAGGATGCCATCAATCCATCTTGCCCTTGGTCAGCCCCTCTTCCTTTTCCTTCCATTTCCCCCCAGCATCATTGTCTTCTCTAAGCTTCAGAATACACTAGGCTGGAGAAAACCTAACATGCCTATTATTACCCTCCAAAACATCATAGTGAGTTATTTGTCCTTTCCAGATAATATTCCATCAAGGTAGCATACAGACCTAAGCCAGGTTTGGTGGATACTAAATGCACCACTTTCCCAGGCAATTTTCTTTGGAATTTCCAAACATGGGTCATTCAATGGCAGGGCATATTGCATTGATTCTGTTGGTGTCTTTAGTCCACACATGTCAAACTCAAGGCTAAATCTGGTGTGTTATGTCATTTTCTGTGGCTGTTCAGATGCTGAACTACAACTCTAGTATTCCTCATTGTTAGACATAATGACTGCAGCTGTTGGGATTTGTGATGCAATAATATCTGGAAGGCTTCCATTTGTTCAGTTTAGTCAGGATAGTGGGGTTTGGATTTAGATGGATGTGATGTCTGACTTTAAAATGACCTTTAATCTTTTCCCAATCTCAGAACCACAATTGTTGTCGGGTTTCAATTTCCATTATTCCCTGTCCAATCAAAAGTGATGGGAATTGTCATTCAGTAACATCCCAAATGGTAAAAAATAAAGAGTGCCAACCACTATGTAAAATAAATTATATAAAACCCTTTGTATCCATGGATTCATAGTCCACAGATTGAACAGTCCTTTGAAGGCAGCCAGAAGGTTGATGTGTCCCTTCGTGAAAATGAGTTTGAAACCCCTGGTATAGCCCAAAGACACCTTCAGAGTGAAAAGCTGTATTATTACCTTGTGAGATTGTCTCATAACGATCACTGTTGCTCTCACCATGACTTCTAAAAGTCTTCACAACAGCTTTGGAAAGAGAATTCCCCTTCAGTGTGAAGAGCAGGTTCTGAAAGTATGGAATAATTCAGTACAAGAACTGAACTTACTACTAATATAAATGCAAATTGCCGAACTCTTCATGCACAGAAGACATTTGTGAGAAACAAATGTACCATATGTGAAATTGGGGAGGTGAAGAACCTACTCGCTGTTGTTGAACTAGTTTGCCTGCTGTTCCCTTGTGCCTTGGGATCATCTTTACCTGGGTTTATGCAAATTTAATGGGCACTTGTCTCAACTGACAATGAAGTGGCTGCTGGAAGAGGGAATTCGATAGCATAGGCTGACAGGTGCCAGAAGTTAAACTACAGAGCGAAAGAACTGCATCAGAGAGAGTTAGCTTTAGCAGCCATTAACGCTCCCTTTAATGCATACCACCACTTGACAAATACTGGAATAAGTGGGTGAAATGCCATTTTATGGCATCCGTCTTCTCTGTTGACCAGGAATGGAAAAAAGATTAGAAGATATTTGAAAACTGTACCCTGGCAAAGAAAGTTTTGGACCAGTGAGAATTTTTATCATTCAGAAATTTCTCTGCTCAAAGGTCGCACAGTAATTTTCACAGAGGAAACCAAATTTTCTGCACAGAAAATAATATGTTTGTGCCAAGATATTATTTTATGTGCAAAACAAATACTCGTTCTGTGCAAAACTTTGTGTACAAAAAGTCTTGAACCTGAAAATCTATGAAAATTGAGCAAGCACATTGCTAGATTGTGTGAATTCATCCTCCTCTCCCCTTTTTGAATGTTTCTGTTATTAATACTGGGGTAAGCCATTCATTTTACTTTATTTGCCCTTGAATCCATTTGCAGGTTGCACCATTCCATCCAATGGAAGCAAAAGGGACATTGTGTCACTTCTGGTTTCATTTTCAGCTGATTTTTGTTTGAATTTTTGTTTTAATTTTTATAACATTATTTTATTTTACTGTTTGGTATTATTTAAGAGGTTTGTGATTATGAGGGCATTTTGTTGCAGTTTTAATACACTTTGAATGAGTTTGGAGTGATGGGAAAAGAGAAGGAGTGCAACCGTGCTTTGCCCACACCCTCTATAAAATTAAGCTGTAAAACATAAACACCGATTTTACTGGCATCCTTAATTTGAAGTCAGGCAAACTACAGTAGTCCCTAGATATAACAAGTAGAACAACGTTTCTCAAACTGGGGTTCAGGACCCTTGGGGGGTCACAAGGGCGTGTCAAAGGGGTTGCCCAAGACCATCAGAAAACACAGTATTTTCTGTTGGTCATGGGGGTTCAGAATGGTCTTTGATTGTAGGTGAACTATAAATCCCATCAATTACAACTCCCAAGTGTCAAGGTCTATTTTCTCCAAACTCCATCAGTGTTCACATTTGGACTTATTGAGTATCTGTGCTAAGTTTGTTCCTGATCTCTCATTGTTTGAATCCACAGTGCTCTCTGGATGTAGGTGAACTACAACTCCAAAATTTAAGGTGAATGCCCACCAAACCCTTCCGGTATTTTCTGTTGGTCATGAGAGTTCTGTGTGCCAAGTTTGGTTCAATTCCATCGTTGGTGGAGTTCAGAATGGTTTTTGATTGTAGGTGAATTATAAATCCCAGCTGCAACTCCCAAATGTCAAGGTATATTTTCCCCAAACCCCTGAGTGTTCACATTTGGGCATATTGAGTATTCATGCCAAGTTTGGTCCAGATCCATCACTGTTTGAGTCCACAGTGCTGTATTAAGGGATCACAGCATTAGGAAGGTTGAAAATCACTGGAGTAGAGGAAAAGTGAAGATTATTTTAATGCTGTTGTGCAATGTAAAAAAAAAAACTTCTTTACACTGGTAATATAGTTGGTCCTTGGTATTTGCTGGAGTGCAGTTCTAAGACACCCCCCCCCCCCTTCATGGAGGCCAAAATCCGTTGACACTCAAGTCAAGTTATGTACAATGGTATAGTAAAATGTTGAGCCTTATATGAAATGGCAAAGACAAAGTTTTATTTTTTGGATTTTCTTTTTAAATTCCAGCCATGGATGGTTGGAATTCATGAATATGGAGGGGTGGCCTTATCAAGTCCTGAGCTTCCTCAAATCTTGGAGTAGGGACTCATGGCCAACAGTAGTGTTGGGTTGACAAAACCCACTCCCTCAGGAAAAAGAGCTGGTGTCTTGTGATTACTCATTTTTGGTAGGCTAAGAAAAATAGGCAGAATGTATAAAGTCCTGGCTATAGATACATGGACATTCAAAAATGACAAAAAATCAAATACTCAATCCTAATACTTAGTGCCCCTGAGCATCTGAAATGTCTTGAGAAGGACCTGTTGAAGTATGAAGTGGAATTGGTAGGCTTTGCCTCAGTCAGCTAGCTTGCTTGAAAAACACTTTAATGCCCAAAAGCTTGCATCAGAGAGAAATAGCAGTTATTCAGCTATTTGATGGAGAAGCAGAAATTGTATTTCTACTTTGGGCTGACTACCTTGTGTGTACATCAGCTGATGGACAAACATATTGGGGCATTTTTCTTCTGCTTTTCTGCATCATGTACAAGTAGCATATATTGAGCATCTTTTAGGAAGTGCACAGATTTTTATGTTCTTGATCTTCAGACTTGGGAAACATTTCAGCTTCTGGATTGGTGAAACCTAGTATATAGCAAATTGTTTTTCAAATTAAGACCACAAGAGTTGGAGACCACAAAGAATGTCTGGTTTCCTGTTTGCCAACACATATCCATTCGTCATGTTTGCCACATCAACAACTCTAAAAGGAAGATGGAAGAAAAACCTTTTTTTCCTTCCAGAGTAACAAAAATGTTAGCAGCATAATATTATATTTTATACAGTTACCAAATTCAAACTCATTGCACCCTCGAGTCTGTTTTCCACACTTACCAGATATCTTTAGCGAGTTAACAAGAAGTAAACGAGGGCAGTGCATTATTATAAGATAATCTCGGAATGGCAGAGAAGAAAGAGCCACATGCATTGAACCAAATGACTTTTAAAATTACAGTAGAATGCCTGTATCTGCAGCGATACGTTCCTAAACTTTGTGTTGATAGCCAAAGCCAAGGATAATAGCGAACACTATTTAAAAGAAGGACTTCCAGCCCAAGAATCCCAGTGATACCAGAAGACATTGAGAATGCCTAGAACAGACATATATCATCACTTATAGAGAAATGAAACTGCAGATATCAATCCTGTAGATATGGAGATCTTACTGTATTGCAAACGAAATTCTGTTTCTGTATTCATATAGTGTCATCAGTGTATATGCGACCTTATAAATTCCATGGATGTAGCTGTGTTAATCTGATGCAATGGGGAACACAAAAAATAGCGGGACAGAGAATGAATATGTTTACTATGACACAGCCCAGCATAGCAAAGGCAAAAGCAGAGCAAAGAATGGGCAGCTGACACTTCAAGAGTTGGCTGACTCTAGTTTGGGCCTCATGGCTCTTCCATCACCTCAAATGCTGCTGCCTACATGGCTGTAGCTTTGCTTTTCCTTCAATTTCACTAGTTGGCTGAAGCAAGGGTAAAGCCTCATTGGCCACATGGATAGGCTGGTGGCTAAATTTGTTATGCTTCTGTATTGATGAAACCTAGTATGTAAAATGCCATCTTCTAAAATACAGTCTAATAATAATAAAAATAACAACAACAACACCAACAAGAATGTCCGAATTCAGACTGAAAGAGTTTTGGAGCACAATACTCCTGACCTCAAGATCATGTTAAAAAACAAAGAATGGGTTGTCGATGTTGCAATCCCAGGTGACAGCACGACTGAAGAGAAACAACTGGAAAAGCTGACACGATATGAGGATTTAAAGATCAAACTGCAAAGACTCTGGCACAAGCCAATCAAGATGATCCCAGTGGTGATCAGCACACTGGGTGCAGTGCCTAAAGACCTTGGCTTGCACTTAAACACCATCGGAGCTGACAAAATTACCATCTGCCAGCTGCGTGCATTATTCACTGATACATCACACAATCCTAGATGTGTGATCCAATACAACAGCCAACAGAGTGATCTTGTCTGCTGTGGACTCATCTTGTTATGTTTCAAATAATAATAATAATACTTTATTTATATTCTCTCCCCAAAGGGACTCAGGGCAGATTCCAAACATAAGAGGCAAGCATTCAGTGCCCGAACACAACAATACACCCATAATAATGAAATTTGGCAACCCAACATATAAAAGCAATTTATGACTTAACAACTCTAATTAAATTAAAAAACGCAACTTGTTATATCAGATATAAGACAAAACATCAAACAGAAGCATCAATTTCCCAGTTCCTTGAAGGCAAATAGATTGATCATTGCTCAAGATATCTATAACAAAACAAAAATAATCCTTTGATACTGAAACTCTTATGTAAAATTGGAGATTCCTCACATTTCCAAACTACTGTGGAAACTTTAGAAAATTGAAAATAGAAGTGGTTTTATTTTAAATGAATGCACTTTTGTGACTCCCATTTTCATACCAGCATTGAAACAAATTGTAATAAGCAGCGATATATATAATGGTCTAAAGATAGCAATGCCATTTCCAAGTCATAGCATCTCCAATGTTGTGATTTTATTTTATTTGCTATATTTGTATACCGCCCCTCTCAGCCCAAAGGCAACTTGAGGCAGTTCACAAGGCAACAGTTCAATGCCCAGTAACATCATTAAAACATTTTAAACATTTTAAAACATTAACACATCATATAAGACCATAACAGTTAGTAAAACCAAATCATTTTCGTCTCCTAGATAAAAACATAATCCGATCTCATAATCCAATTGTTCCATAGTCCTATGAAAAATAGGAAAATAGATTCTAGATTTTTTCAAGGGCTGTTTTTTCCACTATCTTGCAATGCCCCAAAATGCCACTCCCACGTTTTCCAAAGCACAAAAAATCTCATCTAAATTAAGGTTTCGGGTTTGAAATATGTGTATGAGCATTGATAGACATCCCGTGGATTTGCTATATTGTTGGTTTCAGAGACTGAAATCCTTTGGGCTATTTCCAAATGGAATAAATTCCTTGACCCAATTATTGAATGATGAGTCAACACTGATAAAATCTCATTGATCCAGTCTATTTAAAACTAAAAATAGATGTAGGCTTCAGCCCAATCATTGAGCAGAATAGTGAATATATTTATGAGCAGGTAGTATAGGCGTGGCTAGCATCTGCAGACGTATCTGCAACTCCTAATGGTTCCCACTTCCCAAAATACATTCTTAGAAATAGGTGCCATGGGTGGCAGTTTTGCTATGTTTCCATTCTCTCTCAGCTGTTTTCAAAACGAGAAATGCCTTGTTCACATTTTCTTTCAGCTGGGCCTGAAACAGCCTGAATAAGGTTTGTTGATAAGTACTGATAGAAATACCAGCTGCCATCTTTTCTTACTTCGTTCCCCAGCACGTACATCCAAATATAGTATAAGGGATTTGCAACTGTGCCCAGTGCAATTTTCATCCCTGCCATCCTGGTGGGCCAGATCAGCAAACCACAAACCCTAAAAATGGGTAATTTGTCACCAACGCTACCACATCTATACCTCAAAACCACTACAAAACACAACCGTTTTGCTCACCCACCCAGCACCAAACATCCCAAAATGTCAGCCATCACTTCCAATTTTGTCATTGTTTCCAGGCTCATTTTTGGCAAATGAGGGGGGGGGGTGTCTAGCAAGTTTTAAAGATATTTTAAAGTAACAGGACAAAAACTACATTTCCCCCAGTTTTGACCTGAAAATTCATCCCTAAATGAGGTGTTTGTATATCTTCAGAGCTACGGGTGGCTTAAGAAGGTTTCCGGCTTTGAACGTCAAAGGACAACTTGAAGCCTTCAGCTTGCACTTTGCCCACCTTCGTATCAGTGTTCACTAAGAAATGAGTCCCATTGCAATGAAGTAAACATGCTTATTTGCACTTCCAAAGTATTCCTGAAATCCAGGTCATTATGATGAACTTTGCTCCCACATGACAGACAAAAATCCAATATATAGTTTTCATGTTACTTCTTTATATGGGGTCCTTGGTGGCGCAATGGGTTAAACCAGGGGTCCTCAATCTAAGACGGGGGCTGGATATGGCCCTCCAAGGTAATTTACCCGGCCCTCAGGGTCAACCTCAGTCTGAAACGACTTGAAAGCACACAACAACAACAATTCTATCTCTTCAGCCAAAAGCAGGCCCGCACTTCCCACTGAAATACTAATAAGTTTATATTTGTTAAAATTATTCTTCATTTTAATTATTGTATTGTTTTTAAGTGTTTTTTGCACTACAAATTAGATATGTGCAGTGTGCATAGGAATTCATTCATTTTTTTTCAAATTATAATCCGGACCTCCAACAGTTTGAGGGACTGTGACCTGGCCCTCTGGTTTAAACATTTGTGGACCCCTAGGTTAAACCGTTGTGCTGGATGGATAGTCAGCAGTTCGAATCTGAGGAGAGCAGATTGAGCTCCTTCTGTCAGCTCCAGCTCCCCATGCGGGGATATGAGAGAAGCCTCCCACAAGGATGGAAAAACATCAACATCTGGGCATCCCCTGGGCAACGTCCTTGCAGATGGCCAATTCTCTCACCCCAGAAGCAACTTACAGTTTCTCAAGTTGCTCCTGACACAAAAAAACCCCTACTTCACACAAGAAACAATGATCTATTTCTCTATCAGTAGATGACTCCCTTTTTGGAATTGAAATCGCAGTGAAATTATATCTGTTTTTCAAAATACTAAACATTTAAACTTATATGCAATGTTGTACTAGTTTCCTATCTCTCTCCTCTTGAAGAAATGTTCAGGGTCTCATAGAGGGAAAAGGAGACATTGATCACTTCTTGTTCCATCAGTGGAAGCTGAAGTGTCAGCAGACTCACTGGTTTGGATCCAGACATTTAAAAGCAGCAGCTATTTTTATAAGATGCAACATCAGCAAGCTGCATTTTTTAATTATCAAATCAGTCTTGGTATGAGAATGGTTTTGAAAAAAATATTGTGAAACTCTAGCAGCCTCATTGTTCCAAAGCCCAAGTATTTTGCCAGGGAGAGTTCTGAGAGGTTTGACCTCATCAAAGCATGGCATTTGGCTACTCCTCTGAATTGCTAATAGCACTGCTTTCTTTGTTTGAGCTTGGAGCTTTGTAGGCTTGTTCACAAGGCTCTGCACTTCTTTCGAATAGTTGTGTCAATCTTATCTAAATCTTATCTTGACATTACATCACGACCCCCATATCTGTGGGACCTGAGTCTTTAAAATGTCTGGATGGGAAATGGTGGCTGCCTACACCCTAAACAGCATTGGTGCTTTCTCTCCTCTCTGCAGAATGATCCTCAACCCATGAACAGGTCCCAAAACCTACTGTTCCTTTTGCCAGGTGGCTTTATCTACTTGTTTTGAGCAGTCCTGGAAGAAAGATTAAATGACCAGTTGGTTAATTTTAGAGGATTTAACTCTGTGTTCTCCAAGACTTGCCTTGCCCCTTCTATGCTAACATGCTGCCCTCAGATGTGATGGAGAGCACTGTTCCTTTGCTGGTATTAAAGGTGCGGTTGGCAGCCTAGTTCGCTTCTGTAAACAGGAATGAGAACTGACAATCTTATTCTTTGCTTCAGGCAGAAAAATATCATCGTCCAGCCTTACTGTTCTTCTAGTTTTATAGAGATTTCACTATGAGTTAGTATTATTCAGATATGTGATTCCAGCCTGAAATCTGAAGTTAGATTGCCCCCAAAATGGTTGCATCACCACCTCCGATTACTTTTTATACTTAGGTAAAGTAAAGGTTTTCCCCTGATATTAAGTCCAGTCGTGTCCGACTCTGGGGGTTGGTGCTCATCTCTATTTCTAAACCGAAGAGCCGACGTTGTCCATAGACACTTCTAATGTCATGTGGCCGGCATGACTGTATGGAGCACTGTTACCTTCCCGCCAGAGCGGTACCTATTGATCTACTCACATTTGCATGTTTTCAAACTGCTAGGTTGGCAGAAGCTGGGGCTGACAGCAGGAGCTCACGCCACTCCTTGGATTCAAATGTGCAACTTTTTGATCAACAAGTTCAGCAGCTCAGGGGTTTAACCCACTGCGCCACCGGGAGCTCCTTAATACTTAACCAGGAGAATAAACCAAAAGGCCTGTTAGTGTTTTGTTCTTTTTACAAGTTATTGCTTGGGTAAAGTTGTTAAAGAGAGGGGGGGAAACAGATTATATTGTGGATTGCTGTGAGTTTTCTGCGGTGTGTTGCCATGTTCCAGAGGCATTCTCTCCTGACATTTTGCCCACATTGATGGCAGGCATCCTCAGGGGTTGTGAGATCTGTTGGAAAATAGAACATCTCCCAACAAAGGATTCCCCCACACAGGAAGCAGACAGGCTTTGAAGCTGCAAGGCCATTCAATGCTGCCCAACTGCAACATTCAGACTTGCCTTAAACGGACAAGAGTTCTTTCTCCCACTCTGGACATCTCAGATATATAAACTTGCCTAGTTTCCAACCGACCTCACAACCTCTGAGGATGCCTGCCACAGATGTGGGCAGGAGAGAATGCCTCTGGGACATGGCCATACAGCCCAGAAAACTCACAGCAACCTAGTGATTCCGGCCATGAAAGCCTTGTGTTGTTGTAGGGTTTTTTTGGGCAATATGGCCATGTTCTAGATATAGCCCAAAAAAACCTACAACAACCCAGTGATTCCGACCATGAAAGCCTTTGACAATAGATTATATTGTATTTGTTTCTTTGCATCAGTCCAGAGAAGAGGGAGTCGCATGGTTTAAAGGTTTGACAACTGTCAATCAGTAATTTGGACAAACCCTCAATTTGCTAGCAATTTTATCATGAGATAGGTAGACACTGATCTGGTTGCTCATTTACAAACAGCAGCTGCTGGTTCTGTCTATGCAGTGGTGTTACATATGTAAAACCAAGGGTGGGAGATTTTGTTATAGTAGGTGGTCGCTTTCAGCAGAAATGAATGATTTATTCATTCTCCCTTCTGTCATCTGCCAGAGCTGATACCCACCTGCTTTGCAATTATAAAAACCCACTTGTTAATGCACACACAGGGCCTCTTTCATGTTCATTTGATAGAGATATTGTGTATGTTTCAGCAGTTTGCAGAAAAAATCATTCTTTCAGTTTCTGATTGCAATGAGAGTTCTGATATAAGAAGCAGGAGCTTATACCGATATCTGGAATTTAAGATAGGTGCCTAATGAGGCTTTACAATTAGCTCATGTTCTCTGTTAACATGACAGTTTTAGTCTTCCATCACTGAGAGTTTTAGTTGATTGATGTGACAATTAGAAATTAGGACAAATATTTAGGGAGAGGCCCAAGATAAAAATACAAATTATACAGTACCACTTGAAAACAGATTTTTTTTTGAGCTTGAGTCAGTGTATGATTGTCATTTTCTGGATGCGGGGAGGACATTTAGTTTGTGTGTTTTGAGCTGTGCTGTTTTTTTAACATGCCACTTTGTAAAGCCTTGATTTTATATCTGCCTCCAGGTTAGATTTTACCAAGATAGAGTCTTTAAGTTTTCTGTTCATATTTCCAAACATGGTTCACAAGTCAGCAAGTAACAATAGGATAAGGGGCTATGAAAATATGCAGTTTTTGGAAAGGACATTAAAGTGGCAACGAATGGAAAGGAATTGTTTTATCATTTTAAAATGGTATGTTGTATTATAACATTAGAACAGTAAGTAGTTTAGCACCATTACATGCAAGGAGCATTTCATGAGTTTCTTCCTACTGAAAAATGTTTAAGTCTTTTTAAAAAGACTTAAACATTTTTCAGTCGGTCTGACTATGGGGGGATGGTGGTGCTCATCTCCATTTCTAAGCCGAAGAGCTGGCGTTGTCCGTAGGCACCTCCAAGGTCATGTGGACGGCATGACTGCATGGAGCGCCGATATCTTCCAGCCGGAGTGGTACCTATTGATCTACTCACTTTTCCATGTTTTTGAACTGCTAGGTTGGCAGAAGCTGGGGCTAACAACAGGAGCCCACCCCATCCCACAGATTGAAACCACCAACTATCTGGTCAGCAAATTCTACAGCTAGCAGTTTAACCCGCTGCACTACCGCAGCCCCATAAGTCTTTTAGCAGTGCTTGAAAGATCATTGTTAAAAGAGGTCATAAAATTAGCAGTAATCCTTTTGGAGTAGAAGTAACATTTAAAAAATAATCAAAAACCCTTTTCTCATGTGTCAGGAAATTCTGGACTGATGAGAATCTTCATAGTTAAAGACTTGGTCTTTGTAAAATCTGCATGTACTTTTTGCCTAGAAAATAGCAAAAGAAATAATATTCTTTGAGCAGAAAATGCTGTTTTCTATACAAAAATACTATGCCCAGGATAGGGCATAGATGGCAAATAGTTTTTGAAAGCTCCTAACTTT
Organism: Anolis sagrei; assembly: GCF_037176765.1. Classification (NCBI taxonomy): domain Eukaryota; kingdom Metazoa; phylum Chordata; class Lepidosauria; order Squamata; family Anolidae; genus Anolis; species Anolis sagrei. The sequence continues at coordinate 202,321,372 of NC_090022.1, read as the reverse complement.
ACACATATCCATATAATTTTAGGTTTCTAAGATTGTCTGAAATGCAGAGATTGCCCAGGGTGTTTTAAAATATTTATGTGGCTAGGCTGAAGGGAATGGTGGTATGATGGGATTACATTATCCAGAAACCCTCTTAATAGCCCTTGGGAGACTTGATAGATAAAGAGAGGAATAATAAAACATTCGTTCTGACACTTCCTTGAGGGCTCTGCAGCTCACGGGAAATATTGAACTAGTGAATGGATAAAATGATGAAGTTCTGCAACTTCTGACATTCTTTTTCTGATTATATATATATATATAGAGAGAGAGAGAGAGAGAGAGAGAGTAGGAATTTGTCCTTCATTATATATGCATAATCTATATTGTACAATGTGTTACTCTAAGAATCTTGACTTTCACTACACACATCTAAACCTATTATTGGTCCTTTTACACCTACTTTATTAATCTGTGGAAATACTATATAGGTTTTTTGCCACGGTCACCAAATGTGAGAGAAGATAATTATGCTGAGGAAAATAGAAAGAAAAAGGAAGAGGGGCTGACCAAAGCCAAGATGGATGGATGGTATCCTTGAAGTGACTAGCTTGACCTTGAAGGAGCTGGGGGTAGTGATGGCCGACAAGGAGTCCATGAGATCACAAAGAGTCGGAAGCGACTGAATGAATGAACAACAACAACACCAAATGTGGCAAAGTATTGATATGGCTTGGGCCACCAGCAAAGACATTTATTATTTACATGAAGGTCTCCTTGGTGGAGAGAAAAAGCAGGATAGAAATAAACACAACAGTAAAGGTAAAGATTTTCCACTGACATTAAGTCCAGCTGTGTCCGACTCTGGGGTGTGGTGCTCATCTCCATTCCTAAGCCAAAGAGCCAGCATTGTGCATAGACCCTCCAAGGTCATGTGGCCATGTCCCGCCGGAACGGTACCTATTGATCTACTCACATTTGCATGTTTTCAAACTGCTATGTTGGCAGAAGCTGGGGCTGACAGTGGGAGCTCACGCTGCTCCCTGGATTCGAACCTGCAACCTTTTGGTCAGCAAGTTCAGCAGCTCAGTGCTTTAACCCACTGCTCTACTGGGGGCTCCTTAATAAACACAATAATAATAATTAATAAGTGGAATGTCCTTAAACTAAATATGATTAATATATATATCCCCAATATGTAAGAGGTGTTGCATAAATCCTCCAAAGGCACCAAATCCAGTCTGATCTTGGAAGATAAGGAGGTTCGTTAATTCTTGGATAGGTGACTGCCAGTGAATGACACAGGTACTTAGGTTGTGTTTCAGAGGAAGAAACTGGCAAACCACATCCAAGTATTCCTTGCCTAAGAAAACCATAGGGTTGCCATAAGGCAGATACACACACTCTCTCTCTCACACACACACACATATATAGGAGAGTTTTTTCCTCTTAATAAGCTTCCATAGCTTTCCCCTAAGCTACGCATCAAGTAATCCCTCTCAGCAACAGCAAGCAGTCTTCCTATGCCTCCAGCTCTTCCTGTCTGCTGCAGCTATTTGGTTTTAAGTACTGTTTACTGAAATCCTGATCAGACCTCCATCTGGAGCCTTCTGGAGATGGATTTTACTGCCTGCTTGAAGATTCACCACAACATCACAGCAGGACATCTGGTTCAGTCATAACTCACCTTCTGAAGTCAAAAGATTCCAACATCAAAAGGGTCACGCATAGAGGAGTCTGCTTTCCAGAAATGTATTGCTCCTAATGACAGTGGCCTCAAGGTCCAAGGAACTGATGACTCATCCCCAACAGAAAGTGACAGATGCTGTCCTGCCATCCTTTGAAGATCTTCGAAGAGATAAGGAGAGGCTACACCAATCTCAGTGGCTGTTGCATAGGAGGCACTGACTCATTAAGAACCTAGTGTTTTGAGAGTTGCCCATACATTTCCCAGCAGCTTCCTGGTATCTTTATTGCTTGTTGTGTTATATCTTGGTGGCAAACAGTGGTCTTCAATGTTAGGGTCTTCTTGACCTTGGACTTTTTGTGTGTGTGTCAGGAGCGACTTGAGAAACTGCAAGTTGCTTCTGGTGTGAGATAATCAGCCATCTGCAAGTATGTTGCCCAGGGGACACTTGGATGTTTTACCATCCTGTGGGAGGCTTCTCTCATGTCCCTGCATGAGAATCTGGAGCTGACAGATGGGAGGTCACCCCGCTCCTCAGATTCGAACCGCCGGCCTTTCAGTCAGCAGTCCTGCCGGCACAAGTGTTTAACCCATTATGCCACTGGGGGCTCCTAACCTTGGACTGACTATCACTGACAACTCTTGTTTGTATTCCTTGCTGGATTTGTTTATCTCAGTAACTTGCTATAGCAACTTCTGGACAAGGGGACAACTCTTCATATTGCTGGATAACCTGTGACTAATCCGAACTGAATTATCATATTTAATCGAATCTTATGCTCATCTCCTTTTGACTAAATTACATAGCCAAAAGGGAGGTGCGCATTAGATTCAGCAACATGTTAGAATTGCGCTCGCAAACCTGCCTATACCTCTCTGACAGGCCAAGGCTGGTGAACTCGCCAGCTTCAGCCTAACAGAGGGGAACAGCTTCCCAAATGGCCCGACTTCCCTTGGTTTGCAGACCTTGTGAATAAGATGTTAGTTGGGAACCTGCTGGCTTCCCCTTTTCCTGTTGTCAGTTCCAAGGAAGCAAGCAGAACAGCCGGCAGGCAAGATGAAGTCATGTATTACATTTTCAACAAATCTTTTTTTGCAGTGTGCACCTTCAAAATTGAGGTGTGCATTACATTTGATGTTGCATTATACTCGAGTAAATATGGGTAACTACCCAATGCCACTTTTATTACTGACTGGAGCAAGGGGCGCTCTTAAACATTAGCTCCAGGCTCCCAAGCTCCTCTTAGAAGATATTTCTCCTTTCCCAGCTCTGAGCATCTCTCTGTCTCTCTTGAGGGATCTGCCGTCTTCCTTCACTTCTCTCTGCCATTTGTCAATTGTCTCCAAAAGAGTTTTTAAATTCTTTAAATCTCCTGGCAGGAATCTCTGCCAAGTCACTTCCCTTATGGGACATCTACCTCCGAGCCAAATTGGCTGGCTCCCTTGACCAATTCAAGTGAAAGTTGCTTTTGATCCTTGTCACTCTCAAATTGGCAATTTGAAGACTTCTTTCCGTAGCGATTCACTGCCAAGACATTCGCACTGCCCAAGACGAAGTGGCCTTGCCAAGGTTCTGCCTGCTCAGTTACATTATACAGTAATTTCACTAAGAGGAGTTTCATAGGAGAAAAATAATAACCAACAGAAATAGCATTGCAGTGTTTCTTTTGCAGTAATAGACAGTAAATGTATGCATTTTTAAACATTTGGTATCCAACTTTAACATTGGCATGATTAAAATATAAAATGTGCATAATCATATTTTATGAGCATGCATTAATCAAATTATTACAGAAATTTAAAGTAAAAACAGACAGTAAACACACATACCTCCACCAGAGTTCATATTCACAATTTCACCTATCTGCTCTGTGTGTGTGTGATGGCCTTTTTAGGAATTCACTAGGTCATCTAGACAATTCTATTGTATACTTGCCCCAGATATTGCCATAGTGTTGCCTTGTAGGACCTAGCAAATTCCTAGAAAATTCTTAGAAAAGATACATCTCTAGGAATCTCCAGGATACCTGACAGACAAATCTATTCTGTGCACAATTACTTTCAGTATATGTGCGTAAGGTAAACGAAGTGTGTTTTTAGACCTGGGTCCCATCATCAAGATATCTCATTGTGGAAATATATGTAAATACATGTGTTCTGAAGGGATACTCAAGCTGTATGTATGTATGTATGCATCCATTTATTTAGAGACTTTATATGCTGGGGCCAGAAGTGAGGTAATTCAGTGGCATTCCTTCATATCCATAGTTTCCCATAACTGGAGATCAACCATGAACGTATCCCCTGTGGACGGAAATTATAGTAACTTGGGATACCCAGTGTGTCTTTCTAAATCTTCATATCAAGTTCGGTCAAAATCAGTTTGTAAATGCCCAATTTAAGAGAAAAGAAATTGCAGAAATCCATAGTCTTGGTTCAGGAGGTTCCTGGAATGGTGGATGGATTGGATCCAAAACTTTAACATACTTTGTTTGGGTCCCATTACAAAATTAACCGAGTTTAGTGACTCTAGTCAAGGACAAGCATTTCAGAAAAATGCTTGAATTTTTAGTCTAGTTTTGTGGTAGCAGGATCGTATTTTAGTATCTTGGCTGATTTAGGTTGGTTGATTGTGTACCTCTGTAACTCTACGGAGTGTAGGTTCTCTTGGGATGCCACAGTTGTAATCTACCATCTGGTTCAGTTGGCTAATTTTGCCCCTGGTGAGCTATCAGTGTTCGCTAAAGATGTCATGGTTAATAGTCATTGATCGTTCTGTTGTAAATAAATTTGTCTTTTTTTTTCCTGAGGAAGTTAGGTTGACTTTTCAAGTTGGATGTTTATCCTCAACTTCCCCTTCACCAGCCCTCAGAAAAAGTATGTTTTGTATGCATAGAACAGCTTTGTATGCACACTTGTGTGAAACTGCAGAATTCAGCTGAGGATAGAGCAAATTAGGCCAAATGAAGTTTCCTGCAAACATGTGTGGAATAGAGAGATATTCTTTATGGTGGTAACATCCATATCTACGTCGCAAAGTCTGGACACAGATTAATGAAAGACAATACAGGTTGAGCAATACATGGTCCTCCGGGACTTTAATTGTGCTTCTTTTTTGGATGATGGTTGGAGTTTTTATCTGTGTGTGTTAGGTTTTCTGTAAACTGTGGCCCAGTTGTTGGTTAGGTTTGCGGAAGACTAGGACATCTAGAAATTGCAGTTTTTCTTCATTTTCTTTTTCCATTATGATTTGAATGTTTGGTGGATGTTGTTAAGGTGGTCCAGGAACCTTTTTAGTTCTTCTTCTCGGTGGCTCCAAATGGTGAAGGTGTCATCCACATATCTGCACCATATAATGGGCTTTTTTGTTGCTGTTTCCAGGGCTTGATTTTCAAAGTATTCCATGTAGAAATTTGGTATGACTGGGCTGAGAGGGCTCCCCATGGCTGCTCCATCTTTCTTTTTATAGAATTCATTGTCCCATTGTAGGTTATGTTGAGGCAATGGTGAAACAAGGCTGTGATGTTTCATGGGAAATTCTGGTTGATTTGTGCAATGGAGTTTGCTACCGGGACTTTGGCAAATAGAGACACCACATCAAAGCTGATCAGTTTGTCATTGGCGTTGATCTTGAGGTTGCTGATGTTTTTTCTGTGAAGTGGATTGAGTCCTTGATGTAGTGCGTAGTGAGCCCAAGATGAGTTTGTAGCTGTGTGGTCAAAGAGGATTGTTGCCAGTAGTCCCAGTAAAAGGAGAGAAATAAACACTTCTCAATATGTATTTATCTATGTGTGCTTAGGATCATAGACTTAATCTAAGGCATTTTAGGGCAAGAGATATAGATAATTTTTGTTTTTGTTTTCTAGGATATGGAAACTGAAGGCAGTGAGTATCAGGCAAGCCTCCAGCAGATGTAACGGGCTTTCTTGTTGGATGCAAATTATTATTATTATTATTACCCTATTTTCTCTCTCTACAAAAGAGACTCAAAGTGGCTCACAGTAAAATCAAATGACATACAATTTAAAACTTAAAAATATACAAACATTACAATAGAATTAAATATTAATGGTATTAAAAAAAAATAAACCATTAAAAACCTAAACAAACTGATTAAAAACATATCCAAAGCTAAAACCACATCACCCCCTGACTTGATCTTAAATATAAACGTTTTGAAAACCAAAAGATTTAAAATCCTTCAGTTTGTAATTATTCAGCAGTAAAACACTTCAGCAATTACATCTGGAAATGACCGGACATGATTACTTTGACCAGAGGTTGCTTTTTTTCCCCTGAGGGATGATCGCCCTGATACTGGAAAGGACAAGAGATTTGCTTTTGTTCTGCTGGATTTCTTTGCCGTTTGTACAGATAAGAGATGTGTTGCTGTCTGCCTCTCTGCATCTTTGTGTGTCTTTATAGAACACGGTATATCACAAACACTGTTGCCGCAAATACACCGATTCAAGGGGAAAATGTTTGGACTGTGCAACAAAATGTGCATTTGTTCTACGAGAACGTGACCATATGGAAAGGTCATCTATGCACCGGAAAGGAATTAGTTGTATAATCTGTAAAGTGCCCCCTGAGATCTTGGTTAAGTAAAGTTATGATGCCATGAGAAATATAGGGCATTGTTTTTGGTGTTAATGCATTTTCAGATTCTGGGATTCTGTGCCGTGGGGAAATAGAAGGGCAGATGGAGGACTGAAGCTAACCTTGCTGTCCAGATGGCAGAACTTGATCTTTGATGTTGAACCAGTTTTGCTATGGCAGTTTTAGTATGTATTGTTAACCGCTTGTTGAAAATCAGCTTGCATCTATAGTGCCAAATGCTTCATGGCTTCTATGTAAAAAAGAATTCAGCCATGCATTTGGCATTTTTTTTATGCAAGCATGCATACAAAAGTGTCAAAATGAAACATGGTAGAGAAAGACTTCATGCATTAGCATTTCTGCCTTTAGTTTTAGTAGGTGATTTTCATCAGTTTGTAGGTTTCGCCGGCTCTTCGGCTTGGAAATGGAGATGGGCACCAACCTCCAGTGTCGGACTTGACTGGACTTCATGTCAGGGGAAAACTTTTACCTTAGGTTTCACTAAATTAGACACATTTTATTACTTCCACTGAAATCAGCCAGACCTAGGTTGGACATGCCCCATTCCAGAAATCTGAATTGAACATTATAAAGGAGTTTTAATGTCAATCATCAATACTGCTCTTGAGTGGAAGGAAATCTGGAAATGTCCATCAAGCTAAATAGTGCCAAAATATCATTTTCAGTTCTTGGTCTGCTTGAAAAGAGAATAATCAATTGTGGGGATGAATAGATGAATCTAAACAGTGTAATATGTACTATAGTAAGAAGGTGTAACAGTTAGGTTGACCTAAATAACCTAAAGGCACCAGATCCCACCTGATCTTGGAAGCTAAGGAGGATCATCCCTAGTTAGTGTTTGGATGGTAGATGTGATGGATACCATGTGCTGTAGGCTTTATTTCAGGACACTGGTTTACATGTCAATTTCTTTCTGAAAACACAAAATGCTGTTCTTCAAACAAAATAGTTTTTAAGGAAATCATTTTTTGTGTAATACAAAATTATTCTGCAGAAACAAGCTTTTTCACAAAATAAATTTTCATAAAAATTGAAAAAATAAAAAAGGGCAAGACATTGTTACAAACATGAACATTATCTTTGTTTCTCAGGTTTTATGTCTATCTGCAATTGGATGACAGGAAAAGGTTTATCATTTCAGGGACTATGATGGATTACATATGTTGGGCATAATTAGTGTTTAAACTATTTTATAATAAGTGAATAGCGGAAACATAGCAAGGAGTTGCATGGTTTAATGACCTGTCATCTCTTGATACACAACACCATGGAAGGAGCTTTGTGCCCTTTGTGTTCACCAAAAATCTAATTATTTGGTTACTTTGCAACACTGACATTTTTCATCATCATTGTTTCACGAGAGCATCCCTTGCATTATAAGACCATTATGCCTTCGCAGGTACATATTTAATGCACCAAACACTAAAAGTTTTGAAAGGGGGGAAAAAACCCTGTGCAATACTGTTTGTTGTGATGAGTTCTGTACAGAGAAGCCATGGCATTATAGAAAGCAAATGCATATTATTTTATATAAAATTGAGTAACTAATTTTCTAACAGTCAAATGAGCTATCGGAATTTAAAACGCACCTGAAGACCCAACTTTTCCAGCAAGTTTACCCAGTCAGTTTTAAACCACGAATTTGAAATTTACATTTTATCATTATTGTATTTTAATCTTTGTGCCCTGTATTTTAATATGTGTTATGTGTTTTAATATATACATGTTATTGTTTGCATTTCTTGTGAAGTGTTTTAACTGTGCTGTGCCCTGCCTCATGCTGTGATGAGAGGCAGAAAACAGATGATGGCGATGATGATGATGGAGAGCCAACGGTACAGTCTTTCCGACCCCGTTTTTCCCCTTTCTCCTTGACCTGTGCAGCTGAGAACTAAATGAAATGAGTCACTTGTCAATCTGGCATGCTAACTTTGTCCCAGATGTCAAAGCTGACCTTAAGGGATAGCATGCAAATGTGCTAACAAGAGAAACTGTATAAAATGCCTCCCAGAAAAGCTGCTTTAAGGGAAAGCCTTTGAAGAAACAAATGTGGACATCATAATGAAAGATTGTCACGTTAGTTGACAGGTTGTGTGCTTTAAGGCTATTTCAGATCCTTTTTGCTATCTTTTGGAAAGCTGGTCTTAGTTACAATTGACTAAGACCAGTAGAAATGGAAAGTGCCTACTTATTTAATTAAGAATAAAGAGTGCATAGAGTAAATGAAACTCCCTTCTTCATAAGACAAAAAATTGTTCTGTGTCCCAGCATAATACACTCATACACGACCAGGGGAGATCTCAAGAGTGCTTTTAGAAATTAATCTTGATTTACACCAGCTTAATAGACTCAGCCTTTTCTTATATCATATGGGGTTGGTCTTTATGGTGTTCTGATTTGTACATCCTAGATAGAACTGTAGGATCAAATGATGCAATAGGCTAAATGAAATCATGGGTTGTTGTGACATAATGTCTGGCAATGGGGCTTGTTTTAACTCTGTAGAGGTGAGAGGCATAGTTAATGGATGCTGTTATTTGGGAACGCTATTATAATGAGTTTTGATGGTATCTTCAAAGAATTTATATAAGCATCTGAGGAGTGATATAATGGAACACCCATACGGTTAACAAATGTGGGCGCTTTTAAAAAGATTCATCATCAACACAATGATTCCAATTTAGTTCTGTCCAGGTGGAAGGCGGTTCCCGTCATGGTTGGCTTAACGCGCCTTCCTCTTGGCACGTTTCTCCCCTATGCCCTCCATTCATGCCTCCTCAAATTCCACAGCAATGCTGGTCAAAGCTGACCTCCAGCTCAAAAGACAGGGCTTCTCAGTTCTCAGTGTCTATGCCACAGTTTTTAAGATTAGCTTTAAGCTCATCTTTAAATCACTTTTCCTGTCAGCCAACATCCCATTTTCCATTCTTGAGTTGGGAGTATAGTAACTGCTTTGGGAGACGGTTATCGGGCATTTGGACAACGTGACCGGTCCAGTGGAGTTGATAGTATAGGAGCATCGCTTCAATGCTAGTGGTCTTTGCTGCTTCCAGCATGTTGACATTTGTCCTCCTGTCTTCCCAAGAGATTTGCAGGATTTTTCAGAAGCAACGTTGATGGAATCGTTCCAGGAATTGAGCATGACGTCTGTAGACAGTCCATGTTTCACAGACATATAACAGGGTTGGGAAGACAATTGCTTTATAAACAAGCACCTTGGTCTCCCTACGGACGTCCTGGTCCTCAAACACTCTTTGCTTCATTCGGAAAAATGTCTGGGATTTGTAATCTGGTGTGATGCTTAAAATTCTGTACTAGTCTACTCTTTCGAATTACAGCACTAGGACTCTCCAACAGAGAATTCCAAATACTTTCCCAAAATACATATTCAAGGATTTGGTGCAATAAATCCATGGCAGTTGAAATGGTACCAATCTGCTACCTTGGATTGGTGTAGATACACTTTTATGCCCAGATTGCAATTGGACATTGCACTGACACAGCTTGAGTTTGCACCAGCAGTTGTATTTACCTCTTTCAAGCAACCTCTGACCTCTTCGTGGTCCTGTGCTAGTTCATCAGCCCAGCTTTTCCCCAACTCATAATAGGATTTCTGCCGTAATCTTCTCTTTGCTGTTCTTGGATCCTGCTTCCCATTTTGCTAAATGCTAACCACTTTCATATCATGTTCACTTAAACTCAGCTGTCCATCTGTGAGTTCTTGGGATGTGAATTGGGGCAAAGAGGGAGAGACACAGGTGCTGCAAAAAATAATTTGTTGTTGTTGGCTTCATGAAACCAAAAATATAGAGGTCTGTGTATGATTCCTTTTAATGTAAATTGATGTAAGTGTTGATGGTGTTTGAATAGCTGTAAGATAAAACTGAACATCTGTAATGGCCAGAGCAATCTACAGAGCATGGAACGCATGAGTCAAAAGAGACAGTTTTTTTCCATACCAGAAATAGGTGTTGTATAGCTCTCCAGTTATTGTTGAACTTGAAGCAGCCATAGCAAACATCTGGAAAGCTGTGAGTATCGAGTATGTAGTCCATTTTATCTAACCATTTACAGCTGTCAGGTTATTTTGGGGAGGAATAAAGTTCTGCATCCCTAAATTTGTTTGCCTTGGAGCTCAAGACAAACAATTCCCTTAGTAACACAGTGAGATAACTTGAAACATCTGGCTTGGGATTCTTGGTTCTCCTCTTGCTAGTGGTGGTTCCAGAAGCACAGCAATGTATAGCCGGAAACAAAACTATGTGGACTTTGGTTTAGAAGAAATGAGGGAAAGATGTAAGTTTGCCCAGAAATTTCCCATTTGTCTTTTGTTAATGTTTCTTTATGTCAGCATATTAATCACTGGTCTTCAAGATGACTTTCGTGTCCAGGCTCATTTTGGAATGAAGTCTTCCCGCATCAATGGAGACAATTTTCTTTTCTCTTCTGTACTTTTTTCCCCCCTAGTTCTACTGTACTTTTAAAAGAAATGAATGACATGTGTAGAAGAATTTACACAAGTGTGTGTGTTGGATTAGGGAAATGCTACCCAAACCTGAGAGAGGAAAAAAGCATCTCCAACCTCCAGGAGGGTTTTTGTTTTGAAGGAGTCTCCACCACACTCTGCGGCAGAAAGTTCCACTGCTGAACGGCTCTCACATTCAGGAAGTTCTTCCTAATGTTCAGATGGAATCTCCTTTCTTGTAGCTTGAAGCCATTGTTCTGCCTCCTAGTCTCCAGGGCAGCTGAAAACAAGTTTGCTCCCTTCTCCTTATGATTTCCTCTCACATACTTATGCATGGCTATCATGTCTCCTCTCAGCCTTCTCTTCTTCAGGCTAAACATGCCCAGCTCTTTAAGCCGCTCCTCATAGGGCTTGTTCTCCAGGCCCTTGATCATTTTAATTGCCCTCCTCTGGACACATTCCAGCTTGTCAACATCTCCCTTCAATTGTGATCCCCAGAATTGGACACAGTATTCCAGGTGTGGTCTAACCAAGGCAGAATAGAGGGGTAGCATGATTTCCCTGGATCTAGACACTGTACTCTTATTGATGCAGGCCAAAATCCTGTTGGCTTTTTTCGCTGCATCACATTGTTGGCTCATGTTTAACTTTTTGTCCACGAGGATTCCAAGATCTTTTTCACATGTACTGCTCTTGAGCCAGGCATCCCCCATTCTATATCTTTGCATTTCATTTTTTCTGCCTAAGTGAAGTATCTTGCATTTGTCACTGTTGAACTTCATTTTGTTAGCTGCTTCTTCTGGAATTCTGTTGAAGATTTACACACGTGTAACCAGCCAACCGAGCAAGTGTTTGGACTTGTCACCAATTTGGTAAAGAGTTGTACATTTTTTCATGAAGAATTTCATGTGCTCCTTTGAGTTGCCCAGTAGACCACAAAATACCTCTGCTCTGCCCACCAATGTGGATGCCTTGGTTAGATTGCACTGTGTAATAGTAGCCCAAAAGTATGGCCACTAATAATTTAGTTGCATCTGCATGTGAACAGGTGGCCTGTTCCATGCAAAAGCTTATCTGGAAATGGATTGCTTTGTTTTAGAGATGTCACAAGTCTCTCCCCACCCCTTTTTCCTTCCTTCCCTCTTTTTATACTCAAACAGTGCAAAATGAGTAAGACTTTGCAAACTAAGTTTTTTGGAGGTTTTGTGTGTGTCAGGAACGACTTGAGAAACTGCAAGTCGCTTCTGGTGTGAGAGAATTGGCCGTCTGCAAGGAAAATGCCCAGGTGCACCCTATGTTTGATGTTTTACCATCGTTGTGGGAGGCTTCTCTCATGTCCCTGCATGAGGAGCTGGAGCTGACAGAAGGAGCTCATCCGCACTCTGTCGGTCAGCAGTTATACCGGCACAAGAGTTGAACCCATTGTTCCTCCGGGGGCTCCTAACTAATCTAGTTAATTTCAAACTATAATCACTATTTCAGTTTTTATGTCATGGCTGCTATGATATAATTGCTTCAGGACACAGGTATCTCCTGTTTGCCTTCATCCAGTTGCATGGACTACTGGCTCCTGTTTTCTTGAGTTTACGTAGGCATTTTAAGCGAAAGTTTCAGCTCTAATGTGTCCAGTGCCCTAGCTAAAGTGACTCCTACAGTGTGTAACAGGGTTTCATACTTTCCACATTGGTCATCAAAGGATTTCGGAAATCATACGGACACACACTGGAGGTCAGTTTGCCCCAATTCTGCCCTCCAGATTTCTTGAACGACAGATCCTATAATACCTGGCCATTGGCCATACTGACTTGTGCAAGCTATAGGCCATAACAACCAGAAGGCACCCGAATGAAGAAGGTAACCTTAGATGATGATGTGAATTGTTGCTGCACAGCCTGGGTGTAGGTGTGCTTGCATAAGAACTGCAGCCCTAGGGCTTGGAGTTAAATTAGCTCAGCGCCGAGCTCCTTCCAGGTTCCTTGTTGCCAATAGACCGTATTTTTGAGAAGTCTAAAGTGTGCGGCTGGAATTCTTGCAACTCTCTTGTGTAATAACTTGGCACCGTGGTGCGACACCATCTGGAGCCATAGGATTGTAAACTTCAGGTTAGCAAAAATATCTTTGTCATTTTCCTTTATTCGCAGGCTGAATCCTGGCTGACTCGGTTGCACAGCTTGAACCGCAGCCAAGTCATTCATCCAGAAATAAATTCTTTTTTGCCTATTTCAGCAAGTAGCTGCAAGTACAGAAATTCTGGCATCTTCTTTTTTCGTCTTTTTAAATCACTTAACCATCTAATCCGTTCTTCTTTCTCCTTCTATTCGCAGTGCCTGCATGCGCTTCTGATAAAACAGATTTCCTCCTTCGGAACCTACTGTATATACTCATGTATAAGAATTTTATCACACAAGTATATGGATTCACCACGCATCGTGGCAAATCCATGGGGTTCTGGTGGGTGGTGTGGTGAACCCATTGCATTGCCCGACTTACTGCTGACCCCATCCCACTGGGGGGGGGGAGTGTCCACCAGCCATCTTCCCCATTGTTGCAAATGCAAGACAGGAAGCCTCCTGTGTTGCCATGATGGCGGCGTACACCACTTCCTCTCCCCTTTCACCACAGAGCCCCACCAGAAGTAGATGTACATAGTGTAATGGGCTCCAAGGCAAAAGGAGAGAGGAACTGGCATACGGAGGGCAAATTAGCCCGTACGATGAGGTCTACATCTATCACGTATGTAAGCTGAAGTTAAGTTATGACTGTTTTGAGATGGTTTTAATAATTGATTTTAAAGTGGATACAACTGATTTTAATGTTTATGTATATTTATTGTTTATGTTCCAGCATTGAATGTTTGCCATATATATGTTGTGCTCCACCCTGAGTCCCCTTCGGAGTGAGAAGGGCGGAATATAAATGCTTTAAATAAACAAATAATAAATAAATAAGTTTGGAATGTAGAATTATGGGTTTTAATGTGGCCCATGAATGGATGGGTGGATGAATGATAGATAGAGACAGACAAACTGACTGACTGCATTGTGGCTTTGTGCCACCCAAACCTTTGCCAGTGAAAAGGAAGAGTTTCGAAACTAAATACATTCGGACAAACAATTTCACTAGATGCAGCAAACGTGCAATCAAGATGAGAACTGGGTTGCTGTGAGTTTTCTGGACTGTATGGCCATGCTCCAGAAGCATTATCTCCTGACATTTCACCCACATCTATGGCAGGCATCCTCAGAGGTGAGGTCTGTTGAAAACTAGGCCAGTAGGGTTTATGTCCAGAATGTCCAGGGTGGGAGAAAGAACTCTTGTCTGCTTGAGACAAATGTGAATGTTGCAATAGGGTACCTTGATTACATTGAATGGCCTTGCAGCTTCAGTCTGGCTGGTTGTTGCCTGGAGGAATCCTTGGTTGGGAGGTGTTAGCTGACCCTAACACTTGCCTCAAGCAGACAAGAGTTCTTTCTCCACCCTGGACATTCCACAGGTATATAAACCCCACTTGCTTGGTTTCCAACAGACCTCACAACCTCTGAGGATGCCTGTTATAGATGTGGGTGAAACGTCAGGAGAGAATGCTTCTGGAACATGGCCATACAGCCCAAAAAAACTCACAGCAACCCAGTGATTCCAGCTATGAAAGTTTTCGACAGCACAACATGAGAACTGATTGTTTGTCCTGGTTGGCTCATTTCTACCAACAAAACCTATAGTGGGATAAAAATATTAGGCTCAGTTTTGCTATGTAATTAAAGAATACCTTTACAGTTTAACATTAGACTGCGCATTTGCAATTCAGACAGTGATGCATGCCTTTGCTTTTAAACTAAAGGTGGAATCTGTCTTGGTTGCTTTTCTTTTGCTAATTTGTATGGAATTGGATTATGCTGAAGAGGTGGTAATTGATACTTGTTAAATTTTAAACCTGCCTCTCCCTCGCATTCACAGATTGCCTATTTAACCTGAAAGGAATGGAACAGAAGATCAAGAATTTTTATAACAAGTTGTAGATTTTGGCAAAATATCAAAAAAGGTTTATTATAAAAGTATTAGTGTTACGTGTTAACGCTCGAGGTTCAGTTCACCGCTAAGAGTTCAGAGTGGCCACCATGAAAGGGTTTGCTTTAATTAATGGGATGGAGAGGGGCGTTTAAAGGCAATGGGAAATACGCATATGTGTAACCCTCCTAATATTGTAGAACGACGGCTTCTGGATTTCCTTCCACTTCTACAACCTCTGGAGGACCACACAGTTCCTACCTCAGTTACAATCAATTTAAGTCTCATTTATTTTAGTGGACCTACCCTACATAGGACTGTTCATGGATTTAGTCTTCTAATTGAACACCATTTTCCAGAATATCTAATATGGAAGATATGTGGTTGAGGGTGAGAGTATTTTTTAAATTCTTAGTGGTAGTACCAGTTATCCAAAATCCAAAAATCGTCTCAAATTGTCTACATGGGTGGCTGAGATAGTTACACTTTGAGTCGCTGATAGTTTAGTATTTACCGACTTCATTTAATGCATAAAATTGTGAAAATGTTGTGTTTCAAATTACCATCAGGCCTTGTGTATAAGGTGTATATGCAACTTAAGGATATTGTGTGTTTAACCATGGGTCCCATGTCTAAGATAGATGCAAACATTCTAAAATCCATAAGCTATCACTGAGCCCTCACTTCTATTGATTCACCAAAATGACCTAATACTAGGCTTTCCTCCCTCCCCAGTGTTTGATTCCCCCCCCCCCCTTTTTCTGGGATATTGGTAAAGTACATCATTTAATGTATTGTCGAAGGCTTTCATGGCTAGAATCACTGGGTTGCTGTAGGTTTTTCGGGATATATGGCCATGTTCTAGAAGCATTCTCTCCTGACGTTTCGCCTGCATCTATGCTTGTGAGGTCATCATTTAATCCTTGTTTAGCCAAGGAAGAATTATGAGACCTGGACCGTCCATTGAACTTTGTGGCATATTGTTGTCAGTATCAAATTTCAAACAAATTTCTAGTCAACCATTTTTTGTGCTCCCAATATTGTACTTTCCCCTCACAACATGTATTGGTGTAAGTCGTTGGACTTGGTCACCAGGCTAAATAAGAAGGTTCTTTCTTTCCCAGCTAGTTTATTACAGTTGCATCAGCTAATTAATAAAGGATATGGAGGTTCTTGCATTACTCCAAGTAGGCTGTAACAATTTCATTTCACTGAAGCCCAGGGAAAGGAGCTAATTACTTCCTATTGTGACATGGGCCCCACTCCAGATTGCAGAGACAAATGTCTGGAGGCTTCCTCTGCACCCACAAATATAATAGTTTTCACTATTATAACTTGTTTTTGTCATTCTTTTCTAAAATTGCAGCATTTCATGGTTATATTGGAGCCCCCGGTAGCTCAGTGGGTTAAGCACTGAGCTGCTGAGCTTGTTGATCGAAAGGTTGCAGGTTCGATTCCGGGGAGCGGTGTGAGCTTCCACTGTCAGCCCTAGCTTCTGCCAACCTAGCAGTTCGAAAACATGCAAATGTGAGTAGATCAATAGGTACCGCTCCGGCGGGAAGGTAACGGCGCTCTATGCAGTCATGCTGGCCACATGACCTTGGAGGTGTCTACGGACAACGCTGGCTCTTCGGCTTAGAAATGGAGATGAACACCATACCCCAGAGTCAGACATGACTGGACTTAATGTCAGGGGACTACCTTTACCTTTACATTTACCTATGTTAGATCCAGTCATATGCCCACTTGAAAATGAGATTTAAACAGTGAGCAGTTCATGTCATTGATCCCCCATAACTTTACATTCTCCACATTTGGCAGGGATAGTCCTGATTAAACTGTGGGATCCCACCTTTCCAGCTGCTTTTAAAATGTCCCAACTTCTCTCCTGCTTTCCCTCTTTGTCCTCAGCTTATTTCAATTGAAGCAAACTGAGTTTAAAATGTAAAATTAGTTTGTTCTCTATTAAATCAATGTGGAGCCTCTCCTAGCTTGTGCATTTGACCTTATTCATGGAATCATAGAGTTGGAAGAGACCTCATGGTCTCTTCCAACCCCCTGCCTAGAAGCAGGAATATCGCAATCAAATCACCTCTGACAGATGGCCATCCAACCTCTGTTTAAAAGTTTCCAAAGAAAGAGCCTCCACCACACTCTGGGGCAGAGAGTTCCACTGCTGAACAGCTCTCACAGTCAGGAAGTTCTTCCTTATGGTCAGATGGAATCTCCTTTCTTGTAATTTGAAGCCATTGTTCTGCTTCCTAGTCTCCAAGGAAGCAGAAAACAAGCTTGCTCCCTGAAAGTTATTCATAACTTATGAAAGTTATTCATAACTTTTGTAGGGGGGATATGGAGACATGTATATATTCAGTTTTATTATATTTCTTTACTGTAGTGTTGTGGGTGTTTTGTTTAACTTACTGTATTTATTTCGTATATTTCTATCCCACCCTTCTCCCCACAAGGGAGACTCAGACAGAACCCTATATAGAATGTAATCATGTTTTATCAAGCCTTTTTGTTTGGTTTGTCATTGTGATATGGCCTAAGGACTAATCAATAAATTTCTTTCTTTCTATGGTTATACGTTAGTGTATTTTCATACTATCACAACTCTTCCCACTAGATAAATCTCTCAGAAGGTTGAAATGAAAACTGACTGATTATGTTCTGTGATGTTGTATATTCTTTGCTTGTAAAGTAGATCATGATGGATCAGTTGCCCAGGATAGACTAATGAAGGTGTGTCCACATTGATTGGTAAATCCATGGCCAGTTTGCAGCAGAAATGCTCCGGACTAGCCCCACAGACAGCCACAGACACTCTGCCAATTGCACGACAGTGTCAGGTTGGGATCCATGTGGTCCAGCTGGGCTGAAACCACATCAACTCTGCTGGAATGTCACTCACCTTCTTTATTGATGCTGCCACTCCCATCTGGCCACGGAGCTCTGTGTGAGCTCCTGGCCATTGTTTGTTCCCCTCCTTTTTCCTGGTAGCATGGACCCCCTAATTTGATGTTAGACTTCAGCACCCACAATGACCTGGAGCTCATGTCAAACTCTGTGGCCAGTTTCCAGTGACAACATGGGCATAATTCATCCTTTTTCCCCCCTGTGGGGATGAGTGCAGAGAAGGGGTGATAACAGTTGTGTCCTGTGTAGACAGTGGAGAAGGCCAGATATAGTGGTCCATACTGCACCAAAACTGTTGGATACTCTGGAGTTTAGTCTAATGAAGAGCAAAGCCGGTTTAACCTAAGATAAATTGTGATACTCGCTGAAAGTACAGGAACATCATGAGAATAGCCAGGATTTAATTCAAGGTGGTCTAGGTTTTTGTGTCCATGTAGACTAGTGGTTCCCAACCTTTTTTTGACCAGGGACTACTTGACCAGGGACTACTTGACCAGGTTCCACTCTCCAACATTAGTGCCAAATGGTTATGAATCAGTTTTTGGTCAACTTTAGATTCAGTTTGGGGTGCTGATTCAGAAAATTGCATCGCCTAGACCATATCAGCTGTAGTTTCTGATACAGAACATATGCCATGGTCAGCAACAGGGAAGGAGCGGCAGGTGATGCGAAAGGAGCGGAAATAAATAAAATAAAATAAAGAGGAAGGAGGCTCGTGTACCAGATTATAGTCCTCATGGCGCACTGGTGTTCCGCAGCCCACAGCTTAAGAACCACTGACATAGACATATCCTGCATCTCTGGATCGATTTTGAGTAGAGTTTTTCAGCAGCTATTATACTGGGTGCAAGTTTTTCGGTCTATATCTGATATTTATTGCTTTTACTTTTACTCTGACAGATTTATCTATGTTGTAAAAAATATGTTGGTATCGTTGTTTTGTTCCAAATGTCATTTCAATAAGTCAGATGATATGACTAGTTTTCGACCATCAAATACTCAGATCCTTTCCAAGAAACTAGGAATCAGGGAAGTATTGTCAGATAATGTTTCTTTCAAGTGGTGTCACTTTTAATAATGGCACTGCTGTGATCTTGTTTGTAGCAGGTTCATTCATTCACTTTGGAATTACTCCCAGGATGTCTTTGACCGGCGAACAATAGCCAATTCCCCTTTCCATCCTAAATCTCAGTTTGTTGAATCTTAAATTGCTGAATCTCTGTGTATGGGTTTTGAGAGTTCATAAACTTTTCCATGCTCCATCTTCAATGTTTATTTCCCCTGGGATTCCCACATCCATAATCTGAGTATCTTTCTTCTCAGCCACCATTTTGTTCTCTCATATCCTCGTCACCGTTGCTATCTTATTAAGGCGCTTTTGTGTTTTGCAGTTCCCAAAATGGTACTTGGAGTTTAAAAACTAAAGGTATCTAGGCGCATGAAAGATGTATTTGAGTGCCCTTCTTCCCTAGGCTCTTTATCTTGTAATTGCTCACTGCGGTATTACATTGTGACACTTGTGCAAATCATTTATATTTAAGTGCTGTCTGCTATCCTTCATGGCAGGGCTTTTTTCATTGACATAATATACAGAAGAAGCATCAGGGGAGTTGATTCCAGATGGTACAGTAGGGCTTGGTGATAATGCATTTTAGTATGAGGTGCCTCTTAACTATTGTAGTAGCAATTCTGTTTTATTGCTTTTAGAGATCTCTGTGCCTTTTCTACCCTTGGGGTAATTTATGGAGCACAGGAAAAGAATTAACTTTTATTGGCCATTTCAGAATTCCTTAGAAATATGGTTGTGTACTTTCAGTGTGCCAATGGAAACGGTAGGATAGAATTATTAATAATTAAAAATAACTTGTTTGGTGCTTTTGTGTATATTGGTAGCCTTTTCATATTTAGAGGTTGTAGCTGATAGCACTATTGGCTTTCTATATGTGCCTTATTTCAGAGCTTATTGCCATGCTTTGCAGCCAAACTGTTGCATTTAGTCCCTGATATCCCCTATTAAAGGTCTTGGGAAACTGTTGAGAAAATTTTAGATCCTGAAAATCTCATATTAAGTGTAGATCAATAATAATACAGGTTTACCCATTGCGCCCATAAGAATGGTAAACCATCAAAACATATGTGCCCTGGGCAATGTCCTTGCAGATGGCCAATTTTCTCACAACAGAAACGACTTGCAGTTTCTCAAGTTGCTCCTGACACGGAATAATAATAATAATAATAATAATAATAATAATAATAATAATAATAGTAATCTGTAGTTGTTTCGCTTCCAGTTGTCCTACAGGCCCATGCCCTGGTTGCACAGCAGTGTGTCCTGGTTCCTGTAGCCCACTTGTCAATGGGTGCCCAGGAGAAGCACTCACAGTGGTCCTTATTATCCTGGGCAACGACTGAGCCAGTATAGACTTCTTTAGAATTTGTTTCACCATATTTAAATGGGTTGGGTGCACTTAGTTCTACTTCTCAGTTGAGACCACTTTGGCTTGGTTGAACCTGATGGTAGTTTACACTACCGCCAGCACAGCTGTCAACATCATAGAAGCAGTTAAGCCCCCCACCAGTGACAAGACAGCACCCGATGGGGGGTTGATATAGACAAATCAATAAGTCAGTGATCTTGCTTGAGGTAAGGAGCTTCGTGCTCTTTTTTTGTTTTTTTTTTGGTGTCAGGAGCGACTTGAAAAACTGCAAGTCGCTTCTGGTGTGAGAGAATTGGCCATCTGCAAAGATGTTTCCCATGGGACGCCCAGATGTTTTACCATCCTATGGGAGGTTTCTCTTATGTTCCATCTGTGAACTCTAGCACGAGAAGCTAGAGCTCACAGACAGGAGCTAACCCCACTCCACAGATTCGAACCACTGACCTTTCAGTCAGCAGTCCTGCCGGCACATTGTGCCACCGGGAGCTCTTCCTTCATGCACTGAAAGTATCTTATGGAAAACCTAGCAGCAGCATCCTCGATTTTACAGACAACTACATTTCCATATTTATTTATCGTATTCTCATTCACAGGTGCAATTGCCATTGGGGAAAAATGTTTCAAAAAAGATAGTTGGCAAATGGCAAATCTAATTAAAGCTTCATAGCTGGATTATGTTAGGAAAGAATCTTCATCTCGTATTGTCTTTTCCTGTGTGCTTGAAAAGTGAAAATTGTGGTTCAGTATAATTGTAGAGTTTATTTCCAAAAGGTACCAAATCAAAAAATATTGAAAAAAGTGTTATGCACAGATCAAAATTTATCAAAGTGTATCGAATCTCTTTGGCACAGAGCTTGAGAAATTGCATTTCATAGCAAAAGGATGAGCCTCCTTTCCCCCCAATTCCTGCAAAAAAAATAAAAAAAATAAATCAGATGAATTTGGTACTTTTTTTGGAAACAAACTCCACAATTTGGATCTATATATTCACTTTTGGGGGATTTGGGCAGTCTGTTAATGTACTTGTATTTGTTTTTCTTATTGTATAGGCATTGAACATTTGCCTTCTGTTAGGGAGATAGGGCGGAATACAAATAAAGTTGTTGTTATTGTTGTTATTATTTAAAGTATTCGATAACTATTTTGGAATGATATTTGAATATCATACTTTGCTTTTAAGAATCTGAGCAGGATACTAATTGGTGGGGAAGTTTCATGTAGGGAATGGCATTTGACTAAACATTTTGTTTGGGACTGGAAGCATACCACAGGCCCACATTGGAAACACTAGAGAGATCGGCAGAATTTTATTTTTTTTTTGAGTGTGTCTATGTTGAAACCACAGCAGGTTAACTGCCAGCTTCAGTAAATCTTGCCAGTCAGGAGGTTGACAGTTCGAAGCCCGGGGCAGGGTGAGTTCCTGGCCTTTAGCTCAGCTTCTGCCTACCTAGCAGTTCGAAAGCAAATGTGAGTAGATAAATAGGTACCGCTTTAAAGCGGGGAAGTATTTAAGGCACCCATAAGGAAATGCCAGAAAAATGTCGGCGATTTGACCAAGGAGGAAGTTTACGAACAAAGCTCTTTGGCAGGGAAGATGGAGTGACAGCACCAGCACCTCCCCCCCCCCCCCAATGGCCGGAACGGAGCACAAGCTTCCAAGATGCCGAAGATGGGAAAGCCTTTATACATATACCTATATATTTTTATTATATGTTATGTTTTAATTGTATTTATGACATTGTAAGTATTGAATTTTGCCCTGTTAACCACCTTGAGTAGCCTACAGGCTGAGAAAGGCGGTCTATAAATACAGTAAATAAATAAATATTAAATAAATGCCATTACACACTGTCTTGTCAGTGTGTAAACCATGGATATTGAATCACTGGATAAGGATGTTGTACTGTTGTAGTGTATACACTTGATGCTAAAGGTGAAATAGTTAATGCAGGCTTGAAGCAAAGCCATTTAAGGAACTGGAGACCACCAATGGAAAGACTGCATCTCTGATAGCCAGATATCCTATTATATGGACACCCTAAGAACTAGGACAATGGTTACATGGAATGGAAACTGAAACTGTCCTTTCTATCTTCGCAGGTGTACCGTTCCCAAAGAACTTCCTCCAGATCTGCAAAAAGATCCTGTGCAGGCTCTTTAGAGTGTTTGTCCATGTCTACATTCACCACTTTGACCGCATCATCATCATGGGGGCCGAAGCCCACGTCAACACCTGTTACAAGCACTTTTATTATTTTGTAACAGAGCTCAACCTCATAGATCGCAAGGAACTAGAGCCTTTGGTAAGTATCAGTGTCGATCTGGGCATCAAGTTCCAAATGTTTGGGTTATCCACCTTGTTTATTGCTCTCCTTTAAAAATAAACAGTTCAGCTTTTTCCACTATAAACAGAAAACTGTGTGCCTTGGCAAAGAATATTTAAAGAAGTGAACTTTTGCTCTTCCTGCTCTTTCTTCAGCAACAGTATTTGCAAGCTGCTAAAAGTGTGTGCCGAGAAGAATCAAGCTCTAATAGAAATCAAAAGGAACACAACAACAGCATTTTAGTTTCTTATTTGGAAAGTCTTTTGAGGCTTCTGGAAAATATTGCATTCTCTCATAAAATATATAATAGCTAAGGATAGCTTCTGATGGTGCAAACTCATCAGGACAAGAAAGCATATTCTTTCTAAAATTAGAAAGCCAGCCCTGGCTTAATCTGTTAAACAGATCATCCATTTAACTTTTTGAGAAAATGACATTAAAAACCAAAATTATTCCCAGGCTTTACCTTGAATAGTATGTGGACATTGAAACTCTTGAAAAGAGGACTTCTCGTGTCTGAGGCACTGCAAAGAGTGAATAAAACTGGGGCGGGGGCATCCACACTACAGAATTATAGCATTATTAATCCATCTTTAATTATCACAGTTTAGTCCTATGGAATCCTGGGATTCTCATTTGAGGTTGGGTCACTGAGTATTAGCCAGATTCAGAATGCAAAGCCCAGAATTCCATAAAATGTACCATGAATTGTACCTATGAGATAATACTGCAGTAATTGTGTAGTGTGGATGAGTCCCAGGAATCATATTATATAACACTATTGGGAATTTTCAGTTTTCCAAGAAACCCAGGATTTTGAATCCAGTGGTAGCTGGAGGCTCCCCTGTCAGTGTGATAGTGAATGGGTTATGGATCTTATTCTAAACTTTAAAGCAATGGTTCCCAGTGGTTTTCTGTGGACGAGCAGATGTCGTATGTTCTGTATCAGAAACTAGAACTGATATGGTCTATCCAATGCAATTTTCTGAATCAGCACCCCAAATAACCAAACCAAATCTGAAGTTGACCAAAAACTGATTTGTAACCCTTTTGTTACTAATGTTCGAGAGTAGCTCCTAGTCAAAGTGGTCCCTGGTAAAAAAAAAAAAGGTTGGGAAGCACTGCTTTAAAGATATTATCCAAGATATCAGATCTATTTTGGGAATAAGGCTCATAGTATTGTATAAGTTTGAACTAAAGGTCAGAACTGATTGACCACCCAGCCTTTGCTCCTGGAGACCATACTTGGCATCTGAGAGGCCTCTAGGCATGAATTCCCAGGACCTCCACTTAAGAGACCTAGGATGGACTTTGCTTCAGCCTGTAGAAAGCATTGCTAGTCACAGCAGACATTGAGTATATCAGTTACCTATCTTAACTTGCTGTGTTACTTATATATTCTGTTTTATAGTTGGAGGAGGTTATCTCCCATATTTCTTTTAAGACCTTCAAATGGGACATATAATTTACATAATCACATTAACTAAATTCAGTCAACTACAGTAGTGTGAATTTACAGTTGGCCTTTCACATATGTGATTTAGACTTTTGAAATTTTATTTACATATTTGATTAATATGTTCTCTTGAGGCTAGATGACCATCTGTTGGGGGTGCTTTGAACGCAATTGTCCTGCTTCTTGGCAGAGGGTTGGACTGGATGGCCCACGAGGTCTCTTCCAACTCTATGATTCTATGAGGCATCTCAAGTAGATGGGTAACGTCTACTCTTCCAGATCTTGGACTATAACTTCTGCAATCTCTTACCACTGGTTTGAGTTGGTGGAACTGAATGAAGTTGTAGGCCAAAGTATCTGGACGGCAAAAGGTTAGCGTTCATCATTTTTAGCGTGAGAGTTCATTAGGGCCACTGTTAAATCTACCTGGATGTTGGAACACTGCATGGACTGCCTCAGTGTTCTGAAATATGTTATAGGTCCACTGCTTTCTTCCAGGAACAGGATGTTGAATATTGGAATAGTCATTCTGGAGCACTAGAACATGAAAATTCCTATGAATATGTCTGATCTTGGAAACTAAGCAGGGTCATCCCTGGTTAGCACTTGAAAGGAAGACCACTAACAAATACCAGGTGCTCTAGGCTCTATTTCGGAGGAAGAAACCGACAAACCCCCCTTTGAATATTCAGAAAATCCTCTGAAATGGATGGGGTCACCATAAGTCAACAGGCAACTGGAGAGCACAGATACATTGAGAGAGAAGGAAAATATGATGAGTCAATGTGCTTGTTTTTCTTTTAAGTAAACAACTTTCTGTTTGTGGTCAAGACACTGGTGTCTTTGTTTCTGACCTTTATGGGCGTTGAATGGTATTAAGGAGAAGGGGGAAATGGGTATCTGTTATGAAATTGCAAACATTCACAAACCTACAAAATCTTATCGTTTGGATGTTTGAGTCAGTTTGAGTCCCCTTTGGGGGAGATAAAGCAGGGTATAATAATAGTTATGGATCACTTCCAGTTGTATGAATCTATGATTCTATAATCCATTTGATCACAAATATGTCTTGCAATCCCCACTTGATAATAGTTGAGAAGTGGATGAAGGAAAGAGAAAAGCAATCTTCTACAACCTTCCTTGCCAGTTCTCCCTTACTTAAAATGAGGATTGAAACCTGCTATTTGCCACCCACTTAGGATGACAAAAATAAGAGCACAAATCTTATCTAGGTGTGCTCAGAAGAAAGAGCCACTAATTTCAATGGGACTTACTTCCTGTTAGGTAAATTTAGCTAATAGAGACATTCCATGCCTTTAGGTTTATACTCAAAATAAGATGAAACACAAGGAAGATAGGGAAGGAGGGAGGAGAAAACCAAACATTTTGCAATTGTGTTTTGGTCTGTTTTTCTAGTGAGGGATGGTGTCAACTGGTTAGGCTGTTGATCACAAATTCTGGGGATGAGGCATCAGTCTATTATTGTCTTTTAGTGATATGGAGATAGGATCAAGAACTTTTAAAATACTGTGTGGGAGTGCAATACTGTTCCTTGTTTACCACATTTGCTTGTGGAGAAATCCAGGACAGCTTTTGAGGCCACAATTTTGGATTTTGATATGATCCGTGGATGTGTCAATGGGGTTTCTGTGGAGAGGGGGTGCACCAGTGCCGTCTCAGGGCCAGCTGATCTTGACCGTCACTGCCGTTTCTCACCCAGGTATTCAAAAGGGCCTTTTACCACTCTATTAGGAAAAAATAGTTCCTTTTTGTTATTAAAACACAGTATTAACTCTTAGGTAAAAAGGAACCATCCTGTTCTCTCAGTACTGAAAACTGAGAGCTTACACAAGGGGTGTCAAATTCATTTTTACCAAGGGCCACATCAGCCTTATGGTTGCCTTCAAAGGGCCATTTCTTATTGTAAGGCAGTATAAATGTAACTATATTGTCCTAGCACTGGAAGCCTTGTAGGCCAGGTAAAATGATGTGGTGGATGGGATTTGATACAGAGAAAGGATTCAGCGAAGTACAAGGACAAGAGGCCACTATAAACAAAAATATAATCCAATAATATAAACCGTAAGAATGTTTCTCATGTATATGCTATAGTCATAGAACATTCAATGTACAGACATGGCTTGTAGAGGTTCAAAGTATACTTAATAATGATTCAAAATACAAGTCTCTTAAGCAAAATCTTCCTTACATGGGAAAGACAGATTTCTAAAGCAGAATCCAAAAGACTATTATCAATGTATTGTCGAAGGCTACAACAACCCAATATATTCAATGTATTACAAACAAACATACTCATAGAAGGCATTTCTCTTATAATCAAAGTTTATGAGTTAAATAACATCCAAAGTTCATGTTCCACATGGGGGACTATATAAATCACATATTGTAAATCCATTCCTATAAGTCCAAGTTTGTAAGTCCTTTTTAAATCCAAAGTTTTTAAACAAATCCAATGTTTTTAACAAATGACCAGTTTTGACTATGTAGAGGCTTCTTCAAGTGGTAGTTTGTGAAAGTACAGAAAACATAGAATAGCCCATTTTCCAATGTAGAAAGTTCTTCACGTGAATCAATTCAATGTACAAGTATTATCAACGACAGAGTAGACCTATAGAGAATACATATGAGTGGACGGGATTCGGCCTGCGGGCCTTGTTTTTGACATGAGTGGCTTAGACTGTCCTGGAGAAGCTAAAAGAAGCACCGAACCACTCTATCCTCTCTGCTGTGTCTAGCCTTTTTGGATGTCAGGGTGGGTAAATGGTGGCAGTAGAGGCTCTTTGATGCATCCCCTCAAAGAAGTGGCAAGAGAGTAGTGTTGATTCCTTTTTTCATGAGAGTTAAGGTACACTACTTAAATTGATCCATGGGTAAATTGACCCACATTTTGGGATCAAACATTTAAAATTCTAGGCTTATACATGAGTATATACAGTATATTTCCATTAGGTGCATAGGGAGGGATCAACTTGAGGAAATGTTGCACATTCATGAACAACATATGCATCCTAAAAAGGGCACAATTTATGATCTGCAAACAAATGTTTCAGAGTTCAGGCTTATTTAAATCTCACATCTTCATTCCAGTTGTATATGCTGCAGGTTTAAACCAAATAAGAGTTTAATAACCAACTTCTGCTCCTTGGTCGAAATAGCAAGTTGTAATTGTTGTTTATGTGCAGTACCAGGGAGGGCAATTGGATTTTCTCTCTCAGCCTCCTAGCAATAGCTGTAGGTTTGGCGCCACTCAGTGGTTGTCGGTCAAAATATAAATTGATCACAAGCTGATGTTTTGTTGGGATGGCCAAAATAATGTTGGGAGGATGAGATTTTATTAATTCTTGATTTGTGTCATTCCGTTCCCCGTTATAAGAGTGGTTCTCAACCTGTAGATCCCCAGGAGTTTTGGTCTACAATTCCCAGAAATCCCAGCCAGTTTACCAGCTGTTGGGATTTCGGGGAATTGAAGGCCAAAACATCTGGGGACCTACAGATTGAGAACCACTGCATTATAACTTTTAGTCAGCCTGGAATTGCAATAATACTTGCCGTTGGGTTGCTGTGAGTTTTCCAGGCTGTATGGCCATGTTCCAGAAGCATTCTCTCTTTACATTTCGCCCACATCTATGGTAGGCATCCTCAAAGGTTGTGGGTTCTAGGCAAGGGTGGTTGATATATCTGTGGAATTTCTAGGGTGGGAGAAAGACCTCTTGTCTGTTTGATGTCTTTGGAAACTTGACTATTTATTTACAACATTTCTATCCCGCTCTTCTCACCCCTGCAGGGGGACTCAGAGTGGCTAACAATGGCAATGATTTGATGCCGCAATAATTACAACTGTGAAAGCAAGATAAAATCATACAATACAATAAATTAAAACAGCATTAGTTATACAGTCATAAAGCCATTTCCATTATAACAATCGTGTGGTCCAATTCAATGTTCAGGTGCCGTTATATCCATTAGCCAAAAGCCTGGTTCCACAACCACGTCTTCAGATTTCTTCTGAATGAAAGGAGAGAGGATGCCGATCTAATTTAGCTAGGGAGCGAATTCCACAGGCGGGGGGTCACCACCGAGAAGGACCTGTCCCTCATCCCCACCAGCCATGTTTGCGAAGCTGGTGGGACCGAGAGCAGGGCCTCCGCAGCAGATCTTAGACTGCGAGGCAGAACGTAGAGGGAGATACGTTCAGACAAGTAAGCTGATCCGGAGTCATATAGGGCTTTATAGGCCAAGACTAGTGAGGTTTATATATCTGTGGAATTCTTTCTCCCACCTTGGTCATTCCACAGATATATAGACCTCACTTGCCTAGTTTCCAACAGACCTCAAAACCTCTTGAGGATGCCTGTCATAGATGTGGGTGAAACATCAGGAGAGAATGCTTCTGGAACATGGTCATACAGCTCAGAAAATTCACAAGAACCCAGTGATTCCAGCCATGAAAGCCTATGACAACACATACTTGCTGGGATTGCATGCTTCTGTGAGACAAGGAGCTGAGTCTCTTATGTCAGGTGGGCTTTTTGTGAAGAGATTAGATGTATGAAATCATTGTTGTTACAGCTGTTAGTCAGAAAGGCAGAAGAGTGCACCAATTTGTGTCATAAAAAGTATGTGACTTGTGACTTTTTATTCTGCCTTTTGTTTTACAGAAAGAGATGACAGCCAGGATGTGTCACTGAAGAGCCAGGATTGAAAGAAAATGAAATGTAATTTCCTGCTAACTGAAGAAGAGTTTGAGGATAGACCAGCCTTCACAGACAAAACTTGCCTCATTCGTTCTTAAAGAAGCAGGAAAGTCGGGGACACAAGATCGTTGCATCCCACCAGTTTGTATGCTCTTAACCCTAAAAATGCTGCTAGGTGCCTCCTTGGAATGATGGGGATTGCTTGGAAAGAGAAGAAGAAGCCATTCTTTTCCCATACTCCCTGAATGGTTGAGGAGGACTTGCCCAGAATACAAATCAATTCCATCCGCCTTCCTGCTCTTAAAGCTTTACTGCGATTGTTTTTCTAATGTAAACTGTGGTTATTAAGTGCATTGTTCCTCAGGTACAGTGTGCATGAAGAGACTACGTTTCGATTCCTTACATGCATCCAAACCACCTTAGAACTGTGAGCCTGTAATATGCCTAAAAATATTGCACTATGTTTTGTATCTCATACTACAATCGTGGTTATCCATAACACAGGCAAGGAAGAAACTGGTTACCCAGTGGAGTAGACAAGGTGATTTTCCAGTCCAGAGATTTACCTAGTTAGTGCCTTCAGACACCTCCAATTGTATATAAATCTTATCTACAGTAGAGTCTCACTTATCTGACCTTCGGTTATCCGACCTTCTATCTTATCCAGCAGACTTGTCCGATGCCCTCCTTTTTCTCCAGCATGTCCCCTTCAACTCTCTTTCCATTTCCAATAAGTGAAAAAGGCAAGAGGAGGAGGAGGAGGAAGGAAAGGGGGAAAAGAGTCAGGATCAAAAGTGGAAATGTCCTCCTTGCTTCCCCCTGTGATTTCCACATGCCTCTTCCACATCCGGGCACTTCCTGTTGGGCCACTCTAGCCCCAAGGTATTGCCTCAAGGTGTTGCCTTGCCTTAACCCTTTGAGTTCCTGTTGTTAGTATTCATCAGATGGATAACAATAGGAGATCCATATTATCCGACATTGTTTTTTATCCAATGTTCTGACTGCCCATTTATGTCGGATAAGCAAGACTCTACTGTATCTATCTATCCTTCCTTCCATCCTTCCATCCGTCCTTCCTTCCTTCTTGTAATGACTGCCTAGGATTAATCTCTTTATAGACAGCCTGTTAACTCGTATTTTGGAAACAAGGATAGCACCTTCCCCCCCCCCCCAAAAAAAAAAAAAGAAACGTCCCAGACAAAAGGGGAGGGGGGTCTCTGTATAGTTTCTCTGGCAGGAAGTTCTAGCATGGCTGGCTCACACAAACCAACCAAAATGCCAAATCTGTTTCACATGCAATCCGTTTATGAAAAAGTGATCTTCCTTCTCAAGCAAGCGAGCAGTCATGAGAGCTTCTTCAGAAATTTAACATGCTGACACCATGGGAATGATAAGCCGAATGAAACGTTTCTGAACATGAACAAAGAGGTACTATTCGAATAATTGTATAGGTACAGAGTATTATAGTGAAAGGAGGATAATAGGAGACAGGCTTCCAAGTAATTAGCAAGCAAATACTATGAGGCATAAACAATCCCGGTCTGTTGGCATTAGATGTACCACTCATACACCAGGTTGCAATTACCATAGGATGTGTGACGTTTTCAGAGGGCTAGCTAACACAACATGCATACTCACAACTTGTAAATATAAGGATTTCTTCACATCGTATTTGATGTTGTGATGACACCTATGCAGCTTTCTGGACTGTCTTCACATTACTCAAGTTGGTAAATGCTTTGAAATACCACTGTGCCTCAACTGTGTTTTGTTTTTACTATTTGTTTTCTTAGTTATACTTATTCCCATTAACAGGAAATGGCTGGTTGGCTTGAGTGTGATTTTCAAAATTCAGACCTTTGGTAGGAGTCGCAAATCAAATCTTTGTTCAAGCGATACTGAAAATGATTATCTTTTGTAGAAAACATATGGTGTCTGTAAGGCCACATTCACTATAGAACTGGCATGGGCAAACTTTGGCCCTCAAAGTGTTTTGGACAGCAACTTCCACGATTCCTGAAAGTCTACCAGCTCTTGGGAATTATGGGAGTTGAAGTCCAAAACACCTGGAGGGGTGAAGTTTGCACATGCTTGCTATAGAACAATAAATCTATCATAGGACTTGTTCACAACCAATGCACTTTGTATGTGCAAAAAATCGGTCAACCTGTTAGCTGTGTGGATAACTTAGTCCAGTTGTGATTATGTCTTGTCCATCTTGTTCATTCCATTGCTTTCTCTCACTACTCGTATTCTTTTAAGTTGCAAATCAAATCTTTGTTCAAGCAGTGCTGAAAGT
The DNA here is from genome assembly GCF_037176765.1 of Anolis sagrei. Lineage (NCBI taxonomy): Eukaryota > Metazoa > Chordata > Lepidosauria > Squamata > Anolidae > Anolis > Anolis sagrei. Next base: position 202,290,468 of record NC_090022.1, on the reverse strand, counting down.
GATGGAAACATTCCAAGTTTTGTGTGTGTCTGACAAAAATTGCCTTCTCTCCACTGTAAATAGATGATTAACATTGGTGACTTCAATAACCACTAAAGGAATATCCCTGACTAAATGGTTTTAAGATACAATTTAGAAAATAAGAATATGAGGAGAATGAACTAATACATTGTGTGCCTTCTGAATTTAATCCAATACCTTATCTCTTAGTGATTAATTTGGAATATTCTTCCAACCCACAACTAGGAATTCTTCCTGCCCCTGTCAGAAGGATAGCAGAACATTAATCCCACAAGTAGTATACATTTTACAATACAAATAACAACAGACAGCCTTATTAATTTTACATTACAGTTTCACATGAAAGATGTTGAAAGTTAAGTTTGGAAATATGTTATTTTTTCATATGCATATGTTTTTATTCACTGTCCTTTGGTTACGTCTCTTAATGTGGCTCTATACAACCCCACCTTCAAATCTAGGCAGTGCCACCATAAAGGAGTTTTCAAGGTCCTGGAGAGTGGGGCTGTGATTAAAGAAATACCCTTTTCGCAAGAGCAATATTAAGCATCCTTTAAGGGTAGATCCTTCTTCACTTGCCACTCTGCTTCCCTGTGCATTGGAAATCCTGACATTGGTGGTGCTGCCTGGCATCTAAGGTGGGGTTTGGAGAGCATTTTCAATTATTGCACAGGAGCAAAAAGCATAAATGTCAATTCCAAAATTTCTAAAAGTCTAGTGTAAAGATTGTTAACACCTAACAGGATCCCAGCAATTTATGTCTATCTCTTCTATTTCTCCAAAACTCATTAATTTGGCACCAATTTAAAAAGAGAGAGAGACAAGACTATGAATTGAAAAAGAAATGTGAAACCACTCCATAGTTTTGTGTTCATCTGAAGATAAGCCATCTATATTATGAAGAAAAGGTTTGAATTGCTTCCGGAGCGGATAAGATTGATGTCCCACAAGCTCCCATCCTGTTCCAACTGGGCAAAATACCTATGTATGGCTATATACTATATTTCCCCCCGGAACTAAAACAGTTGTTTTCAGTTCTTTACTAATTATCTATTTTGCTATGTCAAAAAATTTAGAAACCCAAGCCAGGGAAACAAATAGTTTTGGATAGTTCCACTTCCTGGTCTCCAAATCACTTTGTCAGCAGATATTTTCAGTGTGAGACGCTTTGCGTTTTCCATTTCTTCTCTTCCATTTCTGAACTATCTATCTCAAGGAAATAAAATAACAGGAACCTCTCTGGGTTGATCAGAAACACTTTATTTTTGATGGTGAAGAACACTGAAGCAGTGAAACAGACTTAACGTAGTTTGCAGATGCATTGTCATCCAGTAGCCAGTCGGTTTTTTTTTTGTAGCATTGCTCTTTATTGCATGGTATGACCAAATTCCAAACCCTTGACTCAGGAAATAATATTAAGAATTTACCTATTGCTCTCTTTGGTTTGGAGAGGTGGAGAATCTGAGCATGAATATAAAAGTGGAAATGAATGTGTGTTTTTTAAAAAGCTGGCCGAGATTTGTGTCAGTTGTATTACTAGTTAATGGGAATGAGAGAAAACTGTTAGACTGAATCCAAGAGACACGAGGTGAGTCTCATTCTCAGATAATAATCCTAAAGAAAGGAACAAGACCACTAAGTGGGGCTCTTTAACAGCTGCGCTAAAAGTGATCAAAACTTTAGTTTTTTGAACACTCACTTCATGGACAGAGAAAGATTAATTAATGTGGGCTGAAAATAGAGCTACAATGAGAACATTGAAGCAAAGGGCAAGCTGGACCATACTCACATCATTCCTCACCATTGCCTCTGCTAGAAATGGCTAATGAGAGTTATAGTCCAGCAACATCTGGAGTATCGCAGGTTATTCACCTCTGGTATGAATCATATCACTTGGTATTTTAGGCGTAGCATTGAATGAATTGCACACCCCAGAGGAAAAAATTCTAGTGTATTTTTGCTTTCCTACAAAGAAAAAAATGAAGGGGAAACACCTTTTGATCAAAATACAGTTATGAACTATTCTTCCCAAGTTTTGAATACACATGATTGATCTGAAATAGTAATGGTTTCATTTGTTGGATGTTAAAATGTTAGTCTCTTATAGATATATGTAATTTTCTAATTTCCAAATTCCTTTTAAGAATTATTCCCAATCAAAATCAGATATTAGAAGTTGGTAGGTAGGTTATATTTTTTCTGTTCAGATTTTGAAATTGACATGGTTTTCTATTGGAATAGTTTCCTAAGGAACACAGTTGTGCTTCTTGTCTGGTCTATAATGGAAAATGAGGGGTTCCCTTCACTAGTGTAGAGAAAACGGTGGATTATTTTGAGGAATTTAGACTAAAAGGTTTTATTGCCAGAAAGAGATATTTAGGTACAAGTTTTGCCTCCCCCTCCCCCATCTCATCAATTTCTATCAGTGTGGCGTTTAACAATATGAGCGCCAATGCATTTATGGAATATTTTAGTTCTGTGTGTGATTCAATTACGAGTTCAGCTGTTATGATGAGCCCAGTGCTGACCGTGAAATAAAATTACTTTTAAACAATGTCTAGTGTTACCTTTCTGTTTTTTTATTACTAATATCGCAAATAAAAGAAACATATTGTCACACATTTCCTGAAGCTGCTTTGTAGAAATGTCCACGTTGGCTATCAGTTGAACATACTATAAAAGAGGAGATAAAAGACACATTCCCTGCATGGAAACAGAATTACACTGATCCATTTCATTTTCCTCAGTAACACAAAAGGGGTACGGGAAATGAATGGTTTAGAATTACGAGGGTTTAATGAAAAGTAATGCCTCCACCTTCATAACTCCTCAACAGATGGCAGTACTGGTATGTGCCAGGTACTGGCTTGTTCAGTAGACTCTCCTCTACAGTTCCATTTTGGAACCCTCGCAGGCGGTCGGTCAATGCAACTTAAGCAACATGCAGTCATTGAATTCTTGACAGCAGAAGGTGTCACCCCAAAGGAGATTCATCAGAGAATCATCAGAGAATGCAAGCTGTTTATGGTGATTGTGTTGATGTGAGTACTGTGCATCGTGGGGCGAGTAAGTTTAAAGATGTTGAGGTGGCAACAACAGACTTGCGTGACAAAGAAAGAGTTGGACGTCCTGTGACAGCAACCACCGAGTTTCACAAGCAAAAGGTTGACAGATTGATTCAAGACTGGTTTAGAATTATTAAAGATAGAAGGAAAGAGATAGTGTTGTGAATGGGTTTCAGGTTGTCTTTGATGCAAAAGAGGGAGGAGTGGGGCAGGGTTCCCAAGCACCACTCAGGACTTCATCTGGATCCTGTCTGGACCTCAGCAGGAAAAGCTTGTAGAAATTAATCAGCCTCTCATTGCTGTATGTTTTTTGCCATAGTAGCTGTGGCTTCTGGGAACTGAAATCTAAAACACCTGAAGAAGTGAACTTTGAATGGAAGAAGGTGATTGAAATGAGGAATGGATTCGAGAACTGGGTATGTTTAGTTTGGACAAGGGAACGTGAAGAGGGGATGTAATGATGACACATAAACACACACCTCAGTACATTCTTGTCTTATTGGACTTTTATCTAAAAGAGGGAAGTGAAATGAGAGCTGTACAAAATAATAGAAACACTTTGGTTCTGTCGCAAAAAGGTCTTTAAACTCTGTATTTCTTAGGGCGCAATTTTAAGCTGAAATCTGTATCACTTCTGTGTTTCTTCTCTAAAGCTATATTACCGTATATACTCAAGTATAATCCGATCCAAATATAAGCCAAGGCACCTAATTTTACAACAAAAAAGTGGAAAAACCTATTGACTCAAGTTTAAGCCAAGGCTGGGAAATGCAGCAGCTACTGGTAAATTTCAAAATAAAAATAGATACCAATAACATTACATTAATTGAGGCATCAGTAAGTTAATTTTTTTTAGAACATTTACCATATTTCAAAGAAAAACAGTAAACTAGCTCTGTAAGTGGAAAAGTAGGGTCAACAAAAACAATATGGTATCAACAATTACTCAGTAGTAGTAGTAGTGAACCTAAAAACATGGGTGTTCCATTGTGCCTTTGATTAGGCAGTTCCAAAGAATTGGCCCTTTCATACCTAAATTCTAGCACTTTAGCATGGCCCTCTGCTCTTCACTCCTGACATTATAAAGCCCAAGGACGTTACTCTCCCATCCCTGCCGTTGAATTTTTCACTTTCCCTTAGCTCTATCTAGGATTTTTGCAGAAACTCAGAGCCCTCTGAACTCAGCACTTTTATTGCTCCCATGGTACTGTTTTCATGCTGCTATGTTTTATTGTGATATGTTTCTATTTAGTTTAGTTTAGTTTTTATTTTATTGCATTACTTTTTAACTCTGTGCTGTCTGGGCTTGCCCCTTTGTAAGCCACCCCAAGTCCCTTCGGGGAGATGGAGGCAGAGTATATAATAATAATAATAATAATAATAATAATAATAATAATAATAATAATAATGGGTCCAATGGATACACTTTTTTTCTCCCATCCACCATTGCATCCAAACCCTTTTTGGATCCAAATGTTTCCTGTCTTTTTCTTCACTTTCTGCCTCCAAAAGATAAGAGGAAGGGGAGGAAAGGGCAGGGAAGGGACTTGGGGAGAACCCCCTCCCCTCCTGGCCCATCTGGCCCACCATGCCACAACCAAGTTAGAAAGTTTGCCCATGTCTGGTTTAGAAACGTTTGCATCACTGCAAATAGTGGTTACTGTTTTATCTAGTTGCATAAAAATTTATCAGGAGAAAGAAGGTCAAAAGTGGAAAAATCTACCAAGAAAAGGCAATGGACCTAAAGCATCCCCTCTCCAAAGGCATCTCTGTCCTCCTCCCTCTAACTGTTGGATAACTGTGTCCTCCTTTCTCCTTTGCGCCCTAGCCCTTACTCGAGTTTATAGACTGTATGGAAAGTATGCAAAGGTGGTACCGGCTGAACCCCAAAACAACCCTGTGACTCCAATCGACGGGAAGAATTCCAAGAGGCAGAGCGTACACGTGCCCAAACGGAAGAGCCGAGTACAAGAAAAGCAAAACAACACAGAAACGATCAAAAAGCAGGAAGCGGCAATAAGGTAAGGTCTGGATGGCCATCTGTTGGGAGGGATTAGAATCTAATCTAGATTAGATTCTAAAATTTAGATTTTTACTGTTAGTATTGAATCCTTGCTGTCAGCCGGTCTGAGTCCCTTTACAGAGGTAGAGAAGATCGGGATATAATTTTTTAAAATCTATATCTATATCTACCGGTAGCTAAAAAGTGGAAGAACAAAGAAACTCCCACGATTGATGATTGGATACTCAAATTATTGGACATAATGAATATAGATCGCCTAACAGAACATCTGAAAAGAAGCAAGGGAGCTGAGGGATAATTTATTGTTGCCACCAATTTGATAGGAGCTAGTATTCAGGAGATTTTACTCCAGTTCCCAATTTTAAAAGAACTGGCTGATTTGCAATGGAGGTTGCCGATTAGGAACCAAATTTACTATCAAGTTGGAAGGGAGGCTATTCAATTGTACCTCCTCCTTTATTAAGAAAGTAATAACTTAGAAGTAATTACACTGTATATATATAGTAGCGTGACTGGAGAGAAGAATGTAGTTTTATTTGGTTACTTTTCCCTGCGTTTCTGCCACCACGTGAGGTAAGTTGTAATATTGTGAGAAATGGCACTTGGTACACAGAATAGACGGAGCTGAGGCAGTCTTCAAATAAAAGTTAACAATTTTATTAAGTACATAGCGTGTGGTTGCAAGACGTAACTTTTGTTATAGAACTTAGAACAATGCTTGGATAGTTGAATGTTACACTCTTTCAGGTTACACTTATTACAAAACAAAGTTTCAATACAGGGATGTCTCCCTTATCTGATCCTCCCTTGATCAGATACTTAATAAGATTATTCTTTAGCCTTTCCTTAGGCTAAAGGAATACTGGCTACGTTTCCCTTATCAGCCTCTCTAGGCTAAGAAACTTCCAGTAGCTTAATCTGGCTTTCCAAAGCCTCGAAACTTTGCTTCACAATTCACTCTCTTTCAGCTACAACCTCCTAATCCTTTCCTCTACCAACTCCTCACCCTCAACTCTTAACTCCTGATTGCTCACTCCTCTAAACCTAAACCTAACTGATTTTTAACTGTCGTTTCTTCAAACTCTCCTCTCTAAGCTCCTCCCACTTCTCTCTCGCCTGCATCGGTCTCCATGGCAACGCACATGGAGGACTCCTCTGACTTAGGCCGCTCCAGCATTACTGCAGCCAATCTAAACACAAATACAGTTAAAATCATACAATTTATAATCAACTCCTGTACAGCAGGGTGCCTGAAGCAGTCAGCTATACAACAGTTTTGGTACATGGGCCCCTGAGGGAAGGAGGACAAAAGGGGGGGGGGGGAGAGGGCTGGAAAAAAAAGTCCTTCAAGTTGTGGCCATATGTTTTGCTTAATCTAGATGGACCGATAAGCCTGCAGTTAGATGGACCTCTTCTTGCTTACATTTTTCTCTTTCTTTCCAGCTCATAATCCTGGGAGTAAGAGAAAACATCAGCCAGGTGAAGATTGACTTTCAATCCTCAGAGATTACCTTCCCTTTCAAGTAGAATAGGATATCTTCACGCAATGGAAGCAAAGTCTCCCACTCTTCCTCTTCATTATTTTTCCCAGTCTTCAAAGACTTCAGAGAACTAAAGGAGAAGGACCCTATGTGTAAGAACATAAAACCCCAAGGTTGCCCTGTAGCACTAGAGTGTAGGTGACACTTCTGACTTGCAACCCAATGATGACCAGCAAGTCAGCTCCCACAGGGTACCTTGTAGGTATTCTAGGAGGGCAGCTCTTCTTCCTTCTTCTGACACCAGGGGTTCCTTCAATGGGATACTGCTTATGAAAAAGAAGGACCTTCCCATTCGAGCTGGCTGAATTTGGAGGGCACAGTTTTCAATCTTGAGATTGTTGATATCCACCAGAGTGACATTCTCCTCAAAAACAGGATTCATAAAGAAAACAGGGGAAATGTTTTTCCTGACCCAGTGCCTGCTTGACCCTCCTGTCTCTTCATTTGCCCTTCACCAAGCATTGGTGTTGGAATACTTGAACACAAAAGGGAACTGCTCCTCCTTTTGGAGAGCAAAGAATAGAGATATCTGACTACGGATTTACCTCTTGCATGATTTCCACCCAGATGTTAACCAGATCCTTTGGAGCCAACAGGCCTATGATGAAGGCGGTGGGTTGTCCAGGGCCTCTTTTGACCATTTGGTGCCTTTTAAAGATTGTTCATGGCCTCTTTAGGGTTGTTCAGTGCCTTCATTCCCTTCAATTCCCAGCAACAGGGATTAAGGAGTCCAGTGCCTCCAATACATATACCTGTGAATAAAAGAGAAGAGACATTTCCTCTGAAACCCCAGGCTGCTCATTATTTATGTATGTATTTATTTATTTATTTACGGCATTTATATGCCGTTCTTTTCACCCCGAAGGGGACTCAGAGCGGCTTGCAATATATATTTTCATACAATATATTATATTATTAGCATAGTACAATATCAGTATATATTACTATATTGCACTATGCCATTATATTGTAATATTATTAGTAATATTACATGTAATGTAAATATATAATTATAATATTGAATTATTATTACTAGTATTATATTGTATTACATTATACATTACAGAAGTATAATGCTCCTGCCTTTGGTAGTGGGAGTGGTAGGATTCCTTCTGCTAATGGTGCACTTACTGGGAGTGCTGGAGCATTTGCTGAGAGTGGAGGCGCTTGGACTGGTTACTGTGATTCACCTGCTGTTGTTGCTCCCACTGTTGAAGATTCTTGCTTCTTTTTTCCTTGCTCCAAAGTGGTGCCATCTCATCTGGAAACATTTATGGCTCATCCACGATACGGACAGTTGTGGAAAAGGATGGTGGCCTTTTGCCATGAACAGTGAGCTGCTCTGTGGCAACCAGAGCATGTGGGATAGACTTAACCTAGATTGCTTGGTACATTGGTTAATAGCTACAATGCTGAAAACGATGCCAACTACCAATATCACTAGTGCCACTGAGAGGGGACTGGCAGATCTCTATTTTCATATGTCTCTTCCATATGTTCCTCATATGGAACATTTCAGTTTCTCCTTTGTCTGAAGCTGAAAGGAGGAGGAAGGGAGAGAGAGTCAAATAGGAATACTCCACTGAGACAGATAGTATTTCAGGGAGACCTCACACAAATAATTAACACTTGTTTTTTCAGAGAAGTTTTACAGAAAGGAAATTAGTGATATAAGTCAGTATTGCTCAAAGTAGGAGTTTACCATCCCATGAGCCTTTACCTACTGAAGCCCCAGAAACAATTGTACCCAATGGGGACAAATATAGTGCTTTTCCTCTGGCAAATTGGGAGAAAAAAAAAGACCTGCTAGATCTCCATAACAAATATGTTCAGAAGCACTGACGAAGAAGTGTCAGGATCAGTGCTGGGACACAGGGATATTTTAATTTCCAGGGTTGATGGCATCATCCTTATAACACTTATGCTTCTCTGCTCCCTCCAAATTTATCAGGGGATAGTTCCTGCCACCAACAACTTCTTTTTGTATAAGAATAAAAGTACAATATTCACATTGACCCACAGATAAGTCTATCCAGTTGTTTGTGTTTACTTTTTGATTATTTTTTCTAGATTTTTACATAAGCATACAAGTCAATTAGTTCTGGGTTGTTGTATGTATTACTTTCCCCACTATTTTCCTACAGGTTGGGAATAAAAAAGTTATCTGTAGGCATTTGTAGGTACTCCGGTCTAATTTTGGGGTCAGTTTCAGAGGAAGGTTAATCACGGAATTGTGCTGGAAGACCTACAAATGCTCAGAGAAGTGTTCTCACAAGGAAAAAAAAAACACTTGCCATTTGTATTTATATTGGAGGATAATCCACTTCAGTGGGGATCATGTGAACCTATCCTCTAGAAATGAGGAGGGACTACTGTATAATGCCAAAATCTCTTGAGGTGTTTGAGGAAGAGGAAAATGTTTACAATATGAAGTCTCTTCCTGTGCTGAATAATATGGTCCAAAAGGCTATATAGCAAGTGACCTTTCAGATGGCATGATTCATTTTAGATCTTTTTATTCCAATAGGAAAGGTTCCAGGTTTGGATAATATCACCCTATCCTACCCACAGAATGTTACAGGAACTTCTTACACAGATGTGCTCCTCTCATAAACCCCCCCTATTCTCCAAGATGTGCCTTATTTCTTTCTTTTAGGTCATTTTTTTTTGTTAAAGATGGAATAACTCCTCCATGACTTAGACCTCTTATATGATAAACCTTCAGAGGTGTTACTAGAGGGTGTGTTTTTCCTGCATGGTGGGGGGTTGGACTAGATGGCCCATTTGGTCTCTTCCAACTCTAGGATTCTATGCTACTCAATTTTAGGTTTCAGAACTGCTGATTTGCGACTTTACCTGATGCTGTAGACATCCAGAATTTTTTTTATTGGATTTTCACTTCTTTCTTTTGCCTGCAATCTTACAAAAAAGCTAATACTTAGACAATTCAAGGAAAAGCAAATAATTATTTTATTTGTTCAGTATATTCATGTGTGTGGACATTATTATTATTATTATTATTATTATTATTATTATTATTATCTGTATTTGTATACTGGTATACTGCTTTTCTCACCCCTGGGGGGACTCAAAGGGGTTTACAACATAATAAACAACAAATTCAATGCCTCACATATATATATATAAATATCACATATATAAAGCAGTAACATGTAACTGTAGATAAAAACCATTAAAGCTATAAAAGCATCAAACATAGGCATAAGCATGAAACATATTATTGCTGCAATTAACAATGTAGACCCCTTCTCTTCCCCCCCACTCCCCAACTCTCTCTCCATAGTGTTTCAGCCCTTCTTTTTATACCCCCCCCCCATCCCAACAGACACTAAAGTTATTTAGATACAGATTGAATACAAAATGGGGAGGGTAAAAAAAAAGTCCTGGGCCCTCTTGGGGGATGGTAAATGTGATATGAGGTTCTTGGGGGCAGGTGGAGGGAGAGTCTTATCTGATGATGGTAGTAGGCTACTGATCGGTTTTGTAAAAGTCCAAAGGAACATAGATTTTATCAGTTTTGGTGTCATAAGTCAGGTGTGAGCCATCACTTGCCAGTAGACTGAGGATGGGGAAGGGCACCAAAGTGTACCTGCCTCTGAGGAGAGTTAGTGTGTAGGCTGCACTTTCCACTCTGGAGGAGCTGAAGTCTCCTGCCCTCCTTTTCACCTCCTCCTTGCTGGCTGTTGGTGGGAGGGGGCAGCGAGGTGTAGCTGCTGCCCAGGAGAGTTGGTGTGTAGGCTGTACCTTCCACTCATTTAACGAATGAAATTATAAATTTTCTGAATAATATGAAAAATACACACAACCCCCAAACAATCTGATTTTATTAATCTTCAATCTGAGTGAGTGCTAGTAGTTTGAAAGTTTAACTAAAGAATCTCAATACATTCTAGAAATCTTTCTCCTAACATAATTTATCCTTCTCCTTATGGGAGTTCCCAGGGTTTTGCTAGCCAAAATTTCTTACTATTTAACTATTCCTTGGTAAACAACCACTCCACCAACTTTGCCTCTGTCAATCCGTTGATATTATGTCCCACTCAAATATCTTTACCATGTTCAAAGAGTATTATGTTCTGAATCACTGGTTTTATAATCATTAAGACCTCTTTCCAAAACAGTTTCATCCTACTTGAAATGTAAAAGGTATCAGTACTGGATTTAAAATATATCTCAAAATCTTATAAAACTAGATTTCACAATGCCTTTACATATTTTTTGCCACTAAGAGCTAGAATGGTTACGCAGCCAAAGGTGAATTTGTGTTTGGGCGTATACACTTTCCCCTTTCTTTTGGGTTTCTGTTTGGAGGGAAGATTCTGGAGCTCTTTTAAGGTAAAGGTAAAGGTTTTTCCTGACATTAAGTCCATTCGTGTCGGACTCTAGGGGTTGGTGCTCATCTCCATTTCTAAGCTGAAGAGCTGGTGTGGTCCATAGACACCTCCAAGGTTGTGGCCAGGATGTCATGGCTGACATGACAGCATGGAATGCTGTTACCTTCCTGCAGAAGCAGTACCTATTGATCTACTCACATTTGCATGTTTTCGAACTGCTAGGTTGGCAGAAGCTGGGGCTAACAGTGGGAGCTCACAGCATTCCCCGGATTCGAACCTGTGACCTTTCGGTCAACAAGTTCAGCAGCTCAGCAGTTTAATCCACTGCACCACTGCTTTTACACTGAGCTTTTGATGATTAGGGGTTTATTTTGGGGGGGGGGGGGGAAGCGATGTTGGATAATCCTGTACAAGAAGAAGAAAGATGAGTGAAATGTGAATGCACTTAAATTTGAGGCTTTGGATCCAATTGTATATTACAAGTAGTCATCAAAACAGATTGGGATAGCTATAAATTGGAAATGGGCAAGACATGTGGCCCCCATGGGCAGCTCTTCTAAATTCTTTGGGGACAAAGGTCATTTCTTATTTTTGCTTGAATTCAAGGCTGTTTTACACCCTGGAAGTTTTGCAAAGTCAAAACTCGCTTCTTCCTGAGGCTAAAACAACCCAGAGAGTGAAAACATACCCTTCAAGTGTCCCAAATGAGGCCTGAATTGTCCAAATTAAATTTTTTCCCAGGTGCTTTTGAAATGTCCCAGTTTCTCTCTTCTCTCTCTGCTTTCTCCCTTTCTCCTCCATTTACTTCTATGACAGCAAATTGAGTTTAAAGTGAAAAAAGTAGTTTGCAATTCATTAACTCAGCAGGTGGAGATGAGAAGAGTGGACTTAATGTCTTCCTATCTGGGAGGTTCAGAAAAAAGCAAACTGCTGCAGCCTCTCCTAGAATATGTGTTCTTCCTCTTTCATAACTGATTATGTTTGGTCACATTTCTTTCAGATTTCATTGCTGAAATGTTGGAGAAAATGGGGAAAGGATCCATTCGATTTTTTTTTTTTAAAAAAACCCAAAACATTAGGGAATAAACACATCCCCAGATGTGTTGGGGACAAATGTAATAATAATAATAATAATAATATCTTTATTTAATATCCCGACACCACCTCCCAAATGGGGACTCGGGGTGGCTTACATGAGGCCAAGCCCAACAGCATATTACAATAAAATAAAACCAAAACACAATAACAACATAGTAAAATATATACCACATATGAGTACAAAAAAATGTAGTTGCGAATCTCTGCTATAAACCAACATAATACATCCATTTATGTTGATTTTTATGCCCTGAGGTCGCCTGATTTTTTTCAAAGCCAGCAGCAATCCCTTCTCAACCTTTAGAACCATATTCATTTCAATTGTCCCATACTTTCCACAGGTTAATTAAATGGAGGTCAACCGTTCATCACGCAGTAAATTGGTCCAAATTTCCCATCTAAAATAAAAAAAATATTTTAAATGTATTTAAAATAAAAAAATCATCTTCCTGTGAGCAATATTTGCAATTTAAAATATAGAATACTAGGAAGACTTGCACTTACTTATTCTAGAACTAGTTCTCAAAAGAATTATTCCTTCTACCACTTTCTTAATATAAAAACCCTGCTGTATTTCAGGTTTATGGAGGTGAAGCCTCGCACCAATCGGTACAACTAGAATTCAGACACCTCTCACCTCTGCAGGAGTCTACTGTATACCATGCAGCTGTGGACAAGTCTACACAGGGACCACCAAACATAGCATTGCCCAAACACGAATCAAGGAACATGAAAGGCATTGCAGACTATTTCAACCAGAGAAGTCAGCCATAGTAGAGTACCTGATGAACCAGCCTGGACACAGCATATTATTTGAGAACACAGAAATACTGGACCACTCCAACAACCACCATGTCAGACTACACAGAGAAGCCATTGAAATCCACAAGCATGTGAACAATTTCAACAGAAAGGAGAAGACCATGAAAATGAACAAAATCTGGCTACCAGTATTAAAAAAACTCTAAAATTACAACAGCAAAATAGCAGAGAGGAAACAACCAGGCACATCTTAACACCTCTCAACAAAAGATTCCCCCAGGCTCAGCCAGGCCTTCAAATGCTAATGAAGGTGGTCAGTTGAAACATTCACACCCAGCTCCAGCAGAGAAGAGCTCTTTGCCCCACCCCAGTCATTCCACAGATATATAAACCCGTTTTCCTAATTCCATCAGACCCCACTACCTCTGAGGATGCTTGCCATAGATGCAGCCGAAACGTCAGGAGAAAAATGACTCTAGAACATGGCCATATAGCCCGAAAAATCCCACAAGAACCTAGAATTCAGACATTTAACAGATCCAAGCATAGGAGATGACTCAGTAAACTCTTGCTTATTTATTACAAAATCGTTAAACATCTGAGAGCTTAATAACCGATGCTTCATAATGGAATAAAGGACCAGGATCTTTTCTCTTCCAAGGAACAATATACCAAATGTCTTTCCTTCTGTCTCTGCGACTGAAAGACTGAAGCAATGTCTGTCTGGGTGGTAGGTAAATTGTCAGCAGGCACAGTGTCTGTTGTGCAGAACATCTTTCCTCTTTAATACAAAACCATTAAATATATTTCTTTATCGATTTCTAAACAAACATTCTAATTTACAATCAAAGCAAAGAACTTTCAGGTAACAAAAGAATATAAAATGAAGAAAAGAAATGAAAAAGGGGAAAGTATACACATAATTCCATATATATATATATATATATATATATATATATATTCACACACACATATACATACAAACAAAGAGAATGGAAACTAAACCAAAACAAATACACAATATTAAAGCAGTGAACTAAAAGACCTGTATTTACTTGTGTCTAAGGCACTATCAAATCTTATGCACACCTCAATTTTCAAAACCCTGAAACAAAAGAAAGTATTGTCTGGCAAACGTAATGTGCAGCACCAAAAAGTGAATGTTTGTAATTTGGCCAAAAAAAGTGCTCATTGCAGTGGCTGCACACTTGTAATTCCTTCTGTAAAAACAAGTGTTAGGGCACCAAAGCATTCAGCAATGGGGAAAAAAAGCCCTTGGGGTGATCTGTGGTGTAGAATAAATGAACTTTAACTGCCCTGACTTGGTACTATAGGGTCATGGGGTCTGTAGTTTGGAATAATGACAAGCTTACCGTTAGTCCAACTATGTGGGAACATTTCTAGTCAATGTAGACCCCAGCAGCTGCCACTGACAAAATCCAGCTAGGAAGATTTTTTTTCCCATTCCTCAAAGGAGAGGCACATACTAAATTTCTCTCACAATTCTCTGGTCACATCCACAGTTGGATGCATGAGTGGCAAATGCAGGTGTCCATCTTTGGGGACTTTTCGGTTTAGGGAAGTGGATTGTGCTCCAAGGCTGTCTCCTGGCGTGCCACTGTGATGCAGACTTCATAGACTCGGATGGTAGCAAAGGCACCACAAATAATGCACCATATACCGGCAATGTACCACCAGGTGAATGCACCAAATGTGGCACCCTTTAAAATGCAGTAAATGCCGAAAGAGACCGCAACAAAGATGGAGATGATTTGTATACACACAGGTGGCTCTCTTCTATGCTCGTCCATCATACAAAAGTTGGTCCCGGGGTTTAATGATCAGGGATCCAGGTGTTTTTTTAAAAAAGAAAAGCATCTAAGTCCATGACTCAGAAGAAAAAATGAGGTTGCTGAGTGAATGAAAGATGGTCTATGATGCTGTCCATATATATATATATACGAGCATCTGACTAAAAGGAATAATATTGGTATCTGTCATAATTTCTAATTAGGCTAAATGTCTTATAATCCATCCGATGTCATCAAGCATCTTAAAATACACAAAGCCTTCCTAATGTATTGGATAGTAGTGAGTGGAATGTCAGAGCATAATCAAACATAGGGGGGAAATCCACATCCAACCTCCTGCAAAACTGTTATACTGTTTTGTTCAAAATGAAAAATTCCATCAGAGGAGTTTCAATGGAAGCTAAAATGGAGTTGATAGTACTAAGCCTGAGGGCAGGGAAGTATGAAGTCAATTGTAAGTTATTCTGGGAGGCTTTTTGGCTAAAACATGATAAATACTAGATATGAACAATTTTTAAAATCCAGGGAAAGTCTTTACAGCTATCATAGAACTTGGTCTTCCTCCATGAATGCTTGTGTCAGCATGTTGCAGAAGAATGGTTCTCAACCTTTGGAAACAGAGAATCAGATACTTGGAAGGAACCACAAGGGCTACTCAGACCAGCTTCCTGCTACACAGAAACACACAAAACACTCTCAAAAGATGGCCATCCAGTCTGTTCAAAAACCTACAAAGAAGTTCAGTGGCATTATATCCTATCAAATAGCTCTTTTTCCTCTGGGTCACTGAAAGTGTGACTGTATCTCTTATAAGGGGCTCATTTAACATCTGATTGCTTAAAAAACTGAATTATTGTATAATGAAATGATGCATGCCCAAAACGTGTGTCACCAACATGAAACATTTAGAAAGCTCTGCATTGATTGTGCAATGATGTCTGCATTAAAGATTGTGCAATGATGTCTGCATTAAAGATTCCTCTGGAAACAGTAATCAAGAATTGAGGTAAGAAACCTTTGGTCAAATCCATCATGCGGATGCTGTGGCTATGCTAAGGACAATAACAACGACAATAATAACTTTATTTATAGACCGCTCTCTCTTCCCAAGGCGACTCAGGTCGGTTTACACACAAAGAAGCCAAACATTCAATGCCCAAATTCAAATACTACAGATAGGTTAGCCAACATTCCGGTGGAACTGAAATGTCGTCGTCCTCCTCCTCCTCCTCCTCTCCATACACCAAAGTGCTCAAGTGCATTTCCAAGAGCTCCTGCAAGTTCTCATGCCTGTCTGCTTCTTGCAGCCAACGCTGGAGGAGTGGTTTCAGCTTACTCATGTTCTTGAAGTTGAGCTGCAAAGCTTCAAAGCGGCAGATGGTGGTCTTGCTGAACATCTTCCCATACAACAATCCCAGGGACAGTCCCACATCTGCCTGGGTGAAGTCCATTGTGATCCTTTTGTGCTTCAGATCCTTGGCAAATTGTTCCACTTGTGCTGTGGTCGTGTCCTCCTTAAGTACAGGGTTAGTCAAAATGCATAGGCCAATAAGCCATTCAATTGAATGGCTTATTGGCCTATGCATTTTGACTAACCCTGTATTTCAAGCTCTGGTCAATGGCGGGGTCAAGCTGAGGTGTTCAAGAAGGACTTTTCTTTGCTCTTGGCAGGTGGCATTCCCCGTGTCTGCTGGGAGAATGATGATATCTGGGTCTGAGTTGAGGTCTCTGATGGCTTGTCTTTCCTTCCTAGTTATGTTACTGGGGGGAAGTTTTGCCTTTTTCAGGATTTTTGCTGCTTCCCCTCTTACTTCTTCTGCTTCTTCCTCGGGGAGGCGGTAAATTGCTGCTTCGACATTGGCAATGATGTTTTCTATTGGGATTCTGGTGGCGGTTACAGCAAAATACCCAGAAAAATCAACACTCTGCTCAAGAACTCCTTGATCGGCTTTGACATACGCCAACAACAATGCAAATCGAAAGCCCTTCCACCTAGGCTTTATGGGCTCCCAAAAATCCATAAGGACTCCACCCCACTCAGACCCATCGTGAGTGCCATTGGATCCCCCACATATGACTTAGCAAGATTTCTGATTGCACAGTTACAAACACATATTGGGGTCACTACGCACTACATCAAGGACTCAGCCCACTGCATAGAAAAAAATCAGCAATCTCAAGCTAAATACCAATGACAAACTGATCAGCTTCAATGTGGTGTCTCTATTTACCATGGTCCCGGTAGCAGACACCATTGCACTAATCAACGAGAAGTTTCCAGAAGACATCACAGCTCTGTTTCACCATTGCCTCACCACCAGCTACTTTCAGTGGGAGAATAAATTCTATGAAAAGAAAGATGGAGTAGCTATGGGGAGCCCTCTCAGTCCAGTCATAGCAAATTTCTACATGGAACACTTTGAAAAACAAGCCTTGGAAACAGCAACAAAAAGCCCACTATATGGTTCAGGTATGTGGATGACACTTTCACCATTTGGAGCCATGGAGGAGAAGAACAGCATCCACCCAAACATCCAGTTCACCACAGAAATAGAAAATGAAGAAAAACTGCCTTTTCTAGATGTCCTAGTCATCTGCAAACCAGATCAACAATTGGGTCACACAGTTTACAGAAAACCTACACACACAGATAGATATCTACATAAAAACTCCAACCATCACCCAAGTCAAAAAAGAAGCACCATTAAAGCCTTGGCACCTCCTCTAAGATGAACTGAACCACCTAAACTGGGTCTTACAGGCGAATGGATACTCCACCTCAGACATCGGAAGAGCTGCAAGATCGAGAACAAGCCACGAGAGTAAAGACAAAGATCCACCCAAAGGAAAAGTGTTCTTGCCATACAACAAGGGAGGAAACACAAGATACAAACTATCTACAGACCCACCAAGAAAATCCAACAAATGCTATGTTCAGCAAAAGACAAGAGGGATCTCTCACCTCTGCAGGAGTCTACTGTATACCATGCAGCTGTGGACAAGTCTACATAGGGACCACCAAACACAGCGCACAAACACGAATCAAGGAACATGAAAGGTACTGCAGACTACTTCAACCAAAGAAGTCAGCTATAGCAGAGCACCTGATGAACCAGCCTGGACACAGCATATTATTTGAGAACACAGAAATACTGGACCACTCCAACAACCACCATGTCAGACTACATAGAAAAGCCATTGAAATCCACAAGAATGTGGACAAATTGAACAGAAAGGAGGAAAACATAAAAATGAACAAAATCTGGCTACCAGCATTAAAAAACTCTAAAATTACAACAGCAAAACAACAGAGAGGAAACAATCAGGGACAGCTAATCACCTCTCAACAAAAGATTCCCCCAGGCAGTAACAAGGCACACCAAAAAACTGTTAGGCCATCAAATGCTAATCAAGGTGGCCAGTTGAAACATTTACACCTAGTTCCAACAGACAAGAATTCTTTCTCCCACCCTGGACATTATTCCACAGATATATAAACCCAATTTTCCTAGTTCCAACAGATCTCACAACCTCTGAGGATGCTTGCCATAGATGCAGTCGAAACGTCAGGAGAGAATGCCTCTAGAACATGGCCATATAGCCTGGAAAAACCTACAACAACCCAGTGATTCCGGCCATGAAAAGCCTTTGACAATAAATCTGATCAATGTTGGATCTGGACCAAACTTGACATATATACCCATTATGATCCAACTAAAAAAACTTAAAATACTGTTAATGTTTGGGGGAGGACGATGGGATTAGTAAAAAGCCACATCAGTCTGAGCAGTGCTGGATTTGACCAAACTTGACACACATACTCATCATTAGCAACACAATATACTGGAAAGGTTTGGGGCAGTGGGTGGGTGGAATTGATAATGGGAGTAATAACCCACCCACATCCAGACTACAACTGTATAAAGTGCTTCCCGGAAAGGGTATGAATAGTTTTCTAATACATATTGTAAAGTAAAGTTTATTACGGTTGATGACCAGATCACAACATGGGGACCCAGTCCCATATATTCACATCAAACTCAAGGGGTTATACACTTCAAACTTCAACAAATTTTAAAATCTAAGCTAAAAACCAATACAAGTAGTTATTAAAACCTAACTCAACCCACAAGATCATCCAACACAGTCTAAAGAGAGGTAGTGGGGATGGCACCGGGAATATCCAACCCTATAAATATCAGTCTATATCTGATTTCCCCTATATGTATTTCAGAAGAAGCTTTGGTCTTTTAACCTACAATCATCATCCACCTAATTTTAATTGCAGCCGTGCAGAACTTGGCGACGTTGTACGTCACAGCCAAGTTTGTGTCTGAGAGCAGCAGATCTACAAAGAATTGTCCAGAGCGTCCTCGATATTTAATTGTCCATGGTAAGATGAGACGAGATCAAATGCCTCTATAAAAAGGCACTGCAGAAGCATGTGGTCCACTGTTTCTATGTGACCTGAGTCACAGGAACATAGCCTCTCAAAGTATGGGGTTTTCTGGTAACGACCTTCCAGTACGGCAGAAGGAAGCTCATGGCATATACAGTGAGGGCTGAGATGGGGGCAAAACGTGGGAGAGCGAAAGGTGGAATAGGAATAGTTTCCACCTCATTACATGTCAGTATTAGGCCCCTACCTCATTCCAAAGTGGGTGCCATGGCAGTGTTTCTCCAATTCCAACATCACACACTAATGGTAGTTAATGTATATATGCCCCCATTGAGGAGGAAAACACAGACTAGAGCCTGGTGGAAGGAATTGGAAAAGTCTGTTGCCAGGCATGTAGCCCCAAAATTCTCATGGTGGTCCGCGAGAAGGCCTTACTGGTGCATTATTTAAACTGTTATGTTTATTCATATCATTATCTGATCACCATATGCATGGGGGTATTGGGGCAACAATACAAAAGGTTTGCTAGGGCAGACCCTCTTTCACTGAGACTCAGCCCCCCCCCCCAAACAAACTCTGCCCCCTCCCCCCGAATTGAAATCCTGGCTACGAGCCTGTATGTTGCAGAATTCATATTTCAAAACCCAACAGCTTCGGTAGTTCTGGGGCAGATTTCAATGCAAGGATGGGCCCTGATGACATCTCCCTCTACAGATGACAGGAGAGAATGCTTCTGGAACATGGCCATACAGCCCGGAAAACTCACAGCAAACCAGTGATTCCTGCCATGAAAGACTTCGACAACACATATCCTGATTCACTTTTAACACTGGAGATGGAATTTGGCCTTGCATTTGTGTTATTGTCCCGAATATAAAGGGACAACAATTGTATTTAAAAGGGAAACCAAGAGTTTGTATAACCTAAGACCCAGTATCTGTAAATATTTCTCATTGCAATGTCCCTGCCCTTAGGGAAACTACAATGCCCAGGACCTACACAAACACATATAATACTGCAATGCCTTTGTTCTTCAAGAAATGATAACTCCTAATACATAATAGCATTTTAAAAAATTGTACTGTACGATCTTTGTACTTAGAGAAACTATAACTCCCGAGACCTAATAGCATTAAAATTGTGTATTGTAAGGTCTCTGCACTTAGGGAAGCTATAACTCCCGATGACAGATGGATAACTGAGGTATATCACTGAGACATAATAGTATTATTTTTTTTTGGTATTGCAAGTTCTCCATACTTAGTGGAAGCTGCAACTCCCAGGACCCGATCAACATTTAATTCCTATTGCTCAAAGTCTCTGTTCTTTAAGAAACTATAACCCCCAAGACTCCATATCATATTGGAATGCCTGCGTCCTTTACGAAAACTATAACGCCCAGGACCCAATATTCTGAAATGTTTCTAGTTACAATGTCCCTGCCCTTTGGAAACTTTGCCGTTTTGAGTCGTTAGGAGGTCCGCCCTGCCCGACAACTGTCTGTACATGCCCCATGACATCTCGAGAAGAGCCGCAAACCACGGTTGACGGGGCCACCATGGCGCGATTAGAATGCAGTGGCTCTTGTCCCTCCGTAATTTTGTAATTACCTTGAGCAAAAGGGGAAACGGGGGAAACGCATAAAGGAAATCCCCTGCCCACTTCAGGAGAAAGGCATCCCCCAGACAGCCCTGATTGAGATTGACCCGTCTGCGTGCACAGTACTGGGGGCATTTCGCGTTCTCCTGGGACGCGAAGAGGTCTACCTTTGGTGTTCCCCATGCATCGTAAATGAGATTCAGCTCGTCTGGATGGAGGGACCACTCGTGGATTGATAGAGGAGACCTGCTGAGAACATCGGCCAGCACATTCTCCTCTCCTGGTAGGTGCACCGCCACCAAATAAATATCTCTGGCCACACACCACTCCCAAATGCGTAATGTCAGGTCTAGCAGAGGTCGTGATCGGGTACCCCCCTGCTTGTTTATATAGTACATCGTGGTCGTGTTGTCCGTTACCACCTGTACGACTTGACCCAACAGCGCCTGTTCGAAGGATTTTAGGGCTTTTTCTACAGCCATGAGTTCTAGTGCATTTATGTGGGACACAGCCTCTTCGGGAGACCATATCCCTTGGGCTGTGAGACCTTCGAAATGCGCTCCCCAACCACTCAAGGAGGAATCTGTGGTGACGACCCTTGATGGTTCGGGAAGTTGGAATAGGCGGCCTGCAAAAATATTGGATGGCTCTATCCACCAAGAGAGGGATTGCCTGACCACAGATGGCATTTTCAGCCGGGTACTGGCCCTGTCCACCGCAGGGCTGTGAACAGACAAGAACCAGGTCTGCAGAGGTCTGAGACGTAGTCTGGCATACGGCGTGACGGTAGTCATGGAAGCCATATGGCCGAGCAGAACCTGCACTTTCTGCCGACACCTGGTTCGCCTGAATGATAGGGACAATCAAGGATTGCAGAGACACAAAGCGGTCCTCTGGTAAGAAGGCCCTCTGTTGCGTCGAATCCAGCACAGCTCCGATAAATTGGATTCTGCGACTTGGTAGTAGATTGGATTTCTCTGCATTCACAACGAGACCTAGGGACTGGAGAAGAGAGAGCGTCGTATTGATGTGTGTCTTCAACCCTTCGTAAGTATCTCCCACCAAAAGCCAGTCGTCTATGTATGGCTATATGGTTACACCGTGGGTACGAAGATAGGCTGCGATTACTGCCATACACTTCGTAAATACCCTTGGGGCTGTTGTTAACCCAAAAGGGAGGACATTAAAACAGTAAGCCCGCTCTCCAACCATAAATGAAAGGTACTTCCTGTGGTGTTCTGCTATTGATATGTGGAAATAAGCATCTTTTAAATCAATGGTTGCAAACCATACGTCTTTATTAAGTAGTGGGAGAATCAATGACAAAGACACCATCCGAAACTTTTGCGAAAATATAAACATGTTAACTTCTCTCAAATCCAAGATAGGTCGAAGCCCACCTCCCCGTTTTTTAATCAAAAAATATCTTGAGAAAAAACACCTAGGTAAATCGCAGGGGTCGATAGGGGAGATTGCCCCCTTACCCAACAGCTTAGATACTTCCTCCAACAAAGGCGGAGACTCTGGGGTGTGTTTCAAATTGCCCAACGGGGGCAAGGACATAAACTCCATAGCATAACCAAAACTAACTACATGTAATACCCACTTATCAGTAGTAATCATATTCCAAACCTGCCTAAACGGCCTAAGCCTTTCAAAAAACATTACTGTCTGGGGGGGAGGTGCAACACTCGGAGCCTCTGCCCCATATAAGTAAGAGCGCTCCTGAATCTCAATTGCAGTGGGAACATCAAAGACGACGTTTTGGATTCCCTCCATTCCTTGCCTTGCTATTATACGGCTGGTATCTCGCTTTGGCATTAAAGTTTTGTTTTCTATTGGGTTGGAATTTGGAGTTAACATTCTTAAACCCTGAACCATTATTGTATCCACTAAAATATCCCTTACGATATGTGCTTGCTGGTTGTTGCCAGTGTGGCCTCTGCTGGTATCCAGGCTGCCATGGGTACTCATACTTGGCCGCCTGCAGAACCTCTCTAGAATGCTTTATTTTATCGTCTGTAGAGGGGTCAAAAAGGCCTTCTTCTGTCATGGGAAGGTTCTCGGCCAAAGAACGGCTGTCCTCTGATAAAGAGGAGGCACGAAGCCAAGCGTGTCGTCTAATGGCAGTAGCAGTGGCCAATAGTTTGCCAGCAGACTCCGCCATATGTTTCCCAATATCTTTCTGAAAACGTGAGAGGGAAGTTGCCTAATTCAGAAATGCCCGAGGCAAACGTCTATCTTCTAAAGGCAATCTGTCAATAAATGGTACCATTTTGTTCCATAGGAAACTTTGATAACCACTTAGGTACATTGCATAGTGGGCTATTCTAGTAAATAACCCTGCTGCAATGTGAACCTTCTTCCCAAAAGAATCTATCTTCCTGCCCTCCTTATCAGGGGGGGGGGGGGAGATTGTATACTTCTTAGGCTTATTGGACTTAGCCGCTTCAGCAACCACCGTATTAGGGACAGAAGGGCGGGCTAACCACTTAGCTGTGGACAGATCAACCTTGTAAAGAAGGTCTACCCTTCTAGGGATTGCAGGGACAATAGCAGGGGACATATCAGGTATCTTGGTTAACTTTAGTAAATAAGGTAAAGTAGGGAGTATTGCAGACGATGGATTGTCCTGTTGTTCCGGGGGGAACATAGGGTCATCTACTGTTGAAGACGGCTTTGGAATTGCAATGTCCAAGGCAGTTATCATTCTCCCTATAAGTTGCATAAACTTATTGTAGTCATCAGATCGATTAGAATGGAGCTCCGTGTCCTTTTCGTCTTTGGAGGCATCATACACCTCTTCAGAGGCGTCTGTGTCAATGTCATTATCAATGTTTAAGTCATCATGGTGATTGCGCTCCATCTCATCCATGTTCCCAGATGGCAAGCCTGCAATTGGGCACCTCCATTCTGTATTTATATGCTGAGGGCGATGCCCTGAAGCACTGGAATGCCTTACAGGCGCAGGCTGCCTGTTAACTCTCTGGATCCTTGGAGAAGGTATATTGTCTTCACCAAAATAAACAATGCCCCCATTAGGAGTGACTTGGTAAAACCCCGCTTGTGGGGGAGGGTAGCCATGCCTCTCTCTCTGCCCTCCCCAGCGGGAGGATCTCGAAGAGGCAATTGAGAATGCCCTCTCAATCCTCACGCGCCGACGCTTCCTCGCAGAGCATGAGGAATCCGAGCAAGTCGACGTGGAATCGCTGGAGCTTGATCTGTCTCGCCGGGCCCCCTTCGCTCTCCCTGAGCGTGACGGTGCGCGTGCCCGGCGCCGAGCCGGTTCTTCAGGGGCATTCCCCGCTACAGCTGATGTTGAAGGATAGACCGGGGAAGCCCTGCTCGGCTCCCCCTCCCTTTTACCTGAAAGGGACGGAGGCGGGGCCAGCGCCGAGAGCATCGGCATCGGGGGCATGGTTCCGCTTGCCTGAGACGCCTCCTGCGCACGCGCGAGGCGTGGTTTCGTCGATGCCGACTCCCCTTCTACTCTCAAGCCACGCTCGTGGCGTGTTTGGGCCGATGTCGACTGCTTTCCAGCCTCGGCCGGGGGAGCTTCTTCTCCGGTCTCGACCAGCTTGGCAAGCCAAGACTCTCCGCTGGAGATACTGGCCAGTTTCTTGGATGGATTTGGTAAGTTTTTTGGTTTTTCAGTGTTTTTTGTCTTCTTCGTCTTCTTGAGTGCCTTCGAAGGTAAATCTTGCTTTTGGTCGCCATTCTGCTGGCCATCCTTGGGAGGGAGAAACGCCCGCTCATAAAGAGCCGCCTTCAGTCTAATCTCCCTGTTTTTCCTTGTTTGGGGGGTGAACGATTGGCAAATGGCACAACTTTGAGACAGATGTCCCTCCCCCAAACAAGTGATGCATAAGTTGTGGGCATCATTGTCAGGAAAATTAGCAGGGCAAGCGCTACAGCGTTTAAAGCCCTTCGTTTGCGACATTTTCCCAAGGAACGAGTCTTAAATGTATCTTTTATTGGAGCTCAGCCCCAACAGGATCAAAATGTTCTCTCTGTAAATCGAGCTGCCTGCGTTGAGCACGGATGAAGAGAACTGAGGCAGTTAGCCTACCGCGGGCTATTTATAGTATCATGGGGAGTGTGCGCGGGGCCAACCGCCATTCTATTTTAAAATTTAACTGAAGATTTCCGAGCTGTGCTGCACATGCGCAGAAGGTTACCATTAGTGCGCATTCACAGCATAGCCACGCAGGGAAACTACAATTCCAAGGACCTTCATTCATATTCTCATATATATAATACCACAATGCCTTTGTTCTTTAAGAAACTAAAACTTCCACAACCTAATGGCATTAAAATTGTGTTGTAAGATCTTTGCGCTTAGGGAAACTATAACTCCCAAGCCCTAATAGCATGAAAAATGTATTGCAAGTTCTCCATAGAAACTACAACTCCTAGGACCCAATTAACATTCAATCCCTATTGCAACGTCTCTGTCAGTTAAGAAACCATGACTCCCAAGATTCTGTATCATATTAAAATGTCTTCATCCTTTATGTACCTCAGCATTTATTAACTTCCAGGACCTCATAGCAGTGAATTCTTATTGCAAGGCTCCCCACCTTTAGGAAAATTACAACTCCCAACATTCCCCCCAAAATGGCGTTGCGTGCCATTTGTCTCTCACTGCCCTTGGGAAAACTACAACTCCCAGGGCCTCTATTATTATTATTATTATTATTATTATTATTATTATTATTATTTTGCTTGCATAGCTTCTATTCTTAGGAAAACTGTGATTTCCAGGGCTCATTAACATTGAATTCTTTTTGCAAGCACTCGCCCATCAGAAAACTACAACTCCCAAAAGTCCAAAAAATTGTGTTAGATGGCATTCATATCCCAGCCCTTGGGGAAACTACAACTCCCAGGACATTATAGCATTAAAACATTCTTTGTAAACTATAATCCCAAGACATAATTAATATTGTATTCTTATTGAAAGGCCTGTGCTCTTATGGAGACTATAGCTCCCAGGACTAAAAAAAAAAGGGCTTCAAATTGTACAATATTTCTAATTTATTTGTGTGCTTTGGGGCTGTTCTATTCTGTTTATTCCTCAATTCCAAAGACCAAACATCAGTTTCTATTGCAACGCCTCTCTCTTTGTGGAAACTACAAGTCCCAGGACCTTATAGCATTAAATTGTTGTATTGCAATGTCTCAGTCCTTAGGAACATTGTAACTTCCAAGCCCGAATGGCATTGTATTCTTATTGCGATTCCTCTGTCCTTGGGGAAACTAGAACTCCCAGGACCCTATGACATTAAACTATAACTCCCAAGACTCCAAAAATTGTGTTGGGGGGATTTGTGTCTCTGCCCTTAGAAAAGTACAACTCCCAAGACCCAATAGATTTAAATGCTCACTCTCAAAGTCTCCGTTCTAGGAAAATAATAGTTTACAGGATATCCTTAAATCTCTTTATTGGAAAAACTCTGTACTTAGGAAACTAAGACTCCCAGGACTATAAATTTCTATTGGCCACACTTCCACCCTTAAGAAAAGTATAACTCCCAAGACTCCCAAAAAGGGTATTGAATGGCCTTTGTATCTCAGTCCTTAGGAAACAATAACTTCAGAGAGCCAATACAATTATGAAATATTTTCCCCATATTAAACTACCCAATACTTTTGGAGCATTTTGAATATTCGCATATGCTACTGAGATGCATGCGCTAATGAGATGTTTTGTACACATTCAGAAAGGTAACAAAGCCTCCAACGTTTGGATTTTGGGAATATTTGCATACGCTAATGAGATGTTTTCCATACAGTGAACAACCCAGAAAGAACATTGACACTTTTGGTACGTTTGGATATTTGCATAGTCTAATGAGCTATTTTGCATATATCTAACTGTCTGAAAGATGGAAAATTGGAATATTTGCATATGTTAATGTGATAGTTTGCATACGCTTAATCATTTAGAACACTTTGAATATGTGCATATGCTAATGAGATATTTTACATACTCCAAACCACTCAGAATATTTGCATATTTATACTTAGATAGTTTGCATATATTAAACCACCAGAGTGGAGTTTGGCATATATAAGGCCCTTCTACACTGGCCCTATGTCCCAAGGTCCGCTCCCCATATTATCTGCTTATTCCAGATTATGTGGCAGTGGAGACTCATAATCCAGTTCAAAACTGATAACCTGGGATCAGATCTTGGGATATAGAACAGTGTAGAAAGTGTCATAATGAGATATTTTGCATTCACTGAAACCATACAGAAGGTCACACTCTCCCACAATTTTGGGGTTTTAAAATATATATTTGCATACACTAATAAAATATTTTGCATACCATCCCAAGTACTTTTTGAAGATCTGCATATGCTGATGAGATCTCTTGTATATTGCACCAACTGAAAGACCATTTTCATACACCCACCCACCATTTTGAATATTTTGAATATTTGCATATCCATAATGAGATACAGCCAATGTAATGACATATTTTGTATACACCAAACTATCAGCCACACTTTTAGTATATTTGGATATTTGCATATGTGAAGGAGATGTTTTGCATACATCCTGAAAACCAAGGTGCTCATATTTTGATTATTTGAATATGATAACAAAATAGTTTAAATTGAACCATTCAGAAGACAATATAAAAGCAACATTTGGGATATTCTGAAGTATTTACATAAACTAGTGGGATGTTTTGAATTGAATAATCCAACACATTTTGAATAATTTCTATATCCTAATAAGCTATTTTGCATAAACTGAAACCCTTTTCAGAGTATTTGCATATGTAACCAAAATGTATTGCCATCCAGAATCCGACACAATGACAAAATCTGGAATGTTTGCATATGGTGATTAGCTAATGTGCACACATTGAATATATATTATTTCCATATGCTAATGAGATATTTTGTATACAATAAAACCATATTTTTTTCAATATTTGCATATGAATGAAATGTTTTGTATACACTGAAACCATATTTTGATTATTTGCATATATGAATGACATGTTTTGTACACATTGAAACCATATTTTGCATATGTTCATGAGATTTTTTATAGAGATATTTTGCGTGCATTGAAATATTTTGGAATATTTGCATACGTTAATGAGCTATTTTGCATATATTGACAAGTCTTGCTTATCATTTTCATATGCCCCTGCGGGGTCCCAGTGCTTGTCCCGGACACGGCGGAGGGACTGGACCTGGGGCTGGAAGGCTGACCAGTCGTTCCAGTGGCCAAAGTCCCCCATTTCGAAGAGATACTGGTAGCCCCTGTATCCCGGATACTGGTAGCCCACCCAACTGCATGGAAGAGAAAGGAAAGATGATGGTGACTCTTTAGAGGTCAACTTGCCTTCTCTAAGTCCTATCATCCCCAACGGGCAGGAAAGAGGCCTCACTGGTGGTCACCCAAGTTTATATAAAGCTATCTGGAGGGCCCTACTGTCCGTTATCTTGATAGATCTTCTATGAGGACCTTTTTGTACTCTAAGTCTCCTCATCCCCAAATAGAAATGAATGGAGCCTTTTTGGTGGCCACTCAAGTCTACATTAAGCTGTCTGAAGTACCCATAATGGTTACCAGAAGGACCTCCATCAACTAGAGGTCTCCTGGGGATCTCCTTCTTCTCAAAGGCCATAATCCCCTATGGCAGTGGTTTTCAACCTGTGGGTCCCCAGATATTTTGGCCTTGAACTCCCAGAAATCCTAGCAGCTCGTAAACAACTGGGGACCCACAGGTTGAGAACTACTGTCCTATGGGAAAGGCTTATGCTTAGGTGAAGGTTACAAAGGCATTTGACTTCACCTTCCTCCATCTTGAGATCTTCTGGAAGATTCTTCTATCTAGATGGATGTGTATCTGTCCACCCATACATGTATCCAACTATCAATATATCTATCCATCCTATGTATCTATCTACCCATCAACCAATCCGTCCACTTATCTTTTCATCTATCAGTCCTTCTACGTGTGCATGTATATATCAATCCACTATCTATCTATCCATCCATCCATCAATCTATTCATCTATCTATCTATCTATTATTTATTTAGAGCTTTTATAACCCGGTCTTCTCGACCTCCGAAGAGGGACTCAGGCCGGCTAACAGCAGAAAATTCATACACACATAGAATAAACATAATACATTAATACAAAAATACATTAAAATACAGATCATACATCTATCTATCTATCTATTATCTATCTATCTATGTGTTCATCCACCTATCCATCCATCCATCAATTTATCTATCCATCCATTAGTCTATCCATCTATCCATCAATTGATCAATATATATATATATATATATATATATATATCTTTATAGATAGCTGGAGGGATGGATAGATTATAGACAGAGAGACAGACAGATAGATGAAGAGAGAGGGGGAGAATACAGAGAGAGCTATATAAATAGACTGACAGATATACAGATAGATGAGCACATCTATCTATCCGCCTATCAGTCCATCCAACTATCCTTTTGTCCATCCACCCATCCTCCTATATCTTTTACATACCCATCTTTTTACACATCCCTCTAGCTATCCATCCAGCCATTGACCCCTCCATAGAAGGACTTCTGCAGAAGATCTCAAGATGGTCCTCCTTCTCCATTGTTCAGAAGCAGCAGCCCCTCCTCCTCCCACTCTAAGACCCATCCTCTCTGAAGACAGACCTGCCACCAGAGACTCGGAGGCTGCCCACTCGACCACAGAAGCCCCAGGTCCAGAGGCTGGGGACGTCCTCCGCCTTAACCTCCACCTGGTGGCCCTTGAACTTGGACTCTTCAAAGAGGAGGATCTTCTGCTCCTGGGATTCCTTCTGGGGGAGAAAGAGAGACAGAGGGACCCTCAGTGGTGGCATATCTATCTATCCATCCGTGTATCTATCAATTCATCTATCTATCCATTCATTAATCTATCCACTTATCTATATGTCCATCCACCCTTCTATCAATAAATCTGACTATCCATTCATTCATTCATTCATTCATTCATTCATCCATCCATCTACTATACATTCATCTATCTATCCATCTATCTATCCATAATGTATTCATATGTTTTTGTATCTAGATAGATAGATGGATGTATGATAGATGGATAGATAGGTGATCCATTAATCCAGCTATCTGTCCATCTACCCATCTATCCTTTTATCTAACTATGTATATATCAATTCATCCTTTAACTTTCCATCCATCCATTCATCTATCATCTAACCACACACCTGTCCATCCATCCATCCTCTACTCTTTCATTCATCTAATCATCAATCAATCAATCAATCAATCAATCCATCCATCCCTCAATCGATCAATCAATCAATCCATCCATCCATCCATCTATCCACCCATCATTCAATACATCCATCCATCCATGCATCCATCTCAGTCTAGCCCAGTGGTTCTCAACCTGTGGGTCCCCAGATGTTTTGACCTTCAATTTCCAAAAATCCTAACAGCTGGTAAACTGGCTGGGATTTCTGCGAGTTGTAGGCCAAAACACCAGGGGACCCACAGGTTGAGAACCACTGGTCTAGCCAATTACAGTCTGACAATCTGGAGGCCTTCAAGCAGAGACTGCTTTGAGTGAGTTATGTCTAGATGGCCCCTGGGCTGTCCCATTGGCTTACCATCCTGACAGGGCGCATGGACCTGAGGCGGTCACTTCGGTGGCTGCTGGACCAGGTGTCCCACCGCGGGAACTGTCCCACCTCCAGGACAAACATCTCCCCACGGAACCTAGCCTGCTCAAAGGCCACCCAGCTGCAGGAAGAGAAACATGAAGTGGAAGAGGAAATGGAGGAAGAAAAGGAACAAGAAGGGGAAAGGGAAGAGGAAGAAGAAGCAGAAAAGGAAGTGGAAAGTAAGAAGAGGTAGCAGAACAGAAAGAGTACGCAGAAGAATAAGTGGAAGAGGAAATGGGGCCAGAGAGAGAGGGATGCATCAGAGAGACTGGATGGAGAGATGGACATCCAAGAGATACCCATATTTCTTATATCCCATCCCTCCCTAGATCCATGGATGTCCTTGTTTCCTTTCTCCATTCTTCCTTCATTCCTTTCTACCATTTCTTCTTTCCTTCTTCTCTTTACTTTTCTCCCTCACCCCCCTTCACTCCTTCCATTCTTTCCTTTCCTTCAAACATTTCTGCTTTCTTTTTTCTTTCCATCCCTCTCTTTCCCATCATTTCTGGTCCTTCCTCTCTCTTTCCATTTCCCATCTTTTCAATCTTTCCTTCCTCCTTCCTTCCCTGTGTCCCATCTTTTCAATCCTCCCTCGTTCCCTTTCCATCCCTTTCTTTCATTCCTTTCTACAATTTCCTCTTTCCTCTCTCTCTCCCCCCCCCCCCATTTTTCATCCTTTCCTTTTCATTCCTTCCGGCCTGCTTTTCCCCTCTCCTTTCCTTATCTTCAACCTTTGCCTCCCTCCAGGCCCGTAGCCAGGATTTTGTTTTGTTTTTTTTTTGGGGGGGGGGGGCTAACAATTTTTTAGGGGGGGTTCAGGGGCGGCTGAGTTTCGGGGGGGGCTGAGTCTGAGTGAAAGAGGATCTAGCCTAGCAAACCTTTTGTATCGTTACCCCAATACCCCCATGCATATGGGATATATTGAGTATGGTGATCAGATCATGATATGAATAAACATTACAGTTTAAATAATGCACCAGTAAGGCCTTTTCGCGAACCACCATGAGAATTTCGGGGGGGGGGGGGGGGGCTGGAGCCCCTCAAGCCCCCCCCCCCCGCCTGCTACATGCCTGCCTCCCTCCATCCTTCCTCTTTCCCTCTGTCTGATTCCCATCCTCTCCTTTCCATCTTCTACTCCTTATTTCCTTCCTTCCTCTCACCCATCCCATCCATCTTTTTCCTTATCCTTCCTCCTTTCATGATCATTCCTTCCTCTCCTTCCTTCCCTTCCCGTCTTTTTCTTTCTTTTTCATTCATTTATTCTATCTTCCTTTCCTTCTCTTCTTGATTCTCTTTATCTCTATCTTTTCTTCCATTTTGTCCTAGCCTTCATTTCTTCCTCCTACATTCCTTCGCCTATTCACTCCTTTCTTGTTTCTTCTTCCCTCTCTTTTTCTTACATCCATCCTTTTCTTTCCCTTCTTCCTCCATCCTTCCCTTTGGTTTCCTTTCCGTTCTTTCCTTCTTTTCTTCCTTCTTCTTTTTCTCCTTCTTTTCCTTCATTCTCTCCACCCTGCCTTTCCTTCATTCTTATCTTTTTCTCGCCTTCCTTCCTCCTTCCTTTCTTCTTCTCCCATTCCTTCTTCTCTTTCTTTTCCTCCTTTCCTCCATGCTCTCCTTGTCTTCCTTCTTTTTGTTTCCTTTCTATACCTTCTTCCCTTTCCTCTCCTTTCTTCCTTCCCTTTATTTTCCTTCCTACCCTCCTTCCTTTTTCCTTTTATTTCCCATCCTTTCCTCTCCTTCCTTCCCCCTGTATTTTTCTCCTTTCTTCTTTTCCTTCTGTTCAACCCTTTTCTCTCTCCATAACTGTCCACTCTCCCTTTCTTTCTACACTTCCTTCTTCCCAATCTCCCATTCCTTTTAGCCTTTCTTCCTCTTCTTTTCTTCTACCTTTTACTCCCTCTATCAATCTATCCTCTATTTCCCATCCTTTCCTTCCTTCCTCTCCATCTTTTCCTTCCTTCCTATTCTTCCTTCCTGTCCTTTTTCTTCCTCCCTCCATTTCTCATCCATTTATTTATTTATTTACTTACTTCATTTCTATCCCGCCTTTCTCACACAAAGAGACTCAAGGTGGTTTACAATTCTGGGAAAAATCTATGCCGATAAAAACCATTACAAACAATATAAAATAAACAGTTTAAAATCCTTCCTTTCCTTCTTTTATCTCCTTCCTTCCATCCCATCCTTTTCCTCCCTCTCTCCATCCCTCTGTTTCCTATCTTTCCCTTTCTTCTTCTCCTTCCCTCCTTCCTTTTTTCCTTCTTCTCTTTCTTTCCTTCCTTTCCTTCCCTCCTTCCACTCACGGCCCAGAGATCACGATAGCGCTCTGCACACGCTCAAAGCCATGTTCCCAGAAGTCCAGACATTCTCCATTGAATTCCTTCCTCTGCCCTTGGAAGTTCTCCTGATC
The DNA here is from genome assembly GCF_037176765.1 of Anolis sagrei. Classification (NCBI taxonomy): domain Eukaryota; kingdom Metazoa; phylum Chordata; class Lepidosauria; order Squamata; family Anolidae; genus Anolis; species Anolis sagrei. The sequence continues at coordinate 202,257,670 of NC_090022.1, read as the reverse complement.
AAAGACGGTAATCTGGAACACAAAAAGCATAGGATCCTTATAGTTCAGACTTGAAACCGGAATGGACACCACACCTTGAACCTCACTTCCTGTTTACCCGAAAGTCATCCTGAGGAGTTTCCTCTTCGCCAACTCCATTGGACTCCAATGACGAGTTTGAGGACATAGCTTCCTCCAGTTCAGCCCTAATAATCATAATTAGGAGAAATAGGGATATAATTAAGTATAATATAAACTATTGATCTTAGCCAATGAGCCAATGCTGTGATGCTATGGCAAAAAAACCAATACAATCCTAGATCATATTCATTCTTCTTCCCTTCTTCCTTCCTCCTCTCTTCTTCTTTTCCTTTCCCTTCCCTTCTTCCTTCCCACCTTCTCCCATTTCTCCTCCTTCTTTTCCTTATCCATCTCTTCTCCTTTCCTTCCCTTCATGTCCTTCTCATCATCCTCTCCTTCCTCCTCCTCTCTTCTCTTCCTCCATCTTCCTTCCCTCCTCCTTCCTTCTAATCTTCCTCTTCCTTCAAACCTTACTCTCCTTTCTTTCTCACTCCTTCCCTCCTTCTTACCTTCCTCTTCTCCATCTTTCTTATTCCTTCCCTCAATCTATCTCTCCTTCTCCTTCCCTTCTTCCTTCCATCTTTCTCCCATTTCTTCTCCTTCTCCTCTCTCAAACATCTCTTCCTCCATCTTCTTCCCATCATCCTCCAATACCTCTTCCTGTCTTCCTCTCCTCCATCTATGTTTTAATTCCTTCCCTCTCTTCTCTATCTCTTTCTTCCTTTCCCCTTCTTCCCGTCCTCCTCTCCTCTTCTTCCATCCTTCCCTCCCTTGTCTATCTCTCTTTTTCCTTCCCTTCTTCCACCCCCTTCTCCCATTTCTCTTCTTCCATCTCTTCTTTTTCTCCTTTTCCATTCCTTCCCTTCTCTCCTTTCCATCATCCTCCCCTTCCTTCTCCTTCATCTTTATTCTTCCTTCCCTCTCTCTTCCTTCTTACCTTCCTCTTCTTCTTCTTTTCTTCCTCCTCCTCCTTCCTCCTTTTATACTTAAAAACCGCACAAAAAAACCTCACAGTCATCACTCTCTTCCCAATGACTTCAGTCAACTGGAAATAAAATAACACACACATCCACACATCCATCCATTTCTGACCCAGAGGGGCCCGCTGAGCTTTGCATTTCCTATTGAGCCTTCCCAAATCTCTCCCATTGTTCTCAGTGGAGCTGAATCAGGAGTCCCAGCAGCCTATAATCTGCTATAAAAACCCATTGAGGGGAAAAAGGGGAGAGACGAGGAGAAGGAAAGCAGCTTTTGAGGGGTAAGTTCTGTTTAACCAAGAGTCCAATTTAACTAAGAGTGTACTCTATATGACTTTTTTGGGTTATTTCTTTGACCCCCCCCCCCCACCCTCATTTAAACCAAGAGTTCCAGTTAACTGAGAGTCTATTTTGTATTTCATTTTCAGTTAACTGAGAGTTCCGGTTAACTGGAGACTACTATTCTAGATTTAATTTCCACTTAACTGAGAGTCCACTCTATATTACATTTTCAGTTAACAGGGAGTCTACTCTATAGTTTATTTCTGTTTAACGAAGAGTTCTGATTACTGTACTATATATTACATTTCTGGTTAACTGAGAGTAATTCCCTCTATATTCCTTTTTATTTATTTGTTCACTTTTTTGCATGGAAATATAGCTCTGTTCCTCCTTTCGCACAACTGCGGTGCAACCATGGCCCAACACAGCGGGAAGTACGCCGGTCTCTGGAAGGTAGACCTGTGTCCTATTCTATTCTATGGGATCTTTTTTAGGGAGAGTAAGAAGGATCCTGGGGGAGGACTACAAATCATAAGCAAATTTATGCCAATTTCAGATGGTAGTCTGGGAGGAACCCTCCTTCGAAGGGCGGAAGCACGAGTTCACCTCCGAATGCTATGATGTCGCCGACTGTGGATTCCTCAATGTGGGCTCAGCTCGAGTGGAGAGTGGGACGTGAGTGGAGGACTACGTATCCCATGGGGTTTGGTGTTGGTTGTGAACTATGTATCCCATAGCCCCTCCCCCCAGTCCTGATTGCTCCCATCATTTATTATTTATTTATTTACAACATTTCTGCCCCGCCCTTCTCAACCCCCCCCCCCGGGGGGGGGGACTCAGGGCGGCTTCCTTAGAAGTTTATGTATCCTATCGATCCATCTCTATCTATCTATCTATCTATCTATCTATCTATCCACCCATCCAATCTATATATTCACCCATCTACTGTACAACTATCTATTTTTCCATCCACTCATGTACTCTTCCTTCTCTACTCTATTTATCAATTCATTCATCCACCTATATCAATCTATTTTTCTATCTATCCATTGACTGTATATCTATCCATCAATTAATCCATCCTATCCATCTATCTTTCAGTCTATCCATCTCTATCTGTCTATCTATTTATCCATCCATCTATCTACTCATCCACCCATCTATCGTATCTACCTACTTAACCTACCAATCTGTCTATCTATTTTTGATTATGGCCTCCCAATGTTTTGGTAGAT